>NC_065580.1:156527914-157777914 GCF_024542745.1 Macaca thibetana thibetana | reverse complement strand
GAAAACATAAAAAAGCAGTTGCGCAAAAAATTTGCAGAGCTCCCACAGGGCAGAAAATAGTTCAAGTTCCCAGGAGCCAGAATACACAGCAGAAGTGCTTTACGCACACTTCCAGTTTTAATATCTAGAATATTAAAAAGACATGTATTCAAATGCAGAGCAGTAAAGGATATAATAACTCCTATTATTTTGGTGCCACAACCAAGATTTGTGCTACACTGCCAGAAGTTTATTTCTACCCACCTGTGATCCATCAGTACAAATGTCAACACTATAAAAAAATAAATATCTCAGTATTGTTATGAAGATGGCTGTGACCTTGCAGACTCCATAAAAGGTTGCAGATACACCTATGGGCCTGCAAACCACACATTGACAATTTCTGCCCTAAAGCAATCATTACATACAAATAAACAGGTATTGCTAACAAGAAATTAGTGGAGGTCATATGGAACACAAAAAAATCACCAATCCCAAAGAAGAAGAAAAAAAGAAAAAGGAAAAAGGCACAAAGAACGAAAAGAATATAGAGGGAACAAATAGGAATACTCTATGTTTGAACCCATACTATATGAACATTTAAGTGTAAACACTCTACACTTAATAGAGTACTTAATACTTAAATCCCAATTAAAAGACAAGTTATCAAATTTGATATATAAAGACACAGATCAGCTGGAAGAATTGACAAAAGATATACCATGACAATACTGATCCAAAAGAAGTTGAATTGGCTATATTAATATGAAACAAGACTCTTCAAAACAAAAAATATTTTCAGAAATACAGAGAAACATTTCATGAGAAAAGAATTATTTCATCCAGAAGACAAGCAATCCAAAATGTGTATGCACCTAATGAATGAGCTTTAAAATACATAAAGAACTGAGTAAACTAAAGAGAGAAATGACAAATTCCACGTGACAGTTGGATGTTTCAATCTGGATGATAGCCCCAAACTGGAAACAAACCTTTAACCATCAGTGAATGCAAAAACAAATGATGATATACCCATCTATTTCATGGGGCACTATCTGCCCCAATGAATAAACAGGAACAAACTACTGATACATGCAACAACACCAAGGAATCTCAAAAGCACCATACTAAGTCAAAGAAGCCAGACACAAAAGATTACACTTTGTGGCCAAGCGCGGTGGCTCACGCCTGTAATCCCAGCACTTTGGGAGGCCGAGGCAGGCAGATCATGAGGTCAAGAGATCAAGACCATCCTGCTCAACATGGCGAAACCCCATCTCTACTAAAAATACAAAAATTAGTTGGGTGTGGTAGCACATGCCTATAGTCCCAGCTACTCAGGAGGCTGAAGTAGGAGAACCACTTGAACCCAGGAGGCGGAGGTTGCAGTGAGCCAAGATTGTGCAACTGCACTCCAGCCTGCCAACAGAGCAAGACTCTGTCTCCTTAAAAAAAAAAAAAAAAAAAAAAAAAAGATTACACTTTCTATATAAAACCCTCTTAAAGGACAAAATTAAAGTGACAGAAAATATAACGCTGTTTACAAGGGACTGAGAGAAAGGAGAGGACTGATTCCAAACAGGTCCTGGGGACTTTTGGGGACGGTATAAATGTTTTATATCTTGATTGTGGTGGTGGTTACTTGATTATTTAACATCTGTCAAAACATATTTGACAGCCTGGGAAACATGGCAAAACCCTGTCTCTACTAAAAATACAAAAGTTAGCCAGATGTGTTGGCACACGCCTACAGTCCCAGCTACTCAGGAGGCTGAGGTAGGAGGATCACTTGACCCTGGGAGGCCAGAGGCTGCAGTCAACCAAGATCGCACCACTGCACTCCAGCCTGGGCAAACGAGTAAGACCCTGCCTCAAAAAATAAACACACACACACACACACTCTTGAATTGTACACTTAAAATTGGTCAATTTTGTATATAAAGTACACTTCAATAAAAGTAATAAAAAATAACATTTGAAATAGCCAGCATATAGTAATCTACATTAGGTTTTAACTTTATATGTAGCTGGTGATTTAGTTTCAATAAATCCTCATCCAGAAACACAAATAGCATTTTTTCTTTAGTATCTGTAGAGAAACGCTGCCCTGCTATTAACACAAAAAAGAACTTGGCACTTGGCTACGACAGAGAAAAGTACAAGACAAACCCGGAACACCCTACATCCAGAAAAGGAAAGAAGTGACTGAAAAAGTATAAGGGACTTGGGAAAGGGCAGTTTCAAAAGGCTCTGAGAGTCAAACCTAAGGATTATGTGAATAATATAACCCACTAACCACAGACAGAAGCCCATACTAAAATGTAATGAGCCTCATCAATAAATAAAGGGGTGAGCAATAGACAGTCACATGCAATGATACATATGACACAATGATGGAACAATGATAAAGTTAGAAAATAACCACTTTGCAGTATTCACAGTAACAACTGATTCAGGCAAAACTCATCAATGGGTCCTAAAACTTGAGTGTAAAGTTTGACAATGAACAGGTTATTGACATACCTCCCCACAAATTACCATTAATT
This sequence comes from Macaca thibetana thibetana, assembly GCF_024542745.1. Lineage (NCBI taxonomy): Eukaryota > Metazoa > Chordata > Mammalia > Primates > Cercopithecidae > Macaca > Macaca thibetana. The sequence continues at coordinate 157,775,389 of NC_065580.1, read as the reverse complement.
ACGAAGAGAAAAATATTAAGTTTATAGTGAAGAAACTTGGCAAACACCACATTAACCAAGGGTTCAAAAACAACATTACCAGTAATTAGACAAACCACAATCATAAGCATCCTGACAGGATGCTCTATTAAGACTAGAACATCATTTATGGTGTATTCTGTCAAAAATGCATAACTGGAACCTAACCAAGAGGAAGCAGACAAACCCAGATTGAGGCCTTCTACAAAATTCCTGACCTATAATCTTCAAATACATCAATATCATGGAAGTCAAAAACTGACAACCTGCTACAGATTAAAGGAAACGAAGGAACTATGACAACTAAATTTCATATTTCATATGTGGTCCCAAATTGGGAGAATTTTAAAAGCTATAAACAGACATTATTAGAATAACTGGAAATTTTTGGTTATACACTACAGATTTGATAATATTATTTGAATGTAAAATGTCCTAATTGTCATAAGTGTCTATGGTTATGTAAGAGAATGTTGTTCTTATTTAGAGGTAAATGGTGCATGAGGTCCAGAAGTTAAATGGTTCAAAACAATACACAGATAAAAAAAAGATAAAACAAATATTGCAAAATATTAATAACTGGGGGATCTAAAGGGAAGGAAATTCTTTATATTATACTTTAAGATATTCACATACAACTTTAAAAAAAAAAAAAAAAAGGACTGCACTTACTTGTTGCCACATAGCCCAGCTGTGGAATCAAATGTTCATCTGCGGAATTTTCTCGGCCTGGTACTAATCTCTGATACTTGGTTGGATGAGGATTTCCATCTACATCTACCAAGAATGGTGGAGGCATAAGATGAGGAGCCTGCTGAGTTTGCTCATCTAAGACATAATTATTAGAATCTCTAATAAGTGGTCGATAGTCAGTATGGAAGAACATCTGATCAGGAATCTAGAAAAATGAAGTTCACAGGATGACATTTTAAGGTTCATACATATTAAAGGAAACAAATGTTAAACAGTTAATTAAAACTAGAAAAACAAGGAAATCAAATCAGTCAGCTAAACTGTCAGCTCATAACTACTACTTGCATGCGACAACAAAGTATTAAAAATGACCTTTTCATATGGCTTGCTGCATCCAAAACCAAATATCAGAAGATGCCCATGAGAATCTGTACAGGCAAAATGCTGTCCATCCTGTGAAAACTTACAGTCAAACACAGCTCCATGTCCTTGTCCTTCAATCTAGGAAACACAAAGAGGAAAAAGTTAGGACCAATTCTATGCAAGTGATTTCCTATGTAAACTTGTTTAATGTGGATAACCTGTGACAATATAACCCTTCTGAAAAAAAAATTTAAAAACAAATGTTTCAGCCTGGCATGGTGCCTCACACCTGTAATCCCAGCACTTTATGAGGTGGAAGCAGGTAGACTGCCTGAGCACAGGAGTTCGAGACCACCGTGGGCAACATGGTGAAACCCTGTCTCCACTAAAAATACAAAAAATTAGCCAGGCATGGTGGTGTGCGTCTGTAGTCCCAGCTACTCGGGAGGCTGAAACACAAGAATCGTTTGAACCCAGGAGGCAGGGGTTGCAGTGAGCCAAGACTGCACCACTGTACTCCACTGCACTCCAGCCTGGGTGACAGAGTGAGACTCTGTAAAATAAAAATAAAAACAAATGTTTCATTAAGCATATACATCAATCGCTAGTCCCAAAAAATAAAATTCATTTTAGATATAACTAGCCTAGAAAAAGGTCTTCAAAGTTCTTCTAAGCATTAGTTCTCCAAGTGCTCAAATGAAAGCTAACAACCCAATCCAAAGTGAAGGCTTCTTTTACTTCTTATAAATAATTTCATAAATTTTTGTCTTATATATAATAAAAGGATAATAAGCTACAAGATAAATGAATGAAGATTAAGAAAATTTGGTATTCGTGAACTAAAATGAACACTTTCCTAGATTTTAAGGAGGGCTCTACTTCAGCTCACCAAGATGACTAAGCACCATGCAAAATTTGGCAATGCTGCCAGATCTCAAGCCTATATATGGAAAAGCCCACAGTCACAATTACCTGAACTTCAAAGTACCAGAGATTTCAGAAAGGATGCTCTAAATCTATCATGAGTGTAACCTTAAATAGATTATTTTTATACTGTTTTATTCTTCCTTTTAAACTGTAAAGTCTATTAGTTTAATACTATCAATTTATAGTTGTTATTTAACTTTGCAGGGTAGAGCTATACATGTTTGTTGTCTGCACCCTTAACTTTCCAGTAACTAAACGTTGTGTGTTCAGTGTTGGAAAAATGAGACATCTACTCAGTAAGTGCGAGAACAAACTCACGTCCACACCCAAATAAGTCACTGCTTGAATAGTGATACCTCACTATTGCTGCACATGAATGGATGCCAATTATCGAACGTGGAAAAAATAAAGTTACTTGGATATTCAGAGGATTGCTGAATAAGATGTGCATATTAATTCATATTCTCTTAACATAAAAAGGAGGCTGGGCACGGTGGCTCAAGCCTGTAATCCCAGCACTTTGGGAGGCCGAGGCGGGTGGATCACAAGGTCAGGAGATCGAGATTATCCTGGCTAACATGGTGAAACCTCGTCTCTACTAAAAATACAAAAAACTAGCCGGGCGTGGTGGCGGGCGCCTGTAGTCCCAGCTACTCGGAGGCTGAGGCGGGAGAATGGCGTGAACCCGGGAGGTGGAGCTTGCAGTGAGCCGAGATCGCGCCACTGCACTCCAGCCTGGGCCACACAGCGAGACTCCGTCTCAAAAAAAAAAAAAAAAAAGGAAAAAATTGTGTTTGTGTATATATATATTTTTTTCCTCCAACTGATCATTAAAACATAGGAACACGGATTCATCCACATGGTCCTTCCAGGAGCCACCTGTGCCACAGCACAACCTGCGCCTGTGTACCACTTTGCATCCCTGGCCTGGGACCGTCAGTCAGTTAAAGCAGACACTGGTGGAGAGGGAGTGGCAAAATCTCAAAGCTGGCAAGCTGAAGATGGTGGCAGCAACTCTTCCCGTCGTACACGTGGACTTAACTGCACCAAAAGAATACTTGCTGAGATGAAAGTTTTCTCAAGTGGGCAAACCTATCTAAGCAGAGCAAGGAAAACGGGGATTCACTTGTAATTTGAAGCATCCTCTACAATGATTCCTGACAAAATGCAACCTGCAACTGTGTATGGAGAAAAATGTCACATTAAAGTTTATTATGTATTCATGAAATATTGTTGCTATTAGTAACTGACAACTCTATTTAGTTTATCTAGAATTAGGAATTATGAGCCTCTCAGCTGAGCAGTAAGGAAATGTCAGTAAACAAGGCCAATGTTCGCTATGCAACTGGAAAGATCATTGTCGCCCACATGAAGTTTTCTCAGATTATTCTTTGGCACAGAATTTTTCCGCTAATATTCTGCTTAAAGCCTAAATTAATGTAGTTTTTGTTTTGAGGAGTTAAATTCAGGATGTAATATTAGTTCTGAGTTTCAAAGGATAGTTAAGGTAATGGATGTTATCCTATGGATTTTAAAACGATAGAAAAATTGTCCGAGAATGCTTAGTTCTTTTTCCAATAATTTGAACACACAGAAACACAGCTTTCAGAGATGCCTAATCGTGTATTTGTACTTTGGTCATATTATTTGAAATGTTTTAGAATGCATTTAATCAAAGGTCTAAGAACCTGAGACTCAAAGGTCTAAGAATTCATCAATAGGATGCTACTACACTGCATCTAAAATACATTACACAGGCCAGGCACAGTGGCTCACGCCTGTCATCCCAGCACTTTGGAAGGCCAAGGCAGGCAATCACAAGATCAGGAGATTGAGACCATCCTGGCTAACACGGTGAAATCCCATCTCTACTGAAAATACAAAAACAAAAGGAGCCGGGCGTGGTGGCAGGCACCCGTAATCCCAGCTACTCAGGAAGCTGAGGTGGGAGAATAGCATGAACCCGGGAGGCGGAGCCTGCAGTAAGCTGAGATCGCGCCACTGCACTCCAGCCTGGGTGACAGAGCGAGACTCTGTCTCAAAAAAAAAAAAAAAAAGTACACTTTGAATTGTAACTCAGTATAAGCTGAAGAGTAAACTCACAAAATGTCTCACACATATAAAGCCTTAAAAATGCTAAAACCCTTTTACACAATAATTCCTTCAGAATTTATCTCAGGGAAATAATCATGTACAAGGCTATTCAAAGTGCCATACATATTTTAGAAACCACTTAAGTACTCAACAATAGAAATTGTGTAAAAGTTAACTTTCTTCTGAGACAGGATGAATTTATACTCAAAAATACATCCATAAATTCTTTAAAAATAAAAATTTCAAAAATTACATGAAATAAGATTACAAAACTACGTGCAAGCACATTTACCCATGTAACCAACCTGCACATCCTGCACATAGCAGGTAGCCCCTGAACTTAAAAGTTGGAGGAGGAAAAAAAAAATACCACTGTATGCAAAGATGCCAACTAATAAATATGGAAGGAATGATGCCACTGGAAAATCTTCAATGGATCCAATATTTGTGGGTAAAAATTTAATAAGAAACAGGTTATTTAGATTAGTCTCAAAAGAGCTAGTAAAAAAATTAGTTCAATAATTATATTGGGAGGCCAAGGCAGGTGATCACCTGAAGTCAGGAGTTCAAGACCAGCCTGGCCAACATGGTGAAACCCTGTCTCTACTAAAAATACAAAAAATTAGCTGGGTGTGGTGGCAGGTGCCTGTAATCCCAGCTACTCGGGAGGCTGAGGCAGGAGAATCGCTTAAACCCAGGAGGTGGACGTTGCAGTAAGCCCAGATCACACCATTGCACTCCAGCCTGGGGAACAAGCAGAACTCCATCTCCAAAAAAAAAAAACAGAAAATTATCACCATCATAAGGGGACAAATAAATACCACGTGCCTCCTAACATGATTCATGAAGGACACAATATCATTTATGTTTTACTTCATTTAAAAAACTGTAACAATCTAATCATGAAAAAATATCAGACAAAACTGAGGACACTCTGTAATAATACTTGCTAATATTCAACAAAAGTTAAAGGCCAATAAAGAGGAAAAACAAAAAAGGCTGAGAGGGGCCTGATGATAATTAAAGAAAACTAGAGGCCGGGCACGGTGGCTCACGCCTGTAATCCCAGCACTTTGGGAGGCTAAGGCGGGCAGATCAAGAAGTCAGGAGATCAAGACCATCCTGGCTAACACAGTGAAACCCCGTCTCTACTAAAAAATACAAAAAAATTAGCCAGGCGTGGTGGTGGGTGCCTGTAGTTCCAGCTACTTGGGAGGCTAAGGCAGGAGAATGGCGTGAACCCGGGAGGCAGAGCTTGCAGTGAGCTGAGATCGCGCCACTGCACTCCAGCCTGGGCGATAGAGCGAGACTCCGTCTCAAAAAGAAAAAAAATAGAAAAGAAAAGAAAAAAAAGAAAACTAGAAAGATACAACCACTTAAACACAATGCATGAGCTTGAACTGGATTCTGGTCCACGGAGCAAAATGTATCTAAAAAGATGTTACTGGCCGGGCGCGGTGGCTCAAGCCTGTAATCCCAGCACTTTGGGAGGCCGAGACGGGCGGATCACGAGGTCAGGAGATCGAGACCATCCTGGCTGACACTGTGAAACCCCGCCTCTACTAAAAACTACAAAAAACTAGCCGGGCGAGGTGGCAGGCGCCTGTAGTCCCAGCTACTCGGGAGGCTGAGGCAGGAGAATGGCGTGAACCCGGGAGGCGGAGCTTGCAGTGAGCTGAGATCCGGCCACTGCACCCCAGCCTGGGCGACAGAGCAAGACTCTGTCTCAAAAAAAAAAAAGAATATACCTGTGCAGAAAGAAAAAGGTTAGGAAAATCTAATAATGTTTTATTTCTAGATCAACCATCTTGGGAGTTTTCTTTTTTAAGAGAGTGTCTCACTACATTGCCCAGGCTGGTGTTGAACTCCTAGGCTCAAGCAAGCCTCCTGCCTCAGCCTCCCAAAGTGCTGGAAGTTCAGAGTCACCACACCCAGCCCAGGGTTACTAAAAATCCAGTAATCAAATACTGTAATATTTGGTTAATATTGAATATTAATAATGTCATTTTATTATTTTATGTTACCATTTTTATATTTCTATTTGTTATGAAATATTTCAATAAATTCAAGTAGTGAAAAAGTTTTTATAATTGCCATAATTTTACCAATTTAAACACATACAGGCACACAAAATGCTGAACAAGTAACTTAAAAATGTCTCCCTCATATAAATCAGTCATACAGAGAATTTCACGTATGTATGTATATACATGTAACTGTCAAATATTTAGCAGGCTTTGAATATGCTGATTTGTAAAAACACACTGCCAAAACAAGCAGATCAATTTCTGGCTAAGCCTTGTAACCCAAACACTCTAAACAAATTCAAGCATGTATCAAGGTACATCTCACTTCACTTACCATATTAAAATAATGTTTCATCTTGGTACCTTTTGTAATATCCCATATAAATATGCTGCCATCGTGTCCTGCAGATAACATAATTCTGGAATCAAAGGGATGCGTCTCCAGAACAAATACTTCATCAGCATGTCCCTTTAACAAAATCGTAACATTAAGGAGGGTTTACAAGTTACAAATTGAAAATTTAAAAATACATACTGTTACAGCATATACTTTTAAAAATGTATTAGACAATAATTTATAATTATAAAAATTTCTAATCATTTCATAGTTTACATGAAAGAAACTTGTTCAGTATATTATTTTTATAGCTTCAAAATTAAAATCATAGTTCAAAAAATCTCATTTGTTACACTGTACCAGAAACTACCTACCAGTAAGTTATGAAGCAGTTGTCCAGTGTAAGAATTCCACACTTTGAGGACATGATCATTCACAGCTGTGACAACAATGCTATCATTCTGATTCCAAGCTATCATTGTTACTTTAGGTTTCATAAACCTTTCCTCTTCCGAAGATAAATCCCTAACAAAAAAATACACAACATGTAAACTTATTTAGATGGTCGGCTATACAATGTATACAATCCTTCATCAATACAAAAATAAAGAAATCCAACCCATGTGCCTATCTCGTCAACCCTACAGTGAGTTCATCACAACTGACCCAGAACAGATTTTCTAGAAACAGTTTAGGGCAAAACCTGAAGAAGGAAGGGATAATTTAGAAATAGTACAGAGACTGAATAAGCGCAGATTTTAGGACACCATTACTGCTTATGAAAGCAATGCTTTTTCTCCCTATTTCTTTCCTATTATTTCCTTCCTCTGAATACAAATCTATTGCTAACACTTACTTTCAACTGTTTCTCTCCATAGAAGACAAAAAAATTTTAGGAACACAAAAATAAGTTAACTCATATTCATATCCCCAATGTTTAGAAAAATAACTGACACACAGACGTTCAATCTGAACTGCAAATGGGACTATTCTCATCTCTTTATACAACTTCCCTACAGTCTACTCCTATAGGCCCCTTGGCAAGAACGGTCTTGGATACACATGCCTGGAATGTTTTTCATCCTTTATAAAAGTGTTATGGAGGGCCAGGAGCAGTGGCTCACGACTATAATCCCAGCATCTTGGGAGACCGAGGCAGGCAGATCACGAGGTCAGCAGTTTGAGACCAGCCTGGCCAACATGGTGAAATCTCATCTCTACTAAAAATACAAAAATCAGCCTGGTGTGGTAGCACACACTTGTATTCCCAGCTACTCAGAAGGCTGAGGCAGGAGAATCGTTTGAACCTGGGAGGCAGAGTCTGCAGTGAGCCAAGACCGCACCATTGCACCCAGCCTGGGTGACAGAGCAAGACTAGGTCTCAAAAAAAAAAAAAAGCTATATGCAAAGGGTCTCTGTATTATAGCAGTCAACAGTGAGGTAGGGAAGGCCTAAAGGTACTGAAATAATAGAATATGTTTTAAGAAATTACAAGCATCAGCCAGGCACGGTGGCTCATGCCTGTAATCCCAGCATTTTGAGAGGCCGAAGCGGGCGGATAATGAGGTCAGGAGATCGAGACCATCCTGGCTGACACGGTGAAACCCCATCTCTACTAAAAATACGAAAACAAAAAACAAAAACAAAATTAGCCAGGCGTGGTGGCGGGCGCCTGTAGTCCCAACTACTAGGGAGGCTGAGGCAGGAGGATGGCGTGAACCCAGGAGGTGGAGCTTACAGTGAGCCAAGATTGCACCACTGCACTCCTGCCTGGGTGACAGAGCAAGACTCTGTCTCAAAAAAAAAAAAAAAAAAAAAAATTACAAGCATCTAACATGTTTTAATTAACAAAGGCCGGGCACAGTGGCTCATGCCTGTAATCCCAGCACTTCTGAGAGGCCAAGGTGGGCAGATCACTTGAGGCCAGGAGTTCCAGACCAACCTGGTCAACAGGGTGAAATCATGCCTCTACAAAAAGTACAAAAATTAGCTGGGCGTAGTGATGGGTGCCTGTAATCCCAGCAACTCGGGAGGCTGAGGCAGGAGAATCGCTTGATCCCGTGAGGCTGAGCTTACAATAAGCTGAGATCGTGCCACTCTGTCTCAAAAAAAAAAAAAACAAAACAAAAAAAGAAAAGAATACAGCTATAAAAATATGAGTGCTATAAAACAGCTATCTACGTAACTACAAAAGAAAACACACACAGAAGAGAGAATAATTCTAACTAGATTGATTGGTGTTGAGGGTAGAATAATATTAAGAAGTAAAATGGAGGCCGGGCACAGCGGCTTACGCCTGTAATCCCAGCACATTGGGAGGTCAAGGTGAGTGGATCACGAGGTCAGGAGATTGAGACCATCCTGGCTAACATAGTGAAATCCCGTCTCTACTAAAAATACAAAAAAAATTAGCCGGGCGTGTGGCAGGCGCCTGGAGTCCCAGCTACTTCGGAGGCTGAGGCAGGAGAATGGAGTGAATCCAAGAGGCAGAGCTTGCAGTGAGCCCAGATCACGCCACTCCCGACAGAGCGAGACTCTGTCTCCAAAAAAAAAAAAAAAAAAGTAAAATGGAATAAAGGCAAAGACTCCATTCTTCACTTTAAGCTAAAAGGCTTTCGAATTAATAACTTAGGTTTTTGTTTGTTTTTTTTTTTGAGGCGGAGTCCAGCTCTGTCACCCAGGCTGGGGTGTAGTGGCTCCATCTGGGCTCACTGCAACCTCTGTGTCCTAGGTTCAAGTGATTCTCCTGCTTTAGCCTCCCGAGTTAGCTGGGATTACAGGCACATGCCACCATCTCCAGCTAATTTTTGTATTTTTTTTAGTAGAGGCAGGGTTTCACCATGTTGGCCAGGCTGGTCTCGATATCCTGACCTCAGGCGATCTGCCTGCCTCAGCCTCCCAAAGTGGTAGGAATACAGGCGTGAGCCACCACGCCCAGCCACAAATTAATAACTTTGAATTTACTAACAGGTATGTTGCATTTCATCAAGTTGATATGCCAATATTAGAACACTAAAACAGATCAATCAATTCCTACATACAAAAGACTCTTCTTTTTCAAGATTTGAAAACAAGAAAACTTAAAATGAGAAGATATTTTCTCATGAAGAAAATTACAGGAAAAGTCCCCTTCATGGATGGAGTGTGTCAGCAAGAAAACTAAACAGTTTTCAGTCTCATTTAAAAATTTTCATTCCAGTTTTGACACTGATGTTTCTATTTTGCTTAATAAAACAATAATAGGTGAAATTGATTTTAAATTATCTTCACCCCCATTCCCTTTCATTATTTCAACTAATCAAGGATTGCCAGTACTCACTTTCATACTGAGATGTAACATTGTTATATGTAAGATTTTTTAATTTGTTTATGAACAAGGGTTATCAAATTTCCAGTATATATACTTTTCATTCTCCATCACAGATAATTCCACAAAAATAAGAAGATCAAATTTATCTTGAAAATGCAATACAATTCTTTGAGCTACAGCAGAGAATATAAGTCAATTTCTGTTATTAAAAACAAAGCATTTGGGAGGCAGAGGTGAGAGGATCACTTGAGCCCAGGAGTTTGAGACCAGCCTAAACAACAGTCACTACAAAAAAATAAACATAAAAATTAGCCAGGCGTGATGGCTCATGCTCATAGTCCCAACTACTCGGAAGGCTGAGAAGGGGGTACTGCTTGAGGCCAGGATGTCAAGGCTGAAGTGAGGCACAAGCATACCGCTGCGCTCCAGCCTGGGTGACACAGTGAGATCCTGTCTCAGAAAAAAAAGAATTTTTTAATAGAAATAAAGCAGACATGATTTCCAAAAGACAAAATGTGGAAACATTTCTCAGAAAAACTGGTATGAAAAAGTGCAAAGTTAAAATTAGGAAACAAATTCTAAAGTAAAATCCATGACTTTTATTTTTAGACAGAGTCTCACTCTGTCGCCCAGGCTGGAGCTCAATTTTTTTTTTAACCTTAACAATAAAGTATGTTTGCTTACCCTATTTCCCAGCCTTGGCTCTAAGCTGCTTTTAAAATTTTTCAAAAATCCTATCCATAGAAAAGTATAATTTCCACTCTTAATGTACTTGAGTCAATTTTATCTTTTTTACTTGTGGAAGCTTTTAAATGCAACACCTAAGAAGAAGGTCAATGCTCTGAGCAATAGAAAAAGTACATGTTATTCTTTGCTACACAATGTAAGGATAAATTTATCTGGATGTATCTGGTTCACCTAATATGCAGTAGGCAGCTATTCGCTTATACCACAGCTCTTCATAACAGAAGGTAGCTATAATCTCAACAAAATAACCACTGAGAGACACACACACACAGAGAGAGAGAGAGAGACATAGATCAAACACCTATGATGCACCTACTTCTAACAATCTCAACTTACCCTGAGATTCTAGTAGCCATATCCAATAAAATGCTCCTCCATTCTAACTGCTCAAATCTCCAAATCCGTGCTGTTCCATCTCTGCTACCACTTAGGAACCTTAAAACATGCAGAACAGGATCTTACTATATTCACACACTTTCCAACAAGGTCTACAATTAAAATCACATGCAAAAAAAGAATGTAATGTAGCTGTCCTGACAACAGGACAATCCACAGGTGTTAATTCAAAAGACAGGTATTTAGAGCATATCTGGATGGGAAAAAAAATTTGGTTTTCTATGATTTGCCTGGCCCTATGAAATTAAAACACACCTCAAACTCAATCAATAGCTTTTCAAACAGATTTAAGTTTTGAGAATACAATGTATAAGAATGCTGAGAAGAGGCCGGGCGCAGTGGCTCACGTCTGTAGTCCCAGCACTATGGGAGGCCAAGGTGGGTTGATCACAAGGTCAGGAGTTCGAGACCAGTCCGACCAACATGGTGAAACCCCATCTCTACTAAAAATACAAAAATTAGCCAGGCGTGGTGGCATGTGCCTGTAATCCCAGCTACTCAGGAGGCTGAGGCAGGACAATCGCTTGAACCCAGGAGGCAGATGTTGCAGCACAGTGAGCCGAGGTCACGCCACTGTACTCCAGCCTAGGCAACAGAGTTAGACTCCGTCTCAAAAAAAAAAAAAAAATGCCAAGAAGAAAAAAAAACAGAAAAAAGTTTTGAAGAATAGGAAAATAAGGGCAATAGCTCCATTTTAAACACCTTATTTGTTAATTCAAATTAATTCATGTTGGACACTGTGTAAAAATAAATCAATCTATTAACAAATTAAGTTCTCAACAATTACAGTTTAGCAAAGGTACCTGACACATAATGGAGGCAAAGAAGGAGAATACGATTTAAATAATAATTTCTTTGCAGGATATAATCACAGTGGTTTCTTAGAAACTACCCAAACAAGAAATTTCATGATCCTTACACGTTATTTTTTCAGTAAATCAGACATCCAGCCAAAGAAAAACTACTTTTGGTCACTAGAAGCTGGCAGAAACTACAATTCTAAAAACTTACATTTCATGTGTTTCTCCCCCAACCCCTACCCTAGACACTTTTCATTCAATTAATATATTTACTAATAAATATCTGCAATATACAACGTGACAGTGACTCCAGCTAATTATATATCATTTCAAAATTTCTGAGATTTCAGATGTTCTGACTACAGAAAAATGCTAAGTATGTGAAGTGGCAGAGATGTTTACTGGCTTGATTTAATCATCACACAATGTAAACATACATTAAAACACCACAGTATAGTTGCTCCATAAACATAGACAATTAGTCAACTAAAAATAAAAAATAATGGCCGAGCGTGGTGGCTCACGCCTGTAATCCCAGCACTTTGGAAGGCCGAGGCGGGAGGATCACCTGAAGTCGGGAGTTCGAGACCAGCCTGACAAACATGGAGAAACCCCATCTCTACTAAAAATACAAAGTTAGCCAGGCATGGTGGCGGGCACCTGTAATCCCAGCTACTCAGGAGGCTGAAGCAGAAGAATAACCTGAACCCGGGCAGCAGAAGTTGCGGTGAGCTGAGATCATGCCATTGCACTCCAGCCCGGGCAACGAGAGTGAAACTCCGTCTCGAAAAAACAAAATAAAAAATCATAATATAAAGGGAAAAAATATATGCAAAATGACAGGTTAGCTACACTAATACGTAGCACATTGTAATTTGCCTAATAGCACACACACACATATACAAACACACACTTACCGATCACCATTGTTACAAAATTGGATACTATCTACTTTATCCTAAAGGAGGGAAAAGGAGAAATACAAAAATGATCATCTACATGGTTTGCGAATTTGAAAAAATGAAGTTTTATGCTAGAAGCCTATTTGCTTTAACAAGCAAAATATGTACTTGTGTTGCTTAGCCCCATCATTCAACATGTTTTATAATTTTAAGTGAAGACTAACTACAAATCTAACAAGACTACTAAAATACAGCTTTCATTTGAAAGAAAGGCACATCTAACAGGAAAAAAAGCCTTGCTTCTAAACTTACAGCATTATTTATAATTACAACTGTTTAAAATTACTTATATGAAAGTGAAATGTGTGTAAAGTGCTCAAAATATTGGCTTTAAAGTAGCTAAAAACAAGGCATTTTCAATTGTACAAAAATTGTTGTTTTAAGTTATTTAAATCTGTATTTATCAAATAATCTCTGGATGTGGACTGGCTTTCCCAAAAGCTTCAAACAAAAGATGACCTTACCCTGACCAGTAGTACTTCAGAACACTGACAGTTTTCTATCTTACTATACATTAATAAAACCACATTCTTATTTCATGGGCTGGGTTAGATAAATAGGCCCACTTAAAACTAACCCACCCAGATCAACTGTCATAATCAAGATTTTGAACATAAAGCTAAAATAACCACTGTAAAATATCAGGCCTCTCAAGAGCTAATCTGAGTTGCCAATGACACACCTCGCTTTAAATATAATTCCTTGTATGCTTAAATTAAAATTAGAATAGAATTAACAAAATTGTACCTAGACATTTTCATTTTTATAAATATACAAACATCTCTTTAACAATATTTTAACTGTCAAATACAATTCAAAAATTTAAAAGATAACATTCACAAGCAATGACTTATCTCAGAAATGCAACTATGATTTAATATTTTAAAACTTAACACCATCAAAAAGTTATAAATGACAGTTCATTTGTTCAACAGAAGAAAAAATTAAAAATAAAAGTAGAGCCAATAGCAATGCCCCTTAGCAGTAAGAGGAATAGTATTAACAATTAATCTAAAGGATTTTAAAACGTGGATGCTTACAGTGTGGCTTTCAAGTTCTGCGATTTTTTCGGGTGCTTCAAAACCCAAAAAATACATTCTGATTACATGATCAGTACTACCTGTGGCTAAAAACATACCACCTGAAATAAAAATGGTAAAGTTTAAACATCCAGTTTATAACAAATACCTGAACAAATCAAATTTCTATATTAAAATATAAAAAGAAAAGATCATTTACTCTAAAACTAAGTGTATCTCAACAGTTGCATTTTCTAACTCACAATATAGAGCTTATAAAACTGTATTTGTAGCTTTAAAAAACAAAATTAATTCAATCAATCTGGAAACATTCACAATCTCCTCCTGTTTTGTGTGTTTTTTTTTTTTTTTTTTTTTTGAGACAGAGTCTTGCTCTGTCGCCCAGGCTGGAGCTCAACGGTGTGATCTCAGCTCACTGCAACCTCCACCTCCCGGGTTCAAGTAATTCTACTACCTCAGCCTGCTAAGTAGCTGGGACTACAGGTGCACGCCAACACGCCCAGTTAATTTTTTGTATTTTTAGTAGAGATGGGGTCTCACCATGTCGGTCAGGATGGTCTCAAACTCCTGACCTCAGGTGATCCACCCGCCTCAGCCTCCCAAAGTGTTGGGATTACAGGTGTGAGCCAGCTGGTGGGGCAGGGAACACGGTCTCAGTCTGTCGCCCAGGCTAGAGTGCATTAGTGCAATGATGGCTCACTGCAGCCTCAACCTCCTGGAACCAAGCAATACTCCCACCTAGTCTCCTGAGTAGCTGGGACCACAGGTGTGTGCACCATGCCCAGGTCATTTTGTTTTTGTTTTTGTTTTTTTTAAGAGATGTGTTCTCACTGTGTTGCCAGGGCTGGGTTCAAATTCCTGGGCTGAAGCAATCCTCCCATCTCAGCCTCCCAAAGGACTGGGATTACAGGCATTGAGTCACTGTGCCCGGCCTCCCCATCTGTATTATTAGGGGTGGCAATATAATGCCAATTAAGCACCAGTGCTCTAAAAATATTTTTAAGAAAAGAAGTTCTGCTTTCTAAACAATTTTACATACCTAACCCTAGCTTGTTCAAGTTTTCAGATTTTATGAGGGAAAAGTCTTTGACCTATCCTAAAAAAGAAAAAAACTACCACACAAGTTCACTGTACAAAAAATGAAAAAGAATAATTTCACCAAGATATGTGTGGGAAATAAATTTAAACTATCAAACATACACAGTTTAGCCTATTCGAAAAAAATCACAAGTTTAGATTATCATACACATAGGACAGGCATAGGAATCACTTGTGTAGACACCTCAAGCCTCTCTTTTACCAGACATCTCTTATATCACTGATTACTACCAGAAATCAGACAAAGGCAGAATAGAGGACTGGAAGAACAAGGCTAACAAAATGAACATCATAAATTAAACCTAACAAAATAAACATCAGAAGTCATTTACCACGTATCTAATACAAGTCTTAGCAATAAAGTGGTCATTTAATAAATGTTTAAAAAAAAAACACTAAGAAAAAATGTGAAGAAGTTCTTACCAACACTAAAAGAAGAACAAAGCATTTGAACGCCTGGCCTAGGCTTTTCAGTGAACTTCAGGGGACGTGGGCTTTAAAAGAAGAAGATGCTGCTTTAAGATAGATTATTTTACCACATTAACACAGTTTAAAATATTGGTTTTAATCTAGCATATTTAAATATTATAATTTTTTAAGAGACAGGGTCTCGCCATGTTGCCCAGACTAGACACAAACTCTTGGGCTCAAGGGACCCTCCAGCCTCAGCCTCCCTAGTGGCTGGGAACCACAGATGCACAACACCCAGCTACAGTCTTATTTCTATAATACCTTATTGTATACCAAATATTTCCACATATTTCCATGTATTTTTACAAAATATAAAAAGATCAAATTAATCATATTTCCTTTAACCTAATACACCCAAAATATCAACATATAATGCAAATTAATAAAATTACAAGATACTTTCATATTCTTTCGTATTAACTCTTTGAAATTTTCCAGTGTGTATTTGAGACTCAAAATACATCTCAATTTGACAACTCATTTTTTAACAAAAATATTTTATCTTTATTTGGATTTCCCAAAATTTGTTGAAAATTTCACATATTCAAGTTATTGAAGACACACTTAATAATTTTCTAACAGACCAGGCGTGATGGTTCACGCCCGTGATCCCAGTACTTTGGGAGCCCAAGGCGGGTGGATCACCTGAGGTCAGGAGTTTGAGACTAGCCTGGCCAGCCTGGTGAAACTCTGACTCTACTAAAAATACAAAAAATTAGCTGGGCGTGCTGGCGGGCGCCTGTAATCCCAGCTACTTGGGAGGCTGAGACAGGAGAATCACTCGAACCCAGGAGGCAGAGGTTGCAGTGAGCCGAGATCGCGCCATCGCACTCCAGCCTGGGTGACAGAGCGAGACTCTGTGTCAAAAAACAAAAAAAAAAAGAAGAAAAAAAAGGAAAAAAAAAGTTTTCTAGCACATTAATCAATTATAAGTTTTAAATTTAAATTATCAATTCAGTTCCTCAATTGCACTAACCACATTTAAAGTGTTCAATGATCATATGTGGCTAGTGACTACTGTATTAGACAGCAGAGGTACACAACACAGGTCTTATGACTCTTCAAATGTTCCTGCCTGAATTTCCAATTATACACCTATTTTTTTAAATGCCTTACTTTGTCTTTACAAAAATGTGCTAAGATAGAAAAGCTATGCTTCTTTTACAAATCCAGCTATCTAAATAATTATAAACAGGAAAGAGTCAATATGGCACATATGCTATATATAATAAAAATGAAGTTCAAAGGTAAAAAAAGCAACCATATACATAATCTCTTAATAATCAAACTTCATTTCATTAGACTAAACTGTAACTACATTAAAGAAGAAAACTTGTTACATAATTAAAGCCACTTACCTAAATTTCAAGGATTCTAAATCCCATTGCCAAAAGCAAACTGTCCCATCAGCACCAGTGGAAACCATGTATCTTTGAGAGCCTTTGGCCATTGGGCTAAACTAAAAAGTAAAACATATACAATTCAGTTTCCAGAACTTCTACTTAAGTTACAGTTTAATACTCTTGCAAAGTTAACTTCAACTGACACTTTAAGGAAATAAAACACAAATCCAAAATATAGGTAATACTACTGTAGTGAAAAAAATCATAACCTCTCCACATTCATTTATATGTAATATGATCTCAATAAGCCTATTTTCAGAATAAACAAGATTAGCCAGAAAAACTTTAATAAGGTGAAGATCTAGTCCTATCAGATATTAAAGCATATCACAGAGCCTCAATAATTAAAACAATTAGACATAACGGTGTACACTGACAGAATGACCAATGGAAAAAATAAAGTCCAAAACTAGACCCTATTCAACCAGGAAAGCTGACTGAAAAATTGGAAGGAAAAATGGGGGGAAAAATGGACCCTAATGTAAAACTTAAGTAGAATTAAGGTATTATCTCAAATCTGTTGAGCAAACAATGGATCACTGCATAAATGGTGTTACAATTGTGCAGCAATCTGGAAAAAAACTAAATCCATTCTTCAGACTGTACATGAGGATACATTCCAAATGGATCAATGATTTAAATATATTAAAAACAAAACCATAATATATGAAAACACAAGAACTATACTGCAGTGCCACTTCAGAATAAGGCTAACATCTGTACTTAATAAAATACCAAAAGTGCTAAACAAGCAAACTAGAGAAAGGAAGATCAACTAGCCAGAGATGTCTACGAAGGATTAAATAGTAGGAAAATGCTAGGAAGACAAACACACACTAAGCAAAGGAATAATATCAGCACAAGTTCAAAAGTGAGGAGGAATATGGTATATGATAGAAACAAAGATCTATATGAACAAAGTATTCATTTCTCAAAGTCATGGGGCAATGGGATAAATGGGTAGAGAGTCTGGATGTAATCAAAGCAGTTTAAAGGGTAACTGTACTTTTCAAGTAAAAACACCAAAAGCAGCCAAAAGATTTGTCTTACAGCAATATATAATATTGACTGAAAGAGAAGAGGTAAGATGTAATAAAAAGCCAAGAGGGAACCCAGTTAATCTAAGAAGCAAGACGCTTAACTGGAATACAGCTCCACCCTTCTCCCCCTAGAATGGACAGGAAAGGCAAAAAGAGGGGAGCATCAAAACTTGCTGAGTCGCCCGGGTGCCGTGGCTCACGCCCGTAATCCCAACACTTTGAGGGGGCGGAGGAGTGAGAATTGCTTGAGTCCAAGAGTTTAAGACCAGCCTGGGTGACGTGGCGAATCCCTGTCTCTACAAAAAAATACAAAATTGTCCAGGCATGGTGACTTACGGCTGTGATCCCAGTACTATGGGAAGCCAAGGCAGGCAGATCACTTCAGGTCAGGAGTTTGAGGTCAGGAGTTTGAGGCCAGCCTGGCCAGCATGGTGAAACACCATCTCTACTAAAAATACAAAAATTAGCTAGGTGTGGTGGTCGATGCCCGTAACACAAAAAGTAGGTGGGCGTGGTGGCAGCGCCTGTAATCCCAGCTATTCGGGAAGTTGAGGCAGGAGAATCACTTGAACCCAGGCGGTGAATGTTGCAGCGAGTTGCGATGGCGCCACTGCACTCCAGCCTGGACAACACAGCAAGACCCCTCCACCTACCAAAAAATGTGTGTGTATATATGTATACGTGTGTGCATATATATACACACACACATATACATATGTATACACGTGTATATATGTAGACATATGGGCATACACGTATATACATACATATACATATATAGTCTACATATGCATGTATACATGTATATACACGTATGTATATGTATTATGTACATATACGTATCAAAAAAAAAGAATTCTAAACCTAACTGTCCATGGAAGAGTTTTTTTTTTTTTTTCCCTGAGACAGAGTCTCGCTCTGTCGCCCAGGCTGCAGTGCAGTGGCACAATCTCGGCTCACTGAAAGCCTGCAAGCTCCACCTCCCAGGTTCACACCACTCTCCTGCCTCAGCCTCCCGAGTAGCTGGGACTACAGGCGCCCACCACCACGCTCAGCTAAATTTTTTGTATTTTTAGTAGAGACAGGGTTTCACCATGTTAGCCAGGATGGTCTCGATCACCTGACCTCGTGATCTGCCCGCCTCTGCCTCCCAAAGCACTGGGATTACAGGCGTGAGCCACTGGACCCGGCCAGGAAGAGTATTTTTAAGTCACCTGTATATACACGTATGTGTACGTACATGTATACACATATGTAGACAGATATACACATGTGTATAAACATATATATGTCTACGTATATGTATGTACGTGTATATATACACGTATACACATATGTATGTATACACATACGTATGTATACATATATATGAAATAAAATAAAAAATTAGCCAGGCATGGTGGCACATGCTTGTAGTCCCAGCTACCCAGGAGGCTGAGGTTGCAAAGAGTCGAGATCACACCACTGCACTTCAACCTGGACAACAGAGTGAGACTCTGTCTCAAAAGGCAAACAAACTTGCTGACTCACAAAACACTCAAGACAAAGAGCTTAGAAAACAAAGACTAATAGTGCCATTAACAGAAAGCAAAGTAAGAAGAAATGATTTTTTTTTTAAATGTTCAAAGTGATTGTTCATATCTAAGATACGTTCCAGAATGTGGCCTAACATTGACCTTTGCAGGCTCATTAAAAGTAAGCAGAAAAAGTAGTATAATTGAAGTTATATTAGCAGTTGGATATTTTTGTTAATTAAAATAGAAGGTTCTTTTACTCCTTTGCTTTCTTAATAAACTTGCTTTCACTTTAAAAAAATTAAAACACCTTCCACACTGAATTGCTAATTGAACAAAAAAATATTTTTTTAAGTAAACCATCACAGTAAAACTCACAACCTTGCACAGAGTACTTTAAGAATTCTAGAGGCCAGGCATGGTGGCTCGTTGCTCACGCCTGTAATCCCAGCACTTTGGAAGGCCAAGGCAGGTGGATCACCTGAGGTCAGGAGTTCAAGACCAGCCTGGCCAAAATGATGAAACCCTGCCTCTACTAAAAATACAAAAAAATTAGCCAGGTGTGGTGGTGGGCACCTGTAATCCCAGTTACTCGGGAGGCTGAAGCAGGAGAATTGCTTGAACCCAGAAGGCGGAGATTGCAGTGAGCTGAGATTGCACCACTGTACTCCAGCCTGGGCAACAAGAGCGAAACTCCGTCTCAAAAAAAAAAAAAAAAAAAAAAAAGAATTCTAAACCTAACTGTCCATGGAAAAATATTTTTAAGTCACCTGTTCTAAATCAAATTCCCAGACATACAAGCAATTTGTGGCTATTTCTGTCCCACTTATATCTTTGTCTATTCATGGACTGATACTGTACTGTTTTTTTTTATAACACCTCTAAAACATTTTTGTATCTCCAGCATGGCTAAACAATTCTTTGCTCTTCTTTTGCTGTCCGTGCTTATTTTTCTCTTCTAAATGAGCTTGATTGGCTGGCTTAGTTCCATAAAAACAAAATCACTGGAATTTCAAATGTAAATATGCTGACTTTGTAGCATAATCAGGAAAGAGCTGACATCTTGACAATACTGAGTCTTCTGATTCACGAACACGGTAGAGGCATTTTCACTTATTTAGACTATTTCCTTCCCCAACTCATGACTCCAGTATTTTTAAGATCTTTCTTCATAAACATATTTCACATTTCCTGTTAAATTTACTCCTATGTGTTTGAGGGGTTTTGTTGCTATTATGAATTAATTCTTCTTCCATTGTATTTATTACTTGTTTATTAATAGTGTACAATAAAGTTCCGGTTTTAAGACATGGGTCCTATATATATATCTAACCATCATACTAAGCTCTCAGCAGTTCTAACAAGTTTTAACAGAATTCACTAATGAAGCCTCTAAGCTTGAAGTTTTAAGAGTTGTGATTTGTTTTGTTTTGTTTTGTTTTTCTTTAGTGTCCAACAGGTATTTTTAACCTCAGGAGCCTTCCTTTTACTGTTTCTAAATAGCAGCATTTCATCAATTGCAGTATTACTGACATACAACCATGTTTTATTATGCCCCCCCTCAAGGCCAGTTGCCAATGACTATAATATGTATTTCTGGATATTAAAAATAGTCTCTTTTTTTCTAAGATGGATTAGCTAAATCCTGCATAAAAGAAACAGTATGAACTATGATTTCTCCAAGTCCTCTTTGGCATTAGGATTTTAGGATTTTTAGTAGACCTCATGTGTCTACTTCCAAAGTCCAAAGTATGCTTGAAATCTACACATTTGGAGTGACTACCTAGTATGTACCTCATGCTCATGAGCTTAAGAACGTCTACTTTTACAACTTGTTAGGCGATACAATAAGGACTCTTCAATATATGCTGATCCTCTTTTTTTTTTTTTTTTTGAGACGGAGTCTCGCTCTCTCACCCAGGCTGCAGTGCAGTGGCGTGATATCCACTCACTGCAAGCTCCACCTCCCGGGTTCACGCCATTCTCCTGCCTCAGCCTCCCCAGTAGCTAGGACTACAGGTGCCCACCACCACGCCCAGCTAATTTTTTGTATTTTTTAGTAGATACGGGGTGTCACCGTGTTAGCCAGGATGGTCTCGATCTCCTGACCTCATGATCCACTCGCCTCGGCCTCCCAAAGTGCTGGGATTACAGGCATGAGCCACCGCGCCTGGCTGATCCTCTCTTTTGCTGTGAAACAACGTATTATTTATTTTCTTTGGATATACAGCCAATCATTTTTTTGTGAAGAACCTCCAGCCAGGCATGGTGGCTCACGCCTATAAACCCCAGTGCTGTGAGAGGCCAATACAGGAGGACTGCTTGAGGCCAGAAGTTCAAGACCAGCTTGTGAAACACAGCAAGACACTGTCTCTACAAAAAATTAAGAACTAACTAGGTGAGGTGGCACACACCTATAGTCTCAGCTACTCAGAAGGCTGAGGCAGGAGGATGACTTGAGCCCACAAGTTTGAGGCCAAGCAATGATTACACTACTGCATTCCAGCCTGGGCAAGAGAGAGAACCTGCCTCTGGGGAAGGTGGGAGAACCTCCATACTGCTTCCCATAATAGCTGTACTAATTTACATTCTCACCAAAAGTGCATAAGAGTTCCCCTTTCTCCACATCCTTCCCAACATTTGTTATCCTTTGTCTTTTTGAGAACAGTCATTCTGGGGTGAGGTAGGATCTCACTGGGGTTTTGATTTGCATTTTCCTGATAATTAGTGATGTTAAACATATTTTCATATATCTGTTGGCCATTTGTATGTTTTCTTTTTAGAGATGTCTATTCAGGTCTTTTGCCCATTTTTTAATTGAATTTTTTTTCTATTGAGTTGAGTTCCTTCTATGTTCTGGATATTAACCCTTTGTCAGATGCACAGATTTTACAAGTACTTTCTCCCATTCTTCAGGTTGACTCTTTGATCTATATTGATTGTTTCCTTTGCTGTACAGAAGCTTTGTAGTTTGATATAATTCCATTTGTCTGTTTTTGCTTTTGTTGCCTATGCTTTTGGGTATATATCCGAAGGGAAATGAAATCAGTATATTGAAGAGATACCTGCACTCCCATGTTTACTGCAGTGCCATTCACAATAGTCAAGATATGAATCAACCTAAACACCCATCTACAGATGAATAGACAAAGAAAATGCAGTGTGTCTGTGTATACACACACAAACAATGGAACATTATAAAACAGAATACTTCTCTGTCATTTGTGGTAATATGGATGAACCTAAAGGCCATTATGTTAAGTGAAATAGCAAGGCACAGAAAGGCAAACACTGTGTAATCTCACTATTGAATTTTAGAAGTTGATTTCACAGAAGCAGAGAACAGAACAGTGTGACCTATGGCTGGGGAGTATGGAGGAAGGGGGTACCATAAGAAGTTGTTTCAATGGGTATTAAGTTACAATCAGACAGGAAGGATAAGTTCTGGTGTTCTATTACACAGCAACGTGAGTACAGCAAATAACAATGTGATAGACATTTCAAGATAGCTAGAAGACTTTGAATATTACCACAACAAATAAATGATAAATACTTAAAATGATGGATATAATTACCCTCATTTGATCCTTATACAATGCATATATGCACTGAAACATCACACTGTATTGTCTTTCTATAATTATTATAGGTCAACTAAAAACAAAAAATTTAAAAAGAATGTAGGCTGGGTGTGGTGGCTCACACCTATAATCCTAGTACTTTGGGAGGCCAAGGCGGGAGGACTGCTTGAGCCCAGGAGTTCGACCAGTTTGGACAACATGGCAAAACCCCATCTCCACCCAAAAAACACACACAAAAAAACTTAGCCAGGAGTGGTGGCACGCACCTGTAGTCCCAGCTACTCCCAGCTACTCAGGAGGGTGAGGGGGGAGCATCACTTGGGCCCAGTCGACAAGAGGTTGCAGTAAGCCAAGATCGCACCACTGCACTCCAGCCTGAGTGACAGAGTAAGACTCTGTCTTTAATAAAAAAAAAAAATAAGGCCGGGCGCGGTGGCTCAAGTCTGTAATCCCAGCACTTTGGGAGGCCAAGACGGGCGGATCATGAAGTCAGGAGATCGAGACCATCCTGGCTAACACGGTGAAACCCCGTCTCTACTAAAAAATACAAAAAGCTAGCCGGGCGAGGTGGCGGGCGCCTGTAGTCCCAGCTACTCCGGAGGCTGAGGCAGGAGAATGGTGTGAACCCGGGAGGCATAGCTTGCAGCAAGCTGAGATCCAGCCACTGCACTCCAGCCCGGGTGACAGAGCGAGACTCCTATCAAATAAATAAATAAATAAATAAATAAATAAATAAATAAATAAAATGTATTAATCAAAGGTAGTTAGCTGTCCTGTTAACTGTTAAAATGAAAATCTTTTCCTGTATGCTCACTCATGCATCCTGGGGGGGTAAAATTCACGTAACATAAAACACACCATATGAACCATTTTAAAGTCAACAATTCAGTGGCATTTAGTGCATGCACAATGCTGTGCAGCCATCATCACTACCTAAGTTCAATAGCTATTATTTCACAAGATATACTGCAACCTGTCAAGGCATTTTTCAATTCTCTTGGATTTTAAGTAGGCAATCAAACTATTGGAAAATAAAAATTTTTTATTTCCAGTATTTGTGTATTTTTGTTTTTGTTTTTGTTTTTTTGAGATGAAGTCTCGCACTGTCGCCTGGTGGGGAGTGCAGTGGCACGATCTCGGCTCACTGCAACCTCCGCCTCCCAGCTTCAAGCACTTCTCCTGCCTCAGTTTCCCAAGTAGCTGGGATTACAAGTGTCCGCCACCACGCCCAGCTAATTTTTTGTATGTTTAGTACAGATGGGGTTTCACTGTGTTGGTCAGGCTAGTCTCAAACTCCTGACCTCGTGATCCGCCCACCTCAGCCTCCCAAAGTGCTGGGATTACAGGCGTGAGCCACTGCGCCCGGCCCATTTTTGTTCTTTCTTGCCTAGCAATACTAAAAAAAATGAACAGTTGTAGTAATAGCATGGTGTTCATTTTCTGCAAATATTTAATTTTGTAATATTTTTAATCTCAATAAAAGTCGTAATAGTACAATGAGCACCCATACACTGGTCATCAAGATTCACCAACGGCTAACAGTTTGCAACACCTGCTTCTTGAAGTAGATATCATACTGACATGAACCATCCAAATCTACCTTACAGACATTACTTCAGCCCTAAAATCCTTAGTGTGTATCGCCTAACAATGACATTCTCCTACATAACTATAACATAGTTATCAATACTTTAAAAACTTAATACTGACAGAACATTATATAATCCATATTCAAATTTCCCAAATTTCTCAAACATCCTTTACAGCTTTTTTCTCTCCTAAATCCAGAACCCAAATCAAGGCTCATATATTAACATTTGTCCCTTTTCCTGAGGTTCCTTGTAAAAAAGCTCTCCATCTTTCTGTCTTTCTTGAAACCAAACATTTGAGGAATAAGAGATTTGTTTCACAGTTTCTCAATTTGGATTTGTCTGATTGCTTCCTCGGGAGATTAGGGTCAAACATTTTTGGTTTTTGTTTTTTTTTTTTTTTTGAGACGGAGTCTCGCTCTGCCGCCCAGGCTGGAGTGCAGTGGCCGGATCTCGGCTCACTGCAAGCTCCGCCTCCCGGGTCCACGCCATTCTCCTGCCTCAGCCTCCCGAGTAGCTGGGACTACAGGCGCCCGCCACCTCGCCCGGCTAGTTTTTTGTATTTTTTAGTAGAGACGGGGTTTCACCGTGTTAGCCAGGATGGTCTCGATCTCCTGACCTCGTGATCCGCCCGTCTCGGCCTCCCAAAGTGCTGGGATTACAGGCTTGAGCCACCGCGCCCGGCCTAGGGTCAAACATTTTTTACCTAAATAATAAGTAGGTAGAGAAAATGTTTAACTACAGATACAATGCATTTCATAGCTACAAGTCAATTCAGATTTTCTTTTTATGTCTTGGTGTTTTCTCTGTATTTACCTTCAATTTTCCTTTATAAGGCTGTTTAAAATATCCTCTTTTTATTATCTGAAGGATATGTAGTGATATCCCTTTTTCAAATCTGATAATGGTTATTTGTCAAGTTTCTTTTTTGTTCCCTGAACAACCTGTCTTTTACCAGTATTTTTAGCCTTTCAAAGAACTTCTGGCTTTGCTGATCCTTGCTACTGTTATGCACATTTTTTCTGTCCTTAATTTCTGCACTTATCTTCAAAATTTCTTTCTTCTTGTTTATTGTTCTAACTTCTTGAGAAATACAGTTGATCACTGAATTTCAGCTTCTTTTTAATACATCAATTGGGTGTAAATTTCCCCTTCAGCACAACTTCAGCGGAGAATGATATACTGTTATGAAACAACTTACCCCAAAATTTTTAGCTACACTGGACAACAATAAATATTCATTATCCCATAGTCTCTATGGGCCGAGAATTCAACAGCAACTTAGCTAGGTAGGTGTGGCTCAGTGTCTCGAGGCTGCAAGATGCAGTCAAGATGTCGACCTGAGCCACAGTCACATAAAGGCTTAACTGGGAATATGGGGATATGCTTCCAAAATGACTTACTCACATGACTACAGCAGAAGACATCAGTTACTACCATGAAGACTTTTCCATAGGGCAGTTTGAGTGTGCAATCTACCTAACAACTGGCTTCCCCCAAGAGCAGTGATTAAAGAGAACAAGACAAAAGCTATCTTATTATGGTGTAGTGTAACTTCAGAAACACTGAAAGTCACACTATGCCATTTTCTCATTATCTTTTAAGTTCACCGGTCAACCCTATTCAGCAAGGAGACTACAGTGGCCTGAGTGCCAGGAGGCAAGAATCACTGGGCACTGCCTTCAAAGCTGACTCCCAAAGAGTACCTCCCTCAAGTTTTCATTTGTAAGGTTTTCATTATTAATCAGTTCGAAATATTCTTAAATGTCTATTGTGATTTTTTTTTTTGACGTATGGATTATTTAAAAGTATAGTTGACCCTTGAACAACGCAGGGGTTAGGGTATCAACCCCCTCCCAGGCAGTTGAAAATCCACATGTAACTTTTGACTCCCAAAAAACTTAACTACTAATAAAGCCTTACCAATTGCATGAACAGTCAATTAACACATATTTTTGTATATGTTTTATGTAAGGTATTCTAATAATAAAGTAAGCTAGAAAAAAAAAGTTATCAAGAAAATCATAAGGAAGAGAAAATATATTTACTATTAAGTAGAAGTGATCATCTTAAAGGTCTTCATCCTCATTGTCTTCATGTGGAATAGGCTGAGGAGGAGGAGGAGGAATAAGAGGAGTTGGTCTTGCTATCTCAGGGGTGACAGAGGTGGAAGAAAATCTATGTATGTCGACCCATGTAATTCAAACCCATATTGTTCGAGGGTCAACTATACATAAAGTTTACAAAAAGTGAGGATTATCTGTTATTAAATCTGGCTGTTAGTAATTTCTTGTTTAATTACATTGTTGTCAGAGAATATACTTAGAATTATTTCAGTTGAGACTTGCTTTAGCCCATTTAATGTATTTCAAGTAATATAATTATGTTTATATTGACATTTACTATCCCACCCAGTATCATCTTAGGACTGTTTTTTTTCTCCTTTCTTGTTTTACTTTATTAGTACATATCTCCCCACCTCTATTAAGTCTAGTAGTTATACAATCTCTTGCTATACTTTTGGCTGTTATTCTAGAGATTTCAAAATGCATCTTCATCTTAAAGTCTAATGTAAATTTGTATTTTTTTATTTTCCACTTCTTGAACAATGCAAAGATCTTAGAATATTGAAGTTACCTCCTCCTGATATACACACTATTCATTCTTTAATTCCATACATATTTTGAAGCCCAGAATTTACTTATCTTATACAGCCAATGTTTATTTCCATTTACCCACACATTCACTTTTTTTTTTTTCTTAAGTCTTCATTCCTTCTTGTATCTCCAAGTTTCCACTTGGGATCACATCCCTGCCTAAAGAATATTATTTAGGGCTGGCGCGGTGGCTCATGCCTGTAATTCCAGCACTCTGGGAGGCCAAGGCAGGTGGATCACAAGATCAGGAGATACAGACCATCCTGGCTGACACAATGAAACCCTGTCTCTACTAAAAAATACAAAAACTTAGCCGGGCGTGGTGGTGGGCGCCTGTAGTCCCAGCTACTTGGGAGGCTAAGGCAGGAGAATGGCGTGAACCTGGGAGGCAGAGCTTGCAGTGAGCCGAGATCACGCCACTGCACTCCAGCCTGGGTGACAGAGCGAGACTCCGTCTCAAAAAAGAAAAAAAGAATATTATTTAGAATTCCCTTTAATGTTGTTCGATTGCTAAGAAATTCTCAGTGTCTAAACATGCACTTAATACACTTTCATTCCTCAATGATATATTTTAATAGGCTCAGAATTATTGACTGGCATTTTCTATTAGCAATTTAAAAATATTACTTGTCTATCAACTTCCATTATATTAAGAAGCTAGCAATCAGTCTTCTTACTACTCCTCTAATTTTCCCTAAGGCTGCAATGATTACTCATTGTATTTGGTTCTATTTATTTTCTTCTGACCTCAACTCCACTTCACTAATTCTCTCTTCAGTTTCATCAGTTGTGTTCAGATGCCATTAAAATCACCCACTGAGGTTGGGCGTTGTAGCTCACGCCTGTAATCCCAGCACTTTGGGAGGTCAAGGCGGGTGGATCACAAGGTCAGAAGATTGAGACCATCCTGGCTAACACGGTAAAACCTCGTCTCTACTAAAAACACAAAAAATTAGCCAGGCATGGTGGCACGTGCCTGTAGTCCCAGCTACTCAGGAGGCTGAGGCAAAAGAAACGCTTGAACCCATGAGGCAGAGGTTGCAGTGAGCTGAGATAGTGCCACTGCACTCCAGCCTGGGCAACAGAGTGAGACTCCGTCACAAAAAAAAAAGTACTACTAACCAAGTAGATTGTTCAGATATACTCAGTAAGCAATAAACGCACGTGAGCCCCCACTACAAGAAGAATCATTTCAGGGAAGATTAGAACTCCACTTTCAAAGAATTCCAAGATGATTTTAAGACAGGCACCCTCTCAAAGTATAAATGTTCTTATTTGCTGCTATATTGTCAATACATTCATATCAAACTATAAAATGTTAACTGTGAAACCTAGCAAGAATTTGATTTTCAAACTATAAAATCTTCCAGAAAACAATATACTTCTTAACTACATGTAGACAAACCAAAAGTCTTGCTTAAACTTCCAAAATAAAACACTATCTCAGCAAGGCGCGGTGGCTCAGGCTTGTAATTCCAGCATTTTGGGAGGTGGAGGAAAAAGGACTGCTTGATCCTAGGAATTCAAGAACAGCCTGGACACCATGGCTAGATTCCATCCCTATAAAAACTGTAAACAGCTGGGGTTGTTAGCACACACCTGTGGTCCTAGCTACTTGAGAGGTTGAGATGGGCAGACCTTGACCCCAGGCTGAGGTTACAATGAGCCATGATCACACCACGGCACTCCGCCTGGGCCAAAAAAAACACGAAAAACAAAAACCACTATCTCAATTATAACTATCTTCATCCCATAATAGCTACTCACTCTCTTTTCTTTGAGAATATTAACTAGAAGAGAACAAAAGTCGCTTTTTATCACAAAAGTTCACACCAAATCCATTTAAGTGACCACTAATATATAGCCTAGGTGAATGTGCATAAAAAAATTGAACCACCACCAGTTTTAACCAAATTCTTTTTTTTTTTTTTTTTTTTTTTTTTTTTGAGACGGAGTCTTGCTCTGTCGCCCAGGCTGGAGTGCAGTGGCCGGATCTCGGCTCACTGCAAGCTCCGCCTCCCGGGTTCCCGCCATTCTCCTGCCTCAGCCTCCCGAGTAGCTGGGACTATAGGCGCCGCCACCTCGCCCGGCTAGTTTTTTTTTGTATTTTTTAGTAGAGACGGGGTTTCACCGTGTTAGCCAGGATGGTCTCGATCTCCTGACCTCGTGATCCGCCTGTCTCAGCCTCCCAAAGTGCTGGGATTACAGGCTTGAGCCACCGCGCCCGGCCAGTTTTAACCAAATTCTAATGAGAGACACCAATGTGCCTTTAAAAGTCTTATAAAAGCCTTACAAATCATCTAACAATTTACTTCAGCCTAACCAAACATAAGTTTCAAAAAATGATAGAAAAGCACTGAAACAGTGTAGTAGGGACAGGACTTGGCCCACCCCCACTAACATGTTTCTCCATACGTGACCACTGACCACCAGACATTTTAGCACCATCCCCACTGACCCATACTCACTGACCAGACCTTGTAAGCTGTCTAAAAAAACTAAAACAAGCAGCATTCCGCCACGAATCCTACTCGGGAGAGTTAACTCTATTGCCCATATGTGCACAAGGCCAGGAGAAGGACCAATGCTAACCCTGAGCCTCATTGTAATACTAAAACCTTCACCTAGAGGGGCTTATCTCCCCCTCTCATCATGCGACATATGTGTTAGCATGATTCTTTAGTACATCTGCACACCCTGCGCTCCACCCCACACATGTAATAACGTTCACCTACTTCATGAGTTTTGCACATCACCCTCCTTAAGACACGGCAAGGCATTCCCCTGGGGAGCCAGCCAGAGGACCCTTCTTCCTTCACTGTCTCACTTATTCCCAATGTTTCAGGCATAAGTTTCTTTTTTTTTTTTTTTTTTTTTTTTTTTTGAGACAGTCTCACTTTGTCACCCAGATTGAAATGTACTGGTGCGATCATGGCTCACTGCAGCGTCAACCTCCTGGCTCAAGCAATCCTCCCTCAACCTCAGGGTACTGAGACTACAGGCGTGTGCCACCTTGCCAAACTATTTCTGGGGTTGGGGGTAGTGTCTCGCTATGTTGCCCAGGCCAGGTCTCAAACCTGTGAGCTCAAGTGATCCTCCCACCTCAGCCTC
Organism: Macaca thibetana thibetana; assembly: GCF_024542745.1. Taxonomy (NCBI): domain Eukaryota; kingdom Metazoa; phylum Chordata; class Mammalia; order Primates; family Cercopithecidae; genus Macaca; species Macaca thibetana. The sequence goes on along the minus strand of NC_065580.1, from coordinate 157,745,211 downwards.
CCTAAAGTGCTGGGATTACAGGCATGTGCCACTGCTAGGCACAAGTCTTAATAAGTCTCGGCATAAGTCTTAATAAATCTTGTCTGGGAAGTCTGCCCAGCCTCCTATTAATTTCTGTTACACTGAGAGCCAAGAACCCTGCACTAGTAAGAGCAACATTTTCTGTCCCTAACAACTAATGGATGTAAGGCAACGATCATCAGTGAGGAATACAGAAAAACACTAGACATTTTGTGCCTTCTGATGGAAGAACTTACACCTCAATGTGATCAATTTTCTATCAGTGATGAAATTCCCATACCCCCACCCCAGACATTTTGAATCAGAAACTTTGGGGGTAGTGCCTAACAATGTTTTAATCAAGCCCTCCAGGTGATTCTCATGCACATTAAAGAGAACCACTGCTCTAGATCCAATAACCAACTTAATAGAAATACAGAGGAACATATTAAACTACTCCAATAGGATACAATTGGCAACATCCAAACTGTGGGGAAACTATAGATAACCCAGGTCCTTCAACAGAGAAACTGCAAGATAATTTTTTTTAACTGCATAGGTAGGTAAAATTCATATTTTAAGTTTCTTTAGTCTATAGCAACCAATTGTAACATGCAGGCTTTGTTTTGCTCCTGATTCAAACAACCTAAACAAAATACCACTTACGAGACAACTGGAAACTTGAACATCAATAAATAGTGTGATAATAGTGTTGTAGTTGTTTTAAAAAAGAATCTTTTCCTCCCATAACAGTTGCTATGGCCGGGCGCGGTGGCTCAAGCCTGTAATCCCAGCACTTTGGGAGGCCGAGACGGGTGGATCACGAGGTCAGGAGATCGAGACCATCCTGGCTAACACGGTGAAACCCCGTCTCTACTAAAAAAATACAAAAAACTAGCCGGGCGAGGTGGCGGGCGCCTGTAGTCCCAGCTACTCGGGAGGCTGAGGCAGGAGAATGGCGTAAACCCGGGAGGCGGAGCTTGCAGTGAGCTGAGATCCGGCCACTGCACTCCAGCCTGGGTGACAGAGCCAGACTCCGTCTCAAAAAAAAAAAAAAAAAAAAAAAACAGTTGCTATGAAAAAAGGGGGGAAGAGGAATCCTTATCTTTTAGAAATACAGAATGAAACATTTGCAGAAGAAATGATATAAAATCTAGGATTTGCTTTACGTACAAGATGAAGCAGTTAGGAAAGAACTGGCCATGGGTTGACAGATACATAGGAGTTTATACTATTCTGTCTACTCTGTATAGGTTCAAAATTATCCTCTGCTTATCGTGGAAAAAAACTTTAAATATTTAGGCACATTAAATCAACAAAGCGGCCGGGCGCAGTGGCTCCCGCCTGTCATCACAGCGTTTAGAGAGGCCAAGCCAGGCAGGTCACTTGAGGTCAGGAGTTTGAGACCAGCCTGCCCAACATGGTGAAACCCCATCTCTACTAAAAATACAAAAATTAGCCAGGTATGGTGGTAGACACCTGTAATCCCAGCTATTTGGGAGGCTGAGGCACAAGAATCGCTTGAACCCGGGAGGCAGAGGTTGCAGCGAGCTGAGATCGCGCCACTGCACTCCAGCCTGGGCAACAGAGCAAGAGTCAGTCTCAAAAACAAAAAACAAAAAACAAAACCACCTTAGCAAAATCCACAAGTTTTAAAGTTGAAAAACAATCTATCACCAGTTTGCAACTGACAGTCATCCAGTTCAACCATAAACCCCAAAATATCAATAAGCCTTCATGTAAATATGCATTAGATCTTCATTTCATCAGCCTTCCATGATTTGTGGAAGTATGAATTATCATTTCTCTTACTTAAAATATATAGTTACTAATACACATCTTACTACTTCTCAATTCCAAATAAACTGTTTTAAAGAAAAAGGTGAAAATATATATAGGAATGTGCCCACTAAGCTAAAAGTTTACCTGTAAAGATGTAATTGATCCTGTATGTCCTTGGAGCACAGCAACCGGGGCACAAGTTCGCAAGCACCACACTCTAATAATTTTATCACAGCTCCCCGCGGCAATCATTGTATTCTCATAGTTCACTGCCATATCTGAAATTTCTGCAGAATGACCTCTTAATGTAGATAACAAGCGGCCATTATGTGTTGACCAAATCTTTACCAAACAATCATCTGAACCCTAAGAAAAAAGATATCCAAAAATTAATGTTAGTACAGCAAATCTTTTAAATGATATTAAAAGAATACATTTTATATGCCATCCAAATTAACTATCTTTAACTTCTCTCTTTCCAACTATAAAATACTTTGTTATTTATGTAATAAATTATGACTTACGGTCAGAACACTTATGGAATAACAGTATTTTTCTTTAAGGCAAAGAAAGTGTACACAAAAATACTGCCAAGTTATCATTTCTATGGGTCAGACTCCATTATCAATACTGTTTTCCCCCAAGTTCTCTGCAAAGTAAGAAGCCCAACTCAAAGTTCATGGCTCTCTTATATCAACTAACAATGGTTAAATGTTAGTCTAGGCCGGGTGCAGTGGCTCACGCCTGTAATCTCAACACTTTGGGAGGCCGATGCAGGCGGATCACAAGGTCAGGAGAACAAGACCATCCTGGGTAATGCAGTGAAACTTCACCTCTACTAAAAAATACAAAAAATTAGCCAGGCGTGGTGGTTGGCGCCTGTAGTCCCAGCTACTTGGGAGGCTGAGGCAGGAGAATGGCAAGAACCCAGGAGGCAGAGCTTGCAGTGAATCGAGACTGCGCCACTGCACTCCAGCCTGGGCGACAGAGCGAAACTCCGTCTCAAAAAAAGAAAAGTCTATTCACACCAAGCTAAATAATGTGATGAATGTTGGAACAGATCTATACTTCATAGTGAGAAACAGGACTAAGTGGCAATCCCAAAAACAAACAAAAATGGTGGGAACAGCCTCCTCACAAACAACACAGTCTCAAGTTTACAGTACTAGCCAGCACCCATTCATTCAAGAAACACTTGATTATCTACTCTTGAATTGTACACCTGCAAAATCAAAGTTAAACTTCTCACCTATCCTAATTTACCCTTAAAACATTAAAATGATAAATTCCAAATTTTTTCAGATAGGTTTTTAATACTTACTTGAACACTAATGGGTTATTTTCTAATCAACCCACTTTCCTGAACCAGCGGTTAATGTGAACATGAATCACTTGTAGAGGTCTGAGGAGCTTTTTATTTTGGGGGGTTTACAGTTAATACATATATTTAATTACAATGTAATCTAATTCAGTAAGTCTAGAATGTGCTAGAGGGAAAGTATTAGGTATGTCTATTTTTAAGCATCCTTAAATACCACATTTAAGAACAACTACTCTAAATCATTGTATCTCAAAACAGCACAGAGTCCTGACTATCTTCAGCTGACACACTTATTAAAAATACGAATTCATGAGACCCACACCATACCTACTGAGTCAAAATCTCTGAGGATGGGAAACAGAAACTACATATTTTGTAAGATTTCCCAGATGATTCTGAAGCACACTGAAGTACTCTAGATGACACCAAATCAAGTTTAAAACGTTAACTCACTGTAAAGATTCTATGTCCTGTCCTATCAAATGCTACACAGTAAACAGCAGACAGATGTCCGAGAATCCTTCTGTGCATTTTTATATGCTGATACATAGTTCCTGGAAATGCTGTACTAAAAGTGGAACACCCTGTGAGTTGTTTTCCTCGATGTATCTCCACTAGGAAATAAAAACAATGAAAATGGTTAAGGGAGAGCCAATATGGAAAAATCTAAGAAAAACTCAAATAACAATTTCTAGAGGGTCACAAAAATCTATGTTCAAGAAACCCTAAGGACACAATTTCTTCCCAATTCTATTATTCTATATTCACTAATACAGACTTCTTACTACAGTAAGATTCTTTTTTATTAACTTTATTTTTAGTAATTATTTTAACAATAATTTGATATTTGATACTTATTACTATCAAAACATTTCAACCAGTATTTCTTTTTAAATTTTAATACAGCATTTATAAAGGTTGTTGAGAAATGTAAAAAGAATTATTTCAGGCATCTCAAAGGCCAACCTTACTTACCAAGATTTGGTGGAGAACCATAATTCACTGGCATTTCAGGAGGTCTTCCTCTATGAAGAGCAGCAAAGGCAGAGCCCTTCCAAACTGTGTGCCTGCAGTCTTTAAAATGAATTTTAGATACACATAAAATCTTGAAAGTTAACCCCAAGAAAGATTTTATAGAATACTTACGTATATTGTAATAAACTGTTTATTCAACATTTTACCAACTAATATACTTTAACAGAAAAGCCCTGGAAGTTTATTAGACTATTTCTGAAGAAAAAGAAAATTAAGACATCTCAGATACAGCAGCAACAACAACTAACATTTGTGTAGCACTTTACAATTCACAAAGTGCTTTCAACATACATTAGCTCATTGAATCCTCACAACAACCCTGTGAGGTAGGTATTTTTGCCAATTTACAAGTGAGGTAACTGAGGCTCAAAGGTTCTAGGGCCTTTAAAGAGATCCACAGCAATGGTTGGTAAAGATGGACCAGAAAACCAGATCTTGACTCCAAGTCCCATTTCATGCCAAGTGTTTATTTTTCAATGTAGAATTATATCATACAATACTAAAGATAAAAGGTCTTACAACTGATCCAACTTTTCAAAAATGGAAGCTTTTATAAGGAAAAAGTTCTTTGATTTATATGAAAATTCATGACTTGTTCAGTTTTAAAATTAATTTGGCCAATACTGCCATGACTTTAGTCTCTCTCTTTAAGAAGTACTGATAAATTACATAGCTTTCCCTTCATTTTAGGATCACAGAAAATCCTCTACTGAAGAGCACATATGCAGGATCTGTGACTCTGAACACTAATTCAAAGTCCATCCCTCCTTGACCTACCAGCAAATGCACTAAGAAAAAAATGTCTGCTCTCCTCTATAGGAGATAGCAGAACATAGGGTTTTAAGCAGTCACACTGTGCCAGAAATTAGTTTCTTCATAACTCAGAGAAGAAAGGGAAGGCATCATACTAAACCTCTACTGAGCCTCGGGTGCCCCAAACTAACAGGCATATTGCATTTTACATGAACGGATTCATTTCCACTATCATGACCAAAGAGCAGTTACAAGGCATCCTCTTGGGGTACCAGTACAAAACAAATAGAGAATATGCCCCTACCCTAGGGCAGCTTGCTGAAGACTCTTCTAAGGTCTGGCCAGTTCTAAATCACTGCTCATCACAAAACAACGACATGGAGCTTGACACAAGTAAAGAAAACAAAGGAAAACAGGCTACCAATTAACTACCATATAACCAGCTAATTACAAAGTGAATAGGGACACAGAAGAGGAAGAATATAAACAGTTTCCTGATTAGTGCCACAGGGTGACATGGCTAGACCACTAAGAAACAACTAAACCTAACAAACCAGTCTGGCACGGAACTAAGAGGGAGGGGTGTTCTTTCTCAGTTAAGCTTTATACTGGTGGTGCATCTAAGAGATAGCATCACATCAGCAATAGCTCGTAATAAAAAATAATCATGGGATGAACTTGATGTATACTCAGGATCAGAAGAACCAACAATCTTTGCCCATTAGCAGTTTAGCCACATGTACACATAGATTATATCACATACATATACTTAGTCTGAGTCATATATACCAAGCTAACAGAAAAAGAATAGCAATTTCAAACATTTTGCTAGCACATAACTTTGCAAAAAAATTAAATTAGTAAAAAAAGAACCATGCAATTTTACATTTTTGGTGCTTGTTTTCAAGCTGCTACCAAATTTAGAAAATCACTTCCCTTTATAACAAAGGGCTTTCAGAAACTAAATATCAAATGAAATACTTCTAGCATTTAAAGAGTTTATTAGACACATACAGTTACATTCAATGAAGTTATGAGTGAGCTACAAAATGGAAAATTAAGAACTCACATTGATAAAACCTCAAACAACATCTCAGAATAAATTCAAGCTTTTTAGCTTAACATCTATATCTTTATCAACTTTTTAATGCAGAAGGACCCATTAAACACTTATGTAATAAAATTCAATGTTCTATGCTAAACGCAGAGAATTTTATAGTCCACAGCATGATTTATAGTTACATTATCACCTTTCTTCCACAATGCTTACATGACTTCACAATTATAATCATTATTAGGCTATGAATACAAAGCAGAACACTTCTTCAAATTAAGGTACCTTTTGCTGTACGTAGCAAAGACTGCCTTCCTGCACCAAGTAAAGAAGTGACTCTTGAAATACTGGGTGGAATTTCTTTATCCAACATAGGACCGATGCGCTGGCAGATTTGCAACAGATGATCAGGAGCCACATGCTTATTGGACAAGACCTAGTTGGAGAGCAAGTTTTAATGACAACAGTTTAATAATATCAAAAACTATTAAATACTTAGGGATAAGTCTGGCAAAATGTGAAAAGTATAAACTGAAAACTGTAAAACATGCTGAGAGAAATTAAAGACGACTTAAATAAGCAGTAAGCTGATCTACAGATTTGATCTACAGATTCAAAACTGTAACACTCAAAACTTCAGATTTTTTTTGTAGAAATTGACAATTTTGTTCTAAAATTTACATGCAAATGACCTGGCAAAGCACCTTTGAAAAAGAACAAAGGTTGCAGAGCTAACAAAACCTAATTTCAAGACTTGAAATCAAGACTTTATTCAAAATTGAGCTAACGGGGCCGGGCACGGTGACTCATACCTGTAATCTAAGCACTTTGGAAGGCCAAGGCAGGTGGATCACTTGAGGTCAGGAGTTCGAGACCCACCTGACCAACACGGTGAAACCTTATCTCTACTAAAAATACAAAATTAGCCAGGCATGGTGGTGCATGCCTGTATTCCCAGCTACTTGGGAGGCTGAGGCAGGAGAATCACTTGAACCCAGGAGGTGGACAGTGCAGTGAGCCAGGATCATGCCATTGCACTCTAGCCTGGGCAACAACAACGAAACTCCATCTCAAAAAAAAAAAAAAAATTATGCTAACTGGCCCGTAAGAGAAGCACACATCTTTGAAAGAGATGTTAAGATATCAAAGATCATACAAGACATCAATTAGTATCTAAATCATGGATAAGTGGTTCTCAACAATACACTAGGCAGTAAAAAACATTAATTCTTTCAGTAAGTATTGACAGCCAACTACGTGCCAGGAACCAAAAGTAGATATACCTATGGATGACTATAGACAATTACATGTCTCTCATAATTTTAAATGAAAAATAATCATTTATTTACTCCAATGTAAAAGATAAAAGATATCGCTCTCATCTCTACAATGAGAACAAGCTGGATAAACTTTAAAAAATGTATAAACCCATCACAGCTGAAAAAACAAAGGAAAGTCTATATTAACTAATCCCAGAAAGTACAAGCTTTTCTGGGAACAGAAAAGGGACTCAGGCCGGGCGTGGTGGCTCACGCTTGTAATCCCAACACTTTGGGAGGCCGAGGCAGATGGATCACTGGAGGTCAAGAGTTCAAGACCAGCCTGGCAGAAATGGTGAAACTCCATCTCTACTAAAAAGAAAAAACACAAAAAGTAGCTGGGTGTGGTGGTGGGCGCCTGTAATCCCAGCTACTTAGCAGGCTGAGGTATGAAATCACTTGAACCTGGGAGGCGGAGGTTGCAGTGAGCCAAGACCATGCCATAGCACTCACAGCCTGGGCAACAAGAGTGAAACTCCATCTCAAAAATAAATAAAGTTAAAGAAAAGGGACTCATAGCTGCTTTCATCCGTAGCAGAGAGGCAGGAAGAACTGACCTCAGACAAGAATAAGAAAAAACCACTCAAACCTCTAACAAACTTAATGACCACTTGTAGCCAGCATGACTGATCAGAATCCTAAGGAGCTTCAGCTACAGTGAGTCTGCACACCTACCACAATTTTTTCCCATAGGCCTTCACCAACTGCATAGGGCCCAAACACTAAAGCCAGGGCAGCCCTGGAAGAAACCTTACATTCCAAATGCACTGCGGAGGCCCTCCTAAGGCTAGAGATAGAACAACAGGGTGGAGAATGATGTCTTCTGACACGGAAAGCCTAGAGCAGGACCACAAAGCGGAGCGAACTCTGTAGCAACCTAAAAAGTTGGCAGTCAGGTACAAAGTAGAACAAGACCTCACAAAGTTTGGAAAGGTGGCAACTCCGATATAAAAAAATAAGACACCTCAGGAATTTCACGAGGGCCAAATGTCAAACTCTGCTGGAAGGGAAAGTCTTGATGCCACCCTCAAAGCATGCAAAGCCGGTGATTAACTGAATTTAACAAAGCTCAGAGATGATCAATTACAAATTAGACTGACCCTGTCTCACACACTAACTGCTTGAGAAAAGCGCACCTCTTTACCAGGGGTAAATACATTACTGCAGCCTCTACTCTTTTTACACAAAAAGTTACAGCATACCTCAAAAAATGATGAGATACACAACAAAGCTAGATATGTGTGTGATCCATGGTCAAGAGGGGAAATGGTCAATAGAAGCAGACCTAAAGATGGCCCAGATGTTCAAAAATGCTTAGTTGTTATTTCTTCAAACTACTTCTCCCCTCTGTCCTTTCCACTTGGGACTTTAATTATACATTAAACTATTTGATATCATACCACTTATTCAAAAAGCTCAGAGAACCTAAGCAAAATAAATGCAAAGAAAACCACCTAGGTGCACATGTGAAAGGCAGCTTCTGACATGCCCTCTAATAGTGCCCAAAACTCTTGATAGTCACAGACTTGTGAAATACCTCCCCTCAGTTACTTCCGAATACAGTAACATCGAGAGGATACTACTTCTATGATTATGTTACAATTGTGACTTCCCTCTTGCTAAGACTCTACTGCCTTGTCAGCTTTCATCTTTTGATAACTCAAGCTACCACACTGAAAAGACCAAAAGGGTGAGAAACTGAGGGTGGCCAATAGTCAGGTAGAAACTGAGGCCCTCAGTCAAACAACCCTCCAGGAACTGAATCCTGCCAAAACTACATGAGCTTGGAAGCCTATTCCTCCCCCGTCAAGCCTTCAGCTAAAACCCCAGCTCTGCCAACATTGACTGCACCTTCAGAGAAAAGGAGACAGAGAACCCATCTGAGCTGTGTCTGGACCACTGACTTACAGGAACTGGCAGATAATAACAAATCAGTGTAGTTTTAAGCAGCTAAATGTTGGGGTAATTTGTTATACGGCAATAGATCATGACTACAGGACAACATAGTAAAACTGCTGAAAATCAAAGACAAATAAAAATCTTAAAAGCAACCAGACCAAAAAAACATTATTTTCAAAGGAGCAATAACAAGACTGCTAAATTTTCAACATTAAGGAAGGCATAAGGTAGTAGGACATATTTAATGTGCTAAAAAAAAAAAAAAAAAAGACTACGAACCAGAATTCCATAGCTACTGAAGTCACTGTCAATAAACCTTTGTGTGTGTGTGTGTTTTTTTTTTTTGGAGACAGTCTTGCTCCGTCGCCCAGGCTGGAGTGCAGTGGCCCCAATCCTGGATCACTGCAACTTCCACCTCCCAGGTTGAAGCAATTCTCCTGCCTCAGCCTCCCAAGTAGCTGGGATTACAAGCACACGCCACCACACCCAGCTAATTTTTGTATTTTTGTAGAGAAGTGGTTTCACCATGTTGGTCAGGCTGGTCTTGAACTCCTGACTCAGATGATCCACCTGCCTCGGCCTCCCAAAGTGCTGGGATTACAGGCGTGAGCCACCAAGCCCAGCCAAACCTTCATTAAAAGAAATAACAAAGTAAGTTCTGCAGACAGAATAAAAATTACCACAAATAGGTCCCACGGAACTGGAGGAAGAAATTTAAAATACCAGAAAAGATGTATAGGTAGGTAAGCAAATGAATATTGACTTTAAAACAACATTAATAACATCTTGAAATTTTTATAATACATGAAGTAAGGCCAGGCTGAGAGCAGCGGCTCAGACTTGTAATTCCAGCACTTTGGAAAGCCGAGGTGGGCGGATCACCTGAGGTCAGGAGTTCAAGACCAGCTTGCTACCATGGTGAAACCCCACCTCTACTAAAAATACAAAAATTAGCCAGACATGGTGCCACATGCCTGTAATCCCAGCTACTTGGGAGGCTGAGGCACAAGAATCACTTGAATCTGGGAGGTGAAAGTTGCAGTGATCGGAGGTCGCACCACTGCACTCATGCCTAGGCGACAGAGTGAGATCCCATCTTAAAAAATAAAATAAAATTAGTAAGGCCAGGCAGGCGGATCACTTGAGGCCAGGAGTCCAACACCAGCCTGGGCAACATGGCAAAACCTCATCTCTACTAAAAATACAGAAAATAGCTGGGTGTGGTGGCATGCTCCTGCAATTCCAGCTACTTGGGAGGCTGAGGCAGGAGAATCACTTGAACCCAAAAGACAAAGGTTGCAGTGAGCCGAGATCACACCACCACACTCCACCCTGCACAACAGAGTGAGACTCCGTCTCAAAAAAAATGATTACTAGCTCAATAATTATTATAAGATGGTGACAACTAACAGTTATAACTTCATTTATTTGGGAAGTGGCAAAGGAACTAATTTAATGTATACTGGTAATGTATATTGAAACCTCTGGGGAAACCACCAAAAGAATAATAAAAGGATATATAACGAAAAAGAAATAAAGAGGGCTGGGCACAGTGGCTCATGCCTGTAATCCCAGCACTTTGGGAGGCCAAGGCGGGCGGATCACGAGGTCAGGAGATTGAGACCATCCTGGCTAATACGGTGAAACCCTGTCTCTACTAAAAATATAAAAAATTAGCCGGGCGTGGTGGCGGCGCCTGTAGTCCCAGCTACTCGTGAGGCTGAGGCAGGAGAATGGTGTGAACGCGGGAGGCGGAGCTTGCCGTGAGCCGAGATCTCGCCACTGCACTCCAGCCTGGGCAACAGAGTGAGACTCCGTCTCAAAAAAAGAAAGAAAAAAAGAAATAAAGAGGCCAGGTGCGGTGACTCACACCTGTAATCCTAGCACTATGGGAAGCCAAAACAGGTGGATCACGAAAGGTCAGGAGTTCAAGACCAGCCTGGTGAATGTGGTGAAACCCCGTTTCTACTAAAAATACAAAGATTAGCCGGGCATGGTAGCAGGCGCCTGTAATCTCAGCTACATTGGAGGCTGTGGCAGGAGAATCACTTGAGCACGGGAGGCAGAGGTTGCAGTAAGCCAAAATCACGCCACTGCACCCCAACCTGGGCAACAGAGCAAGACTCCATCTCAAAAAAAAAAAAAAAAAAAAAACCAAAGAGTTATTTAAAAAAAGAAAGAAAGAAGGAATACTTAGTCCACTTTGGGAGGCTGAGGAGGGCCGATCACTTGCTCAGGAGTTCCAGACCAGCCTGGGCAACGTGACAAAACCCTACCTCTACAAAAAAATAGCCAGGTATGGAGGTGCGTGCCTGTGGTTCCAGCTACTCAGGAGACTAAGGTTGGAAGACGGCTTGAGCCCAAGAGGCTGAGGCTGCAGTGAGCCGTGATCATGTCACTGTACTTCAGTCTGGGTGACAGAGTGAGACCCTGTCTCAAAAAAAAAAAAAAGAATAAGTAGAATACTTCTTACGTTTTCGAAATCTTGCTGTCATCTTAAAATAATACTTGATTAATCAAAAAAAAAGTGAGAGAAGGAATAAAGAAGAAATGAGATAAAGAACAGGTAGACTTAAACCCAATTACGTTTAAGTAATTACGTTAAATACAAATAAGCAAGGCACAGTGGCTCACACCTATAATCCCTGCACTTTGGGAGGCCAAGGCCGGAGGATTGCCTGAGTCCAAGAGTTCAAGATAAGCCTAGGCCACATAGTGAGACACTGGCTCTACAAAAAAAAATTTTTTTTAATTAGCCGGCCATGATGGCACACATCTATAGTCTCAGCTACTCAGAAGGCTGAACCCAGGAGGTCAGAGCTACAGTGTGCCATGATCATGCCACTGCACTCCACCCTGGGCAACAAAGTGAGAACTTGTCTGGAAAACAAAACAAAACAAAAATACAAATGACCAAAACATCACTGAAAGAAGGCACATAAAACTACAAGCTGTTTAAAGGAGACAAACTTTAAATATGTGAACACAGAAAGGTTGAAAGGAAAAGGACAGAAAAAGATACACTGTGCCATCACTAACCAAAAGAAAGTAGGCGTGGCCATCTTAATGTAAGGCAAAGTAGATAGGAAGGCAAGAAGATTATGATGAATAAAGCATTTTTTAATATTTAAGGTCAATTCAATAGGAAAACAAAAATCCTAAATTTGAATGTACCTAATAACAGTTTCAAAAAGCACAAAAAGAGCGATAAATCCAGAATCACATTTGGAGCTCTTGTTTTTGTTTTTTTGTTTTGAGCTATCTTGCTCTGTCACCCAGGCTGGAGTGCAGTGGCGCAATCTCCGCCCGCTGAAACCTCCGCCTTCCGGGTTCAAGCAATTCTTCTGCCTCAGCCTACCAAGTAGCTGGGACTACAAACATGGACCACCATGCCTGGTTAATTTTTGTATTTTTAGTAGAGACAGGGTCTCACCAGGTTGGTCAGGCTGGTCTTGAACTCCTGACCTCAAGTGATCTGCCCGCCTGGCCTCCCAAAGTGCTGGGATTAAAGGCGTGAGCCACCACATCCTGCTGTAGTTGGAGATTTTAACAAATCTTTCTCAGGAATCAATACAGTAAGCTAGCAAAAATTCCTAAGGAGACACATGATCCAAAAATACACAAATCACTCAACTTTTATCCCTTAGATACAAATAACTTGTTGTTGGGTGAGCCTATGGAACCTAGTAACTACTGTCTTTTAAGGTAGCACAGTCAGCCAGGCACAGTAGTTCACACCTGTAATCCCAGCACTTTGGGAGGCCAAGGTGGGTGGATCACCTGAGGTCAGGATTTTGAGACACCAGCCTGACCAATATGGTCAAACCCCATCTCTACTAAAAATACAAAAATTAGGCCTGGTGCGGTGGCTCACGTCTGTCATCCCAGGACTTTGGGAGGCTGAGGTGGGTGGATCACAAGGTCAAGAGATCGAGACCACACTGGCCAACATGGTGAAACCCCGTATCAACTAAAAATACAAAAATTAGCCGGGCGTGGTGGCATGTGCCTGTAGTCCCAGCTACTCAGGAGGCTGAGGTAGGAGAATTGCTTGAACCCAGGAGGCGGAGGTTGCAGTGGGCCAAGATTGTGCCATTGCACTCCAGCCTGGCAACAGAGCGAGACTCCATCTAAAAAAATAAAAAATTTTTTTAAATACAAAAATTAGCTGGGCATAATCCCATGCACCTGTAGGCCCAGCTACTCGGGAGGCTGAGACAGGAGAACTGCCCCAGGAGGCAGGGGTTGCAGTGAGCCCGGTGGCACCACTTCACTCCAGCCTGGGCGACAGCACAAGACTCTGTCTAGAAAAGAAAAAAAAAAAAAACCTTATCTGGGTGTGGCTATGCACTCCTGTAGTCCCAGCTACTTGGGACACTGAGGCAGGAGGATCACCTGTGCCCCACGAGTTTGAGGTTGCAGTGAGCCATTCATTACCGTGCCACTGCAGTCCAGCCTGGGCAAGAAGAGACCAGAACTCACAAAAAAAAAAAAAAAAAAAAAGAATTGAGACTAGTTACCTTTAAATTTTTTTTTTTTTTTTTTTTTGAGACGGAGTCTCATTCTGTCACTAGGCTGGAGTGCAGTGGCACAATCTTGGCTCACTGCAACCTCCACCTCCTGGGTTCAAGTGATTCTCCTGCCTAATCCCATTATTATTTAGTTTTCACAGTGGAACTCTAAAGACCCTTCATCCTGAGGGTAGCTAATTTCTTTCCTCTACGGATTCTGTATTGTGATTGACTATAGAGATCTATCATTCTATAGGTATTTCATTTGTAACCTGGGGACACTTGATGATGGCAGTGACTGATGAGATACAGTCTAGCAATACAGCAGTGCAGGTAGAGACTAGAAACTTGGGAGCTGGACAAGGAGGCTCACACCTGTAAACCAAGGTTTTGTAAAATTTTTTTCCACAGATGTGGTATTGCTTATGTTGCCCAGGCTGCTCTCAAACCCCTGGCACTAAGTGATCCTCCCACCTCAGACTCTCCAGTCTCTGTATAGCCTTAGTCACCCCACATGGCTTCAATTCTTATATAAAGCAAAAGTAGGCCTGGCAAGGTGACTCATGCCTGTAATCCCAGCACTTTGGGAGGCCAAGGCAGGTGATCACTGAAGGTCAGGAGTTCAAGACTAGCTGGGCCAACATGGTGAAACCCCGTCTCTACTAAAAATACAAAAAGTAGCCAGGCATAGAGGTACATGTCTGTAATCCCAGCTACTCAAGAGGCTGAGGCAGGAGAACTGCATGAACCTGGGAGGTAGAGGTTGCAGTGAGCCAAGATCATACCACTGCACTCCAGCTTGGGTGACAGAGTGACACCCTGTCTCAAAAAAAAAAAAAAAAGGCCGGGCGCGGTGGCTCAAGCCTGTAATCCCAGCACTTTGGGAGGCGGAGACAGGCGGATCACGAGGTCAGAAGATCGAGACCATCCTGGCTAACACGGTGAAACCCCGTCTCTACTAAAAAATACAAAAAACTAGCCGGGCGAGGTAGCGGGCGCCTGTAGTCCCAGCTACTCAGGAGGCTGAGACAGGAGAATGGCCCGAACCCGGGAGGCGGAGCTTGCAGTGAGCTGAGATCCGGCCACTGCACTCCAGCCTGGGCGACAGAGCGAGACTCCGTCTCAAAAAAAAAAAAAAAAAAAAAAAAAAAAAAAAAAAAAAAAAAGAAGCAAAAGTACCAAAAATACTCTTGCCCCTAAATACAGGTTGGAATAACAGCATGGTCACAAGTTTAAGATAAATTGTGGCTTTATAAACACTAATACTAGAATCATCTAAAACGCTTTTAAAAATACTGATGTCCAGTCCCACCGCAAAAATTCTGATTTAACTGGTTTGGGGCATACTATGGACAACCAGATTTTATAAACCTCCCAGATGATTCTAATCCGAAGATGAAAACCACTGAGAAAAAGGAACAAGTTAACATCATGAGGAACAATGAGACAAATACAGAAAATACAGAATGTAAAACATTCTACAGGATAAATGATTCGGTCTCCAGTAAATCAATGACACAGAAACAAGACTATTCAAGATAAGAAGAGATTGAAGATAATCAGGGCAGGGGCCGGGTGTGGTGAATCACGCCTATAATCCCAGCACTTTGGGAGGCTGAGGCGGGCAAGTCACAAGGTCAAGAGATGGAGACCATCCTGGCCCACATGGTGAAACCCCCTGTCTCTACTAAAAATACAAAACTTAGCTGGGCGTGGTGGTGCGTACCTATAGTCCCAGCTACTTGGGAGGCTGAGGCAGGAGAATCGTTTGAACCCGGGAGGCGGAGGTTGCAGTGAGCCGAGATCGTGCCACTGCACTCCAGCCTGCCAATAGAGTGAGACTCCATCTCAAAAAAACAGAACAAAAATCAGGGCAGAGGCCGGGCGCGGTGGCTCAAGCCTGTAATCCCAGCACTTTGGGAGGCCGAGACGGGCGGATCACGAGGTCAGGAGATCGAGACCATCCTGGCTAACACCGTGAAACCCCGTCTCTACTAAAAATACAAAAAACTAGCCGGGCGAGGTGGCGGGCGCCTGTAGTCCCAGCTACTCCGGAGGCTGAGGCAGGAGAATGGCCTAAACCCGGGAGGCGGAGCTTGCAGTGAGCTGAGATCCGGCCACTGCACTCCAGCCCGGGCTACAGAGCAAGACTCCGTCTCAAAAAAAAAAAAAAAAAAAAAAAAATCAGGGCAGGTGTGGTGGCTCACACCTGTAATTCCAACTTTGGCAGGAGCATTTGAGACCAGCCTGGACAACATAGTGAGTCTTCTTCTCTAGGAAAAAAAAAAAAAAAAACCTTAGCCAGGTGTGGTGGCACATGCCTGTGGTCCCAGCTACTCAGGAGGCGGAGGGCTGAGGTGGGAAGATTGCTTGAGCCTGGGAAATGGAGGTTTCAGTGAGCTGTGATCATACCACTGCACCCCAGCCCGGGTAACAGAGTGAGACCCAGTGTGGGGCGGGGAGAGAAATCAATCAGTGCATGTATGGACCTTGTCTGAAGACTAAATAAAACTAATTGTAAAAAGACACCTAGGGAACAAAAAGAAAATCTGGATATGGACTCTCTGATATTGGCACTTGATGGTATAATAAGGAGTCCTTATTTTTTAGAGAAGAACTCCGACAAATTTAGAGATGAAATGTAGTGTCTGGAATTTGCCTTAAAACATTTCAACACATTAACCAATGAAATGAACGACTTTCTGGAATTTGCTTAAAAACAAGGGAGCAGGCAATATGCAACATTCTCTCATAATCACTGAAGTTGGAAAACAGGCACCTAATGGGTGGGTCATTATTCTATTGCTTTTGTTTGAAGATTTCCATTGATAGTTTATTAAAACATATGTATACCTCAAACAGAAACCAAAGTAAATATAGCAAGTTAGTTATGTTCAAAATCCAAATTTGTTGGCCAGGTGCAGTGGCTCACGCCTGTAATCCCAGCACTTTGGGACGCAGAGGCGGGCAGACCACCTGAAGTCAGGAGTTCAAGACCAGCCTGGCAACATGGTGAAACCCCTTCTCTACTAAAAATACAAAAATTAGCCAGGTGCCTGCAATCCCAGCTACTCAGGAGGCTGAGGCAAAAGGATCACTTGAACCCAGAAGGCAGAGGTTGCAGTGAGCCAAGGTTGCTCCTCAAACCAGACTGTCTCAAAAAAAATAATAATTCAAATTTGTTGCTGGTATAGAGGGGTGCATTATATTATTCTCATCTGTGTACATTTGAAATAACTTTGTTGTTGCTTTTGTTTTCAGACAGGGTCTCGCTCACCTAGGCTGGAGCACAGTGGCTTGAACAGAGCTCACTGCATCCTTGACCTCACTTCAGGAAGGTCTGGAACTCCTGGCCTCAAGCGTCCCACCAAAGTGCTGGAATTACAGGTGCAAGCACCACAGCTGGCCTGGAATACTTCTTAATAAGATATTTCTAAAAGACTTTGAAAGTTTAGAAGGTATATATATACCATTAACAAAAGAATAATTCTCTACACAGGAGGCTCATCATCATTTAGTCCTGGGGGACTGGAGGACAGAGAGGAAGGTAAAAAGAAAGGATACCCACCAGACAGACCAAATCAGGGAGGCAATAAGAGATGCCATATGTCACAGTCAAATCACAGCCGTATTATCACAGAATTTAAATGACTTTAAACAACAGTAAGTAGGGTTTTAAGCAATTCTAGCAACAAAACCCAAAAATCTTATATAAATTTTTTTGGTTTTTTGTTTTGGTTTTTTTAAGAAACTAGGCCTTGCTCCATCTCCCAGGCTGGAGTGCAGTGGCAGGAGGATAGTTCAATGCAGCCTCAAACTCGCAGAGTCAAGTGATCCTTCCGCCTCAGCCTCCGAAATAGCTGGGACTCACAGGCACGCACCACCACATCCGCCTAATTTTTCTGTTACTTATTTTTTGTGGAGGCAGAGTTGGTCTGGAACTCCTGGCCTCAAGTGCTCCTCCCACCTCGGCCTCCTAATGTGCTGGGATTGCAGCTATGAGCCACTGCACCCAGCCCCTATAAATGTATTTTAAAAGTAACTTTTCCAGTAGTTACAGCACTACATTTCTTTCAAGTTATTTTCTCTCAGGTAGCACGACTACAGCATCATAACCAACAATGCTTTTCCGCTTCACCGATAAAGCTATATTATCCGTAGAGAAAACTAAAAGAGGGCGTCCTTTAAATGTTTCCTCAACGTTTACAAAAAAAACTATCTCAAAATGTCAAACTCAAGAAAACAAATTGCCATCATCAGAATTTCTATAACTCATTCTCTTGAAAACATCCACTTTTAAGTGTTTACTTCAAAATCTAAGAAGGCAAATATTAAAATTACTTGCTACTTGCACCAGGCTTCAAGTTTTAACTGCTCACGAAAATAACATATCCTCTGGTTTCTTTTGTTGTCTCTAATTCAAAACCGGTAATCTTCTAAAACTGATTTTTCTTCTTTTCACTTGCTATCATACTCTACCGCTTAAGGGTTACAGGTCTTCAAACTGTGGTAAAAGATCACTCAGAAGCTCTTTTCCCTCTCAATTGTTTTCCTTATACAAGATGCTGAACATGGCCTGGCAATCAACGAATTTCCTTTGTCCTAATAACGAAATGGCAAAAATACATTCCTGAAAAATGTCTCCAGTAAAAACAAACGAATCCCTGCAACTGCTGTTAACTACAGATAAAAGCAAGTTATATAGAGATATTAACCAAGTTCACAAAAGAAATGAGACTATAATGCACGATTAACCGAGCTCAAAAAAAAAGTGTCTATTTAAAGCACTTTATTATCTACAGCAAGAGCAGTGTGAAACTCATCAATCAACTTTCTACGGCGTTCAACAAATATTGTACAGGAGAAAAGAGCACAAGTATTACAGTAGCATATTCACACAGCTGCAAGATTTTTATGACGCTGCTGCGGACAAAACAAAAAATAAGCTCAACACAAGAACATTTCTCCACCTTCAGAGACCAATGATTCTATTCCTAAGGAACAAGTGGGGGACAGACCCGGGCGGGACAAGACACGAGAGGCCAATCAGAGCGCGAGTTACAAGCGCGGTGGAGAGGGGGGGAGCGGATGAAACCGCCCCGTTGAATGGCTGGCTGCGCACGCCACACCCCGCAGAGGCGGCCGCACCTGGAGCCCCACCCCTGCCGCAGGACCTCCGCGAGTCGCCCCCACCGCTCCGCCCCGCGCCGCCCCCCATGACTGTTTCCTGCCAAAACAAACCTGGCCGCCTCAAAAACAAAACAGAATATTCAGCGGGGAAGGCAGCTGTCCTGGGGCCGCCCTCCAGTGCGGCTCACACTTTGCACCCCACGGGCCGGGGTCCCCACGAGGGGCAGGGGCAGGGGCGGGGGGCGGTGCACGGAGAACCCGGGGAGCAAACGTGCCCAATGCTCACCAACTCCTCGTAGCTCCTGTTGTGCTCGTTGCCCTCCCAGTCCAACCTCTTCGGCAACAACTGGAAAGACACGAAACGCACACGAGTGACCACCGCTCCGGCGCGGGGCGGGCGGGGGGCGCGGGGCGGGCGGGGGGCGCGGGCGAGCATCCCTCAGGGCAAGGTCGGGAGGAGGGACGCGAGGGAGCGCGGGGACGGGCGCGCGGGGACGGGCGGGCACAGACCTGGTACTGCTCCAGCTCCTGCACCAGCACCTGCGGCCGAGAGACGCGCGGTCAGGGGTGGGGCCGGGCCCGGGGCGCGCCCGCTTCACCCCCGCCCTCCACCCGCGACCCCGGCGGCGGAGGGGACACCGGGGACGCCAAGTCCGCAGCCGCCCGCGGGCCCGCACTCACCTGGGCCGCTCTCCGACACGGGCCCGCCGATAGGTACCGGGCGATGAGGAAGTACAGCTCTGCGGGAAGACAGGGAGTTGGGTCAAGCCCGGGCAGGGAGGGGACGGGGCCCGGGACCGGGACGGGGTCGGGGTCGGGGCCGGGGCCGGGGGAGCCGGGGAAGCCGAAGCAGCTGGGAGCGCCAGGACGGGGATGGCACGGCCTCGCGTCTTACCCGACTCGATGAGAGGCACCGGGCGTCGGGCGGACGAGGGCTCCGCCATGGCCGGACACGGGGCGGGAGGCGGGAGCGAGCGAGCGAGCGGAGCGTGTAGGCCGCGCCGAGGCCTGACCGGGCTAGCGTCCCCTCTCCTCAGGCGCGCGCCGCCGCCGCCGCCGCCGCTGCCGCCGCCATGCCGTGCGCGCCTCCTGGTCCGACGCCTCCGCGGGGGAGGAAGTAGTGCCTCACAGGAGACGGAAAGTAGTCCCTCCGTGGGGGGCGGGGGCCTCGGCGCCAAGGGAGGACTGCAGCTTGCGTCCCGCCCGGGAAGGCGAGCCTCGCTCCGCTGTCTGTCTCCGGGGACTCGATGAGGAGAAAGTGACGCGGGGGTAAAGACCTGGGCGCCCAGGGTAGCGGCGGCGAGTGGGGGAGGGGAGGGCGCGTGGCCCGGATCCCTGCGCGCGATGAGGCGGCCGCCCAGGCTTTGTGAGGCGGCGACGCGACGCCGGGCGGTCCAGCAGCGTGCGGGTACCGGGGGCGGAAGCGCGGCCGCCGGAGGGGGCGAGTCACCGCCGCCCCCCGCGGGACCTGGGTCCTCTACGCGGGACCGCAAGGGCCCCGAGCCGCGGTTCTGCAGGGTCGCCCGCTCCGGGTCGCTCGGAAGGGTGACTTCACGAACCGGTCGTCTGGGGCCAGCGCGTTTTGCCCCCCACGATAGACTTCCAGGACGCGAAAGCTTTGAAAGTGAGGATTGGCTCGCCGCGCCTCCCGCACGGGGGAACGCCGCCCGGACCCGCGAGCCTAGGGCGGGTGCCTCGGATACCGGCGATGCCGGAGCGTCTGCGGCGCTGAAGGCCGCCGAGACCCAGCCGCAGCCCCCAGAAGCCGGCAGCCTGGTAGAAAATTACATAAAATGCAGCGCTTCGCCGAGGGGGTGCGAGTCGGGGGAGCAGCGCGCAGCTGCGGCTGACGGCTCGGCCGGATCCGTCCAGGCATGGACAGGAAAACGGGATTGCGGGGAGAAGGCGGTGCAACGGGCCGCAGACCCTCCCTGAGAAGAGAAGCCGGAAACTCGGGAGCCATGTGTAGTTAAAATCCTCTTGGAAGACTAGTAGACGTGAGGTTGGAGAGGTGGACGAGGACCAGAGAATTCCCTTGTCTTGCCAGGCTTCTGACCTAACTGTATGAGTTTCCTCAGCGCATCCAGCCTGCCCTGCTCTGACCCCTAAAGTACAGCGGTGACCCTAAATGGTGTCCCTGCCTTCCTGGAGTGCGCGTTAACGTTCTGATTCTTACTCATGGCAATAACCCACACACCACATAGAGGTTAAATGTGGTTCAGGTCAGACTCTGGGGCAGGACTCACTGCCTGCACCTTGTCTTGGCTCCACCAGCTTGACCTTGAGCAAGTCACAACCTGTGGGTCTCAGTTTTCCTGACCAGTAAACCGTAGATAATTCCTCACTAGTAAACACAATATTTGTGCCTGCCTCATAAAGTGGTGAGGATTTAATGAATTAATGTGTTCCTGGCATATAGTAAGCACCGTATACAGTTGGCTTTTATTTACACCAAATAGCAAAAGCTTTTTTTTTTTTTTTTTTTTCTTGAGACAGGGTCTTGCTCTGTCGCCCAGGCTGGAGTGCAGTGGTGTGATCTCACCTCACTGCAGCCTCAGCCTCCCGAGTAGCTGGAATTGCAGACACGTGCCACCACGTCCGGCTAATTTTTATATTTTTAGTAGAGACGGGGGTTTCACCGTGTTGGCCAGGCTGGTCTCGAACTCCTGGCCTCAGGTTATCCACCCGCCTCGGCCTGCCGAAGTGCTGAAGATTACAGGCGTGAGCCAACGCGCCTGGCCAAAAGCTTTTATATGTATTTATAAATAGATACAGATACCTGTAAGGCTGTCCAGGCGTGGTGGCTCACACCTGTAATCCCAGCACTTTGGGAGGCCAAGGCGGGCGGATCATGAGGTCAGGAAATCAAGACCATCCTGGCCAACATGGTGAAACCCCGTCTCTACTAAAAATACAAAATGTTAGCCACCTGCGGGGGTGCGCGCCTGTAGTCCAAGCTGCTTGAGAGGCTGACGCAGAATTGCTTGAACCCCGGAGGCAGAGGCTGCAGTGAGCTGAGATCGTGCCACTGCACTCCAGCCCGGGCAACAGAGCTAGACTCTGTCTCAAAAAAATATATATCTGTGAGGTAACAATCTAAACATGTTTGAGCTAGTGAATCAGTAAGTTAACTCCTTACATCTGTTAACTCAGCAAGCAGTAACAAGTGATGGTGATTTAAAAAAAAAAAAAAAAAAAGGAGTGGGAAATGAGCCACAGCTTTGCCATCAAAGACTTCAGCGTCTCTTAGGGGAAACAGATGTAAGCAAATAATGACACGAT
The DNA here is from genome assembly GCF_024542745.1 of Macaca thibetana thibetana. Classification (NCBI taxonomy): domain Eukaryota; kingdom Metazoa; phylum Chordata; class Mammalia; order Primates; family Cercopithecidae; genus Macaca; species Macaca thibetana. The sequence continues at coordinate 157,723,125 of NC_065580.1, read as the reverse complement.
TTAGGGCAGAGATAGGAGGATCAACTTGCCTCTGCGCGGGGGAAATGTTAGGGAAGTTCGGGTTATCCAGGCCTACAATGTGTGTAAAGGGATTTCAGACATAGAAACAACAGAGGGCCAAGACATAAATATAATTTTTAGTTTAAGGAATCCGAAGTTTAGTGTGACTACTTGGGGTGACTTCGGAGAGGATGGGATCATGATGTCAGAAGCTGAAATTGGTAGCGGTTGAAGGATTCTAAGCCAGGAAGGAATCATTTTCTATTTTAGGATGGATTTGAGAAAGTTAAGACCAAGAGGCACTTAACAGACCCCTGAAATAGAAAAGATATATGAGGGCATTGGTTATAAGGATAGTGAAGAGACAAGTTCAGAAATATGTAGGACATTAAGTCTGCAAGATGAAGTTGGGATGAAATAAAAAAGAATCACAAAAATCTCGTTTGGGGCTTGCTGAGGTTGTGCCAACAAATAAGGTAGGGCATACAAGCTGGTAGCTAGATTGTTAACATGAGTAACTGCTTGCAACAACTTGATTATTCGAAGTTACAGTGCATTGATAACTATGGTACAGTGTGATCTGATGCTGCAAGATTACCAATGTTACCAAATGACAAAGACATCAGGGGAGAATTTAAACTTTCAATGATTGACCAAGGAGTTGTACATTTCATTTTGTAACAAGGGCATAAGATAAAAACCCCCAAAAGATATTAACAAGAATTTATATTCCAAGTTCGGGTCATTGTCTGAAATTATAGTTCTGGTGGTTGGCAGCATAGTAACCATTACAGGAGATCGGAAATGATGACACGAGCTCAGACACAGTGGCTCACACCTGTAATCCCAGTGGTTTGGGAGGCCAAGGCCAGAGGATTGCTTGAGCCCAGGAGTTCGAGACCAGCCTGAGCAACATGGTGAGACCCCATCTCTACAAAAAATAAAAAATAGCCAGGTATGGTAGGTGTGTACCTGTAGCCCCAGCTACTTAGGAGGCTGAAGCAAGAGAATGGCTAGAGCCTGGGAGATGGAGGCTGCAGTGACCCATGACCACAGCACTGTTCTCCAGCCTAGGCAGCAGAGCAAGACCCTGTCTCAAAAAAAAAAAAAAAAAAAATGATGACATGAGTTTTCCTTTGCAAGCGCCCTGGGAGTCCTTTTACGACTTACTGTCACGTTCATGACAAATATTCTTTCTAGATTTTGAATAGGAAAAAAGATTTCTAATGAGAGGGAGAATATCTTCCCCATTCAACTCCCAGATGTCAAAAGACTCAGATACAACTCACATGTGCCTACCAGGAGGAGGAAAAGGAAATACGCTGTCCAGGAGCAACTCCTTAGTGGGTACCCGCCAGAAGTGGTCTCCAAACAAGGCAAGAATCGGTGTATTCCTCACACAATTCAATCCAAGCCATTCCTTACGTACACACTGAGGTTTGCTTTTGGGTAAATGAAAATAACTTGAGTTTCACCACAAGAAAGCTATATGGTAAGTAAATGTTGGAAAATCTTAACAGCAGGTGACATTAAGCTATAGGGTTGCATTTTCAAGGGAACCAATGTCTTAGCCGGTGGCAAGCAACTCCTGACTGGATAAACAGCTCTCAGATGTCGATGATAGGCTCACTGCACAAGGAGAAAGCTGAGACGCGGAGAGATTTAAGTATGGCCCAAGAGCATATAGCTGGTAAGTGGTGGCTGGACTGCAATCCCAAGTCGACAGTATTAGACTGAAACACAAACACTGCAGAGTCCTTTATCCCTTGGCCATGTTTCACGAAAGAGGAAAATGGGACCTGAAAAGTAGGAGACTTACACAAGATTGCACAGCTAGTGCATCAGAGAGCTGACATTTGAAAACCCACATAAGTATATGTGTAATCTCATTTACCACAGGCAAGTCTTAGATTGTGTTGTTCCCATTTTAAGAATGAGGAAACTAGGCCGGTTGTAGTGGCTCTCATCTGTACTATCGGCACGTTGGAAGACCAAGGCAGGAGGATCGCTTGAGCCCGGGAGTTCAAGGCTGGTCTTGAACGTAGTGAGACCCTCTCTCCACAAAAAATGAAAAAATTACCCCATGCATGGTGTTGGGTGCCTGTAGTTCGAGCTATTGGGGAGACTGAGGCAGGAGATCACTTGGGCCCAGGAGTTCAAGGCTGTCACGAGCTATGGTGGTAGCACTGCACTCCAGCCTGGCAACAGAGCAAGACCCTGTCTCAAAAAAGAATGAGGAACTAAGGCTAATAAAGTTTAAGAATTTGCTTAAGCATGGAAAGCTTTTTTTTTTTTTTAAATCTGTCTGCGAATGACAGGAAAATAAAATTTAGTAAGGCCTTCCAAGTCACCACTTAGGAAGCCCAACAGCATTAAATGTGAATGCATATCTAGAAAATGGTGACCAAACTAGTCTGATTCCAACAATTCACATAAGAGAGTGGTCAAAATGGAATGAATTCGTAGATTAGAGTGCATTTCAAAAGACTCTAAAAAATGATATAAGGAAATCTGTGGGCAATGGAGATCATGCAAAACAACTCAGATACATAATCCAAAGCCTAATATTAGTTTTAATGCAAATTTACGTTAACTGAATTTAGGTTCATTCAGGAGGCTATCCTGATGTTGATGCACACACAACATGAGCATACCTCTAAGGGGCAGGAAGTAGATGATGTTGGACCTCCAGAACACTATACCACAAACTGGATCAGCACCTAGAGGTGAAATTAAATGCGCACAAAAGCCTGGATCACTTCATTCATTCAACAAAATATGTGTTGAAAGTCTTCCCTGGCTCCTGGGCTTTTTTTCAGTTTTTTCCTCTTTAGAGACAGTATGTCATTCTGTCACACAGGCGGGAGTGCAGTGGTGCAGTCATAGCTCACTGCAGCCTCAAAGTCCTGAGCTCAAGCAATCCTCCTGCTAAGTGCTTGAGACTACAGATGTGCACCACCATGCCTGGCTAATTTTTTTTTAATTTTTTGTAGAGATGACGGTCTTGCTCTGTTGCCCAGGCTGGTCTCAAACTCCTGGCCTCAAGTGATCCTCCCACCTTCATCTTCCTGGACTTCTGTTAGATAAATTCCCTAGGAAGAGGAGAGTTAACACTTTGATAGATTGTATTTATTTATTTATTTATTTATTTATTTATTTATTTATTTATTTTTTAAAGACAGGGTCTCACTGCATTGCTTGGCCTCAAATGACCCTCCTGTCTTGGCCTCCCAAAGTGCTGGGATTACAGGCGTGAGCCACCACACCCAGACTTTGATCAATTTTTTGAGGACTTTCAAAGTAAATATGAAGAAGGTATCTGATCTTTTGATAAGCCCTTAGTCACTAGTAGATATTATATTGCATTTAATTCCTGAGGCCCTTCCTCCACCTACTAGTGGTGTCATCTTTCCCACAGGACCTTTTCTTCCCTTTAAATCTAACCCAACCAGCTGTCCCCTTAATGCTACTTGTCCCTGCCTTCCTCAGCAAATTGTTTCCACATTTATCTCTTCCCTCTCCAACTTCGGCCTCTCCCTTGCCATTGGCTTCTGTCCTATTTGTTCCCAGCTTGCAGGCGCTGGCCCATGTCTGTCTCCAAGTCTTACTCGTTCTTACTTTGAAACGTTTCTCACAGCACTAAAGAAAACACAGTGTGGTTGGACAAGACCTTGGGAACATGGGAGCTGGGATCAGAATGTGTTTGTGTTTGGATGTCGGAGTTGGGCAACCTCTTGGCTCAAATATTTTTCTGTTTTTTCTTTAATCATCTTTAAAATGAGCATGACAGCTAATAACATTATGTTTGTATGCTGGACTTTGTCCTAAACCATTTCCATGCATTATTTAAGGATCATGAGACAGCTAGATGTGTTCGTGAACATTTCCAGAGAACATGCCTGTGAAGCTCTCTGAACAATGCCCAGCTCTCAGCATGACCCTGTTATATAAGAATGATTCTTTTTCTCTCCATTGTCACTTAGTTCGGGCCCTTTTTTTTTTTTTTTTTTTTTTTTTTTTTTGAGACGGAGTCTCGCTCTGTCGCCCAGGCTGGAGTGCAGTGGCCGGATCTCAGCTCACTGCAAGCTCCGCCTCCCGGGTTCACGCCATTCTCCTGCCTCAGCCTCCCGAGTAGCTGGGACTACAGGCGCCTGCCACCTCGCCCAGCTAGTTTTTTGTATTTTTTAGTAGAGACGGGGTTTCACCGTGTTAGCCAGGATGGTCTCGATCTCCTGACCTCATGATCCACCCGTCTCGGCCTCCCAAAGTGCTGGGATTACAGGCTTGAGCCACCGCACCCGGCCTAGTTCGGGCCCTTAATCATCAAAGAGTATCCTCCTCAAAGTTCTCCCTGACTCCCCACTTAATGAATCCTGTCATTACTTTTATGGGGTTTTTTTTCATTTATTTATTTTTATTTTCTTTGCCACTTCTGTATCTTCTTTGGAGATAATCCTGTCACTACTTGTAAAATCCCTAAGTACAACTTAACATAGTGCTTCTCTGTTCACATCTTTCTCATTCACTGTCACCTCAAATCCAAACTCCTTGGCTTGCTTTTAACACCGTGGAGGACATTCTACTCTCCTCCCTCCCTGCTCCACACCCAGGAAAGATGACTGTGCGGTAAAGCCACGGCTCCCTTGCCATTGAGTTTCCAGTGGGATTCATCCAGTAAGAGGCCTCAGCCGAAGATGGAAGGGTAGGAGGAGAGCGAGGTTGGAGTTTCCATTTTCCCAGCTCTCTTCCTGCCAAGCCACAGGTTGATAGTAGCTGCTGTTTGTGTGGGACAACTCTCTTTGCACATAGAGACCCGCTCTGGGCTTTAATACCACTGCCTCCCCTGCCCCTTAAGGAGTTGGGCTTCTCTCTTTTTTCTTGTTGAAACAGGGTCTCACTGTGTCATCCAGGCTGGAATGCAGTAGCGCAATCACATCTCACTGCAGCCTCGATCTTTCAGGCACAATTGATCCTCCCACCTCTGCCTCCCACCACCACAACTGGCTAGTTTTTGCATTTTTTTCTACAGACAGGGTTTTACCATGTTGCCCAGGTTGGTCTCGAACTCCTGGGCTCAAGCAATCCTCCTTCTCAGCTTCCCAAAGTGCTAGGATTATAGGTGTGACTACCACACCCAAGCCATTAACCTCTTTTCAAAAATCTTAGAGTCGTATCTTTTTTGGAGGGGGAAGGGGATGGAGGACAGGATCTTGTTCTGTTGCCCAGGCTGGAGTGCAATGGCATGATCTCGGCTCACTGCAACCTCCGCCTCCCGGGTTCAGGCAATTACCTGCCTCAGCCTCTCCAGTAGCTGGGACTACAGGTCCCAGGCAGGCTGAGGCTGAGGCAGGAGAATCGCCTGAACCCGAGAGGTGGAGGTTGCAGTGAGCCGAGATCGAGCCATTGTACTCCAGCCTGAGCAACAAGAGTGAAACTCCATCTCAAAAAAAAAAAAAAAACAACTTAAAACAGACTTGTCCTTGTTCTGTCAAAATCCTCCAGAGCCTACCATCAGACCCAGAGGAAAAGCCCAAGTCCGCACGATCTAGCCTCTCTCTGGCTTGTCTGACCTCTCACCTGACTGCTCCCCTTCTCATACTGCTCCAGCCTCGCTCTGGCCTGACGTCCCCAATGCAGGCCTGGCCCACGGCTGCCTCAGGGCATTTGTACTTGCTGTTTGTTGTGCAAGAATGCTCTTCCCTAGAAAAACTGCATGGTTGACTCCCTCCCCTCCTTCAAGTCTTGGCTCAAATGTCATGTTTTCAATGAGACCTTCCCTAACCACCCTCAGTACAATTTAAACGTATCCTCACTCTGAGCCCATTTCTCTTTTACTCTTCCTGTGTTCTTTTCCTCCATAGCACTGTTGATTTTCTAACCTACTGTAACGTGTCCCCGTCTATTTTGTTTATTGTCTATCTCCTGCCGTTCTATGAAGGCAGGCAGAGATCTGTGTCTGTTTTGCTCTCTGATACATCTGCAGGGCTATAATGAGTCCTGACATACATATGGTAGGCATGCAATAAATATTTGTTGGTGGTTTAATGAAAAATTGCTCAACTAGACAGTCCCTCAAATTAGAGATAGTTATGCTTTCAACATTTACTCAAATCTTTCAGCCACTGTGGTGGTTAGATCTGAAGACAAGGCTGGGTGCGGTGACTCACACCTGTAATCCCAGCACTTTGAGAGACCGAGGCAGGCAGATCACTTGAGGTCAGGAGTTCGAGACCAGCCTGACCACATGGTGAAACTCCTGCCTCCACTAAAAATACAAAAAAATTAGCCAGGCATGGTGGCGGGCACCTGTAATCCTAGCTACTCAGGAGACTGAGGCAGGAGAATCGCTTGAACTTGGGAGGTAGAGGTTGCAGTGAGCCAAAATCGCACCACTGCACTCCAGCCTGGGTGACAGAGTAAGACTCTGGCTCAAAAAAATATCTGAAGACAATCTGCAGAAACTTGTTGGCCCATCACATACCTGGAGATATGGCCTCCTTGGCTCAAGGCTCCCCTCAAAGGCAGCAGGATAGTCAAAGTCTCTGGAGCGGAAGAGTGAGTGGAAGGAAACACTTTCAGGTGGTGCAATGGAGGCTGCTTTAGGAGAGGGTCCCCATGCTACAGGAACAGGGCATCCTGTCTGTTTTTTTTCCCAGGTGCCCCATGCCCTCCATTGCCAGCCTGCTTCAACCCACTGCCAGCAGCCTGTTTCACAGGCCTCCATCTCCCTGAGCCCCCGCAGAACACCGCACTCACCCCTAGCTTCCCCCAGCCTCTCTCTCAAACTGGCTCAGTATCCTCTGGTTTCCTTGGAGTCTCACAGATCCCAAAGATGAAGAGACAAAACCGGCCTTGCTTGCCCCCAGGGTGAGACTTTGGAGCTGTGGTGAGGGAGGGAAAGATCCCAGCAGACCCAAGAGGAAGACTACAGAGGAAAGGACAGAAGCATGGAGAGAAATTCTAAGTGGGAGGCTGGGGAAGAAGGGAGAGCTTCAGGTCACTGGGTCATCCCACCTGGAGATAGTCCCCTTGTGGCCTTGAGACTTATGCAATGGGCAAATGCAATCTGAGTACCTAAGGCAAGGACTGCCCTTATTCTGGCAATGACATTTAACACCTAATTGCGGTAATAACCCCTCTTTGCCACCTGGAGAAAGCTTCCTGGCCCCTCTTTTTCACTTGCGGGCAAGTCTGACCAAGAACAGGGTAAAGAAACCCATAGTCGAACACAAAACCATCTTTTTTGTTTTTATTTTTTTGACTGTAGAGACAGGGTCTCACTATGTTGCCTACACTGGTCTCAAACGCCTGACCTCAAGCAGTCCTCCCACTTCGGCCTCCCAAAGTGCTGTGATTACAGCACGAAACCACCTTATCATTAAAAAATTAGGGCCAGGAGGCCGGGCGCAGTGGCTCACGCTTGTAATCCCAGTACTTTGGGAGGCCGAGGCGGGCAGATCACGAGGTCAGGAGATCGAGACCATCCTGGCTAACACTGTAAAACCCCGTCTCTACTAAAAATACAAAAAATTAGCCAGGCGCGGTGGCAGGTGTAGTCCCAGCTACTCGGGAGGCTGAGGCAGGAGAATGGGGTGAACCCGGGAGGCGGAGCTTGCAGTGAGCTGAGATCGCGCCACTGCGCTCTAGCCTGGGCGACACAGCAAGATTCCATCTCAAAAAAAAAAAAAAAAAAATTAGGGCCGGGAACAGTGGCTCACACTTGTAATCCCAACACTCTGGGAAGCCAGGGTGGGAGGATCACTTGAGTCCAGAAGTTCGAGACCAGCCTGGAAAACATACCAAAACCCCACCTCTACAAAAAAATACAAAAATTAGCCAGCATGGTGGTGCATGCCTATAGTCCCACCCACTCAGGAGGCTGAGTTGGGGAGGACAGCTTGAGCCCAGGAGGTGGAAGTTGAAGTGAACCGAGATTGTGCCGTTGCACTCCAGCCTGGGTGGCAGAGAGAGAACCTATCTCAAAAAATAAAAATTAAAAAGCTTTTAAAAAGTTAAAAAATTGAAGCCACCAAAGGTTAAGATATGAATATTAGTAATTAGACGAGATTAAGATGATTTTTGATTTGAGAATCCAGATTCACAAATCTTTTTTTAATTTTTATTTTAGGTTCAGGGGTACATGTGCAGGTTTGTTACCTGAGTATATTGCCCAGGTACTGAGCATAGTACCCAACAGTCAGTTTTTCTTTTCGTTTTTTCTTTCTTTCTTTTTTTTTTTTTTTTTTTTTTTTTTGAGACGGAGTCTCACTCTGTCCCCCTTGCTGGAGTGCAGTGGCCGGATCTCAGCTCACTGCAAGCTCCGCCTCCCGGGTTTACGCCATTCTCCTGCCTCAGCCTCCCGAGTAGCTGGGACTACAGGCGCCCGCCACCTCGCCCGGCTAGTTTTTTTGTATTTTTAGTAGAGACGGGGTTTCACGGTGTTAGCCAGGATGGTCTCGATCTCCTGACCTCGTGATCCACCCGTCTCGGCCTCCCAAAGTGCTGGGATTACAGGCTTGAGCCACCGCGCCCGGCCTTCTTTCTTTCTTTTTTTTTTTTTTTTTTTTTTGAGATGGAGTTTCGCTTTTGTTGCCCAGGCTGGAGTACAATGGTGCAATCTCAGCTCACTGCAACCTCTGCCTCCCAGGTTCAAGCGATTCTCCTGCCTCAGCCTCCTGAGTAGCTGGGATTACAGGCATGCACCACCATGCCTGGCTAATTTTTGTATTTTTAGTAGAGACGGGGTTTCTCCATGTTGGTCAGGCTGGTCTCGAACTCCCGACCCTAGGTGATCCGCCTGCCTCAGCCTCCCAAAGTGCTGGGATTACAGGCATGAGCCACCATGCCCGGCCAACAATTAGTTTTTCAACCCTTGCCCACCCCCGACCCCAGCTCTAGGAGTCCCCAGTGTGCACTATTACCATCCTTATGTCCATGAGTACCTGATGTGTGGCTTCCACTTACAAATGAGAACATGTGGTATTTGGTTTTCTGTTTTCTGTTCCTGCATTAATTCCCTTAGGATCAAATCTTAACCAGCCACTTCCTTCAAGGAAAGTACCTTCGTGGAAGACTCTGGCTGCAAGAGGTACTTTATTAGCCCTCAGCCTATCCGCTGGCAATCTAGGCTTAATGGCATGGAGAATTATTTGTTCAGGCCAGGCAGTCTCCAGAGGCTAACAATAAAGAATCCAGAAGTGGCAAAGCAGTGCAGGGGTGCAGGGTCCCAGCAGCTAGAGTGGGCACCCGAGGCTGGGAGAGGCCCATCCCTGCCAAGGCTGGGTCTTCGGGAGCCAGGGCGCTTGTGCCTGGCAGATTTTTCCAGCCTACATGAGAGCAAATGACTTGATGGGCACCTCTCCCTGTAGGACCCAGCCTAGCTTCTGAAAGAACGAGGCTTTGCAGGGGGTTAGACATGGGTTGGTTTGCTTCCAACAGGCCTTTAAGACAGCAGAGACCAGCATCATTTTTTTTTTTTTTTTTTTTTTTTTTGAGACAGAGTCTTTCTGTCGCCCAGGCTGGAATGCAGTGGCCCGATCTCGGCTCACTGCAACCTCCACCTCTTGGGTTCAAGCAATTCTCGTGCCTTAGCCTGCGTAGTAGCAGGGATGACAGGCACATGCCACCACGCTCAGCTAATTTTTGTATTTTTAGTAGAGACAGGGTTTGCCATGTTGGCCAGGCTGATCTCGAACTCCTGAGCTCAAGTGATCTGCCCACCTTGGGATTACAGGCGTGAGCCACTGCACCCGACCTAGACCAGCATTTTGACCAATCAGTGCATTCATGTTACTTAAACAGAGGAGACAAAACAAAATTCATGTAATCACAGAAAGCAAGGATTATCACAAAATGGGTGTGTTCGTTATAATTTTTTAGTAGATTAATTTTCCGTAACAACAACTAAAAGATACAATTTCCTATAACAAACCTACAAAAAACCAGCCTTGCCAAATTCTAACCTTGCAAAGGTTACACATTCCACAGAATTTAATTATAAAGCCTTTTCAGACAGCAGAATATAAGAGAACATCTTGTCATTCACAGTAAATAAGTGAAAGTGTTACAAAGAAAAAAAATTAAAAATAAATAATTCAGAAACTCAATTTTACCCTGAAAAGATATATAACATATACAGAGTTACCTTGAACCAGATAGTGGTCCCATGTGGCTAATGCTTTCTAATTAGTAACTTTGGAATAACTAAGGTGTAAGTTCACTAGCTTTCTCTTTTGGCATCAGAACAAAGAGTAATAGACCAGGCACGGTGGCTCACGCTTGTCATCCCAGCACTTTGGGAAGCCAAGGTGGGCTGATCACAAGGTCAGGAGTTCAAGACCAGCCTGGCCAACACAGTGAAACCCCGTCTCTACTAAAAATACAAAAATTAGCCGGGTGTGGTGGCAGGCACCTGTAATCCCAGCTACTCAGGAGGCTGAGACAGGAGAATCACTTGAACCCGGGAGGCAGAAGTTGTAGTGAGCCAAGATTACGCCACTGTACTCCAGCCTGGGTGACAGAGCTATTTCCATCTCAAAAAAAAAAGAACAAAGAGTAATGACCAGCCTACTACTTTGAATTATCTATACTCTTAAAAATCTGCATTGTTGGCCGGGCGCGGTGGCTCAAGCCTGTAATCCCAGCACTTTGGGAGGCCGAGACGGGCGGATCACGAGGTCAGGAGTTCGAGACCATCCTGGCTAACACAGTGAAACCCCGTCTCTACTAAAAAATACAAAAAACTAGCTGGGCGAGGTGGCGGGCGCCTGTAGTCCCGGCTACTCGGGAGGCTGAGGCAGGAGAATGGCGTAAAAACCCGGGAGGCAGAGCTTGCAGTGAGCTGAGATCCGGCCACTGCACTCCAGCCTGGGCGACACAGCGAGACTCTGTCTCAAAAAAAAAAAAAAAAAAAAGAAAAATCTGCATTGTTTTCTCAAAAAGATGGAGTTGGGTTGACATGTAAGCAGTCCTTCAATTGCAAAGAACATAGATGTGAAATTTGACAGTTACATAAAGCAGGAGATACAAAATCCGTATCTACAATCCATAAGCTACCCACTGACCCCCAAACAGTTTTCCAGAGCCTCCTAAATTCCCCACGAGAAGCTGAGGCTGTGGAATATCCCACTCACACCCAGCATGGATTCCATTAGGTGGGAGAAGCTCTTTTTTTTTTCATTTTGAGATGGAGTCTCGCTCTGTCACCCAGGCTGGAGTGCAGCTCACTGCAACCTCCGCTTCCCGGGTTCAAGCGATTCTCCTGCCTCAGCCTCCCAAGTAGCTGGGATTACAGGCATGTACCACCACGCCTGGCTAATTTTTGTATTTTTAGTAGAGACGGGGTTTCACCATGTTGGCCAGGCTAGTCTTGAACTTCTGACCTCAGGTGATCCACCTGCCTTGGCCTCCCAAAGTGCAGGGATTACAGGCGTGAGCCACCACGCCCGGCCCTGGCAGCTTTGAATTCCTGGTGTCAAGCATTCTCCTGCCTCAGCCTCCCAAGTAGTTGGGACTTCAGGTGTGCACCACTTTGCCCAACTCCTGGAGATTTTTAGCCTTCCTGACCCTCTTTCCCACCTGACACTGCTAGAGGCTCTATCATCCTGTTATCAAGTACAAGACACTCTGTTTCTCTGAGTACTTCCAGCAATGAAGCCACTTTGGTGTAGCCACTTTAACATGCTGTTTTGACCCAAGGGGTGTCATGTCACGGCCTAAAACAAAGTAGATCTGAAGTAGATATGTTCATCCATCCGTAAGCCTCATCCTACTACTGAACTTCGCCCATTGCCAATTCCTAGGGCATGGGGCAGGCAGGGAGTGGGAGGCGATGGCGTAACAAGGAGGCTGGGGACAGGGACAGGGCAGGCTCAGGAATGGGAGGGATGAGAATGGAGCAGGATGGTGGTTACCCTTGGGATGGGGAGGAGACTGGAATGAGGCTTCTGAAGCTCTGGTTATGTTCCGTGTCTTAATATGAGATGTATTCACATGGCAAACAAGACTCGCATAACACGACACACATTTGTCGATTTGTACAGAAATGATATACGTCATTCTAAGCAAAGTGACTGCTCTTTTTCTCAAAAACCCTTTGCCCTTTGAATGGTCTGTGTCACAAAGTCTCTGCTTTGTCTCTTAAACTTATAACCATTGTACTGCTTTTTTAAACTTTTAATTGTTAAATAGTCTGGGCACAGTGGCTCACACCTGTAATCCCAGCCCTTTGGGAGGCCTAGGTGGGCAGATCACAAGGTCAGAAGTACAAGACTAGCCTGACCAACATGGTGAAACCCCATCTCTACTGAAAATACAAAATTAGGTGGGCATGGTGGTGCATGCCCGTCATCCCAGCTACGTGGGAGACTGAGGCAGGAGAATTGTTTGAACCTGGGAGACGGAGGTTGCGGTGAACCGAGATCGCACCATCTTGTTGCCTGGGCAACAAGAGTGAAACTCCATCTCAAAAAAAAAAAAAAAAAAAAAAAAATCAAGAATAGCGGAACAAACCCTCTTGTTCCCTTTAACCCAGGTCCCCACCTGTCAGACATTCTACCACATTTGTGTGTTGGTGTGTGTGCATGTGTACACACTCATGTCATTTCTTCCATGAGGAAGAGCTTTACTTCTCCCCACCTTGATTTGTTTCTTTGTTTGCTTGCTTATGTGGGTGCAGATCCATGGGTTCCTGTTTTTTCGTGGGATCACAATCCATGACACACACTGTGTAAAGCTGTCAGGCAGTCTGCACTGAAGTTGAGCATACGCACACTCTGTGGCCCAGCAACCTGCTTCTCGGGTATGAACACAACAGAGCCCCTACATGTGCTCACTGAAAGATACGTGCAAGTGTATTTCTACGAGAGCTGCTTATTCTGAGGTCTTCTGTGGTTCCATGTTAATTTTAGGATTGTTTTTTCTATTTCTGTGGGGAAAAAAAGCCTTTGGAATTTCTATATATGAGTTTTGTGATCTTTTCTATATATATATATATGAGGGTTTTCTATAAATGAGATGATGTCATCTGCATATGCAGACAATTTGACTTCTTCCTTTCTGATTTGGGTGACTTTTATTTCTCTTTCTTACCTAACTGCAGAGCTACTTATAATAGCTCCAAACTGGAAACAACCAAATGCCCGCCAACCATAGAATGGAGAAATAAGTTGGAGTTTATTCATAATAATGATAAACTATAAGGAAGTGGGAGTGAATGTGCCACATAAGCGCCTCTTACAAATAGAAGAAATGAGCCAAAGAAGCCAGACACCAAAGATGGCATACCATGTGATTTCACTTGTCTCTAGTTCAAAAACCAGGCAAAATTAGTCTATGGTATTAGAAGTCAGGATAGTGGGGCTGGGTGCAGTAGCTCATGCCTATAAGCACTTTGGGAGGCCAAAGTGGGCAGATTGCTTGAGTCCAGGAGTTTCAGACCAGCCTGGGCAACATGACAAAACTCTGTCTATACAAAAAATATTTTTTTTTTTTTTTTTTTTTTTTTTTTTTTTTTGAGGCGGAGTCTCGCTGTGTCGCCCAGGCTGGAGTGCAGTGGCCGGATCTCAGCTCACTGCAAGCTCCGCCTCCTGGGTTCACGCCATTCTCCTGCCTCAGCCTCCCAAGTAGCTGGGACTACAGGCGCCCACCACCTCGCCCGGCTATTTTTTTGTATTTTTTTAGTAGAGACGGGGTTTCACCGTGTTACCCAGGATGGTCTCGATCTCCTGACCTCGTGATCCACCCGTCTCGGCCTCCCAAAGTGCTGGGATTACAGGCTTGAGCCACCGCGCCCGGCCTTTTTTTTTTTTTTTTTTTTTTTCTTTATGATGGCATCTCCCTCTGTCACCCAGTGCAATGGTGCCATGTTGGCTCACTGCAACCTCCACCTCCCAGGTTCAAGCGATTCTCCTGCCTCAGCCTCCCTAGCAGCTGGGACTAGAGGCATGCATCACCATGCCCAGCTACTTTTTTTTTTTTTTTTTTTTTGTATTTTTAGTAGAGTTGGGGTTTTGCCATGTTGGCCAGGCTGGTATTGAACTCCTGACTTCTGGTGATCTGCCCACCTCAGCCTCCCAAAGTGCTGGGATTACAGGCGTGAGTCACCGTGCCCGGCCTATACAAAATATTAACCAGGTGTGGTGGTGTGCACCTGTAGTCCCAGCTACTCCAGAGGCTGCAGTGGGAGGATCACCTGAGCCCAGGAGTTTGAGGCTGCATTGAGCCGTGATTGCATCACTCTGGGTGACAGAGTGAGACCCTGTTTGAAAAGAAAAAAGTCAGGATAGTGGTTATCTCTGGAATGTGGATGATGACCAGAAGCTTCTGGTTATATTCAGTTTCTTTTTTTAATTTTATTTTTTGAGACTGAGTCTCTCTCTGTCACCCAGGCTGGAGGGCAATGGTGCGATCTCAGCTCACTGCAACCTCTGCCTCCTGGCTTCAAGCGTTTCTCCTGCCTCAGTCTCTTGCATAACTGGGATTACAGGCGCCCACCACCATGCCTGGCTAGTTTTTGTATTGTTAGTAGAGACAGGGTTTTACCATGTTGGCCAGGCTGGTCTCGAACTCCTGACCTCAAGTGATCCACCCGCTTCAGCCTCCCAAAGTGCTGGGATTACAGGCCTGAGCCACCGTGCCCAGCCATATTCGGTTTCTTAATCTGAGACGTATTCACTTGGTGAATAAGTCAGTGAGCCACATGCATATGATTTATGTGTGTACGGGTGTGTGTGTTATTGAAATGTGTTATACTTCAATAAAAGGTTTATGTTAAAAAAGGCAAAAGGAAAAATTCCATCATGTCTGCGATAGTCAGAATAATGATTCTCCCAAGATATTCACACCCTATTTCCTGGAATTTGCAAATATATTATGTTATGTAGCAAACAAGACGTCTCAGCTGTGGTTTATTTACTTTCAATTTTTTCCTGGTCACTGGGACTGCCACGGAACCTGTATGATTTAGTTGAGGATCTCAATGTGGAGAGACTGATCTGGATTATCTGGGTGGCTCCACTCCAATGCAATCGCTAGGATCCTTCTAAGAGGGAGGTTAGAAAGTCAGAGTCAAGGCTGGGCACAGTGGCTCACACCTGTAATCCCAGCACTTTGGGAGCCCGGATGTGGTGGTGCGTGCCTTTAATCCCAGCTACTGGGGGAGGCTGAGGTTGGAGAATTGCTTGAACCCAGGAGGTGGAGGTTGCAGTGAGCTGAGATTGTGCCACTGCACTCCAGCCTGGGAGACAGAGTGAGACTCCATCTCTAGAAAAGAGAAGAGAAGAGAAAAGTCAGAGTCAGAGAGGAGATATGACAATGGGAGCAGAGGTCAGAGTGATGTCCTTTGAAGTTGGCAGAAGCAGCCATGAGCCAACAAATGCAGGCATCCCTTGGAAGCTGGAAAAGACAAGGAAACAGAGTCTTCTCTGAAGTCCAGAGGAAGCACAGCCCTGCCAATGCCTTGATTTTGGCTCCCTGAAACTCAGTTTGGACTTCTGACATCCACAACAATAAAATAAATTCATATTGTCTTAATGCCTTTGAGTTTGCGGCAACTTGTAACAGGAACAATAGGAAACTAATGCATTGTCTGAAGCAACTGTGAAGGGCATAATAATCTACTCCAGGAGTTTAATTAATAATTTTCCAAGTTATATGAAACCATTTAATTCACAGCTCAAGAATTCCAGACTCTGGCTGGGCACGGTGGCTCACACCTGTAATCCCAGCACTTTAGGAGGCCCCAGCGAGTGGATCACTTGAGGTCAGGAGTTCAAGACCAGCCTGGCCAACATGGTGAAACTCTGTCTCTCTACAAAAAATTAGCCTAGCGTGCTGGTGCATGCCTGTAATCCTAGCTACTCGGGAGGCTGAGGTAGGAGAATCGCTGGAACCCAGGAGGTGGAGGTTGTAGTGAGCAAAGCTCATGCCACAGCCACTGCCACTGCACTCCAGCCTGGAGACAGAGTGAGACTCCATTAAAAAAAAAAAAAAAAAAAAAAAAAAAAAAAAAAAAAATTCCAGACTCTGGCAATACGACAAAACAGGATTTCATAACACTCCCAAAAGATGATGTTAGCTCTCCAGCAATGTATCCAAACCAAGATGAAATCTTTGAAATACCAGATAATGCAAAAGACTGATTATTAAATTACTCAAAGCAATACGAGAGAAAGGTAAAAACCAACATAAAGAAACCAATTCAGGACATGAATGAAAAATTTTCTAAAGAGATAGATATTTTAAAGAAAAACCAGTCAGAACTTCTGGAAACAAAAGACACATTTAGGGAATTACAAAACGCAGTGGAAAGTTCTAATAATAGAATAGACCATGAAGAAGAAAGAATTTCAGAGCTTGAAGAAAAGTTTAACCCAATCAACCCAATTAGACAAAAAAAAAAAAGAAAAAAATGAAAATTAAAAAAAAAAAAATGAACACATGCCAGGAGTGATGGCTCATGCCTGTAATCCCAGCACTTTGGAAGGCCAGTGTGAGCAGATTGCTTGAGCCCAGGAATTCAAGACCAGCCTGGGCAACATCTCTACAAAAGATGCAAAAAATAAGCTGGGCATGATGGCAACATCTGTCAACACTTGTAATCCCAGCAACCCAGGAGGCTGAGGTGGGAGGATCACCTGAGGCCAGGAGGTCAAAGCTGCAGTGAGCTATGATTGTGCCACTGCAATCCAGCTAGGGCAACAGAGTGAGACCCTGTCTCGAAGAAAGAGAAAGAATAAAGGAATGAACACAGTCTCCAAGAAATATGGGACTATGTAAAATGGCCAAACCTAACAATTATTGCTGTTCCTGAGAGAGAAGAAAAAGGAAAAAGTTTGGAAAATTTATTTGAGGGAATAATTTAGGAAAACTTCACTTGACTTGCTGGAGTTTTAGACATACAAATACAAAAAGCTGAGAGAATGGGAGATTCATTGGAAAAAAGATATCTCCAAGGCATATAGATATTAGGCTATCTAAAGTGAATGTGGGTCAAGCACAGTGGCTCATGTTTGTAATTCCAGCACCTTGGTAAGCCAAGCCATGTGGACTACCTGAGGTCGGGAGTTCGAGACCAGTCTGGTCAACATGGCGAAACCCCGTCTCTATTAAAAACAAAAAATCAGTCAGGTGCGGTGGCTCATGCCTTTAATCCCAGCACTTTGGGAGGCCAAGACAGGTGGATCATGAGGTCAGGAGTTCAAGACCAGCCTGGCCAACCTGGTGAAACCCCGTCTCTACTAAAAATACAAAATAAATTAGCTGGACATGATGGCAGATGCCTGTAATCCCAGCTACTCGGGAGGCTGAGAAAGGGAATTGCTTGAACCTGGGAGGCAGAGGTTGCAGTAAGCCGAGATCACGCCACTGCACTCCAGCCTGGGTGACAGAGCGAGACTCTATCTCAAAACAAAACACACACACACACACACACACACACACAAACACAAAATTAGCCAGGCGTGGTGGCAGACACTTGTTGTAGTCCCAGCTACTCGGGAGGCTGAGGCAGGATAATCACTTGAACCCAGGAGGCAGAGGCTGCAATGAGCCGAGATTAAGCCACTACACTCCAGCCTGGGCAATTAGAGTAAAACTCCTTTTAAAAAAATAATAATAATATAAAATAGGCCAGGCGCAGTGGCCCATGCCTATAATCTCAGCACTTTGGGAGGCTAAGGTGGGTGAATCACCTGAGGTCAGGAGTTCTTCAAGACCAGCCTGGCTAACATGGCAAAACCTGTCTCTACTGAAAACACACAAAAAAATTAGCCAGGCGTGGTGTCGGGTGCCTATAATCGCAGCTACTCAGGAGGCCGACACAGGAGAATTGCTCGAACCCCCGAGGCAGAGGTTGCAGTGAGCTGAGATCGTGCCATTGCACTCCAGCCTAGGCGACAAGAGCGAAACTCTGTCTCAAAAATAAATACATAAATAAAAATAAAATAAAAATAAAGTCAATGTGAAGGAAATAATTCTAAGAGCAGTGAGACAAAAGCATCAGGTAACCTATAAAGGAAAATCTATCAGACTAACAGCAGACTTCCCATTAGAAACCTTACAACCCAGAAGGAATTGAAGGTCTTCTCTGTAGCCCCTTAAACAGAATAACTATCAGCCAAGAATCTTGTATGCAGCAAAACTAAGTTTCATAAATGAAGGAGAAATAAAATCTGTTTCAGACAAGCAAATGCTGAGGTAATTTGTCACTGCCAGACCAGTCCCACAAGGAATGCTAGAAGGAGTTCTAAATCTCAAAAACAAAAGGTCGGCCGGGCACGGTGGCTCAAGCCTGTAATCCCAGCACTTTGGGAGGCCGAGACGGGCGGATCACGAGGTCAGGAGATCGAGACCATCCTGGCTAACACAGTGAAACCCCGTCTCTACTAAAAATACAAAAACTTAGCCGGGCGAGGTGGCAGGCGCCTGTAGTCCCAGCTACTCGGGAGGCTGAGGCAGGAGAATGGCGTGAACCCGGGAGGCGGAGCTTGCAGTGAGCTGAGATCCGGCCACTGCACTCCAGCCTGGGTGACAGAGCGAGACTCCGTCTCAAAAAAAAAAAAAAAAAAAAAAAAAAAAAAAAAAAGGTCAATATGCACCAGAATAGAACCTCTTGAAAGCATACAACTTGCAGGGAGGCTGGGCACAGTGGTTCATGCCTGTAATCCCAGCACTTTGGGAGGCCAAGGCGGGCGGATCACGAGGTCAGGAGATCAAGACCATCCTGGCTAACACAGTGAAACCCCATCTCTACTAAAAATACAAAACATTAGCCGGGCCTGGTGGCATGTGCCTGTAGTCCCAGCTACTCGGGAGGTTGAGGCAGGAGAATCACTTGAACCCGGGAGACAGAGGTTGCAGTGAGCCAAGATCGTACCACTGCACTCCAGCCTGGGTGACAGAGTGAGACTCCATCTTAAAAAAAAAAAAAAAAACTTGCAGGGACTATAAAACAATAACACAATGAAGAAAACAAAGTAGTTAACAACTGACATGATGACTGGAACAGTACCTCATATCTCAATATTAACATTGAATGTAAATAATCTAAATGCTCAGGCTGGGCACGGTGGCTCATGCCTGTAATCCCAGCATTTTGGGAGGCCGAGGCAGGCAGATCATGAGGTCAGGAGATCGAGACCATCCTGGCTAGCACAGTGAAACCCCATCTCTACTGAAAATATAAAAAATTAGCTGGGCATGGTGGCGGGTGCCTGTAGTCCCAGCTACTCCGGAGGCTGAGGTGGGAGAATGGGGTGAACCCGGGAGGCGGAGCTTGCAGTGAGTTGAGATGGTGCCACTGCACTCCAGCCTGGGCAACAGAACTAGACTCCATCTCACAAAATAATAATAATAATCATCATCATCATCATCATCATCTAAATGCTCCACTCAAAAGATACATGTTGGCAGAGTGAATTAAAAAATCATGAACCAGCCAGGTGCAGTGGCTCATGCCTGTAATTCCAACACTTTGGGAGACTAAGATGGGCAGATTGCTTGAGCTCAGAAGTTCAAAACCAGCCTGGGTAACATAGTGAAACCTCCTCTCTACAAAAAATACAAAAATTAGCCAGGCATGGTGGTGTGCACCTGTAGTCCCAGCTACTCAAGAGGCTGATGTGAGAGGATTGCTCGAGGTCAAGGCTGCAGTGAGCCAAGATTGTGCCACTATACTCCAGCCTGGGTGACAGAAGAGAAAAGAAAATCACAAACCAAATATCTGCTGTCTTTAAGAGATTCACTTAACACATAAGGATTCTTATAGACTCAAGGTAAAGGGGTGGAAAACGGTATTCCACACAAATGAAAACCAAAAGTGAGCAGTGACAGATATTCTTATATCACATAAAACAAACATTAAAGCAAAATCATGTAAAACAAACTTTATTTAAAGAGAGAGAGAGAGAGACAAAGAAGGTCATTATATGATGATAAAAGAATCAAACCAACAAGAATGTATTACAATCCTGAATATATATGCACCTAACTCTGGAACTCCCAGGTTCATAAAACATTTACGAATAAACCTAAGAAAAGAGATAGACCACAACACAATAATAGCAGGGAACTTCAACAGTCCACTGACAGCACTAGAGAGATTATCAAGGCAGAAAGTCAACAAAGAAACACTGGAGTTAAACTGCATATTGTAGAACAAGTGGATACACAGATATTTACAGAACATTCTACCCAAGAACCGCAGTGTATACATTCTTCTCATTAGCACATGCAGCATTCTCCAAAACAGACCATATGATAGGCCACAAAACAAGTCTCAATAAATTTTTAAAAATCAAAATCAGCCAGGCGCAGTGGCTTATGCCTGTAATCCCAGCACTTTGGGAGGCCGAGGCAGGTGGATCACCTGAGGTCAGGGAATTCGAGACAAGCCTGGTCAATGTGATGAAACCCCATCTCTACTAAAAATACAAAAATTAGCTGGGCGTGGTGACGGATGCCTGTAGTCCCAGCTACTCAGGAGGCTGAGGCAGGAGAATCGCTTGAACCTGGGAGGTGGAGGTTGCAGTGAGCCGAGATCACACCATTGCACTCCAGCCTGGGCGGCAAGAGCTAAACTCCATCTCAAAATAAATAAATAAATAAATAAATAAATAAATAATCAAAATTATGGCCAGGCATGGTGGCTCACACCTGTAATCCCAGCACTTTGGGAGGCTGAGGCGAGCGGGATCATGAGGTCAAGAGATCAAGACCATCCTGGCCAACATGGTGAAACCCCGTCTCTACTTAAAAAAATACAAAAATTAGCTGGGTATGGTGGTGCATGCCTGTAGTCCCAGCTACTCAGTAGGCTGAGGCAGGAGAATCGCTTGAACCTGAACCCGGGAGGCGGAGCTTGCAGTGAGCCAAGATCACGCCACTGCACTCCAGCCTGGCAACAGAGCGAGACACTGTCTCAAAAAAAAAAAAATCAAAATCATATCAAGTATCTTCTCAGACCACAGTGTAATAAAACTGGGAATCAACTGCAGAAGAAACCCTCAAAACTATACAAAAAACATGGAAATGAAACTATATGCTCCTGATTTTTGTCTAACAATGAAATCAAGATGGAAAAGTCTTCAAAATGAATTATAATAGTGACACAAGTTATCAAACCTCTGGGATACAGAAAAAGCACATGTCACAAAATGCCTACATCAAAAAGTCTGAAAAATCACAAATTGATAACCTAATGTCACACTTCAAGGAACTAGAGAAACAACAACAAACCAAACCCAAAGTTAGCAGAAGAAAATAAGTAACAAAGATAAAAGCAAAACTAAATGAAATTGAAACAAAAAAATACAGAAGATCAATGAAAGAAAAAGTGATTTTTTTTTTTTTTTTTTTTTTTTTTTTGAGACAGAATCTTGCTCTGTCACCAGGCTGGAGTGCACTGGCACAATCTTGGCTCACTGCAACCTCCGCCTCCCGGGTTCAAGTGATTCTCCTGCCTCAGCCTCCCGAGTAGCTGGGACTACAGGCATCCACCACCACACCCAGCTAATTTTTGTATGTTAAGTAGAGACAAAGTTTCACCATGTTGGCCAGGATGGTCTCGATCTCTTGACCTCCTGATCCACCCGCCGCAGCCTCCCAAAGTGCTGGGATTACAGGTGTGAGCCATCACGCCCGGCCTGAAAAAGTAATTTATTTGAAAAGATAAACAAAATTGATAGACTATTAGCTAGATTAATCAATAAAAGAAGGGAGAAGATTCAAATAAACTCAATTGGAAGTGAAAATGGAGACATTACTACCAACAGCACAGAAATATAAAAGATCATTCAAGACTACTATGAACACTTCTATGCAGACAAACTAGAAAACCTAGAGGAAATGGACAAATTTCTGGAAACATACTACCCTCCTAGCTTGAATCAGGAAGAAATAGAAATCCTGAACAGATGAATAACAAACAGTGAGATTGAATCAGTAATTTTAAAACTTCCAAAAAACAAGCCCAGGGCCAATGGATTCACAGCCAAATTCTACCAGATCTTCACAGAAGAATTGGTACCCATCCTACTGAAACTATTCGAAAAGACTAAGAAAGAGTGAATCTTCCCTAACTCATTTTTTGAAGCCAGTATCATCCTGATACTAAAGCCAGGACAGGACATTTTAAAAAAATAAAACTGCAGACCAATATCCTTGATGACCATAGATGAAAAATCCTCAACAAAATACTAGCAAACTGAATTCAACAGCACATCAAAAAGATAATTCACCATGATCAAGTCAGTTTCATTCCAGAGATGGTTCAACATACACAAGTCAACAAATGTGATTCATGACATAAACAGAATTAAAAACAAAAACCATATGATTATCTCAATAGATACAGAAAAAGCATTCTGTAAAATCCAGCATCCCTTTATGATAAAAACCCTCGCTAAACTAGACATAGAAAGAACATACTTCAGAATAATAAAAGCTGTATGTAACAAACCCATAGTCAACATCATACTGAATGGGGAAAAGTCAAAAAGCATTCCCCTTAAGAACTGAAACGGCCGGGCGCGGTGGCTCAAGCCTGTAATCCCAGCACTTTGGGAGGCCGAGGCGGGCGGATCACGAGGTCAGGAAATCGAGACCATCCTGGCTAACACAGTGAAACCCCGTCTCTACTAAAAATACAAAAAGAAATTAGCCGGGCGTGGTGGCGGGCGCCTGTAGTCCCAGCTACTCCGGAGGCTGAGGCAGGAGAATGGCGTGAACCCGGGAGGCGGAGCTTGCAGTGAGCCGAGGATCGCGCCACTGTACTCCAGTCTGGGCGACAGAGCGAGACTCCGTCTCAAAAAAAAAAAAAAAAAAAAAAGAACTGAAACAAGACAAGGATGCTCACTTTCACCACTTCTGTTCAACACAGTAGTACTGGAAGTCCTAGCCAGAGCAATCAGGCAAGAGAAAGAAACAAAAGGCATCCAAATTGGAAAATAGAGAAGTCAAACTGTCTCTGTTTGCCAATGATATAATCATATATCTAGAAAACCCTAAAAATTCCTCCAAAAGACTTTTAGATTTGATAAATGAATTCAGTAATGTCTTAGCTTATAAAATCAATGTACACTGCTGGGTGCAGTGGCTCATGCTGTAATCCCAGCACTTTGGGAGTCCAAGGTGAGTGGATCACTTGAGCCCAGGAATTTGAGACCAGCCTGGGCAACATAGTGAGAACTTGTCTCCATAAAAAATTTTTAAAAATGGCTGGGCACAGTGGCTTACGCCTGTAATCCCAGTACTTTGGGAGGCCAAGGTGGGTGGATCACCTGTGATCAAAAGTTTGAGACCAGCCTGGCCAACATGGTGAAACCCCATCTCTACTAAAAATATAAAATTAGCGAGGTATGGTGACACATGTCAGTAATCCCAGCTATTTGGGAGGCTGAGGCAGGAGAATCACTCGAACCTGGGAGGCAGAGGATGAAGTGAGCCGACATTGTGCCACTGCACTCCAGCCTGGTCAACAAGAGTGAAACTCCATCTTAAAAAAAAAATAAATGAATAAATTAACCATATGTGGACGAGATGTGGTGGCTCATGCCTGTAATCTCAGCACTTTAGGAGTTCAAGGTGGGCAGATCACCTGACGTTAGGAGTTCCAGACCAGCCTGGCCAACATGGTGAAACCCTGTCTCTACTAAAAATACAAAAATTAGCTGGGCGTGGTGGCAGGTGCCTGCAATCCCAGCTACTCAGGAAGCTGAGGCAGGAGCATCTATTGAACCCAGGAGGTGGAGGTTGCAGTGAGCTGAGATCGCGCCACTACACTCCAGCCTGGGGGACAAGAGTGAGACTTCATCTCAAAAAAAAAAAAAAAAAAATTAGCCACATGTGGTGGCATGTGCCTATCTATATTCCCAGCTACTTGGGAGGCTGAGGTGGGAGAATTGCTTGAACCCAGGAGGCAGAGGTTGCAGTGAGCCAAGATCACACCACTGCACTCCAACCTGGGTGACAGAGCAAGACTCTGTGCAACATGGGGAGACCCTGTTTCTACCAAAAAAAAAAAAAAAAAATTAGCCAGGCATGGTGATGTGCAACTGTAGTCCCAGCTACTTGGGAAGCTGATGCAGGAGGATCACTTGAGCCTGGGAGGGCAAGACTACAATGAGCCATGATCATGCCACTGCACTCCAGCCTGGGCTACAGAGCAAGGCCCTGTCTCACACACACACACACACACACACACACACACACACAAAGGGAGAGAGAGAGAATTATTTCATGCAAATTTAAGTAAGATTAGTGATTGTCTTAGTCAGTTTTATACTGCTATGACAGAATACTTGAGACTGAGTAATTTATAATGAACAGAAATTTATTTCTCACAGTTCTGAAGGCTGGGAAGTCTGAGACTGAGGGACCAGTATCTGGTGAGGGCCTTCTTGCTGCATCATCTCATGGTAGAAGACTGAGAACAAGAGAAAGAGCAAGAGGGGGAAGAACTCATCTTTTTGTAAAGTACCCACTCCTGAGATAATAGCATTAATCCATCCATAAAGGCGGGGCCCTCATGACCTAATCATCTCTTAGAGGTCCCACCTCCCATTATAACCTACTGTTACAATGGCAATTAAATTTCAGCATGAGGCTGCACGCGGTGGCTCACGCCTATAATTCCAGCATTTTGGGAGGCCAAGGTGGGCGGATCACTTGAGGTCAGGAGTTCAAGACCAGCCTGACCAACATGGTGAAACCTTGTCTCTACTAAGAAATACAAAAATTAGCCAGGTATTGTGGTGGGTGCCTGTAATCCCAGCTACTCAGGAGGCTGAGAAAGGAAAATCACTTGAACCCGGGAGGTGGAGGTTGCGATGAGTCAGGATTGCGCCACTGCAGTCCAACCTGGACGACAGAGCGAGACTTCATTACAAAAAAAGAAAAAAAGAAAAAAAATTCAGCATGAGTTTGGGAGGAGACAAACCTTAAAACCATAGTAGTGATAAAATCATAAATCTTTTATCTATTTCTGTAGGAAAAAAGCTTGACACCTTAAAGACAAATACTCAAATTTTATCTCATATACTGACTGTTTTTTTTTTTTAAAGCAGCTTACAGAACAGAATTCCATGTATGGCTCCATTTTTGTAAAAAGGAATATTTTATACAAAATTGCTGTGTGGTCAGATGCATGGGTTTGACTCTGAGCTCCACCTCATACCTGTCGTATGGGCAAGTTACATTCACACCATGACACCATGACTGTGTTGTTAGTAAAAGAGGAGAGCAAGGGCCGGGCGCGGTGGCTCAAGCCTGTAATCCCAGCACTTTGGGAGGCCGAGACGGGTGGATCACGAGGTCAGGAGTTCGAGACCATCCTGGCTAACACGGTGAAACCCCGTCTCTACTAAAAAATACAAAAAACTAGCCGGGCGAGGTGGCGGACGCCTGTAGTCCCGGCTACTCGGGAGGCTGAGGCAGGAGAATGGCGTAAAAACCCGGGAGGCAGAGCTTGCAGTGAGCTGAGATCCGGCCACTGCACTCCAGCCTGGGCGACACAGCGAGACTCCGTCTCAAAAAAAAAAAAAAAAAGAGGAGAGCAGTGGTTTTTACCTCACAGAACTGTTGTATCAACTGAGAAAATTTGGGGGACTGCTTAAAACAGTACCTGCCACGTAGTGAGTATATGATGAACATTTGCTCATTATCATGATCATCATTATATTAATTTTTTTTTTTTTTTTTTTTTTTGAGACAGAGTCTCGCTCTGTCGCCCAGGCTGGAGTGCAGTGGCCGCATCTCAGCTCACTGCAAGCTCCGCCTCCCGGGTTCACGCCATTCTCCTGCCTCAGCCTCCCGAGTAGCTGGGACTACAGGCGCCCGCCACCTCACCCGGCTAGTTTTTTGTATTTTTTAGTAGAGACGAGGTTTCACCGTATTAGCCAGGCTGGTCTCGATCTCCTGACCTTGTGATCCGCCCGTCTCGGCCTCCCAAAGTGCTGGGATTACAGGCTTGAGCCACCGCGCCCAGCTATATTAATACTCTTGTAGAAAACATCCTGGAAGAGGCCAGGTGCAATGGCTCACACCTGTAATCCCAGCACTTTGAGAGGCCAAGATGGAAGGATCACCTGAGGTCAGGAGTTCGAGACCAGCCTGGCCAACAGAGATGAGTGAAACCTCATCTCTACTCAAAATACAAAAATTAGCTGGGCGTGGTAGTGGGTGCCTGTAGTCCCAGCTACTCGGGAGGTTGAGGCAAGAGAATCGTTTGAACCTGGGAGGCAGAGGTTACAGTGAGCTGAGATTACACCATTGCACTCCAGCCTGGGTGACAAGAGCAAGACTCCATCTCAAAACAAACAAAAAATCCTGGAAGCATGGATAGACAATAGGAGGTTGAGTGGTTTTGTTTTTCCTTTGTGCCTTTTTCTGTCCTCCCTTCCCTTCCCTTCCTTCCTTTCTTTCATTTGAGACAGGGTCTCGCTCTGTTGCCCCGGCAGGAGTGCAGGGGCAGTTTTGACGTCAAAAATAATGTGTAAGCTGGTCTGGCATAGTGGCTCATGCCTGTAATCTCAGCACTTTGGAAAGCCCAAGTGGGTGGATCACTTGAGGCCAGGAGTTCGAGACCAGCCAGACCAGCGAGACCGGCCTGACCAACATAGAAACCCTGTCTCTACTAAAAATACAAAAATTAGCTGGGCTTGGTGGTGTGCACCTGTAGTCCCAGCAATTATGATGACTCACTGCAGCCTGGGCTCAAGCAATCCTCTCACTTCAGCCTCCTGAGTAGCTAAAAAAAAAAAAAAAGTATGTACCACTATGCCCAGCTGATTCTTATTTTTGTGTTTTTTGTAATGATGAGGTCTCTCTATGTTGCCCAGCCTGGTCTTCAACTCCCAGGCTTAAGTGATTCTCCCACTTCAGCTTCCCAAAGTGCTGGGATTATAAGCATGAGCCACCATGCTTGGCCTCTTCTTTGTTCTTTTCTATGTCCTTGAAAACATCTACAATAAACTTACACATTTTTTTGAGACAGAGTCTCACTTTGTCACCCAGGCTGGAGTGTAGTGGCACGATCTCAACTCACTGCAACCTCCTTCTTCTAGATTCCAGCGATTCTCCTATAATAGCTGGGACTACAGGTGCACACCACAAGCCCAGTTAATTTTTGTATTTTTAGTAGAGACAGGGTTTCTATGTTGGTCAGGCTGGTCTCGCTGGTCTGGCTGGTCTCGAACTCCTGGCCTCAAGTGATCCACCCACTTGGGCTTTCCAAAGTGCTGAGATTATAGGCATGAGCCACTATGCCAGACCAGCTTACACATTATTTTTGAAACAATTTCCCATTCCAATAAAACCCTTTGTCTTTTTCACAAGCCATTTCTTTTGACTCCATTCATATGGTCCCTCTCCAACCTACTGCTCCTCCACATGTAAATAAATATTTAAGAATTACATCCTTTCTGTGTTGCCAAAAGTAAACAAGCATCTCATCCTCTCTATATAGTTTTCTTCATTATCCAATATTTTTGGCTTCTTCTTGCTCCTTCCTTCCAGAACAGTAATGTCTGTCCTAACTCATAACCGGTAGGCAAATAGCAAATGCATCTTCTGAATAGTCGTTCTGTAAAAGCCAAATTTGATTAGCATAGGGAGAACATTTTCTGCTAGCCAGTAGATAAGGTATGCCCTGCCAAAACAAGCTCTACCTTTTCGAGGTCTGATTCAAGAAGCAAATGTGTCTCCATGGCAACCTTGTAATCTAAATTTAGATACCTCAGCAAAAGCATCAACTTTTTAAAGATATTTATTTCAAGATTTCAAATAAATGCAATGCTGAGTTTAGCAATATCAAAGCACAAGCATAGCAGGTTTTATCATCATGGTGTTTTTATTTTTATTTTATTTTATTTTTATTTTATTTTATTTTTGAGACAGAGTCTCACTCTGTCACCTAGGCTGGAGTGCAGTGGCGCAACCTCTGCCTCCAGGGTTCAAGTGATTCTCCTGCCTTAGCCTCCAGAGTAGCTGGGATTACAGGCGTGTGCCACCATGCTCAGCTATTTTTTTGTATTTTTAGTGGAGATGGGGTTTCACCATGTTGGCCAGGCTGGTCTCAAACTCCTGACCTCAAGTGATCTGCCCACCTTGGCCTCCCAAAGTGCTGGGATTACAGGCGTTAGCCACTGCACCCGGGCAACAGTGTTTTGATTAACCAAGTGATCTTTTTTATTTTTGTTGTTGTTGTTTTGCCTTTTTCCCCCACTTAACTTTTCATTTTGAACATTTTCTTTTTTTTTTTTTTTTTTTTTTTTTTTTTTTTTTTTTTTTTGAGACGGAGTCTTGCTCTGTCACCCAGGCTGGAGTGCAGTGGCTGGATCTCAGCTCACTGCAAGCTCCGCCTCCCGGGTTTACGCCATTCTCCTGCCTCAGCCTCCCGAGTAGCTGGGACTACAGGCGCCCGCCACCGTGCCCGGCTAGTTTTTTTTTGTATTTTTAGTAGAGACGGGGTTTCACCGTGTTAGCCAGGATGGTCTCGATCTCCTGACCTCGTGATCCGCCCGCCTCGGCCTCCCAAAGTGCTGGGATTACAGGCTTGAGCCACCGCGCCCGGCCTGAACATTTTCAAACCTATAGAAAAGTTAAAAGAATGTACAAAGAAATATTATATAACCTTCATGTAGTCCACAGACTGTTAGCTTTTTGCCACATTTGCTTATGTGTATGTGTATACATACACACATGCACACACGCACGCACGCACACACGCACAGAGAGTTGACCCCTAATCAACACAAGTTTGAACTGTGTGGGTCCATTAGACGTGGCTTTTCTTCTGCCTCTGTCATCCCTAAGACAGCAAGACCAACCCCTCCTGTCCCTCCTCCTCCTCAGTGAAGACACGAAGATGACAAGGATGAAGACCTTTATGATGATCCACTTCCACTTCATAAATAATAAGTATATTTTCTCTTAGCCTGGACAACATGGCGAAACCCAAAAAATTAGCCAGGCATCATGGCAGACACCTATGGTACCAGCTACTCAGGAGGCGGAGGTGGGCGGATTGCTTGGGTCTGAGAAGGTTGAGGCGGCAATGAGCTGTGATCATGCCACTGTACTCCAGCCTAGGCAGCAGAGTAAGACTAAAATACATATACATATTTTTTTTCTCTCTCTCTCTCTCTCTCTTCCTTATGATTGTCTTTTTTTTTTTTTTTTTTTTTTTTTTTTTTTTGGGAGACGGAGTCTTGCCCTATCACCCAGGCTGGAGTGTGCAGTGGCGTCATCTCGGCTCTCTGCAACCTCTACCTCCCGGGTTCAAGCAATTCTCCTGCCTCAGCCTCCCAAGTAGCTAAGACTACAGGTGTACGCCACCACACCAGCTAGGTTTTTTTTTGTATTTTAGTAGAGACGGGGTTTCACTGTGTTGTCCAGGCTGGTCTCAAACTCCTGAGTTCAGGCAATCTGCCTGCCTCGGCCTCCCAAAATGCTAGGATTATAGGCGTGAGCCACCGCACCTAGCCCCTTATGATTTTCTTAATAAAACGTTTTATCTATGTTTCTTTATTGTAAGAATACAGTGTATAATATATATAATATGAAAAATATATTAATTGTTTACATTATCAATAAGGCTTTGGGTCCATAGTGGGCTATTTGTATTAGTTAAGTTTTGAGGAAGTCAACAGTTGTACATGGATTGTTTTCAACTATTTAGGGGGTCAGCACCCACAATCTTCGTGTAATTCATGGGCTAACTGTACATATATAATATTTTTTATTTTATTGAACCACTTGAAATTAAGTTGTACATATCATGACATTTCACTTCAAATACTTTTATATGTATCTGCTAAGAATATAGACATTGTGATATATGAGTACATTACATAACCACACCCAAGAAAATGAACAATGAGGCCTGGCAGGATGACTCATGCCTGTAATCCCGGTGCTTTGGGAAGCTGAGGGAAGTGGATCACTTGAGCCCAGAAGTTCAGGATTAGCCTGGGCAATATAGTGAGAACTCATCGCTACAAAAAAACATTTTTTTTTTTAATTAGCAGGGGCCAGGCTTGTAATCCCAGCACTTTGGGAGGCCAAGGTGGGTTTATCACTTGAGGTCAGAAGTTTGAGACCAGCCTGGCCAACATGGGGAAACCTCACCTCTACTAAAAATACAAAAAAAATAGCAGGATGTGGTGGTGCACACCTGTAAGCCCAACTACTCGGGAGGCTGAGGCAGGAGAATCACTTGAACCCTGGAGGCAGAGGTTGCAGTGAGCCAAGATTGCACCAGTGCACTCCCACCTGGGCGACAGAGCAAGACTCCATTCCCACCCCCACAAAATTAGCAGGGCATGGTGGCACATGCCTGTAGTCCTAGCTACTCAGGAGACTGAGGTGGGAGGATTGCTTGAACCTGGGAAGTGAAGGTTGCAGTTAGCCAAGGTTGCAACACTGAACTCCTTCCTGGGCAACAGAGAAAGACCTTGTTTTAACATTAAAATAAAATAAAATAAAATAAACACAAATACAGTTATTATCTCACAGTGTCTGTGGATCAGATGTCCAGATATGGCTCAACTGAGTCCTCTGCCTCAGAATCTCTCTCAAGCCTGCTCAAAGTGTGGGCCAGGACTAGAGTTTTATCTGAATGCACAACTGAGGAAGAATCCAGGCCAGGCTCACGTGGTCTTCAGCAGAATTCAGTTCCTGAAGGCTTTTGACCTGAGGGCCTCTGTTCCTGGCTGGCTGTTAGCTAGAAGCTGTTCTCTGTGTCTTTTTTATTTTATTTATTTATTTTTTTTGAGACAAAGTCTTGCTCTGTCACCCAGCCTGGAATGCAACAGCGCCATCTCGGCTCACTGCAACCTCCTTCAAGTGATTCTTCCCGCCTCAGCCTCCCAATTAGCTGGGATTATAGGCACCCGCCATCACACCTGGCTAATTTTTATATTTTTAGTGGAGACTGGGTTTTGCCATGTTGGCCAGGCTGGCCTTGAACTCCTGACCTCAGGTGATCCACCCACCTCAGCCTCCCAAAGTGCTGAGATTACAGGCATGAGCAACCACACTCGGCCGGCTGTTCTCAGTTTCTAAACATTTTTCCTCTCACACTGCCACATGTTTTATCAAACCACACAAGCCAAGAAGAGGATAAAGTCTCCTAGCAAGACAAAGTTACAATCATATGTAACATACTCACAAAGTGACATCCCCATCACCTTTGCTGTATTCTGATGGTTAGAAGCAAGTCACACCCCTGCCCACTCTCAAGGAGAGGGAATTACACAAGCGCGAGAATGCCGGGATCCTGGGATCACTGGAGGCTGTCTTAAAGTCTGTCTGCCTCCAACTTCAAAGTGAAAAGGTGAAGCTCTTTGAAAGACAGTTATGCAAATGAAAAGACAAACCTTAGACTGAGAAATATTTATGAAACACATGTCTCGGCCGGCGCGGTGGTTCACGCGTGTAATCCCAGCACTTTGGGAGGCTGAGGTGGGTGGATCACCTGAGGTCAGAAGTTCGAGACCAGCCTGGCCAACATGGTGAAACCTCATCGCTACTAAAAATACAAAAATTAGTCAGGCATAGTGGCACATACCTGTAATCCCAACTACTGGGGAAGCTAAGGCAGGGGAATCTCTTGAACCCGGGGTACAGAGGTTGCAGTGAGCGAAGGTTGCACCACTGCGCTCCAGCCTGGGTGACAGAGTGAGACTCCATCTCAAAAAAAAAAAAAAAAAAACCCAAGAAACACATGTCTTAGCAGGACTTGTGTCTCAAATACATGAAGAATGGTAAGTAAACAACCAACCAATTTTTAAATGGCCAAGAGTGAATAGATACTTCACCAAGAATGACAAAGCAATGCATAGAAATGCTCAGCAGCTATAGGCTGGGTGTGGTGGCTCACGCCTGTAATTGCAGCACTTTGGGAGGTTGAGGTGGGTGGGTCACCTGAGGTTAGGAGTTCGAGACCAGCCTAATCAACATGGTGAAACCCCATCTCTACTAAAATACAAAATTAGCCAGGCGTGGTGGTGGGCTCCTGTAATCCCAGCTACTTGAGAGGCTGAGGCAGGAGAATTGCTTGAACCCAGGAGGTGAAGGTTGCAGGGAGCTGAGACTCTGTCTCAAAAAAAAAAAAAAAAAAAATGCTCAACAGCATTCATCATTAGAAAAATACAAACTAAAACCACAATAGATACCACTACACTCATGTTAGTATGGCTGAAATGTAAAACAACAACAATAAAAACTAATTATAGCAAGAGCCAGCAAGGGTATAGAGCAACTGGAACTTTCCTACATTGATAGTGGGAATGCAAAATGGTAGAGCCACTTTGAAGAACAGTTTGGCATTTTCTCATAAAGTTAAACACACCCTCATGTTATGTGGCAAAAAGGTTAACTCTGTAGGCCTGGGTTGCTCAAATCTTGCATATTGCCAGTCTTTAGGGCTGGCCCTTGGCCCAGCTTCTGGGAGGTGACCTCCGAGACCTTGGCATCTCCTGCGTGATAAGAGTCCTTGGGAACTTCCTGGGGCTGGGATCTGAGAAGCTAAGGTCAGTCCCATGGGTGCTGCAGGCCTGAGTGACCAATCCCCAATATGGTTTGGATCTGTGTCCCCACCCAAATCTCTTCTTCTTTTTTTTTTTTTTTTTTTTAAGACGGAGTTTCACTCTTGTTGCCCAGACTGGAGTGCAATGGTGCGATCTTGGCTCACTGCAACCTCCACCTCCCGGGTTCAAGCAATTCTCCTGCCTCAGCCTCCCAAGTAGCTGGGATTATATGTGTGCACCACCACACCTGGCTAATTTTGTATTTTTAGTAGAGACGGGGTTGGTCAACTCCTGACCTCAGGTGATCCACCTGCCTCAACCTCCCACAGTGCTGGGATTACAGGCGTGAGCCACCGCACCCAGCCTCCCATCCAAATTTCATGTTCAGTTGTAATCCCCAATGTTGCCAGTGGAGCGTGGTGGGAGGTGATTGGATCACAGGAGGTGGATCGTTCATGAATGGTTTAGCACTGGGGTTCCCAACCCCTGGGCCACAGACCGGTATCAGTCCATGGCCTGTTAGGAACCAGGCCGCACAGGAGGAGGTGAGCAGCAGGTGAGCCAGCATTGCTGCCTGAGCTCCGCCTCCTGTCAGATCAGCAGCATTCGATTCTCATAGGAGCACGAGCCCTGTTGTGAATTGTGCGTGCAAGGGATCTAGGTTGTTCACTCATAAGAATCTAACTAATGCCTGATGATCTGAGGCGGAACAGTTTCATCACGCAACCACTCCCCAACCCCATCTGTGGAAAAATTGTCTTTCATAAAACAGGTCCCTGGTGTCAAAAATATCGGGGACTGTTGTTTTAGCACCATCTTTTTGGTGCTGTTCTTGTGACAGATCTGGTTCTATGAGATATGGCTGTTTGAAAGTGGGTAACACTTCCCCTCTGTCCCTCTGGCTCCTGCTCCGGCCATGTAAGATGTGCATGCTTCCCCTTCACCTTCCGCCATGATCGAAAGTTTCTTGAGGCCTCCCAGAAGCCGAGCAGATGCCAGCATAATGCTTTCTGTACAGCCTGCAGAACCATGAGCCAATTAAACCTCTTTTCTTTGTAAATTACCCAGTCTCTTTCTTTTCTTTTTTTTTTAAGACAGAGTTGCACTCTGTTGCCCAGCTAGAGTACAGTGGTGTGATCTAGGCTCCCTGCAACCTCTGCCTCCCCAGTTCAAGCGATTCTCTTGCCTCATCCTCCTGAGTAGCTGGGATTACAGGCACCCGCCACCACGCCTGGCTAATTTTTTTGTATTTTTAGTAGAGACGGGGTTTCACCATGTTGGCCAGGCTGGTCTCGAACTCCTAACCTCAGGTAATCCACCCGCCTCAGCCTCCCAAAGTGCTGGGATTACAGGCATGAGCCACTGTACCTGGCCTCTTTATTTCTTTATAGTAATGCAAGAACAGAATAACACACTCCCAGTAAAAATATCAGCCATCAAGGCTCAGGTGAGCTTCCCTGGTTGGCAATACTGGGAGAATTAAGGGCTGTCTACGGGAGCCAGCTGGGAGAGGACAACAGGAAGCTTGCACCTGGTTTCTCCTGGCCAACACCCTATGAACCTCTTCGCTGTGCTGATTTTAGTCTGTATCATCCACTGTAACAAACCATAATTATGTTTAACAGCTTTTCTGAATTCTGTGAGTCCTTCTAGCAAGTGACCATGCCTGAGGGTTGCCTCGGCAACCACCAACACACCCTAGGATCCACCTATACTTCACTCATACTGGTGGGCCCATACTTCCTACATGAAACAGGACCCATGGTTCACTCCTAAGTGGGAAAACATGAAAATTCATCTTTAAACAAAAACCTGTATATGAATATTTATTTGTAAGGGTCTTAGTCATGAAATCATCAACAACTGGAAGCAATCAAAATGTTCTTTAACTTGTGAACGGATAAATAAATTGTGGTACATCCACGTAAAGCAATGCTGCTCTGGAATAGAATGAACCCATGGTGCACACAGCAACTTGGATGACTCTCAAAAGCACCATTCTTTGTCCCAGAAGCCAGGCTCAGCAGGCTACACACAATCATTCCATATACATGACATTTTTACAAAGGCAAAACTCTAGCGGCAGAGAACAGGCCAGTGCTGGCCAGGGGCTGGGGTGGAGGGAGGGGCTGACCACAAAGTGGTGTCAGATAATGTTTTGGGGGTAATTGAAATCCTCTATATCTTGATTGTGATGGCATCGCTGTGTTTGTCAAAACTCATCAAACTGTTTACTAAAAAGAGAATTTTAAAAAAAAGAGAGAGAGAATTTTATTGTATGTAAATTACGCTTCGGTAAACTGACTTTAAAGTAGCAAGGAGTTGGACATTTTGGGGAATCAAATAACCTAGAAATTTGCCAAAGGGCTTTTCTCCTGCCTCGGGGCTTTACCAAATGCCTTATTGCCCAGTGTTATGCTATGAGGTTCCTTTCAGTCTTCTGCTTGTGAGACTTTTTTTTTTTTTTTTTTTTTTTGAGACAGAGTTTCGCCCATCTTGGCTCACTATAACCTACGCCTCCCGGATTCAAGTGATTCTCCTGCCTCAGCCTCCCGAGCTGGGATGACAGGCGCCCGCCACCATACCCCACTAATTTTTGTAATTTTAATAGAGATGGGGTTTCACCATGTTGGCCAAACTGGTCTCAAAATCCTGACCTCGGGTGATCCATCCACCTTGGCCTCCCAAAGTGCTGGGATTAGAGGCATGAGCCACAGTGACTGGCCCCCCTCATACTTTTTTAACTTTTAAAATTCATTCATATAAAAGCAAGTGTGTAATGTATTTTTAATGTTTTAATTTTGTTTTTGTTTATTCTTTATTTTGTAATGTATTTTTTTTACAGGCTAGAGTGCAGTGGTGCGATCACACTATTTGAAACTTCAAACTCCTGGGCTCATGCCATCTTCCCACCTCAGCCTCCCATGCAGCTGGGGCTACAAGTGTGTGCCACCACAGCTGGTTAATTTATTAATTTTTCTTTTGAGGAGAAGGGGTCTTGCTATATTGACCAGCCTGGTTTCAAACTCCTGGCCTCAAGTGATTCTCCAGCCTCCGCCTCCCAAAGTGCTGGGATTCTAGGTGTGAGAATCCTGGCCAAAATAATATATGTAATGTTGATGTAAGGTAAACACTCAATATTAAAATAAACTCCTTTGAAGCCAGCATCTGATGTAAGAATTAGAACACCATCAACATCATTGAAGCTGCCCTTCTGCCCTTTCCTTTTTTTTTTTCTGAGATGGAGTCTTGCTCTGTCGTCCAGGCTGGAGTGCAGTGGCATGATCTCGGCTCACTGCAACCTCCACCTCCCGGGTTCAAGCAATGATCATGCCTCAGCCTCCCAAGTAGCTGGGATGACAGGCGTGTGCCACCACACCCAGCTAATTGTCATATTTTTAGTAGAGACAGGGTTTCACCATGTTGGCTAGTTTGGTCTTGAACTCCCAACCTCAGGTGATCTGCCCACCTCGGCCTCCCAAAGTGCTGGGATTACAGGCGTGAGCCACTGCGCCCGGCTGAAGCTGCCCTTTCTATAGCACTCCCCTGCTGGTCCCCAGAGGTCTCCACTGGCCTGAACTTTATGTGTATCAGAATCTCGCTTTGCTTTTTATGAGTAGTTTTACTAGATATGCAGCATTCCCTTATAACATATTGTTTAGCTTCCTTGGTTTTGAGTTTGGTGAAAATGGAATCAGCCAGGTGCAGTGGCTCAAGCCTGTATTTGCAGTGCTTTGGGAGAGCAAGGCAGGAGGACTGCTTGAGGCCAGGATTTGCAGACCAACCTGGACAACATAGCAAGAGCCCATCTACACAAAAAAACTAAAAACAAAACAAAACAAAACAAAAAAAAGTATCCAGGCTGGTGACCTGCACCAGCTACTCAGGAGGCTGAGACAGGAGGATCACTTGAGCCTGGGAGGTAGAGGCTGCAGAGAGCTATGATGGTGCCACTGCACTGGGGATCATTCATATGTAGATTGTGTCAGCCAGAAAACAAAAGTTCATTCTTATGCTTCAAAGGAAGAGATTGTGTTGAAGAAACTACAGGTTGTGGCCAAAGTTAAGGAAACCAACCAGGCGTAATTGAAGCTCCCAGGGATGAGCAGCTGTGGAAAGCCATGACCACCCTAGGCCTGATGGAGCCAGGGAGCGCACCTGTGCCCTGAGAGCTGGGTCACTATGTCACTGGCTGAGGAGGTCCACTGGGAGCCGCAGCTGTGCAGCCACTGCCAGTACAGCTCTAGCAGGGGAGAGATACTCCAGGGTCTCTTTGGCCCTGCTGGTGTCTCCTGTTGGGAGAATCTGGCTGGAGCTCAGCTGCAGGAAGCCCCCAGTGCAGCAGCCCGTTGGATTCAGCCTGTGGGACACAGCACGGAGCAAAGGACAGAGCGTGATCAGGGGAAGGGTTGGAAGCATCTTTTCTCAAAATTTTCTCACTCAATACAGAATTGTTTCAAAGGTTCATTCCTGTTGGGCGTGGCTGTGATTCATTCATTTTGAAGTAGTTGAACATGCCATTGGTTACATAGACCACAATGTATTAATCCATTCTCTTGTGGTTGGATGTCTGAGTTGTTTCTAGCTGTTTGGTTTTTGGCGTGTTTTGTTTTGTTTTGTTTTGTTTTTTACAGTTTTTACAATTATGAACAACGAATACTGTATGAAGGCTTCTGAGATAACGGAAAGAGGGCTTTGCCCACAACCAAGAGTGCCATGAAAGGTGGGAGGGAGGGATGGGCATATGGTACATGCCTGCAACCCCAGCATTTTGGGAGGCTGAGGCAGCAGCATCATTTGAGGTCAAGAGTTTGAGGTCAGTCTAGGTAGCCTACCAAAACTCTGTTTCTACAAAAACATTTTAAAAATTAGCCGGGCATGGTAACATGTGCCTCTAATCCCAGTCTCCTTAGGAGGCTGAGGCGGAAGGGTGACTTGAGGCCAGGAGTTCAAGGCTGCAGTGAGCTATGATTGCGCCACTGCACTCCAGCCTGTGCTACAGAGCAAGCGCCTGTCTCTTAAAAAATAAATACATACCTACATACATAAAATAAAATAAAGTGGGAGATATCTCGTGCTTTTCCTCAGGCAGAGATGACCTAGCCACCTCACCTTGCTCTAGGTGGGATTAATTGACAAGGCAACGGATCCTGTTTTTTATTATGGTTAAGTATACATAACATAGACATTTACCATTTTAACAATTTCTAGTGTATGATTCAGTTGCATTAAGTATGTTCCCAGGACAGCTGTTTTTCTAGTAGTGAAATTGAACCAGTAGCAAGTTGGCATGGTTTTTTTTTTTTTTTTTTTTTTTTTTTTTGAGACAGAGTCTTGCTTTGTTTCCCAGGCTGGAATGCAGTGGCTCAATCTCAGCTCACTGCAACCTCTGCCTCCCAGGTTCAAGTGATTCTCCTGCCTCAGCCTCCCAAGTAGCTGGGATTACAGGCGCGTACCACCACACCTGGTTAATTTTTGTACTTTTAGTAGAGATGGAGTTTCGCCATGTTGGCCAGGCTGATCTCGAACTCCTGACCTCAAATGATCTGCCCACCTCGGTCTCCCAGAGTGCTGGGATTATAGGCGTGAGCCACCATGCCCAGCCGCTGGCATGATTTTTAAACCAAGATCGCTCCCTGGAATCTTACATATATAATATGCTCCATTTGTCACAACCTTTTGATTTATTTTTTTTTAATTTTTTTTTTATTTTTTGAGACGGAGTCTCGCTCTGTCGCCCAGGCTGGAGTGCAGTGGCGCGATCTCGGCTCACTGCAAGCTCTGCCTCCCGGGTTCACGCCATTCTCCTGCCTCAGCCTCCTGAGTAGCTGGGACTACAGGCGCCCACAACCGCGCCCGGCTAATTTTTTGTATTTTTAGTAGAGACGGGGTTTCACCGTGGTCTCGATCTCCTGACCTTGTGATCCGCCCGCCTCGGCCTCCCAAAGTGCTGGGATTACAGGCGTGAGCCACCGCGCCCGGCCTCAACCTTTTGATTTATTTATAAGAAAAGCATTCACAGTTCTTGCAGAATTTACTTAAGAATGAGAGTACAAGTTTTTATTTTCATGTTTTTTTTTCCAAGGGGTCCCCAAAGCATTAAAGATACAGTGAATGGAAAGGGCCTAGGAAGCAGAAGTTGTTGATGCCAATTGAGAGACATTTGACTGTTTTCAATTTCCATCATTACAAACAATTCTGCCATTAACATCTTTGTCCCTGTCTCCTTGTACTCTTGTACTTCTTTGGGGTAAACACTGAAGAATGGCATTGCCAGGACATAGGAAATACCACATTTAATTTAATAGGTACTGCCAAATTTCCCTGTTGATTCTGAAAACTGGAATGCTTAGATCAAGAACCCAATGTATCAGTCATTGTCTAGGGCCCAGAAGACCTAAAAACATGTTTGGGCAGGTGTTCCTCAAACACGTCATTTAGGTTATGTCTCTCCCAGGCCTGCTTGAGTAACTGGTACACAGATCTTTAATTCACTCAACAAGTGGTTATTGAATGTCTATTATGTGCTAGTGCTGTTCCAAGCTCTGAGGATGAAGAAGTGGGAAGAGGAGACAAGTCCCTCCAATCCAGTCAGGAAGGTATATTCTCACACTGTTTAAACTCAGGCTGTTCTCAAGTGTGTCTGATCCATAATAGGAACACAGTGTTCATGCATTCATGCTGGTCTTGCTTGGAAAAAGATCATCTTTCTTGGTTTTCTTTGGCTATAGCAAAGAGTTTTTATTAATAGTAGCCAAATTTTTAACTTTCTATCGAAATATGCCATGTCCAATTTTGT
Source organism: Macaca thibetana thibetana (assembly GCF_024542745.1). Classification (NCBI taxonomy): domain Eukaryota; kingdom Metazoa; phylum Chordata; class Mammalia; order Primates; family Cercopithecidae; genus Macaca; species Macaca thibetana. The sequence goes on along the minus strand of NC_065580.1, from coordinate 157,683,801 downwards.
CCATAATTATGGAAACTCAGGAGCTCAAGACTGTACCATATTTATCCAAGATAGATAAAAACATATTCCCAAAAAAAACCCCTCTTTGTACCAGAATGTAATGTTCATTGCAGCTTTATTTCTAATAGCCAAAAAACAAAACAAAACAACAAGAAACAAACAAACAAACAAAAAACAGCCCAGCCGAGATATCCATCAATAGGAGAATGGATAAACAAGTTGTAGCCTATTCACCAATGAAAAGGAATGAACCACTGATGCAAGCAAATGGCATAAGTGAGTCTCAGAAACGTTCTTCTGAGTGAAAGAAGAGTACACACTGCATGATTCCATCTATACGCAGACACAACTAGAACAGGCATGACTAATCTATGCTGGAAAAAGTGAAGACACAAGGGTTGGGGGCAAGAATCGAGTGGGCAGGGGCATGAGAGACTTTCTGAGGGTGATGGCAATTTATCTTGATGAAGTGTTGGGTACACAGGTGCATCTGTTTTTTTTTTTTTTGAAACGGAGTCTCACTCCTGCTCAGGCTAGAGTGTAGTGACACAATCACAGCTCACTGCAACCTCCGCCTCCTGCAGAGGTTCAAGCGATTCTCCTGCCTCAGCCTCCCGAGTAGCTGGTATTACAGGTGTGCCCCACCACATCTGGCTAATTTTTGTATTTTTAATAGAGATGGGGTTTCACCATGTTGACCAGGCTAGTCTGGAACTGCTGACCTCAAGTAATCTGCTCAACTTGGCCTCCCAAAGTGCTAGGATTACAGGCATGAGCGACCACACCCGGCCACAGGTGCCTCTTATCAAACAGGAAGCTTGAGATTTGTACATTTTATCAGATGCAAATTTTACCTCTGTGAAGGGGTGGCCTGCCCCTCCACACCTGTGGGTGTTTCTCGTAAGGTGGAACGAGAGACTTGAGAAAAGAAATAAGACACAGAGACAAAGTATAGAGAAAGAAAAGCGGGGGCCCAGGGGACCGGCGCTCAGCTTACAGAGGACCCACGCCGGCACCGGCCTCTGAGTTTCCTTAGTATTTATAGATAATTATCTTTACCATCTTAAAGATAAGGGAGTGGCAGGACAATAGGATCATTTTTAGGGAGGAAATTAGCAGTAAGACATAAGAACAAGGATCTCTGTGACATGAATAAGTTTAAAGGAAAATCCCGTGCCTTGAGATAAACCTTTTAGCAACGTTGTTTCATCCTATCACATGGGGATAAACCTTGGACAATACCTAGCTTTTCTAGGAACAAAGTCACACCCTGCACGCCCAAAATCCATTAAACCTTGAGTTACCACAGCACATGTCTCTTGCAAGGACAAGGTTGGGGGTAGGGTCACAGATTAACAGCATCTCAAATACAGAACAAAATGGAGTCTCTTACGTCTACTTCTTTCTATATAGACACAGTAACAGGCTGATCTCTTTCTTTTCCCCATATTTCCCCCTTTTCTTTTCAACAAAACCACCATTGTCATCATGACACCGAGATTACATACTTCACAAAGTAACAGAATATCACAAAGCAAGTGGAGGCAGGATGAGATCACAGGATGGTGTTAAAATTAAAATTTTGGGCATGCATAGTCATGGATAACATCTTATCAGAAAACAGGGTTTGAGAGCAGACAACCTGTCTGACCAAAATTTATTAGGTGGGAATTTCCTCGTCCTAATAAGCCTGGGAGCGCTACAGGAGGCCGGGGCTTATTTCATCCCTTCGGCTTCAACCGTAAAAGGCGGCACGCCTCCAAGGGGGTCGTTTATAGGCCTACCCTCAGAGCGCATTCTCTTTCTCAGGGGTGTTCCTTGCTGAGAAAAAGAATTCAGCGATATTTCTCCTATTTGTATAATGAAAAGAGAAGAAATATGGCTCTGTTCCGTCCGGCTCACCGGCGGCCGGTTCAAGGTTGCCTCCCTTGTTCCCTGAACATTGTTGTTATCCTGTTCTTTCTTCAAGAAGCCCAGATTTCATATTGTTCAAACACACATGCTCCACAAACAATTTGTGCAGTTAAGGCAATCATCACAGGGTCCTGAGGTGACATATATCTTCCTCAGTTTACAAAGAAGATGATAGAATTAAAAGATTAAAGACAGACATAAGAAATTACAAAAGTATTAATTTTGGAGAACTAATAAATGTCCATGAAATTTTCACATTTTATGTTTTTCTGCCGTGGCTTCAGCCAGTCCCTGTGTTCAAGGTCCCTGACTTCCCGCAACGTTCTCCCTCCCTTTTCCTCTATATAAATGTGCCATGGCGATGAAGGCTTGTTCGTTAGTCAATGGTGCTCGATTGCGGTGTTTCCGTCTCCGTGGAGGCGCTTTTCTTTGCATCTCCGATGGGTTCATTGTAGAACTTCAAATGTTTAGTGGGTATCCAAACAGGAAGCTGATTTGCTCCTGGTGAAACACAAGCAAAACCTCTTCCCCAGGTTATCACCTTCCCTATTTCCCATGTCTTATTTTTGTTGTCTTTCCACCAAATCAGTTTTCTTTCATGTGGACTGTTCTTTTTACCAGTAAGATGTTGTTCTGCAGAAGTAGTAGTCTGATTTCTATAAATGTTTAAAAAATTTAAAGTATAGAGTGCTAGATTAAGCTGCATCTGAGGAGTGGTACACTCCTTACTGTCTCCCCCTTTTTTTTGTTTAACTAACTGAGTTTTGAGTGTTCTATTAGTTCTTTCAACTATGGCCTGTCCTTGGGAATTATAAGGAATTCCTGTTGTATGTGTAATATTTCACTGATTTAAGAATTTTTGGAAAGCTTTACTACAATAACCTGGTCCATTGTCAGTTTTAATTTTTTCTGGAACTCCCATTACAGCAAAACAAGATAATAAATGTTTTTTAACATGGGAAGTACTTTCTTGATTATCTGGTCCTAAACAATGTAAAATCATTGTACTTTCGTACACTTCTGAAGCTGTGCCTACGCCGACAAGTCTTGTAACAGCCTTTTGTTTAGGCCAATTTTTTGGCCATTGATTTAAAGCAATGACAGAGATATCTGCTCCAGTGTCTACCAACCCTTCAAACTGTTTTCCTTGAATAATGGCCTTACACACAGGTCTGCTCTCAGAGACCAGATTTGCCCAATATGCAGCCTTTCCTGCCGGATCAGTGTTTCCGAACCCTCCTGTTCTTTTTATCTCACTGTTTCCAACTTTAATATAAGGTAGGAGTAATAATTGAGCAATCCTGTCTCCTGGACTGGCACTCCAAGGAATTGAGGAACTAATAACCAATTGAATTTCGCCTTTAAAGTCTGGATCAACCACACCAGTATGAATTTGAACTCCTTTTAGATTTAAACTTGATCTTCCTAAGATTAGTCCTACAGTCCCCTCAGGCAATGGGCCATATACCCCTGTGGGGATTTTTCGAGGAGGCTCCCCTGGAAGTAGAGAGACTGCTTGTATGGTGCATAAATCTACTGCTGCACTGCCGTTTGTGGCGGGGGATAATTGCTGTATTGTGATAACTGGCTTATTCCCTGAGACACTTGTGGCAGTGGGGGTTGTTGTTCCTGAAAACCCTGAGGAACAAAGGGCTGAATTTGGAATGCCCCAGTTTGTTGCGGGGCCTGAGGCTGGCCCCCTCCTCTCGTTTCCCGATAGTGGTTGCCCATTTTTATCAAATTTAGAACGACATTGATTACCCCAATGTTTTCCCTTTTTACATCTTGGACATAGGCCAGGTGGCTCTTTATCTGTTCTTGTAGTAGCTTGAGTAGTTACATTTTGTTTATTTGAGACTAGGCAATTCTTTTTTAGATGACCAATTTGACCACAATTATAACATCTTTCCCCAAATGTTCTAACCTGTCCTCCTAAAGCAACTCCTGTGATTGCTTGAGCCATAAGCATAGCTTTATGCATAGCTCCTCCAATTCCATCGCAGGCTTTAACGTACTCTGAGATTACATCTGATCCTGCGGGAACTCTTCCTTTTAATGGCTTAATGGCTGATTGACAATCAGGATTGGCGTTTTCATATGCCATCAACTCCACTATGACCTTACGGGCATTTTCATCGGTAATTGACTTTTGAGCAGCATCTTGAAGTCTTGCTACAAAATCAGGGTAGGGCTCTTTAGAGCCTTGTCTTATTGTATTAAAGGAGGGGCAGGCGGTTCCTGGGTCTTGGATTTTCTCCCAGGCCCTAAGGCAGATAGCCCTGATTTGCTCAATGGCCTCATTTGGCATTATTACTTGTTGGTCAACAGTGCTCCAATTTTGACCTATTCCTAATAGTTGATCTGCATCTATGTCAATTGGAGGATTGGCAGTTCTATTTTTTCGGACCTGTACTTGTGCCCCATCAATCCACCAAGTCTTAAATTGTAAAAACTGAGAGGGTGAGAGTGAGGATTTTGCCAGAATCTCCCAATCATAAGGAATGAGTCTATGTCCATGAGCAATGGAATCTAATAATGTTCTCATGTAAGGAGAGTTGGGTCCATACTGTTTTACTCCCTCTTTCATTTCTTTTAGCATTTTTATAGAAAAAGACTTATATCTGGCTTCAGCTACGGGAAGCTCTCCCTCTTGGGCCCCTTCTCCAGGTGGTCTTGCTTCTAATATTACTGGGAATTGCCACGCCTCAATATCTCCTTGTTTTCTTGCCTCATCAATAATTTTATGTAACGCACTACCCTGTGTACTAGGCGGTGCTGTAGGATTAAGTCTCATGGTGGGCGGTTGAGGATATTGTACCCTGCCCTGTGGCGCTGGAAATGTTCCTGGCTGTCCACACAGATTTTCTGGGGGCAACCGATACCGCAGTTCGGCTGGCAGCCAGTATTGATAGGCTACTGGCGGCTGGGTCTTATCTTCTACCGGCTGATATTGTGGACACTGCATTTGGAATGGCATTGCCATGACAGAAACTCTATCTTTTTTTATTTGATCTTCTTTTGGAGTTTGTACTTGTTTAACCTGCATTTGAGGTTGTAAAGTTACAGGCATTTGAGCTGCTGGAAGAGCAGTTGGCCATCGTGGTTTAGACTCTGATGGCTCTGCTAATTCTGGATTTTTTTCTTCTAATTTTAACGTTTCAGGATATACTACCTCCTGTAATTGATTATTGTCAACATTTTGCGTTGACCGAGCCATAGCCGGCTCTGATACACATTCACAGTGTGAACTTTCCTTTCCTTTCCGGGATTCTATCCCTGCCTCTTTTTCACAATCTACTGCACAGCTTTTAGGGACATCAGAAATTGGAACGCTATCTTCTTCTGTTTGAAATGGTTCTAAAGCTACTTTAATAATGACCCAATCATTCCATACTGTGAGCGGAATGTTTTTACCTTCCCTACTTGCTTGTTTTAATTCTTTGCCAATTTTTTCCCAATCTTTTAGATCTAAAGTTCCCTGTTCCGGAAACCATGGACAAAACTGCTCTATTGTTTGAAATAGCGTAATTAGATTTTTGGTAGAGACTTTAACTCCCCCTCTTTTTAAGAGAATTTTAATAAAGCTGCGATAAGAGGCATATTTACTCTTAGTTTGCCCCATTGTTACCCTAGGTTCTTCCGAGCGCACAAGCTTACCGCAAGGCTGACTGTAGACGTACTCGGGAGTCTCTCGTCGACTTGTCCTCAATGACCACGCTCCAGCGTACCTTCACCTTAGAGAAAAGCTTCCACGTTGGGCACCAGATGAAGGGGTGGCCTGCCCCTCCACACCTGTGTGTTTCTCGTAAGGTGGAACGAGAGACTTGAGAAAAGAAATAAGACACAGAGACAAAGTATAGAGAAAGAAAAGCGGGGGCCCAGGGGACCGGCGCTCAGCTTACAGAGGACCCACGCCGGCACCGGCCTCTGAGTTTCCTTAGTATTTATAGATAATTATCTTTACCATCTTAAAGATAAGGGAGTGGCAGGACAATAGGATCATTTTTAGGGAGGAAATTAGCAGTAAGACATAAGAACAAGGATCTCTGTGACATGAATAAGTTTAAAGGAAAATCCCGTGCCTTGAGATAAACCTTTTAGCAACGTTGTTTCATCCTATCACATGGGGATAAACCTTGGACAATACCTAGCTTTTCTAGGAACAAAGTCACACCCTGCACGCCCAAAATCCATTAAACCTTGAGTTACCACAGCACATGTCTCTTGCAAGGACAAGGTTGGGGGTAGGGTCACAGATTAACAGCATCTCAAATACAGAACAAAATGGAGTCTCTTACGTCTACTTCTTTCTATATAGACACAGTAACAGGCTGATCTCTTTCTTTTCCCCATACCTCTGAAGGAAAAAAAATAGAACCATAAACAAATATCGAACTTTAAATAATAATGTGTATGCTGAATTATTAGGGGGAAGTGTACTGGTGCCTGCGATTTACTTTAAAATAAATGAAAAACAGGCCAGGCACAGTGGCTCACACTTGTAATCCCAGCACTTTGGGATGCTGAGGCAGGTCGATCACCTGAGGTCAGGAGTTCAAGACCAGCCTGACCAATATGGTGAAACCTCATCTCTACTAAAAATACAAACATTAGTCAGGCATGGTGGCGGGTGCCTGTAATTCCAGCTACTTGGGAGGTTGAGGCAGGAGGATTACTAGAACCTGGGAGGTGGAGGTTGCAGTGAGCCAAGATCTCGCCATTGCACTCCAGCCTGGTCGACAGAGCGAGACTCCGTCTCAAAAATAAATAAATAAATAAATGGAAAATAAGGTGGGTCGGGTGCGGTGGCTCACTCCTGTAATCCCAGCACTTTGGGAGGCCAAGGCAGGTGGATCACGAGGTCAAGAGTTCAAGACCAGCCTGGCCAAGATGGTGAAACCCCGTCTCTGCTAAAAATACGAAAATTAGCTAGATGTGGTGGTTGGTGCCTGTAATCCCAGCTACTCGGGAGGCTGAGGCAGAGAATCACTTGAACCCGAGAGGCGGAGGTTGCAGTGAGCCGAGATCGCGCCATTGCACTCCGGCCTGGGCAACAGAGAGAGACTCCTTCTCAAAATAATAATAAAAAAATAATAATAATGATAATGATAAGGTGAATTGATGAAGAATGGGTAGCTGGATAGAAATATACAGAACAAAGCCACTATAGTAAAAATATAAATTGTAGAATCTAACTGGCATCTCTATTTAAAAAAGGATTTTTGAGACAGGCACAGTGGCTTGCACCTATAATCCCTGCACTTTGGGAGGCCGAAGTGGATGAATCACTTAAGTTCAGGAGTTTGAGACCAGCCTGGCCAACATGGTGAAACCCATCTCTATTAAAAACACACAAAAAATTAGCCAGGTGTGGTGGCAGATGCCTGTAATCCCAGCTACTCCAGAGGCTGAGGCAGGAGAATCACTGGAACTTGGGAGACCGAGGTTGCAGTGAGCCGAGATTGCACCACTGTACTCCAATCTGGGTGACAAGAGCAAGACTCTATCTCAAAAAAAAAAAAAAGAAAAAGAAAAAAGAGAGAATCTTTGGAGATCAAAAGCCTCACGTCACGTCATCCTCAGCCATGTGAAGCCAGTTCGGAGCTTTTTTTTTTTTTTTTTTTTTTTTTTTTGGAGTGGAGACAGAGTCTAGCTCTGTCGCCCAGGCTGGAGTGCAGTGGCACAATCTTGGCCCACTGCAACCTTTGCCTCCCGGGTTCAGGGAATTCTCCTGCCTCAGCCTCCCGAGTAGCTGGGATTACAGGCGTCCGCCACCACACCCAGCTAATTTTTGTATTTTTAGTACAGACGGAGTTTCACTGTGTTGGCCAGGCTGGTCTTGAACTCCTGACCTCGTGATCTGCCCGCCTCCGCCTCCCAAAGTGCTGGGATTACAGGTGTGAGTCACCGCGCCTGGCCCAGAGCTTTCTGTTGGTGAAACAAAGGGAATTTCTTGGAGGGATTTAGGAAAGAGTAAAGGAGAGAGAGTGAGCACAGGACATCAAGGGATTGCAACAGATTCTTCTCTAGTGGCCTCCATCTCCTTGAATGCTTCCCAATTCATCCTTTAGAACATTTTTCTGGCAACTTGAAGATCTTTTCCTAGAGCCTTTAATCCAAAAGGAGCTACGACTCAGCTGACACTGAGATGTCCATATTCAAACGCAGAGGCCACACTGCGGTTTAATTACAAACTTTTTTGTGACATACTGTTCCTCTTGCCTGCAAAGGCATGGATCGTCAAGAGTTGGCTGAGAAATGCTTTTTAGAAACCTTGCCAATTATCAACAGATTAGCGATGTAACAGAGTACCCCCATTTTTCTGATAAAGAAAATGAGTTATTTTTAAAATGTTATTTTCTTTTCTCTTTCCTTCTTTTCCCGTGTTCTCCACTTCCTACTTATGTCTTTAGGAATGCAGTTATAACCTTGACCTTCCCTTCACCAGACACTCCCTACAGGGCAAGCTTATCCAACTGTGTGCTTACTTAGAGGCTCCAGAGCTGGAACTTTCTGCCACTGGGAGATAGCCTTGAGAGACAACAGTCAATTTACAATGTAAAATGTGCCTGCAACAGAACTCTCTCCCACCTTGAGAGCCTCTCGAGACAATGGCTACTTTACAACCTAGCTCTGCCCACAATGGCACCAGCTAGACCACCATGAGCCACTGCACCCGGTGCCAAGTCCCTTTTTAAAAGCTTCTACTAGCTGGGCGCGGTGGCTCACGCCTGTAATCCTAAAACTTTGGGAGGCTGAGGCGGCGGATCACCTGAGGTCAGGAGTTCGAGATCAGCCTGGCCAATATGGCGAAACCCTGTCTCTACTAAAAATACAAAAATTAGCCAGGCATGGTGGCACACACCTGTAGTTCCAGCTACTCAGGAGGCTGAGACAGGAGAATTGCTTGAACCTGGGAAGTGGAGGTTGCAGTGAGCCAAGATCGTACCACTGCACTCCAGCCTGGGTGGCACAGCGAGACTCTGTCTCAAAAACAAAACAAAACAAACAAAAACAAACAACAACAACAACAACAAAAAACCCAAAAAAGCCTCTGCTGGTCTTTATGCCAGACCTCACTCTGGTTCATTGAACTCTGCCAGCAGCAAGTGACTGAATCTGCATTTTGTTTACAGTGATGCTGCTAAAGTAAGCAGCTTCACGTCACCCACAACTCAATGCAGCGTTCTGAGTTGGGCTCCCGCTCTTTACAGTGTCTTATACTCTGATTCACGGCCAGCTAAGGGGTTGAAATGATTCCAGAGAAGGTCCAAACTTCTTTTGTTCAGGACCACCACACCCACTGAGAAATGTGCCCAGATGACCTTCAGAGGGAAACCTCATTCTCTTGACATTTTTGTTTGTTTGTTTTGGAAGCTCTCTAGCTCAGTTCTGAACTGAAACAAACACACACACACACACGCAAAACTCCCAATCTGAACTATTTGAACTATTCTCCCCTCGGTTTAAAAAAAAAATTTTTTTTTTAACACGGAGTCTCGCACTATCGCCCGGGCTGGAGTGCAGTGGCACAATTTTGGCTCACTACAACCTCTACCTCCCAGGTTCAAGCGATTCTCCTGCCTCAGCCTCCCAAGTAGCTGGGATTACAGGCGCCCGCCACCACGCCAGGCTAATTTGTTGTATTTTTAGTAGAGATGGGGTTTTGCCATGTTACCCACGGTGCTCTCAAACTCCTGGTCTTGTGTGATCCTCCCGCCTCAGCCTCCCAAAGTGCTGGGATTATAGGCGTGAGCCACCATGCCCAGCCAAAATGGTATAATTTATTTTACGTATATTTTACCACAATAGAAGAATATTTTATTTAAATTTTTCAAAATATAGAGATGGGGGGTCTCACTATGTTGTCCAGGCTGTTCTCAAACTCTTGGACTCAAGTAATCCTCTCGCCTTGGCCTCCAAAAATATTAGAATTTATATTTATATTTCTTTTGTGAATTATCTTTTCATATTATTTGCTAATATTTCTATTAGATTTTTTTCACATTGATGGTCATATTTCTATTGAATTTTTCTTTTTCATATTGACGATAGGAATTCTTTTTTTTGTTTGTTTAAGACACAGTTTTGTTCTTGTTGCCCAGGCTGGAGGGCAATGCCATGATCTCTGCTCACTGCAATCTCCATCTCCCAGGTTCAAGCGATTCTCCTGCGTTAGCCTCCCGAGTAGCTGGGATTACAGGCACCTGCCACCATGTCCAGCTAATTTTTGTATTTTTAGTAGAGACAGGGTTTCTCCATGTTGGTCAGACTGGTCTCCAACTCCCGACCTCAGGTGATCCACCCGCCTCGGCCTCCCAAAGTGTTGGGATTACAGGTGTGAGCCACAGCACCCAGCTGATGATAGGAATTCTTTCTATAGTTTGACATCTAGCCCTTTCTTATATGTGTCACAAACATTTTCTCACAGTCTAACATTTCCCAGGTATTTGTTTACATAAAATCATATCAAGCCAGGTGAGCAGCATTAGTCTTAGCTACTGGGGACGAAAGAGGCTGAGGCAGGGCCGGGCGTGGTGGCTCACGCCTGTAATCCCAGCACTTTGGGAGGCCAAGGCGGGCGGATCATGAGGTCAGGAGATCGAGACCATCCTGGCTAATACCGTGAAACCCCGTCTCTACCGAAAATACAAAAAAGTAACTGGGCGTGGTGGTGGGCGCCTGTAGTCCCAGCTACTCGGAAGGCTGAGGCAAGAGAATGGCATGAACCCGGGAGGTGGAGCTTGCAGTGATCTGAGATTGTGCCACTGCCCTCCAGCCTGGGCGACAGAGCTAGACTCCGTCTCAAAAAAAAAAAAAAAAAAAAAAAGGCCGGGCGCGGTGGCTCAAGCCTGTAATCCCAGCACTTTGAGCCGAGACGGGCGGATCACGAGGTCAGGAGATCGAGACCATCCTGGCTAACATGGTGAAACCCCGTCTCTACTAAAAATACAAAAAACTAGCCGGGCGAGGTGGTGGGCGCCTGTAGTCCCAGCTACTCGGGAGGCTGAGGCAGGAGAATGGCGTAAACCCGGGAGGCGGAGCTTGCAGTGAGCTGAGATTGTGCCACTGCCCTCCAGCCTGGGCGACAGAGCTAGACTCCGTCTCAAAAAAAAAAAAAGAAAGAGGCTGAGGCAGAATGATCCCTTGAGCCCAGGGGTTGGAGACTGTATTGAGCTATATGGTTGCCCCACTGTACTCAAGTCTGGGTGACAGTGAGACCCCATTCTCTAAAAAACAAACCAACCATATAAAAGTTTAAATTGTTATGAGGTCAAATACTCCTACCTTTTCTTTACGGCTTCTGAATGTATTATCTGGCAGAGGAAGGAAGGCCTTCTTCACTTCATAAGCATAAAACTATTATCCTAAAAAAAAACAAACAAACTATTATCCTATACCTTCCTCTGGTGCTTTTAGAGTTTTTCTACATTTGGATTGTTACATCTGTCTGGAATTTATTCCTGTGTGTGGTGTGAAGTAGAGAACTAATTTATATATCCAATTGAACTGAAACATTTTATTTTATTTTATTTTCCAGACAGAGTTTCACTCTTGTTTCCCAGGCTGGAGTGCAATGGCATGATCTCAGGTCACTGCAACCTCTGCCTTCCAGATTCAAGCGATTCTCCTGCCTCAGCCTCCCCCGTAGCTGGGATTACAGGCGCACACCACCAGGCCCGGCTAATTTTTGTATTTTTAGTAGAGAGAGGGTTTCACCATGTTGATCAGGCTGGTCTCGAACTCCTGACCTCAGGTGATCTGCCTGCCTCAACCTCCCAAAGTGCTGGAATTACAGGCATGAGCCACCACTCCCGACCTGAAACTTTTTTGAGTGGTCTCTTCCTCAACAATTTGAAACGCTACCTTTATGAGACCTGAAAATGTGCGAGAGCAGCGCACTCCTCTACCAAAGCACATAGGCTCTGCCCATCCTGGTATCTAGGAGACTGCTTTATTCATATTAGCTCAGTTAAATTTGTTGAATTTAATATTTCATTCATATTGTCTTTAAAGATAAATGAAATAAGGAGAACTGAAGCAGAAAGTGAGAAATCACGTGATGACTGTTAAGGCTGTCCTAAATATATTTCTTTTGAAAATCTACACGGGCACGGGTGGAAATGGTGATCTTGCATGTTTTAATATGCAACCACATCCTTACATAGAAACAGCCAAGCATACAAGACTGTCGATCTTTCTTCTCTATGAATCATGCATAACAGATTAGTGTATTTTAAAATTCTCATACATAACTTCAATGTATTATTAGTATTCATACATTTTTAAATTATAATTTTCTTTTTTTTTTTTTGAGACGGAGTCTCGCTCTGTCGCCCAGGCTGGAGTGCAGTGGCCAGATCTCAGCTCACTGCAAGCTCCGCCTCCCGGGTTTACGCCATTCTCCTGCCTCAGCCTCCCGAGTAGCTGGGATTACAGGTGCCCGCCACCTCGCCTGGCTAGATTTTTGTATTTTTTAGTAGAGACGGGGTTTCACTGTGTTAGCCAGGATGGTCTTGATCTTCTGACCTCGTGATCCGCCCGTCTCGGCCTCCCAAAGTGCTGGGATTACAGGCTTGAGCCACCGCGCCCGGCCTAAATTAGAATTTTCTAAGGAGTAACCACATTAAGTGCTTTTCAGAGATAAAATCTCTATAAAATTATATGTAAATTTTTAATATAATTTGCAGTTATGGATTAAATCTAAAACACAAAAGTAATCTTTACAGTTAAGGATGTAAGGAAACACTGCAGGACTTAACAAAAGCCACTCTCTAACAAGATAGCACAGCCAGACTTTATGAGTACGAGTTACCCATTAGAATGCACTGTTTAAGGTTAAATTAGGTGGAGTTTCAAAGGCTTTCCTCAACACTATATATTGCTGTCAGGTGGGTGGGGGGCGGGCAGGAATCTAATAATTACAGGTTCTGAAAATCACTCAGGAAGGGAAGCAAACGTTTATGGTGCACTAACTGCCAGGCCCTGCATCTGATCTGCTCTTAAGGTATTATCATCTCTTCAGTTAAGCCCGTTACCTATATCCTTAGCTCCTTCTGTTGTGAGGTCACGTTCATTTGCAACCGAGAGGTGGTGGAATGGAGCTACGGATGATGTCCCCTGCCCTGATGACGATCCGCGTTCACCCCAGCGAGTGTCTGGTAGCTGCGTGCTGTTTCCCCTCAATTCCATCACTAACCATGGCACTGTATTTCCATGCCCTCAAAAAAAATCTCAAACATCTACTTACTTCTTTCCACTGGAAAAGATTTTTGTGGAATCAGCATCTGGAAGTTAATATGTAATTCTTTTTTCTTTTTTTTTTCTGTTTTGTTTTGAAACAGAGTCTTGCTCTGTCGCCCAGGCTGGAGTGCAGTGGCACGATCTCGGCTCACTACAAGCTCCACCTCCCGGGTTCACGCCACTCTCCTGCCTCAGCCTCCCGAGTAGCTGGGACTACAGGCGCCCGCCACCACGCCCGGCTAATTTTTTTGTATTTTTAGTAGAGACGGGGTTTCACCATGTTAGCCAGGGTGGTCTTGATCTCCTGACCTCGTGATCCTCCTGCCTCGGCCTCCCAAAGTGCTGGGATTACAGGCGTGAGCCACACTAATGTGTAATTCTAAAGTGGAACTAGCTATGCTGGATTTTTTTTTCTTTTTTTTTTTTTTTTCCAGATGGAGTCTAACTCTGTCGCCCATACTGCAGTGCAGTGGCACGGTTCAATGCAACCTCCGCCTCCCAAGTTCAAGCGATTCTCCTGCCTCAGCCTCCAGAGTAGCTGGGATTACAGGCACCCGCCACCACACCTGGCTAATTTTTTTGTATTTTTAGTAGAGACAGGGTTTCACCATGTTGGCCAGGCTAGTTTCGAACTCCTGACCCCAAGTGATCCGCCTGCCTTGGCCTCCCAAAGTGCTAGGATTACAGGCATGAGCCACTGCGCCCTGCCGATTTTTTTTTTCTTAATAGTAGCTTCTTTTAAAATTGAATTTGTGGCTGGGCGCGGTGGCTCAAGCCTGTAATCCCAGCACTTTGGGAGGCTGAGACGGGCGGATCACGAGGTCAGGATATCGAGACCATCCTGGCTAACACAGTGAAACCCCGTCTCTACTAAAAAATACAAAAAACTAGCCAGGCGAGGTGGCGGGCGCCTGTAGTCCCAGCTACTCGGAGGCTGAGGCAGGAGAATGGCGTAAATCCGGGAGGCGGAGCTTGCAGTGAGCCGAGATCCGGCCACTGCGCTCCAGCCTGGGCGACAGAGCAAGACTCTGTCTCAAAAAAAAAAAAAAAAAAAAAAAAAAAAAAAAAAAAAAAAATTGAATTTGTATCCAATCCTGAGAAAATGTCCAATACTCCAAAGGTAAATGAGCTTTTACTCCTAAATATTTGTTCTTATGCATTTTGTTCCCTTTCAGTTTTGTATTTGTAGGTATTATTTTAAAAATATCCATTCTTATTTGCTTCCAAAAACGTTGATGGCCACGGAGACTGGTTGCCTGGTACAGGGCCTTCAGTATACTGTGCTGTTGGCATGAGCAGTAGTATCCCTAACAGAGCAATTATAAAAAAGTGTAATGGCCAAATTATGGTTTTGCCACACGATGAACTATTAAGTATTAAAAAAATTTTTGCAGTCAAGGAAAAACTCAAACATGTGAAGAAAATTCACTCTGTCTAAAATAATTGCTTTTAGCTTCTGGGATTAAATGGTTTGTTTGTTTTTTGAGGCAAAGTCTTGCTCTTTCACCCAGGCTGGAGTGCAGTGGCAGATCTCGGCTCACTGCAACCTCTGCCTCCTGGGTTCAAGTGATTCTCCAGTCTCAGCCTCCCGAGTAGCTGAGACTACAGGCGCCCACCACAGGCGAATTTTTGTATTTTAGTAGAGACGGGGTTTACGCTTGTTGGCTCGGCTGGTCTCAAACTCCTGACCTCAAGCTCAAGTGATCTGCTCACCTTGGCCTCCCAAAATGCTGGGATTTCAGGCGTGAGGCACCATGCAGGGCCCCTAAATGGTTTATTACTTTATACTTTTTGAGGTTTTAAAAAATGTAATCCTGGTCGGGTGCGGTGGCTCACGCCTCGAATCCCAGCACTCTGGGAGGCCGAGGCGGGTGGATCACCTGAGGTCAGGAATTCGAGACCAGCCTGGCCAACGTGGTGAAACCCCGTCTCTACTAAAAGTACAAAAAACTAGCCAGGCGTGGTGGCAGGCGCCTGTAATCCAAGCTACTCAGGGGGCAGAAGCAGGAGAATCACTTGAACCCGGGAGGCAGAGGCTGCAGTGAGCAGAGATCGCACCATCACATTCCAGCCTGGGGGACAAGAGCGAGACTTCATCTCAAAAAAAAAAATGTAATCCTAGCTTTCACAATCTTGAAATAAAAACAGTTGTTACCAATTGATGAGCTGCTTCCCATCATCTATTTAAGCCTAATGTTTAGAAATTCTCAATTCTAATTCTCAAAATTACTTGGTGTTTCAACCAAGTATTTCTGTTGCAAACTCCTGGAACAAATGGGGATTGTGATAAGCAGACACATCTTGAGGTTGATCTGTGTGGGTTAGCAGAGATTAGGTTTTAGTTTACAACGCTTGTTAACGCGAAAAAGTCTAAATGTCTGACAAATCATATATTCTTGAAATAAAATACTACACAGTGCTTACAAACGCTGTGTCAGTGTATTCATTAACATGGAAGAAAGGTCACAGTATGATAAAGACTACAAAATAGGATGTACGATACCACTTTGTATAATCATGTAAGCATAGAATAGGATCTGAGAAAAACGCATCTTTAAATAGCTACTTAAATAGTTGTTTAAGTAAGCGAATTATGGGTGATTTTAGCTTGTCTGCAGTTCCTGAGTTTTTTTTCCAATGAGTATTAGTTGCTCCCCTATGATGACACACATCTATTTGTCATCCCTGCCTCTGTCCATCCCCCTAACCTCATCCCTAACCCCACAAGACTTTTATACACATTTCCCAAACTGCTACAACAGAACAGAACTTCCCCCGGGGGCCTCCATGATTACCAAGAATCCAAGTACTAAGTACCAAGATCTGTGCCTTAAATCCTGATTAACCCACATTTGACGCACGTCAAGCTCAATCTCTGAGAAGCCAAGAGAATGCAGGGTTCTCGTTCACTAGTTTTTCTAATCAACCAATTGCTGTCTGATAAGAAGTTCTCTTCCTTATACTTTTAGATGTCTGATACTGGTACAGCCAATCAACCATTCTCATCACTCAAAAGTATTGTCGACTCTGTTTAAAGGGCAAGAAACTAACTTTCTGTACTGATCCCAGAAAACATGCCTCAAGTGGCTTTTGAGACAAGATCTTTGTACCCCAGGTTGGAGTGCCGTGGCACAATGATAGCTCACCGCAGCCTCGAAATCCTGGGCTTGTGATCGTCCTTCATCAGCCTCCTGAGTAGCTGGGACTACAGACATGCACCACCATGCTCGGCTGATTTTTAAAACTTTTTGTAGAGACTGGGTCTCGCTGTTGTTCAGGCTGATTCTGAACTCAGGCTCAAGGAATCCTCCTACCTTGGCCTCCCAAAGCACTGGTGTGACTGCCACACCCAGCCCCCAGGGCCGCTTAGTTAAAAAACTTTTTTTCCTTTGACAGTTGAAGTTGGTTTATTGTAAACGTATGTGTCCTGGCCAGGTGCGGTGGCTCATGCCGGTAATCCCAGCACTTTGGGAGGCCGAGGTGGGCAGATCATCAGGTCAGGAGTTTGAGACCAGCCTGACCAACATGGTGAAACCCAGTCTCTAATAAAAATGCAAAAAAATTAGCTGGGTGTGGTGGTGCACGCCTGTAATCTTAGCTACTCAGGAGGCTGAGGCAAGAGAGTTGCTTGAACCTAGGAGGCAAAGGTTGCAGTGAGCTGAAATCACACCACGCACTCCAGCATGGGCGACAGAGAGACTCCATCTCAGAAAAAACAACAAAAGGTGTTCCTTCCTGTGGGTAAGATGAAAAAAAAAGGAAAATGTGCAGCCTTAGGGCTAGCAAACACCCGAGTAATTGGTCAGATTTAACAAGGCAAGGCTTGCTCCAAAAAAACGTAGAAAAGCCTAACAGAGTAGTTCAAGGTAGGATCTTTTTTTTTTTTTTTTTTGAGACGGAGTCTCGCTCTGTCGCCCAGGCTGCAGTGCAGTGAGTGACCAGATCGCAGCTCACTGCAAGCTCCGCCTCCCGGGTTTACGCCATTCTCCTGCCTCAGCCTCCCGAGTAGCTGGGACTACAGGCGCCCGCTACCTCGCCCGGCTAGTTTTTTGTATTTTTTAGTAGAGACGGGGTTTCACCGTGTAGGCCAGGATGGTCTCGATCTCCTGACCTCGTGATCCGCCCGTCTCGGCCTCCCAAAGTGCTGGGATTACAGGCTTGAGCCACCGCGCCCGGCCAAGGTAGGATCTTAAAGTACTTCTGTTATGCTTTTCTACAATGTTTTTGGTATTAATCTATAAGCCAAAACCCTGTACCTGTTTTATTTTGTAAGAAAAACTAGTGATTTCTTTAAATGTGTCATTACAACGAGTATAGAACGATTGAAAAAATCTGTGATTCGAAAACATCTATGACCACTCTCAGGGGTGGGAAGTTTGGGGATTGCAACTAAGTAAACACTGGCAGATGGGTTCTATGGTTAAAAGGCTTAAAAACTCATCTATTCTACCTACACTTCAGAATTAAAGGCAAATCTGTTCATCACCCTTTCAGGCCTCCATCATGTAATGACCAACAGTGCTCAGGTGGCTCCTAGTCCTTCCCCATCCCCCAGGGGTTATCAAAGCTTCTTTGCGGTCAGTTCATCCCACGTCACCAACCTTTGCATTTGCTTTTACTGTTTCCTCACTATTCCCTATAAACTCTGCTCTGGCAGTCCGTGCAGAGATCTGTGATCTGTGATCCCACAGCTCCGCCTCCCGGGGCCGTTCTCCTGCCTCAGCCTCCCGAGTAGCTTGCCCGCCACCTCGCCTGGCTAGTTTTTTGTATTTTTTTTTAGAGAAAGGATCTCCTGGCCTTGTGATCCGCCCGTCTCGGCCTCCCAAAGTGCTGGGATTACCTACTATTCTTGCCTACAGCCCATAGGCAAAACAACACACCACGTGTAAAGAGGTTTGAATTCTGTTCCAAGGACCCCTCTTTAGTGATAACCTCAGCAAGGGCTGTTCTCTGGCCGTTTTCACTGTTGCCAAGCCAACAGTTGCCCTACACCCCCTCTAAAGACTATAGTTAGAGGGCAAAATGAGAATACAATGTATATGAAAGCAAATCTGGAAAATACATACCATAGTAGATTTAGTTGTAGCTTTTTTTTTTTTTTGAGACCAAGTTTCACTTGTCACCGAGGCTGGAATGCAATGGTGTGAACTCGGCTTACTGCAACCTCTGCCTCCTGGGTTCAAGCAATTCTGCCTCAGCCTCCTGAGTAGCTGGGATTACAGGTGCCCACCACTAAGCCCAGCTAATTTTTAAATTTTTATTAGAGATGGGGTCTCACCTTGGCCAGGCTGGTCTCAAACTCCTGACCCCAGGTGATCTACCCACCTCAGCCTCCCAAAGTGCTGGGATTACAGGTGTGAGCCATCATGCCCGGCCTACTCGATACTTTTTTTAACCTCATACGAAGAGCTAAGAATTATGTATTTGCTTTGATTCAAAGGATATTGGATTGTTTTTCCCTTAAACCAAGTCAAGCAACTTCAAAGGACATAGCAAGTATTAAAGCAGTTGTCTCACGTATCAGCCAAAAATGAACCACATCATGGTCCCGTATTATGTAATACTGTACCTTCTCTTTAGATAAACAAGTAGTTACCATTCTATTACAACTCCTTATAGTATTCACATAACAACATGCTGTACAGGTCTGTTGCCTAGCAGTAATAGGTTAAACCATTCCGCGCTACATATGTAATAGGCTATGCCACTGAGGGTTTGCGTAAGCACTCTTTATGACGTTCACGCACAAAAACTGCCTAACCATGTGTTTCTCAGACTGTATCCAGTCAGTAGTGACCCATGACTGTATTAAACAAAAATTAAAAATTTCACTTAAACAAAAAGTAAGATCAAATATGGAATTTTTTTTTTGAGATAAGGTCTCACTCTGTTGTTGCCCAGGCTGGAGTGCAGTGGTGCAATCTGGACGCGCTGCAACCTCCACCTCACAGATTCAAGCGATTCTCCTGGCTCAGCCTCCTGAGTAGCTGGGATTACAGGCACCAGCCACCACACCCAGCTACTTTTTTTGTATTTTTAGTAGGGACAGGGTTTCACCATGTTGGCCAGGCTCAAATGTGGAAATTCTGTAAATAAAATGTAAACCAGAATTTAATCCATGTGCTCCAAAATATTTTCATAATTGAGATTTTATTGGTTGAGGATCAGTACAGACATTTCAATTTGTACACAATTCTTAACATATGTAACGAAATTCTAAAAAGCCATGTATTGTAATTCTTTTTTAAAGTTATTCCAGTGACTTTCCAGCTTAAAATTTGGAAGCAAATTTTCCTTAAGAGGCTATCAAGTACCAGTATCTTCACATGTTGGTCAGCTGTTACGTATGGCCCACCAGTTCACAACTGAATAGCATGTACACTACATATTCAAATCTGTAATCTTTCACAGCACAGTAACGAAGTTAGTAGGCAAACAGGACGACCACAACCAAACATGTTACAGAGTGCACACAATTCCGACAGGGAGCGCCATGATCGAGGAGTGGTTTGCTTTAGGAAACAATTCTACTAAAAAACATGAGAATAGAAGTAAAATAAAATGTTCAAGACATTAAATGCAGGACTGACTCCATATTGCCATTTAATATGCTTTGTATTATAGGATATAAAAACTAACCCCCCATCTATGGAATGTTAAGCTGGCACCCGAGACAGTCAAAGCCTCCCGTAATTCAATATCCCACACTATTTTCTGGTTGTACCAAAAAATAAACAACCAGCAAATGATTTCACCTCTTAAAAAAAAGCATTTACACTTAAAAAATGGGATGAGGTGGGATTCCCTCCTTCTTAAAAATGTTTCTAGAGCTACTAAAAAACTTGCATTTACAAAATAGTTGATAAAAATATTCCTCTGGATTGTACAAGAAGGGAGACAGGGACCACTGGTAAGACATGGTATATGGTATTAATCAGACTTGGCTTCTTTCTCTCCTGCTTCATCAGAGGCTGGACTCTGCAAAAGAAAGGAAATTGAGATCTTTAGCACTTAAAATGTTGTCATTTTATTTATATGCAACTATCAGGTCTTTACAAAAGTCAATAATCTTTATTTGTAAAGTCACCTACTCTTGTTAAAAAACTTTTGCCGAGACGGGTGGATCACGAGGTCAGGAGATCACCTCCCACCCCAAATCAATACTTGGCGGGCGCCTGGCACTTGAGGCAGGAGAATGGCGTGAACCGGGAGGCGGTCATGTTCATATACAGAGAGCAGCCTCAAAAAAAAAAAAAAAAAAAAAAAAAAAAATGTGAGTTGCACCACATGTACATTCCAAGCTGAGGTCACTCTGTCTTCTTGTTTTAGCTTTGATGCCGTAACTACTGTTTTTCTGGTCTACTTAATGCCACGCATTTTACATCTTTGTGCTTTTTACTGATGATTTTGCTGTTTAAAATGGCCCCTAAGCATCTTGTCCAAGTGCTATCTAATGTTGCTAAATTCAAGGCTGTGATGTGCCACACAGAGAACGTATGTGTTGGACAGCTTTGTTCAGGTACGAATTACAGTGCTACTGGTAGTGAGTTCCATGTAAATTTAACATACATTAATTAAGGCATGTCTGAACAGAAGTACACATGTAACAAAGTCACATATTTATCAGTTGATGAAAATGTTGTGATCAGAGGTCTGTAGGAACCCAATCCTGTATTTCTCCTATGTGAAACGGTTTCATACTTGTGGCAGCCTTATATTAATAGAACACAGCTATAAACAAGAGAGAACCAACTGTAATTTCATAATATGTACTGGAAGGTCAAGTTCTTCCTTTAAAATCAGAACTAGATTAGCAATGTTATCTTATTATCACACAATATTTGATGTATGGTTAGAATTAAGAAGTACAGGTCAGGAGCAGTGGCTCACGCCTGTAATGGCAGCACTTTGGGAGGCCGAGGTGGGCGGATCACCTGAGGTCAGGAGTTTGAAATCAGCCTGGCTGACATGGTGAAACCCCGTTTCTACTAAAAATACAAAAAATTAGTTGGGCGTAGGGGTGCATGTCTGTAATCCCAGCTACTCGGGAGGCTGAGGCAGGAGAATCACTTGAACCCGGAGGCGGAGGTTGCAGTGAGCCGTCCCAGCACTGCACTCCAGCTTGGGCAACAATAGCGAAACTCCATCTCAAAAAAGAAAAAAGAAAAAACAAAGAAGGGAATTAAGAAATACAAGTTAAAAAAAAAAAAACTGTGATTGTAAATTTCTTAATTTAGGAATAAGTTTATAACAAGAATTTGATAAACATCAAATTTAGTATCAAAGAATTTGATATTTATCAAATTCTTAAGTGGTATCAAAATTTAAATATCAAAATTTAAAAATCAATATACTGAATTACTTATCTTTTCTAGCTTAGTTAATATAACAAACATAAAATAAAGAGGCCTGGCTTAACTGAACCTTGCAGTTATTTTTTAAGAAACAGCTTCCAGGCTAGAGGAGTACAGTGGTGTTCACAACAAACCAATCAAAATCTGTTACAGATTTCTTTGTTCCTTCTCTACTCCCACTGCTTGGTTAATCTCCCACTCTTGGTTAATAGCTTAAAACAAAAAATTGATCTTTTCATGAGGTCAGGAGATCGAGACCATCCCTCATAGCTACTAAAAAAACAAAAAAAAAGATTCAGGAGAATGGCGTGAACCCGGGAGGCGGAGCCTGCAGTGGTGAACACTGACACTGGGTGTCCGTCTCAAAAAAAAAAAAAAAAAAAAAATTCATGGGTAACAGAATGACTAAAAATAAACTAGTCTAATTTTTACTTGCTTTATGTATATTATTTAGACCTTTAAGAAAAATACAAACAAAACATTTTCATTAGAAACGAAAGTGGGAAAAATATGCCAAGAAAAATGCAAGTAAGGGTAATAAACTTTCGAAAATATATTTAAAAGCAACATCCAGAATATAAAAACAAAACAAAGATTAAATTATATCTCAAATTGAGCATATTAAAATTTCTTGCTCTTAAGCCATTTACGTATTTACTTTCCAATAGGATAAATCATAAACCATTTGTCCATTCATTTTGGGATACTGTACAAAACTTTGTTCAATATTATAATGAATACTGTTATCTGCTACAAAAAACGTACAATGTAGTATCTACTGTTCAGAGTGAAAACACACACACGCTTCTGACCTCCTCAGTTTTCGTTTCCCCGTTTTCTGCAGGTAAATCTTCTTTAGTTTCTTGGTTAGCCACTTCGGCCTGTTTTCCCTTTGCTCCCCTTTTCCCTTTTGTTTGCACTTTTTTGTCTGAAGATTTATCCTATGATAGAATAAGAATATATTTTAAGTACAAACTTTACCCCTTATTTACATTTTGTTTTTACTTTTCTCCCTTCATGTCAGACAAGTAATGTAAACAATGGTGCTGACTTCATAGCAAGGTTTGAGAGGGACATCTCACACATTAGTGTGAAAACCCAATTTTCAAGCTTATGAAAGGATCTCATTTTGTATAGACTGTATCTATAATAGATGTCACATTAATGTCTATCACACAACAGCTGATATACCTATTACATGAGACAACTTAGGGTTCACCCCAGTAATCAGGAAAACAGCGTATGCTAAGGAGATTTTAACAGTACTTGCATGTCAAGCCTCATTAGACATATGACAAATCCTAAAGCCCAAGCTATACTTCAGCACTGTCGCCATCATCTACTATTCTCTGCAGTTCCACATGACAAGACAAATGAAGTCGAATACCGGAGGAGTCTCGTCAACTGCATTCCCACCCATCCCCAAATTTGTTGTGAACTTGAACAATACTGTCCTCACAAGACCTTAACCCTCACATTAAGACCATTCACCTGAAAAAAAGCACCATGCCGTACGGTCAGGTTGACTATCCTGCTACAGTTACTCCCTTGATATCATATAATGAGGAATTAAAAGAATCAATTTTGAATTTATCATTTTCATATAGGTGTTTGAAGAATCTGAAAAGTACCGGTATTTAAAATGACCATACTAACTTGACACATTAAGTTCAAAATTTAAGCCATGTTAAAGAAACATAAAAATACTTTTGGATACCATCCATCAATACTGAGAAGAAAGCTTAACATTTATTTCTTGTTAGTAAGTATGCAACAGCAGCTAAATTAGTTTAGCCCCCAGCGGGTGGTATAAAAGACCCATAAGGATACTGACCAATTACTTGAGTTAAAGGGCCATAAAGACAAGCACACAACTTCAATGCTAACGTGGGTGGAAAAATCACTGCACGGTGTTCTGTACTAACAGCAGGATTCCACAGACAAAAATCACTGCAGGATGTTCTGTACTAACAGTAGGATTCCACAGACAGCATAATGACTTTTAATACTTCAACATCCTTCGAATAACACGTGTATCTGAGACAAAACTGCTACTACACACATGGCTATCACGAAGTTTCACAATCACTTGTGTACTGATTTCTAAAGATTTCTCATTAATTTCATAATCATTCCAATACAAAAAATACAAAACTGGGAAACAGTTAAAATAGAATACACAGTAATACCCTGAATTTGAAATATACCACCTGTAACCATTACCAGCTGATAAGCTAAATAAAACAAAATCAAGTTTCCCGAATGTTTGGACCTTCAAAACATTTAGTTCTAGGGAAATGACACACTGTAACAGATACGCCTTGAAAACATGTCTACTATGTAGTATGAAAATCCATACACCAAGTGCTTACCTTCTGTTTAAAGTCTGATCAACTATGAAGTCAAAGGTGTATTACAGAAACTAGATGTAAAAATGAACAAATCCCTTCTGCCCTTTTTTCCTTGGAGAAGGCTGACCTCATAGGCTCGTTCCTCAACGAGCACTGACATGAAGACTTACCTGTTAGCCTCTCAATTACATCTGATGTCCCAACCCACTGAGAGTCCAACTTGGAACTGTTTTCATTAAAAAATTTACTTTACAGTAGATCTCAAGGTGGACAAAGATAAATAAGAAATAAGAAAAATGTAAAGAGGGAAACAGGCAGATATTTCAGCCAATTAGTTTTAAAAAAAACCCCAACAACCCAGAATCAAAAAAGTAATAATATACCGCTCACACCAACATTTTAAACAAGGTCAGCTAATTTTTTAGGCCTTCATCAAGTTTCCGTGCTGTTCTAACTGTATACAGAGAATGACCACATTGTCTTCTGGTAATGAGATTGCAACTTGAAAAATACTATTCTCATACCTTCCTTGAAGCTTTATTTTTAAAAGGATCACAAAAACAGAACTTTCTGTTAAAGAAAACATAGTTAAGATTTTTTACACTCAGCTCTGTACAAAATTTAAATTAAAAAAGAAAAAACATCTTTGTTTTATACCTTTATTTAACAAGGACAAATTTAGTAATTATCCAAGAACTCCTCAATGTCAAGGAAATTAATCTTGCCTCTTCTGATGATTGTGCAGTGCTACACTTCTACCTACACTTTTAGGAAAGAGGTGAAGGCATTAACAAAAAAATTTTTTGAGACTTCAAACAGCAAACTTTCACCTAAGTTTAGGATAGAAATTAATCACCCCGTGAACATTAGAGCTTTACAGATGGTGGTTTCAATGCTAGATCCAAACACAAAGTTTATACACGTTTTACACATGTTCTGCTTTTCCACTCTGAAAGTTATCAAACACACGTATATCCAAAGCCAACTTCATTCTACAGACCTGCAATTCGAATCATGCAATCACGAATTTATTAGGGAGCAGCCAAAATCACGGTTTTGTATAACTGTTAATAAAACACTTTTAGAGTAGTAGCGGTTATTTTCTCAGAGATCACAACTTCTGACCTCCCCACTCCCACCCCGTAAAAAGGTTAAGATTTCCCCAAGTTGGCTTGGAAACTGTATAAAAACTTACACGTTCCCTGCCTCAGTCCTAACTTGGCTCTTTTATCCTCAAAAGAGGAAGTACAAGCATGCAATTAAAGGCCAACCACTAGCCACAACGTACGCAACGCAAAGAATAAATTTCCTTTGCAGACTTGCTAATATTTAATATTTTTTGTCGTCCCAAGTCTCCTAACATCTGCAGCAGCATTAGTGTGATATAGTCCTATAAACCAGGACGAATATATCCATTACATTTTACCCCAACCAGAAGAAGTTATTTACCGTAGTTATTAAAATATAAAGAAAGCTCAAATAGCTAATCAAAATGAAAAGTCCCGCATTAAGGAGCAGTGTACCTAAGGCCCCGCTGCACCCCAATGCGCGTCTCGAAGCCTACCTTCGCTGCTGCCTTTTTCGGCTTCGCTTCCACTTTGGCAGGAGGTTTCTGAAAGGCAAAAGTAGCACTGAACGTCCTTACCCGGGACGACCCGCGAAAAACAAACGGTTACGGGGCTGGCTTTACTTACAGCTGACAACCGCGCCGATCTCCTCTTGGGCTTGGAGAAAGAAAAAGGAGAGTCAGCGAGAAAGGCAGGCAGGCCAGCGGCTCACGGGAAACCCACCACCCCCCGCAGAAGGCTCCGAACTCACCTCTTCCTTGGCGGCCCCTTCGGCGGAGCTGACCTGCGGGGACAAGGAGACGGGCTAATGCAGGCGGGCCGCAGTCCCAGGACTCGCGCGCCCGCACGGCCCCGAGAACAATGCCCGGCCGCGTGACGTCATGGCTTCCCGCCGCCCCGTTCGAATCGCCCCCTTGGCTCCCCCGGCCGCCGAACGTTCCAGAACAGCCGCCCCCGCGGCCGCCGAGCGCCCGCCTGCCCGCCCGCCGGTCTCCAAGCGCCTCCCGGGCCCGTCGCCACCGTGAGTGCAGCGGGGCCTGGGCCTCGCGGGGCCCAGCAGACGGCGGCTCCAGGGGGCGTGTGCGGGCCGCGGCCACCGCTCACCTTCCTCTTGGGCATCCTGGCGGCGGGGAAGGCGCGTGCCGGGTGCCTGCGGGCCGCGGCGCGCCGAGAGCCTTCGCGAAACTGGGCTGCCTGGCCGCTGCCACTCCTCCCGCCGCCCGAGCTGCTGAGACCCACAGCGGGGGCGGTGGGAGAACCGGATGGAACCGGATTGGGAGCCCGCCTCCTCCTCCCCCCGCGTCCCCTGCCGCGGGCTCCCCCTCCCCTCCGGCCGGGCCGCCCCCCGCCCCCGCCCCCGCCCATTGGCTGTGGGGCTCAGCCCGCGCCCGGAATAGGTGAGACAGGCCGTCACTCGACCTTGCGCTCCGCCCCCTCCCGGGCGCCCCCCCACCCCTTCCCGCCGTCTCGCGGGGCCCCAGGCCCAGGCGAAGGGGGCGGGGCCCCAGTGGCGCTCCGACCTCACGGTAGTTTGTTTGAAGCAGAGCTGCGAAGTGCGGTCTGCGCGCTGATTGGCGGGAGCATGCCACGTGACCGCAGGTCCCCACCCACAATCCTTCTGGATACCTGGGCGCCTTCAGGCCACTGGCATCTGGCCCCTCCCCTCTGGGGTGAATTGGGTTCGAACATTTATAGTTGGTATCTTAGACTGGGAAGGGAGAAGGACAAGGGATACAGGCACTAGCAAATTCCTCCCGCCTCAGTCGGCAAGAAAGGCTATTCAGGGGCTCCAGCTTCGCAGGCCTGCGTGAAACAGGCCCTGGTGCGCAGGCGTTGGAGGAGGGCGTGGGAAGGAGAGCCGACGAGAGCTCGGCGTGGGCCAGTGCGCAGGCGCGGGACGCTTGCTGCGCTTTCACTCGCCCAGGTCCACACCTGGGGCTCCGATGCGAAGTTACGGCAGGCGGCCTTTCTGTGTAACTTCCTTCCTTCCTTTCTTTTATTTAAGACAGGGTCTCGTTGTGTCATCCAGGCCGGAGTGCAGTGGTGCAATCACGGTTCACTGCAGCCTCGACCTCTTCGGCTCCAGCGATCCTCCCACCCCAGCCTGCCGAGTAGCTGGGACCACAGTGCACCACTATGCCCGGCTAACTTTTGTATTTTTTGTAGAGGCGGGGTTTCACTATGTTGCTCAGCCTGGTCTCCAACTCCTGGGCTCAAGCAACCCTCCCGCCTTGGCCTGCCAAAGTGCTGGGAATCCAAGCTGTGGAACTTTCTTCAGATTTCCCTGAGGACTGCAGGTGCACGACGGTCGTTTTTGGGCTCAGAGTAGGGCAGCTCTCAGATTGCAGCTCCTGCGAACCGTTCGCGACCGTCTCCAGCACTCGCGGACCCCCAGAGGAATGTTTTATTTTCTCCATAGCATTGATGGAATATATATCCTTATACATTCCATGTATATCTCAGCAAGAATACGCACGGAAGTGGTACCAGCGGTTGCCTCTGGGGAGAACTGGGGAGATTGAGGGTAAAATTTCCCTTTCTCGTGTGTAGTGTTTTTTTTCACTTTCCTACCTGCATGGATTACCTTAAAAAAATTCAACATCAGGGAGTACCCAAGTTTGTGGCACAAGCATGCACTGAGCACTTGCCTTGTGGCAGGCACCGTGAAGTCCCTGGGGTAGAGAGAATCCAGGTTTGTATCCCAAGCACTGGGTCTAGTAATTTAGTGGAGAGAGAAAGTACTCAATTGGCCTAGTAAAGAAAGGGGAAGCCATCGGCATAGGTTGGTCAGCATATTTCAAGGCATGCTGACTTACTAGAGTGTGGCAGCCCACCAAGACCTTTAAAGTGTCAGGGATGGAGATACGAAAAATGGACGTAAAGATCAGGGGAAAGAGGTAGAAAAAAAAGAAGAGCAGCCGGTCGTGAAGTTCGATCACTATCCAAAGATCGAGGGATACTGCAAGGTCTTAAGCAAGGGAACACTATGCTTTTGGACTTACCTTATAAAGATCTTTCTCCCGTAGGAACCGAAGATGCGCTAGGTCAGAGGTGACAACTGATGGTCCACAGATGTTTTCTTTGGCCTAGTTTTTTTAAGTTGCCAACACAAACAAATGGAGCAGCCAGAACTCAAATGAAAAACTATTTGGCAGTATCTTTTTTTTTTTTTTTTAAAGAAACAAGGTTTCACTCTGTTGCCCAGGCTGGAGTGCAGTGCTATTCACAGGTGTGATTCCACTACTCATCAGCGTGGGAGTTTTGACCTGCTCCGTTTCTTACCTGGGCCGGTTCACCCCTTCATAGGTAAACTTGCGGGTCTTTTGCTCCCTGGAAGGTCACCATCGTGGTGCTAATCACAGTGTAAACACCTGATCAGCACAACCCACTGTAGCCCAGAACTGGATTCAAGCAATCCTCCTGCCTCAGGTTCCCAAGTAGTTGGGACTACAGGTGTGTGCCACCATCTCCAGCTGGCGATATGTTTTAAACTTAAACAGAGGCCGGGCGCGGTGGCTCACGCCTGTCATCCCAGCACTTTGGGAGGCCGAGACGGGCGGATCACGAGGTCAGGAGATCGAGACCATCCTGGCTAACACGGTGAAACCCCGTCTCTACTAAAAATTACAAAAAACTAGTTGGGCGAGGTGGCGGGCACCTGTAGTCCCAGCTACTCGGGAGGCTGAGGCGGGAGAATGGCGTGAACCCGGGAGGCGGAGCTTGCAGTGAGCTGAGATCCGGCCACTGCACTCCAGCCTGGGCGACAGAGCGAGACTCCGTCTCAAAAAAAAAAAAAAAAAAACTTAGACACTTAGACACTTTCAGGACTCAGTCATTCCACTGCTGGAAAGGTACACAACAAAAATGCTTATATATTTTCACCAGAAGACATGAAATAGAATATTTATAGCAGAACAATTTGTTATAAGCCCAAACAGAGCAATCTAAATGCCAATCAACAAAAGAATAGATGAATAAATGGAAGACTGTCAGCAATGAAAATGACCCATATGCTACTACATACAACAATGTGGATTAATTTCACTAGCATAATGTTGAGAGAAAGATACCAAATCCAAAAGTGTGTACACTGTGTGATTTTATTCATATAATGTACAAAAGCAGGCAAAACGAATCCAGTCTGTTGGAAGACAGGATAGTGCTTCCTGGTTGGGGTTGAGGTGGGGAACTAGCGACTGGAGGAGAGAGCAATGGAAAAATTTGGGGGGCTGGCTATTCATGCTCGGTTTCTTGGTCTGGATGTTGGTTGTACTATGTTCACTTCATGAATACTAATTGAGCTGTTCACTTATGTTTACGTTTCTGGGTATATATAAGTTTTGTTGTTTTTTTTTTTTTTTTTTTGACAGAGTTTGGCTGCTTTACCCAGGCTGGAGTGCAGTGGCGAGATCTCGGCTTACTGCAAGCTCCGCCTCCTGGGTTCACACCATTCTCCTGCCTCAGCCTCCGAAGTAGCTGGGACTACAGGCGCCTGCCACCACGCCCGGCTAATTTTTTGTATTTTTAGTAGAGACGGGGTTTCACCGTGTTAGCCAGGATGGTCTCAATCTCCTGACCTCGTGATCCACCTGCCTTGGCCTCCCAAAGTGATGGGATTACAGGGAAGCCATTGCGTCCAGCCTATAATAAAGTATTTTTTCAACATGTCAGAGTCAGAAATTTTCACTTACAAATTTAGCTCTTCCACTTCTCTTGTCATCCTTTCTGCATACGTTCCACAGACTGCACTTGACCTTGTATCTTGTAAGGAGGTGTTCTTAAGCCATCGTCCTGCCTCAGCCTCTCATGGACAAATGATTTTTTTTTTTTTTTTTTTTTTTTTTTTTTTTTTTTTTTTTTTTTGAGACGGAGTCTCACGCTGTTGCCCAGGCTGGAGTGAGTGGCGCGATCTCGGCTCACTGCAAGCTCCGCCTCCCGGGTTCCCGCCATTCTCCCGCCTCAGCCTCCTGAGTAGCTGGGACTACAGGCGCCCGCCACCGGCCCGGCTAATTTTTTGTATTTTTAGTAGAGACGGGGTTTCACTGTGGTCTCGATCTCCTGACCTTGTGATCCGCCCGCCTCGGCCTCCCAAAGTGCTGGGATTACAGGCTTGAGCCACCGCGCCCGGCCTTTTTTTTTTTTTTTTTTAATGGAGGGATTCTCACTCAGTCGGCCAGACTGGAGTGCAGTGGCACTATCTCTGCTCACTGCAACCTCTGCCTCCTGGGTTCAAGCAATTTTCCTGCCTCAGCCTCCCAAGTAGCTGGGATTACAGACGCACACCACCAGGCCCAGATAATTTTTGTATTTTTAGTAGAGACAGGGATTCACCATATTGGTCAGACTGGTCTCAAACTCCCGATCTCAGGTGATCCACCCACCTTGGCCTCCCAAAATTCTCGGATTACAGGCGCAAGCCACTGGGCCCAGCTGACAACTAATTTTTGACAAGGACACCATGAATATGCAATAGAGAAAGGCTGAAGCGGGGAGGATTACTTGAGTTCAAGACTTCGAGAAAACCAGCCTGGGCCACATAATGAGACCCCTATCTCTTTTTAAAAAAGTATTGTATACTAAAAGTTTACTAAGAGAGTGGATCTTAATATGTGAAGTGTTTTGTCACAAAAATAGCAGCAATCATCATAAAGCAGGTGTAGTGAAACTGCGAGGGGACAAGTATGTTTATGGCCTTGATGGTGGTAATGGTTTCACAAGTGTATACTTATCCCGAATCTCATCCAAATGTTTACGTTCAATATGTACAGTTTTGATATGTTAATCATACCTGAATAAAGTGGTTTTAAAAAAGAGTTGGCAGGGTGCAGTGGCTCCTGCCTGTAATCCTAGCACTTTGGGAGGCCAAGGCAGGAGGATTGCTTGAGCCCAGGAGTTCACGACCAATTTGAGCAACACAGGGAGACCCCTGCCTCTACAAAAAGTAGTAGAAAAAAATTAGCTGGGCATAGTGGTGCATGCTTGTAATTACAGCTACTCAGGTGACTGAGGCTGGAGAATCACTTGAACCTGAAAGGCGGAGGTTGCAGTGAGCTGAGATTGTGCCACTGCACTCCAGCCTGGGCGACAGAGAGATCCTGTCCCTCCCAAAAAAGAGCCAAGCTTGGCCGGGAGCGGTGGCTCACGCCTGTAATCCCAGCACTTTGGGAGGCGGAGGCGGGTGGATCACGAGGTCAGGAGATCGAGACCATCCTGGCTAACACGGTGAAACCCCGTCTCTACTAAAAAATACAAAAAACTAGCCAGGTGAGGTGAGGTGGCGGGCACCTGTAGTCCCAGCTACTCGGGAGGCTGAGGCAGGAGAATGGTGTGAACCCGGGAGGCAGAGCTTGCAGTGAGCTGAGATCTGGCCACTGCACTCCAGCCTGGGCGACAGAGCGAGACTCTGTCTCAAAAAAAAAAAAAAAAAAAAGGCCGGGCGCGGTGGCTCAAGCCTGTAATCCCAGCACTTTGGGAGGCCGAGGCGGGTGGATCACGAGGTCAGGAGATCGAGACCATCCTGGCTAACACGGTGAAACCCCATCTCTACTAAAAAATACAAAAAACTAGCCGGGCGAGGGTGGCGGGCGCCTGTAGTCCCAGCTACTCGGGAGGCTGAGGCAGGAGAATGGCGTAAACCCGGGAGGTGGAGCTTGCAGTGAGCTGAGATCCGGCCACTGCACCCCAGCCTGGGCGACAGAGCAAGACTCCGTCTCAAAAAAAAAAAAAAAAAAAAAAGAGCCAAGCTGCCTGTCCTCATAGGACTTGTGCTCTAGCATGAGAAGACAGACAATAAACCAGTAAACAGGATACTTTGACATAGTTGTAAGCGCCTTGAAGGAAGAAAACACAGAGTTTAGCCTGAGAGGTTGAGATGTAGGATCGGGTTATCTTGGGATGGGGGAGACCAGGGGTACATATTAAAGTCGTTTAGGCAATGAATGACTAGGATCTTGGCTGTAGGGATGGGGATCCGTGGTAGTGGTGGTGAAGTGGGGATATATATTGGTGGGGAATGGCAGGACTCTTCAGTGAATCTGATGTGAGACAGAGCACAGAGACTTTTGGCCATGAGCAATAGAAACCCAAATTAGCATCAACCACGAGAAAGGAGATCATCTCCAACAATAGAAGATGGATGTGGGATTCATAATAGGCTTGCCCTGGGTCCTGGACTTAGCAGCTTAATGGGTTATCACAGTCCCAAGTTCTTTTTTTTTTTTTCTTTTTTTCTTTTTTGAGATGGAGCTTCACTTTTGTCGCCCAGGCTGGGGTGCAGTGGCGCGATCTTGGCTCCCTGCAACCTCTGCCTCCTGAATTCAAGCGACTCTTCTGCCTCAGCCTCCCAAGTAGCTGGGATTACAGGCGGCTGCCACCACACCCGGGTAATTTTTGTGTTTTTAGTAGAGACGAGGTTTCACCATGTTGGCCAGGCTGGTCTCAAACTCCTGACCTCAGGGGATCCACCCGCCTCAGCCTCCCAAATTGCTGGGATTACAGGTGTGAGCCACTGCGTCCAGCCTGTTTCTTTTTTTCCTCTTTTGTTGTGCCTCTTTCTGAGTTGGCTTCTTTCTCTGTCTGAAATTGAAATTCTAGGTATCTTATCCAGATTACAGCATCCAGACAAATAATGTCTATTTTCTCAGAGTGTCTGTCAATGGACTTTTCTTAGAATTTAGAATTTAGTCACAGTGAGGGGGACTCGGATACCCTTTTGACCAAATCAGGCCCACCCCTGGAGTTGGGCCGGAGTGGAGACAGTAGACACTTGAACAAATGAGGGCTCTGTCAGGAAGGACAATGAGAAGAGTTGATGTGGCCTGGTATTCAGCAGTATCTACCAGGTTGTGTGGATGGGGAGCCATTTGCCCTGCCAGGGACGCAGAGAGTTTGAGAGGAAGCTGGTAGGTCTGGTGTTGATGCTTTACGTTTTGGGAAATATCCGGGTCCAGCAGGCAGTTGCAGCTACAGGCCTGGAGCTTAGGAGGAAGGAAATATTTGAAAGAAAAGAGATGTTCGGGTGAGAGCTGAAACCTCAGGCATGTGGAGGGGTCAAATGGGGAACGTAAAATGCCTACAGCTGGCAACTAGATATGTCACCCATTGTCCTGATGAAGCAGTTTCAGCGAGTGGCAGGGCAGAAAAAAAGCTGACGGTAGAGAGTGGAAGGGAAGGGAAGAAATGGGAAGAGCTCTGGATCCTACACTGCTGTGCTGGGCCACACTGTTTCCCTGGAAGCCCAGGATCTGAGCTGGTTTGTCCACATGATGAAGACAGAAGATAAACAGGGTAGATGTGACCCAAGCCTGTGAACCAAGGAGAAGGTAGGAAGGGAGGTGATGGTCAGAACATGTGAGTGCTCAGCACTCATCACTCTATTGGATATCCAGGCTGCTGCAGAAGGATGAGAAGCAAAAGACGCAAATAAGAGCAAAAACACAGGGCTTGACACAGCTTGTCTATCATCACTATGATGGATGAGCTGGCCAGAGACACCCAAACACAAATACAGACATATAGCTCACCATGCAGCATATGTTTCTAGGCTGTTTCCAAACGTTATGGATACATGACTGTGTAATTAATTGTCATTAGATACGATGACTGGATTTCTGTTATTGCATGTATCCCTCTAGGAGTCCACAGTACTGATTGTTATTTTAAAAAGAACACTAAGCTAGCCATAAATTGGTCACATTATTCTCTCCTGCTCACAAATGAAGCCCGGTTTTCCAAATATGGAAAGGAAGGGTCCCTTGCTTCTCTCCGATATAGCTCAGCTTTTGTGGCTTCAGAGGATAATCACGCCCTCTAAGGGGCAGCCCACTTAATATTCAAGACCTGAGTGAAACCCCTCCCTGCAAAACCTACTCAGATATTAAGGGACACTTGTTCGGCCTCTTTTTTTTTTTTTTTTTTTTTTTGAGACGGAGTCTCGCTCTTTCGCCCAGGCTAGAGTGCAGTGGCGTGATCTTGGCTCACTGCAAGCTCCGCCTCTCCAGTCTACGCCATTCTCTTGCCTCAGCCTCCCGAGTAGCTGGGACTACAGGCACCCACCACCACACCTGGCTAATTTTTTGTATTTTTAGTAGAGATGGGGTTTCACCTTGTTAGCCAGGATGGTCTCAATCTCCCGACCTCGTGATCCGCCCGCCTCGGCCTCCCAAAGTGCTGGGATTACAGGCATGAGCCACCGCGCCCGGCCTCTGCCTGACTCTTGAAATCACATGAACAAGCTAAAGGTTTCCCTGTCTCTTGTGAGCTATAAAAGCAGAGGCAATGGTACAGACATGTGTATCTGACATGGCCTGAGGGGCGCTCCATTCTGAAGCCTGCAGGAGGAAGCTGCCTTAAGTTTGATTAGATGTTGCCCTACGTCTGTGGTTTGGAGTGTTGGCCAGGATAATAACTAAACGCAGAAAAAAATGTCGTCTAAATGCTACTTTTACATTTTTCTTTTTTTGTTTTTGAGACTTTTTTTTTTTTTTTTTTTTTGAGACGGAGTCTCACGCTGTTGCCCAGGCTGGAGTGCAGTGGCGCGATCTTGGCTCACTGCAAGCTCCACCTCCTGGGTTCACGCCATTCTCCTGCCTCAGCCTCCTGAGTAGCTAGGACTACAGGCGCCCGCCACCGCGCCCAGCTAATTTTTTGTATTTTTAGTAGAGACGGGGTTTCACTGTGGTCTCGATCTCCTAACCTTGTGATCCGCCCGCCTCGGCCTCCCAAAGTGCTGGGATTACAGGCTTGAGCCACCGCGCCCGGCCTTTTTTGAGACTTAACTCTGTCACTCAGGCTGAAATGCAGTGGTATGATCATAGCTCACTGTAATTTCAGACTCCTGGGCTCAAGAGATCCTCGTGCCTTGGCCTCCCAAAGCCCTGGGATTCCAGGCATGAGCTCCCGGGCTCAGCCAAGGCCTTTAATATCACATGATTTTGCATCTTCCTCTTGTTGCTTGTATTGATCATATTTGCATGCTGCAAAATGCTTTTTCCGTGGCACTCTGCCATGTGGTCATCTCAACACCCTGAACTATATGTGAAGTACCATCAATTTAGGTTTGATCCAAAAAGGACTTTCTCATTATCAAAATGTGCCTGTTATGTTGCCTGGGCCAGCGAAGTTATTCTTTCCATTAATAGCTCTAAATGGAATGAGAAATCTTGGACTCGTAGGTTAGTCTATTTTACTTGTGTGTTTATTTTGAATACTTTCGAAATGTTTGGTGAAACTTAATTTGGAACATTACAGGGCGCTCTCTCATCTCCGAGCCGACCTGTAAGAAAAGGGGAGAATTGTCTCTTCAGTGTGTCACTCGTGGGGCTGTAGGGGAGGCACGGAGATCACAGGTTGCATTTTTCACTGGAAATTTTCTAACACACACCTATTAATCAGTCTAGCCTATTTTTCCATGGGAGGGAGATGAAAATAATGAAGTATATGAAATCACTTATTAACCCTTGCGTGCTCAATCCCCACATTAGATCAGGGCCTTCTGTATTTAATAGCATTCCATACTACTTTTTTGTTTTGTGTTTGAGATGGAGTCTTGCCCTGCCACCTAGGCTGGAGTGCAGTGGTGCGATCTCAGCTCACTGCAACCCCTGCCTCCTGGGTTCAAGCGATTCTCCTGGCTCAGCCTCCCGAGCAGCTGGGATTACAGGCACATGCCACCATGCCTGGCTAATTTTTGTATTTTTAGTAGAGACAGGGTTTCACTATGTTGGTCAAGCTGGTCTTGAACTCTTGACCTCAGGTGATCTGCCCACCTCAGCCTCCCAAAGTGCTGGGATTACAGGCATGAGCCACCACGCCTGAACTATTTTTTTGAAAAAGTCTTAAATAATGCACACACCCCATTTTTATTTTATGCATATCCTTCCTTTATTTTATATTATTTACAAACAATACAATGTGCATCTGTAAACCTATCATCCAACTTGGAGCTAGGATGTGGACAGTTACCAAGATAAACTTATGTGTCCCTTCAAAATGCTTTGCATGCTTATAATTATTTATAGTACTTACAGTTGTTTGTTTAGTTAAGCCATAAGAGAACAAGGTCTGGGCATATTTGGTTCATCATCATATTTTACCCTGCAGTGAGTGAAGTATCTGATACCTAAAAGGCTTTAATATCTTTTTTAAAATATCTTTTTTTAAAGAAAAATGTAATTCTTGTAAAAACACATATCATAACATTTACCATTGTAACGATTGTCAAGTGTGCAGTTCAGTAGTGTTAAGTGCTATGGTACAACAGATCTCCAAAACTCTGCCCATTAAACAACTTCCCATATCCACATCCCCCCAGTCTTTGGTAGCCACTATTCTACTTTCTGTTTCTCAGTTTGACTACTTTAGATGCCTCATACAAGAGGAATCGTACAATATTTGTTTTTTGTGACTGGTTTATTTCACTTAGCATAATGTCGCCAGGGTTCATCCATGTTGTAGCATGTCAGAATCTTTTTTTTTTTTTTTGAGATGGGGTCTCACTCTGTCGCCCAGGCTCACTGCAACCTCCGCCTTCCGGGTTCAGTGGCGCGATCATCACTCACTGCAGGCTCCATCTCCAGGCTTAAGCAATCCTCTCATCTTGGCCTCCCAAAGTGCTGGGATTACAGATATGAGCCTCTAACCTTGGCCACTGAGCTTATTTATTTATTATTATTTTTTGAGACAGAGTCACACTCTGTCCCCCAGGCTGGAGTGCAGTGGCATGATCTCTGCTCACTATAACCTCCACCTCCCGGGTTTAGGTGATTCTCCCACTTCACCCTCCCAAGTAGCTGGGTTTACAGGTGCCTGCCACCACGCCCAGATACTTTTTGTATTTTTAGTGGAGACAGGGTTTCACCATGTTGGCCAGGCTGGTCTCGAACTCCTGACCTCAGATGATCTGCCTGCTTTGGCTTCCCAAAGTGCTGGGATTACAGGCATGAGCCACCGCACCTGGCCTCAGCTTATTTTATTTATTTTGTAGAGGCAGGTTCTCACTATGTTGGCCGGGCTAGTCTCAAACTCCTGACCTCAAGGAATCTTCCCACCTTGGCTTCCCAAAGTGCTGGGATTACAGGTGTGAGCCAACACAGTCTCATTTTTAAAAAGATTTAATTTAATTTAATTTTCAGGCTGGAGTGCAGTGGCACAATCTTGGCTCACTGCAACCTCCACCTCATGTATTCAAGAGATTCTCATGCCTCAGCCTCCTAAGTAGCTGGGATTACAGGCGTGTGCC
Organism: Macaca thibetana thibetana; assembly: GCF_024542745.1. Classification (NCBI taxonomy): domain Eukaryota; kingdom Metazoa; phylum Chordata; class Mammalia; order Primates; family Cercopithecidae; genus Macaca; species Macaca thibetana. Next base: position 157,646,633 of record NC_065580.1, on the reverse strand, counting down.
ACCACATCCTGCTGTTTATTTTTATTTTTAGTAGGGACAGGGTTTCACCATGTTGTCCAGGCTGGTCTTGAACTCCTGGCCTCAAGTAATCTGCCCACTTCAGCCTCCCAAAGTGCTGGGATTATAGGTGTGAGCCACCACACCCAGCCTCATTTTATTTTATTTTATTTTATTTTATTTTATTTTATTTTTTTTTTGAGACGGAGTCTCGCTCTGTCGCCCAGGCTGGAGTGCAGTGGCCGGATCTCAGCTCACTGCAAGCTCCGCCTCCTGGGTTCGGGCCATTCTCCTGTCTCAGCCTCCTGAGTAGCTGGGACTACAGGCGCCCGCCACCTCGCCCGGCTGGTTTTTTTTGTATTTTTTAGTAGAGACGGGGTTTCACCGTGTTAGCCAGGATGGTCTCCATCTCCTGACCTCGTGATCCACCCGTCTCAGCCTCCCAAAGTGCTGGGATTACAGGCTTGAGCCACCGCGCCCGGCCTCCCAGCCTCATTTTAAAAAATAATGTTTTTCTACCCAATTGGATATGCTGCTGGTGAGAATTATTTAATTTTTTTCTGAGAATGGAATATATTTTCCCCCTTCCCTTTCCTTCCCCCTTCCCCTCCCCCTTCCCTCTTCCCTTCCCCCTCCCCCTTCCCTCTTCCCTTCCCCCTCCCCCTTCCCTCTTCCCTTCCCCCTTCCCCCTCCCTCTTCCCTTCCCCCTCCCCCTTCCCTCTTCTCTTTCCCCTTCCCTTCCCTTTTCCCTCCCCCCTCCCTCCTTCCCTTCCCTTTTCCCTTCCCTCCCCTCCCCTCCCCCCTTCCCATTCCTTCCCCTCCCCCTTCCCATCCCTTCCCCCTCCCCCCCCTTCCCTTCCCCTCCCCTCCCCCTCCCTCCCTTCCCCCTTCCCTTCCCCTCCCTTCCCCTCACCTTCCCTTTCCCCTTTCCCTTCCCCTTTCCCTTCCCCTTTCCCTTCCCTTCCCTTCACTTCTCTAGGCAGGGTCTCACTCTGTTGCCCAGGCTGGAGTGCAGTGGTGTGACTATAGCTCACTGCAGCCTCGACCTCCTGGACTGAAGCCTCAAGCAATTCTCTCGCTTTAGCCTCCTGAGCCAGTTGGGACTACAGGTGTATGCCATCATGCCTGGATAATTTTAAATTTCTTTGTAGAGACGGGGTTTCACCATTTACTTACCTAGACTGTGTTGAACTGCTGGGCTCAAGCGATGCACCTGCCTTCGGGATTCTTAGTAAATGTACAGGGCTGTGCAACCATCACTACAATCCAGTTTTGGAACATTTAAATCACCTGGAAAAGATCCCACCTGTCCATTTGCAGCCAATCCTGGCCATAACTCCTGAAGCCCCAGGTAGCCACTGATCCACTTTCTTTTACCATAGCTTAAAATCTTCTGTCTCTGACTAGCCTGGGAAACATAATGAGACTTTGTCTCTACAAAAAATTTAAAAATCGGCCGGGCGCGGTGGCTCAAGCCTGTAATCCCAGCACTTTGGGAGGCCGAGACGGGCGGATCACGAGGTCAGGAGATCGAGACCATCCTGGGTAACACAGTGAAACCCCATCTCTACTAAAAATACAAAAACTTAGCCGGGCGAGGTGGCAGGCGCCTGTAGTCCCAGCTACTCGGGAGGCTGAGGCAGGAGAATGGCGTGAACCCGGGAGGCGGAGCTTGCAGTGAGCTGAGATCCGGCCACAGCACTCCAGCCTGGGTGACAGAGCGAGACTCCGTCTCAAAAAAAAAAAAAAAAAAAAATTTAAAAATCAGCTGAGTGTAGTGTCATGCACCTCTAGTCCCAGCTACTTAGGAGGCAGAGGTGGAAGGATTGCTTGAGCCTAGGAGCAGAGGTCGCAGTGAGTTGTGATTGAGCTGCTGCACTGTAACTAGGGTGACAGAGCAAGACCCCATCTCAAAAACACAACAAAACAAAACAACCTTCCGCTTTTCAAAGGACAGTTTTAAGAGAATGAAAAGACAAGTCACAGACTGGGATAAAATGTTTGCAAAACATATTACAGATAAAGGATTTGTACACAGAATAAACTCAAGATTATAATAGATAATAAACAACTCAGTAAAGAAAGGGGCAAGAAAGATCTGAACAGATAGTTCACCAAAGATGTAAGAATGACAAGCATATGAAAATGTGTTCAATATTAGTAGTCATTAGGGAAATGCAAATATAGCAGAAAACTGTAATGAGATACCACCACCCCTTATTAGAACGGCTAGATTGAAAACACTGACACTACCAAGTATTGGTGAGGATGTGGCGGAACTGGAATTCCTGTGTTTTTGTTTGTTTGTTCATTTGTTTTTGAGACAGAGTCTCGTTCTCCCAGGCTGGAGTGCAGTGGCGTGATCTCGGCCCACTGCAACCTCTGCCTCCCGGGTTCAAGCGATTCTCTCACTTCAGTCTCCCCAGGTAGCTGGGATTACAGGCGCCCGCCAACCTGCCCGGCTAATTTTTGTATTTTTAGTAGAAATGGGGTTTCACCATGTTGGCCGGGCTGCTCTTGAACTCCTGACCTCAGGTGATCTGCCTGCCTCGGCCTCCCAAAGTGCTGGGATTACAGGTGTGAGCCACTGCACCCGGCCGGAACTGGAACTCTTGTACACTGTTAGTCATTGCTGGAAGGAATATAAAATGGTATAACTGGCCAGGTGTGGTGGTTCCTGCCTGTAATCCTAGCACTTTGAGGCTGAGGTGGGTGGATCACGAGGTCAGGAGATTGAGACCATCCTGGCCAACATGGTGAAACCCATCTCTACTAAAAATACAAAAATTATCTGGGCGTGGTGGTCCTGTAGTCCCAGTTACTTGGGAGGCTGAGGCAGGAGAATCGCTTGAACCTGGGAGGCAGAGGTTTCAGTGAGCCGAGATCATGCCTCTGCACTCCACGCTGGTGACAGAGTGAGACTCTGTCTCAAAAAAAAAAAAAAAAAAAGGCATAACTATGCTACACTACTTTGCAAAACAGGTTAGCAAAACAGGTTAGCAGTTTCTTGAAATACATTTTTTTTTTTTTGAGACGGAGTCTCGCTCTGTTGCCCAGGCTGGAGTGCAGTAGTGTGATTGCAGCTCACTGCAACCGCTGCCTCCCGGATTCATGCCATTCTCCTGCCTCAGCCTCCCAAGTAGCTGGGACTGCAGGCGCCCACCACCACGCCCAGCTAATTTTTTGTCTTTTTAGTAGACACGCGGTTTCAGTTCCGCACCCGGCCGGAACTGGAACTATTGTATGCTGTTAGTCACTGACAGAAGGAATGTAAAATGGTATAATTGGCCTGGCACGGTGGCTCCCGCCTGTAATCCCAGCACTTAGAGGCTGAGGCAGGTGGATCACGAGGTCAAGAGATCAAGACCATCTTGGCCAACATGGTGAAACCCTGTCTCTACTAAAAATACAAAAATACAAAAATTATCTGGGCATGGTGGTGTGCACCTGTAGTTCCATCCACTCGAGAGTCTGAGGCAGGAGAATCGCTTGAATCTGGGAGGCAGGGGTTGCAGTGAGCCGAGATCGCACCACTGCACTCCACCGTGGCAACGGAGTGAGACTCCGTCTATAACAATGCTATACTACTTTTCAAAACGGTTTCTTGAAATACTTTTTTTTTTTTTTTTTAGGGGTGGAGTCTCACTATGTATGTATTCTTGAAATACTTTTTTTTTTTTTTTTTAGGGGTGGAGTCTCACTATGTTGTCCAGGCTGGTCACCAACTCCTCAGCTTTAGTAATTCTCTCACTGCAGCCTCTCAAGTACTGGGACTGCAGGCACATCCACTGCTCTGGCTCATAAAGTTTTTTTTTTTTTTTAGAGGCAGGGGAATTGTATCTTCAAAAATGTCAACATAATAAAAAACAAAGAAAATATATGGAAATGTTTCAGATTAAAGGAGGCCAAGGAGACATGTAATTTAAATAAAATACCTGACCCTGGATCTTTTTGTTTTTTTGAGACGGAGTTTCGCTCTTGTTGCCTAGGCTGGAGTGCAATGGCTTAATATTGGCTCACTGCAAACTCTGCCTCCTGGGTTCAAGCGAGTCTCCTGCCTCAGCCTCCCAAGTAGCTGGGATTACAGGTGTCCACTACCATGCCCAGCTCATTTTTGTATTTTTCATAGAGATGGGGTTTCACTATGTTGGCCAGGCTGGTCCTGAACTCCTGACCTCAGATGATCCACCCGCCTTGAACTCCCAAAGTGCTGGGATTACAGGCATGAGCCACCATGCCCTGCCAACCCTAGATCTTATACTGGGGGAGAAAGGAAATTATGCAGTCAATTGACAAAATTGGAACACAAATAGCAGATTAAAGTATTGTATTAATGTTAACATTATGGAAGTTGATAAATTATGTAAGAGGCCAGGCGAAGTGGCTCACACCTGTAAGTAATCCCAGCACTTTGGGAGGCTGAGGTGGGTGGATCACCTGAGGTCAGGAGTTTGAGACCAGCCTTACCAAGATGGTGTAACCCCGTCTCTAACAGCAGGAGTGGTGGTGCATGCCTGTAACCCCAGCTACTTGGAGGCTGAGGCAGGAGAATCGCTTGAACCGGGGAGACGGAGGTTGTAGTGAGCTAAGATTGTGCCACTGTACTCCAGCCTGGGTGACAGAGCAAGACCCTGTCTCCAAAAAAAAAATGTCAGAGCACATTCTTAGTCACACACACACACACACACACACACACACACACACACACACACACAGAGAATCAGAGAGAGTGAGAAAGAGAGAGAAAAGAATGAGAGAGGGAGAGAGGGACAGTCCCCAAAGAACGTTGGTCAACCCAGCTCTCCCCCTTCTTGCTTGCAATTCGCCAGGCAGAATGTACCAAGATTGCAACATCCTGAGATAAGGAGGAACAAGCCAGGCTCTCTCCGCGTTCCTCCGAGAACGGATGTCCTGCAACACTTGTGATCAGTTAAGTCAAGTCCTGGCCAGAGTATAAAACCCAGAGTGGAGCGGTGGAGTGCTCTCTGAGTCCCTCAGCTGCAGTGTGAAGTGGAGCTCGTGCAGATGAGACTTCCTCTGTCCTATGCACCTTTCTTGAGGCTTGGGGACCAGCTGACCATGGATCCTAGGCTTCTGTTGGCTTTTGCTGCCTTTCCGGGTATAATAAAGTTGTTTTGCCTGACTTGTGCAAGTGTTCTATCTCCCTGGACTTATGCTCAGGCGGGCAGATAAATTTGTGCAAAATCTCCTAGCAAATGCAGGAATCTTAGCAGAAACTAACGAGGTGTTTAGGGTCCTCCCTTGGGACTGGTAATCAGTGCATGATGTTTCTTTCTCAGTGATTGAAACTGGTGTATAGTATTCTGCTTAACAGAGGGAGAGAAAGAACACGAAGAAGCAAATGAAGTCAAGTGAACTAGGTTAGGCCGGGCGCGGTGGCTCAAGCCTGTAATCCCAGCACTTTGGGAGGCCGAGACGGGCGGATCACGAGGTCAGGAGATCGAGACCATCCTGGCTAACACGGTGAAACCCTGTCTCTACTAAAAAATACAAAAAACTAGCCGGGTGAGGTGGCGGGCGCCTGTAGTCCCAGCTACTCAGGAGGCTGAGGCAGGAGAATGGCGTGAACCCGGGAGGCGGAGCTTGCAGTGAGCTGAGATCCGGCCACAGCACTCCAGCCTGGGTGACAGAGCGAGACTCTGTCTCAAAAAAAAAAAAAAAAAAAGTGAACTAGGTTAATCTAAGTTAAGGATATGGATTTTTTTTTTTTTTTGAGACAAGGTCTCTCTATGTTGCCTAGGCTGGTCTTGAACTCCTGGCCTCTAGCGATCCTCTCACCTTAGCTTCCCAAGAGCTGGGATTATAGGTGTGAACCACCAGCTCTGCTTACGTTGAATGTTCTTGACACCATTTTTATTTTTTGCAACTTTTCTTTCTTTCTTTCCATTTTGGGACAGAGTCTTGCTCTGTCACCCAGGCTGGAGTGCAGTGGTGCAATCACAACTCACTGTAGCCTTGAGCTCAGCCTCCCAAGTAGCTGGGACTACATGCGTGCACCACCATGCCTGGCTAATTAAGAAAAAAGAATATTTTTTAGAGACAGGGTCGCTGTCTCTCTGGTGCTCAGCCTGATCTCGAACTCCTGCACTCAAGTGATTCTCCTGGCTTACCCCTCCAAGGTGCTGGGATTACAGGGTGGAGCCACTGTGCCTGGCCACAACTTTTCTACAAGTTTGAAACTATTTTAAAATAAAAACTTTTAATATTTTAATTATTTTTAAAACAGAGGTGACGTGACATAAAATAAAAACAAATTTAAAATGCAAATGAAAGTTTATTTAGAGATAAATTTCTGGGCATAGTACTAAGCCTGTGAAAATTTATGATCTAAATAAAGTTGGCTGTACTAATAACAATAAGAAGATTAAATTTTAACTTATTGAACTTTACCTATGAGAAGGGCTTGGTGTAAAATAAGGACTAAAATAAAAACATTTTAAAGGTTATCTGGGGCCAGGTGTGGTGGCTCATGCCTGTAATCCCAACAGTTTGGGAGGCTGAGGTGGGTGGATGACTTGAGGTCAGGAGTTTGAGACCAGCCTGGCCAACATGGCGAAACCCTATCTCTACTAAAAATACGAAAATTAATGGGTATGGTGGTGCACACCTGTAATCACAGCTACTCGGGAGGCTGGAGCAGGGGAATTGCTTGAACCTGGGAGGTGGAGGTTACAGTGAGCTGAGATTAGGCCGCTGCATTCCAGCCTGGGCAACAGAGAGAGATTCCATTAAAAAAATAAAATAAAATAAATAAATAAAATATTAAGGTTATCTGGGTTGGGCGCAGTGGCTCATCCCTGTAATCTCAGCACTTTGGGAGGCTGAGACAGGCAGATCACCTGAGGTCAGGAGTTTGAGACCAGCCTGACCAACACAGTGAAACCTGTCTCTACTAAACATACAAAAATTAGCCAGGCGTGGTGGTGCATGCCTGTAATCCTAGCTACTTGGGAGGTTGAGGCCGGAGAATTACTTGAACCTGGGAAGCGAAAGTTGCAGTGAGCCAAGATTGTGCCACTGCACTCCAGCCTGGGCAACAAAGCAAGATTTCATCTCAAAAAATAAAAAATAAATAAAGGTTATCTAGTTTTAGCAATATTTTTCAAATTGAGGTGAAATTCATAGAAGATACAATTAGTCATTTGAAAGCATATAATTCAATGTTGCACACCACCATCTAGCAATATAAATAGTGCTGCCATTTAGGATAATTTAATATTTGTATTTTAAAATGTTGCAGAAATGCTTGTTTTTAAACTTCCTTTTTTTTTTTTTTTTTTTTCTTGAGACAGAGTTTCACTCTTGTTGACCAGGCTGGAGTGCAGTGGCGCAATCTTGGCTCACTTCAACCTCTGCCTTCTGGTTTCAAGCAATTCTTCTGTCTCAGCCTCCCAAGCAGCTGGGATTACAGGCGCCCACCACCACGCCCGGCTAAGTTTTGTATTTTTAGTAGAGACGGGGTTTCACCATGTTGGCCAGTCTGGTCTCGAACTCCTGACCTCGTGATCCGCCAGCCTTGGCCTCCCAAAGTGCTGGGATTACAGGCATGAGCCACCGCACCCAGCCTACACTTCCATTTTTTAACATTTTACTTTATTTAAAGATGTAAATTCTTGTTCTTTCAGGGAACCCTTCCACATATATAATTTAACTTATTTCTTGGACTCTTTTTATTTTATTCTTTTATATTGTAGAGATGGGGGTCTTGCTGTGTTGCCCAGGGTGGTCTCCAGCTTCTGGCCTCAAGCAGTCCTCCTGCCTTGCCCTCCCAGAGTGCTTGGGTTGCAGGCCTGAGCCACCCCACCTGGCCTGAAATATTTTTTATTGATACATAATAGATGTACACATTTTGGGGATCCATTTGATCATTTGATAGATTCATGTGGTGTTAAAGATTAAAGCTGGTTTTTTGAGATATCCATCACCTTAAATATTATCTTTTATAAACACTTTTTAAAAAACTCATTAAAATTAGCCAGGTGTGGTGCTGCACACCTATAGTCCTAGCTACTTGGGAGGCTGAGGTGGGAGGATTGCATGAATCTAGGAGTTTGAGGCTGCAGTGAACTACAGTCATGCTACTGCACTACAGCCTGAGTGACAAATCGAGACCCTGTCTCTAGCAAACAGCAACAACCAAAAACTAAACACAGCAAGATAGTTCCTATTACATTCTATTTTTCTTCAGATTAGCTATATACACACACAAAGGCTTAACAATTCAGGTATACTAAAATGCAATATTCCAACAGACACCAATTCTTCATTCATTGTTAGCACATATTTTGCCCTGAAAGCTTGTGTATAAAGAATACCTTCTGGCCAGGCATGGTGGCATACACCTGCAGTCCCATCACTTTGGGAGGCTGAGGTGGGAGGACTGCTTTAGGCCAGAAGTTAGAGACTAGCCTGGATGACATAATGAGAATCCAACTCTACAAAAAGCAAAAATAAAAATAAATTATCCAGGCGTGATAGTGTGCACCTGTAATCCCTGCTACTTGTGGGGATGAGGCAGGAGGACTGCTTGAGCTCAGGAGTTCGAGACCAGCCTGCACAACATAGTGAGACCCCATCTACACACACATATTGATAAGGTTTGGCTCTGTGTGCCCATCCAAATATCATCTCGAACTGTGATCCCCACTTATCGAGGGAGGGACCTGGTGGGAGGTGATTGGATCATGAGGGCGGTTTCCTCCATGCTGTTCTCACGATAGCAAGGGAGTTCTCACGAGATCTGAGAGAGATCTTGTGAGATCTTTTGTGATGGTGGTGGTACCTGCCCCCACCTTGCCACCTCGTGAAGAAGATGTTTGCTTCTCCTTGGCCTTCTGCCATGATTGTAAGTTTCCTGAGACCTCCCCAGCCATGTAGAACTGTGAGTCAATTAAACCTCTTTCCGTTATAAATTACCCAGTCTCAGGTAGTTCTTTAGAGCAGTGTAAAAATTGATTAATGCACACACACACACACACACACCCCTTAGCTGGGTGTGGTGGCCTGCACTTGTAGTCCCAGCTACTTGGGAGGCTAAGGCAGGAGGATCACTTGAGCCCAGGAGTTGGAGGCTGCAGTGAGCTATGATCATGCCACTGCATTCCAGTCTGGGTGACACAGTGACAGAGTGAGATTCAGTCTCTAAACAAAACAAAACACAACACACAAAACAACACAATACATTCTGAAGTGCAGGCTCAGAAACCTACTATGGCTGCCTGAGGTATGAGCTACTTCTGTTTGTTTCTCTATTAAATATTTATTTTTGAGAAACTTAGTTTTGTCAACTTCTTTCTTCAGCCTCTTAGCTCCTTTGGCCTTTGGGGCTAGGTTTGCATACACCTGCTGTCTGCAGCTCACAGTGGAACAACACCTATTTTTAGTTATTAGTCTTCTTCTTTTCTTTTTTTGAGATGGAGTCTCACTCTGTCACCAGGCTGGAGTGCAATGGTGCCACCTTGGCTCCCTGCAACCTCCACCTCCTGGGTTCAAGCGATTGTCTTGCCTCAGCCTCTTGAGTAGCTGGGATTACAGGCATGCGCCATGCGCCACCACGCCCAACTAATTTTTGTATTTTTAGGAGAGGTGGGCTTTCACCAAGTTGGTCAGGCTGGTTTTGAACTCCTGACCTCAGGTGATCTACCCACCTTGGCCTCCCAAAATGCTGGGATTACAGGCGTGAACCACTGTGCTTGGCCTGTCATCACTTTTCAAGAGGCAGTTTCTCCTCCTAAATCCATCTCAATCTCCAGTGACAGAGAAGCCAGGAGCCCGGCTGCCATGCTGCGTGGTCCATCCAGGTGGAAGGGAAGGCCATGGAGGAGAGCCAGGCTCCTGCTCTTTGTTTTGTTCAGAAGTCACTTACTAACCAAGAAGTCCTTTCAGGGAAAGGATTCACTCTACTCCTACAGAATAGCCTTGTTTCACATGTTTTCTTTTTCTTTTTTTTTGAGACGGAGTCTTGCTCTGTCGCCCAGGCTGGATCACATGTTTTCTTGAACAGAAATTTGTAGAACTGGCTGTGCGCGGTGGCTCAAGCCTGTAATCCCAGCACTTTGGGAGGCCGAGACAGCCTGATCACGAGGTCAGGAGATGGAGACTATCCTGGCTAACACGGTGAAACCCCGTCTCTACTAAAAAAAATACAAAAAACTAGCCGGGCGAGGTGGCAGTCGCCCGTAGTCCCGGCTACTCAGGAGGCTGAGGCAGGAGAATGGCGTAAACCCAGGAGGCGGAGCTTGCAATGAGCTGAGATCCGGCCACTGCACTCCAGCCTGGGCGACAGAGGGAGACTCCGTCTCAAAAAAAAAAGAAAAAGAAAAAGAAAAAGAAATTTGTAGAACCACAGCCTCCTGCATAATTTTTTTTTTTTTTTTTTTTTTTTTTAAAAGACAGAGTTTCACTCTTGTCGCCCAGGCTGGAGTGCAGCGGCATGATCTCAGCCAACCTCCGCCTCCCAGGTTAAAGCGATTCTCCTGCCTCGGCCTCCTGAGTAGCTGGGACTACAGGCGCCCGCCACCACATCCAGCTAATTTTTGTATTTTTAGTAGAGACAGGGTTTTGCCTTGTTGGTCAGGCTGGTGTCGAACTCCTGACCTTAGGTGATCCACCCGCCTCGGCCTCCCAAAGTGCTGGGATTACAGGCTTGAGTCACTGCACCCAGCTGCAAAATTATTTTAATTGGTTCATAATAATGAGCCAGAGTTGTACTCTGTCGCCCAGGCTGGAGCACAGTGGTGTGATCACAGCTCACTGCAGCCTCGACCTCCTGGGCTCAGGCGATCCTCTCATCTCAGCCTCCCTAATAGCTGGGGCCACAGGCACGTGCCACAATGCCCGGCTAATATTTATATTCTACTGTAAAGATGGGGTCGCACTATGTTACCTAGACTGGTTTCAAACTCCTGGGCCCGTGATCCACCTTGCTTGGATCTCCCAAAGTGCTGGGATTACAGGCATGAGCCAGTGTACCCGCAATCTTGCATCATTTTGATTAGGAATTAGTCCTCAGAAACCAGCCATGGCAGCATGGCAGAAGAGACAGCTGAACATGTCTTGCTTTATCCACTATGTATACTTTTTTTTTTTTTTTTTTGAGACGGAGTCCCACTCTGTCGCCGGAGCTGGAGTACTAGTGGCACGATCTTGGCTCACTGCAACCTCCGCCTGCCGGGTTCAAGCGATTCTCCTGCCTCAGCCTTCTGAGTAGCTGGGACTACAGGCGCGCGCCACCACGCCCAACTAATTTTTGTATCATAGAGACGGGGTTTCACCATGTTGGCCAAGCTGGTTTCGATCTCTCGACCTCGTGACCCGCCCGCCTCGGCCTCCCAAAATGCTGGGATTACTGGCGTGAGCCACCACGCTCTGCCCACTGATGCATACATTTGATTTGGGATTCTTTTGCGGCAAAATCTGATCCTCACCTAGATTCAGGTTACTTTATTAGCTACTACTAATGATTGTGAACAGTGCATTCTAATAAACTTATTTTTACAGGTATGCAATTGTGTAAATTGGTTAGACTTACTACAGTGTTTAGTTCTGGAACGAAAACGTAAGGCATTTTCCGCATAACTGCTTGGAACACGACAGCTACCTGCTACTATAATTACGGTAGTCTTTTATTTATGGAAGAGTTTATCTTAAACTTATCTAGAATTAAAAGTTAAAGAAAGTACTAATTATGACAAAAGCAGGGAGTCGTTAGCACTTGAAACCAGAATTTGGTACTATGAGAAGGTTTTCAATTTTAAAAAGAAGGAAAAAAAGAAACACGGACGCCAGGAAAACTGGTTGAGTAGGGGTGGGGGCGGGTGCGAGAAGGCTACGGAATCCCGGAAGGCCCAGGAGGAACCTGGAACAGGTCAACCGCTCCAACTGGAGCGGGTGGTAAAAACGGCCCCGCCTCCTGCGAGGGCGACGCAGTGCGCAGGCGCGCTGGGCTTCACCCGCGCAGGCGCAGTCGCCTCTGCTGGCGTGGTCCCCATGGAGCTGCCGTAGCGAACCCAGTACAGCCAGGAGTATCCGGGATGAGCTCAGCCGCGGCCGACCACTGGGCGTGGTTGCTGGTGCTCAGCTTCGTGTTTGGGTGCAATGTTCTTAGGATCCTCCTCCCGTCCTTCTCATCCTTCGTAAGTGGCTGCCTGGCCTCCCAAGGGCCGGTGGGGATGCCGCCCCAGTCCCCTGGCGGGTCTGGGAGTAGGTACAGGGGTCTCAACTGGGCGACTGAAGCCCAGATTCAGCCCGTAGTAGCGTCTTGGTTGGTCTGTAAGCTTTTTTGAGATAGTTGGTAGCGTCTAAAAGGTGCGCCGCTTTACCCCAGAATCAGACTTTCTGGGTTCTAGGGGGGTGGGGGGAGAAACATCCGGCAACCCTGGGCCACGCTTTCACGGGACAGGAATCTTCTCGCTGTGGGTGGCGGCGGCGAACCTCACATTGGGAGTTCCTGGTGCCCCGCTGCCAGCCTCACCCGTTTCCGTTAATCCTGGTCCCTAGAGGCATTTGAGCAGCCCTCACCCAGGGTTTTCCCAGAGGCCTGGCGGGCGAAGTCAGCTGTTCCAGGTCCCGGAGAGATGGATCCTAGCGTCCAGGAGCCCACATTCTTGGGATGGGTAGGGTGGGAGACAGGTGCAGAGAGAATCTCAGTACAGCGTGATGCCTTCAATATCCAAGGGAGCAACCAGCTTGGGGAGCACTCTTTCTGCCAGGTAGTGAGTACATTACCTCCCTGTCACGGCTGCTGGGAGAGACGAGTTATTATCCCATCCTCCTTTACCTCCCGGAGGAGTCTGGCTCAGAGAATTTAGTAGTGGCGCTAAGTCATCCCGCTAGTGACTGGAGGTGGAGATTTGATTGCCTGTTGGAGCAGGGATAGGGATAGGGATTTGGTGGCAAATTGAACAGGGCGTGGTGGGGTGTGGTCATGGGAGGTGGGGGTACTTTGGGAACTGTCCCCGGGAATGAGCGCCCTCTGTATGCCCACAGCAGGAATGAGGAGCTGTTGGGCACAGACGGAGACTTCAAAGATTGTGCGCATGCGTTGTAGCATTGTCTTGGAAAACAGTTCTTGCTTTTCTCTTCTAAGATAAATTGGTAATAGTGGAGTATATTTTATTCCACCAGTATTCATTGAGTGCCTGTTTTGTGCAAAACTCTATTCTTTTTTTTTTTTTTTTAATTTATTTATTATTATTATACTTTAAGTTGTAGGGAAAACTCTATTCTTACTCTCTCCGTTGTCCTACTGTCTGCATTGTCCTGGAGATACAGTAAATTCTCTTTTAACCCCTGAGTCTCCTTCAGAATCTTTCCTGATGCTATCCAGTCTTTTTAAGATGATGTCTCAGGTCTTTAGCATTGCATAAAAGACTCCTGATGAGCTGGCCCATGCTCATCTTCTTTTTCTTTTTCTTTTTTTTTTTTGAGAAGGAGTCTTGCTCTGTCGCCCGAGCTGGACTGCAGTGGCCGGATCTCAGCTCACTGCAAGCTCCGCCTCCCGGGTTTACGCCATTCTCCTGCCTCAGCCTCCCGAGTAGCTGGGACTACAGGCGCCCGCCACCTCGCCCGGCTAGTTTTTTGTATTTTTTAGTAGAGACGGGGTTTCACCGTATTAGCCAGGATGGTCTCGATCTCCTGACCTCGTGATCCGCCCGTCTCGGCCTCCCAAAGTGCTGGGATTACAGGCGTGAGCCACCAAGCCCGGCCTCATCTTCTTAATTGTAAAATCTACATAATATGAATTTATCATCTTTATCATTTTTAGGTGTACAGTTCAGTGGCATTAAGTACATTCACATTTTTGTGCAACCGTTATCCCAGAACTTTATTATTATTTTTTAAAGACAGGGTCTGGCTCTGTGCAGTGGCACAATCTCAGCTCATTGCAACCTCTGCCTCTCAGGTTCAAGGGATCCTCCCACCTCAGCCTCCCAAGTAGCTGGGACCACAGGCATGCACCACCATGCCCAGCTATTTTTTTGTATTTTTTATAGAGACAGAGCTTTGCCATGTTGGCCAGGCTGGTCTCAAACTCCAGACCTCAAGCCATCCGCCCACCTTTGCCTCCCAAAGTGCTGGGATTACAGGTGTGAACCACTGCACCTGGCCCCGCTCCCAGAACTTTTTCTTTTTTCTTTTTTGGAACAGAGTCTCAATCTGTTGCCTATGCTGGAGTGCAGTGGCCTGATCTTGGCTCACTGCAGCCTCCGCCTTCCAGGTTCAAGCGATTCTCCTGCCTCAGCCTCCCAAGTAGCTGTGATTACAGGCACCTGCCACCATGCCTGGCTAATTTTTGTATTTTTAGTAGAGATGGGGTCTCACTATGTTGCCCAGGCTAGTCTCAAACTCCTGACCTCAAGTCATCTGCCCTCCTTGGCCTCCCAAAGTGCTAGTATTACAGGCATGTGCCACCATGCCCGGCCCCATATCACAACCTTTTTATCTCCTCTGACTGAAACTCTCGCACCCATTAAACAACTCTCCATTCCTGCCTCTCCCTGGCAACCTCCATTGTACTTTCTGTCTCTGTGAATTTGACTGCTCTTGGGACCTATGTCATATAAGTGGAATCAGACAGTATTTATCCTTTTGTGACTGGCTGCTTTTCACTCAGCATAATATCCTTAAGGTTCATCCATGTTGTAGCATGAGTCGGGATTTCCTTCCCTTTTAAGGCTGAATAGTATCCCATTATATGTATAGGCCACATTTTGTTTATTCATCCATCTGTCTATGGACACTTGCGTTGTTTCTACCTTTTGACTGTTGTAGATAATGCTAAAATGTTTACAGATACCTCTTTGAGTCTCTGCTTTCAGTTTTTCTGGACATATACCCAGAAGTGGAATTCCTGGATCTATGGTAATTCTATGTTAAATGTTTTTGAGAAACCACCATGCTGTTTTCCATAGCAGCCACACCATTCGACATTCCCACCAGCAATGCAGAAGGGTTCCAGTTGCTCCACATCCTTCAACACGTATTTTGTTTTCTTATTTATTATTTTTATTTATTATTTTTATTTTATTTATTTTTTTGAGATGGAGTCTTGCTCTTGTCACCCAGGCTGGAGTGCAATGGTGCAATCTCGCTCTGCCCCTCGGGTTCAAGAGATTCTCCTGCCTCAGCTTCCCAAGTAGCTGGGATTACAGGTGCCCGCCACCATGCCTGGCTAATTTTTGTATTTTTAGTAGAGATGAGGTTTCACCATGTTGGCCAGGCTGGTCTTGAACTCCTGACCTCCAGTGATCCACCGGCCTTGGCCTCCCAAAGTGCTGGGATTACAGGCCTGAGCCACCGCACCCAGCTTATTTTTATTTTTTTGAGAGGGAGTCTCTCTCTGTCACCCAGGCTGGAGTGCAGTGGCTCAATCTTGGCTCACCTCCACCTCCTGGGTTCAAGCAATTCTTCTGTCTCAGCCTTCCAAGTAGCTGGGATTACAGGTGCATGCCACCATGCCGGGCTAATTTTTGTATTTTTAGTAGAGACGGGGTTTTGCCATGTTGGCCAGGCCGGTCTCGAACTCCTGACCTCAGGTGATCCACCCACCTTGGTCGGTCTCCCAAAGTGCTGGTGTTACAGGCCTGAGCCACCACACCCAGCCTTTTTTTTTTTAAATACTAATTATCCTAATGGACAGAAGGTGGTATCTCATTTAGTTTTGATTTGCATTTTCCTAATAATTAGTGATGTTGAGTATCTTTTCAGATGCTTATGGCCGTCTGTTTATCTTTGGAGACATGTCTAGTCAAATCTTTTGCCCCCTTTTAAAATTCAGTTGTTTTTTGTTGTTGAGTTAGTTCCTTTTGTTGTTATTAGACAATTTTTTTTTTTTTTGAGACAAGAGTTTCGCTCTGTTGCCCAAGCCGGAGTGCAATGGCGCTGTCTCGGCTCACTGCAACCTCTGCCTTCTGGGTTCAAGCGATTCTCCTGCCTTAGCCTCCCAAGTAGCTGGGATTACATGCATGCGCCACCACGCCCAGCTAATTTTAGTGTGTGTGTTTTTTTTTTTTTTTTTTTTTTTTTTTTTAGCAGAGAGGGGGTTTCACTATGTTGGCCAGGCTGATCTTGAATCCTGACCTCAGGTCATCCACCTGCCTCAGCCTCTCAAAGTGCTGGGATTACAGCCGTGAGCCACCACACCTGGCCGACAATTTTTTTTTTTTTTTTTTAACTTTTAAGTTCAGGGATATGTGTGCAGGTTTGTTATATAGGTAAACTTGTGTCATGGGAGTTTGTTGTAGAGATTATTTCGTCACCCAGTTATTAAGCCTAGTACTCATTAATTAATTTTTCTGATTGTCTCCCTCCCACCCCCCTCCCTCTGAAATAAAAAAAATTGTTTTTAGAGGCCGGGTCTTGCTCTGTGACTCAGGACCTGTGTCCACTCTTGTGCTGCCTCCTACAACAACCTTATGGCCTCTCTAACCTCAACCCAGTTAGCTTTCTTAAACCCATTTCCCTTTGATTGTAACATTTGTTGTTAGCCAGGTTCAGAAGGATAACATAATTATTATCCCAGCAGAGTACACCCACCCTGTAATTGGTAATAGAGATGTTTGGCCTGGTCACTGGGTTTGTGGTGACGGTCTGTGAGAAGCTGTAAGGAACGCGCTGGTCTTGAGTAGGGTCAAATGCTGCTCCTTCACCATCATCAGAGGCTACTTCATCACAGCCTCTGATTTGAGGATTCAAGTGGGAAAGACTCATGACAAGCAGCAGAAAGTCGAATTGGGAAAACAGTGCCCTCTGGGATGGGGCCACGCTCAGGTACTTAAATCATAACCTCCCTTGGGATGTTTCTGAAGCAGAAGTTGGGGAGGCAGCGCCCTGATCTCATCACTCAGTCTAGGCTGCATTGGTTCCCCCCCTCCCCCCGCCGCGCCCCCAGCTCCCTGCCCCACGTGAGGCCTTAGGAGGTCTGAAGTATCAGAAGTCCTTGGGCCAGTTAAGACTAGTAAGGTCCTGGGAGGCGATCTCAGCTGCCCGCTGCGGTGGGGGTGGGATGCCTGGTAAGGACACCAAGTCTCTGGCGTTGGCGTGGTTGGAATTTTCCCGGGGATCTCTACCTCCTCTTCAAGCTGGTCACGGACGCATAGTTCATTCAGTAGGTGGTCCGGGACTTTATTCAGCTATAGGAGGGCAACAAAGACGCCTTTGATGAGCGCCGGCTCTGCAGCTCTGCAGGTGCAGGGGAGGTGCACTGTGTAGGTACCCCAGGACTGGCGCGGGCTGTGGGTCTATGCGAACGACACGACTGTGCAGGCGTCCCAGGAGTGGCGCAGGGTCAGAGTCCATGCAAGCCGCACGCACTGCGCAGGTCCCCCAGTACTGGCACGGGCTCAAGAGTCCATGCAAACCGCACGCACTGCGCAGGTGCTCCAGGAGTGGCGCAGGCTCAGTCTATGCAAACCGCATGCACTGCGCAGGCGTCCCAGGACCGGCACTGGCTCAGGGTCCCTGCGAGCCGCACGCACTGCGCAGGCGCCCCAGGACTGGTGTGGGCTGAGGGGCCACAGGAGCCACACGCACTGCGCAGGCGCCAGGAGGCCCTTCCTTGCAACCCTAGCTTTGCAGATGAAGGACGCTGCGCGGGTTGCCTTCTGGGCTCACCGGCCGATTGCCCTTTCAGATTCAACATTTTCTAAATTATCTTTCAGTTTCTGCTGTAAAGAGTGGCCACCTCCTTTTCCCTCTAGGGGACTGAAGCCAGAGGAGAATGTTGCAGAGTTTGCCTCTGTGGTCATCTTCTTAGAGCACCGCCCCCCCTCGCGCCCCCACACCCTTTTCCTCAGCCGTTGCTTAGTGAGTCCCTGCTGTGGACCAGGCTTGGAGATGGTCCTCAAGTATTAGTTTAGGGGGACGACGCTGCGCTTCACAGGACCTGCCCCAGAGTCCTATGAGGCAGAAGCGCGCTGGTGAAGTGCGCATGTGCGGGCAGGGCCTCCAGTGGGACTCTCGTGGGGGCCGCAGCCAAGGACTGGGGCTGGCGGCCTGGAGAGCTGCTGGTTTCTCGGCCCTGGCCGGCGGGTCCTGGCCGAGAGTGGCATCTGGGGCTGTTCAGGGTCTGGAGCTTCCTGAGTTGGAGGACTCTGTCCTCTGTGTTCAGGGACTCAGGGTGACCTGAGTTGGTGGTTCCTGGGTTTGCCTGCTCTACTGCTGGCAGGCGCGAGCACGGGCTGTGCACGTTGTCATGCCATCAGTTATTTACTTTTGTTCTAAAAATTAATATTTGCATTATTACATTTAGATTCATATCTTATTAAATCTTATACTGCATAATTCTAGAACATTTTAACACTTATATGTGGGTCTTGGATTAACATTGATGCATATTTGCAAATTTATGCTTTAAAACATTTTTATTTTAGAGACGGTCTCACTCTGTTGCCCAGGCTGTAGTGTGGTGGTGCCATCATAGCTCACAGCAGCCTCAACCTTTCGGGCTCCAGCGATCCCTCCCTCCCCGCCTCAGCCTCCCAAGTAGCTGGGGGCACAGGCACCCACAGCTGCGCCACCACGCCTGGCTAATTTTTAATTTTTTTTTGTAGAGATTGGGTCTTGCCATGTTACCCCGCCTGGTGTCGAACTCCTGGGCTCAAACGATCTTCCTGCCTCAGTCTCCCAAGGTGCTGGGATTACAGGGTTAACCACCGCGCCTGGCTCAGACAATTTTTATTGTGCTTATACATGTAATAGATGTAATTTTTTTTCAAGCACCAGTTGTTTTTGTTAACCTTACAAAGCTGCCTTCAGTTTTCCTCAAGTTCACTCTTCTGCCTTCACTCACCTCCCATTCCTGAGTTAATTGTTTTGTGTACTCCCTCTCAGGTGACTGGCCGGACTCGGCTTCCCAGCTCTAACTGGAGAGTTGTCTCTACTGTGCGGCAGGCAGAGGAGACCTGTGAGCTGGGAGGGGGAGAGGGAATCTCATTTATTGTGTGCTTACTGTGTGTCAGGCACACTTTAGATACACTATAACATTTCATCTTTATTAGTCTGTTTTAAAAATTTCGAAACAAACACAAATGTGCAGAAAAGTTACGCATACAGTCAATACCGAGAGCTGATTCTGTTTCCTGAACCATTTGGAGTTGTCCGTCTGAACCCCTCATTCCCAGGTACTTTGGTATTCAATAGATTCTTGGGGGCCGGGCGCAGTGGCTCATGCCTTTAACCCCAGCACTTTGGGAGGCCGAGGCGGACGGATTGCTTGAACTCAGGAGTTCACTGGCAACATAGTGAAACCGCGTGTCTACTAAAACTCAAAATAAATTAGCCAAGCGCGGTGGTGCACGACTGTGGTCGCAGATACTCAGGAGGCTCAGGTGGGAGTATGGCTTGAGCCCAGGAAGTTGAGGTTGTAGTGAGCCGAGATCTAATGCAGGCATCAAGTACTTTACCACGATCTGATCCTCAGGCCCCATTCAGGTTCCCCACGTGTTGCGGTAACGTCCTTAACAGGGAAAGGACCCAGTTCGGAATCATGCGTTGTATTTCCCAGCCTCTAGCCTCCTTCTGTCTGGAGGAGTTTCCCGGTTTTCCCTTGACTTTCATGGCTGTCATTTTTGAGAATCAGCGGCCAGTGATTTCACAGAATGGACGTCCACTGGCATGTCTAATACTTGGCAGGGATATCTGAGAGGCAGTGCTGTGTTCTCATTGTATCTCATCCGCTGGTGTGGGACTGGGATTTGGGGATGTTCGCTGATCCCTTGGGGCAGGTGGCCAAGGCGCCTGTAAGGGATCTGGTCTTGGGGCACCCGCGCAGTCCCCGGACTAGGCCTTCCCGGCAGATCTGCGGGCGCCACCTGGCGGCCACTGCCGACTCCTCCCTTGCGCTCCAGCCACTCCTCCCCTCCCGGTGCCGTGGCCCGGGGCCGTTCCCTGGAGAGTAGACTACTGGGGCTGGTGCCGGGAACCGGGGCCAGCAGGGGGCGACGCAGGCGGGCCCCCAGGTCATGCGGGGCCCCTCTGCTCACAGGGACCAGCCAGGCCAACCTGGGGAGGGTGCCTCTTTGTTTATGTCTGTATTTCTCTGCCTGTGTGTGGAAACCACAGATCTCCAATTCTAAGCCAACACCACAAGATTCATTCTGCTTCTCTTGGAGACGCCTGCCTTCCTTCCTGCCTTCCTTCCTTCCTCCCTCCCTCCCTTCCTCCCTCCTTCCCTACCTTCCTTCACCAGGTTATGAAACTGGCTAATTTTTCATATTTTTTGTAGAGACAAGAGTTTCACCGTGTTGCCAAGACTGGTCTCTAACTTCTGGGCTCAAGCGATTCACTTGCCTTGGCCTCCCAAAATACTGGGATTATAGGCATGAGCTACTGCACCCGGCCTTTTTTCTTTTCTCTCTCTCTTTTTTTTTTGAGACAAGGTCTCACTCTGTTGTTCAGGCTGGAGTCCAATTGCATGATCTGAGCTCACTGCAGCCTTGAACTCCTGTACACAAGAGATCCTTCCACCCCGTCCTCCAGAGTGTTAGGGTTGCAGGCTGAGCCACCACGCCAGGCTGAGGCATTTTTCTTTCTTTCTTTTTTTTTTTTTTTTTTGAGACGGAGTCTTGCTCTGTAGCCCGGGCTGGAGTACAGTGGCCGGATCTCAGCTCACTGCAAGCTCCGCCTCCCGGGTTTATGCCATTCTCCTGCCTCACCCCGGAGTAGCTGGGACTACAGGCGCCCGCCACCTCCAGAGTTTTTTTTTGTATTTTTTAGGGTTTCACGGTGTTGCAGGATGGCTGAGACCCGTGACCACGCCTCCAGTGCTGAGCCACCGGCTATTTTTTTTCTAAGTGTCTTTGCTGAAAGTGAGAAGACTGGCTTACGTTATCCTCAATATGTTTATTTCTGTGATCACCCTTTTGTAATTAATCTCTGGTGTCCACCACCAACTGATACCCATGTGAATGCATGCCTCGCCCCACCTGGGCTCTGACACGGGCAGGTTTCCTTCTTGTCTTGTATGTCTGTCCCCCTCACCCTACAGACCCTGACTCCTGTGTCAGGCTGCCCTTTCTTGGGGACCCCTGTATCACCATGCCTGGCCCTGATGCCTCTTGCCAGGGTGCCATTCTGTGGGAAGGCCCTCTGCACTGAACTTGGGCACTGACACTCTGCCCTGGCCCCGCCTCACCGCTGTTGCCCTGCACCTGCACCTTGCTCTGCCCCGTCTAATCTAGGACTGAATTCTTCAGGCAGGGGAGAGGACCCACGTTCCCTGTCGCTGGAATAACAGCTCAGGTGATGAAACTGGTTTTCATTTCATAATTGCAATTTTAGTTATAGTGAAAGAGACAAAAATTTGTATTGGAGCAATTCATGGGCATCTCCGCAAAAGGAAAAATATAGTTTGAATAGCAATTTGAATATGAGGTTTTTTTTTTTTTTTGGTGGTAGTTATAGAGAGCTGGAAAAGGCGGCAGAGGCTGGCTGTGTAGGTAGTAGGCAGCTTGGCCAGATGGCAGAGGCAGGAGTAGGATGTTGGAGCAGGGTGTACTGGTTCTGCCTGGTCAAACCCATGCTGGAGTCGCCTCAAAGGCAGTGGCAGGGGAGTTCCCTCAAGGGGCTGCTCCAGACTGCCTGGAGATGGGGCCAGCTTGGATTCCAAAGAAAGAAGCACTAAACGCCAGGGTGATGAGTCCACAGCATTCACGAAGGGAACTTACAAGAGCTGCGGCAGTCCTGGGACAGCCAGTTAGAGAAAGGGACATTTACCTAGGGCTGTCTGCCACCGGGGGGCTGGGGTTTGAAGTGTATGTGGGAGTTTGAGGACTTTGTCATGGCGGGGCTAGTTTGTAGGTGTTTCTCAGCAGGATGAATCTTCCAGTGTTCTCCAGCAACAGCCTTCACTCTTTATTAGTCCTGAGAAAGTTCACGGCCCCAGTTTGGGTTCAAGCCTGCAGGGAAACACACAACTGGCTGGGTCACAGAGTGGTCAGGGCATAGACAGAAAGTAGGGGGAGATTGGGGGATCCTCCTGTGGCCCGTGTTGGAAGATGCTGATCCCCGCTGTCCGCCCTGCCAGATGTCCAGGGTGCTGCAGAAGGACGCGGAGCAGGAGTCACAGATGAGAGCGGAGATCCAGGACATGAAGCAGGAGCTCTCCACGGTCAATATGATGGACGAGTTTGCCAGATACGCCAGGCTGGAAAGAAAGATCAACAAGATGACGGATAAGCTCAAAACCCACGGTACTGCGTCCCTTGCAGCCTGAAGGCTTCGTGAGAGCTGATTTATAGAGAAGTCTGTATGTAAAGATTAGTAGAATACATGCTTTGCTTCTTGGATGTTTTGAATATTGATGGAAACTTTTAAGTTATCTGGAGGAAACTCAGTAATAATTACTTTCTTCTTATTTGTTGGTGAACCTTTGCTTTCTAATCACAGAAACATCTAAGAATCCACTCAGATTTTCCTCAGAGCCAACTCTTTTTTTTTTTTTTTTTTTTTTTTTTTGAGACAGAGTCTTGCTCTGTGCCCCAGGCTGGAGTGCAGTGGCGCGATCTCGGCTCACTGCAAGCTCCGCCTCCCGGGTTTACGCCATTCTCCTGCCTCAGCCTCCCGAGTAGCTGGGACTACAGGCGCCGCCACCTCGCCCGGCTAGTTTTTTGTATTTTTTAGTAGAGACGGGGTTTCACCGCGTTAGCCAGGATGGTCTCGATCTCCTGACCTCGTGATCCACCCGTCTCGGCCTCCCAAAGTGCTGGGATTACAGGCTTGAGCCACCGCGCCCGGCCAGAGCCAACTCTTCATTGTAGGTTTTCATTTTTAAATTCATCACTTTTCTGAGAGAAGCCCAGAAAAAAAGTTTCACAGTGGATTGTCAGAGGCTTTTGTTCCACTCTCTAGAAAAATGCCCAGCAGTGTCCTCTTCCGAGTGTCACCCCCGGGTACGGTCTCCTGTGATGACGATGACGAGCGCTTTCTCAGGGCAGCCCGTGTGCTGAGGACCCCGTGCACAGTGTGTGCACAGTCAGAGAGCTGTCTCTGTGGCTGGGAAAACAGACAAAGGGGCCTGTCCAGGCCCAGGACAAGCTGGATTCCCACCAGGGGTTCGTGTACTGTGCAGACTGGGAAATAGGGAGGAAAATGTAGTCCTGTTGGTAAGTGGTAATTCTATTATACGAAGAATCTTTGATTTCATGAGTCATTTTAAGAGTTTTCAAAGGCCGGTGCAGTGGCTCAAGCCTGTAATCCCAGCACTTTGGGAGGCCGAGACGGGCGGATCACGAGGTCAGGAGATTGAGACCATCCTGGCTAACACGGTGAAACCCCATCTCTGCTGAAAAATACAAAAAAACTAGCCGGGCGAGGTGGCGGGCGCCTGTAGTCCCGACTACTCGGGAGGCTGAGGCGGGAGAATGGCATAAACCCGGGAGACGGATTTTGCAGTGAGCTGAGATCTGGCCGCTGCACTTCAGCCTGGGCGACAGAGCGAGACTCTGTCTCAAAAAAAAAAAAAAAAAAAAAAAAGAGTTTTCAAAAAAAAGAGTTTTCAAAATTAAAGCTATTCAAATCTCAATCTGAATAGGATTCTATTTTAAATAATGGCATAATGAGATGGTGGGTGACTTAAAAATTCTATTTTACATTTTCTAATTATGTTGAATATGTTGAGTGATTGTTCCATTTATAATCAGAAAGTGTATTATATGGGAAAATAACATTTCTGTGTATTTGAATATGTTGTTAATTTTTTAGGACTGACATAATTGTTTATCCTGTTTTTCCTTTCAGTGAAAGCTCGGACAGCTCAATTAGCCAAGATAAAATGGGTGATAAGTGTCGCTTTCTACGTATTGCAGGTAAGTGTGCTAGAGCGCCAGACGGGTCACTGGAGTTGGTGGCCCTGAACTCCAGAGCGTTGCCTGCAGATCCAGGGCTGGGAGTTTGGGCTGTTCCACCTTCAGCTGTCGTGTTGTGTGGCCCTGCCCACACGGAGCTGTAAACACTCTCGGTCTGTAAGTCAGACTAAAAGGAAGCCTTTCTCTTGAGGAGAGTTGTTACAGTTTGGGACTTTTTGGCAGATGAACTGTGAAGGAAGTTCTCGGAGAGCTTCCACCACGCCTTCATCCCCTTGTGGTTTGAACGGCCAGGTGGGATGAAGTGAGAAGCTTATAGATGACGTTGGTTTTTTCTGAGATCTTCAGTAATTTGGCTCTTACTTGTTACCTGGTATACTTCATGGGCACTCTCCACCCTCCAGGTAGAGAACCAGCTTTTCTCACTGAAATTGGCCTCTAGCCTTCCTGCCTGGGGCTTAACCCACGGAGCCTCTCCTGGAGCTGTTGCTGGGCTCTGCTCTGCCCCGAGAGTACAGTTGTGCTACCCAGACACCTTTAGCAGCTGCCGTAAATATCCGAGTTGCAGTACTGTGTGATCTAGTACCAAGGCAAAGCATTCAAGCTCACCCTGCAAAAAGCTTAGTTTGGGGTGGGTAGATTTAAGGAAATTGATCCTGAGGCACTGCCATTTGCTAAGAGGTAAATTTCCTGCAGATAAAGGAGTTAGGCCAGCAACCCTCTTTCATGTCTCCTCTTCTGAGTGGCCTATTCAAGCCAGGAAGGGGACAGATGACAGTCGAAGGAATGCTGCAGGGGGATGGAGGGAAATAAAGCATCCCCCACCATTGAAACTTACACAGGGCTCACCTCAGTGTGCCTTGCTAACACTGGTGCACTTGGGAGAATTCCCTGTTTTTTCAAGGATGGCTTTCATCACTAATAAGGTGTGTTTAGTGTACAGTCTGGCTACCCAAAGCAGATACTCAGTGAGAAAAGCACACCCGTGTTATGGGAGACTTTGGTTAGTTGATCAGCTAATTCAAATTATGTGTAGATTGTATTTATCCTAAAACAGGGAAATGCCAGTTCACAGAGGAAGGCTCGCCTACTTGTTGGCAGTGTTCCGGACATGCTGCTGAGCTCGTCTTTAATTAGACTTTCTAATTCAGGGTTTCACCAGGGGACATTAGTGGCCGTGTATGCTCATCTGTTGTCTGTGGGGACTGGGTTCTAGGCTTGAGGTGCTCAGTCTGGAGTTTTCCTGGGTTTGTTTTTGCATTTCCCTGTGCTCCCTTCTGTGCGGTGGGTCGTGTGACCGGCAGGCTGTGCCACTCACCACAGGTGTCTTTCCAGGCTGCGCTGATGATCTCACTCATTTGGAAGTATTATTCTGTCCCTGTGGCTGTTGTGCCGAGTAAATGGATAACCCCTCTAGACCGCCTGGTAGCCTTTCCTACTAGAGTAGCAGGTAAGAATTTTCTGGAAGATATAGTAGAAGAGTGTGGATAGGCTTGTGTAGAGGTGTGTGGTAGAAGATTAAGTTAGCCTGACATCCTCCTCACTGTCCATTTAGTGAGCAGGTTTTGTGAGGCTTGCCATGAAGAAACTGAGGTCTAGAAAAGTTACTTCACTTGTCTAGTGTCACCAAAATGTTAAGGAGCAAAGCTAGAATTCAGTCCTAGGTCTGTTTCCGGGACCCATGCCCAGTGCGTCAAGTCTGATACCCCATTGAAACACTAGCTGTAGGTCCACAGTTCTGTCCCTTTTCAGTCCCCATTGTGGTTGGCCTCTCTGTAGCACTTGATGCTCTTGGCTATTCTTTTATTTTTTATTTTTTGAGACAGAGTCTTACTCCGTCACCCAGGCTGGAGTACAGTGGTGCGATCTTGGCTCGCTGCTACCTCTGCCTCCCAGGTTCAAGCAATTCTTATGTCTCAGCCTCCCATCTAGCTGAAATTACAGGCGTGCACCACCATGCCCAGCTAATTTTCATATTTTTTAGTAGAAACAAGGTTTCACCATGTTGGCCAGGCTGGTCTCAAACTCCTGACCTTAAGTGATCCTCACGCTTTGGCCTCCCAAAGTACTGAGATTACAGGCATGAACCACTGTGCCCGACCACGTTCTTTTATTTTTGAAGATAATTTTTTTGGATATTAAAAGTAGTACATGTCACTATAGAATGATTAGAAATATAGTGATTAATTACAAACCCCAGCTGGGTTCACTGGCTTACACCTGTAATCCTAGCACTTTGGGAGGCCAAGGTGGGTGGATTGCCTGAGCCAGGAGTTTGAGACCAGCCTGGGCAACATGGTGAAACCCTGTCTCTACTAAAATACAAAAAATTAGCTGGGCGTGGTGGTGCCTGCCTATAATCCCAGCTACTTGGGAGGCTGAGGTGTGTGAATCACTTGAATCCGAGAGGGGGAGGTTGCAGTGAGCTGAGATCATGCCACTGTACCCCAACCTGGGTGACAGAGTGAGACTGTCTCAAAACAAAATAAAATAAAATTAAAAAATAAGATTCCTATTAGCTTTTAATGCTGTGATATATTTTTCTTTGTCTTTTTTTTCCCATTTATTTTGATATAGTTAAGGTCACCTGGCACATAACATTTTGTACCTCCTTTTTACTTTATAGTGTAAGCCTATTCCCACGTCTTAGTTTTTTAGGGCTAAGTGAAATACTACAAACTGGGTAGCTCATAAACAACAGAAATGTATTTCTCACTGTCCCGGAGGCTGGGGAGTCCAAGATCGAGGTGCCGGCAGATTTGATGTCTGATGATGGACCATTTTCCTGTTCATGGATAATGTCTTCTCACTGTGTCCTTGCATGGTGGAAGGACGAGCTCCCTTAGGCCTCTTTTGTAAGTGCACTAATCCCATTCACAAGGACTCTGCCTTTGTGACTTCATCACCTCCCAGAAGGCCCCAACTCTTAATGCCATCACTGTGGGGGGTAACATATTAACAGATGAATTTTAGGGGGGTACAAACATGCAGACCATAGCACCATATCAGTAAATTTCTTTTCTTTTCTTTTTTTTTTTTTTGAGGCAGGGTCTTGCTGTGTTGCCCAGGTTGGCAGTGGCACCCTCCTAGCTCACTACAGCCTCGAACTCCTTGGCTCAAGTGATCCTCCCACCTTAGTCTCCTGAGTAGTTAGGGTCACAGTTGCACACCACCATGCCCAGCTAATTAAAAAAAAAGTTTTTTATAGAGATGGGGTCTTGCTTTGTTGCTTAGGTTGGTCCCAAACTCCTGGCATCAAGCAATCCTCCCTGCTCAGCTTCTCAGAGTGCGGGGATTATAGGCGTGAGTCACCTTGCCCGGCACATTTCTTCATTAAGGAATTTGCAGTAGCTGTTCTTCATTTAGATATGTCATCTGCAAATTTTCCTGAGGAAGGATATTTATTTGGGTCCTGATTTTTTGCTGTTAAAGATAATGCTGCAGCACACATCCTTGATGGTCTTTGGTTGTGATTTGTGGTTATGCTAGAGGTGAATACTGTATCAAAAGGAATGAATATTTCTTTTTTTTTTTTTTTTAAGACAGAGTCTCACTCTGTTGCCCAGGCTGGAGTGCAGTGGCGTGATCTCGGCTCACTGCAACCTCCGCCTCCCAGGTTTCAAGTGGTTCTCCTGCCTCAGCCTCCCCGGTAGCTGGGATTACAGGTGCCCACCACCACGCCTGACTAATTTTTGTAGTTTTAGTAGAGACAAGGTTTCACCATGTTGGCCACGCTGGTCTTGAACTCCTGACCTCAGGTGATTCACCCGCCTTATCCTCCCAAAGTGCTGGGATTACAGGCGTGAGCCACTGTGCCTGGCTGGGAATGTCTGTTTCAAAGACTCCCAATTTAGCTACCACTCCTGTCCCGTTCTCCACCCTTTCCTTCCCCTCTCCTTTGTTTGACACAGCTGGGCCTAGGCCAGGAGCTCTGCTCTGCGGGCCAGAGAAGCATCCAGCCACCCTTCCATGCCTCCAGCAGGGCCATGGGCTACTCTTGCAGCCTGTCCTCCTGGACAGGGGGATATGTGTGCCTCTCCATTATTGGTGGGGCAAGAAAGGCATAGGTAGACATTGCTTTGTTTATAACGCTTTCTGAGAAAGGAAAAGTTAATCTTACAGGTTTGGTTTTGGAATCTATTAATATCATAAGTAGTAACGCACATCTCTCTGGCAGGAAAGGGAAGTTCAGCCCAGGGTCCACTGTTCACTGCGATTCCTGCTTAGTAAAGAATGCAGCCCTGTGACTCTGTAGAAAGTGACAAATTCGGGCTCGGCACGGTGGCTCCTGCCTGTAATCCCAGCACTTTGGGAGGTGGGCGGATCATCTGAGGTCAGGAGTTTGAGACCAGCCTGACCCACATGGTGAAACCCTGTCTCTACTAAAAACACAAAATTAACCGAGTGTGGTGGCGCACACCTGTAATCCCAGCTACTCGGGAGGCTGAGGCAGGAGAATCACTTGAGCCCGGGAGGCAGAGGTGCAGTGAGCTGAGATTGCACCATTGCACTCCAGCCTGAGGGAGAGAGCGAGACTCTGTCTCAAAAAAAAAAAAAAAAAAAAAAAAAAAAAAAAAAAAAAAAAGAAAGTGACAAATTTGAACCTATGAAACATAAACTTCGCCTCAGCCTAGCACTGCTCAAAAAGAGTGGAAATACTGTCTTTGCTGTGAGTTAAGGACACCAGAGACAGATGTGGGCAGCACTGCTGGGGCGCTCTCTCATGGTGAATTTCTTTGTTTTCAGGTGGTGTTGGAATTACCTGTTGGATTTTAGTCTGTAACAAAGTTGTGGCTATTGTGCTTCATCCATTCAGCTGAATAGGAAGATGGATACAGCTATGAAACTTTTAAAAATGGATTTTCTCTTATTAGGTTAAAAATCTGATGTACACTGTTTTGTTTTTTAAGAAACAAATGTGCACAGTTTCGATTTTTTTTTTTTTGTTGAATATGTTTGTTCTTGGACTTTATGAGAGATTCTTGTAAGAATCATGATTTTCTACACCTGTCATTGAGTCAAGAAAGTCCAGTTTATGACACGTGTGTACAGTGAACACCGTCCTAGATCTGTACGAAATGTGAAATGTTTAGGGACATCTCCGTGCCGTCACTTGTGATTTGCCCTCTTGTGTATTTTGGTCATATTGCCAGCTGGAAAGTCAAAATTTTCTAACAACTTTAAGTTCTTTGAAGACTTAGTGCTGTTTTTAATCCAGTTTAGAAAGTAACTTAATTTTAATACCACTACTAAGAATTCAAAAAGTTCTTCTTTAATCACATTCAATACAACTAAAAGAACAACACTAATTGGCATTACTGGGGCTTTTTCTTCCTTGGTTTAAAATGTCATTTGTTGAGGAAGCATTGTGTAGTATTATCTACTTACTTGAGGCTGTTAATTTTTCATTACAGTGTTTTGTAAATGTATCCACAAGACCATAATGCATTGTTTTGTGCTCAAATTGTGTTTTGTATTTAAGGCATTTTGAATGAAGTGTATTTTATAAGCATTTAATATTTATGCTCTTTAGAATGGAACACAGAAAACAAACCTTATAAGGCCTGATTAAATTAACCGGAACCAATAACCTGTGTGGCCCACAAAATCTAATTCTGCTAAATGTTTCTTCAAACACTTTTTTCTAATTAAAATCTTTGCAAGTGCTTGTGTAACTTCCTGCCTTACAGCTGCTTGTTTGCTGTGAGCCACCCGCAACTGACAAGCGGCTGTTAAGTGAGTAACCCTATCACAGTAAAGCTGAATTCTCCCACTCGTTTCTGCAAGTTCGTATTTGTATTCTTTTGTTTCCTAATCTAATAAGTAGCTTGTCATTCTTTTAGCTGATTGGACTATGAAAAGACAAAGTGCTGTGGTCCTTTCGTTTATTGTCAGGCTGAAGACCACCAGAGCGGTTTTTGGGTTCCACTTGCTCAAACACACATGCACTGCAGGCTTACCCAGCACCAAGTCTACTTAGCTTTAAGAAAGGACAGAGAGCAGGGAACACAGCCGCAGCCTCGAGGAGGACCTGGACACCAGCTTCCAGTGTCCATCACCACACGGGATACATTTTTCCCACAAAGAATGAGAAGCCAACTGAGGAGGAGATGAGAGCAGCACACGGAAGCTGCAGGGACTAGCCCCTCAAACCAAATGTAGCACCAAGGGGGCACGTGCCTAACTCGTGTTTCAGTGAGCTGCAGGCAGAAATGATGGCGAACAGTCAGCAGTGCACCGGCCATGTAGAGCGTGCCCAGGGAACTGTGGGGATCACTCGTTCGCATACAGTGCCCCTGATGAGACCCTTATCTCTTAAGGACAGTCTCATTCAGTTGTTAGAAGAATTTTGACAAATCTCACTGAGGCTAGAGGTAAAAATTTCTAGTTCACAGCTGTTAACTTTCCCCATACGTGAATAGTTTGTGATGATGAAATAGGGGAGGTAAATGTCCTTTATGTTTCACTTTATTGTGTCTTTTTAGAAATTATACACTTTTTTTTGTCTCCCAGGCTGGAGTGCAGTGGTGCGATCTCAGCTCACTAACCCTGCCTCCTGGGTTCAAGTGATTCCCTGCCTCAGCCTCCCGAGTAGCTGGGATTACAGGTGTGCGCCACCACACTCAGTTAATTTTGTATTTTTAGTAGAGACAGGATTTCACCATGTTGGCCAGGTTGGTCTCGAACTCCTGACCTCCGGTGATCCACCCGCCTCGGCCTCCCAAAGTGCTGGGATTACAGGTGTGAGCCTCCGCGTCCTGCCTACAATTTGTTTCAACAGATGATGAACATGGTGCTGAATTCAGAAGATAGAGAAAGGGCTGCAGTAAATGTGCATCTTATGACTCTTGTCACCCAATTTCCCAAAGTTTTCCTCTGTTACCAGTTTCTTACGACACTGCCAGTGATATTCCATGCATTTATGAATATTAATATATGTGCTTTTAAGATAAATGTTTTAAAGTTATAAAAGTAACACCCCAAAAGACAAAAGTAGTACCTATTTACTGCTTTTTAAAAAAGATCTAACTTGGGAAGTACAGAAAAGCAGCAAAGAAGAAAAACCTGGGACTCCATAGCACTAGGGTGGCTGGCGTTAGCATCTGTGCTTTTGCTTTTTTCTAGATATGTGTGTATAATGTTGAAAGCTAATGATAGGTTTTATTTTGTTTTAAATTTATTTTTATTTATTTTTTGAGATGGGGTTTTGCTCTGTTGCCCAGGCCAGAATGCAGTGGTGCGATCTCGGCTCACTGCAACCTCCGCCTCCTGGGTTCAAGTGATTCTTCTGCCTCAGCCTCCTGAGTAGCTGGGACTATAGGCTTGCGCCATGACGCCTGACTATTTTTTGTATGTTTAATAGAGACAGGGTTTCACCATGTTGGCCAGGCTGGTCTCTAACTCCTGACCTCAGGTGATTCACCTGCCATAACCCCCCAAAGTTGGGATTACAGGCCTGAGCCACGGTGCCCAGCAGGTTTTTGTTTTTATTTTAAAAATACTGGATCTATTTTATAATTTTATGTGAAAACAGGTATCTCTTTGATTTAAAATACGTCTAAAGCACTGGGCGTGGTGCCTCACACCTGTAATCCCAGCACTTTGGGAAGCTGAGGTGGGCGGATCACGAGGTCAGGAGTTCAAGACCAGCCTGACTAACACGGTGAAACCCCGTCTCTACTAAAAATACAAAAATTAGCCAGGCGAGGTGGCGCACGCCTGTAATCCCAGCTACCCAGGAGGCTGAGGCAGGAGAATCGCTTGAACCCAGGAGGTGGAGGTTGCAGTGAGCCAAGATCACACCATTGCACTCCAGCCTGGGTGACAGAGCGAGACTCTGTCTCAAAAAAAAAAAAAAAAAAAAAAAAAAAAAAAAATCTAAAGCTGTCTTCATAATAATTTTTTTTGGTCATAAATTTATGGTAAATCAGAGAAATTTTTTAATATATAAATCCATAATTTTTTTTTTTTTTTTGAAATAGAGACAGGGTCTCATTATGTTCCCCATGCTGGTCTCAAACTCTTGGGCTCAAGTGCTGGGATTACAGACATTAGCCACCACGCCCAGCCCATAATCATTTTTTACAGGTTTTATGTGCTCCTGTTGCCGCCATAGGGGCTGGAATGTTAGGCAAACTGGTTTACTTTCCCCTGACCTGGCGGGCTCTCTGACCTTCCATAGTTTTTCTTACACAGTGCTTTGTGGGAGAGAGTGTGTGTGTGTGTGTGTGTGTGTGCGCGTATGTGCTGACGGCCCCCCTGGAACCAGAGCTTTAGACTTAATAAAGCTTTCTCTGACCCCCTTATGGTAGTGATTTTTCTTTCCTATCCATCATGTGAGCATTTAAAGTAGTAGCTGTGTGACTGATTGGTGGTATCTGCTGTTGTGGTTTTGTTTCTAATGTTGTAGATCCTTTTTCGTGTGTGTGATAAAAGGTTATTTCAGTGATGCTGCAAGCGCCTTTAGGGCCTGGGATTATCCGTGAGCTTTTCTGTACTCCTCCAGCATGCCTTCAGTCAGTACCCAGGAGTATTTAACTCAGAATCACATAATGGTTTTCCACTAGAGCCATGTATGGAGTCTGTTTTCTTTGCAGTTGAAATGTTAGCAATTAACAACTGTCAGGAGAATTTTCTAAGTGCTGCTGTCTTATAAGGCCTGCAGTATAGAGCACTTTGGTGATGTCACAGATTCAAAGCCACACGTGATTGGTTTGAACACCACTGGAATCCCAGGCCAGGCAGCTCATTCTGTGTCTGGGCCCAGGGTTCTTGTGTGGGTTGGCTTTCCTGCATGCGTCTTTGGGATCTAATGTGTATAAATCTGTCGACACTCAGAGTGCTGACTCTTACCAGTGAATTCAGTCTTAAATTGCATGAATATTGTGTAGTTTTGGCCAATATTGTGGGTAAGTATATTGGACTCTAAAGGGTAGGGCAGTCATTCCTTTATATTGGCCAAATTCTTTTCCTGTATTTTTTTTTTTAAAGAGACAGGGTCTCATTCTGTCACCCAGGCTGGAGTGCAGTGGCGTGATCATAGCTCATTACAACCTCGTGCTTCTGGGCTCAAGCGATCCTCCAGCCTTGGCCTCCTGAATAGCTGGGATTACAGGCATGCGTCACCATGCCTGGCTGTTTCTCTTTTTTTATTTTTATAGAGAGCAGGGTCTGACTGTGTTACCCAGGCTGGTCTCGAACTCCTGGACTCAAGTGATCCTCCTGCCTCAGCCTGCTGTATAGCAGGGACAACAGGTGTGTACCACAACTGTGGGCTCATTTTTAAATTTTTGTAGAGATGGGGTCTTGCTATGTTGTCCAGGCTGGTTTCAAACTCCTGGCCTCAAGTGATCTTCTGCCTCAGCTTCCCAGAGTGCTGTGATTATAGGTGTGAGCCACTGTGCCCAGCCATTGTTCCTGAATCTTTTTTTTTTTTTTTTTTTTTTTTTTTTGAGGCGGAGTCTGGCACTTCTTGCCCATACTGGAGTGCAGTGGCCCGATCTCGGCTCACTGCAAGCTCCACCTCCTGGGTTCACGCCATTCTCCTGCCTCAGCCTCCCGAATAGCTGGGACTACAGGCGCCCGCCACCTCGCCCGGCTAGTTTTTTTGTATTTTTTAGTAGAGACGGGGTTTCACCGTGTTAGCCAGGATGGTCTCGATCTCCTGACCTCGTGATCCGCCCGTCTCGGCCTCCCAAAGTGCTGGGATTACAGGCTTGAGCCACCGCGCCCGGCCTAATTCCTGAATCTTTTTAAAAAATAGTTTTTATTAAATATTGAGAGGTATAAAATATTTAAAATATGTAAATTTTAAAGAATGAAAATACAAATCTTTGTATCTTTCACCCAAGTTTTAGAAGAACCTTTGCGATCCCAACTGAGCAAAGGTAACACCATTGCTCTGAATTTTATCATTTCCTATTCGACATGGTCGATCACATATTTGAATGTGTAAAAATACGTTGTTTGGTTTCGTATGCTCTTCAGCACACAGACATGGCTGTTGTTTTGTGCTTCACTTCACTGTGCTCCGTAGACACTCTTTTTCACAAATTGAGGGTTTGTGGCCACCCTGCATCGACCAAGTCTGTCAGCACCGTTTATCCACAGCATGTGCCCACTTTGTGTCTCTGTGTCACGTTTTGGGGGTTCTCACGACATTTCATATTTTTTATTATTATATGTTATGGTGGTCTGTGACCAGTGATCTTTGATGTTACTATGGTAATTGTTTTGGGGCATCAACAATTACACCCGTACGAGGCAGCAGATTTAATGTATAAATGTGTGGGTTCTGACTGCTCCACTGACTTGGCCATTCCCGTCTCTCCCCGCTCCCCAGGGCTCCCTATTCCTTAAGACACAAAAATGTTGAAAGTAGGGCAACATTGGCCCCTAATTTCAATAATAATGGTGGCTTCTAAACGTTCAAGTGAAAGAAGAGTTGCGTGTCTTTCGTGCTAGCTTTTCTTTTAATTAATTTGAGATGGAATCTTGCTCTGTTGCCCAGGCTGGAGTGCAGTGGCGTGATCTTGGCTCACAGCAACCCCCGCCTCCTGGGTTTAAGCGATTTTCCTGCCTCAGCCTCCTGAGTAGCTGGGATTACAGGCATGCAGCACCACGCCTGGCTCATACTTGTATTTTTAGTAAGAGACGGGGTTTCACTATGTTGGCCAGGTTGGTCTCGAACTCCTGGCCTCAAGTGATCTGCCTGCCTCAACCTCCCAAAGTGTTGGGATTACAGGCTTGAGCCACCTGTAAAGAATCTGAGTTCTTTACTTACAATTTTTTAGTTCACTGAGCTGGAGACCCCAGGGAGGTCCCAGCATTGTATGGAAAAGGGACCCCCTAACTTGGGCTGCCTGGGTTTTGTCCTCAGGAGGAGTCTGTGATGCTCAATTCTCTAATTTTGGCAAATGCCCTTTAGGCAGAAGCTTACTTTAGTGCTTTGCTTACTTATCTCCTCGGGTGCCTAATTTCGTTGAGTGTTTACCAGCTGACCAGCCGATTTAGAAACGTTTTCTATCGTTAGTACGGCATTTTTAGCTTTTGTTCCGGCAAGAGTGTTGCAGTACCTTCTCTCTCAGAGCTCAGGAAATAGATTTGTTTTTAAAAATCTTTTTTTCCATGATCGTACAGTTATGTTCATTATAGCAAACATGCAAAAGAAAGCCAAAGTAGAAAACACTAAAAATAAATTAAAAATTGGCCCCAATCTCATACCTCAGAGATAAAAAGTTAGCATGTTAATCTGTGACCCTCTAACTTTTTTATGCATACAATTAAGATGACTAGACAACAACAGGCTTAGATTCTGTTTGTATTAAATTAGTTCTCTACACTTCTAATTATAGCTATGATTTAATATTATATTAAATCATAATATTTCTATGATATAATATTATTTGTGCTTTTATTGTGGGTGGGCATACGAAAAGATCCCTTGGAAAATCCTCTATCTGCTATGAAGCTGGAGTAGACATTGTCATGTGACTCAGCATACCATTTCCAGGAGTCCTTTTAATACATTCCTCCAGAGTTTAGGCCACTATGTCATCTCACTGCATTTGCGTATTTCCCCTTAGGAGCCTGTGAGAGTTCTCCCTCCCTCCCCTTACCCCTTCTGTCCTCTTCTTTTGTATGTTATTGCGCCCTGCTTTTTCCAAAAGATCACAGCATATGCCAGTTGTAGTGATCTCGGCTCACTTCAAACTCTGCCTCCCGGGTTCACACCATTCTCCTGCCTCAGCCTCCCGAGTAGCTGGGACCACAGGTGCCCGCCACCACGCCCAGCTAACTTTTTGTTATTTTTTAGTAGAGACGGGTTTCATCGTGTTCGCCAGGATGGTCTTGATCTGACCTCATGATCCACCCGCCTCGGCCTCCTGAAGTGCTGGGATTACAGGCGTGAGCCACTGCGCCTGGTCTATTATTTTTATTCTTATTTTTATTATTATTATTTTTTGAGATGGAGTCTCACAATGTTGCCCAGGCTGGAGTGCAGTGATGCGATCTCGGCTCACTGCAACCTTCACCTCCCAGGTTCAAGCAATTCTCCTGCCTCGGCCTCCCATGTAGCTGGGACTACAGGTGCTGGCCACCACGCATGGCTAATTTTTGTATTTTTAGTAGAGACAGGGTTTCACCATGTTGGTCAGGCTGGTCTTGAACTCCCGACCTCAGGTGATCTGCCTGCCTCAGCCTCCCAAAGTGCTGGGATTACAGGTGTGAGCTACCGCGCCTGGCTATATATTTATTTTTATATCTTTTGAGACAGGGTCTTGCTCTGTCACCCAGGCTGGAGTGCAGTGGCATGATCCTGGCTCACTGCAACCTTCACCTCCCAGGTTCAAGTGATTCTCCTGCCTCAACCTCCTAGGTAGCTGCCATTGCAGTTAATATTACACACCAACCCATAAACATCATTGGAAAGCAAATAGTATGGTCTAGATTATAAACAACTCCCCCTTATAACTAAATGAAGGTAAGCTAAATAAAATGGGGCTGGGAGTATAGCCTCCTTTTTATAGTCCTAATTTAAAATATCCTAAGTTTAGTAAATGTGTTAGTTAGGACTGAGCAGCTATCTTGAATAAACACCAGCAGGGCCATGGCACTCTTACGGTTTTTAGAACAAGATTAACAGAAAAATGGTCAACGTAGAGGTATGCAACAAATCTCAATAAATGATACTGGATCTCAGGTGTACACAAGGAAAGCATCACCCACAAAGGCAGGACATTGGATACCCAGGTTAGCTGAATAAGAGAAACTCAAAAATGATTGTCATGGCTGGGCATGGTGGCTCACACCTGTCATTCCCAGCACTTTGGGAGGCTGAGGTAGGTGGATCACTTGAGGTCAGGAGTTCAAGACCAGCCTGGCTAACCTGGCAAAACCATTTTTAGTCTCTAATAAAAATACAAAAATTAGCTGGGTGTGGTGGCGCACGCCTGTAATCCCAGCCACTCAGGAGGCTGAGACACGAGAATCACTTGAACCCCGGGGGGTGGAGGTTGCAGTGAGCCAAGATTGTTATCACTACACTCCAGCCTGGGTGACACAGCAAGACTCTGTCTCAAAAAAAAAAAAAAAAATTCCATAAAACTAAGCTTGGTAATCACTATATATATATACACACACACATATATATACACACACACATATATATACACATATACATCATACACACAGATATATATCTGTATTTTTTTTTTTCTTTGAGGTAGAGTCTTGCTCTGTCACCCAGGCTAGGGTGCAGTGGTGGGTGTTATTTTGGTTCACTACAGCCTCTGCCTCTCGGGTTCCAGTGATTCTTCTGCCTCAGCCGCCTGGGAAGCTGCCATTACAGGCATGTGCTACCACACCCGGCTAATTTTTTGTGTTTTTAGTAGAGACAGGGTTTCACCATGTTGGCCAGGCTGGTCTCAAACTCCTGACCTCAGGTGATCCACCTACCTCGGCCTCCCAAAGTGTTGGGATTACTGGTGTGAGCCACGGCACCCAGCCAACGTTTTTTTGTTTTAGTAAAAAGAGTCTTTTGATCATAATTGTTCTCTTTCAAAGCTGCTGCTACATTTTTTTTTTTTTTTTTTTTTTTTTTTGAGACGGAGTCTTGCTCTGTCGCCCAGGCTGGGGTGCAGTGGCCAGATCTCAGCTCACTGCAAGCTCCACCTCCCAGGTTTACGCCATTCTCCTGCCTCAGCCTCCTGAGTAGCTGGGACTACAGGCGCCCGCCACCTCGCCCGGCTAGTTTTTTGTATTTTTTAGTAGAGATGGGGTTTCACCGTGTTAGCCAGGATGGTCTCGATCTCCTGACCTCATGATCCACCCGTCTCGGCCTCCCAAAGTGCTGGGATTACAGGCTTGAGCCACTGCGCCCGGCCATACATTTTGTTTTTATTTTTTGAGACATAGCCTCACTCTGATTGCCCAAGCTGGAGTGCAGTGGCACGATCATATCTCACTGAAGCCTTGACCTGGGCTCAAGTGATTCTTTGACCTCAGCCTCCCAAGTACCTGGGACTACAGGCACACACCACCACACCTGGCTAATTCTTTTAATTTTTGTAGAGACGGGGTTGTGTCATGTTGCCCAGGCTGGTCTTAAACTCCTGGTCTCAAGTCATCCTCCCACCTTGGCCTCCCAAAATGCTGGCATTACAGACGTGAACCACTGCATCTGGCCTGCTTCCATGTTTTTAAGTTACAATTCAACTCTATTGCTGATAAATTTTGTTGTGTATGAGATGCATATGTTTTGAGTGACTAACTTAGAGTTACTAGCTGTGGAGTCCCACAGAATACTAAAACCATATAGTAAACCAGTCTCCCAGAAGATAATGGATGTTTCAGTTGTAAAGATGTAAATTTGAAGTGTTATCATTGGCTAATATAAAATAGATTTTTTACTAGATTAGCAATAAAACAAAAATTTAATTATTGAAAGTCAATTAAGTACTAAAAGACACACACACATACACTCCCTCTCTCACACATTTCAAAAATAAGATGCAAGGCACATAAGTAGCATTATATCAAACCAGAATGCATTAGGATATTGATTATATTTAAATAATTATTTTTCTTTTTCCTTCTGTAGGTGACGATGGCTTAATAGAATTTACCACAGTTACTTTAGAGTCTCCGAAAGCATTGCTGGCGGAGGCCTGACTGGGAGGCAGGGGATGTGACTCCTTACTTTGCAAAGGCTCCTCTGAGCCTTTTGCAACACCAGGACTTGATTGGTCAGTTTTCAACACGTAGCCTGATCCAAAGAGTTCTTCCATGAGACTGCTTTTCTTATCTCTGAAAGTTGTATCCTTCACTTTTATTCTGGAAGACTTGCCAAATGAGGGCTCATACCCACTGTCAGAATGCTCTAGCTCCATTTCCTCTCTGTTACTGAGATGCTTGCTTGTACTATGACTGTACTTCGTGTTGCCAGCATTGGCTGGCCCACCTGAAGCAGGAAGCCCATGATGCAGATTTTCAGTTGCTTCTGTGAATGAGTAATGCCTTCTTTGTCTGAGGGGGCCTTTCGTGTAGGGAGCAGTGCATTTGTCAGGTGTGTCATCCATGCCATTTCTCTGCATGCTTCTTTTAAACTTTT
This sequence comes from Macaca thibetana thibetana, assembly GCF_024542745.1. Classification (NCBI taxonomy): domain Eukaryota; kingdom Metazoa; phylum Chordata; class Mammalia; order Primates; family Cercopithecidae; genus Macaca; species Macaca thibetana. The sequence goes on along the minus strand of NC_065580.1, from coordinate 157,607,702 downwards.
CTCTTACTAGAACATCTTCTTGAGTGCTTTCTCTTTCAGGATGAATAACTTCAATTATTTTTGGTGGTAATTCTTGCTCTTCTTTCACAAAAATGGTTTTCTTTTCTTGGTCTTCTTTTTTGTCTTTTTGTCTTCCAGTATTCTCCAGCAGTACTTGCACTTCCAAATGTTTCTCTTCCCTTGATAAATCTGTATTAGAAAAATAGGCAATTTAGTGCTGTTTAAAATGAATGGATCTCTATTTCAGGATGGCATGTCTAGGACACTTATTTGCACCACCTCACAAGCACACTGAAATGACAGAAAAGGTAAGAAAACAGATGCATAGACAATAGGTTACAGAGAAGGGTGATATTAACAAATGTGTTATGTTATAGTTTCTTAGAATTTCCCAAGCAAATGGGAATTATGAAACCAAAAGAAAAATGACATTCATTGAGGAAGAAATAAAATTTGCCAATAAGGTTATTAATAGACGTTCAACATTACTAACTGGATGTAGTGCCAGTTAAAACAGTGATGGCTGAGTGCAGTGGCTCACACCTGTAATTCCAGCACTTTGGGAGGCTGAAGCAGGAGGATTGCTTGAGCCCAAGAGTCTGAGACCAGCCTGGGCAACATAGCGAAACCCCATCTCTACAAAAAATACAAAAATTAGCTGGGCGTGGTGGTGCATGCCGGTAGTCCTGGCTACTCAGGAGGCTAAGGTGGGAGGATCACTTCAACCCAGGAGGACAAGACTGCAGTGAGCCGTGATTGTGCCACTGCATGCCAGCTTGGGCAACAGAACAGAGCTGTTACAAAACAAAACAAAACAAAACAAACCAATGAGAACATTTTTCATCCGTCCAATCGGCAAATAATTTCTAGAGCTGTTGAGAAGATGGGGCAACGGGAATGTTTGGTCCCCACTGGTGGGTGTGTTATTGGCACAGCATTTTTGGATGGCAATTTGGCAGTATCAATCAACATTTTAAGTGAATATACTCTTAGACCCAACAACTTCTTCTTAGAACAAACCTACAAAAAATAGACAAAGATAAGTGCAACGATGTTCACTGCAGCTTGGTTTAGTAACACTAAAACCTCCCAAACATCTGCCAAAGGAATCATGGTTAAATAAGGTATGGCATGTGCAGTCTGTGGAATTCCAGGCAGTTATTATAGACGATGAGCTGGATCCATGTGAACCGGTGGGGAAAGGTGTTCCCATACTAGAATATAAGCACATGAGGGCAGGGTTTTGCATTTGCTTCCTGCTGTCTCCCTAATGCCTAGAACAGTGTCTGACACATAGTGTATGCACACAAAGTATTTGTCAAATGAATGGATACACTTTCTAGGACAATATGAATTAGGACAATGGACTGAAAAATAAGCGGAAAACTTAAAACACACCAGTGACCAGGCCGGGCGCGGTGGCTCACGCCTGTAATCCCAGCACTTTGGGAGGCCGAGGCGGGCGGATCACAAGGTCAGGAGATCGAGACCACGGGGAAACCCCGTCTCTACTAAAAATACAAAAAATTAGCCGGGCGCGGTTGTGGGCGCCTGTAGTCCCAGCTACTCGGGAGGCTGAGGCAGGAGAATGGCGTGAACCCGGGAGGCGGAGCTTGCAGTGAGCCGAGATCGCGCCACTGCACTCCAGCCTGGGCGACAGAGCGAGACTCCGTCTCAAAAAAAAAAAAAAAAAAAAAAACACCAGTGACCACAGTGCAATTGCAACTGATGATCAGTTTCCACCAAACTGCAACAGACAGAGTGGCTTTATGGGTGAGTTCTGTCAAACTACTGTGTTATTTAAACATTATTTGGCCTCACAACTAAGGTGAGGCCCTTCTTGGTCCTCTTCTGAATGCCCAATGTGTTCAACAAGGGCTCTCCATGCTGCCTACGGGAACATGTCTGATTTGCAGCCCTGAGTAAACTCTGGGACTCATTCATCATGCATGTTCTTTCCTCAGAAGTTGCTCTTGCCCAGCCTTGCGGGACTGCACCCAGATCTCCCGTGAGTGGTGAGTAACATGAAACAATGAGCCACATCTTCAAAATTCCAAAGGAAAATGACCCCCAACTTAGAGTTTCCTATCTAGGCAATTATGAATCAAGTGTAAGGGCAGAATAATGACACTTCCAGATGAGAGGTATACAAATTTACCTTACCCACACCCATTTACAAGAAGCTTGTGAAGGTTGTGCTCCTTAAAACATGATGTAATTTACTATGAAAGAGGAGGACTTGGCTTAGGAAAGAGAAGATCCAGTAGAGAAGGGGAGTGACAGGAAGCTGCAGGAAATGATGAAGGGCAATCCCAGGATGCTAGCTGCACACCAGAGATGAGGAGACAGACTGGGATCCCCGCTCCATTAGACCTCCAGGTACCAAACACCAGGTGAGCCGGGGCCTTGGCCTGTCTTGCCCATCGCTGATGAAGTGGTGTACTCTCTATCAAGCCCTGCAGCCTGGGCCAGCTGAGGACTCTCCTTGCACCCCACAGAAGCAGTTTGTTTCCACCTACTCCCAAGAGCCGGAGGTAAGCTTTGGTGATCTTAGAATAAGAAATTTTGAGCAGCTCGTTCTCTCGGCCCTAGCTCTCTGGGGCCTGCCCAGAAAAGCCCTGCCAGATCCCAGGATGATTCATGACCTCACCCACTGACTGGGCCCTTGTACATCCAGGGGAGCTGAAGCCGGAGTCCTTTTCCTGGAAGTCTTTATTCAAAAGTGGCAATATTGCCCTTTGCTCAGCTGGATTTGAATAATTTGCTACTCGGTTTTCCAAAGCTGAATATATTATTTAAGGATACTATTATGAAATGAATGTTTGTGTTCCTCCCTCCCAAATTTCATATGTTGAAGCCCTAACTCCCCAGTATGGCTATATTTGGAGACTGGGTCTTTAAGGAAGTAATTAAGGTTAAATGAGATCACAAGGTTGGGGCCTTCATGATGGAATTAGTGTCCTTATGAAAAGAAACAGTGGAGCACTGGTGCTCTCTCCCTGACCCTCCTTGTGCAAGCACTGAGGAAAGGCCACATGAAGACATAGTGAGAAGTGAGGCATCTAAAGCCAGGAAGAGAGCCTCAACCAGAAGCCAAAGGGCTAGAACCTTGATCTTGGACTTCCCAGCCTCCAGAACCATGAGAAAATAAATAAATGTTGTTTAAGCCAGCAGTCTATGGTATTTTCTTATGGCAGCCCAAGCAGACGAATATAGCTATATATAGACAGGGAGATGTGAGGGAAAGCAAGGGAATGACTGGCCTAAAACCCAAGATGGTGGTTGTTTCTGGTGGGCAGGGTGAGGGGATACGATTGTGAAGGGCCCATGGGTGTTCCAAGGAGCACTCATGTACTGTTTCTTAAGCAGGGTACTGGGTACACAGGTGTTCCTTTTATTATAATTCTGGAAACTGTTTTATGATTTTTTTTTTTTTTTTTGAGATGGAGTCTCACTCTGTCGCCCAGGTTGGAGTGCAGTGGCATGATCTCAGCTCACTGCAACCTCTGCCTCCTGGGTCCAAGTGATTTTCCTGCCTCAGCCTCCTGAGTAGTTGGGATTACAGGTGCACACCACCATGTCCAGTTAATTTTTGCATTTTTAGTAGAGACAGGGTTTCACCATGTTGGCCAGGCTGGTCTCAAACTCTTGACCTCAGGTGATCCGCCCACCTCAGCCTCCCAAAGTGCTGGGATTACAGGCCTAAGCCACCATGCCCAGCTGTTTTACGTGTGCTTTATATACACATATAGTAATTCACAACAAAAAAAATCCAATAAGATAGACTTTAAAAAGTTGTTAAAATTACCTTCATATTTTGTCTTAGAATCCTCTTGCTTTGGTAGTTTATTGACACAGTGAGGAATTTCATGATTTATTTCAGTTGATTTTTCTTTACGATTCATGTTTCCTGTTGCCTTTTTACCCTATGATTTAGAAGCAAAAACACATTTTGGGGGGTCTAGATAACTTTAAATTGCATTTTAGTCTAACGATTACAAATACTTTTCACATAGAACAAGTGACTGTAGCCTAATTTATTTTTGTTAAGACATGTTTAATTAGACACTGCAAGATTCCAAGTTTGCTGTACCTTAGTTGTCAAAGGTGGAACATCTGATTTTTGGGTTCCCTGGTGTCTCATACTCGTGAATGGCAAACTTTTTCTGTCTGCTTGGACTGATTTTGTTGAAGAAACTATAGAATAGGTAGATTATATGTAAGAAACATATTTTACATTTGGATGCAATATTGATTTTACATATAAAATAACATTAATGCAATGTAATAATAAAGTAGACTAAGTATACTAAGTATTTTCTAAATATTCTATATATATATAGCATTTGCTAAATTTCCTGTTTTTCCCTTCAGGGCCCTTGCTTTGTCTTACTTTGGGCCCCACAGTGTTAGAGTACAAAACAAGTAGGTGTTAGGATAAGACAGTGTTGCTGTTGGAGGACAAGGCTGTCCTTTGTGGATGAGATTCAACAAGGTAGACGTGTAATTGTGAGAGGCCAGGCCACCGAGCCATCCTGTGGCAGAGCTCTTGATTATCAGTGGTTAGACTGTCTGTGCTAAAGCACATGACCGCTAAGTCTAGACTGCACTTGCCCTGAAAAGTGAAGGAAATTATATCTTTTAAACACCCCCTTGGTTGATTCATCGTCTCTATTATTCTAGATTATAAGCCAGAAGCAAACAAAGGCAGGCAGGGAAATTTGAGGTTGTTGCATCTGGAAGTAAACATGTAGCTACTTCTTCTAATAAAACAGGGCTGAGTATTCCTATGCTACGTCTGAGTCGAATCTGTTGCTGGGAGATCTTGGGGGGAAGTGCATGTGGTCTTGAAGGAAAGAAGACTCTTCACCAATGAGAGGTATACACTAATGATAGTGGCATCAGTAGAGACGAATCTCAAAAACATGATGCTGAACAAAAGAAGCCAGATACAAAAGAGTTCATGCTGTGGGAGTCTACTTACACGAAGTTCTAGAACAGACAAACTAAGCTATTGTGACCAAAGGAAAGTCAGTGGTTGCTGGGTGAGGTAGGGGACTACTGACTGCAGGGACACGAGGAAGCTTCCTGGGGAGGTGGAAATATTCCATATCTTGATTAGGGTGGTGGCTCCATCGGTATAAGCATCTGTCAAAACCCACTGAGCTGCGTACACACTTAAAATGGATGCATTTTATTGAGGTAAAGTATACCCCAATAAAGTTCATTTTGAAAAGCCATACACTGGCTAACAGATACACTTAGAAAGTTCCCTTTTTGGCAGACATTTTGCTTCAGGCTGAAGTTATCCTCTTGCTCCACCTGAAGAAAGGACAAAAAGGGCTGGGCTGAGGGTGGGAGAACAGGAAAGCGTTTCTCTTCCTTTCTAGCCATCTCATCATCTCAGTCTCATTATTCTTCTAGAATCACAAAATGTATTTTAATGCCTAATGAAGTGATTTTTGAAAATATCCATTATTTTGGCTACATAAATTAGGACAATCTGACTAGATACTTAAAAATAGATTTTGAGCAAAAGTAATTAAAACATACCTTTTGGATACTCCTCTGTGTCGTGTAAATTTTTAAGTATTCGGTGACTATAGATGTTTTTAATTTCAAGCTCACGATCCTTTTCCTAAAAAGAACCACAAAACCAATTTTTCTGTAAATGTTTGCTTTTGTCAACCCTGATTTCTTTTAAAAACAATTTAAATGAGCTCAGTATCCTCTGAATACAATCTATAGATCTTAGAAGAAACAGAAATAGGCCGTATCATCCTATACCATTCCTGACATCAAAAAGTACTAGCTTTTTAAACAAAGTGACAAATTATTGTAATTGGGACAGTATTTTTGAAAAGCCTTGCAGGTAAGCTTGTCCACTGTTTTCCTTCTGTCCTGTGGGCCTTGAAGTTTATGAAATATTCTTCTGTACTGTGCCCTACAGTAGCCACTAGCTATATGTTGTGATTTCATTTAAATGAAATTAAATTAAAATTTAGGTCGTCAGCCACACTATTTGTATTTCCAATAAGTGGTCAGCAGCTGCGTGTGACTAGTGACTACAGTATTGGACAGCACAGGTGAACATTTCCGCCATCTAATAGAAAGTTCCATGAGACAGGGCTACATCTAGACAAGGGCAGTGGGGGAAAGCCTAGAGCAAGGGTATCATTGTTCCATTTTAAATTTCAATATTGACTTTTTTGAGTCTTGGCAAAACAGATGTTTTGAAACCTTAACTTGTTGAGGAACAAAAAAAAGGGTTTTTATTAAATATCAAATGCTCCTTCTCATATGTACACCAGGAGGCAAGAAAGGCTTTGGACTCACGACCATTGAATTTTAGTAACAACCATGGTTAAGAGAGGTGGGCATATATGAAGTAAGGAGGAAGGAAGCCAGGGATGTCAGAGTGTGACAGACGTGCATGTGCACACATATGCACACACACACACACAGAGGTGGGCGGGGCGGGGGGGAGGGGGGGAGAGAGAGAGAGAGAGAGAGCGCGCGCGCTCATCTCCTTGTGCTCCTTAGGGTCAAATCTATGGGCCAAGGGATATTCAGGGGGTAAGTAACATCTCTGCAGTTTGGGAAAGTCTCAGTGCAAGAGGCCTCAGTGTGGTCCAGGAAAATTGCAAGCCCCGTAAAAAGCGCCTCCCTGCCCCATTCATCATGGAGCTAAAGTAACGTGGTATTGCTCAAGTGGTAAGTCAGAAAGGGCTAAATACTGTCTCCAGGTCAGAGACTGTGCTTCCCTTCCCTGTGCAACCAGTGGGACCTGTGGAGGGAGCTGCACCTGCTCTGGAGTCCTTAAGGTTACAGGTCCAGGTGCTCCCATAGCACAGGCTTTGCGATAGAGAATCTAGCCAGAGATCAGATGGAGGATGCATCTCAGAGCATTTGCATCAACAGTCAGCAAGGGAAGATCACCAGGATTTATTTGACCAGACGGAGAAGAGGCCAGGAGTTTTAGCAGCCACATTCAGTACACATCAGACAGGGTCCTGGGAATTTAAGAGCAGTCACTCATCAGGAGAAGCAGGTGTAGAGAGGGGCCAGAGGGCAGAACACAGACCACAGGCCTCTTTTCCGCTCCACCAAGAGCACACATATGTTTTCTCTCATGCCCAGGATGCCATCTCCACTGAGACAGAAGACAGGGATGAGGAAAAAGTCTGCAAGTCTACGAGACAACCTAGCATAAGACTGGAGTTAGAAGAGACTGTGATGAGCTTGTATCCATTTCTCCTTGTCCAACTGCCACCCTCATCCCTAATTTGTGGGACCGGGGCTCAGAAGGAAGTATGGCTCAGTTACAGAAAATAAAGAACATGACATATTTTTGTACCTGAATTGTACAGTGTAGGTTTTCTACTCATTTGAATCATAAAATTAGTTTATTATCAGAGGTACACAAAGGGATAAAACACGAGAATATTAATCTTTTCTAGAATTTAAGTTTCTGGAGGCAAAAATATTAACAGTTCATCTCTCTTTTCTTATTGTGGTAACACTTAGCCAAAAGAACAGTAAATGCTGACAGTTAATCACCATGAAAAGTTGATCAGGTATATTCTGGATAATAGCTTTCAGATGAAGGATACTGTGTAAAACATTTTAGAATGGTTTTTCATCCATACTGGTTAAGAAACATTTTCATATTTACAGGGACAAATTTTGGTTACCTGAAAAATTCAGTTCTACCTTTTGATTTGGTCTGGACACTTGGAGGTCAGCAACAGAGAGCAGGAATGAGGCAGAGCAAGAACAGAACAAGGGGCTGCCACAGGGGCGGCGGGGGTCAAATGGAAGCAACCTGGAGGATAGTCCTCCTTGAGGCTTGGAGCAGAGCTTCAGGTTGGGCACCACGACAGAGCTGGGCCAGAAGTCTAACACAGCAGGCTGGAACACAACCCGGGAGACTCGTGTAGTTGGGTTCAATCAGTCAAGGCAAACAAGAAGACAGCCCGTGGCTGGGAATGTTCATGGAATGCTCGTGGAATACTCAGCGCAGAGACTCCCTGCAAGCGCAAGGGTATCAAGTAAGAGTTAAAGGGGAAGTTGGGTCATGGTGTGGAATCATATTAAGGTCAGCGTTGATGGCTTGCAGAACTTAGATAGAAAGCACTGTCTTAATGCAGGAGTGTGACTGTAGCCTGGGTATAAGACGGGTGGCAGTACCTCATGTGGGAGCTGTGGAAGGCTGATATCCCTCTTCTTACTTCGGCTCATACTCCAGAAGTGGGCCTAGACCTCGGTGTGGGATGACTTTGAAAATGAGTTTCAAAATAAGGAAACGGAACTTTTGACCTTTGAGACCAGACTCTTCCAAGCTCAAACAATGACTTTCGTTAATGTGGCAGACTGTATTTTCCTAGAATTCCCACGACAAGATTTCTAGTCCCATATGCTCTTCAAGGACCTTGTGACACCCTCCCAAGAGGTGGAGTTCACTGCTTGAACTGCCTAGGACCACCTTGTCACTGCAGAAGTGATGCTGTGTGACTGCCAAGGCTAGGTCATAAAAGGCAGTATTGCATCTGTCCGGTTCTCTCTCTCTCTGTCTCTGTCTCTGTCTCTGTCTCTCTCTCTCTCTCTCTCTCTCTCTCTGTGTGTATCTGTGCATATTTTAGTTTGTGATTGTCTATGTTTGGTTTCATTAATCTAAAAACAAGAAAAACCCCTTTTTTATCTTCCAGAAATTCTTTGTTAGATCTGGTAGTTTTGGTATCCTTTCTGGGATTCTGGATTATTTTATTTATTTTTAGAGACAAGAGTCTCTCTCCGTTGCCCAGGCTGGAGTGCAGTGGTGCCATCACTAAAGCCTCCAACTCCTGGGCTCAAGAGATCCTCCTGCCTCCGCCTCTGGAGTAGCTGGGATTACAGGTGTGTGCCACCATGCCCAGATAATTTCTAAATTTTTTTGTAGAGACAGGCTTTGTTCTGTTGCCTTGGCTGGTCTTGACTTCTTGGGCTCAAAAGATCCTTCTGCCTCAACTTCACAAAAAATGGTGTAAGCCACCATGCCTGGCTTGGAGTGTTATTTTAAAAATACATTTTCTTTCATTTCTATGGGGCTTTGGCAGGGAGGGACAAAAAGCATGTGTTCGGGCCACCTTCTTGATCTAGCAATTTCTACTCTTTTAAAAATGCACAAAATATGTAATCTCAAAAACATTTTTCCCTTTGAAACTTTATTATACAAATTAAAAAAAAAATATATATATATATATAAAGTAGAATAGTACAGTCAACCTCCATGAGCCCATGCCCCGGCTTCACTAATGAACAGCTCATATCTGTTTCCCACTCTCTCTGGCCCCACTCCCCAGCCCTGGCTTATTTGAAGCAAATCTAGCCCTCTAATAACTTATTTCAGTATCTGTAGCAAACAAGGGTATCCCTTTTAAAACCTAACTGCAGTGTCTTCATTCACTTCCCCCAATCAATAATTCCTTCACATAACCAAATATCCAGTTTGTTTAACATTTTCCCCATTTTCTATCATTTTTAAAAGGTTTGAATTAGAATCTAAACAAGGTTCAAAACACTGTGACTGATTAATATATCTCTTACTGTCTTTTAATCTATAGGTTCTCACTCTCACCTCTTATTTTTTCTGCTTTGCTACTTAATCGTAGAAATGGGGGTATCTGTAATGCAGTTTCCCACATTCTCACACTGCTGACTGCATCCCATCCTGAGCATGTTCTCCCCTCTGCTTTTCAATTGGTAGGTAGAGCCCAGTGTGTAACCAGGTTTAGGTTCGGTTTTTGGCATGAGTAGGTGGTGGTGTGTACCTCTGTCAGGAAGCGCGTATCTCTTTTGTGATACTAGGAGCCATTGATGATCATTGATTAGAGCCATTAATTCATTAGGAGTTTCCAAAATAGTGATATTCTAATCCTGTCATTCCTTCTTCATTATTGAGTGGAATGCTTTTATAAGCAGGATCTTATCCCCTCACAAATGATTTGGTTACTCTGAGGAGTCGTTCATACAGGAAAGGTAAAAATGTTTGCTTCTTGTCCTCTACTGACCAGTCTTCAAAATAGCATGCTGTTCCCTAGCATCCTCCACAAGTGACTCATCACTGAGGCGTTTAGTTTTTTAAGTCTCATTATGAACTGTGGGTTCATTTGATAAGTTTTAACCCGGGCAGTTATCTTCATTGATCCTCAAATTTCCCCATCTTCGGCCAGTAGGAACCTATTCTAGATGGGCCTGAGTCCTTTTGATACTACCCTAATGGTCCTTCATAGCTTCCTTGCTTTTGTATGACAATACGTTCCAGGCCCATCTAATGTATTTCCTGTACCAGAGCTAGAATTTTTTAGGGAGCCTTGGTTTGTTTTAGTGGGATATGGAACTTACAGACCATAACCTGGGTGCTGGGGGTATTCATTGCTCCTGGTTACTCTGAGAATATTGCATACTTTCACTTCAGATCAAAATCAGGACTATAGGATTTTTATTTGACTCTCTCTTCTGTACTTTTTTTTTGTCCATCCCCCAAATCCCAGTTCTCAATGACACCACCATAATCTATCAGGAGCTGTATCCCATGAGATATACACAACATTCTCAAAACAACAACGTCACCATCATTACCAACAATATCATTACTAAACAGTGTCAGATTTTTTGTAAAGTTATTTGTGTCCTTACAGTGTATCTCACTGGCCATATGCAATGACATTATGTGTTTTGAGTCACTTGGAATGACTTCCTTCTGTGGCTTTGTACCACCAATAGGATATAGTCAGCGTTCCCTGTCCACAGGTTCTGCATCCTGCGGTTACAAAGGGCTAACTATATACACATTTGGGTTCATCTGCATTTTACTTTGGATATTTAGGGATATTTTATTTTATTTATTTTATTTTATTTATTTTATTATTTATTTTATATTTTAATTTAATTTAATTTAATTTAATTTATTTTTGAGAGAGTCTCGCTCTGTCACCCAGGCTGGAGTGCAATGGCATGATCTCAGCTCACTGCAACCTCCACCTCCCGGGTTCAAGCGTTTCTCCTGCCCCAGCTTCCCGAGTAGCTGGGATTACAGGAATGCGCCATCACACCTGGCTAATTTTTTTATTTTTGTATTTTTGTAGAGATGGGGTTTCACCATGTTGGCCAGGTTGATCTTGAACTCCTGACCTCAGGTGATCCGCCCACCTCGGCCTCCCAAAGTGCTGGGATTACAGGCATGAGCCACCGTGCCCAGCTGCTTTTTAATTTTTTTTTACATTTAATTCTGCTTCATACTTACGGAAAGATTTACATGGTTCCACAAAGAAATCTAGGTTCTAGAGCTGTCCCTTCTACTCTATTCTCTTTTTTTCTGCTGTTATCCTATTATTGGTTTCTTTTTTAAATGTAGGCAAATAAGTGGATATATTTCTGTTGCTTCCTTTATCTTAAGTAGGATTGTATTAGTCCGTTTTCAGGCTGCTGATAAAGACATAACTGAGACTAGGTAATTTATAAAGGACAGAGGTTTAATGGACTCACAGTTCCATATGGCTGGGGAGGCCTCACAATCATGGTTGAAGACAAAGGAAGAGCAAAGGGACTTCTTACATGGCAGTGGGCAACAGAGGACTTGTGCAGGGGAGCTTCTTTTTATTTATTTATTTTTTATATATTTTTTAAGACAGAGTCTCGCTCTGCCGCCCAGGCTGGAGTGCGGTGGTGCGATCTCTGCTCACTGCAAGCTCCGCCTCCCGGGTTCACACCATTCTCCTGCCTCAGCCTTCCAAGTAGCTGGGACTACAGGTGCCTGCCGCCATGCCCGGCTAATTTTTTGTATTTTTTTTTTTTTTTTTTTTTTTTTGAGACGGAGTCTCGCTGCGTCGCCCAGGCTGGAGTGCAGTGGCCGGATCTCAGCTCACTGCAAGCTCTGCCTCCCGGGTTTTTACGCCATTCTCCTGCCTCAGCCTCCCGAGTAGCCGGGACTACAGGCGCCCGCCACCTCGCCCGGCTAGTATTTTTTTGTATTTTTTAGTAGAGACGGGGTTTCACCGTGTTAGCCAGGATGGTCTCGAACTCCTGACCTCGTGATCCGCCCGTCTCGGCCTCCCAAAGTGCTGGGATTACAGGCTTGAGCCACCGCGCCCGGCAATTTTTTGTATTTTTTAGTAGAGACAGGGTTTCACTGTGTTTGCCAGATGGTCTCGATCTCCTGACCTTGTGATCCGCCCGTCTCGGCCTCCCACGGTGCTGGGATTACAGGTGTAAGCCACCGCCTTGGGGGGGAGCTTCTTTTTATAAAACCATCAGATCTCGTGAGACTGATTCACTATCACCAGAACAGCACGGGAAAGACCTGCCCCTATGATCTAATTACCTCCTACCCATCCCTCCCATGACATGTGGGAATTCTGGGAGCTACAATTCAAGGTGAGATTTGGGTGGGGACACAGCCAAACCATATCAAGGATATTACAGTTTCGTCTGCCTCCCTTTCTTCACTTACCAATGTATCCTAGAGATTATTCCATAGTAGTGCATCAAGATTCTTCATTTGCTATTTACAGATATATAGATATCCATTGTGTGGAGGTACATTTAATTTTCTTTTTAAAAATAAATTTGGATCTTACTGTATATAGAATTTTCTATCTTTTCATTAAGCATTTCTTTAAGTATTAAGCATTTCTCTGTTAAAAATGATTATTTTTATTTTTTATTTTTTTGAGATGGAGTCTTACTCTGTCACCCAGGGTGGAGTGCAGTGGCACAATCTCGGCTCACTGCAGCCTCTGCCTCCCAGGTTCAAGCAATTCTCCTGCCTCAGCCTCCCGAGTAATGGGATTACAGGCACACATCACCATGCCAAGCTAATTTTTATATTTTTAGTAGAGCTGGGGTTTCGCCATATTGGTCAGGCTGGTCTCGAATTCCCAACCACAGGTGATCTGCCTGCCTCAGCCTCCCAAAGTGCTGGGATTACAGGTGTGAGCCACTGCGCCTGGCAAGAAATGGTTTTTTTAATGGCTGCATATTATTCATATTCATATGTCTGCATGAGGAAGCACAAAATTTATTTTAAAATTCCCCAATTGTGTCTCCATATGGGTGTGTGTTTGCTGTGACCAGGGGATCTTGAAGTCTCTTCTGTTAGATTTCTCAGCTAGCTGCAATAGCCATGCCTATGTTCTGTGTATTCTTTTTCAAGTTTCCTGGAACTCCATAGAAAAAAGGAAAATAACTCTTTTTTCTTCTTTACAAAGGGATAATTTTCTTTCTTCCATCCTCCAAATCCCAGTTCTCAATGATACCAACATAATTCATCAGATGAATTATCCAACTCGTCCAGCTCCGTCCAAACTCCTCACCCCCCAGTATTCTTCTCCTGTCTCTGAGTGATCTCAAGGTTCCTGGGGAATCTAAATTGCCTACTTGTCATAAAATAGTTAAAGATCAGGCTGGGTGTAGTGGCTCACACCTGTAATCGTAACACTTTGGGAGGCCAAGGCAGGAGGACTGCTTGAGCCCAGGAGTTTGAGACCAGCCTGGACAACACAGTGAGACCCCATCTCTACAAAAATTTTAAAAATTAGCTGGGTATGGTGGCATGTACCTGTGATCCTAGCTACTTGGGAGGCTGAGGTGGGAAGATTGCTTTAGCCCAGGAGTTCGAGGCTGCAGTGAGCCAAGATGGTGCCACCGCATTCTAGTCTGGGCAACACAGCAAGACGCTGTCTCAAAAAAAAAAAAAAAGGGAAATTATTGATATGGTGCTAAATTTCTTATGTTAATATCCTAGCCCCCACAGTGATACTTTTATGACCTGGGTCTTTTGGGAGGTGATTAGGTCACAAGGGCAGAATCCTAGTGAATGGGATTAGTGCCCTTGTAAAAGAGGCCTAAAGGAGCTCTTTTTTGCCTTCCTTAAAAATAAAAAAAGTTAAAGATCCTTGTCTTAAAGAATCAAACTTAAGATTTATTAGTTGAGGCTTGAAACTGAGTGTTTCTTAAGCATCTTATCTAAATTGTTGGACATTTTACCAATCTTGAAGGCAGAAAGATAGCAAAAAGCCTGATAAAATATTTTTAAAAATTCTTATTTTTAAAGCAGTATACATATTTTTAAAAGACAGTTTTTCAAACACATTTGTAAGTAAAACTAAGATAAATTTATGAGTCATTAAAATATATCTTAAATATTACATATTTTTAAACATTAATTTTGAGTTACATTAAAATGTTAACAAATGCTATATTAACGTGATGAAATAAGAATGGTAACAAGAAGCCTTGTTAATGAATAGACTATATTTTTCTAATCACAGTACACATTCACCAAGCTGTAACTCATTCTAATAATTGCAGATCCTCTGTTCATATAATTGTAGGGAAAATATCTGAGAAAGATATTAATGAAGTTACATAATTTAGGCCAGGTGCACTGGCTCACACCTGTAACCCCAGCACTATGGGAGGCCAAGGCAGGTGGATCACTTGAGCCCAGGAGTTCAAGACCAGCCTGGCCAACATAGCAAAAGCCCATCTCTACTAAAAATAACAAAAATTAGCCAAGCGTGGTGTCGCATGCCTGTAGTCCCAGCTACTCAGGAGGTTGATAAGAGAATCACTTGAACCTGGGAGGCAGAGGCTGCAGTGAGCCGAGATCATGCCACTGCACTCCAGCCTGGGCGACAGAGCAAGACTCTATCTCAAAAAAAAAAAAAAAAAAAAAAAAAAGAAAGATAAACAGAACTGTGGATGGGGGCCCAGGCCCCCTGCAAAGGGGAGAGGGGACTTTTGTATAAAATAAAAAATCACTTAAATATATAATGGGCATAAATAGTTCATATATTTCGGGAAACAGAATTTCATTCTTACATTTTGTTTTAAAAGAAATACCTTAAGTTTTTGTTGAAGGTGTTTTACTTCCACCTGCAGAGTCTTGGTAGCTGTTTGAGCTGCTAAAGTCTTCCGAGTCTCAATAGCCAGCTGCCGACTAAAGGCTCTGCTGTTCAACCTCAGTTGTTTTTCCAAGCTCTGAAAACAGTATATATTTTAACTATTCTGCAACCAAGTTAGTATATTAACAACTTCAATTATCATGGAACTAACTACATTTATAAAAAGTGCACATTTTCAATACAATTTTAGTGAATGGCTTATATAGGGGACATATATTAGAATGAAGTATAACCGAAAGCCCCCAAATCCCAGATCCCAGCTCTAGAGAACAAATATCACACGTTTTGAGCCTGTTTTTTACATACTCTAAAATTTGATTTAAAAATTCTTTTTTGTTTTTGAGTTGGAGTCTCACTCTGTTGCCCAGGCTGGAATGTAGTGGTGCGATCTCAGCTCACTGCAACCTCCGCCTCCTGGGTTCAAGTGATTCTCTTGCCTCAGCCTCCCGGGTAGCTGGGTTTACAGGTGCACGCCACCACACCCAGATAATTTTCATATTTTTAGTAGAGACGGGGTTTTGCTGTGTTGGCCAGGCTGGTCTTGAACTCCTGGCCTCAAGTGATCTGCCCGCCTTGGCCTCCCAGAGTGCTGGGATTACAGGCATCAGGCCACTGTGACCCACCCGATTTAACAATTCTGACCAGATCCTGGAAATCAGTAGACATCATGGATGGTCATTCCCAGACAACAGAAACTGAATGTTATAAAAGGGACCTAAACCACCATATCCATCCACACTGATGGACTATACGGCAATGAAATGACTGATTTAACTCAATAGCCATCCAAAACATATTCATCTGCTCTCGGGAATGAGAACTATTTTATTGAGAACTGTTAGATCCGGACTTGACAGAAGGCTTACCAAAAGGACCATTTGTTTTTGTTTTAACATAAAGTAGGACCTCCTCCATTATAACAGCAGTACTTTCCCAGACAGGAAAAGTGGAAGACATGGAAAGCTAAAAGGGGAAAAGAATCACTAAAAATACCACTCCCTAAAACATTCATGTTACAGAAGTCACATGTTTTGGTTCACAAAACAGTTTTCCTCCACTAAATGCCTACAACCAAACAGAAATTTCTCATACTTGATAAGTGCTTTTTGTATCAAAGAAAATAGTTATGGAATTTGTTTTGGTTTTATGTACGGATATAAAAACATGAACTATTTAGATATATATATATATAAATAGATTTGCTTTTGCATGACAGACATACGCTAAGATGAATATTACCTAAAAGGCCAAATAATATCACTTTGGTATACAAGAGTGAAAAATGAGGTTGCTCATTATTTTCTGTAGATCACATATCAATTTCATGTGAAAAAAATTTTTTGGAAAATAGAGAATTTTAACAACGGAAGAAATAATTGAGATAAAAATGTGGAGGAAATGAACCAGATATTTACTTACTTCAAGATCATAGAAAATACTTGTGTTTCAGCATCAAATATTAATTAAACTCTAAATTAATTCCATTTATGTTTATGTCCAAACAGACTCAAACTATCTAATGTTAAGACATGCAGGAGAATTCTTAATATGGTATCAATTCCTTCTCCCAAGTCATCTCTTATAATGTAATCCCCAGGCTTTTGACAACCATATACCATTGAGGAAAATTAATCCAGTCATCTCTTTAATTATTTTAATTCCTTTTCCTTCCCTACTACCAGGAACATTATCTGGGAAAAATTGCTATTTTGAAAATAACTACAAATGTTTGTGTGGTAATGCCTGGCCAAAATGGTGAGGGAGAATGCAAAAGGTACTGAATGGATGCACTGAGTAGGTTTTTAGGGAAGTAGCCTTTTAATCAACAGATTAAGGTAGAGGGTTGACTTCAAAGAGGTTTCACGTAACACAATGCAATCTTTAAAGCACAGGGAAAAAGTCCCTTAGCACTGTAGCTGTACTCTCTTAGAGAATGGTCGTGTCCAGATAAACCAGCCCAGCCACAAAGTGAACTCTTGTGCAATGGTCATTTCCACATAAACCAGCCCAGCCACAGAGTGAACTCTTGTGCACTGCAACAGATGAACATTTCTAGTTTGAGCTGCTTCTGTTTTTCCTTCAAACCCTGCCCTCTATTAGACAATAATTATTTAGTGTAGCATGACAAGCGAAGCAGTTAGTAACACTTTGTTACAGAGGGGGCGCATCCATGATTAATTCACACCCTCTCTCTATTCACTTCGAAATCTTAAACTGTCTGGGCTCCTGAAATACAGACCTGTATTTTTTTGTCATTTGCCTCCATTTTTGTTGTGATAATAGATAATTTATGAGTGAGTTCTTCCCTTTCTGCAAGGTTTTTGTCTTCAGAAAGTTTCTGCAGTGCCTGCAGGGTATCTTTAGTCTTCAGTAACTGGCTGTCAGTTTCTCTAAGTTTCCTAGATACCGTTCTTTCCTTTTCCTGGGATTTCCTAAGTAGTTGCCTTAAATTTTTTACTTCATTCTGATGTTTAGCCATAATTTGAGGTAGATTATTTTGTGAATTCTCATATTTTCCTATAGCTTTCAAATGCCTAAGCTGAAGTTGTTTCAAAAATTGGTTTTCTGTAAGGATGGCTTCCAATTTAAGATGCATATCAGCTAATTCATTTTTTAGTCCTTTAATTTTATGAAGCCTTGCTGAGAGTATTCGATGAGCCATAGCATCTCTTCTTTGGGCAATCATATGGATTTGAGAATTAAAGAGTGATGCATTCCAGGTGTGCTTTTTTTCAACTGAGATTTCCTTCTGGCCTGTGTAAGCAGATAATCCAGTTTATTACTAGTAATATATACAGATATGCAAATATGCACATATGCATAATCGCCCTCCCACGCCCCCCTGCACACACACCACACACATACACACAAGCATAAGTGTAATTAGAAGGGGAAAAAGACTAATATTTAATCAATATCCATGCTTTAGGCTAGGTGGTTTACATATAAATATCTCATTTAATACAATTATTCAAGGTCAGTTGTAATATATTTTATAGCTGGAGATTTTACATCATTTGTCCAAGGTTACATAGCTACAAAGTGACACAGAATGGATTGAAAACCAGGTCTTCTTTGACTCTAAAATCTGTACTTAGATTTCTATTTATAACAGCTAGACTAAAAACTGTGATAATAGGCCAGGTGCAGAGGCTCATGTCTGTAATCTCTGCACTTCGGGAGGCTGCAGTAGGAGGACTGCTTGAGGACAGGAGTTTGAGACCAGCCTGATCAACAGAGTCAGATCCCGTCTCTAAAAAAAACACAATTTTTTATGTTTATTTTTATTTTTTTTTGGGACGGAGTCTCCCTCTGTTGCCCAGGCTGGAGTGAAGTGGTGCAACCTTGGCTCACTGCAACCTCTGCATCCGGAGTTCAAGCAATTCTCCTGCCTCAGCCTCTCTAGTAGCTGGGATTACAGGCATCTGCCACCACGCCCCGGTAATTTTTGTATTTTTAGTAGAGATGGAGTTTCACCATGTTGGCCAGGCTGATCTCGAACTCCTGACCCTCAAGTGATCCACCCTCCTCGGCCTCCCAAAGTGCTGGGATTACAGGCATGAGCCACTGTGCCTGGCCTCTACAAAATTTTAAAAAGTAGCCTAACTTGGTGGCACATGCCTATAGTCCTAGCTCCTCGGGAAGCCTTGGTGGGAGGATCCCTTGAGCTCAGGAGTTCGAGGTTGCTGTGCACTATGATTGCACCACTGCATTCCAGCCTGGGTGACAAAGTGAGACTCTGTCTCAAAAACCAACCAACCAACCAACCAACCAACCAACCAACCAACCCCATGATAATAGCTGACTAAGTGCTTATCATATGTCAGGCATTAAACTAAATGCTTTCTGTAGATTATCTGATGTAATCCTTTCAACAACATGTTAAGGGTAATTAGAGTGTAACATGAGAGCCCAATGTAAAGAACTTATATATTCAAAATGACCCTCAAAAGGTCATCAAATTATATAAGAGTCTATCTATTTGTACAGATACTGATTTTCCATCTCTGAATAAATCCAACACAGTCAATTTTTCCTGTTACTTTGGCTGGGCACCAAATGAAGTAATTGGCATGTGTTCAGGAGTCTACCTTTTTTTTTTTGAGACGGAGTCTCGCTCTGTCACCCAGGCTGGAGTGCAGTGGCACGATCTCGGCTCACTGCAAGCTCCACCTCCCAGGTTCACACCATTCTCCTGCCTCAGCCTCCCGAGTAGCTGGGACTACAGGCGCCCGCCACTGCGCAGGGCTAATTTTTTTTGTATTTTTAGTAGAGACGGGGTTTCACTATGTTAGCCAGGATGGTCTCGATCTCCTGACCTCGTGATCTGCCCGCCTCGGCCTCCCAAAGTGCTGGGATTACAGGTGTGAGCCACCGTGCCCGGCCCAGGGGTCTGTCTTAAGCAAAAGTCTCTAAAAAACATCACACTTAGCACCAAGCTTACATAATTGAATTTGAGTATGTTAAATGCATGTGTAAATCACTGTACTATTATCCCATTTTAAAGATAAACACACTGAAGCTTGGGGATGTCCCTTGTCAATGAGCACACAGCTAGGAAGTGGTGAGACAGAGCCCACTGTCTGTGTTGGGTGGGAACAGGCAATTCTACCTGTGATAGAAACAATGAACTAAGAGAGCCAAAGCATGCTCTGGAGATGAAGCATTTGAATCATAACTATGAAAGAACTCGTAAGATTATACAACACAGTATCACATCAGTAACTGGTGGCCTATCTTTGCAATTATGCCTTCAAGTGTATTTATTTTCCCACAGTTTAGTAGGGGCTATGGCTGAATATTGAGTATTTTAGAATAGGCTTCTGAGCACACTAAGTGGGAAGCAGAGCAGGCCAGCCTCTAGGACATCTACTAGAAGGCCTGTGAAGAGGTGTCTGTGGTTTTGTTGAGGCCGTACACTTTAATACTCTGGGCACTGACTAGGGAAGCTCTAGACCCAGGCCATATGGATCAGGCTGGTTTAAAATAGGGGTGGGCAAAGACTGACATGTTCTACACTGTGGCCAGCATGACTGAACCTGACCCCCAACTTGTAATGTCTTCCAGCTCTTAGGTGCTCTGACCCTGGAGGAGATAGGGATTTCACTGAGATGAGAAGGATGGATGATGGGATCCACGGGCACTGGAGGCTTATATTCCCCTTATGCCATGCTCAAGTGATGGGAGGGCAGAGGCATTAGAGGGTGCCGAGGGACTAAACGCCATGGCCCCAGGAGCTCTGGCCAAGGCCCCAGGAGTCAAGAAGTGCACAGAGGGCATGGATGCTATGGAAAGGGGAGGGGCTGGCCTTTTAAAGATCACGTGGCTTGGACAAGGAACACGCAAGCGGTAAAAATGAAAGGCAGAGGCTCCTCCCCCAATATTATTTGTGTAAGGCCCTTTCCACATCCCTGCCCCCTCATATTCCCTCATTCCCCAAACGTGTCTGAGATTGAATTTCCTGTCTACCCTAGTGAGTGGGTGGGGAGGACAAGCCAGGTTTGTTGGCTTCAGAAAGGTAAGTATACCACTTGCATTTGAGGGGTATGTAACAAATTCATACTGTATCCATCACACATACTTGTGTAACTATAAAGGCTATGGAAAATTGGAATAGAGTGTATTCCTTAACGATTTTATATCTCATTATCCTAACCCACACATAAGAATGGTATAATTTATAATTTCAATCCCATTTCACAAATAATAGAAGCAGATTTAGCTGAATGACTATTCTTAAGACAACTAAGTTTTAAACCACTGAATTAAAATAAAACATTCACTCAAGTTAATTCACCACAAACATAAATTTAAGTCCATAGTTGCCAAAACGGCATCTGCACATTATGTATAATGACGTATGCTCTTCTGAACAGTTCTAAGAATGTCCCCATGCTCACTTCACCCACAAACAGGCCTGTCTTCCTTCCCAGCCTGTCTCCCCAGGCCGCCCTCCTCCTCAAACCCTTACTGTAGAAGCTCTCTTGTCCTCCTTAGTCCATGCTGTTTCCTCCTCCTCTTCTGCCTGGCCTCATCCTAGCTCCCTCTCCTGTCATTGTCCCCTTTGGTCTCATTGTCCCATTTCTATCCCTGTGCTCCTCCACACCTTCACTCCAGCTCTGCTTCTGACATACGGACTTGGGGGTCCGCACTGTATTTTCCCCTAACAAAGATGAACTCATTTTCTCCACGAACCAGGGTGAAGAAGAGGTTCACAGGAGGAGCCTTTCCCCTTGCTGTTCTCGGTAGTTTCCATGGTTAGCCTGCTGGAGAAGGCGTGTCTTCAGCGCTGCCTTAGGTTGTCCACCTACACCTGACCAAGGACAACAGGGCAGAAGGTGTTCCAAGCATTTGGATGTGGTAAATTAACTTTTTTCTTTGCATACTAATGTCTTGAATGACCATGACATGTTTTTGGCATTGTATTGACAAAGAAAATCTGTCAAGGAAGCAATTTTAACAGGATACGTAACTGAAAGAGTTCTGAAAAGACATTTTCTAGAAAAGAAGGATAATCTTTGAAAAGCAAATTGCATGACTATATTGCTTGCTATTTACAATGAGTTAAGTAAATTTCCAATGTTTGACCAAAGCAAAAATTCTATTAAATTGAAGTCCTCATTTCATATTCGTAATTTTCTCCATGAAATGTCTTTCTGCCATAAAATTTGCTTTCATCAATTTTCTAAGATGGGAATTGAACATAATCTCTGATGTTACTGTTCTTTGGTGAATTCTGAATCTCTGTTGGTGGTTCCTCATTCAGCATTACCTCCCCTTAGGGTCAGAGAGCTACTTTTAATTGAACATTTGCTTGAGAAGGGGCTGTACTGGCTAAAACATTAAGACTTTCGCTTTGGGTTAGAATTATATGACACCAGGGTGGAAGAAATTATTTGCTGCTGCAAACACTGGCAAAACATGAACTGGGGAATAAAAGAAAAAGACGAGGAAATACTTTATTGTTCTGTGACAAAGCTTGAGGTTGCAATTAGTATTTTACGTTCATCATATGCTGGGCAAGGGTTTCCTGGGACATAAAAATCTGAGTTAAAGATGCATGCAAGATTTATTTAAAAGAATTTCAGAGTATTAATATACAAAAGGACACCCAAGTAAGAGCAAACCTTTTACTATTCTGGATAATGGAATTTAGGATTCTGGTCTCCTGTGAAGTAACTGAATTAATTTAGGTTGTTCTCAATTTATAAACAGGCATCTTGCACAAAGAACTCAATAAGCATTTGTTGAATAAATAAATGAGGAATCAGCTTTAAAAAGCTAAATTATAAGGTACTTAGAACTCAAAATGCAGTTTCTCTCTTGTAGAAAGTTTTATAAATGCTAACTGCCCTCTTGCATGATCCCACAAAAGCTTATGATCAATATAAAATGTAGTATATAGATTCAAGATCTCTTATTGTAAACCCTTGGAACTGGTATGTTGCAGAATTTGGGGGGTTTTAAAGGTGAGTGCATATATGGTATTTTCCACATTTCTCTCATGGGATCCGGAACACCACCCTTTAATGAAACTATACTTTTGCAGTGAAATATAATGACTCTTCACACTAAGTGAACTAAGTAAAGATCTGCTTCATGTTAGTTCAAATAAGGTTTTTGTTGCCAAATCAACTTTGATGCCAAGGATATGAAAGATGTTGGGTTTTTGGAGACTTGTAAATTTCAAATGTGGATAAGGAATTCTGTATTTGTAGGATCTAACCATGATGTCATTTTTGATGGAGTCCAGGCATGAGAGGAGGAGCGGACTTTTCATTTCCTGCCTTGGGCCTTGCCAGTGGAGGTAGGACCCCCACCTCTCTAGAAAAGTAACATTTAACCTTTTGAGACTCTGGTGAAAGGCACAGGCCCTTCTAGAAAAGTTTACGAACACACATAGACACAAAAAAATGCATAGAATTTCATGGGGTTCACAGCCATGTGTCTTAGATAAAGAATCCCTGCCCTATAGCAGGGGAACTGAAGATTCTGGGGGTTCCAGAAGTGGCACAGAGGGTCCTGGACACAGCTGGTAACAGCAGGCTGGGGACGCAAGATGCAGTGTGGACATGACAGTGGCAGATGTGCCCCCCAAACAGCAGGCCCTTTATCGTCCACCTGTTGACTGAAGTGCTCTGATTGTCAATGTGGACAAGAGCTCCAGCTATTTCTATATGAGGAATACTTATGAGCTCAAGATTGCCTAAAATGAGAGGAAGGAATTACAGTCTGGGCAGGGAAGGAAGAAGAAAGGAGATCAAAGATAGCACAAGCGAATTCCAATTTGGACAGCTGGGACCTGATAGAATTGGTAAAATCTGCAAAGAAATGACATTATTAACAGCCTTTTGAACCATCTCCATTTCAAAAGATGGTCTTTGCCAATATGCCTCACCGGACTTGGAGACCATCCTCTTGGGGTGTTGAGACAGGTATTTACATTTCACTGGCGATTCAAACACTGATTCTTCAGCTGAGATGAAAGGCAAGAAGCCAGTGAAATCCAAGTATTGTGGTACTCTGTAACAAGGCCACCTGTTAACTAAAAACGGAACTAACCTCACTAGTAGGCTCCAGTAGGGTAAGCTATGCAGGGGCTAGGCTTTACATTTGAAGCCTCTCTGTTATTTTATAATTATTCTTAATTTCTCTATTTCCTAATTTCTTCTAGAAAAGTTCACCTATAATACACATTTACAATATGGGAAAACAATAAAACTGAGTATGAACCACTTCAAACACTAGTGCAGGAAAATAACATCATTATGATCAGAAATTTGGTCTTGCTTGGGAAATCTTACTCCTTACCTTTAGATTGGGAGATTTTAGAAACATTGTACTTTTTCTTCTCCTTTTCTTTAACCACAGGCTGCTTTAAATAATTTCTATTAATGGCCTTTTCTGAACAATCACAGAGAAAGTCTTCTGAATAATCATACTGAGAACTTAAACTTCCACAGGAGCACTGAGACCTGCTATAATCAACACTCTTAGCGGAAGCGCTACTGTTCCGTGAAAAATCGCCTGTGCCTGGGCTTCTCTTGCATTCTGCAGATCTTCTATTGTTTTCTAATGCCACGCTGGAGAACTGCTCATCTACATTGGTTTTTGTTAGATCAGCCAAAGACATAGCAAACAACCTAATAAAAGAAAAGTAAAACGTAATAAAATTATTTTTGAATTCATATTTATTGACATTAAAATGAACCTATGCTTTTTTTTATATATATATATCTATACACACACACACACACACACACATATATATATATTTTTTTCCTTTTTAAAGACAGGGTCTCACTCTGTTGCCTAGGTTGGAGTGCAGTGGCGTGACCATGACTTTCCGCAGCCTTGACCTCCTGGGCTCAAGCGATCCTCTCAGCTCAGCCTCTGGAGTAGCTGCGACTACAAGTGTGTGCCGTCACGCCTGGCTAACTTACTATTTTTTGGTAGAAATGGGAGTCTCACTATGTTGCCCAGGCTGGTCTTGAACTCCTGGGCTCAAGTGATCCTCCCACCTCAGTCTCACAAAGTGGTGGGATACAGGCATGAGCCACCATGCTCAGCCATGGACACAAACTTTGAATACTTTCAATAAGCCCTTTTTGTTGTCTAAAGTGAGAATTTAAAATGGAAGGAATAGAAAGTCAAATACAAGAAAGACCCCAAATTTATACCCTTAATAAAATTAACATTAGTTACAAAGCAGATGGTTCTGCATTTCTTTATTATGCTACTACACTAAGGCACAGTAACACCACAAGTATCTCTTTTATAGCAGCCTACCTCAAAAGCAGATTGAAACAAACAGATCCATCTTCTGAGGTCTTTAAAAGGATTACCTTTCCATTTAATTCTCAATTCTCTTGTTTTATCAAGAAAGCAAAAGAGAATTTAGCTGGCATTAGATCTTTTGCAACAGGAATCTAATATCACTTTCTCTACTGAGAGGGTTTTTTCTGAAGTGTTTTGGCTTTCTGATGCATCTGCTTAACTCTAGCCTTCTCTTCTGATGAAATATATCAGGCAGTCCACAATCTCCCCACTACAAGAAATCTTAGTCCAAATGATCTTAGTAATAATTAATATTAGCATTATACTTAATATCTAACTAGTGCTCTTACTTTGTACAAACTGCTTCACATCACCTCATTTCAGCCACCTAGAGGGAATAGGTTCAGACAGGTTAAAAGTTCAGAGACTGTCCATATTTTCCAGCTCCAGGGGCAGTGCTTTTTTCATTAAGCATCATGACTGCAATAACACATTGGTGGGAGCATTACACAATCCTAAGGCAAAGAATTTCTCTTTCCAGACACATTCTGCTGTGTAGTGGTGGGCAGAAGCAGATCCTTCTTTGTGAACCTTTACATCTACATTAAGAAGAATCCAGGCCTGGTATTGTGGCTCACATCTGAAATACCAGCACTTTGGGAGGCTGAGGCAGGTGGATAGCTTGAACTCAGAAGTTCAGGACCAGCCTGGGCAACATGGCGAAACCCTGTCTCTACAAAACAAATACAAAAATTAGCGGGGCATGGTGGTGCACACCTGTAGTCCCAGCTACTTGGGAGGCTGAGGTTGGATTGCTTGAGTCCGGGAGGCAGAGGTTGCAGTGAGCTGTGATTGCGCCACTGCATTCCAGCCTGGGTGACAGGGCCAACTCTGTCTCAAAAAAAAAAAAGAAGAATCCCAGATGTTGGTGTAGGGGATCCTGAAGGACTACAAATGCTCCAGTGTAGCTCTCACAGCCTTGCCTCTCCTTGTCCCCAGGAGCTGTTCCTCCCTGCCCTCTGGCTCATGACCTCAGTCCCTAATTTCTTCCTCACCTATCTTGATAAATCCAAATGGCTCAAACAATGGTTGCTAATTGGCAAGAATAATTTGTTTTTTTTGTTTTTTGTTTTTGGCCAGTTGTTTCTGACTCAAGCTAGACTTCAGCTGACTTCTCCTGCTAAAGCTCTATAAAAATTCCCTCCTTCTTCCTTTAGAACACTCCTTCAACAAGTGGTCTTATGCAGGCAATTTTGAATAAAGGCTTAATTCAAGAGTGTTTTTCATGTTACATTCACAAATTGTCAAGCTACAATCGTGGGAGGGAGTGTGACGGAGTAGAAGGTGATGGACAATTTGAAGGCAGACAGGTTTGGGTTTGAACTTGGGTCTGCCTGTCACTTAAGTGCTCTTGTCCATCTGTAAAATGTGAGTGACACCACCAATCCCCTAGGGTTGAGAAAGAAAAGAAGCTTATCTGAGGAATGCAACCCCCTTTATTTATTTATTTATTTTTTATTTTTATTTTATTTATTTATTTTTTGAGACGGAGTCTCGCTCTGTCGCCCAGGCTGGAGTGCAGTGGCCGGATCTCAGCTCACTGCAAGCTCCGCCTCCCGGGTTCCCGCCATTCTCCTGCCTCAGCCTCCCGAGTAGCTGGGACTACAGGCGCCCGCCACCTCACCCGGCTATTTTTTTGTATTTTTTTAGTAGAGACGGGGTTTCACCGTGTTAGCCAGGATGGTCTCGATCTCCTGACCTCGTGATCCACCCGTCTCGGCCTCCCAAAGTGCTGGGATTACAGGCTTGAGCCACCGCGCCCAGCCGCAACCCCCTTTAAATGATCAGGCCCAAAGAGGCATTGGAATGAGACAGCAGTCATGTCCCCCTATCCCCCCAGCTGAGTTAAGTAATCATTTCTAAGCTGCTTGCTCCCTGGGCTCTGACTGACACCACCAATAGCTATAAATTAACCTAACAATGCCATATGCTGGACACCACAGCTCATACCCTGTGGTTCAAACAGCAATCTAATCGCCAATCACTGTTATTTCTGTAAACCAATGAAAATCCCTGAAAAACGACATTTGCAATTGTCCCTCTCCTGACTTGTCCTTTTTTCTTTAAAAAATGCAAGCCTCTCACAGAAGACTAAAGTGAGCTTCGATTATCCCACGTTGATAAAGCAGAAGACTAGCCATCTTAGTCTCTTAGTGTAATAAAAATTGATGTAACAGGTAAAAAAAAAAAAAATTTTCTTAAATGGAAATCCTGTAGAGTCACATAAGAATAAACAAGACTATAAACAACTTCGCTCCTAAAACAATTCTACCAGGTTAAAATGTCCCCTAATGAGGGCTTTCTAGACTTAGCTGTGAGAAAGGTGGTGGATTGGAAGGCGTTACCGCCCTCCCCACATGGATGTGCGAGTCATAAGCCTCTGTGGATGCTGAGTCGTTCCCTTACCTACTGGCTCCAGCGGACTTCTGTATTTTGCAGGATCTTTATAGCTAGGAGTAATTGTAGCTTCTTAAAAATGCTTGAAAAATCAAAAATCTTTCAATATTTTAGTGAGAAGATCCCTTATTAGCAAAATTATCCACAATCCTTCCTGCTCCATACTTTGCCTAGCCTAACGTTAGGGATCTAGTTTCCTCACGATGGGTAAAGGGTAGTCTTACTACAAAGACAATTATTATTGTTATTATTTTGGTGGAATGGATGAGTAGAAAATGACTGCTACCAATTTTATTTATTTTATTTTATTTTTTGAGATGGAATCTCGCTCTGACGACAGGCTGGAGTGCAGTGGCATGATCTTGGTTCACTGCAACCTCTGCCTCCCCGGTTCAAGCGATTCTCCAGCCTCAGCCTCCCAAGTAGCTGGGACTACAGGTGCGCACCACCACACCCAGCTAATTTTTGTATTTTTAATAGAGACAGGGTTTCACCATGTTGGCCAGGATGGTCTTGATTTCTTGACCTTGTGCTCCGCCTGCCTCGGCCTCCCAAAGTGCTGGGATTACAGGCGTGAGCCAGCACGCCCGGCGTGCCATGAATTTTCTAGTGGATGTACTGTCAACTTGCTTTTGTCAAATTTCTAAAACACACAGTATGAGGTAGCGATCAATTCTACTACTGATCACTACTATAACCTAATCTGTCTCATGTAAAAAAAGCTATAAGCAACTTCAGATTAATTGCTATGTTCACCGATTTGTCTTATAATTAAACAGGCAAAAATATCTGAAAATCAAAAATCATAATTTCAATCCATATCCTAAGACACTGAATTTTTGGGAGCTTACTAAATTTAAAAGTTGTCATAAATGCTTTGTAGAGTATATTTAGATGCTATATTCTTTTGAAAGAATGTATTTACAACTTGGTAAGATCAGTGTATGGATTGACTGACCCAGTGTTTATCACTGCTTATTAATGTCAGTGTCACTAAAATCAGCTTTTAGGTAAACTCAGTATGCTTTTTGCTACAACAAATAGACAATTGTTCTTAATATTAATGGCATAGTCTTTGACAAAAAGAGGTCATAAGAAAAACTGGGATCAGCTGATATCAACATGTATATGAATTTTGTACCTGATTCACTAACATTTTAAAATGAAGATTAAAAAAATGTATCAAATATGTCAATTTATTTGGCTTACTGAGCATATATATTTAACACAACTGATTCCTAAGCCTTTGGGATACAATTTTTTTTTTGAGATGGAGTCTCGCTCTGTCGCCCAGGCTGGAGTGCAGTGGCACGATCTTGGTTCACTGCAACCTCCACCTCGCGGTTCAAGCGATTCTCCTGCCTCAGTTTCCCAAGTAGCTGGGACTACAGGCGCCTGCCACCACGCCTGATTTTTTTTTTGGTATTTTTAGTAGAGACTGGGTTTCACTGTGTTAGCCAGGATGGTCTTGATCTCCTGACCTCGTGATCCGCCCGCCTTGGCCTCCCAAAGTGCTGAGATTATAGGCCACCGTGCCCGGCCTACAATTCTTTATTTTTAACGCTCTTTTACTGAGGTTTCAAAGAAAATTAATAAGAGTACCATTTGATAAGATTAGAAATGTGTATCTCCATGAAACTATCACCACAATCAAGACAGTGAACACATCCACATAATCTCCCAAAGTCTCCCAGCATCCCATTGTAATTCCTCTCATCCTTCCCTGTGCCTCACTCCCAACCCAGGCAAACACTGTTTTTTTGTCACTATCAACTATTTTGCATTTGGTAGAGTTTTATATAAATGGAATAATCCAGTATGTATTTTTATTTGGTTTGCTTCTTTCACTTAGCATTATTATGAGATTCATCCATGTTACTACGTGCATCAATATCGATAGTTCGTTTGTTTTTTTTAAGTTGCTGAGTAGTTTCCAATTGCATGTATAAACCATAATTTGTTTATTCATCTGTTCACAGACATTTCAGCTATTTCCAGTTTTGGGCTATTAAAAGTAAAACTGCTGTGAATATTCTGGATATAAGTCCTTTATCAGATACATGCTTTGCAAACATTTTCTCCTCATCTGTGATTTGTCATTCTCTTAAAAATGTTTTTTAAAAATTTTGGTGAAGCCCAATTATCAATTTGTTCTTTTAAGAATGATCCTGGCTGGGCGCGGTGGCTCATGCCTGTAATCCCAGCACTTTGGGAGGCGAAGGCGGGCGGATTGCCTGAGGTCAGGAGTTCGTGACCAGCCTGGCCAACATGTGAAACTCCGTCTCTACTAAAAAATACGAAAATTAGCTGGGCGTGGTGGCGGGTGCCTGTAATCCCAGCTACTCGGGAGGCTGAGGCAGGAGAATTGCTTGAACCCGGGAGGTGGACATTGCAGTGAGCTGAGATCGCGCCATTGCACTCAAGCCTGGGTAAGGAGAAACTGTTTCAAAAAAAAAAAGTATGATCCTTTTGGTGTTATATCTAAGAAATTTTTGCATGACCTGAGGTCACAAAGATATCCTCCTTGCTTTCTTCTAGAAGTTTTACTTTAAGTCTATAATCCATTTTGAGTTACTCATTATGGGTCAAAATTCATTTTTTGGTATTTGGACATCCAATGGCTCCAGCACCCTTTGTTGGAAAGACTCTCCTTTTCCCACTCAATTGCCTTTGCAGCTCTGTAAAAACCCAGATATCCATATGTTGATCTATTTCTGTGCTCTCTATACTGTTCTAGTGACCTGTTTCTCTATCTTTAGACCAATATCACATTGTTTTGGTTACTGTAGCTTTTTTTTTTTTTTTTTTTTTTTTTTTTGAGACAGGGTCTCCTTCTGTTGCCCAGGCTGGAGTGCAGTGGCATGATCTTGGCTCACTGCAACCTCCAACTCAGCCTCCCGCATAGCTGGACTACAGGTTCGTGCCACCACACCCAGCTTTTTTTTTTTTTTTTTTTTTTTTTTTTTTCTGCAGAGACAGGGTTTCACCATGTTGCCCAGGCTAGTCCTGAACTCCTCAGCTCAAGCAATCTGCCCACCTTGGCCTCCCAAAGTGCTGCCATTACAGGGTTACTGTAGCTTTATAACTAATCTTGAAATCAGGTAGTATTAGTTTGCCATCTCTGTTGTTTCATTCCAAAGTTGTTTTGGCTATTTTAGTTCCTTTGAATTTCTCTGTAAATTTTAGAGTTAGTTTGTCAATTCCTTAAAAAAAAAAAAAGCCTAATAGGATTGAGACTGGAACTGTGTTGAATCTACATATAAATTTAGGGAGAACTGACACTTTGTCAAAATGGAGAATTCTAACCCAGGAATAAGGTATGCCTCCCATTTATTAGGTCTTCTTTAATTTCAGCAGTGCTCTGCTGTTTTCAGTGCAGAACTTTTTTACAACTTTTGTTAGATTTATGCCTAAGTATTTCATATATATACAGATACACACATATATACATGTGTTTATACACATGTATATATATGTGTATATATACACATCATATATATAAAATATATAGAGAGAGATATGTTTTTTTTTTGTTTTTTTCTTTTTGAGGCAGGGTTTCACTCTGTTGCCCAGGCTAGAGTGCAGTGTAGTGGTGTGATCACAGCTCACGGCAGCCTCAACTTCTTGGGCTCAGGTGATCCTCCCACCTCAGCCTCTGGAGTAGCTGGGACTACAGGTGTTCACTACCATGCCGGCTAAGTTTTGTATTTTTTGTAGAGATGGAGTTTCGCCACATTGCCCAGGCTCGTCTTGAACTTCTGGGCTCAAGCAATTCTCCTGCCCTGGCAGGGCAGGTAAATTTCCAAAAGAATTGCTTGTACATCAACTATACCTGCCAAAGAGACTGGATATTTCTAGCATTCTGGAATTCCCAGGATTCCACAATCATCCTAAAGTTTCTACCTATATGACCTGAATACAGGTATGTTTGGGTTCACCTGGCACTGCGTGAGTTCTATTCTTTTTCATGAAATGGAGTCTGAGAGATACGATCAGCAGTGTAAACAAAAGTAAAACCAAGTTTGATTCTTGGCTGTTACAATAGTCGGCAATGAATGTGCCCTGAATGCAGGTTAAGTGGGATCATATATTCAGTCTGTTAAATATCAGTTTTCTCACTGACCTGTTAAAAACTGA
The DNA here is from genome assembly GCF_024542745.1 of Macaca thibetana thibetana. Lineage (NCBI taxonomy): Eukaryota > Metazoa > Chordata > Mammalia > Primates > Cercopithecidae > Macaca > Macaca thibetana. Next base: position 157,576,386 of record NC_065580.1, on the reverse strand, counting down.
CTGATGACTAGTATCAGGCCTATAACTTTTAAGTTGATTAAACTGTTTCAGAAATCTTCATATTAATATACATACACTACATTTCTCTACTGTTATCAGTACAAAATGTAGTTTCCACATACAAATCTCTGATTATGTGGTGCATTTTTGAAAAATCCAGGCCTTAAACCAACCACCTAATGTTCTTTCTTTTGAGACAGGGTCTTGCTCTGTTGCCTAGACTGAAGTGCAATGCGGTGATCACAGCTTACTGCAGGCTTGACCTCCCAGGCTCAAGCAGTCCTCCCACCTTGGCCTGGCAAGTAGCTGGGCAACTATGTTGCCCAGGCTGGTCTTGAACTCCTGGGCTCAAGCAATCTTCCCACATCAGCCTCTCAAAGTGCTAGGATTACAGACATGACCCACCATGTCTGGCCACTGATGTTCTTAATTAATTAATATGTTCAGTCAAAGAACATCTATTTAGTGTCTTCCAAGGACTGGGGTGATGAAGAAGGTAAGCTTTTGCCTTAAAGGATCTTAAAATAGGCAAAGTTAGTAATTATATAATACCTACTATAGTTATACTAGTTTTTGTTGTATCAAATTTACAGTATAGTTCAGATTTAGTTTGGCAGCATTTATATTTTGAACAGTTTACAGTATAATGGTGCCTATTTTACTGCACATGAAGCATAATTTTATTATGTCTCTATCATTGTAGAGTTTATAGTTGTTTCTTTGCTGTTATGACTCAGGAACACAATGAGTAATTATAAACTCTGTTCTAATGGAAAAAAATCTGATCTGGTTGAGGTTACATTTTCCTGGAATGCACTATGGTAAAAGGGATGGCTGCTTATAAGAACAGTGAACTTCTATATTGTGCTTATCTAATTAGTGAATTAGAAATAAGAATGCTGAAGATCAAGGTATACGTCTGAATCATTCTGAATACAACAGTCAGGTGTCTTTACTCCTGCTTTTGCAACAAGGCAGATGGAAAATAAAACACGCTAAAATGTTTGAAAGGGATTACTGCATACCTGGTGTTCTTTATCAAACTTCCCTAAGATGTCTGACGATTAACTGAAGATAAGCACAGGGTTCTTCACACTGTAGTATTTATGAGCTTTCCACGGTAGTATTTTTTGACAGGTTTTGGTCTCTTTTTAAAGAAAGAATATATTTTTAAAAACCTAAAATGATATTACAAAAGGAAAATGTTACAATCTCACAAATAAACATTTATAAGATTTTGAAGCAGTTTATATATATATATATATATATATTCCCTTGTGTTATAGATTGGTGTGGTCTCAGCTTACTGCAACCTCCGCCTCCCAGGTTCAAGCAATTCTCCTGCCTCAGCCTCCTGAGTAGCTGGGATTACAGGCGCCTGCCACCATGCCTGGCTAATTTTTTTGTATTTTTGGTACAGACAGGGTTTCACCATGTTGGCCAGGTTGGTCTCAACCTCCTGACCTCAAGTGATCCACCCACTTTGGCCTCCCAAAGTGCTGGGATTACAGGTGTGAGCCACTGTACCCAGCCATAGGCGGCTTTTTCTCTGTGAAAGTGAATCACCTGTTGGCAATTGATTGGGAAGTTCTTGGATGTGATTATTAAACAGTGATGTTGAAATAAGATTTGAAGGAGCCATACACAGCAGTGCCTTTTCAAGTTTTTGACAGAACAAAAGATCTTGTGGCTCACCTGCCTGCTCTTTCTTTCCAGTACAGAGTTGAACGTAAATAATTAAAGTTTTTGAATTATGTGTTTCTTTCCTGTCAACAATAAAAATAACAAAAAGACGACCCTCTTGGTAACTACTTGTAAGCACTGGATTGTACTTTAGAAGCACAGATAGTGACTGATTTAGTATTATATACTAAAATGTATTCTGGTTCCACACTTTCATGAATTATCAGATTCTTGGTTAATAATACAACTAGAAAATCCTAATTCTTAAAAGTAAATATTTATTTTGTTACACGCATATAATGAAAAAAATTCCATAGTGAAGTTATAATTAATTCATAAGGATAATTTAATTCAAATGATTACATCTGTGTTTCTGGCCGAAATTATTCTATGGGTAGGTAATTATATACATGTTTTTTGAGATGGAGTCTCTGTCATCCAGGCTGGAGTGCAGTGGTGTTATCTCAGCTCAGCTCACTGCAGTCTCAACCTCCTGGGCTCAGGTGATCCTCCTGCCTCAGCTTTCCAAGTAGCTGGGACTACAGGCATGTGTCACCATGCCCAACTAATTTTTGTATTTTTGCAGATATGGGATTTTATTACGTTGCCCAGGCTGGTCTAGAACTCCAAGACTCAAGTGATCCACCTGCCTTGGCCTTCCAAAGTGCTGGGATTATAGGCGTGATCTGGGCTACAGAGCCTCGCCGGCAATTATATTCTTAACCAGTCCTGCCTCTTGGGAAAAAAAAAACTTACTTAACATGCAAATTTTCCTTCTTTTCTTATCCACTCTCATTTCCTATTGCCTTCCCCATTTCATTTTTTCTCTTTAGCACATATTATCTATTTTACTTTTAAAAATTTATTTTATAACACCTATTTTACTTAGCCTGTTTGTAGCTAAGTAAAATACTTCCCCACTAACTGTATGCTTCCCAGTGGCATGCATTCTGGCTCCTTTGTCTACTGCTATATCCTCAGTGCCTAGAGGAGTTCCTGAGAATATTAGGTGTCCAATAAATATTGATCACATAAATTAATGTTCAGGATGCCTCTGTGCTTCTTTAATTCCTCTTTTCATTCCATGACTCCTGATAAAACTTCTCATTACTGCTAGCCCAATCTGAAAAGCTCTAAATGAAAGCTTTCCCAATGTGATAAATACCTATCTCAAACAAAAAAAAACAGCTTTAAACTTTAATGGTGAAACATTAATTTACACTGATGTAAGAATTAAGATAAGAAAGGCCTACTGTCACTTTGTTCATTAATATTGTTCTGGAGGTACTAGGTCTAAATATTGGAAAAGAAGAGGCAAGTTATTATGTGGAAATGAAATGATTATGTACTTATAAAACACTATCAAGAGAATTAAATTGACACTATGGGTTACAACATGGCTATAAAATTAATCTTTTTTTTGAGACAGGGTCTCATTCCATCGCCCAGACTGGAGTAGCGCGATCACAGCTCACTGCAGCCTCAACCTCCTGGGTTCAGGTGATCCTCCCACCTCAGTCTCCCAGGTACTGGGATTATAGGCACATGCCACTATGCCTGGCCAATTTTTTGTAGAGATGGGATTTTGCCATGTTGCCCAGGCCCTAGTCTCAAACTCCTGGGCTCAAGAAATCTGCCCATTTTGGCCTCCCAAAGTGCTGGAATTATAGGTGTGCCTGGCCCTAAAAATAATCTTTTCTATATGCAAAATAAAATGACTTAGGAAATAGATGAAAAATATCCCACTTACTATATCAGTCCAAATATTTAAAACATCTAAGTATATTATGAATAATATGAAGGAAACTTTAAAACTACTGAAATAAAATATTTAAGTGAAAGACATATTTTGTTCTTATATCAAAAGGACACATTATAAAGCTGTAAATTCTCCCTAATTTAATCTACATGATCAATGCATTCTCAGTGAAATGCTGAGTAATTTTGTGAAATTTGACCAAATGATACAAAATTCATATAGAGAAATAAATATGAAAGAATACAAAGAAATATGAACAAAAATGATGAGAAGGGACTACTTTGATCAGACACTGAGATATAAAGCTATAGTCACTAAAATAGCCCGATACTAATGCTTTGACAGAACAATATACTGGAATAAAGAGTTCAGAAACAGAAGCACAAACAAATACATATGGTAGCCCTAGTGTAAGATAAAGGTAGAGAAAGTGCACTTCAGTAAATGATGAGAGGTAGGCCAGAATCTACCCGGAAATCAAAACAAAAGCACATTCTTATTGCATTTCTTACACTAAAATGACGGTTAGATGGATTCAAAATATAAATGTTTAAAAAATTATTAAAAGAAAACACAGAGTGTGGAAAAACATAAAGCCCTGAACCATAAAGGAAACAACTGATAAAAATAACTGCATAAAAATTTAAAAACTTCCTTATAATTAAAAAAATAATAAAGTGCAAAGGCATCTTACAAACTGGAAAAAAGATTTTCAACACATATGACAAAGACCTAATTTCCTTAATTTACAGAGACCTCTTAAAATAATCCATTAGTAAAATGGGCAAAAGATATGAACACATTACAGAATAAGCACATTACAGAAACACAGAAAACCAAGAGTTACATAAAAAGATGTTCAAGCTTACTCATAATGAAATGCAAATGAAAACAACTAGATTCCATTTTTCATCTACCAGAATGGCAAAAATTAAAGAATTAGATAAAACATATTGTTATTATAACTGTGATGAATAATAATACTGATAATGCCTAATATAAAAAATAAAGCATATCTCTGTATGTGTAGGTATGTAAAGCTCTCCAAGATATGTTCATTTTCCAATCAATGTCTACATGTTGCTCATTACCTTCCATAAAAAACAGTTAAATTCTCATTTTTAAGATTTAAGGCTTTCCTTTGGTACAGTGGTAGTCTGAATAATGGTCCCCTAAGGATGTCCATGTCCTAATCCCCAGAACCTGTGTGTGTTACTATATATGGCAAAAGGGACTTTGCAGATGTGATCAATTTCAGGTCTTGAGGTGGGAAGATTATCCTGAATTATCCCAGATTATCCATGTGGACCTAATGTAATCACATGGGCCTGTCTGAGAAGGACACAGGAGGGGTCAGAGTGAGAAGGCTCTGTTATGAGAGAAGCAGAGTCAGAGGGAGAAGATGCTATGCTGCTGGCTTTCAAGATGGAAGAAGGGGTCATATACCACAGAATACAGGCTTTTCTAGAAGTTAGAAAAGGGAAGGGAATGGATCCTCCCTTGGATCCTCTAGAAGGAATCAGTCCTGCTGACATCCTAACTTTAGCCCCTTAAGACTCATTTCAGACTTCTGACCTCCAGAGCTGTAAGAAAATAAATTTAAGCCACTGAGTTTGGGGTAATTTGTTGTAGCAGCAATACAGAACTAACACAGATACCTTGAAAAACATCACAAATTAAAATGAGACTAAAAGCAGGCTATTACATGCAAATGAAATGTACTGTTACAAATTTCAAGAAGTCAGAGAAGATGGTGAGTTGGTGAGTTCAAATGTTTTGGGGAAATATCTTAATGGTTCCAGAAACCAGCTTGCTTTACCTTGCCTTGGACTATATCTAGGAAAAAGATGACCAACCTGAGAGAGCTGGTGGGATTGTTTGCTTTGGAAAAATGAGCTGGAGAAAACAGCAGACCCTCTCATAAGCACTCCGTGCAAATTTTTTTTCAAAAAGTAGGTGGCTTTCCTGTAGAGGCAGTGGCGGAAGCATGGCTGAAGGCTGAGAAAGCAGAGTCAAGTAGTTGTAAGGGGAAGGAGTGACAAAGAGGCGTCAGGTAGCTGGCAAAATTAGGAAATTAATTAGAGCTAACAAGTTAACTGAGGACATAATATATTTAGAATCATGGGCTCAAATTTCTTACTGTCTGAAAGAGGAAAGGCTGGAAAGAACCCTGAAATGTTGGATTAGAATGCGAAACGCTAGGTTCAAATACACACACACATATACACACAAGGAGGTATATACAGTTACAGATCTATGTGCACATGTATCTATAAATGTATGTGTATGTGTATATGCATATGTATGTCTAGGGGTGTGTGTGTGTATTTTTCCCCTAACTCTGCTCTCTGAGAGGGCCTAGAATCAATGACACCCCAGAAGCAATGAGTACATTGTGTACCATTCTCCACCAAATACCATTCTCTGCTATAATGAATCAGGGTTCCTTGGAGAAACGGATGATCCTAAGCCTGAGGCAGGCAAAGAGAAGAAAGGCTGGTGTGTATCAAAAGGGCACAGGAGCCAGCTTTAAGAAGCTCCCATTAGTCAAAGATAGGGGAATTTGAGCATCAATACCAATAAGGAGGATACATCAGCCTGGGCAACATAGGGAGATGCTATCTCTATAAAGAAAGCCAAATTAGCTGGGTATGGTGGCGCACACCCATGGTCTCAGCTACTTGGGAGGTTGAGGCTGCAGTGAGTTGCGATCATGCCAGCACTGCACTCTAGCCTGGACAAGAGTGAGACCCGGTCTTAAAAACACAAAACAAAATGGGATTTACCATGTCAGAGTATCTCTTTCCAAAGTACGAATCGAATGCAAGGGAAAACAGGTGGCTGTGGAGAAACCTGGCAGATCCGTGCTTGAACAGGTAATCAAGGTTCATGTCACCAGGGTGGGACAGGTGACATTCACTAGTGACCATGGGCACTTGTGAAGATGACAGCACCATTTCTGTGGCCTTCCTGCCACAAGCACAGCCTGTCTGGATAGAAAAAACATCAGCCAGACCCAAGTTCAGGTCTTCTTACTGAATGAAAAGCCTGAACTCTAAACTCTTTGACAAAAATATTAAATGAATAGAAAAGCTCTTCCCTAGGCTTATAAATGTGGTATTATATAGCTAGGATAATCAATATCTTATGGTTTTCAAGAACATTATTTCAAACACTTTATCTTTTACGATTATGTGTCCCAATTTTTTGCTTCAGAAATTATGCAAGTCACTCTAAACATTGACAAAGGGAGGTTATGATTCTTAACACTGATTGGCCTGGTGTGGTGGCTCACACCTGTAATCCCAGCACTTTGGGAGGCCGAGGCAGGTGGATCACTTGGGCCCAGGAGTTTGAGACCAGCCTGGGCAACATGGTGAGACCCCATTCCTAAAAAAAGAATTAGCCAGTGTGACAGTCTCAGCTACTCAGGAGGCTGAGCCCAGGAAGTCAAGGCTGCAGTGATGGAGTGAGCTGTGATCGCACAACCACATTCCAGCCTGAGGGACAGAGTGGGACCCAGTTTCAAAACCGAAAAAACAGACGAACAAAACACTGATTGAGAGGCAGTATACTCTGGAAGAAAAAAGGTATGTTCCCAGTTCTGCCAATACAACTAGCTAGTAGGCCTCAAATGTCTCAGGCAAGAAATTGGCTGATTTCTCAGTGACATCTAGCACTAAATTTCATAAATGAAATATACCTATATATATCAGAAATTTCAAGTTTATTTGATAACATGAAAATGTGCCACGTTCAAAGTCTGGATGGTTACAGACTAGCTATGCTATGCAGGTTTTGGTAATTTAACAACTTTATGTATTTTAGAACAAATGTTTGAATTCACTAGCAGACTGACATCCCAGTCACCTTCAGGGTAAGAACCCATGCCTCTCTACTTCCACCAAGTGGTGGCAAATGCAATGTACCACACTGAGTAAAGGGCTACAAATCTTACCCAAGTACCCGTTTTTAGCTACCCTGCCACAACATTCTTTTTAATTTTCAGTGTTTGCCTGATTATTTTTTACTAGGAGTTTCATTCTATTTTAATAGAATTGTTCTAAAACACACGGCACTTAGTATCTCTTACACATTAGAATGTTCATTTCATTCATTCTTTCAGCACCCATTTGCGTGCTTACTATGTGTCAGGCACTATGTGGGGTGTGGAGATACAGTGATGAACACAAACAGCAAATGTTTCTGTTTTTGTGGGACTTTCTGTAATGAACTAATCATAATAGTGACTGTCCCGAGTGTCTTCAAGGAAGGAGATACAACTCTGTGAAGGTGAAACTGATCCTGACAGTGATCGGGGAAGTTATCCCTGTAGAAGTGATGTCTGAGTTGAGATAGGAAGGGTCAGTGGGAACTAACTAGGCAAGAGAGGATGAGAGGGAGGAAGGAAAAACAATGCAGACAGAGAGAAAAGAATGCCAAGGCCTGGTGGGTGGAGGAGGCCCATGTGGCTGAAGCCCAGTGAGGAGGGCCAGCCGTTTCAGATGAGTCTTGAGAAGCAGGCGGGGGTGAGCAGCTGCAGGTCCTTGGGAAGGCGTGCCTATGATGTGGATCATTAATCCAAGGGCAATGGGAAGCTGGCGGTAAGCAAAAGAGGGAGGTGGGGAGGGATGGCATAATCAGCTCTGCCTTCTGAAGAGGTTACTCTGGCTGCAGGGTGGTGAAGAATCGAGAAAAGCCAGAGATGTGGGGAGACCAGCTGGTACAGGACTGCAGCAGGCTGAATGAAGGTGGTAGTTTGGACTTAGGCATCCATGACAAAGAAGAGATGTGAAAGATGCCCAGGAGACAACCTCACCTGGGTTTAAGGATTCACTGGGTGTTGGGGTGTGGTAACGGTCAAGGAGGAATCCTGGGTACAATGGAAGAGGTCCCAGTTGGGGTTGGGAAGTGGGGTTGTTTGGTCTTGTGCATGTTGAATTGGAGGAGACTGAGTGATATTAAGAAACACTGTCACGCAGCTAGCTGAATGTACGAGTCTAGCTGAGAAAAGGTCAAGTTGGAGAAAGGTGGGAGTCAAGAGCACACAGCTGGAACTTAAAGCTGTGCGTGTGAATCTGTGCCCTGTGCTAGATGAGGGGGCGCAATGGAGAACAAAATGGGAACAGAGGCCGAGCTTTGAGGATCTCCAATATTAAGGAGCCTGGGAGAGGAGGGTGAGCCAGAATGGCAGCAGGAAAAGCAGGAGAGACAGGGGTGGTCACAGAAGCCAAGGGCAGACAGTGTTTGTAGAGTGAAATGGGGGCAGCAGTTTCAAATGCTGTTGAGAGACTGAGCAAGACGAGGCCTGGAAATGTCTCATTCCCGGTTTTCGTTTTAGCAGAGACGAAGAGGGAAGCCAGGCTGGCTGAGGAGTGAGAGACAAATAATAGAGGTATCGAACAAGGCAGTTCTTTAAAGTTTGCCTGTCGAAAGGGATAAGGGATTGGACAATAACTGGAAACTGAAGGGGAATGTGGGGTCATAGGAGATTCTTTTTTTTCTCTTTTGTGATGGGAAACTTCGACATGCTTCAAAACCATGGCAGAGCCAGCTGAGACGGAACAGGTGATCATACGGGAGAGGGAATGCATACCTGACAGTGTAGAGTTTTTGGCGAGTGGAAAGGGATGGGATCCAAAGCACAGAGAGGGAGTGGCTTTGGTTAGGAGGAGGAAGGAAGGTAGGAACAGATATAAGTAAGGCTTGCAGTTTTGGCAGCTGAAGAATGAGGGGATTCCCATGTGACAGCTTCAAGTTTCTCTATGAAGTGACAGCACAAGGGTGTGGTGGGAGATCAAATCTGAGTAAAGTGGTCATTTATGAAATGCAATCTCCTATAGACCCTCAGCTAACTGTGGCAATCCTACTCTGTTACTTTGGTTAATTGGGGTTTTACCTGACGGCAAAAGAGAAAAGATAGGGTTTAAGAGAGTGGCAAGGGTAGGGCCAGGCGTGGTGGCTCATGCCTGTAATCCCAGCACTTTGGAAGGCCGAGGCGGGCGGATTACCTGAGGTCAGGAGTTTGAGACCAGCTTGGCCAACATGGTGAAACCCCATCTCTACTAAAAATACAAAAATTAGCTGGGTGTGGTGGTGCACACCTGTAATCCCAGCTACTCAGGAGGCCGAGGCAGGAGAATTGCTTGAGCCCGGGAGATGGAGGTTGCAGTGAGCCGAGATGATGCCACTGCACTCCAGCCTGGCCAACAGAGTGAGACAATATCTCAAAAAAATGAAAAAAAAAGAGAGAGAGATTGGCAAGGGTACAGGTATGTAGGGACCTTAGCTCCTTGAGGGCAGGGACCTGTCACATTGATCGCCGTATCAGCACCCAGGTACTTACTATCAAAATGATCAGCATACGGATGATCATTTGTCTGCATCTCAGTTTGCCTCTTTTGGTGCTTCTCTAAAAAATAAAAAAAGGAAGAGCTTAAACTCCTACATGATTCCTGTCTTTGCACTGGGAAGAAGCCTCTGGATTCTTTTGTTCTTCAGGACAGTCCCTTGTAAAGCTCTGGCCATAGTTCTGTTCCAGGGGCACTGTCATATATATACCTAACACAGCTAAGGCGCATCTTTACATTGTCAGCTTGTTAGCATGATGCCTATGTAGACTTGTTTACCCGGTTTAAAAGTTGCAATGTGCAAAATACATACTGAAAATATTGCACTTTTATCTACGGAAATTGTAATTTATATAAGGAAATTGTAATTTACATAATCCTTTAAAAAACTTCTTCATACGAAATAACAGAGAACGGGAAATAGCATTAAGGCTGTCATGCTCAAGTGGGGGAGGGGCAGACTCAGGGAAACCAATTAGGAAGCAAGTAAAGTAATCCAGGCACCAGATGATGGGGGCCTGGACCAAGGTGGTGACAGTGGGGGTTGAGAGAAATGGTAGAATTGTGAATCTATTCGGGTGCATTTTGAAGGCAGTGCTGACAGACTGAAGGTGAGGAAGAGAAAAACAGGACTCAAGCAGGATACAAGGCTCGGGCAACTGGAGAATGGAATTCCCAGCAACTATGGCGGATTAAGATTGTGGGAGGACAGGCTTGGCTTGGGGAATTATTGAGAGCTATTTTGGATAAGCTGCGTTTGAGATGCTGTAGACATCCAAGTAGGGATGTGGCAGGCAGCTGAATGCAGGGGTCTGGTGTTCAGGGGAGGGGCGAGGGCTGGGAATGCACACTTGGGGCTCACTGGCATTCAGATAGGCTCTGAGTACAGGAGACTGGATGAGTTCATCTAGGGATTGAGAGGAGACGCAAAAAGGCTGAAGCTCACATTCAGCCGTGAAAAAAACTGGGCTCTGAAAAAACTTAACCGTTGGCTTCAGTGTGGCAACGAGATGTTAACACGCTGAGGAAAGGGTGTGGATAGAGTCCCGAGACTGGGCGAGTGGGGGACATACACAGAGAAGACATTTCAAAAGATTTAGATTCCTGCGACATAGGGAGATGCCAGCGCTAAGGTTTTAAAGAAAAACGAATCCCAAGCAAAACAGCAAGTAAGCAAAGGCAAAATCGGAGGTCAGATAGAAGATTCAGATAGAAAAACCCGAAAGTCCCTCGGTGGGGCGGCGGTGAGATCGGCCTCTGCCCCCTTGCCGGACCCAGGAGCGGCCCCGGGCGCGCTCGGTCACCTCGGCCCAGGCGTCCCCCCTGCCCAGCGGGCCTGAGAGTACGTGTGTCGCCGGGGCGCCTGGCCACTGCCGAGCCGGAGTAGCTGTTCCTTGCCAGACTGCGCTGCGAGGAGGAAACGGCCAGGCGCCAGCGAGGCAGGCAGGGGCGAGGACGCAGTGACCGGCGATATCGGAAGCCCAGAAAGAGCGTAGCAGGCGCGTCCGGACGGGACCAGCGTTGGGGCAGTAACAGGGCAACCGGCTGCGGCGGACGATGGCGGCAGTTGGGCCGTTACCTGTTCCGCGCGGTTCCCGCGACTGCAGCAAGACCGCAGTGGCGGCCCGTCGCCATGGAAACCCGTGCGCGAGGCCTGCTGGGACGCGCAGGCCTGAGGGTGCTGGGCGCGCGCATGCGCACTCGGGAAGCGGACGCCGCGGCCGGGAGGGGCGTGTTTGGCCTGGAGGTCAGTGTGGCCTCGCGTTTTTCTTCGGTTCGGGGAAGTGAGTTGCTTGTGTAGACGTCTGTAAACAAGCCTCCTGCCGTCCCTGTTCGGCGCCCTGCCTGCCCCCGTGGCCGCACCGGGAGCGAGGGAGCTTGTCGTGCTTCACGCGTTCTGGCGCTCTGGCGCCCTCTTAAGGCTCGGCCAGCCTTAGGTGGCTTGAGTCAGTAGGCGGGTGTAGACGCCTACTGGTAGGCTTCTAGGCAGCAGGTGTAGACGCCTGGTCAGTGCCTGGGAAGCACAGTTTCCCTATTAACCCCGTGTCATAAAGACGGTTTTTTTGTTTTGGTTTGTTTTTGTAAAACAAAATCTGATGACAAAACAATGCATTATTTGGCATAGAGAATTTAGAAATGTACAGGCAAAATGTCCAAAGCAAAAGTCAAAATCACCTAGATGATGGAGTTGTAGGTGCTTTTTAATGACAGCATAGGAATTTGGCATCATTTAGGAAGACTTACATTGTTTCCTTTTATTTACTTTTTTTCCTGTATCAAAGCCATGTTGAATATCCTTGCAGATGAATCTTTGACGTCACCCCTGACTGTTTCCTTAGGATAAATTCCTACATGTGAGGTTGCAGGGTCTGGCTCTGTCGCCCGGGCTGGAGTGCAGTGGCCGGATCTCAGCTCACTGCAAGCTCCGCCTCCCGGGTTTACGCCATTCTCCTGCCTCAGCCTCCCGAGTAGCTGGGACTACAGGCGCCGCCACCTCGCCCGGCTAGTTTTTTGTATTTTTAGTAGAGACAAGGTTTCACCGTGTTAGTCAGGATGGTCTCGATCTCTTGACCTCGTGATCCGCCCATCTCGGCCTCCCAAAGTGCTGGGATTACAGGCTTGAGCCACCGCGCCCGGCCACTTTGAGGCTTTCTAAAGGTAGAGGGAAACTGCCTTCCAGCAAACGTTCCAATCCTTGGCCCGCATTGGAAATTCTCTTTTTTCTTACAGTTTTTTTTTTTGCCCATTTTATTGTCAAAAATTGGCATCTTTGATTGTATTCACTTCCTTGTTAGTAGGAAGAATAGACTTTTTCCCATATTTTTCGTGCCATTTGTCCTTATTGTGTGATTTGAGTTTTCCTGTCTTTTGTTCATTTTAAAACTTGGCATTCATCTTTGTAAAAATTGGTTTTGTAAGAACTTTTGATGCTTGAAAACTTAGCTTGCGATATACGTTGCAAATACTTCCTCAGTTTGTCAGTTACCTTTAATTTTGTTTACAGTGCCTTTTGGTATTTGTGTAGAGTCAAGCGTATTAGATTTCTTTTTATAGTTTCTGCATTTGGTTTTTATATAAAAGGAGAAACGGGTGTTTTTTTTCAAATTGACTTTAATCCTGCTTTGGTAGAAGTGGGTTAGGACAAGCTTTCTCTCCATATTGCCATTTCTTCCTCTAGAAATGCATGACCTACCCTGAGTTTTGGTGGGCCGTGCATTTCTAGAACTCCTTCGGTAAGAAATTATCTGTATAAGATGGGTGCCGGTTGTTTTTGCTGGTGGTGGTGGTTGGGGCAACATCTCCAGGTAGGCAAACATTAGACAAACCCTAGACTTGACATTATGGAAAGATGGGCTGATGCTTGGTGGCTGGTGGTGGTCCCATGGCAGTAACAAGAGCAGAGGTTTGCCGTTGAGGGAACATCTAACCCTGGAGCTCAAGACTGGAGGAACTGAAAGGTAGAGGTTCCTTAGAATGGGTTCCTCCTCTTTTCTACCAGCTTTTCTCAGTATGTAGACTTGATAAGGTCACTCTGCAAATCTGCCCTTGAGTCTTTCTGTTACAATTGAATAGTCTTTGTTTTTTTTTTTTGAGACATATCACTCTGTTGCCCAGGCGGGAGTGCAGTGCTGCCATCTCAGCTCACCACAACCTCTGTTTCCCATTTCCTGGGTTCAGGCGATTCTCCTGCATCAGCCTCCTGAGTAGCTGGGATTACAGGTGTGAGTCACAACACCTGGCTAATTCTTTTTGTATTTTTGGTAGAGATGGGGTTTTGCGATGTTGTCCAGGCTGGCCTTGAACTCCTGACCTTAAGTGATCTGCCCACCTCGGCCTCCCAAAGTGTTGGGATTTCAGGCATAAGCCATCGTGCCCAGCCTTTGCTTTTGCTTTTGAAGGGGGTTGTTCTTTTCTGTGTATACAATGGAAGGAGAAGAGCCATGGCCTTTTGCTATTCTGGTGGCCATCTCCATCGTGCCACATAATAAGCATAGCCTTTATTTGTCTGTATTAGGTTCCTAGGGATGCTGTAACAGATTACCATGAACTTAGGGGCTTAGAACAGTAGAACTTCATTGTCTCACATTTCTGAAGGTCACAAGTATGAAACCAAATTATCTGAAAGTCCATGTTTCCTCTGAAGGCTCTCAGGGAGAATTCTTGGACTCTTCCAGCTTCTGGGGGCTCCTGCTATTCCTTGACTTGTGGCAGCACCACTCCAGTTTCTACTTCCATCTTCACAGGGTTTTCTGCTGTGTCTCCCTTTCTCTTCTTAGAAGGACAGCCAGTCATTGGACTTAGGGCCTACCCTAAATCCGGGATGATTTACTCACAAGGCCCCCCAAATGATTACATCTGTAAAGACCCTATTTCCAAATAAGTTTACATGCTGAGGTTTGGGTGAACATGAATTTTGGGGAACAGTATTCAACCCACTACAGTTATTGTGGTGATCATTCCCATCATTCTACATAATAAACACGTGTCTTTATTTGTCATTTTAAGTTGTCTGTAAAGTTATGTAAATCAAAACATATCGTCTGGTGTCATTTATCATGAGATCATCTGGGGGTCCCTATGAAGTTTGTAGCCAGTACCTCATGTCTTTAAATCAAAATTAGTCAAATCAAAAAGTGATGTTACGGCCGGGCGCGGTGGCTCAAGCCTGTAATCCCAGCACTCTGGGAGGCCGAGACGGGCGGATCATGAGGTCAGGAGATTGAGACCATCCTGGCTAATACGGTGAAACCCCGTCTCTACTAAAAAATACAAAAAAAATAGCTAGGCAAGGTGGCGGGCGCCTGTAGTCCCAGCTACTCGGGAGGCTGAGGCAGGAGAATGGCGTAAACCCAGGAGGTGGAGCTTGCAGTGAGCTGAGATCCGGCCACTGCACCCCAGCCTGGGCGACAGAGCGAGATTCCGTCTCAAAAAAAAAAAACAAACCCCAAAAAGTGATGTTATTTGACTTGTTAAAATATACTCCAACAGATGGACAAAATGAACTCCTGGTTCCTAAAATGAGATGCACCAGAAACAGAATGTCCTACTCGGGAGGCTGAGGCAGGAGAATCACTTGAATCTGGGAAGTGGAGGTTGCAGTGAGCCGAGATCAAGCCACTGCACTCAAGCCTGGTGACAGTGTGAGACTCCATCTCAAAAACAAAAAACAAAAAACAAGCAAACAAAAAAAACCCCAGACTGTCACAGCCAGAAGGATGAGGGGTTAGTTACGTATTTTTGCATTATTAACTGCTATTAAGTAAGTACAAACCAGCCAACACAACTTCAGCTGGAAAATTTCCAACTGACCCCGATAGACTGCCTAATGCCAGCCAATGGAAACATTCCCTCCCTCACTACACACCCCCGCCGATGCCTTGCGGTCCTACTACAACTCCAGTTGGACAAAGGACTGGTCTTATAAAACATTCTTTATTGATAAACAGCTGCAGACCTCAAGCCAGTTTCCGCCAGCTTATAGAAATTGCACGTAAAATGTCTTTGTGCCCTATAGTTCACCCGTTGATGTAAAGAGCCAAATTCCATCTCATTTTAATGCTAGAACTCCACCCCAAAGTGAGCATGGAATGTATGATACATACACATTGATTCACTGTACAGATGCCTGAATTTCCTCATAAATATTAGTAGATCCTCAGCAACCTTGCTCAGTATGTATGTAAGGCTGACTCTGTAAGACACTATCCAGCTCCTTCCTCCCTTCTGCAGCGTGTGCATTTTTGTTTTTTCCTGTAAGCTGCATTCCCCAATCTGCAGGTTGTATTTCCCTCTAAAAATAAAGTCTCCTTTCCTTCCTCGGTGGATCTCCCGGTTTTGTGAACAGACGCAAACAGCAAGCACTGGAGATGTTGAATGGTTGGCTGCCTGCATCTTCACTAAATTATATAGCTTCTTTCTGAAGTGGATTTTGTAAGTCAGGGGTTCCTTGAGCTTTATTTTAAGATGCATTGGGAATGTTCGGTATTCCTGTTAATTATGGTGAAGCTCATTTGTGTCATTAGTATAAAAATAAATTGGAATATTTCAGCTGGAGTTTTCAGGTTTTTAATTTGTACATGTTTATGGTCATTTTGAAAAGAATAAACTTAAATTCATAGTGAAAAGGGAGCACCAGGAATTTGAGGGTAGCATCTCAGGAGCTTCTCTTATGGTGTGGAGAGAAATGGGTGGGGCTCAAGTCTTGGATATGCCATTTCCTGTTTCCATCATCTCTAGTTCTGTGTCCTCATGGTGAGTGGGCATAATAATGGAACACAGTTTTAGGGTTCTTGTACAGGTTAAGGGAGTGGTTTATGCAAAGCACCTAGAGCAGATCTGGCATGTGGACGGCACCTACAAATTGTTAGCTGTTATTTCAGTAGGAAATTAATTTCTCCCCAGGGTTTGCAGATGGAGGAGGTGTCATTATTGAGGGCAGTTTTCACCTGATATGATCAAGAGATGCATATTCTCTAGAGCATATGATAATCTAGCTATGGTTTATGTTACTAACTTACAAAATCATTAGAAAATATGCCCCCACTTTCTTCAAGAATATTTGGAGAAATATGGCATGCTTATGTGGCAGACTTTAAGGTGTGAAAATATATAATTGTATGAAAAAATAATACATACTGTAGAAATTTTGAAAATGCAGAAAAGAAAAACTGATCTGTAATCCTTGGTGTGCTTTAAAATAAAATTTATAATTCTACTGACTTAAATTTGGGGAACCATTAATCATCTTCATTAAGGACTTTATTTTTGGAGCGGCTAACTTTGCATGTTGAAGCCAAAAGTTAAATTTTGGTGGTCACCTCCATCATTCATTGTGATGGAGAGGCATTTAAGTTATATTCTGGGAACTGGGATATTCCGGGGACTGGAATGTCTTTTCTCATTGCAGTCACCTACCTGAGGCCGGGGGAAACATACCTCTGGGGCTCTGGGACTCAGGTGAAGAGGGAGTACAGAAGCCTGGGAGATTCCTCTCTGCTCAGAACGTCGGTGCCACCCAATCCATGATGAGCAGCAGGGGATTTTTTTTTTTTTTTTTTTTTTTTTGAGACGGAGTCTCGCTTTGTCGCCCAGGCTGGAGTGCAGTGGCCGGATCTCAGCTCACTGCAAGCTCCGCCTCCCGGGTTCACGCCATTCTCCAGCCTCAGCCTCCCGAGTAGCTGGGACTACAGGCGCCCGCCACCTCGCCCGGCTAGTTTTTTGTATTTTTAGTAGAGACGGGGTTTCACCGTGTTAGCCAGGATGGTCTCGATCTCCTGACCTCGTGATCCGCCCGTCTCGGCCTCCCAAAGTGCTGGGATTACAGGCGTGAGCCACCGCGCCCGGCTGCAGCAGGGGATTTTAAAAAGGGAGCCGGAGAACAGACAGAGAGAGAGACAGTAAGAGACTCAGTTAGCTAAGAGAGCTAAATATCCCCCAAGTGCTTCTTGAAAAACTAACCCTTTATCCCTAATGCCCTTGATCTTGATTTTGAAACCTACCAGAAGAATTTGGGTAGCTAGCATTTGGGCTTCTTTGCTAGATTTTGTTTTCCTTTAATTTGTTTGTTTGATTTGGTTTTGTTTTAGAGATGAGATCTTGTTCTGTCACCCAGACGAATGCAGTGGGTGCGATGGTAGCTCACTGCAGCCTCAAACTCCTGGCTAAAGGGCTCAGCGATCCTTCCACCTCAGCCTTCCAAGTCTCTGGAAATACAGATACAGGCGCCTGCCAACACGCCTGGCTGGGTTTCTTTTTGTTGTTGTTGTTGTTGGTAAAGTTGCACTTCACTATGTTACCCAGACTGGTCTTGAACTTCTGGGTTCATGCAATCCTCCTGCCTTGACCTCCCAAGGTGTTGGGATTACAGGCGTGAGACACCGCCCCTGACCCTTCTCTAACTTTTAACACAATTCAGAGTTCCTATTAAAATGTCTAAACACACACACACATATATATATAAATATAATATATATAGTGTGTGTGTTTATATAATACATATGTGTGTGTGTTTATATATATATGTATAAACACAAAGTACCTATATAAACAAAGAGCCTATTATAAACAGATTATTTAGATTTTTTTCCCAAGGACTTTAAAACAGTTAATAAACTTCAAGTCAGTGACAAGTAAATAAAATAATGAGACAATTGGCTTGTTGCAGTCGTGAGTATTGACAAGCCAGTAGCTGTTTCCCTGCCTCCCTGGATGTCAGTGAAACTTTAGATGGCCCATGGCTGGTCAGTTTCTGTTCTTTAGGAGAAACAGATGGGAAAGAGAGCACACTGGAAACACGCCACTCCTAAAGGAATTTCTATTGTATGACAGTTTACTTAAAAAAAATTTTTTTTAACCTGCCAGGAAAAAAGAAAACAAAGAAGTTGCTTTTGACTTAAAGGCCTCTGTGGCTATTCTGACCCTTCCAGTTTATTTGTTTGCCAAAAGCCCTGTAAACCCAGCCTCCTCCTAGACTGAGGTGGTGTTTTCTGGGCTTTTCCAGTTCCCAAGAGCTCCTCCCTCACTTCTTTCGCCTCCTGCTGTTCTCTTAACGGGGCCCCACCTCCCTTTGCCCCAAGGCATCTCTGCACAGGTCTCCGATTGGTGCACAGCACAGCCTGGCCTTTTAGGGACTGTTGTCGGGCATTTAAAGTGATAGGGAAATGGTCCAGTGGCTGCTTTTATCAACCAATCAAATATTTTCCTGACAGATCCCAAAATATTCCTGGGCCAATGGTGGGGGGAGCCCAAGATGCCGCTGCTGCTCCTTGGAGAGACAGAGCCTCTTAAGTTGGAGCGGGAGGGCCGGAGCTCAGTGGAGCCCTGGGCTGCCGCCAGCCCCGACCTGGCACTTGCTCGCCCGTGTCACTGTCAGGATTTGTCTAGCAGCGCATTCCCTAACAGGGGTGTGTTGGGGGGAGTCCTCTTTCCAACTGTCGAAATGGTTATCAAAGTGTTTGTTGCTACATCTTCTGGGTCCATAGCGGTAGGTGTCTGGTGGACTCTTTCTTCCTATACTCTTTTCTGAATAACTCAGGGTTGGAAGTATGGCCAACGTTGGCCTTCAGTTTCTTTTTCGCGTGTAGTCAGCTGTGGCTCTGCAATAAGTATGTGCGCCCTTTGCTTTCTGCATTTGATTTCATAGTGTAGAAAAAGCATGGAAAGGGTGTAATCTGGATGGTTGGGTGTGAAAAGGGATTCGAGGAAGGAGGCGTGCTTGACGCTAGAGTTTTTAACATGTGATTTGTGTTGTGTTGCCTTGTGAATATCATAGAATCAGGGACTTTTTTGTGTGTGTTTCTGCCATTCATTCTGCAGGGCTTAAACTAATTTAAAATTGCAAATAAACAACACTTTGTGTAACACTGTTTGGAGCGGATGATGAACCAGATTGCTAAAATGACTCCGGGGTGTAATCACTTGTATATGCCATGTAATGATGTAACCATACTGAAAGTGTAAAGTGAGCATGTGTAATATATTGTTTGAGGAAAGTGATGTCACAGTGACCAGAGCAAACGTCTCTCAGGCCACAGTTATAAACACTCCAGGCATTCAGACGGCCCCAAAATAAGAGCTAAACGCTGACCTCCGTAACAGCGCTTTGTCTAATTTTCTTGAGACCATCCACCTCTTCAATTCTGGCCTTCATTCTGTGCAGGCTAGACCTGCCATAAGAAATAGGGGTGATGAAGTGACACTTTTCTCTTTGGAAAGGGGTAAGACTTTGATTTTAGGGTTGAACACATAGTGTCTGTCTGTCTGGGACTGATATTTCGGCCAGCATTTTAGCAGCAGTTAGGCTGTGGAGAGAAAAAACAGTTTTATTAAACCCAAGAGTTAGAGACCAGCAAGGCGGCTGTTTCCTTTTATATCTAGTTTCTGGAGGATCTCGGGTTTCTGCTCGGATTTCAGCAGCCACTCTGCCAGAGATGGTACCCAGAGTAAGCCATTGGCTGGGGTGACAGCCCCAAAGGCAGCCGCTGAGTGCCACCACTCCCAGCCCCAAAAGTTCAAGAGGTTTCCGGAGAGGATGAGAAGAAAACAAGAGAAAATATCTTGGCTGTGCCTTCTGCGAAGCACAACCGATCAGCGATTGTTTTAGTGATCTCTAGAACAAGTTAACCGAAACAGATGAGGACCTGCTCCAAATGTGAAACTCTGCAAAATCTCTTGTGGCTATTGATGACTGCTGAAACTTTCAGTTGATCTAGAAGAAGTACATTTTTTGGCTATTTGGATAAAAAAATATTTTTTGGGAGGAAAATGGCTTTGGTGGGCTTTCAATATGTTGCTGATGCTCATTGCTGAAGCGTTCCCTCCTGGCTGCCAGTCCTCTATGTAGTCTGTGGGCCTGGCCTACATATTCTTCAGAAGACAATCAATAAGGTAGTGGAGTTTTTAGGTTGATTTGATGTCCTGTGTTCTTGAAGTTTGGGCCCATATTTTAGTTAGCTTCGGATGACCTGGAGACGCAACGTTCATCCCAGGGTCTTGGAAAAGCCAAGTTAATTTTGGTTCCCTAAGCAAATGTTTCAGTGCCGTGTGTAACTGTGTGACCTTGGGAAAGTTATTTCACCTTGTTAAGCCTCAATTTCCTTGTCTGTAAAATGAGGATAAGAATAGTGCCTACCTCATAGTGTTGTCATGAGGACTGGTGAAATGACGTGCTTCGGTGCCCTGCATGGTGTCAAGTGTTTATCAGCACTCAGGAAATGTTCTAATGATTAGTGAATGTTATTTATACTTACTAGCTACTATTAGTTAATATTAGTTGCTACTATAATTGTTACTTTTATTATTAGTTACTGTTAATATTAATTAGGATTTCAGTTATAATTATTAGTTACTGTAATTATTAGCTAATATTATTTAGTAGATCGGGGTCTGTGATCAGTATGTGTGAGAAGAATTTTCCAGAAGCACATTCGTGGGAGAATTTCTGCCTTAGCCATAAGAATGAGAATTGATTGTCCCCACAGTGTCAGTGCTAATGATTTTTCATGGGTAGAGAAATTTCACTCAAAAGCTTCTTGGCAGGAAAACCCCAGAGTGGCTTCTTGTGCCCATGCTACTGTGTGGCAGTCAGTCTGCCAAGCCTTTCCTACTTATTTCTTCAGCCTGTACATTTGAAAAATGGATTCTTGCCTGACACCTCATCAGTAAGGGCATTCTGACTTCTGTTGGTTGAATGAAATAAATGAGAAAGAAATTGTAATCTCCTTTTGAGGAATTAAATACATGCAGCTGTGTATTACATCTCAATTTTAATAGTTGACTCTAAAGAGCTGTCGCACATTTGACCACGTTCTGGGCAGATTTGGGTAAAGAGACGCTGGTGAGTAGGAGAGGGCGCGGGACTTCTCCCAGGACCCTCCTTTCTTCCAGAAGGCCACAGTGTGGCAGGGGGGACAAAGGGAGACAGGACAGTCCCTGCTGTCTCCAAGATGCACAGCCCCTGGAACTGATCTTTAAGGACAGACCCTCATGGTGGCTCTTGGGCTTCTCAGTCCTTTCTCCGTCTTGATTGACAGTGTAAAGATCGTGGGAAAAATATGACTCTTGAATTAGATCAGTCTGAATGTCATTCCTGGAAAATTCATTCATTTATTGGAGCCTCAGCACTGTTATAAAATAGCCATCCAAATACCTATCTGGATGGCCGGAGTGACAGTGCACTGGGATGGTGGTGTGCTGTATGCTGCCTGACAGTGTAGGTTTTCAGCCTGAGATACAGAATGCTTTTCCATGCATCATCATCTTCCGTTCCCACCAAAACCCCACGAGGAACGCACTGTTACATCCAGTTTGCAGATGAAGAAATTGGAGATCAGAGCCCTTGCTCAGAAAGCAGCCTTCCAAGCTAGGATGGAAACACAGGTCGTCTCTGACTCAAATCCAGTGTGCTTTATACTACAGTACAGTGATCTCAGTTGGAAAGTCTCCTAACTGTACAAGACAATAAACGAGAGATGCCAAGTGAGTGGCATGAAGAGGTGCTGCTGTCAGATCACTCCGATACAGTCTGGTAGCTAACAGTGTCTGGGTGACTTTAGGACAGAGAACAGTACTTTCTTATAAGTAAGTGTAACAGGATAGGAAAACGGAGCTCTCTGAGTGTTCGCTGAGGTCCCAAAGGCTCCAAACGATGACATACACCCCAAGTACCCCCAGATCCTACCCAGGACAGACAGTGCAGCCTGGGGGGCAGCATGGGCCATGGCACCCTGGAGGGTGGACAAGGGGCAAAGGGGGAAAGGTGAAGAGTAGGAGTGTGTCCGTGATGGGAACTGATGTGGTGCTGTGCATACCCCTCCCTCTGGGCCGTAAAGGGAAGGACTCTTCCAAGAGCTGATGCTGCGTCCTTGGGAGTCAGCTCAGCAGGTGCTGTGAGGAGCTGCGCTTTGCAGGCCCAGAGGAGCTCCTTGATCAGGGACCCCGAAAGGGGGAGGACTTTGGAGGAGAGAGGCCCCATGCTAGAGCCAGGACACAGGGGTACAGCAAGACGACAGGGCCGGCCAGGTTAGCTCATGTGTTCACTCCCCTCTTCCCTTCTCTGGCCTGGATCCTAAGACCCTTTTCTGCAGGCTCCCAGCCCAGGCAGAGCTCAAGTGCCCCGAATAACCTGATGAGCAACGCATAGGGCCCTGTTTAAATGACTGGTGTTTGGGGGATCACAGGGGGCAAACAGATTTCATTTTTCTTCTTCTTTTTCTCTTTTTGGGGATGAGGACTGAGAAACAGCACTTAACACAATGCCATGTGTCCAACAGTCCTGCAGTGGACCTGGATGCAATTGCCTGTCTCGTGAGGCTTAATTGTAACATCGTCTTCCCCTCCCATTGTCTCCATCTCTTTTTGCCTTTCTAATAGAAGAAACATAAGTCAAGACTTTTGGAAATGTTTTTCATCTATTCCAAACTTGCGGGATAAAATAGAGCTTTTTTCCCATGCCCTGAGGCATGGTTGGTAGAATGGAAATAATGTTGGTGAGGTGGCTTGGACCTGGGCCAGCTGCTTCCCAGGCCAATTCAGGCTCCCAAGAGGGTATCTTAGAAGGCTTTGGAGAAAAAGCAGACAGGGGTTTCAACCGAATAAAGGAGTTGCCTTCTGAAGAGTTAATTAAAAGTAAAACTGCCTAAAATGAAGGCATCTCTACTCTTTGAAACAGCAAAGTGATCTCTGAAAAGATCTAAGGGAATAAGTGCTTTATAAAATGGCATGAATAGTTATGGACAGGTTGGAAAATATGTGTAGAGAATGTGGTTAATTAAAATGATGATTTAGTCCAACAACCTGTCATCAGGTCTGATGGGATTTTGTAATGTTGAAAATTCAGCCGTGAAGCTGTGGAATTTGGAGCAGTTTCCATGCGGAGGCGCGGAGGCCCGGCATCCACAGTACAGCTGTTGAAGGAGGGCACCTTGGTTTGGAGCACTCGCCGCCTCCTTTGGTTCTCATAGGCGTGATCCTGGGGAATTACCGGAGTCCATTTGCCAGAAGTTTAAGAGAAATTCCGTCATTCCGCACCTTTCTGTCTATCTGTATTTATTTGTCCATGCTTGCCCCAAACTGCAATACCTTTGTTGTCCTGAGTCTTACAGATTCAGTAAGTGTTGTATTGTGGTGAACAGAGCCTTTAATTTACTGATCTAATGTTTTTAGTTCCATTATCTTTTTTATATTGATGGTAAGTGTTAATTAAATTAAATGTGTGTTTACCATTTATATGTTTATATGTGATTTGTATACTTATTTATATAAACTTTTATAATATATATTGACTTTATGTCAATTTTGTTTTAAAAATTAACATAGTAAATATAAAATTTTAAAAAGTTAAAAACTACTTGATATTAATTCATATGATATACTATATATACCGTATATAATCAAATCATCAAGACCAAATTATATATAAATCATATAAATTATGCATGTTATATTATACCATATAAATTATATAAAAATCTTATATAGTTATATATAAAATCTTATATATATGATTATTAGATATTATAGTTATATATAAAAGTCTTATATATAAGATTATTATAATATAGTTACACATATAAATCTTATATGTAAGATTATAATACAGTTACATATATAAATCTTTTTTTTTTTTTTTTTTTTTGAGACGGAGTCTCGCTCTGTCACCCAGGCTGGAGTGCAGTGGCCGGATCTCAGCTCACTGCAAGCTCTGCCTCCCGGGTTTATGCCATTCTCCTGCCTCAGCCTCCCAAGTAGCTGGGACTACAGGCGCCTGCCACCTCGCCCGGCTAAGTTTTTGTATTTTTAGTAGAGACGGGGTTTCACCGTGTTACCCAGGATGGTCTCGATCTCCCGACCTCGTGATCCGCCCGTCTCGGCCTCCCAAAGTGCTGGGATTACAGGCTTGAGCCACCGCGCCCGGCCTATAAATCTTACTGTATATAAGATTATTATATATTATATAGTTATGTAATTTGGTCTTGGAGGTGATTTGGTTCTAGGGCTTAAGTATCCAGATTTGTCTTACCTTTCCTTATATTATGAAACACCCAGCTGGGCAACGTGGGTCTTGGGTCTTGCCTGTAATCCCAGCACTTTAGGAGGCCGAGGCAGGTGGATCACTTGAGTCCAGGGTTTTGAGACCAGCCTGGGCAACATGGTGAAACTCCATCTCTACCAAAAAATACCAAAAATTAGCCAGACATGGTGGTGTGTGTCTGTAGTCCCAGCTATTCAGGAGGCTGAGGTGGGAGAATCACTTGACCCTGGGGAAGTTGAGGCTGCAGTGAGCCAAGATCGTGCCACTGTGCTCCAGCCTGGGCAACAGAGGGAGACCCTGTCTCAAACAAAACAAAACAAAACACAAGAAACAAAATCCCCAAAGAAACACCCTAACACCCTATATGTGAGTCATTAAATTTGGCAAAAGTGAATAAAATAGATATTTTGGTTCACATATCTCTAAGAAAGGAGTTGAGTTTAGATCAAAGAGGGTTTGCATCCAGATATTAGATTTGGGACAGGCATGCACCTTTTACGGCATTTGTTTGAAACCCTCAAAGTTGACGAGTTAATGGGTGCAGCACACCAACATGGCACAATATACATATGTAACAAACCTGCATGTTATGCACTTGTACCCTGGAACTTAAAGTATAAAAAAAAAAAAAAAACCCTCAAAGTGTAGTCCTTCTTGTAAACAAGGCACATGAAAATGACAAGGGGCCCTTGTGCTCTGTAAAACATTTTTATGAGTTGTTTTTATATGAGATGAGAAGCCTTTAAAAAATTGAGATATTAGATATTTTCATGTCAAAGAAAATATTTAAAGTTTTATTTATTTATTATTTATTATTTTTATTTTTAAATTTGAGATGGGGTCTTGCTCTGTTACCCAGGCTGGAGTGTAGTGGTGCAATATTGGCTCACTGCAACCTCTGCCTCCCGGGTCCAAGCGATTCTCCTGCCTCAGCCTCCTGAGTAGCTGGGATTACAGATAAGTGCCACCACACCCAGCTAATTTTTGTATTTTTAATAGAGACAGGGTTTCGCCATGTTGGCCAGGCTGGTTTCAAACTCCTGACCTTGGGTGATCCACCTACCTCGGCCTCCCAAAATGCTGGGATTACAGGTATGAGCCACTGTGCCTGGCCTAAATCTTGTCATTTTTTTTTTTCTTTTTTTTTGAGACGGAGTCTCACTCTGTCACCCAGGCTGGAGTGCAATGGCATGATCTGGGCTCACTGCAACCTCTGCCTCCTGGGTTCAAGTGATCCCCCTGCCTCAGCCTCCCAAGTAGCTGGGATTACAGACATGCGCCACCATGCCTGGCTCATTTTTGTATTTTTAGTAAAGATGGGGTTTCACCATGTTGGCCAGGCTGGTCTCGAACTCCTGGCCTCAGATGATCTGCCCACCTCAGCTTCCCAAAGTTCTAGGATTACAGGCCTGAGCCACTGCACCCGGCCAAGTTTTAATCTTACTCTTAATAAATGGCCATACTTTTGCCTCATTATTCTGAGTGTATTCTGTATCTATATTGCACCAATTAGTTCTGTACTTTTTTTTTTCACCCAAACAAGCAGTTTAAGAATCTATTCACATGAAGGACTTGGCACAATGTATTGTGCAAAGTAGAGAGTCAATAAATAACTGTTGATTGATTATTTGTCTGATTACCCTTTCTTTCTCCTCCTTCCCTCCCTCCCTCCCTTCCTCCCTTCCTTCCTTCTTTTTTTTTTTTTTTTTTTTTTTTTTTTTTTTTTTTGAGACGGAGTCTCGCTCTGCCGCCCAGGCTGGAGTGCAGTGGCCGGATCTCAGCTCACTGCGAGCTCCGCCTCCCGGGTTCCCGCCATTCTCCTGCCTCAGCCTCCCAAGTAGCTGGGACTACAGGCGCCCGCCACCTCGCCCGGCTAGTTTTTTGTATTTTTTAGTAGAGACGGGGTTTCACCATGTTAGCCAGGATGGTCTCGATCTCCCGACCTCGTGATCCGCCCGTCTCGGCCTCCCAAAGTGCTGGGATTACAGGCTTGAGCCACCGCGCCCGGCCTTTTTTTCTTTTTTTTTTTTTTTTTTTTTTTTTTTTTTTTGAGACGAAGTCTCTGTCGCCAGGCTGGAGTGCAGTGGCCGGATCTCAGCTCACTGCAAGCTCCGCCTCCCGGGTTCAAGCAATTCTCCTGCCTCAGCCTCCCGAGTAGCTTGGACTACAGGCACGTGCCACCACGCCCAGCTAATTTTTGTGTTTTTAGTAGAGACGGGGTTTCACCATGTTGGCCAGGATAGTCTCAATCTCTTCACCTCGTGATCCATCCACCTCAGCCTCCCAAAGTGCTGGGATTACAAGCATGCACCGCCACGCCTGGGCCTTTTTCTTTCTTTCTTTCTTTATCTTTCTGACAGGGTCTTGTTCTATTAACAAGGCTGGAGTGCAGTGGTGTGATCATAGCATTACAGCCTCCACCTCCCAGGCTCAAGTGATCTTCCCACCTCTTGAGTAGCTGGGATTACAGGCATGCACCACCCCTGTCTAATTTTTAAATTTTTTGTAGAGATGTGGTCTCTCGACAAAAATTTGTTTGCCCAGGCTGGTCTTGACCTCCTGGGCTCAAGCGATTCTTCTGCTTTCAGCCTCCCAAAGTGCTGGGATTACAGTTATGAGCCACCGCACCTGGCCTGATTACACTTTCTGTCAGTTTCTCCCTGTGGTTATTAAAATGGGGTCCACAGAGTCTGCTGTAACTTATTTGCCAGTGTTTACAAAAGATGACATCACACATTTCCAGGAGTGAATTCTTTGAAGAGAGAAAATTGTAATTGCTTTTGTAATTGTTTATGGGGAAGGAGTTCTAAGCTCGAGGGATGGCCACGTTGGTACGAAATGGCTACTGGCAGATATGGTCATTACACATTACACAGGTAGAGGAAGGATATTCAACCGTGTTCCCTTAGGTGTGACTACACTGCTCTCAGAGAGGAGCCAGGTGTGAGCAGGAAAGGAGGAATCTGTGGGAGAAAAGGGTTGTTTCGCTGTGTGGCTTTTTTATGTGCTGGGAGAAACATCCTCCAGCTTTTTCTAGCCCCAACTTGTGCCCTTCCCCTCCAGTAATCTCTATGTGAGCTTTTTAATCTCCTGTAATATTTCTAAAGCTACTTTTAGTTCAATGTGACTAATACTCTTATTTTCATAACTGAGTGAAATGCATTTTAGTGTGGGTATACTTGATATTTGAATTTCATAGTAAAGTATCTTTTTTATTTTATTCTTTTGTTTTATTTTTTAAAAAGTAAATAAAAAAAAAATTTTTTTTGAGACAGAGTCTCACTCTGGCTCCCAGACTGGAGTGCAGGGCTTACTGCAACCTCTACCTCCCAGGTTCAAGCGATTCTCCTGCCTCAGCCTCCCGATTAGCAGAGGTTACAGGCGCACACCACCACGCCCAGGTAATTTTTGTATTTTTAGTAGAGTCAGGATTTCACCATGTTGGTCAGGCTGTTCTCGAACTCCTGACCTCGTGATCTGCCTGCCTCGGCCTCCCAAAGTGCTGGGGTTACAGGTGTGAGCCACCGCACCCGGCCTTCTCTTCTTTTTTAAACAAAATTTTTATTTTATTTTTAAGAGACAGGGTCCTGCTTTGTCACCCAAGCTGGAGTGCAGTGGGACAATCAGCACACTGTAACCTCAAACTCCTGGGCTCAAGCAATCCTTCTGTCTCAGCCTCCCAAAGTCCTGGGATTATAGGCATGAGCCACATTATCTGGCCTCTTTTTTCTCTTCTTTCCCTTTTCCCAATCCCTTGTCTTCCTAATTCTTTCTTACTTTTTGGCCATTAAAGCTTTGCAAAAAATTAAAAGTATTTTGAAGACTGCAAAAAAGATACGAGAGAGTCTCTACTCCAATTAGGTCATGTTAAAAGACAACATTACAACTCATCTAGTTTTGTAGATTTTTTTTTTTTCCGACAGTTTTGCTCTTGTTGCCCAGGCTGGAGCGCAATAGCACAATCTTGGCTCACTGCAACCTCTGCCTCCTGGGTTCAAGCGATTCTCCTGCCTCAGGCTCCCTGTAGTAACTGGGATTACAAGGCATGTGCCACCACGCCTGGCTAATTTTGTATTTTTAGTAGAGATGGGGTTTTTGCATGTTGGTCAGGCTGGTCTTGAACTCCTGACCTCAGGTGATCTGTCTGCCTCGGGCTCCCAAAGTGCTGGCATTATAGGTGTGAGCCACTGTGCCCGGCCGTTTGTAGATCTTAATTGGCTTCTGTGATTCCAGAATCTGGCAGCAGTCCAGGCCAAAAAATGGTTCACAAAGCTCTGCCCCACTACACGTGCAGGTTATATTTATTGCCAGAGAAAAGGAGATGACATTCAGAAAAAGGATGTGAGGTACAGATAGCTAGGTTGGTTCTCACTCAGTGTTTGCCTTATTTGAAAGTGGTTTAACAGTTGACCTTCTGTGATTGGCTAAAGCTTGTCTGCTGTCATTAACTGAAACTCAGCTCTGGTTACAAAGGCTAATTTCTAGTTAGGTTTTCAGTTTGTTTATGTACTAAGCTAGGTTGCAGTTCATTACCTAGGACTCCTATGGAGTCTTCTAAAGCCCAAATTTAGTTTTAACAGTTGATTACACAATAATTAATTAATTAATTAATATATTTTTTGAGACGGAATCTTGCTCTGTCACCCAGGCTGGATTGCAGTGGCATGATCTCAACTCACTGCAACCTCCACCTCCCAGGCTCAAGTGATTCTCCTGCCTTAGCCTCTCAAATAGCTGGGATTACAGGCGTGTGCCACCATGCTTGACTAATTTTTGTATTTTTAGTAGAGACGAGGTTTCACCATGTTGGCCAAGCTGGTGTTGAACCTCTGACCTCAGGCGATCCACCTGCCTCGGCCTCCCAAAGTGCTGGGATTACAGGTGTGAGCCATCGCACCCAGCCTGATTATATAATAATTTAAACATTGATGATACTAAAATTTCAGAAATTAAATAGTCATTTTGTTGACCCTTTATAACAAAGAGGTGTGATTCTATTATTTTCCTTGTTTGAATACTTAGAGTTATTTGTGTTGTATAGTGTAACTAGAGGAAGGATTTAATTTTTGTACATGTAAACAAAATATTTTTCATAAACAGCCTAATAATATTTCTCTACTCTTGACCAGATTAGGAAGAAACAGCAAGAAGTAGTGGGTTTTTTGGAAGCGAATAAAATCGACTTTAAGGAATTAGATATTGCTGGAGATGAAGACAATAGGAGGTGGATGAGAGAGAATGTTCCTGGAGAGAAAAAACCTCAAAATGGGATTCCTTTGCCTCCCCAGATCTTCAATGAGGAGCAGTACTGTGGGGTGAGTACGTGCTTCTATTAAAAATCCTGCTGTGTGTGTGTTTATTAGAAATTTTCAGGCTGAGGCAGGAGAATGGCGTAAACCCGGGAGGCGGAGCTTGCAGTGAGCTGAGATCCGGCCACTGCACTCCAGCCTGGGCGACAGAGCGAGACTCTGTCTCAAAAAAAAAAAAAAAAAAAAAAAAAGAAATTTTCTAAACCAGATTAATTTTGAGTCAGCATTTGAAATTGTTCACAACTGTCAGGTCATGATCTGTTTCTACCATCCAATAGCTGGATGGTAAATCCATTATGAATAATCAATATTTAAGATTTAGAAAAGGACAGAAACAATATCATGATGATTCAGAAGTTTTGGGGATTATTTCAGGTTCTTTCTTTTATTTTGAAGAATTGAGGTCACGTGTTCAAAAATATTATACATTTAGCTAGGAATTCTGTTCAGCGTTGCAGTGTGCACACACGTGTATCTGCACAGGAACATGGTAAGTTTTCTCTGTCGACCAGGCTGGAGTGTAGTGGTGCAATCATGGCTTACTGTAGCCTCTTTCTCCTGGGCTCAAGCGATCCTCTCGCCTCAGCCTCCTGAGTAGCTGGGACTGCAGGAGTGCAGTACCCCACCCAGCTAATTTTTAAGTTTTTTGTAGAGATGGTCTCCCTATATTGCCCAGGCTGCTCTGGAACTCCTGGCCTCAAGTGATCCTCCTGCCTTGGCCTCCCAAAGTGCTGGGACTACAGGTATGAGCCACTGTGCCCAGCAAGTTTTCACTTTTATAAAATTGACTTGTAGAAATAAAGTCTTACTATAGATACAAGATGAATTTGTGTAACTTTAATTAGTTTGAAAACTGTTCTGGGCATTATGGTTATAACAACAATTTTGTTTTATACATTTGATAGTTCATTTCACCATAAGATCACTTCTTTTTTTTCCCGGAGTTTATAGATCGTACTTAATAAATCAAGTTGTTGGAAAGAAATTTTTTCTTTTCTTTTCTTTTTTTTCTGAGACAGAGTCTTGCTCTGTCACCCAGGCTGGAGTGCAGTGGCGTGATCCTGGCTCACTACAAGCTCCACCTCCCGGGTTCATGCCATTCTCCTGCCTCAGCCTCCCAAGTAGCTGGAACTACAGGCGTCCGCCACTATGCCCGGCTTATTTTTTGTATTTTTAGTAGAGACGGGGTTTCACCGCGTTAGCCAGGATGATCTCGATCTCCTGACCTCATGATCCGCCCTCCTCAGCCTCCCAAAGTATTGGCATTACAGGCGTGAGCCACCGCGTCTGGCCTATTCTTTTCATTTCTACCTTCAGAGAGGTATTTGTAGTTTATCTTACGAGAAGCTTTGCTTAATTTGCTTTTCTGTGGTCTGTGGACACACTTACAAAAGTACATTCATGAAGAACAGGGCTTTGTTTCCAGAAAGTAAGTAAAAATCATTATTTTTATTGTGTGCTCAGATTTTAAAAGGAGACTCAAAAGTTCTGAAGGATATGCAGGCTTAAAATAACATTAGTCTAGATAGTCAATGTCCTTTCTACTTGATTAGAATGTATATAACTATTATTTAAGTGGTCTCCCTGGCTTCTGAAGATTCTTGGTCAACCCTGTGCCATGCCTGATGATGGCAGCAGGTAGAAGGAGACCCCAGAGAAAAGCAGTAGATTTCAGTGGGCAGTGAGGGGATTGGGCGTCAAGGGTAGTCCTCAGTGCCTTCCTGCCTCTGCCAGTTTGAACTTCTGCTACTCTACGCAGAGCAAATGAATATATTATCCTGAGAGCCAGGGTAGACAACTGTTAGGCTGAGAAAGGAGACACCACACTGGAAGCCAGGCACAGTTGAGGCCAGGCTCCCCGCCTGACAGAGGAATGTGAACTGGAAAGAGCAGACGCATCTGTTGATGACAAGTTGGCATCTGTGCATTTTAGCCCAGGTAAGGGCCAGAGTGCCTGCCTGGGACCAAGATAGCCTGGGCCTGACTGAACACAACCAAAGAGGACCCGGATCGTTCAGTACAGAGGTGCCCGTTTAGCAGAGGAACGAGTGTCTCCAGGCACTCAGGGCTGTAAGGAAACACAGGATGCAAACCTAATTAGGGTGGGGAGAGGGCTTCTCAATATATCGATGTTACTGAACAAACTATGTTATGTTCCTAAAATTTATTTTGAAATATGCTGTATGTGATAAGAAATACATAATTTAAACAGGAATGATACAATGAGCGACCACTGTATGCACCATCCAGTTTAAGAAGGACAGGATACTATTACCAGAAATGTGGAAGCTCTCTGTGTGCTTCTCCCTGATCACATCCCTCGCCCTCTGCACCAGTGATAGTCATTGGAAAGAAAGGGTCTTGCTCTGTCACTCAGGCTGGAATGCAGTGGCACGATCATGGCTCTCTGCAGCCTCAACCTCCTGGACTTGATCAATCCTCCTGTCTCAGCCTCCTGAATAGCTGGGACTATAGGTGTGTGGCACCACACCTAGCTAAATTTTGTATTTTTTGTAGAGATGGCATCTCCCTATGTTGCTGAGGCTGGTCTTGAATTCCTGGGCTCAAGCAGTCCTCCTGCCTTGACCCCCCAACGTGTTTGTGAGTCACTGTGTCCAGACGTTATTTTTCATTTAAAAACCTGTGTCTTCTTTTACCTCCCTGAATATGCACATAGTTTACTATGACACATGTGTTCCCATTGCAATCCCCTATTCCCAAAGAAATAGAATTTTCTTCTGGAGAGCCTCTCATTCATCTGGGAAGCTCGCTAGGCTTGGGCTCTTCTCTGCGGGAAATATTTCAGTTTCCTTAATGAATGGACTATTTAGATTTCTACTTTTTCATAAGTTGGTTTTCATAATTCTGTTTCCATAAATTCTAAGATGGCTAGTTTGTTTGTTTGGTTTTTAGAATCAGGGTCTTTGTCTGTTGCCCAGGCTGGAGTGCAGTGTTGCCTTCATGGTCCATGGCAGCCTTGAGCTTGTTTTTAAGTTTTAAAGTCTAGTATAACATTTTTTTTCAAAATTAAGAGGCAGGTGCAGAAATTTCCTATATACCCCCTGTTCCCACACATGCAGAGCCTCCCCCATTATCAACATCCCCCAAAGTTTTAAATAAGGTATTCTTAAGACCTGTTTAAAACAGGTAGTTATGTCCTCTCTTCATTCCTAATGTTTCTATTGTGTCTTCTCTGATTTTTTTTTTTTTTAATTTATGTTGCTCATAGTTTTTGTTTGTTTGTTTTTGGTCTTTCGGCTTATTGATTCTTTCTGATCTCTCTATATTTATATCTTTATAGCTAAATTTTCTCTTATTTTTAAAATTTCTGCTCTTGCCTTTATCATTTTTTGCCTCTATACACTTTGTTTTTTTTCTCCCCTTACGTTAATGTTCAGTTAGATGCTTAGCTCACTTTTAACCTTTTTTTCTTCTCTAATGTAAATATTTAAGGCTAGACATTTCTCCCTGAGTACTGTCAGTTCATTCCATATATTTTGATATCTTTTGTTTTTTTTGTTTTGTTTTGTTTTTACTTTATTTATTTATTATTATATTTTGAGATGGAGTTTTTCTCTTGTTGCCCAGGCTGGAGTACAGTGGCCTGATCTCAGTTCACTGCAACCTCTGCCTCCCGAGTTCAAGTGATTCTTCTGTCTCAGGCCTCCCGCGTAGCTGGGATTACAGGTGCCACCATGCCCGGTTAATTTTTTGTATTTTTAGTAGAGACCGGCTGTCATCATGTTGGCCAGGTTGGTCTTGAACTCCTGACCTCAGGTGATCTGCTGGCCTTGGCCTCCCAAAGTGCAGGGATTACAGGCATGAGCCACCACGCCCGGCCTTTAGTATTTTCTTTATCGTTAAGTATAAATGTTAAAACATTTATACCTTTCTTTTTTGACCCACGCATTGAAATTATGAGTATATTTGGAGTTTCTTCTACTTTGTTATATGCTTTTAATTTTTCTCAGTTTTGCAATTTTTAAAAATCCTTTCTTGATGTAATTTTACTTACTAAAGTCTCTTTTTTCTAATTTTATTTTGCCCTTTACTCAATTCAAATAATCTATCCCTTTAGTGGTTAACTTAGCTATTTTAACATACATACTTAAAGATAATCAGTATCCTTACTTTTGTCCCAAACTTTTTTTTTTTTTTTTAAAAGACAGATTCTCACTCTGTCACCCAGGCTGGAGTGCAGTGGTGCAGTCTTGGCTCACTGCAGACTCCACCTCCCAGGTTCAAGCAATTCTCCTGCCTCAGCCTCCCGAGTAGCTGGGATTACAGGCATGCATCACCGTGTCCTGCTAATTTTTTTGTATTTTTGGTAGAGATGGGGTTTCATCATGTTGGCCAGGCTGGTCTTGAACTCCTGAACTCGGATGATCTGCCCACCTTGGCCTCCCAAAGTGCTGGGGTTACAGATGTGAACCACCGCACTGGGTCTGTCCCAAACATTAAAAGGGCTGTTAGACGCTGTAACGCTAATCACCCTCTCTGTTTACACGTGTTTGGTTTTTCAGTATTTCAGTTGGCCTCTCATCCTGCTCCACAAATTAGGCATTTCTCTTTGTTGGTTGTACAGTCAATGTTTGTTCAGATTTAGATTTACCCACATATTTACTATTAATTTTATCTTCTTGAATCTCAGATATTCCATCTGGAATTATTTTCTTCTTCCCGAATACATCCTATAAGTTTCTTTAAGTGAAGGTCTCTTGGCGGTAACTTCTCTAAGGTTTTGTTTGTTTAAAAAATGATATTTTCGCCAGGCGCGGTGGCTCACGCTTGTAATCCCAGCACTTTGGAAGGCCGAAGTGGGCGGATCACAAGGTCAGGAGATCGAGACCATCCTGGCTAACACGGTGAAACCCTGTCTCTACTAAAAATACAAAAAATTAGCCAGGTGTGGTGGCGGCGCCTGTAGTCCCAGCTACTTGGGAGGCTGGGGCAGGAGAATGGCGGGAACCCGGGAGGCGGAGCTTGCAGTGAGCCGAGATCGCGCCACTGCACTCCAGCCTGGGCGACAGTGCAAGACTCCGTCTCAAAAACAAACAAAAAAAATATTTTCCAGATGACTGTCTTTCTTTCACGTTCATGCTTGAAAAAATAGTTTTACTGAGCCTGGAATTCTGGGCTGATTATTATTTTTTTCTAAACACATTGAAATTATTATTTTACTTTCACCTGGCCTCTGTGTTGCTATTGAGAAGTCAGCTGTCAGTCTCATCACTATTCTTTTATTGGGAAACTTTCTTTTTTCCTTTTTCTTTTCCTACCTTTCTTCTTCTGTCCATCCTTTCTTCTTTTCTTCTTCCTCTCTTTCTGGTTGCTTTTAATAATATTTCTCTACGATGTGTCTAGGTTTAGAGTTATTTTTATTTATCTAGTTTAGAATTATTTACTGGGCTTCCTGAGACTAAGGGTTGTTATCTTTCAATAAGTCTAGAAAATTGTTAGTAACTGGCCAGGCGAGATGGTGCATGCCTATAATCCTAGCACTTTGGGAGGCCGAGGTGGGAGGATTGCTTGAGCCCAGGTGTTCGAGACCAGCTTGGGCAGCATAGTGAGACCTTGTCTCAAAAAATTAAAAAAAGAAAATGTTTAGCAATTATATGCTTGAGTTTAGGTTTTCCCGTATTATCTCTATTTGCTTCTCCAAGAGCTCCTATAAGACATTTGTTAGAACTTCTCATACTGTTTTCATACAATAATATTTCCTCCACATTTTTCATCTCTTTTTTCCTCTCTAGATTATTTGTTTGTTTGTTTATTTATTTATTTATTTAAATAGAGACAGAGTCTCACCATGTTGCCCAGGCTGGTCTTGAACTCCTGGGCTCAAACAATCTTCCCTTCTCTGCCTCTTACAGTGCTGGGATTATAGGCATGGGCCACCACACCCAGCCTGGATGATTTGATTGCATCTTCCAGTTAGCTAATTTACTCTTCAGGTGTTTTTGTTTAATCCGCATATTGGGTTTTACAATTCCACTATTATGTCTTTTTATTTTCGGGAGTTCTTTTTGGTTCCTTTCTAAATTTGCTTGATTGTTCTCTCTAGGTATTTATTCTGTCTTCAAGTTTTTCTTTTATTTCACTAAATATATTAAATATAGCTGTTTTGTATTCTTTGCCTGATAATTCCCATATCTGATTCTGATTTTTTTTTTTTTTTTTTTGAGACGGAGTCTCGCTGTGTCGCCCAGGCTGGAGTGCAGTGGCCGGATCTCAGCTCACTGCAAGCTCTGCCTCCCGGGTTTTTACGCCATTCTCCTGCCTCAGCCTCCCGAGTAGCCGGGACTACAGGCGCCCGCCACCTCGCCCGGCTAGTTTTTTGTATTTTTTAGTAGAGACGGGGTTTCACCGTGTTAGCCAGGATGGTCTCGAACTCCTGACCTCGTGATCCGCCCGTCTCGGCCTCCCAAAGTGCTGGGATTACAGGCTTGAGCCACCGCGCCCGGCCTGATTCTGATTTTTAATTCCACCTTCTGTTATTTCTTCTTGCTCTCACTCATATTTTCTTTTTATTCCCTTATTTATATTATAACTTTTGACTTCAAACTGCTCATTTTTAAAAACTTTGTTTGTGGCTATCTTAGTCTGTTTGTGCTGCTATAACAGAATACCACAGACTGGGTAGTTTATAAACAATAGAAGTTTATTTGGCTCATGGCTCTGGAGGTGGAAAGTCCAAGATCGAGGGACAGCATTTGATGAGGGCTTTCTGGCTGCGTCAAACATGGCTGAAGGCATCACAGTAGCAAGAGAAAGGGAGAGAGACAACTCCGAGCTTCAAGCCTTTTTATAAATGTCTTCAATCAGTTCATGAGGATGGCCCCCTTATGGCCTCAACAGCTCCCTGTAGGCCCCACCTCCCAACACTGTTGCACTGGGGATTAAGTTTCCAACACATGCTTTCTGGCGGATACATTCAAATCACAGCAGTGGATACTCTTTGAGGCCTGGAGTTTATTTCTGCATCAAACTTAGACACATCTTAAACTCAGATTTCCTTTTAAGATTTTTTAGGATCACACATGGCATGGGAATTTGAACTGCAACCTCTCGTGAATTCTACTTGTGGTTATAAATTCTCAGAGGAGAATATTTTCCCCTCCACCCAGAAGCAAAGTTGAATCAGGGAAGTTTCCTTCTATTCCGTTCTGCCTGGCAGGGTTATTTCTCATTCACATTTACTTTGAAGGCAGAACTCTCTGGAGTTCTGGTGTGTGTGCTTATGAAACTCCCCACCTTGACGAGGCTCTGGGCTTTATCTCCTTCCTCCTTTTTCCTCTTCAGTGTCAAAGTGATGATAAAGGTGTCGTGTGTGTGTCAGAAACTCTCAGCACGCATGGTGGCTTTGGTGCGTGCTTACTCTCAGGATTCACGCTCTCACTGGCTGGAGTCTTTTATGCCAGCTCAGCAGTGTATTTATACTTTTAGTTTTTTCTTAATTGGGTTAAAAAATTTTTTTTTGAGACAGCTTTTCAGGGCCTCTAATCTGCCATAATAATCCCAGCAGAACTGGGAGTTGAAAACCTGTTTTATGTTCATTATTTTCTACATATATTTGGTAGCATCAAGTGAAAGATAATGATGAATTGTTCTTCAGCCTTCTGAAATTCTGAAGAAGGTATTTGGTCTTAAATTGAAGCAAAAGACTAATTCACTCAACTATAAGAAAATCTTTCTTGCCTTGAAATCTAGAGTTGGCTAACTAAAGAAGCTTTCAGAACTTTATATATGGCATTTTTGGGAAATAGCATAGATTTACTTTATTACATTTCACCAACTTAATACTACTACTACTACTATTAACGCAGTATCTCATGTAATCTTTTAACAGTGATTGGTAAGCATGTACTCTGGGAATCAATCAGAATTTCTGATACCAAAGTTCCTGCACTTACTCATGTTGTTATATTCCTTTCAACCAAGATTTGAGGCAGCTTCCAAACATGTATTCAGTATAAAAGAATAAAATTAATCACTGAGAGACTTGAGGCAATGGATAGGAAAACAATAAAGCTTTGAATAAGAGTAACACTTTGAATAAGTGGCTCATACCTGTAGTCCCAGCACTTTAGGAGGCCGAGGTGGGTGGATCATCTGGGGTCAGGAGTTTGAGACCAGCCTGACCAACATAGTGAAACCCTGTCTCTACTAAAAATACAAAAATTAGCTGGGCATGGTGGCGCGTGTCTGTAATCCCAGGTAGTCAGGAGGCTGATGCAGGAGAATTGCTTGAACCTGGAAGGCGGAGGTTGCCGTGAGCAGAGATTGTGCCACTGCACTCCAGCCTGGGAGACAGAGCGAGACTTTCTCTCTCTCTCTCTCTCAAAAAAAAAAAAAAAAGAGTAACACACAGGAATACATAATGCTTTTTTTCTCAATAGCTGTGACCTGTATTTAGTTTTAAACTTCTTTTTTTTTTTTTTTTTTGTGAGACAGGGCATTGCTCTGTTTCCCAGGCTAGAGTGTAATGGCACAATCACAGCCCACTGCAGCCTTGATCTGCCAGGCTCAAGTGATCCTCCCACCTCAGCCTCCCAAGTAGCTGGGACCACAGGTGTGTGCCACCATGCCCACAGGGTCTCACCATGTTGCCCATTCTAGTCTTGAACTCGTGGGTTCAAGGGATCCTCCCATCTTGGCCTCCCGAAGTGCTGAGATTAGAGGCATGAGCCACCACGCCTGGCTGGTTTTAAGCTTTTTAACATACACTAAGAGTAGGGTAGGCAAAGAACAACTAAGTTGTTTTGTGTGTTGCCCTGTTAAATGAGACAAACGCCTGTGACTTTGTGAGCCTTTTTGCAACACTGTTGAAATTGCATCAAGGCCTTGATGACAAAGATTGGCAGTAGTAAAGTAGCCTGGGGGAATGTTGTTTATGTTTTTATTATAAAGACCGAAACTCTTCTAAGCTATTGACAGCTATGTTACTGGGAAGGTGGTGTAGGGCTGGACCTGCCTGGTGAAGGACTGGCCCTGGTAGGATCTGGATGGGGTGGGAGCTTCATTGAGCATCAGATTTCAATCCACTACCAAGTTTCTGATCACTCCAGTTGTTCCCATTTTGCCAAAACAGTCGCCCTCTATGCCTCCGATGGTCTTGTGCCTGTTCATGTTGGGAGGGCCTGAGATGCATCTGGGCCCTTAGGGATACTTTAATCACAGTGTAGACAGCCTGTATCATCTCAGTCTCAGCTGATTAGGGACCAAATGCTTAGGGCCAGATTATAAGTAAACCAGGTGGTGGTGTGAAACTTGGAAAAGCCATTTACTGTGTATATTTGGGTCCTGTCAGCA
Organism: Macaca thibetana thibetana; assembly: GCF_024542745.1. Lineage (NCBI taxonomy): Eukaryota > Metazoa > Chordata > Mammalia > Primates > Cercopithecidae > Macaca > Macaca thibetana. Next base: position 157,537,443 of record NC_065580.1, on the reverse strand, counting down.
ATTCCCGGACATGGGTAGGGGTGTGTGTGTGTGTGTGTGTGTGTGTGTGCTCTTGCTGTGGTATACAGGCACAATGAAAGTGTATAAAAACAAATGTAAAGTTCATGCTTAGATTTCTTAACTCTGGAGGTTAGTCATCTTTGACAAAGCAAACTGGGATGACTTTTTGTGTGAGCTTCCCACTTAAGAACTAATAAATAAAAAGATCAGTTTCCATAAATAAACTGGCTCACAAGTGTGCAGTAGTTTTAAACTTTCTTTTTCTTTGCTTCAAGGATTTTGACTCTTTCTTCTCTGCAAAAGAAGAGAATATTATTTATTCCTTCCTTGGTTTGGCTCCTCCTCCAGACTCAAAGGTAAGTTTGAACAAACTCTATTGGGTTCAAAACAGGTAATACTAAATGAAGGTAGAAATCTGCATCCAAGACTGTTTAATAAATGATGATTTTTAAATTAACATAATTTTAATACACTTCTTATTCTGATGAAGTCCTATGCATAGAGAGAATGCAGTTTTTACTAAAAAAAGTTCCAAAATTATGCTTTTCATATTTATGCTATGTTTTCACCTTGTTATGGTAAATTTTATAATACCTAAGTTAGGCAATATCATTACTTTGAATAAACTTAAGTGCATTCATTAAATATGTAAACATTTGAGCTCCCAGGTTGTGTTTATACAATTATGTTTATACAATTTTGTTTTGAATTGATTTCTCATATAGCTTTATATGAGTTAATTTCATAATGATATATGCCCTTATATTATTTCTATTTAAATGAACCAAACTGCATTTTGATCTCATAAAAATGGAACAGGTCTTCTTTTGAGAAATGTCTGTTCATATCCTTTGCCCACTTTTTGATGGGGTTGTTTGTTTTTTTCTTGTAAATTTGTTTGAGTTCTTTGTAGGTTCTGGATATTAGCCCTTTGTCAGATGAGTAGATTGCAAAAATTTTCTCCCATTCTGTAGGTTGCCTGTTCACTCTGATGGTAGTTTCTTTTGCTGTGCAGAAGCTCTTTAGTTTAATTAGATCCCATTTGTCAATTTTGGCTTTTGCTGCCGTTGCTTTTGGTGTTTTAGACATGAAGTCTTTGCCCATGCCTATGTCCTGAATGGTACTACCTAGGTTTTCCTCTAGGATTTTTATGGTATTAGGTCTAACATTTAAGTCTCTAATCCATCTTGAATTAATTTTCGTATAAGGAGTAAGGAAAGGATCCAGTTTCAGCTTTCTACTTATGGCTAGCCAATTTTCCCAGCACCATTTATTAAATAGGGAATCCTTTCCCCATTTCTTGTTTCTCTCAGGTTTGTCAAAGATCAGACGGCTGTAGATGTGTGGTATTATTTCTGAGGACTCTGTTCTGTTCCATTGGTCTATATCTCTGTTTTGGTACCAGTACCATGCTGTTTTGGTTACTGTAGCCTTGTAGTATAGTTTGAAGTCAGGTAGCGTGATGCCTCCAGCTTTGTTCTTTCATACAGCCAACAGACACATGAAAAAATGCTCATCATCACTGGCCATCAGAGAAATGCAAATCAAAACCACAATGAGATACCATCTCACACCAGTTAGAATGGCGATCATTAAAAAGTCAGGAAACAACAGGTGCTGGAGAGGATGTGGAGAAATAGGAACACTTTTACACTGTTGGTGGGATTGTAAACTAGTTCAACCATTATGGAAAACAGTATGGCGATTCCTCAAGGATGTAGAACTAGATGTACCATATGACCCAGCCATCCCATTACTGGGTATATACCCAAAGGATTTTAAATTATGCTGCTATAAAGACACATGCACACATATGTTTATTGCAGCACTATTAACAATAGCAAAGACTTGGAATCAACCCAAATGTCCATCAGTGACAGATTGCATTAAGAAAATGTGGCACATATACACCATGGAATACTATGCAGCCATAAAAAAGGATGAGTTTGTGTCCTTTGTAGGGACATGGATGCAGCTGGAAACCATCATTCTTAGCAAACTATCACAAGAACAGAAAACCAAACACCGCATGTTCTCACTCATAGGTGGGAACTGAACAATGAGATCACTCGGACTCAGGAAGGGGAACATCACACACTGGGGCCTATCATGGGGAGGGGGGAGGGGGGAGGGATTGCTTTGGGAGTTATACCTGATGTAAATGATGAGTTGATGGGTGCAGCACACCAACATGGCACAAGTATACATATGTAACAAACCTGCACGTTATGCACATGTACCCTACAACTTAAAGTATAATAATAATAAATAAATTAATAAAAAAAAATAAAATAAAAAAAATAAGACCCAACTAAAAAAAAAAAAAAAAAAAAGGAACAGGTAAGATCTCGATTCAAGAACGAGGTAGGTTTTATCAGGTTTTTTTCTTCCAGTGATGTCTCATCTTTGATTATGTATAATTAAATAGAGAATTATGCTAATAAAGCAGGAACTGTGAATTTGACCTGCGTGCATGTTTAATTCATGCGACTTGCTAAGACTTGCTGATGGATTGAATGTGGATAGGGATGGATTCCATGATGACTTCTAACCAGTGGGTGTAAAAATCTGCTCTGAGAGAGGACCATATTGACAAGAGAAATTAAGTTTGAGACAGCTGAGTGAAGAAGTGAGGTAGGCAATTGTATGCTGATCTGTGTCTCTGCAAAATCTGGTTGGAGACACACACGTGGAATCTGTGAGTGTGTAGATGGAGCTGAAGTTGTGAAAAGTGGATGAAACAAAGTAATGAGAGAGTTGACAGGAAGACCAGAGTGGGGGCGGAGGTGGTGCTTCAAGTTTAAAGTTACCTGGAAGATGAGAAACCAGTTGAGGAGGCTAAGATGGAGAGTGGGGAAGGCAGGAGGAGACCAGGAGCTTGTGGTGTCACGGATACCCAGGAGGAGCTCCGCTCTTTACAGAAGAGGGTGATGTAAGTTGTGAAAATGTGGCTGAGAGATTGCGTCAGGTGAGGCCATAAAGGTGACCACTGGCTTTGACGACATGGAGGTCATTAGAGGCTATGACAGAAGTAGTTTCTGAGGAAAGGTGGAGGCAGAAGCATGTGGTCTAGACAGAGTGGTCTACGTAGGGCTGGTAGTGAGAACGAGGGACTATGCATAGACAATTATTTTGGGGGAATTTTCCCACAGAGTGAAAGAGAACATGGCAGACATCATTGTTTTAAACAGTGTCCTACTCCTCCCCACTACTGGAAATTGGGGCAGAGTTCCTTGAGTCCCTGCATGCTGCCGATTCCCTAGCTTCCTCTCTTCTCCCTATGTTCTGGAAAGTTCCCCCATCTCTCTTCTTTACCCAAGCTCAATCTCTCTTCTTAATCCAAGTTCTCTTTCAGTAGACATCTCCCATATTCCTACGGCTTCTCAATCCCCTTCTTCCAGACCCCAGACCTGTGGGTGGTAGGAGGGGAGAGTCTAGTTTTTACAAAGGCCCACTAGGGGGTTATCTAAACAAAAGGGAATTTTCTATCCTTGGTCAATAATAATGTGGCAAAGCTTTGAAATGACTTTTTCTTTAACCTTTTGTAGGTCAAATTCTTGACAGAGTTACTGTCTTCACCAAGAGTCCCAATAAACAGAAGGGGGAGAGGGTAGTAGAAAAATGTATTTTCTGTCTGTTCACCACAAATTCCAGGAATCATGTTTTCCTTATTTCTTCCCTTTGTGATATCTTTTTATTCTTTTTTTTATAGCTTTAGAGTATTTTTTTTCATGTGGCTATAGCCTTCATGATGATCATTTAAAACTTTTGTCTGATACTGTATCACACTGATGTATCATAATTGATTTTATTATTCCTGTGTTTAAAATTTTTACTTATTATTGTGTCATAAACATGTTTATGCTATTATGGTATCATAATGTCATCTAAATATTTTGTATAACATTCCATCAAGTTGATGTGCCATACATTTAAAAAAAATTTTATTCATTTATTTATTTTTTAGAGATAGTGTCTTGCTATGTTGCAAAGTTTCTCCCCTAGGAAAACACTAAAATGCCTTCGTTCTCTATATACTTGCCTCGTCTGAGCATTTAATGCCAATGGAACCATACACTACAGGGTCCTTTGTGACTGACTTCTTTCATTTGGCATCATGTTGTCAAGGCTTGTCTGTGTTGTACCAGGTGTCAGCACTTCTTTCTTTGTTAGGGCAGACTACTATCCATGGCATGAATGGATGGACCACATTTTATGAATCCGTTCATCAGTGGATGGTTACTTGGGTTGTTTCCACGTTTTGGCTATCATGAATAATGCTGTGATGACCATTTGTGTATCTTTTGTTTAATCGATTTCCAATACTTCTACAGTTGCTGCTTTGCATCAGAATCTCTCGACAATTTAAAAAAATTCAGATGCCTGAGTTTTACTCTAGACTTACTGACCCTAAATCACCAGGGGAGAGGCCCAGGGATCTACATTTGCAAAAAGTCCCTTATGCCTACTTCTATTTAACAACCACTACACTGGAGACAATACATAATATTCATGTATATGCTTCTCCAGAATGAATGTGATATCATATTTGCTTTAGTTAAGAAACTCAAATAGTGCAGGGAAATTGTAAGGCCACTTTATTCCTTTCCCCATTCCTGATTCTGCCCCGTATTCATGAATTTGGTATCTCTCTCTCTTTCGACAAGCAAGACATCTTTTTGTGGTGTATTTTCAATGCCTAATTGTTATATTTTATGAAATTTGCTTTTTTCAAATACACCATGGGCATTTTATTAATATTTTTAAACAACAATAGTAGTAGCAGAAGCAACAAGAACAAACTCTTAGGCCAGGCATTGTGGTTCATGCCTGTAATCCTAGTACTTAGGAAGGCAGAGGCAGGAGGATAGTTTGAGCCCAGGTGTTTGTGACCTGCCTGGGCAACATAGTGAGACCCTGTTCTCAAAAACAAACAAAAAGGAACAAACTCCTAGAGGGCTAGCAACTTAACAGATACTGTGAGGCTCCCAATGGAATTCCAGCCGTTAAAAAAAGTAACTCATATAATAGCATTTAATAGATGTCAAAGAAAATATATGGATAAGTGAATAAAGAGGCTGAAAAGTTCAAGTAGATTGCTCCAGGTCACAAGGCTCATCATCTGTAGAACTAGAATTTGATTTCAACATTTTCTGATTATTAACCCAATATCCTCTTCACTCCTTTGTGTTTAGGGCTACATTTATAGAAAATCTATCTACCCTTAAATCTGTTAAAATTAAAAAAACTCATTTGTCACATATGGAGGTAACTATCACCCCAATATTTTACTCTGAAATTAATAATTAAAAGAGAAGATCTAAACTTTTTTTTTCTGCCTTTTAAACAAGAATCTATAATTCATCCCTAGTTGTTGAGAGTAAACTTTTTTTTTGTAGGTCAAATATCAAATAAATGATAGAATTAGAAAAATAACCCATTTGCCAAAGCCAATGTAATAATTGATTACAGCATAGCTAATGAATGGATAATAAAACTGGGTAAAAGGCATTAGGTGAATTTATTTCTTGGGGGAATCAGATAAATTTCTTGTACTAAAGTATTGGCCCCGCCAGACATTATTTGCTAAATTCAAGGGGGAAACTGATCTTTATAATAAAGAGATCTATTGGTCACAACCGTAACAAAGTAGCCAAACCACTGTCACTACTAATGGGACTCACTGATGTCATATGCTGCCTGTTGCAAACATGAAGTCCATAGTCTTACCAGTCAAGTGTTCTTGCTAAAGCCTTTCACCTGCATCCCAACCAGTCTCCAGCTCCAAGTTCTAGTTTATAAAAAACACAGAGGAAGAGGAACAAGTTAAATAATATCACAAAGAAAGAATCAGACAAAACAAAAATTTGGAACAGTCTTCAAGATAACTGACCCAGACTCCTAAAACATTCAGTGTCATGAAAGATAAATAAATAAAAAGAAGTGGAATTGTTCTAGACTAAAATAGACTGAAGAAATATGAGAATCAGATGCAATTAATACTTTTTAAGAGATTCAAGTCTAAAGAAAGTAATTGTAAAATATTTACTGCAGGCAACTTGGGAAATTTGGAAAGAAATTGGATACTACATGACATCAGGGAGTTCTTGTTAGTTTCCTTAGATGTGATAAAAATACTGGAGTCATGTAAGACAATGGCCCTTGCTTTTAGAAGACAATACTAGAATATTTAAGGGTGCAGTTTCACAAGACACATGAAAAATGTTAGCAAGTGTTCAATCTGTGTAGTTCATCTTTAAAAACTTTTCTGTGTCTTTAAAATTTTCATAAGGAAGAGCTGGAGCAATTTTTTTGTTTTTTTTTGAGACAGAGTCTCGCTCTGTTGCCCAGGCTGGAATGCAGTGGCACAATCTTGGCTCACTGCAACCTCTGCCTCCCGGGTTCAAGCAATTCTCGTTCCTCAGCCTCCGGAGTAGCTGGGGTTACAGGTGCCCACCACCACACCGGGCTAATTTTTGTATTTTTAGTAGAGACAAGGTTTCACCATGTTGGCCAGGCTGGTCTTGAACTCCTGACCTTAGGTGATCTTCCCACCTTGGCCTCCCAAAGTGCTGGGATTACAGGCATGAGCCATTGCGCCCGGCCTGGAGCAATATTTGGAGCTAAGCATATGGCAATGTTGTATTGCCTGTGCTCTTATTAGTTGAAAGCTCTTATTAGTCAAAATGTCCTAGTCAAAACTTGAGGAGGATTGCTCTAAATGGAGAAGAACACAACTCAAATAAAACTTGTTTCAAGGCAGAAGGACATACAAATGGCAAATGGCCTTGTCCAAAGTTACTCTGTCTAAAGCTACTTTAAGTTTTACAGGGGAAAAAAAACAGACTTTAGAAAATTATGTGGAAAAGTTAGAGCAGATGAACTTATTTGCCAGTGTGCAAAGTGTCCGGGATCAATCTCATATTTTCAGCAACAAAAATAAAATAAAATAAACATTTGGAAGTCGATCAACATAGATATTGCCATTTTTCTCTCTCTGAGATAATGACTTGCCATTCATGTCTAGGGGCAGCCCACTTCCTAGACCTCTTCTCTTACATTTCTCCTGAGAAGTCTCAGAGTTCACCTCTCTTCTCATTGAGGCTTTTGTAGTCCTGGTATTTCTTTCCATCCATAATCTCTCTCATTCAGCATGAAATGAAGAGGAACCCCAGTGGAAAAGAGCATATGATTCAGTTAGAAAACCTTATATGCTTTTTACCTGCTGACCCTGAATTTTTAATGTTTTCCCAGCTATAAAATGAAGAGAGAAATATGACCACCTACCTCTTAGGGGTATTTATTTTATAATTTATTCTTTCAAGAGAATTTATTTGAGCACATACTGGGCCAGACACTGGGCTGGTTGATTGAAGGGACTTTATGGTCTAGAGGAATAGTTAGATGTAAGCATTCTATAAGTAGATATAATAACAGTCTATGTGAATATGGAGATGGTCCACCAATCTCAGGCCTTAGATTAAGTCTCTGAAAAGAGTTGATATCTCACTTGGTATTGGAAGATTTAGTAGGAGCTCAGTAAGTGGAAAAAGATAGTCAAGACACTATGGGAAAATGGATGTATATACTAAGGCAGTGAAATTTATGAGAGTATGTTTCGTTCAGTGAAGTCATACTTTGGATAGATTCAGAGGTTTCAATAGAACCCAGGGTATGGAAGTGGGTAAAGATAAGAGCTGAGGCAAGAAAAGTTAGTAGGAATGATATTGTAAAGGGCCTTCTGTGTCTGGACTTTTTTCTTGGCAATGAGAATGATGGGAAAAGGTCAATGTGGAGTGATTTACATTTCACAAAGCCTCTGACTCAGACAGCAACATATAGATTACTAGAGATAAGATGCAGAACCTGGGACCATATCTTTCATATTTACATCATCAGAGCCCATAACTCATAGTAGGTGTTCACCTCTGAAATTCGAGGCGATAATTAACTGGGGTACCAAAGTCAATGAAACACTCCAGAGATATTCAGCACTATTCTTCAAATTGAATGTAAATGGGACAGGTTTGTTTGTTGTAACTTGCTTTTTATTTATTTTTTTTTAAAAAAACATATTTTGAGGTATATTTATCCTAATACATATAAATCTATTTCAGCCTCTGCTGTGTTTTATCTTATCTCATTTTTATTTTAATATCTAATCTCAGTTTTTAGATCCTACCCTGATTTGTGCTCAGGTACTGTCATGTTATATAAAACTCTCATGTGGAAGAAAGGGATGGCCGTGGGATTATGAAACCTGGCCTAGAGATACCTAAGAGGCTGTCCAGTCCAGATGCTTCTCTTCTGAGAGGAGCAACATGAAGCCCAAGGAGCTTAAGTGACTTGTAGAAAGACACCCCACTAATTAGCAGCACAGTTTGTGCTAGAGCCTTTGGTGCTGTCCGTATTGCTTGGGTTTATAGCTGTTTATACTGTGCATAGGGACAGAGTACTTCCACTATCATTTGAAAAGACAGACATCTGATTTATGGAAACATTACTTATCACAGTGTCATGTTGTAGTAAACAAGATTGTGGAAAGGTGTCAGCAAGGAAAATTAATCTCACTCAAGCTAAAAATAGGTACTCTTAACAGTTATGTAGAAAATGCATGCTCATAAAACATATCATCATATGCAGCATCATTGCTTTTAGAATATTTTTCTTGTCTTAGGCAGGCTGTTCGAGTTCAAGGACTAGGCCAGTTTTCCCAAGAGGGCTTTGTAAGTAAGCATTGGTTCCATAAAGTCAACCTTAGTTCTTTAAAAGCATGTGGTCGTATCTGATTAAATGAACATCATTCTTAATAGGACATGGCAGGCAGGACCTAGGTTACATAACCAATGTTTTCAATTATGCCCTGGCAAGAAGGAAGACAGATTCTTATTGAAGTTATGCAAATAACTATATTGCCAAAAACTATGTATGTATTCTGATTCAATAAGAATTTTTGAACTCCGGAGGGGTCAGGCAGGCAGAATAAGAGGTCATTTACAAGTGATTCATTTCAGTTTACAAAAGCAGAATCTACAACATTATTATCATGTATGAAAAACTTAAGAGAAAGCAAAAAGGGCTTCCTCATATATAAGGAAAATAAGACATTAAAATAATATCAACAGTATTCTAGACAAAAACTACTATCATCCCTCACCAATTCATTTAATCCTATGTAACTAATTCCTATTCCACTGGATCTTGTGGATCTTGGGTTAGTCATCTAATGAACCCATCTGCTTCTCAACACAAGTTCTGGAAAATTTGACTAAGTCTTTGGATATGGTCTCAAAGTTCTTTACACAATGCCATCAGAAACGTGAACCCAAATATATTTAACATATAACCCTTTACTGCGGGGCTCCGAGCAGTCATTCTTCATGAAAGATGAAGCATTTTTGCTTGTAGCTCATTACAAATAACTTCAGGGAAGTATCAAAGCAAAACATGCTAACAAAAATATCTGTAGATGACAAAAAACTTAAAATGGGTGTCATTTGTTCGTTGCTTATAATTTTCAAAAGTGAAAGACTAGAAAGTCATAACAAGAATACTATATTTGATGAGAAAATTTGTTGTTTTCTGTGACATGCAAAACAAAACTATAAATTCAACCCCCCAAATTACTTACAAACATAATCATTAGGCCTATTTCAAAGAATACAAAAAACATTATATCTAATTTACAACAATAAATGGGCATAGCAAAAATCTTGATGTAATTTTTCAGAGACATAATATACTCTGAATATACCAAGCATGTGATAAGAATATCAAGAAACGAGATGTAGTAGGTCTGGAGTAGGTCCTAACATCTATTTATTAATAAAACTTTATGAGTAGGTGACGGGAATTCCCAATTGAGAAACACTGTTGTAAAACATGCTTGATTCAGATTAAAGAAGGATCAAGTTAACATTTAAAACAACTGAAGTTATGGTTCATAACTTAAGCCCCTGTTGTCTGATACCAGGCAAAACAACAGTATAATCAATGTCTTTTTATTTTTATTTTTTATTTTTGAGATGGAGTCTTGCTCTCTTGCCCAGGCTGGAGTGCAGTGGCACAATCTTGGCTCACTGCAACTTCTGCCTCCCAGGTTCAAGCACTTTCCTGCCTCAGCCTCCAAAGTAGCTGGGATTACAGGTGTGCACCACCACGCCCAGCCAATTTTTGTATTTTTTTAGTAGAGATGGGGTTTCAGCATGTTGGCCAGGCTGGTCTTGAACTCCTGACCTCGGAGAATCTGCCTGCCTTGGCTTCCCAAAGTGCTAGGATTATAGATGTGAACCACCACGTCCAGCAATCAATGTCTTTTAGTATATTAATTTATTCAGGGGAATATTATTACACCAATGAAAGATATCCAGTTATATAGGCAGTTAGATTTCCCCTTAATTGACAGAGATATACACAGCCATAACAATATGTTTTTGTTTCTGTTTTTTGAGGCAGGGTCTTGCTCTGTCTCCCAGGCTGGAGTGCAGTGGCCTGATCATGGCTCACTGCAGCCTTGACCTCTTGGACCCAAGCGATCCTCCCACCACAACTTCACTGGTAACTGGGACCGCAGATATGCACCACCATGCCTGGCTAATTTTTGTATTTTTTGTAAAGACAGAGTTTCACCATGTTGCCCACACTGGACTTGAACTCCTGGGCTCAAGCAATCCTCCCACCCCAACCTCCCAAAGTGCTGGGATTACAGGTGTGAGCCATCATGCCTGGCTGTCATAGCAGTGTTAAAGTGTTACCTTTACAGATTGCTGTTGGCATGTAACTCCTCAGTGCCAAAGCTTATACATCCCAGCGAGGGCTGTCCTCATGAGAACCACATTAGGAAGTTCTAACATTCCAACAGCCAGACCAACATGGCTCAAAAGAGGTTTCAAATCCCTCTATTGGAGTCATGGTAACATCTTCTATTGGAAGATGGATTTTCTTGTAGAACACATTTCAGTCTAATGAATAAGGCAGGGATAATATATCTGGATCATGTAACTTTTGGCCAAAAGTGACTTGTGATGAAAAGTTTTGAGACTCATTTTCCGGTATCACTAGTGAGTTCCTATTGAAAGCAATTTTGAGTAATGGCAAAATATTTAAGTAAGTGTGGCATTTCCCAGTGACCTGAAGGAGGAAGGCCAAACTGGACAGATGACAGACGACTTCACTTGAAGGAGCACAAAAGGAAGAAGCGGAAGGAGATTTGGGGGAACATTTGTTGAGAAGCATAAAAGATATGAATTTGGAGCACAAAATTCATTCAAAAGATGTTCTGGAATTTTCTAATTTGAAACTACAAGATGGATCCTTACTGCAGGAAAGGGTATCATACCTCACCAATTCATTTAGTCCTATATAATTAATCCTCGTTCCGCTGGATCTTGGGCTAGTAGTCTCATGAACCCATCTGCTTCTCAACTAAAGTTCTGGAAATTTTGACTAAGCCCACTGGTATGGCCTCAGTTCTTTAAGCAATACCATCAGAACCTGTACCCCAAAGTTTCTAGCATATAATCCTTTACAACAGGCCTCTGAGCAGTCATTCTTCATGGAAGGTGACACATTCTGGCCTGTAGCTGAGCAGAGCTGAGTAGTCTGATATGTAACTTCATAGAGAACCAGACCGCAGAGTTCAAGAATGCCTTCCAGCTGTTTGACTGAACGGGTGATGGCAAGGTCCTTACAGCCAGTGTGGGGACATGACAAGGGTCTTGGGCCAGAGCCCCACCCATGCCGAGGTGTTCCAGTTCCTGGGGGAACCTCAGGAGTGATGAGATGAACGTGAAGGTGCTAGACTTTGGGCACTTCCTGCTCATGCTTCAGACTGTGGCCAGGAACAAGGACTAGGGTGTCTAGTCTTAAGATTATGTGGAAGGCCTTTGGGTGTTTGACAAGGAAAGGAATGGCACCATCAGGGGCGCTAAAATCTGGCAAGTCCTTGTCACACTGGGTGGGAAGATGACAGAGGAAGAAGTAGAGATGCTGGCGGCTGGGCATGAAGACAGCAATGGTTGTCAACTCTGAAGAGCTCGTCTGTGTGATGCTGAGTGGCTGGGCACATTCCCAGCATCCCCTGAGCCCTGTCCTTTGCCCTGTGTGACACTGCATATCTAGCCCCGAAGGCTTTCTGGTCACAGCACCCTCCCCATCTTGTCTCTCTTGGATGATGGTTGCCATGAGCATTCACCAATAAACTTGTTCTCTGTTCCCCCCAACCCAAAACCCTCAAACAAACAAACAAAAACTACAAGATGAGCAACAGAGAGAGTGAACACTGTTCAGGCCTCCATTCAAGAAGACCAGAGGGAAGAAGGCATCAAACATAAAATAAAACACAAAGAAATAGAAATTGTGAGTGAAAGGCAGAAGTCTGCAAGTCAGATGCTGGAGACCCGATATGTGCACGAAAGGAGTTCCAGAAACAAAGAAAGACCAGATAGAAGAGAGCTAATCATTCAGGAGATGCCACAGTGTCTTCCAGTTGGAGATGCTGCTGCAGAGCTTCCCCACCCCCTTATCTTATGACTGCAGGAAAACCAGAAAGCGTGCTGCCTGAGGATCAGAAACTATGGGAGAATCCCTGAAAGGTTAGAAAGCAAAAACGTTTGGTTTGAAGAAGGAAATCAAGGTCCAAATGCCTGTCAGAGATGGGAGTGGCTCTATGGGCCCTGCACAGCCCCAGTGGTGTGTTCCAGTTACAGGAAGGGCCTGGGCATGGGCTTGAAGCTTGAAAGGCAGAGCCCACTTCCATCCTGCCCTTAAACCTGGCAGTGGTCAACACAGCGGTCAACACAGCGGTCAACAGGGCAGGGCAGTGAGCACTGAGTTGGGTGGGGAGGCACAGGAGGTCCGAGGGAGCTGTTCTTACTCCAGAAGGACAGAGAGAGGTTTAGATATTGGCAGTCAGCCTCCACCTGGCTGCACATTAGAAGTCTCTGGGGAGCCGTTAAAGCTATTAGGTTGGTGCAAAAGTAATTGCAGTTTTTGCCATCAAAAATAGTATGGCAGGGATACATTTGAGATCAATTAAGACAGAAGCTTCAGGCAGGGAACTCCCAGGTGAACTTAATGTTTTATCAATGTCGAGAGCCACTTCTGTAAAGGAAAACATTGACTAATAGTGAAATCAAGAATTGTAAACTATCCTGGAAAAATCTAGGAGTTCTGGTATCACTAGTGAGTTCATCACTGTGGATGGGGCTATGTGAGAAAGGAGATATGTGAAAATATCCATTACAAGGATAGTGTTCATGGATGGGGGATATGGCGAAAAGAAGGGAAATAAGTCTAAGTGTTCCAAAGGGCGCGTCTCAGTTGCAGGTGAACCATCTTGATGGGAACCCATGTATTGTGTAATTGTGAATGTTAATAGAGAATTATGTTTAATGATGACTATCATGAATAGGAAACTAAACAGTAGTGAAATAGAGAAGCATTTCAGAACATTTATGTTAACGAGGCTGGGGGGCAGAGCTGAGGAAAACAGAATGAAGAGAAACTTTAGCCAGCAAGAGTAAGGAAAGGAAAAAAGCATAAGAGAGAAGACAGGCTGTCATGAATTAATATAGCAGAAGCAATTGAACTAACTATATCAGTTGTTCTAATAAATTTGAAAAGGCTAAAATTTCCTAGAAGAAAAGAGACTATCAGTTTGGATTTTTGCACAGCTGTTCTACAGTTGAAAATATCTCTGACTATGATTGTGCATTTTCTGTTCCTCCCTTTAATCCTATCAATTTATTCTTCTTGTATTTTAAAACTCTTATGTTATTAGGCACATTCGTATTTATGATTGTTATAGCTTCCTGATGGATTGACTCTTTTGTAATTATCAGCTGTCTTTTACAATTTCTGATAATACCCTTTGTCTTTATATCTGTATTATATGACAATAAAACTACTCTAGATTTCTTTTGCTTATGGTTTGCCTGGGATATTTTTTCCATCAATTTCCTTTCAACTTCCTATGTCTTTGCTTCTATAATGTCTTTTGGAAACAGGATCTGATTGGGTTTTGTGCATTTTTTTTTTTTTTTTTTTTTTGAGACAGTCTCACACTGTCTGGAGTGCGGTGCATGATCATAGCTCACTGCAGCTCGACTTCCCTCCCAGGCTCAAGTGATCCCCCTGCCTCAGCCATCTGAGTAGCTGGGACTACAGGCATACACTGCTATCCTCAGCTGATTTTTAAGTTTTTTATAGAGAGAGGGTCCCACTGGTTGCCCAGGCTGGTCTCAAACTCCTGGGCTCTAGTGATCCTCCCTCTTTGGCCTCCGAGAGTGCTGGAATTATAGGCATGAGCCACTGCACCCAGCTGGTCTTGAGCATTTTAATTCATCTTGATAATCTCTGTTATAAATTGGAGTATTTAGTTCATTAACAATTAATCATTCACATAATTGTGTTTATATTTACTATTTCATTGTTTTTTTCTATTGGTCTCCATATTTATTTTATTTTTTATTTTTATTTTTAGAGACGGAGCAATCTTTGCTCACTGCAACCTCCGTCTCCCGAGTTCAAGCGATTCTCCTATCTCAGCCTCCCAAATAGTTGGGACTACAGGCGGGTGCCACCACATGAGGCTGTTTTTGTATTTTTAGTAGAGACGAGGTTTCACCGTGTTGGCCAGACTGGTCTCGAACTCCTGACCTCAAGTGATCCACCCACCTCGTCCTCCCAAAATGTTGGGATTACAGGCATGAGCCACCACGTCCAGCCCCGTTTCAATTTTTATTATTTAAAATTACAATTTCCACTTTATTTTTCTCCAGAGAATAGTTTTTCTTCAGTCTTTAAGGCCTCAGCTCCTTACATGGGCTTTGGTCAGGGTCATGGGGCAGCACCCGCAGGTCTAAATAGGGGTGGAGGTGTTCGGTCCTTGCAAGCTTCACGAGACTGATTCCTCACTACTTTGTTTTAATATTATAAACTGCACAACTCACAAAGTAATGTAGTTTCATATCCAGCTTGGGAAGCACACAGGCGTTGAAGAAGCTTGCCTAGAAGTGCCCCTGACTGCTGTGGCCTCTACTATGTTTCAAATGACAATTTCTTAATGGCCTTGTTCTTGGGCACACATCAGGTATAGTTCATGCAGCAAATAGGCTACACACGTGGCCATGGCCCTTTTTGGTATGACCTTTGTTCCTTCTTTTATTTGTCATCTTGGAGGCACAGACTGGAGCTGGTCTCCCATTTTCATTCCTCTGTTTTATACTTTTTTGCTTTCTTTTGGGTATATGAATATATTTTAGACTTCCTTTTTAACTTATCTATTGTATTTTTAACTGTGCCTCTTGGCATTATTTGGTAGTGGTTGCTCTAGTCACTATAATATGTAAATATTAAAAAAAGTTTTTATTTCCATAGGTTTTTGGGGGACAGGTGGTATTTGGTTACACAAGTAAGTTCTTTAGTCCCACTAATTTGTGAGATTTTGGTGCACCCGTCACCCAAGCAGTGTACACTGTACCCTATTTGTAGTCTTTTATTCCTCACCCCCTTCCCACCCTTTGCCTCTGAGTCCCCCAAGTCCATTATGTCATTCTTATGCCTTTGTGTCCTCATAGTTTAGCTCCCACTTATGAGTGAGAACATACAATGTTTGATTTTCCATTTCTGAGTTACTTCACTTAGAATAATAGTCTTCAATTCCATCCAGGTTGCTGCGAATGCCATTAATTCATTCCTTTTTATGGCTGAGTAGTTTCCATTGTTTGTGTGTGTGTGTGTATCATATATATATATATATATATATATAACATATATATATATATATATATGTATGTATGTATACCACAGTTTCTTTATCCACTCATTGGTGGGCATTTGGGTTGCTTCCATATTTTGGCAATTGCTCATTGTGCTGCTATAAATGTGTGCACAAATATCTTTTTTGTATAATGACTTCTTTTCCTCTGGGTAGGTACCCAGTAGTGACATTTCTGGATCAAATGGTAGTTCTACTTTTAGTTCTTTAAGAAATAGCCATACTGTTTTCCAAAGTGGCTGTACTAGTTTACATTCCCACCAGCAGTGTAGAAGTGTTCCCTGTTCACTGCATCTACACCAACATCTATTATTTTTGGATTTTTGATTATGGCCATTCTTGCAGGAGTAAGGTGGTATCACATTGTGGTTTTGGTTTGCATGGGCTTTGGTTGGGGTCATGGGGCAGCACCTGCAGGTCTAAATAGGGGTGGAGGTGTTCCCTGATCATTAGTGATGTTGAGCATTTTTGCATATGCTTGTTGGCCATTTGTACATCTTCTTTTGAGAATTGTCTATTCATGTCCTTAGCCCACTTATTGATGGGATTTTTTTTTCTTGGTAATTTATTTGAGTTCATTGTAGATACTGGATATTGGTCCTTTGTCAGATGTATAGATTGTTAATATTTTCTCCCATTCTGTGGGTTGTCTGTTTACTATGCTGACTGTTCCTTTTGCTGTGCAAAAGCTCTTTAGTTTAATTAAGTCCCAGCTATTTATCTTTGTTTTTATTGCATTTGCTTTTGGGTTCTTGGTCATGAAATCCTTGCCTAAGTCAATGTCTACAAGGGTTTTTCTGATGTTATCTTCTAGAATTTTTATAGTTTCAGGTCTTAGATTTAAGTCTATGATTCATCTTGAGTTGATATTTGTATAAAGTGAGAGATGAGGATCCAGTTTCATTCTCCTACATGTGGCCTGCCAGTTATCCCAGCACCATTTGTTGAATAGGGTGTCCTTTCCTCACTTTATGTTTTTGTTTGCTTTGCCAAAGATAATTGGCTGTAAGTATTTGGGTTTATTTCTGGGTTCTCTATTCTGTTTCATTGGTCTGTGTGCCTATTTTTATACCAGTACCATGCTGTTTTGGTGACTGTGGCCTTATACTGTAGTTTGAAATCAGGTAACATGATGCCTCCACATTTGTTCTTTTTGCTTAGTCTTGCTTTGGCTATGTGGGCTCTTTTATGGTTCCATGTGAACTTTAGGATTGTTTTTTCTAGCTCTGTGAAGAATGATGGTGGTATTTTGATGGGAACTGCATTGAATTTATAGCTTGCATTTGGCAGTATGGTCATTTTCATAATATTGATTCTACCCATTTGTGAGCATGGGATGTATTTCCATTTGTTTGTGTCATCGATGATTTCTTTCAGCAGTTTTGTAATTTTCCTTGTAGAGGTCTTTCACCTCCTTGGTTAGGTATATTCCTAAGTATTTTATTTTTTTGCAGCTATTGTAAAAGTAGTTGAGATCTTGATTTGATTCTCACTTGGTCACTGTTGGTGTATAGGAGAGCTACTGATTTGTGTACATTAATTTCATATCTGGGAACTTTGCTGAATTCTTTTATTAGTTCTAAGAGCTTTTTGGAGAAGTCTTTAGGGTTTTCTAGGTGTTTAATATATATTCTTTTTTTTTTTTTTTTTTTTTTTTTGAGACGGAGTCTCGCTCTGTCGCCCAGGCTGGAGTGCAGTGGCCGGATCTCTGCTCACTGCAAGCTCCACCTCCCGGGTTTACGCCATTCTCCTGCCTCAGCCTCACAAGTAGCTGGGACTACAGGCGCCCGCCACCTCGCTCGGCTAGTTTTTTGTATTTTTTAGTAGAGACGGGGTTTCACCGTGTTAGCCAGGATGGTCTCGATCTCCTGACCTCGTGATCCGCCCGTCTCGGCCTCCCAAAGTGCTGGGATTACAGGCTTGAGCCACCGCGCCCGGCTTATATATATTCTTAATATCTCACAGTCTACTTAGACTTAATGTTATAACACTTTCAGGTAATATGCAGAAATATTGCCATCATATGCATCCATTGACTGTTTCCCATACTTTATGCTATACTATCCTGTGTATCATGTTTCCATATACTATTAACTCTACTATGTAATGTTCCCATTGAACAGTCTCCTTCTTCTTCTTTTTTTTTAGTAGGGGGTAATCTTTTGTGCTTACCCAGACTTTTAAATTTCTGATGCCTTTTGAAGAGTGAAGTTTCCATCTGGTGCCATTTTCTTTCAGCCCAAAGAACTTCCTTTAGTCATTTAGCATTGTTTCGTAGTGCAGGTCTGCTGGCAATAAGTTCTTTAGTTTTCTTTTGTCCGAAGTGTCTTTACTTTGCTTTCATTCTTGAATGATATTTCACTGGATATAAAATTCTTAGTTGACAGGTTTTTTTTTTTTTTCCTTTCAACACCTTGGATCTGTTTTTTTCCCTTCTGTCTTCTGATCTCCATAGTTTCTGATGAGACATGAAAATAATTTGAAATCTTGTTTCCTATAGGTAATGTATCATTTTTCTCTGGGTGCTTTTAAGATTTTCATTTTATCTTTGGTCTTCAGCCATTTGATTATGATATGCCTACCTATGATTTCTTTGGTGTACTTATTATTATTGGGGTTTTCTGAGAGTCTTGAATCTGTATCATTTACCAAATATAGAAAATTTTCAACCATTATATTTTCAAATATTATTTCTGCTCGATTTGTTTTCATTTCCCCTTCTGGCACTCTACATATATGTTAAATCTTTTGTTGTTATTCCACATTTCCCTAAGGCTTAAAATATTTTTCAGTCTTGTTTTTCTTTGATCTTCATATTGGATAATTTCTACTGATTTAAGTTCACTTATTTTTGTCTTTGTCATTTTCATTCTACATCCAGTCTAGTAAATTCTTTATTTCATATATTGTATTTTTCAATTCTGAAATGTTACACTTGTTTGATTTTTATAATTTCTATTTTTCTATTGAGAATGTCAGTTGTTTCATTCATTACAAGCATGTTTGCCTTTACATCTTTAAGCATAGTTTTAATAGCTGCTTTAAAAGCCTTGTCTGCAAATTCCAGCATCCACGTCTTTTCTGTGTTGGTCTTCACTGGTTGTTTTTTCTCCTGAGAATGAGTAACATTTTCCTGGTTCCTTGTATGTTAAGTATTTTGGATGGTATCTTGAACATAGTGAGTCTTGTGTTGTGGAGATTCTGTATTTTTACATTTTCCTGAAAAACATTGTCTATTGTGTTTGTTTCAGCAGGCATTTACTTTGTTGGACCCAAACAGCAAACTCTATGTTTCTAGTAGCAGCTATCCTATTACTTAGGATACTTTCAGTTGTACTAAGATCAATCTCAGTTGTGAATCAGAGGGTAAAAGTCTCTGGTTGTTTTTTTTTTTTTTTTTTTTGAGTAAGGATCTTGCTCTGTCACCTAGTTGGGAGTGCAGTGGCATAATCATGGCTCACTGCAACCTCAGACTCCTGGGCTCAAGCAATCCTCTTGTCTTAGCCTCCCAAGTAGCTGGTTCTATGGGCATACATCACCATGCCTTGCTAATAAATTTTTTTTTTGTAGAGAAAGGATCTTGCTATGTTGTCCTGGTTGGTCTTGAACTCTTGGCCTCAAGTGATCCTCCCACCTAGGCCTCCAAAGTGTTGGGATTACAGATGTAAGCCACCATGCTCCTTCTCAAAAGTCTAAATAAAATACTAGCAAAATATATTCGGAAGTGAATTAAAGATAATTCATCATCAAACAGAATGTATTCAGTTGCCATAATTCATTACATGAAGTGATTAATGGAGAAAAACCATATGATTGCACCTATAAGTGCCAAGAAGATATTTGATATAATTTATCAGATATTTCTAGTTAAGAATCGATTAAAATATAAGTAGAAGGAAACAACTTAAAATATAAAATACATTTATCAGAGGTAATTATAAATATAATGAACCATGCAATACTGAAGCATTTCTATTAAAATGAGAAGCAAGATAGGCATACCTGTTATCACCATATTACTTAACATTGTTTTAGGAGCTGTAGTTATTGTAATAATGTAATAAGTCTTATGTATACAAGACATAGATAAAATTTAAAAATTATCTTGGCCAGGCGCGGTGGCTCAAGCCTGTAATCCCAGCACTTTGGGAGGCCGAGACGGGCGGATCACGAGGTCAGGAGATCGAGACCATCCTGGCTAACATGGTGAAACCCCGTCTCTACTAAAAAATACAAAAAACTAGCCGGGCGAGGTGGCGGGCACCTGTAGTCCCAGCTACTCGGGAGGCTGAGGCAGGAGAATGGCGTAAACCCGGGAGGCGGAGCTTGCAGTGAGCTGAGGTCCGGCCACTGCACTCCAGCCTGGGTGACAGAGCGAGACTCCGTCTCAAAGAAAAAAAAAAAAAATATTTATTTGCATATGATATAGTCACATGCCTAAAAATCTTTAAAACTCTAGTGAAATGTATTAGAATTGGTAAGATGGTTTATTAAGTTTCTTGATGAAAGAAGAATATACAAAAATTTGTAGGTTTTGTTTACATTAATAATTATAAGTAGTAAGTTAAAATGTAAGAAGGAAAAATATCCCATTCATGGTAGTGATAAAAATCTGTAAAATGTTTAGGAACAAATTTATCAAGAGACATACAGGTCCTCTATGAAGAACATAATTTAATTTTATTCTGAAGGACACTAACAAATACTGAAGAAATAAACCTTCAATGTCCCTGGATAGAATGACTTAACAACAAGGAATGAACATTTTCCAAATTAATAAATGTTTAGTGCTATTTCAAGCAAAATCCTATTTTTTAATTTTTGGAACTAAAGAAACATTATCTTAAAATGTCTTTGGAATAATAATTGTCTGAGAGGAGCCAAGAAAATTTTGAAACAGACTTTGTGTAACAACTTGACTTTCCAAATATTAAAATATGTCCTATAAGCTACAATGATAAAAGCAGTATATATTTATATGTATATCTGAGAAATATATTTTTATTTATATACGTGTATATGAAATATTTTAATTTTTATTTTCATTGTATCAGTATTTATATGTAGGATAGTGTAGAAACATAAATTTATGTATATATTATAATAAATGACAAATATATAATCTGGATTTAATGGGAAATGATGGTTTATATATAATATAGGCAAAATTTCCCATCTATCTGGCAGAAAACAAATGTAGACATTGACTTTACATCATATACTAAATTAAATTCCAGATGGATTAAAGCTCTAGATATTAATAACAATATAAAGAAATAGAAGGATATTTTAGAGAATAAAAGTTAGATAAATTTGCCCATAAAAAGACTAAAAACTAAAAAAAAATACAACAAAATCTGTAAAAACTATAGACTGGAGAAAAACATTTGTAACATGACAAAGGGTTAAAATTTTTAATATAGAAAGATACTCTAAAAATTGATAGTAAAGAACAAACAACTGAAGTAAAAATGAGCAATGCATTCACTGCAATGTCTACAGAAAGAAAAAATCAAATAAAATGGGCAAAACATATAAAGATAATTATTTGAAGAGGAAATAGAAATAGCTAAAAATTTATTAAAAATATGCCCTTATTTCCAATAATGATAAATGTATAAATGAAACAAAAAATGAAATTCTATTTTCTCCTCAACATATTGGTAAACATTAGAGATAACAATCATCTTCGCTGGTTATGAGGATAAAGGAGAAGGAGACATTTATGTATCATTGTGGGGATATGAATTGCTGCCACCTTTTTGAAAACTAGTAAGAATAACCTCACCATTTTATTCAGTTTAGTATAGTGTTATTTGTAGTGGAAGAAACATACAAACATTCAGAACACCCACTGACTGGAGAATGTATGCATAAATTATTATATATTTAATATGAAGCATATGTTAAAAATAATGATTCAATAGGATCGATCATATGAATTAAGTTGGACAAATGTCCATGGTACATTGAGCTAAAAATGAAGTCATGCAAACTGTGTTCCCATTTCTGTTTCAAAATCACAAAAATAAAAGAAAAATGACAATCAATTCCCCCCTAAAATAGCCTTATGTATTAGGATGCAGAGGTACCCTATCACATTTTTAATACTGATTATCACAGGAGGGTGGGATTGGAGGGTGTGTGTGTGGCTTAATTTGCACCCACGAACTTGCAGTGCCTCTGTAATAAAAACAACCTGATATTTTAAAAGGCTGGAACCCATTTTGTAAGTTGAAAGAGCATCAGGGAGGAGGTGTAGACTTAGTCCTTCCCCTAACCCACAGTGTGACATTTTCTGCCTTTATTTTCCTGTCTCTGAAGTGTGGGTGGTAATGACTGCCCTACCTACTTAGTGAAGATAAGATTAAGGATGAAGACAAATACAGTTTGAATAGTTAAGACATTGAAATGCAAGCTGTTGTCCTTAAGAAAATTCTCAAACACTCTCACTTTACATAATGCAGGTGACAAAATCACCCGAGGAAGCATCGTCCCTTCCCAATGGCGATGTAGTGGGAGAGGCACCGAGCACCACAGAGGTAAGCGCTGGTGTCTCGAGCCATCGTCCCCATGCTAGCTTCCTCAGAATGTCTACTTCGTCCTAATATCTCTCTCTCTCTCTCTCTATCCATCCACCCATCAGTCTATTATCTATCCATCTATCTAATCAATCATCTATTGTCTGTATCTATCCATCCATATTAGTCTGTTTTCATACTGCCATAAAGAACTGCCCAAGACTGGGTAGTTTATAAAGGAAAGAGGTTTAATTGACTCACAGATCAGCATGGCTGGGGAAGCCTCAGGAAACTTACCATCATGGAGGAAGGTGAAGGGGAAGCAAGGCACCTTCTTCACAAGGCAGCAGGAAGGAGAAGTGCTGAACAAAGAGGGAAGAACCCCTTATGAAACCATCAGATCTCGTGAGAACTCACTCACGATCACGAGGACAGCATGGGGGAAACTGCCCCATGATTCAATTACTTCCATCTGGTCTCTCTCTTGACATGTGGGGATTATTACCATTATGGGGATTATAATTCAAGATGAGATTTGAGTGGGGACACAAAGCCTAACCATATTATCATCCATCCATCCATCTATCTATTTATCTATCTATCTATCTATCTATCTATCTATCTATCTATCTATCTATCTATCTATCTTTATTTCTATCTATCTATCTATTTTTATATCTATCTATCTATCTATCTATCTATCTATCTATCTATCTATCTATCTATCTATCTATCTATCTATCTATCTATCTGTGTCTGTATGCCTGCCTGCCTACCTACCCATGTTTGTCCATACATCCATTCCTCCGTCTGTCTGTTTATCTATCTGTCTCTGTACATTATCCATCCATCCATCCATCCATCCATCCATCCATCCATCCATCCATCCATCCATCTGTCCATGCATCCATCCATTTATCCATCTATGTATGTTTACCTGTCTACTTTATCTTTCTACCTTATCTATCTTCTTAATTTTTAATCTATAAAATTATAAGCCTCCCTCCATACAAGCAATAGAAAACACTGTGTGAAGATAGAATTCTTTGAATCTCTCCTCATCAGCCTGAAGTGGGTGAATCGAAACTCCTCACTTAGGCAGTTTGTTACCCTGCAACGCACATAGGTTGTATCTTTGACTTATCCCAGTCGGCATTTTGGGGTTTGGAGATCCTATGCTCTGGTTGCTAAGTGACCTAATGAGTGGGCAGTCTATGTTTGCTTCATTTATATACTGTGTGTCTAAATAAGAAAGCCACAGCATATGTGGCCTGGTTTTTTTTTTTTTTGTTGTTGTTGTTTGTTTTTTGGAGCTCATATCCTGGGTTTCCTTTATGACCAGGGATCAGAGAAGGCTGAAGAAGGTGGAGAAACTGAGGCACAAAAAGAGGGCAATGAAGATGCGGGCAACCTCCCTGAGGCCCAGGAGAAGAATGTGAGTGTTCACTTTTTCACATCAGTTTGACTGGATTCTCTGCTGTTCAATAGAGACTTTTATAGGGCTTGTACAACTTGACTCTGGGCAAAGCAATCAGAAAGAGAGTGAGTAGCTGTGAGTTTAGCTGGGGAGGAAGCAGGTAATTTCTACTGATGTGTTAAGCACTGGGGTCCTGGTGCAGAGAGGGCTAAAGGGAAGACGAAGGAGCCTGAACCTGGGCCTGGAGGGAGCTGGTTAGACAAGGCTTGGAGAATTTGTTGTGGTGTTGTTATGGCTGGGTTAGGTGCATGCTCTTTATAAACAAGGGCCCTTTCTGCTTAGTCGTGATTAATGACAGACTCCTAGCTTACACCCACCCAGGAGCCCTGCCCAGTGGGGAAACAGAGCTAAGGGGGTTCAGTATATCTGGGGGAAGACAACAGGAACTTGAGGATCAAAAGGACTCCTTGGGGAGGGGAACTGACACTCAGTTAAGTTCAATCAGGGAAATAGCAGATCCTGGTGAAGTCACATGATTAATTCTAAAGGGGTTCCCATGCAGGAGCAGCAGGATAAGGAGTGGGCAATGTTGGGGAACACTGTGCTTCTGTGAGTGCCAAGCTGAGATAATGGGGGATGGGAAGGGCTACTTCTTCAAGGAGTTCTGAAAACATGCTGGGAAGCCAGGTGCCAAGGAAGGAGCCTGGTGGGGCTGGGAATGGGGTGCAGGCATTGGTCTGGGCCTCTTTGGAGGAGAATCTCAGAGGCCTTCTCTACTGGGTCAGTTGTAGCAAAGACTATTTTCAAACCCTGATGGTTTGCTAATTTATTTATTCTGGGAGAGGTGTGGGAGCTTTTATGAGAGCTGGACCCTCATTCACCGGATAAAATGTGGCTAGAAAGGGGCTGAAACCCACACCCACACTATGGAAAAAGGGGTGTGGGGCTGGGCATCGATTTGTCTTTACCTTAAAGAATTTAAAATCGGAGGGGCTAGGGAAGGAAATTCCCGATATTTAGACTTATATTTGAAGTAGACGGCTATTTCAAAAGTTGATATTACAACTCTGAAGTTTTTGTTTTAAAGAAAGACAAAATCTTCAATCTTGACCTAGAAGTTAGATGGTGTTTCATGTCAGCCTATGTAATTCAGAAACAATACTTTAAAGATTAAATATAGTGACAATTTCATTATCTTGTAATTAAAAAAAAAAATCTGTTTCACAATTTGAACTTTTCATGAGTTGCCTAATGCACCCTTACAGTCATATTGATGAATACTTTGAAGTTGAGTTTGCTTCTTTAAGACATAGCGACAAGGATCAAAAGCATTACACCCCAGCCCCTTTCTCCCGTGAGACCAGCAGGGAGGTAGCATGTTTATAATCAGATCCTGCCCCCTGCAGCCAGGGTGGGCATTGCTTCAGCTTCTCAGCCACTGGGCTGGGTTAGTTCTATGAAGTGATGAATCACCCAGCTTTTACGTTCTCTTTGCTACTACTTTTTAAAATTGTGAGCCTTTGACAAAGTCAGTTATAACCTTGTGAATCCTGATAGGAATTAAAAAAAACATTTTTTTTTTGTTATTTTTGTGTGGGCCATGGTGAAGAAATGACCGCAAGTGAAAAATATTTTTATTTTAGATGAATATATTGCTAACATCATATTATCAAATTCGCTTTTCAACTCTTTAATACTATTTATCCTACAGAAAGACAGGTTCTGACTTTTTCCGGTTTGAAAACCAACACATGCTCTTTGATTTACTTTAATTCAATTAAATTAGAAAAACCCTCTGTGATTGTCAGTAAACAGATGAGAAATGTTGTAAAAACATGATTAACCCTTATGAATATATATGAAAATAGGCTGAACTTTAAAATTTAAGAAGGAGACAAACACCGCTTAGATATTTAGAATGCTTTGCATGTTGTGCTTCAAGAACTTGCTGGCTTGTTTTGACGGTCTTTGGTTTGTTGTTAAAAGCTGCGATGGGGCCAGGCACGTGGCTCACGCCTATAATCTCTGCACTTTGGAAGGCAGAGGTGGGCAGATCACTTGAGGTCAAGAGTCTGAGACCAGCCTGGCCAACATGGTAAAACCCCGTCTCTACTAAAAATACAAAAATTAGCCTGGTGTGATGGCGCATGCCTGTAATCTTAGCTATTTGGGAAGCTGTGATGGGAGGATCACTTGAACCCGGGAGGCAGCAGTTGTAGTGAGCTGAGATCGTGCCACTGTACTCCAGTCTGGGCAATAGAGTCAGACCCTGTCTCAAAAAGAAAAAAAAAAAAAAAGCTGAGATGGGAGGACATCACGGTCTTTTTGTAAGGGCATCTCTCCTCCCAGGGCACCCCAGTCATAGACAGGCTGATAGGGAATCGGAAAGACAAGGGAGAGCTGTGTGTGTTTTGAACATTGAAAGTATGAGACATATCCTAGTAGTTTCATGTAGGTATGACACCTCTGGTAAATCCAAGGCTTTAAAATGCCTAGCTCTGTTGAAACCATCTTGAGGCGATTTCTTTTTGCTCCTCTTGGCTCACTGTGGATAAAACAGAGGCGCTTCCCTGGGCTTCCCTCCTTAACCAACACGCTGCAGTGGATATAAAGTTTAGAATATTCGTGGGCCCACACTTGGTTCCTAAGACTCCCGGGCAAGGAATATCAGCTTCCTTTATTTCCTTACAGTCCTCTATCAGCTCCGTGTGCCCACCTCATGGCTGGCAGGAGCTTCCAGCTGGGTGGGGTGTTTTTGTCCTCCTGAGGGTCTCACAGCCATCCCGGGGTCGTTAATGGTGACTGGGCAGGGATTGGGTGCTGGATATTTGTCTATGGTGGTGTTTCTGCTGTCTGTCCCTTGGCACGGGCCAGACCCTCTGCTCTGGCTGGACACAGACTAGCTTTTCACAGTGGCTGGCCTTCTGACCACGGACGCTGCTGCCTGTGCAGAGTGCCTTGTGTTACTTAAATGTGCCAGTGGTCCCCGGCTCTGTTTCTGTGTGCGAGCAGGGCCTGGGCAGTACCCCTCCTGGAAAATCCTTTTTTCCTCCTCAGTCTGGCCACCTCCATCTTGCCAATTCCAAGCTCTTTTTTGTTTTGTTTTGTCTTCAGGTACCGCCTAGCTTTATCACCCCATTAGCCTAGGGTTGTGAAAACCAGGGCCTGTACTTTCTTCCTTGGGGGTGGAAAGCCAGAACAAATAGGTGGTGTGTGGAAAGAGAAAATAACTCTTACTCTGACCCCTCCACCCCCTCAGCTTTGTGGAGCAGAAAGAGCAAGTCACA
Organism: Macaca thibetana thibetana; assembly: GCF_024542745.1. Classification (NCBI taxonomy): domain Eukaryota; kingdom Metazoa; phylum Chordata; class Mammalia; order Primates; family Cercopithecidae; genus Macaca; species Macaca thibetana. The sequence continues at coordinate 157,510,440 of NC_065580.1, read as the reverse complement.
ATTCATATCCTGGCTTTCAGCCATGCTTATTAGGAGAAGGAATAGAAATAGTTTTAAACATTTTATTCTGATAAAACTATAGACTCACAGGAAGTTTCAAAAATAATAGAGTCTTGTGTGCCCTTCACCCAACTTCCCCAAATGGTGACATCTTATCTAGCCTTAATACAATAATGAAACCAGAAATGCAATGCATTGGTGCATTTCTGTTAACTAGATGACAAACCATATCAAGTTTTTACCTTTTATTTTTTAAAAAACCTGCCTTCATTTATGTGTTGAAAACAATTGTAATGTGTGCAGTAAAAACACAGAACAAGCAAAAAACCTTTCTCCGGAACCTGGCAATGTTCAGCTGAGTGATAAACGAGGCAAGTGGCTAAGTCAGGGACAGGCTCATCTGATCTCTGCTATGAAACATGCACACTCGACACACACTTGTAGGCACTCATACAATTCCATTTAATGGAGAGGAATATTTACCTAATGTTTGACATTGATTTAAAAAAACAGCAGAAATGTAAACAAAAACTATTATCTTCTTTAATAATGTGGACTTCCCCTGACCACCTCCTCAACCTCCAGGGTTCTTAAATGCAAGATGCCAAGATGTAAATTCTCTCCTTGATAATGGCTTGAGGCAGGAGGACTTGGGAGGTCAGAAGGGTGAACACTGAAAAGACCATGACTTCATGCCTAGGAAGATCTTAGTGTAACTTGAAGAAATAGGGGAACTCATGGGGCCTGGCCTGATGACCCAGGGAGGGTGAGGGGCTAAGGAACCATCGCCTCAGGAGTAAAGGAGGAAAACAGAAGGTCAGCTCAGCTTCTGGGCATTCTGTAAGAAACAAATTGCAGACTGGGACATCACGAGAGCTTTAGAAAATGCTGGAAACATTGTACCTTGTGCAGGTTTAGTTTCTTTTTTTGATCAACGTACAATTATTTAAAATGGTGTGCTTTGTCAGTCCCGTCATCCGATCTGAAAGTCGTGAGGCCCTTGCTTGACAGACAATATGATTATGGTCTGTAACCACCCCTCTTGGCATCCTCCAATAGCAGTCTTGAGAAAAGTTTCAGGGGACAAACATTGATGTAGGTTTGTGGGAGGAGTCACGGGTCTCAGGCTGGGTTCCTGGGGTGCCTGAAGCTCGAGAGGACTCTCCCTCTGTCCTCTCATTTCCAGCCGCTCTGAGGCTGGCTTCCCTTGTAGGACACGCTGGGCTAGCCCTTCACTATCTCCCACGCCTGCCACCTGTTCCCACTGAACGTTGCCTGGCACTCACCACCACTGACACCTGTCCTTAGTTCTGGCCACTCGCCACCTCTGCAGTCTGCTTTTCTGGCCAAGTTTCCAACAAAAATAGCTGCTGTGGAAGGTTCTAAGACTTCCCACTTGTGAGGTTTCTCTCTTCTGGCTTTCTCTGAAAAACAAGGTGAAATTACTTTAAGGTGTGTGCTTCCTCAAATGATGATTATGTGAGATCCTGGCTTAATTGACTGGGTGATTATAATTATCTTAAAAAATGCTTTTGTGCATATAATTACTTGCCAACCATGAAAGTCAATTCAGTTTTACAAAGATGACTTTTAAGGATCTGCCTAATTCCAGTATTTTATAATTCTGTAAACCAAGGTTGGAAGCTTATTATTATTTTTATTTATTTATTTTTTTAGAGACAAAGTCTCATTCTGTCACCCAGGCTGGAGTGCAGTGGCATAATCATACTGGGCTCGAGTGATTCTTCCATGTCAGCCTCCCGAGTAGCTGGGACTATAGGCACAGGCCACCCCACCCAGCTAATTTTTACATTTTTTGTAGAGATGGGGTCTTGCTCTGTTGACCAGGCTGGTGTCAAACTCCTGGCCTCAAGTGATCCTCCTTCCTTGGCCTCCTAAAGTGTTGGGTTTACAGGCATATGCCACCACACCCAGCCATTATTTTTAAAACTAATATATCCCACCTCATTCTATGGGGGATTTGAAGCTGAGCTGGAGTAGCATTACATAAATGCAGCCATTCAACACCTTATGGACAGATTGAGTGCTGCCACATGCCAGGCAGGATTCCAGGGACTGTGGAGGGAGCAATGAAAATGACAGAGTCACCGCTCCCACAGAGCTTATGTTCTGGGGGAGCTTGTGATGATAATATCCAAAGTTCTTCCAAGCTTACTTATCCTTTTGAGGCTAAGTATTTTTATGCATTCTCTGAGCAGTCACTTTCCCTGCTTAACATATCTTTTAAGATATTAAGGTCAATTCAAATATTGATAAAGAATGCTAGGGGCCAGATCTGGTATCTCACACCTGTATTCTCACCACTTTTGGAGGCCGAAGCGGGTGAATCAGCTGAAGGTCAGGAGTTTGAAACCAGCGTGGCCAACACGGTGAAACCCTGTCTCTACTAAAAATACAAAAAATTAGCCAGGCTTGGTGGCGGGTACCTGTAATCCCAGCTACTCGGGAGGCTGAGGCAGGAGAGTCGCTTGAACCCAGGAGGTAGAGGTTGCAGTGAGCTGAGATCGTGCCACTGTACTCCATTCTGGTCAATGAGAGCAAAACTTCATCTCAAAAAAAAAAAAAAAAGAGTGCTAGGTTCCTCCATGGTTGTTGCTAGCTAACTATAAAAGTTGAGACTTACATTCCTGTAAGACTTCTTACTGCCCTCCAGGCCAGCTCTATGGTTGACCTTATTTTATTTATATATTTTTTATTATACTTTAAGTTCTATGGTACATGTGTACAACGTGCAGGTCTGTTACATCTGTATACATGTGCCATGTTGGTGTGCTGCACCCATTAACTCGGGTTGACCTTATTTTTAATAGTGTGTATCTGGTTAATTCATTTGTTTCAGCTGAATATAATTAATAAAAATAATTGGATTCAGAAGAATGTAAAACTCTACGTAATCAATAATTCTATGGTACATATAATGAATTTTATTCTGATCCTATGTGAAGAAGAAAATTAAAGTTCTTTGAGATCTAAAGAGTTACTAATAGATTTCATGTGTTCCTCTATCCAATCCCTAACATATATTTATTGAGCTTGCCTGTTGGTTCCAGACAGTGGCCTGGAGGGGCCAGACAGTTCCCAGAGATCCAAAAATGAATAAGACACAGGGTATGCCCCCAAACACGTAGACTAGTGAGGGAGACAGGTAAATAAATGATGATTATGGGAACAAGTGAGAAGGTCCTTAACTCAACCTTGTGGGTTAGGAAAGTCTCCTTGGAAATGTTCTGAGCATATCCTGGAAGGTGTGGCCAATGTGAGAAAATTGCATGTGACTCAGGATGGCTGAAGTAGAGTGGTAAGGGATGAGGCCAGAGGGGTACGCAGAGCCAAACAGCCTTTTCACTCTTCTAAGGAGATGTATTAGTCTGTTCTCACGCTGCTAATAAAGAAATACCCAAGACTGGGTAATTTATAAAGGAAAGAGGTTTAATGGACTCACAGTTCCACATGGCTGGGGAGGCCTCACAATCATGGCAGAAGGCTAAGGAGAAACAAAGCCATGTCTTACATGGTGGCAAACAAGAGGGCTTGTGCAGGGGAACTCCCATTTACAAAACCGTCAGGTCTTGTGAGACTTACTACCACAAGAACAGTATGGGGGAACCGCCGCCATGATTCAGTTACCTCTACCTGGCCCCACCCTTGACACGTGGGGATTATTGCAATTCAAGGTGAGATTTAGGTGGAGACACAGCCAAACCATATCAGGAGGGTAGAGTATCTTGAGGAGATGGAAGTTTCTAAAGATGAGGGTAGCACAGTAAGGTTGGGTGCTTTTTGGAATGATCTCTCTGGCTGCAGTCTGGAGCACAGATTGGAGATGAGAAAGAAAAGAGGAGGTGATAATCACTCTTTAGGATCTTCCTTCAGCAACCCACTGAGCAAAGATGGCAGTCATGGCAGAGGAGGGGCGGGACATGGGCAGGATTAGGCAGGATTAAAGAGGCACAATCAACACACCACTGTGAAAGCAACACCTGGATTTTGCAGCAACTGCCAGACTCTTCTGCACATTATTTGAGCACCAAAACTTGGGGTGTCACCAGTGGCGTTTAACGTAAAGGTTAGTTTGAAGATTCCCAGTGCTGAAAAAGTCCTCTTGGACTAACAGACCTGGCCGGCACTGTCAGGCTTTCAGGTTCAGTGCCCGTCTCAGAACTATGAAGGTATTATTCTGGATATGGCTAAAAACATGAGGTTGGGCCAGGAGATGTGGGAGTGTGTTAGATCCTCTATAACTTGCCTTCTGTGATATTTATTTATTTATTTTAGACAGAGTTTTGTTCTTGTTGCTCAGGCTAGAGTGCAGTGGTGCAATCTTGACTCACCCCAACCTCTGCCTCCTGGGTTCAGGCGATTCTCCTGCCTCAGCCTCGCGAGTAGCTGAGATTATAGGCATGTGCCACCACACCCAGCTAATTTTGTATTTTTAGTAGAGATGGGGTTTCTCCATGTTGGTCAGGCTGGTCTCAAACTCCAGATCTCAGGTGATCCGCCTGCCTCGGCTTCCCAAAGTGCTGGGATTACAGGCACGAGCCACTGTGCCCGGCCTACCTTCTGTGATTTTAAAAATTTTATTTTATGAACAGGGTCTTATTTTGTCACCCAGGCTGGAGTGCAGTGGCACAATCATAGCTCACAGCAGCCTCAAACTCCTGGGCTCAAGTGATCCTCCCGCCTCTGCCTCTGGATGCCTGGCTAATTTTTAACATGTTTTATAGAGATGGGGTGAGGAGGGTCTTGCTATGTTGCCCAGGCTGGTCTTGAACTCCTGGCTTCAAGTTATCCTCCCATCTCGGCCTTCCGAAGAGCTGGGATTACAGGCATGAGCTATTGCACTCTGCCACCTTCTGTGATTTTGATTTTTCCATTATTAATCTTGAGAAGCTGCCTGGTAGTGTAAGAAGGACACTTCATTAGGAATCAGTAGACTTGTACTGAGTCCTGATTGTGTTGACTCCTTGTCCTGTGACCTTTGACTTTGGCAAATGACTTCCCTGTGCGGCCTCAGTGTCCTCATCTGTATAAACATGGTGCTGGGTAGAGAATGTATGTGACTGCAAGATCTCTTTCAGTGCCCCCTGTCGATGATTCCCTGAGCTCACTGCCTGAGTTGAAAGGCATTAGGAATTTTTAGGGACTGCTCTTAAGAACCTCATCTCTCTCTTTAATTAAAGCAATTGTGGCACTCTGGCTCCAGGGAGGTTTATGGGACCATTCTGGGAAGGGATGGAAAAGCTTTTGTTTTCTTCTTAGAGGCATTTTTAGGAACCGTAACCTGGTTCTCTTGCTTTGGTCTGGGGGAAACAGAAATTCCAGTGGGCTGTTGCTTTGCACAATAGAGACTATTGGAGCCTTGGGTGACCCCACCCACTCTTACCTTGCAAGTTTCTTTCTTTACCCAGAAATCAGTATTTAAAATACTATGTGATTCGGAAATGTTATCATTTTGTTCTCATAGAGGAAAAGTTTTTGACCTACTTTTATTAATTTGTTCAAAACTGAAATAAAGACATAGTTATAAGGGCATAAAGTCAGAAAAGACATTTTTGTTCAAATTTTTAAATTACTTGCATATGGTCTGAATTTCGCTAGATAGCGCTATAAATCTTTGGTATGCTTTAGAAATAGAATTAAATGTATTACTAAGCAGCATTAATAATTAATTACATTTTCTCAAGAGTTCAAGTGATGGGAAACTGTCTTTAATCTCACAATTATTTTAAGAGCTTGAAATATAAGGTATGAAAGAAGTAGGGATCACCCAGCTATCATATCTTTGCTATTTACTTATTTTATGGATAAACTAATATGTTGTTCATTTTGATTAGCTTGTTTTTTATTATAGTTTGCTTGATTTTCAGATTTGACTTTAAGCTTACTTGAATTATGTTTTTTTCTTTAATTTTGATTTATGGATATAAGGAAGAAGAAGGAGAGACAGCCACAGAAGAGGTACAGTTGACCATCTTCAACAGCTGTGCTTAATCTGCTTAATAAAAACATCTTTTAGGTGGGAGGATTGCAGCTTTAGGCACGTTCTTAATGACATAAGAGAGTGATGCAACCCACACACCCAGAAAATCCTCCTTTAACCTGCTGAGAAGGAAAGTAAGTTGGAGATCAGTTTGTCTGAGGAAGGTGGAGAGAGAAACAGGGCTCGGCTCTTGACCCTGTTCTGAGCCCCCTTGGGTGAAGGTATCTTCTGTGGTTTCTCACTGATGTCAGGCCAGGCCAGGGCACTGGCTGGAGATGCCTGCTCCTCGTCCTTTTCCACGCTGTTGAATGCACTGGGTTTAGGAATCCTGCATGGTGGTTAGTGGTGTTTTCATTGAGGGAGGGATTCCTACTTATGTTGATGTTTTTGAACATCTTTGCATTAATCACTTTATTTTCTTGTTGTTGTGTTTTGTTTGTTTTTGTTTTTTTGAGACAGGGTCTCACTCTGTCGTCCAGGCTGGAGTACAGTGGTGTGATCTCAGCTCACTCCTACCTCCGCCTCCTGGGTTCAAGTGATTCACCTGTCTCAGCCTTCTGAGTAGGTGGAATTACAGGCACGTGCCACCACACCTGGCTAATTTTTGTATTTTTAGTAGAGATGGGGTTTCACCATGTTGGCCAGGCTGGTCTTGAACTCCTGACCCCAAGTGATCCACCTGCCTCGGCCTCCCAAAGTGCTGGAATTACAGGCGTGAGTCACTACACTGGGCCTGGATTAATCACTTTAAAATGCTAGAGAATTAATTTAAAATTGTGAACACAAGGGTAGGGAGAATAATTTACTAAGTTACATGTATTGTCTAGCTATTTCAGCACAAGGTCATCAACATTAAAGAGAGTCCCAAATGTCAAAAGAAATGCCCCCAAAGTAACTTTTGTTAACTTTTGAAATGACAAAATTCATGATCTTTATAGAAAATTTAAAAAATGCAGATAGAAGAGGAAAATGAACATAGCTTTTAACCCTCATTACCCACACATAACCACTCTAGCTACACACACACACACACACACACCCCCCATCAATTTTTGATGAATACTCTTGTAGTCTCCTTTTTTTCATGGAATGTGCCTGTATTTGGGGAGGTATTAAGTATAGATCTGCTTCATTATTTTAAATGTTAATATATCAAACCAACCCCTCTTCTTAGACCCAAAGATTGTTTCTAGTATATTCTACACCATGATTTCTCATTATTTATATCTTTCCAATAATTATTTCTTTTGTTTCTCTCTTGCTAGGCCAGCTTCAAAATAGATTTTTAAAAATAAGATAAAAAACATGCTGTTAATTTGGAAGAAATTCCAGATTATATATGTAGGTTGCTGATAAATTTTGCTTGAAGAAATTAGCTTGTTACAAGAAAATATAACCAACTTGTGCATTTAACAGCTTATCCTTTCTGACAAAATTCGATTTGCTGATTCTTTTTGTATTTTATTCTTCTAACTATATATATACACCTTCTGAATTAGTAAAGGTTATTTGCTGAGAATGGTTTGTTAATATGAGTGGAGACTGTACGCTTAAGAGAGATTATAAAACCTGTTAGAATTAGCGTATCATTCTAAAGCACCATTCCAAATTGAGGAGTCTGTGTTTAGAAGGATTTTTTTTTGTGTGTGTGTATGTATGTGTGGTATGGTGTATGTGTGATATATGTGTATTTGTGTGTGGTGTATATATGGTGTGTGGTGTGTTTGGTGTGTGGTATGTGTGTGATGTGTGTGGTTTGGTGTATATGTGTGGTGTGGAGGGGATGTATGTGTGGTGTATGTGTGACATATACGTGTATTTGTGTGTGGTATGTGATGTGTGTGGTGTGTGTGGTCTGGTGTGTGCGTGTGTGGTATGTATGTGGTGTGTGTGGATGTGTGGGTGGTGTGTGTGGGGGTGTGTGTGCTGTGTCATGTGTGTTTCTGTGGTGTGTGTTTGGGTGGTATGTGTATGGGGTATGTGTGTGGCATGTGTTTGTGTGGCATGTGTGGTATGTGTATTTGTGTGTTGTGTGGTGGGGTGTGGGAGGCTCTGACCTCTAGTCCAGCCTTTCACAGTTTTTTTCTCACTGTATCCTTGGCCCTTACGCTCCTTAATACTAACGTAATTTTTGTGAAAATAAGACGGAGTTAACAACTACGGAGGGTGCGGAAGGGGAAGCCGAGGAGGAGGAGGAGGAAGCTGCAGAAGGAGAAGAGGAGCCTGGAGAAGAGGAAGATTCCTAGGCCTTTTCATGCTTCATTTCTTCCACCTCTCCAGGTAGCTACAGGATTCTGGGGTGGAAAAGCTGCTAGTTACTGTATTGTATGCTATCTGCAGCACATTTTGCTTAGTAATAGTGAGAAGTGAAAACGTGCTAGCAGCCCTCACTCTCGGCGCTGCCTCGGCCTCGGCCTCGGAGTACACTCTGGCAGCGCTTTAGGAGCCCTTCAGCCTGCCACTGCACCGTGGGAGCCCCTCTCTGGGCTGGCCGAGGCCAGAGCCGGCTCCCTTTTGCTTGCCTGGAGGTGTGGAGGGAGAGGCAAGGGCGGGTGGGAACCCGGGCTGCGCGCGGCGCTCGCGGACCAGCGCGAGTTCCGGGTGGGCGTGGGCTTGGCGGGCCCCTGCACTCGGAGTGGCCAGCCGGCACCGCTGCCCCGGGCAGTGGGGGGTTTAGCACCTGTGCCAGCCGGCACTGTGCTGGAATTCTCGCGGGTCCTTAGCTTCCTCCCTACGGGGCAGGGCTCGGGACCTGCAGCCAGCCATGCCCGAGCTGCCCCCGCCCCCGCCCCCGCCCCCGCCCCCGCCCCCGCCCCCCCCCCCGCCCCCGCCCCCGCCCCCGCCTCCGCCCCCGCCTCCGCCGTGGGCTCCTGTGCAGCCCAAGCCTCCGGGACGAGCGCCGCCCCCCACTCCGTGGCGCCCGGTCCCATCAGCTGGCCAAGGGCTGAGGACTGCAGTGCACAGCGTGGGACTGGCAGGCAGCTCCGCCTTTGGCCCCTGGTGTGGGATCCACTAGGTGAAGTCAGCTGGGCTCCTGAGTCGGGTGGGGGACTTGGAGAACCTTTATGTCTAGCTAAAGGATTGTAAATACACCGTTCAGCACCCTATGTCTAGCTCAAGGTTTGTGAACACACCCATCAGAGCTCTGTGTCTAGTTAATCTGGGGAAGACTTGGAGAACTTTTATGTCCAGCTAGAGGATTGTAAATGCACCAATCAGCACTGTGTCTAGCTCAAGGTTTGTAAACACACCAATCAGTGCTCTGTGTCTAGTTAATCTGGGGGTTCAATTTGAATAGTAGGGATGTCCCTGCTTAATAGACTTATAAATAAAAAGCTAATATAAAAAACACTTAATCTATTTTTAGAGCATCTTGGAGCTAGTGAGAGTGGCCATCACAGTTTGTTATTGGACCATAAAGGTTTTGTCATTCATTTGCTTGAATGAGAAAGTGAATCTAGCCCACGATTTGATGTCTCTCCAGGGAGTTTCTTTCATGCTTTGGACCCACAGACTTCTACTTTAAGGCCCTCTGCTTGCCACTTGGTTACAACTCCATTTCCAAGGAGTGGGTTGGGACTCATTTTTAAAAAAAGAAAACTGGCAAGCTTAAGATATTCTACCTGAAGAATGGTAGAAAATGAAAATATGATATTTATTATCATACCAGAAACAAAACAAAACAAAGCAAAACTCACAGTAACAGACTCGTTGGTCCTGTTTAAATCCATGTCTGTTCACTCAACTTGGAAAGTTCTTTAAAAATTGTGCAGTTTTAATGTGATAATTATAAAGAAATATTGGATGTGAAATGGCACAGCCGAGAGAGAATCTTTAATGTAGACAGATGGCTTCTTTATAGGCCATTTCCAAAAAAGAAAGGAAAAAAGGCAAGTTACAGTTGTGGCTAGCACATTCTGCCTGTTTCTCTGATGGGTTCTAGTTTGGAATCCAGTCCCTAATAGTCTGTTGTGAGGTCAAAATGCCTGACAGTGAAGGAGTAAACCAGGCAGCACCCTAAATCCCAGCCACAGACTCCCGAAGGGAGTCAATAACCTTTAAAATGCGACATGATGATGCAGTCAGGTATTCTGCAAACTATTTGGCTTCCAAAAACAAACCCATCCATAACTCATAGATTATCCATGCATTTTATTTGAAAAGACTATTTTAGACAGAACAAGGCAATGAATGGAACTATGAAAGAATTCTCATTTCCCATAGTTGGAGTTGGAGTCAATCGGTTTTTTTTTGGACAGGGTCACACTCTGTCACTCAGGCTGGAGTGCAGTGGTAAGATCATGGCTCACTGCAGCTTTGACCTCCCTGGTCTCAGGTGATCCTCCCACCTCAGCCTCTTGAGTAGCTAGGATTACAGGCACGCACCACTGTGCCTGGCTAATTTTTGTATTTTTTGTAGAGATGGGATTTCGCCATGTTGCCCAGGCTGGTCTCGAACTCTTAGGCTCAAGTGATCTGCCCACCTTGGCCTCCCAAAGTGTTGGAATTAGAGGCGTGAGCCACCACATCTGACCTAGAATCTAAATTGATGTTTGAGTCCCAGGGCAAATAATGTCCAATATGAGACTGGTTTCTACCTCCCAAAAGGTGGCCACTTAATACCTTCCTCTGGTGTAGCCATGAACCATTTAGAGCTCCCCCTCTAGGACCAACCTGTCAGTTCAACCTATTTTCCGTGAAAACACAGTGGGAAATTAAAATTGGAGATGTTGACTTCCTTATGGTGTTTGATATATGTTTGTGCAGAGAAAGGATATAACTCTAGCTTGGTTTTCTGTGAGAGGAATTTCCTTTCAGTGGGGAGCAAATGATGACTAGTGGTTTATAGAATAAAAGGCAACACTTTCCTTTATTGTGTGTTAAGTGATGAAGATTGTGGTAAACATTCTGTGTCTTTCTCTAACAGTCTTTCCCTAATATTTGCCTTTTCTTTTAGAAAATGGAAGCTATGAAGCAACATTTCAAATGTCTCTCCACAAACCAAACTCAACGGAATACTTTGGCTTGAAGCTGGCACACCCGGGGTTCACTGAGGACTTGTGCTGCCTGTCCTGGTTAGATGTACATGGATGTATCTCCCGAATCATACGAAATTAAATGTGAAGACAGTTTATGCATACCTTCATGTGCCTAACAGTCTTAGCTTTTGAAGATTTTTTTTCTTTTTTGCTCTGCATAGCTAGACCATCTTATTAATAATACTCTGAAAAAAATTTCAAGGCATGGAAGTTCTCTGTGATACAGCGATAGTATTTCTTCAGATGCGCCTTATGCTACTTATCTCAGAAATAGGTTTGAAAATGAAATGCTTTCCAGAGAACCATCATATAAATAAAGATTAATAGAAAAATATCTTGTCCCAGGGAGCATCATTTCATTATTTATAGTCCCTGCTTGCATATGCCTGAACTCTGTCTGTGTGTTGCCAAGTCTAAATCTTCAGCAGCACTTTTCTGTCTGCGTTGGGATCGATGTCTTTTATTGCAGTGATTATTTGGTCCGTGTTTTCAAATTGCACTGATTATCTCATTATGTCGTATTTTTTTTTTTTATTACACGCTGTGCACATCATCTTTGAAGCGTTATCTAACTGTAACTCTATCATCCACTTGTGTGGGGATGATGGTAAGGAGGGATAATGGTAAGGACAGAAATTTGCAACCCAGTACCCTTTACACGTTTCTGAGCTGAAGGGAGTGGCTGCTTCTGTGTCTCCTGCTGTTGATTGATTTGTAGCCATGGCTGTGGAGCCGGGTCCTGTAATTTTGCTTCCTGATGGCCAGGAGTGTGTGTTCACCTACAGCTGATCCAGCTCCAATGACTTGTACACCAGGTAAGTTTGATAGCATTTCTGCTCACCTGCCCTGCCTTAGTTTACTGTAGATATTTTTTCTTCCTTGTAAGATTTTGTTGATATTCACCCTGCTACCTCCCTGCCTATGTGCGATTCCTTGTGTGTTTGTAGCAAACACTGCTCCCATATTGTCAGAGGGGCTCCTCTCCTTGCTGTACTGTTTTCCTATTTCATGTTAATTACGGCAATTCAACTTGGAGTGGCCATAAACTTTCCCCTTTGGAGTCTGCCTCCTAATTTTGTAGCAGAGTCTGTTGGTGTTATTTCAGAGTGTATTCTGCAGTTGCAGAAGTCTCCTGGCTTTCATGAACTCTGGGAAACGGCTCTTTTCTTGTTACCCTAGTAACAAAAGGCATTTTGAATAGAATTAGGTTATTTTGTTTCCAATCATTGAAGTAGTCTGCGTTAAAAACATTTCTCCCTTTGCTTAATGTAAAAGACCACAGTAAAATGGAAATTCATATAATTGAAAATTTATTTCTATTTTTAATTTCATTGCATTAAATTATCCTATCTAAAAAGTTTGCATAATTTTTACAACAACCCCCTATATAAGTAGACCTTAACCACCTTCTTGCTCAGGGCTGACTTCAGAGTAGGAGGGAGATAGATTTAGCTAGGTGCCAATTTTCCTCCTCTCTCTTTTTTGTTTTTTTTTTGAAATGGAGTCTGTTTTGCTGCCCAGTCTGGAGTACAGTGGCAGGATCTCGGCTCACTGCAACCTCCGCCTCACAGGTTCAAGCAATTCTCCTGCCTCAGCCTCCTGAGTAGCTGTAATTATAGGCACATGCTACCACGCCCAGCTAATTTTTGTATTTTTAGTAGAGACAGGGTTTCACCATATTCACCAGGCTGGTCTGGAACTCCTGTCCTCAAGAGATCTGCCCACCTTGCTATTTCTCATATTTAAAAAATGAAAATAAATACCTATGCTGACAATAACCAAAGATAAAAACCCAGACCACTTATTTAAATTGAATTATTTTTTTCTTATATTGTTTTCCTGTAGTCAAAAACATTAACATTTTAGAAGGGTATTTGTATTTGCTCCCGTTTGATTTTCTTTAAAGTATCACTGAAATGCAAAAATCACTTAGATCAATAGTACCCTATGGATGGTATCAGTCCTCTTCTAGTTTTGGCTTCAGCTGTCCCTTCAACCTTCCATGGTTAGCAATCCAGTGGCACAGTGAGGAGAATTCCAAATATGGACTGTGTGGTATCAAAATATGAAAAAATCTGAATGCTTTTCAATATAGGAAGCTTCTAGAAACTAAGCAGTATTGTGAATCTGTAAAAAAGAGTAACTCAAAAGGAAACCCCAAGTGAATAAGGAAAAATCATTTTGGAAAAAAACCAAAAGAGACCAGAGAAATGGAATAATTGCATGTTGATCTGAAGTGAATTGAAGTTCAAAGGCTTGGTTTAATAGTATAAAGGAGGTCTGAACATGCAAAGGAATTGTTTCTTTTTTTCTTTTTTTTTAAATTAGGCAACTACACAAAAATTTGAGTATTTTTTCCAGTCACTGAACAATACACTCTCCCTTCCTCACTCTCCCCTTGTGGGCTCCCTCTCGTTTCTTTGGATGGAAATCTTCCTTTGGTTTGTGGTTGTTTTTGAGTTCTTAGTTTTCTCAATGAAATGTGAAAGGTATAGGAAGAGAATGAACTGTATTTCCTGCAAAGATTCTTTGGAAATATTTACAATTTTTGTTTGTTTGTTTGTTTTTGAGACAGTGCCTCTGTTGCCTGGGTGGAGCGCAGTGGTGCTCTCACTGCAACCTCCGTCTCCCAGGTTCAAGTGATTTTCCTGCCTCAGCCGCCGGAGTATCTGGGACTATAGGCATGCACTACCTTGCTTGACTAATTTTTATTGTTTATTTATTTATTTGAGACGGAGTCTTGCTCTGTCACCCAGGTTGGAATCCAATGGTGCAATCTCGGCTCATTGCAAGCTCCGCCTCCCGGGTTCACGCCATTCTCCTGCCTCGGCCTCCTGAGTAGCTAGAACTGCAGGCGCCTGCCACCATTCCCGGCCAATTTTTGTATTTTTAATAGAGACGGGGTTTCACCGTGTTGGCCAGGCTGGTCTTGAAATCCTGACCTCAGGCGATCTGTCCACCGCAGCCTCCCAAAGTACTGCGATCACAGGCGTGAGCTACCGTGCCCAACCTAGAAATGTTTTCTTTCAAAACGTGTTTACCTGGGCCGGGTGCGGTGACTCATGCCTGTAATTGCAGCACTTTGGAAGGTCGAGGTGGGTGGATTGCTTGAGCCCAGGAGTTCAAGACCAACCTGGGCAACATAGCAAGACCCCATCTCTACAAAAAATACAAAAATTAGCCAGGCATGGTGGCATGTGCCTGTAGTTCCAGCTACTCGGGAGGCCAAAGTGGGAGGATTGCTTGAGCCCAGCACTCCAGCCCAGCCCATTGATCACGCCACTGCACTCCAGCCTGAGTGACAGAGCAAGACCCTTTCTCAAAAAGAAACAACAAAACAAAACAAAACCTCCCCCCACCTCACTTAACTGTTACACCTGTGCAAGCACAGCAAGTAGGTGTGAAGTGGTCTGGTACTTTGTAATAACAGAAAATGGCCATTAGGTGGCGATGAAAGACAAGCTTCTTGCTATGGCATCTCTGCCCCCGAGGTCCCCTGGCTGTGAGCCGGAGTCAGGGTACTGCTAGTTGACATCAGAAGGTGGGAAGAGGTATTTGTCAACCAGATGGAGGAAAACAGACAAAAACCCTACTTATAATTAATTGGTAAATTAATTAGTGTATCATTTATAAAGCTTATATCCAAGGTAACTTTATTTTGGGCGAAATGTGCATTTATTGTTCGAATGCACATCCTTGCATTATACAAAAGGAGCCTAAATTTAGTCAACAACTGATTGCATATTGACAATTTTGATAAAGATACGGGATCTTCTTTTAGCCTCTGGGGGGGTTTATTTTATCAAAGAAGTAAAAACAGAACCCTGATTATTGAAGGGGCTGATTATCCTTTTCTGTCACAAGACTTTTAGTCTGTATAGAACATATGTCCAAATATTTGGAAACATATTCACGATCCTAACAAAGGCATTCCTTTCACAGTTGTCTAGGTTACTTGGCTTTTTCACTGCTTTGTTTTCGAAGGACTTTCTTGGAAGTAGAAAAACAGAGTTGGGAAATCCTTAAAATGTATCAGTGCATCTGGCTGTTTTCCAAACCAGAAGTCAGGAGATTGTTCAAAGATGCGGAAATGTACTCAGGTGTGGAAGATTCCAGTTGGGGAGGGACTCAGGTGGGCAGGTGTGAGTAGCATAGAGGGGGCATGGGGTGGGGGCTTAACTGGTGGGGGTCCTGGTTCCAGTCCAGCATTCTGTAGATTTAGCACCCGGATCTTGTCGGGGAGGTGAGAGAAACCTCCTCCCAGGTCGACTTCCATGAATCAAGCTCACAGCCTAGGATTACAATCAGGGTGAGGACTTTCCTATTATTTTTATTCACTAACACTGACGGAGTCCCTGCTATGAGCCGGGTTCTGTGTTAAAGGCTTCATGTGTTGCTATAGTAACCCGATGAGGTGGATACCATCTTTATCTGGCAAGGAGGAAACTGAGGCACAGGGACGTTCAATTCAGTACTTTGGCAATGGCTGAGCCGGAGCTGAGATGTATGTTTCTCCCACTCCAAAGCCACGAACAGCCTTCTCAACAAGCCCTTTCCTCTCGATCCTGGACCACCGTATGGTTCCCCTACGGTGCCTGGCTGGCCGTGGACAGTGTGCGCCTTGGCCCTGGAGCATCTCCTGTGCCCGGCTTTGGTCCCCGCATTCTGTCTTCAGATTCCATGCCGTTCGGGCCCTGGAGCAAGGTGCCTTGCACTTCTCACTTATGATCCACCTGTTTTGTTTTCTTAGTTGCACCATCAGAAGTCAATTCCATTACCTTCATCTTCCAGTTCTTTGGGTGGCTAGGTGTGGCTGCCACCACCAGCGCCAGTTACAGAGGGAACTGGGTCACTGTCAACCCACAGGGTTCTAGAAATTGGTCACTGGCCTCAGATCCGAAGTTTCAGGTTGCAGAGAGAAAAAGCTAAAACTGCCACCTGCCTTTTCCAGCCTGGTTGTCCTTGGGTATATCTTGTCCGCTAATGCTGAAGGACACACCAAGAACTCATTTAATTCTGAGCTATCAACTGCCGCGCAGTGATGTGCCAGAGTTGCAACCAGCCCCACGTGGTATTTTTAGCTGAGAGAACAACTCCTTCTGCCTCTTAGTTGAGGATGATATTATTAATGAGTGCATCTTAATCCCATGACATGAATTTTAGTTTGTTTTGTAGCAGGTCAGGTTTCTCTGTAGTCCCTGCTTTTTAAAAAGTTAATTTTAATTTTAAATTAAAATTTTTTGGGGTACATAGGTGTATATGTTTATGGGTTATATGAGATATTTTGGTACAAGCATGCATTTTGTTTCTTTGGGAAAGTCTTTATTTCTCCTTCATGTTTGAGGATATTTCCACTGGATATACTATTCTAGGGTAAGGATTTTCCCTTCAGCACTTTAAATATGCCATGCCACTTTCTCCTGGCCTGTAAGGTTTCCACTGAAAAGTCTGTTGGAGGTCCATTGTATATTATTTGTTTTCTTTTATCTTGCTGCTTTTAGGATCTTTTCTTTATCCTTGACCTTTGGGAATTTGACTATAAATACCTTGAGGTAGTCTTCTTTGGGTTAAATGTTTGGTGTTCTATGACTGTCTTCTACTTGGATATTGGTATCTTTCTCTAGGTATGGCAAACTCTGTTATCTTCCCTTTGAATAAACTTTCTATCCCTACCTTTTTCTCTGCCTCCTCTTGAAGGCTAATAACTCTTAGATTTACCCCTTTAGGCTACTTTCTAGATCCTATAAGATTGCTTCATTGTTTTTTATTCTTTTTTCTTCTCTGTGTATTTTCTTATTTTTGATGCACTTTTTGTTTCAATAATTTTTGGGGTACAGGTAGTTTTTGGTTACATAGATAAGTTGGTTAGTGGTGATTTCTGAGATTCTAATGCACCTGTCACCCAAGCAGTGTATACTGTACCCAATATGTAGGCTTTTATCCCTCAACCGCCTCCCAAACATCCCCCCAATCCCTTAAATTTCATTGTATCATTGTTATGCCTTTGTGTCCCCACAGCTTAGCTCTCACTTATAAGTGAGGACACATGATATTTGGTTTTTGATGCCTGAATTACTTCACTTAGAATAATGGCCTCCAGCTCCATCCAAGTTTGCTGCAAATGACATTATTTCGTTCCTTTTTATGGATAAGTAGTATTCATGGTTGTAGATATGGCACATTTTCTTTATCCATTTGTTGGTTGATGGGCACTTAGGTTAGTTCTATATCTTTGCAGTTGTGAATTGTGCTGCTCTAAACATGCATGGGCATGTATCCACTTCGTACAATGACTTCTTTTCCTTTGGGTAGATACCCAGTAGTGGGATTGCTGGGTCAAATGGCAGTTCTAGGTATGTAGTCTGGAGATTCTTTTAAGAATTTCCATTCAGTTTTCCATAATGGTTGCACTATTTTACATTCCTACCAGCGGTGTAAAAGTGTTCCCTTTTCACCATATCTATGCCAACATCTATTGTTTTTTGACTTTTTAATTATGGCCATTCTGGCAGGAGTAATGTATTATCTCGTTGTGGTTTTAACTCGCATTTCCCTGCATTCATGATGTTGAGCTTTTTTTTTGTTTGTTTGTTGGCTGTTTGTCTTCTTTTGAGAAATGTCTATTCATGTCCTTTCCCACTTTTTGATGGGATTATTTTTTTCTTGCTGATTTGTTTGAGTTCCTTATAGATTCTAGATACTAGTCCTTTGTCAGATGCTTAGTTTGCAAATATTTTCTCCCACTCTGTGGGTTGTCTGTTTACTCTGTGGATTATTTCTTTTGTGGTGTAGAAGCTTTTTAGTTTAGTTAAGTCCCATTTATTTATTTTTATTTTTGTTACATTTACTTTTGTGATCTCAGTCATGAATTCTTGGCTTAAGCCAAGAATTTTTCTTCTAGAATTTTCATGGTGTCAGGTCTTAGATTTAAGTCATTAATCCACCTGGAGTTGATTTTTGTATCATGTGAAAGACGAGGATCCAGTTTCATTCTTCTGCATTGGCATAACAGCACCATTTATTGAATAGCATATCCTTTCCCCGATTTATGTTTTTATATGTTTTGTCAAAGATCAGTTGGCTGTAAGTATTTGGCTTTATTTCTGGGTTTCCTATTCTATTCTATTGATCTATGTGCCTATTTTTATACCAGTACCGTGTGTTTTGTTAACTATAGCCTTGTAGAATAATTTAAAGTCAGGTAACGTGATGCCTCCAGCTGTGTTCTTTTTGCTTAATATTGCTTTGGCTATGTGGTCTCCTTTTTGGTTCCATATACATTTTAGGATTGCCTTTTTCTAGTTCTCTGAAGAATGATGATGGTGTTTTGTTGGGAATTGCATTGAATCTATGGATTGCTTTGGGCAATATGGTCATTTTCACAATATTGATTTTTTTCCCATCAGTGAGCATGGGATGTATTTTCATTTGTTTGTGTTATCTGTGCTTGCTTTCAGCAGTGTTTTGCAGTTTTCCTTGTAGAGATATTTCATCTCCATGGTTAAGTATATTCCTAGGACTTTTTTTTTTTTTTTTTTTTTTTTGCAGCTGTTGTAAAGGGGATTGAGTTCTTGATTTGATTATCAGCTTGGTCATTGGTGTTTAGCAGTGCTACTGATTTATGTACATTAATTTTGTAACCTGAGACTTTACTGAATTTGTTGATCAGATCTAGGAGCTTTTGGATGAGTCTTTAGGGTTTTCAAGGTATATGATCATATCATCAGTGAACAGTGACAATTTGACTTCCTCTTTCCTATTTGGATGCCCTTTATTTCTTTCTCTTGTCTGATTGCTCTAAGACTTCCAGTACTGTGTTAAATAGAAGTGATGAAAATGGGCATCCTTGTCTTATTCTAGTACTCAGAGAAAATGTTTTCAGCCTTTCCTCATTCAGTATAATGTTGGCTGTGGGTTTGTCATATATGGCTTGTATTACTTTGAGGTAAGTCCCTCTGTTCCTATTTTATTGAGGGTTTTTTTTTTTTTTTATCAGAAAGGGATACTGGATTTTATTAAATGCTTTTTCTTCCTCTGTAGAGATGGTCATGTGGTTTCTGTTTTTAATTCTGTTTATCTGGTGTATCACATTTATTGACTTAAGTATGTTAAACCATCCCTGCATCCCTCGGCTGAAACCTAGTTGATCATGATGTATTATGTTTCTGTTGTACTGTTGGATTTTGTTGGCTAGTATTTTGTTGAGGATTTTTGTATCTATGTTCATCAGGGATATTGGTCTATAGTTTTCTTTATTTGTTACATCCTTTCCTGATTTTGGCATTAGGGTGATACTGGGTTCATAGAATGATTTAGGGAGGATTCCCTTTTTTCTATCTTTTGGAATAGTTTCAGGAGGATTGGTACCAATTCTTCTTTGAATATCTGGTAGAATTCAGCGGTGAATCCTTCTGGTCCTGGACTTTGTTGTTGTTGGCAGTTTTTAAAAATTACTGATTTAATCTCGCTGCTTGTTATTGGTCTGTTCAGGATTTCTGTTTCTTCCTGATCTAATCTAGGAGGGTTATTTGTTTCCAGGAATTTATCAATTTCCTCTAGATTTTCTAGTTTATGCTTGTAAAGGTTTTTCATAGTAACCTTAAGTGATCTTTTGTATTTCTGTGGCATCAGTTGTAATATCCCAGTTTCATTTGTAATTGAGCTTATTTGGACCTTCTCTTTTCTTTTCTAGGTTGATCTTGCTAATGGTCTATCAATTTTATCTTTTCAAAGAACCAGCTTTTTGTTTTATTTGTTTGTATTTTTTTGTTTTACTTTCATTTAGTTCTACTCTGATCTTTGTTATTTATTTTCTTCTGGTGGGTTTAAGTTTAGTTTGTTCTTGTTTATCTAGTTCCTAGAGGTGTGACATTAGATTGTCAGCTGGTGCTCTTTCAGACTTTTTTGATGTAGGCATTTAATGCTATGAACTTTCCTCATAGCACTGATTTTGCTGTATCCCAGAAGTTTTGATCAATTGTGTCACTATTATCATTCATTTCAAAGAATTTTTACATTTCCATCTTGATTTCATTGCTAACCTGCAAAGTATTCAAGAGCAGATTATTTAATTTCCACATATTTGTACAGTTTTGAGTATTCCTTTTGGAGTTGATGTCCAGTTTTATTCTACTGTGGTCTGAGAAGATACTTGATATGATTTGGATTTTCTTAATTTTATTGAGACAGTTTTATGGCCTATCATATGGTCTGTGTTGGAGAATGTTCTGTGTGCTGAGGAGAAAATGTATATTCTGCAGTTTTTGGGAAGAACGCTTTGTGAATACCTGTTAGCTTAATTTATTCTAAGGTATAGTTTAAGTCCATTGTTTCTTTGTTGACTTTCTGTCTTGATAATCTGTCTAGTGCTGTCAGTGGAGTATTGAAGTCCCCTGATGTTATTATGTAGCTGTCTATCTTATTTTTCAGGCCTAGTAGTAACTGTTTTATAAATCTGGGAGCTTTAGTGTTAGGTACATGTAAAATTAGGATTGTAATATCTTCTTGTTGGATTAATCCTTTTATAATTTCTCCTTCTTCTCCTCCTCCTTCTCCTCCTCCTCCTCCTCCTCCTCCTTCTTCTTCTTCTTCTTTCTTCTTCTTCTTCCTGTTATTGCTTTAAAGTCTATTTTGTCTGGTATAAGAAAAGGTACTCCTGCCTGCTTTTTGTTTCCATTTGTGTGGAATATCTTTTTCCACCCCTTTACTTTGAGTTATGTGAGTACTTATGTGTTAGGTGAGTCTCTTGAAGACAGCAGATATTTGGTGTTTACTTTTTTTTTATCCATTCTTTCATTCTGTATCTTTTAAATGAAGCAGTTAGGCCATTTACATTCAATGTTAATATTGAGATGTGAGATCCTGTTCTATTCATCATATTAGTTGTTACCTAGATACTTAGTTTTATTTCACTGTATTATTATTTTGTAGGTCATGTGAGATTTATGCTTTAAGAAGGTTCTGTTTTGGTGTGTATCAAGCTTTTGTTTCAAGATTTAGAACTCCTTTTAACATTTCTTGTAGTGCTGGTTTGGTAGTGGCAGATGCCCTCATTATTTGTCTGAAAAAGACTATCTGTCCTTCATTTATGGAGCTTAGTTTTGCTGGATACAAAATTATTGGCAGAAAATTACTTCGTTTAAGGAGGCGGAAGATAGGACCTGAGTCCCTTCTGGCTTGAAAGGTTTCTGCTGAGATATCTGCTGTTAGTCTGACAGGTTTTTCTTTATAGGTTACCTGATGCTTTTATCTCACAGCTCTTAGAATTCATTCCTTTATACTGACTTTAGATAGCCTGATGATCATGTGCCTTGGTGATGATCTTTTTGCAATGGATTTACCAGGAGTTCTTTGAGCTTTTTCTATTTGGATATCTAGATCTCTAGCAAGGCCAGGGAAATTTTCCTTAATTATTCCCTCAAATAAGTTTCCAAAACTTTTAGACTTTTCTTCTCCCTCAGAATCACCAATTATACTTAGGTATGGCCATTTTACATAACCCTATATTTCTTGGAGATTTTGTTCATTTATTTTGATTCTAATTGGGTTAATTCAAAAGCCGTGTCTTCAAGCTCTGAAATTCTTTCTTCTACTTGTTCTAGTCTATTCTTAAAACTTTTCACTGCAATTTGTATTTCCCTAAGTGTGTCTTTAATTTCCAGGCGTTCTAATTGGTTTTTCTTTATGATACCCATCTCTCTGGAAAATTTTTCATTTATATCCTGAATTTTTAAAAAGTCTTTATTTTGTTTTTCACCTTTCTCTGGTATCTCCTTGGGTAGCTTAATAATCAGTCTTCTGAATTCTGTGTCTGCTATTTCAAATGTTTTAGATTGGTTTGAATCCATTGCTGGGGAGTTAGTGTGATCTTCTGGGGTGTGATCTTTTGGGGTGTTATTGAAACTTGTTCTGTAATATTATCAGAATTAATTCTCTGATTCCTTCTCATTTGGGTAGACTATTTTTTCAAATTGTTCTTGAATTTATTTTTTATTTGACTGTATTTTTTTCTTTATTTTTTTTTCCCTTAAGGATCTGACTTTAATGTTTATAGTTTATTATAGCCTAATTTGATTCTTGGTGATTTTAGGGGGGAAGACTCTGTATGAGTTCTTTAGTTATAGAGAGTCTTTTTGTGCTGGCTTTCCCAGATGTTGGTTGTAGTATTTATGTACTTGGTGTGTATCTCCTGCATGGTTGGAATGGCAAGGATCTCTTGAAGCTTATCTCATTCTTCCACTGTGAACATTTTAAAAATTTATTTGATTTTCCCCCAGCATTTTATTTACTGAGCTGGTGATTTAGGCTTCAGGCTAGTAGGGCAGGTATCCTTGGGTAGGCACCAGTTGTAGCTAAAACAGGTAGGTAGCTGTAATACCCAATGGTGGGCGCAGGTTCCAGCCTTGATGAAGGTGTCTGGGGGAGCTCTCAATTAGATGTGCTAAGGTTTTATCAGGGTAAAGCGTGGGAGCTACCTCAGCTCCCCTGCCAGGCCAGCAGGAAAACTATTTACCTCCCAGTTTCATTCCTATCCCAGTGTTCTGGCTCTTCGGATCAGACAAGCACTTCTTTTCATCTGTAGGAATGTTGATGTTCCAAGTAGAGAGGGCTGCCTCCCGTGCAAGCCTAAATCTGAGGAGTGCTCCTCCTGTGGGAGCAGTCACCCTGAATTGTACCAGAAGGCTGACCATAGGTGCATCCATGCTGTATACCCATGAGAGAGGTCGCAGCTGTGTCTGCAATGGTGTACCAGAGAAGAACAAGAACCCCTTTTCCAAACCCCTTCATGTACAGACAGGCTGCCTGCCTACTGGGGCAGACTTTTCCTACTGTCCCTAGTAATGCAATGGTATCTCTGCTGTAAGAAACTTCCCATTATTGGATAGATCTGGGACTTAAGACCTGCTGTTTAGATTCTTTCGTCCCACCGGGTGTTCTTCCTCTTGATGTTGTATTCCTCCCCTTCCCTAAGAATGGGAATTCCTGAGAGCCATACTCTAGTGATTGTCATTGCTCTCCTGGGTCTAGCCACCCAGTGGGGCTACCAGATTCCAGGCTGGTGTTAGGAAATGTCTACAAGGGATCCAGTAATGTGACCTGTCTTCAAGTCTCCCATCTGTAGATCCCAGCACCAGCTCTGATGGAGGTGGTGGGGGAGTAACATGGGCTCTGTGAGATTCCTTGGTTGTAAATAGGCTTAGTGTGTTGGCTTTCTTGAATGCTGGTTATAATTGTAGTGAACTTGTCATGTGGATAGACTCAGGACTTCTGGTTAGCCAGGGTGTTGTATGCAGTGGTGATAGCTGAGGTCACATGACTGTTTTCTCCTTCCTGGGCACAGTGTTATTCTACTTAGCAGTGCTACAATGGACTGTGTTGGTTGGCCTCCGTCCAGGAGGTGGTGATTGCAAAGGAGCACTAGCTGTGGTAGTAACAGTGGGGTTTGAGCTTGCCCTAAGTTGCCCCGGGGAAGTATTCCGGTTTCTCAGGCAATGGATGGGGCTATAAAGCTCCCCAGAATTTATGTCCTTTGTGTAAAGCTACTAGGGTGGGTGGAGGGGTACAACCAGGTTGGGGCAGGGTTAGGCAGGTCTGCACTCTGACTCTCCTTGAGCAGGGCTAGTGGCAGCTCCTGCGAGGGTTGGGGAAATTCTTTTCATGCTGCTTGGGTAATGTTCCGGAGGGGAGTATAACTACCTCTGCTGCACAGGAGAGTTTGCAAAGGGAGTGGGGAAAAAAGTAGGTAGCAGTAAGTCTCTCGCAGCTCCCATGCAGTTGGGAAGGCTGATCTCACTCCTGCAGTACTCTGCTGACAGTGCTGGATTTAGATCCGGGCAGTCTGTGCACAGAACTTAGAACTGCCCCAGGCCATCAGCTTCCCTGCGCAGATAGCAATCTTGGCTTTTGGGTCATGCTGTTCCCCATCTGCCCACAAGGCTGTGGGCAGCTCCTGAGGGTAGTGTCTGTAGAGCACTTCCCATTCACCCCTCCCTAGGTTCTGGTCAAGGGAGTTTGTCCCCACTTGAGATTATATTATAAAATTCAGTTGAAAACTTCTTAATTCAGTTGAAAGCTTCTTTTAAGTTGTGACTCCTCCCTGAGTTCGTTGGCTGATTTCTCTGAGGGCCCCTGTGAGACATAATCAGGAATGGCTTCCCCCAGTTCATGCTGGAGACTGGGAATGTCTGCAAGGCACTTCCTGCTGCTGCTCCCACTTTTATATTTCATGTCACTCCCTGAATCTGTTCCAGCTCTGGATAGAGTTAAGACCTTCTCCCATGGCCTGGATTTTCAGATTCCCTGGTGGGTATGTGTGCTCTGGAGGCAGCCTCTGCCCTCCTCACACTCTGGGGACTTAACAGTTTTTCACTTGTCTCATGGAGTAGGCTGCCGCCTGCCACTTCTTTCAAAGGATCTGTGGATTCTTTCGGTTTTCTTGTTAAGTTCCTGCTTTGGTTCTTGGAAAAAAAAATTCATTGTGAATCTCTACACACTATTCTTTCCTTCCAAATATGAGAGACACACTAATACTGCCTCTGATCTGCCATCTTGGAAAAAAACCTGACTATGTATTTGCAAATAGCCTGTCTTCAAGCTCACTAATTCCTTCTTCTGCTTGATCAGTTCTGCTATTAAAAAACTCTGATGAATTCTTCAGTATGCCAATTGCACTAGAAGTCTACCTGGTATTCTATTGTACTGTAGCCAAGCTGGCACTCAAATCATTAGACACAGTCTCTCCCATTCTTCCCTCCCCTTTCAACAGGCAGAGGAGCCTCAGTCCCATGGCCGCTACTGCCACAGGCCCACGAGGAGGACTGCCAGGCTTCCGCCAATGTTCACTTAAGGCTCAAGGGCTCTTCGGTCAGTTTGTGGCTCTTCAGTCAGATTCTGGGTAGGCCCCATGAACTAGGGTCTTTTTCAAAGCTCCCCCAGCCTGCTGCCTTGAGGGATGCTGAAGTCCATGCATTTGCTAACACCAGCAGCCCGGGGAGCTGGGTCCTGCCTCTGCCAATATTCCAGTGGTGGAGCTTCAGTGAGGCTGGGCACCATGTACAGTGCCGAAGACCTCCTCATCGCTCATGGGTACAAACTGTTGAGAGACCTCCCAGCACCATGCAGGGATAACCCTGAGGGGTGCCAGCCAGCAAAGAGAAGGATGCGAGTGGTCTGTGGCCTTCTGAATAGGTATGAGGATGGCCCCACGGCCTTTGCACATCATGAGACATCTGCCAGGAAAGGACGTGGGAGTGACTCTGAAAGCTGCTGCACCACAGCGAGAGGCCATGGGGATCCCCAGAGCACTTCTGCTTCTAGAACCTCTGAGGCAGGGCTTCATAATCAACCAACTCCAGACTGTTAATGACCAAGCCAACTGGAGAAGAGGAGCGTGGGAAGTCAGCAGCCTGCTGGGTCCGAGGGTCCGAGAAGACCTGGAGGAATGACCCAAGCCAACAGTCCGCCTGTCCACATGAGGCAGGGTCTGCAGGAAGTCAGAGGAAGGACAGAGGATGTGATGAAGAAGACAACTTGGGGCCGGGTGCAGTGGCTCACTCCTGTAATCCCAACATTTTGGGAGGCTGAGGGGGTGGATCACTTGAGGTCAGGAGTTCGAGACCAGCCTGGCCAACATGGTGAAACCCCATCTCTACTAAAAATACAAAAATTAGTCGGGTGTGGTGGTCGGAGCCTGTAATCCCAGCTACTTGGGAGACTGAGGCAGGAGGCTCGCTTGAACTCAGAAGGCAGGGGTTTGAGCTGAAATCATGCCACTACACTCCAGCCTGGGCAACAGAGAGAGACTCGGTCTCAAATAAATGGATAAATAAGAAGGTAACTTGGGAAGAAGAGTTGAGCATGTTGGGTCCTGCCAAGTGGCTGAACATCTGCCTTGATTTTTGCAACCAGCCAGGGAAATTCAGGTGGCAGGTGTCTGATGGTGATAGGGAAAAATTATTTCAAAATGTGTTACTGTTCATTCAAGGAGAATGTGTCGAATTCTCAAAACAAAGAGAAATCCCAATTATTGCCTAGAACTCGCCCCTCTCCCACTCCCCGTAGACCTCCGACCGGAGCCTGAGTTGCACAGAAATTTCCGTTCCATTAAATGACAGACATTTACCTAAAATGCCACAATATTCTCCCAATTATACACCAAAGTTGAAATTCACACCCTTCTCAGGGTGGCTCCTTGGCCTCTTTTCCCCAGCCTTAAGTTTGGGAGACCCCTCAAGCCCCCATCTGATGGCTTGCACCACCAATCCCACAGGGAGTAGAAAGTGGTGACGATCAGGACAGCCAGCAGCGGATCCATATGTCCCCAGGCATGAGCTCTGCGTGTCCAACTTTGGATTGGAGCCTCCAGTAGGTACCTCCACCATCATACAGGTCACCCCCCAGCACACCCCAAACCCCTGTGTTGGAAGACACAGTGCTCACTCGAATGTGGCATTCACGGTCAGCAGCAGCCTCCAACTGAGAAGGCCGGACTGGTGGTCGGCTTCCTTGTGGTCCCTTTGGAACTGGGCACTGCAAACGCCGTCTTACCCCAGGGCTCCCTCCACACCTCCAATCTGCCACGGCCCACAACAGCTTCATTCAGTACATTCCCTTTGATGACCCAAGGATGCGACGTATCAAACCAGCTCGACCCCAGGGTTTCTGTGAGGACACAAAGTTTGGTGATGAATCTTATAACTACAGTCCTGTCACTGCCCAAAAGCCAGCTCATGGAAACATGCTGATGGTGCCATTTGGAATTCACAGAGCCCGATACCATGTCAGGGAACAAGAGAGGCCCAGCCTCGGCTGATCCTAGCCCCTGGTGGCCATGGGGCCAGCTTCCCAGAAATAGAGAAAATGGTGACTTCCCTGACCAAAGAGACAGCTGTGTCATGAGAGGACAGCAGCCTGACGTGAGGGGCAGCCCGCACAGACACGCAGAAAGCCAAGTTTCTTCCCCAAACCCACAGGGCGAGGGTGCCCATGAAACTCAAACCAAACTCAAAAAGTTTGAAACTGGGATTCGGACCAAGAAAAGTTCAAAGAAGTAAATGAACAAGACTGTATTTTGTTTGGTTTCCATCCCAGTGAAGTCAGAATCACAGATGCCGGATATAGGTACGGATAGCAATGACTTAAACATGAGTCGGTCTGATAAGAGCACAGCTCTGCAACCACAGAGTCTGCCGAGCATGTCCTCCACCGCCCTGGGGCTGCAGGCTCTCACTGGAAGCGTGGGTGGGAGAATGGAGCTCCGGAAACAAGATCTGGGGGGGGATCAGAAGAAGACAAAGAAACCAATGACCTTGGATTCGTTTACCTTACAAAGCACAGCGAACTCCACCCTTCTGGCTCTTGCCCAGGACACCAGTACAGAGATCAGCAAACACAAACCAGTTTCCCCAAAGAACCCCAAAACTCACAGCTCCTTCCTGGTGCAAAGTTGGGAGGGTCTAGTGTGTTCCTGACTCCAAAATGTTCGGACCCTGCTGCCTCCGAAGCTCCGGTGCACACGGCATTCCCTTCTGGTGACCACAAACAGAGGTGAAGTGCCTGCAACCTGAAAGGTCACAGGTCCCTCAGCCCAGCTGGCAACAGTGCTTTTCCAAGGACTTCCTTGTCCATAAATCAGGCACCGATGACAAAAGCAGGCGGAAGTCAGCCCTGTGTGGGTGTCTATGGGCATGGAGTCCACCCTGGGCCCAAGTGGGAGGTGGTAAAGAAGGCACCCGCACATCTGTGCAGCAGCAAACAACGATTTGGGTGGTTTCTGCTGACACTAGTCAGCCATTGTGCCTGGACTTATTAAGTTAATGAGTAAGTTTTACCAAGGAGCTTCAAGAAGACAAGGAAGACAAAGAAAGCAGCAGTAGCAGCAGCTGCGGCAATGAGGAAGGTGAGGCGGAACAGCAGCATGAAAACTGTGCTGACCCCAGACTGGAGAATTCAGCCTTCTGTGCAAACAGCCTGGAAAGGAGGGTTGAGCAACAGCCAAGAATGTGGGTGCCGGAGGACCTGGGTTTAGTTGGGAAGAGGTGGACATAAGTCTGAGAGCTGAGGTGAGGAGCTGGAGCCTGGCCGCCTGCGTGCCTGGCCTCTGTCCCCGGGCCCCTCTCAGGTGGAGGCGGCAGCCATGCATCCTCCGGGCAGCAGATGGAAGCTTGAGAGCAGAGGAGAGACACCAGGAGGTTGGCAATGGAGGTAATGAGCCCATGTCCTGCAAAGAGAATGATGCCTTCAAGATCAAGTGACACAAAACCAGTGCCCCTATCCTCTCTGGCTGAGCCAAGGTGTCCCAGGAAAGTCAGAAACGTACCAGCACTTTCAGTTCTGTGAAACTGAGTGAAGTGGCCCCTTGGAAGGTTGATAGTGGTGGAGAGAGGGACACAGTGCTCCCACTGTCCCTGACTAACAAAAACCGGGGGCTCTTGGCACAGACTTTACGGGCTATGGTGTTCACCAGAGGGCAAGAGCAGAGTGCCAGCAAGCTAGAGGGGTCTTTGGGTGAAGTGGATGCAATAGAAACCCCTCCGCAGGTGAGGGCTGTGAGGATCCTGGGCATTGAATGGTGGTCGCATTTCTCCTGCCAGTGCCCTGAGGCAGAACCAGCCTCCCTGAGGTGAGTGTCTGCAGCCCAGAGGCCCCCAGGCAAGAGTCGCTCTCCAGCTCCGCACTGGCTGATGGCCTCATGGTGGCCACTGGTGCCTTTATGGCAGGAGGAAGTGTGGCTGGACTGAAAGCCCTCTCTTGGTAGGGGAAGGGGACAGTGCCAGGTGGGCTCTCCAGGCTTCTGAGCACTCAGACCTCACTTAGGGTTGTCACCAATGGAACCTCCAGTCTTGAGTCTCAGGCCAACCCCTTGGAGTCCAAGTCTTTAAAAGAAGCGGGGACAAAACTACCCTTCATATTCACTTTGTTGTTTTTCATAGAGAGGACCCCAAGTGTGGCCGACTCAGAAAAGAGGCTCAGAAGTGCTTTCAAAGTGATTGAAAGTTCACAACAGAAACTGGCTTCCCCTGGCCAGGAGAGCAGCCCCTACCGCCTGATAAGAATGGAAGAGGTGTGTTGAGTGTCTACTGAGCTTCAGGAGTGCTGACTCCCTGGAGGAGGTGGAGAGACTGAAGGCTTAGAGGGGCCAGCTCCAGCTTCCAGGAGGCTCTGTGTCTCTGGGAGGCAGGGACAACAGGGCCAGAGAGTTGGCCACTCACTGTCTTTCTCCAAGGGTGGTATCTCATGGGGAGAAAATGAGCATCTGGCGTCCGGATTTGTATGACCCTAGCGGAAAGGAGAGACTGTGATGAGATGCCAGTGACGCGTGCATGCGTTTGCTGATTGAGTATTCTCTTATTTGTTGTTGTTTTCTTTTCCTTTTTTCTTCCTTCACTGTTCATCTGCAGAGCGTTCTCTGATTCAGTCTATGTAGGATCTGGAAACTGCTGGTTTTTAGTGTACTGATAACATTCTTTACCACTGTCACTAGGAAACTTGCCATCCACACAGAATTGCTTTGTGGAGATAAAGCGATAGTCCGTTGAACTAATCTTGTTTTAAAAAATTCAATTTAATTAATTTTTTTTTGGAGACAGGGTCTTGCTCTGTTGCCCAGGTTGGAGTGCAGTGGTGTGATTTTGGCTCACTGCAACCTCAGCCTCCCAGGTTCAAGCGATTCTCCTGCCTCAGCCTCCTGAGTAGTTGGGATTACAGGCATGTGCCACCACGCCCAGCTAATTTTTGTATTTTTAGTAGAGACAGGGTTTCACCATGTTGGCCAGGCTGGTCTCAAACTCCTGGCCTCATGTGATCTGCCCACCTCAGCCTCCCAAAGTGCTGGAATTACAGATGTGAGCCACTGTGTCAAGCCCTTTTTAAAAATTTTAAAAATAAATGAGATGAGGTCTCACTATGTTACTCAGGGTGGTCTCGAACTCCTGAGCTCTAGTAATCTGCTCGCCTCCTGAAGTGCTAGGAGTATAGGTGTGAGCCACCATGCCTGGCTGAAATCATCTGTTTTTATAGCATGAGGATTTAATGCCTGTAATTAGGAAAGAGTTTTCACAGAAACCCTCCTTCATGAAGGATTTGGCCAAACTGGTGAATAGTTTGGTGTTACTGTGGTTCTGTGTGAAAACTTAGACATGGAAGATCTAATGAACGATTTTAAAGGACTGCAGGTGCCACACATTCTCCTTCGTGTCTCCATGGATTGTGGCCCATGCTCAGTCTTTGCAGACATAATCAAGTTAAGATGAGCTGACAGGGCCGGGCATTGTGGCTCACGCCTCTAATCCCAGCACTTTGGAAGGCCGAGGTGGGCAGATCACGATGTCAGGAGTTTGAGACCAGCCTGACCAACATGGTGAAAGTTCGTATTTTCTACTAAAAATACAAAAATTAACCGGGTCTGGTGGTACACACCTGTAATCCCAGCTACTCAGGAGGCTGAGGCAGGAGAATCGCTGAACCCGGGAGTCGGAGGTTGCAGTGAGCCAAGGTTGCGCCATTGCATCCCACCCTGCACGACGGAACGAGACTCCGTCTCAAAAAGAAAAAAAAAAAAAGATGAGCTGACATTGGAGTGGGGTTGGCCCTCACCAACGACTGGTGACCTTCTAATGAGAGGAAACGCCATGTGAAGAACGTCCTGTAACGATACGGTCTGAGATCAGAGGAATGAGGCTGCAAAACACGGGGCGGGAAGGATTGGCAGCCGCCAGCAGAAGCCAGAAAGAGGCAAGGAGGATTCTCAGGAGAGCCTCGGAGGGGGCGTGGCCCTGCTGACTCCTTTGGTTTCAGTCTTCTGGCCTCTAAAACTGTCAGAGAGTAAATTTCTTTTGTCTTCAGCCATCCATCTGTGGTGCTTTGTTAGGACGTCCTGGGACACTGACATGCTTGGTTTCTGTGATTCTTTCCTTTCCTACCTCTCCCTCCATCTCTGCCTTTCCGTTCACTTTTCACCATTGAAATAGGAAAATCTCTGCAGGACCAGTCCATAACTCTTTATTCTTCTTAATGATTCTTTCTTCTTTGGCAATTTCTTTCATGTTTATGGTTTTCTATAAGTCCGGATGATTCTCGAGTCCTGTGTTAGCTAGGTTATTGGTTGCAAAGGTTGGGGCCTCCCTCAAGCCACCTTTCAAAAAGGATGCTTACCTCTGCACATCATTTAGAATGGCTACTATAAAAATCCCAGAACATAACAAATGTTGGTGAGGAAGTGGAGAACTGGTACTGAGAATGTTAAATGGTGCAGCTGCTATGGGGAGTGGTGAGGAGATTCCTCAAAAAAATAAAAATAGAATTATCATAGGATCCAGCAATTCCACTTCTGGGTATATGCCCAAAAGAATGGAAAGCAGGGTCCTGAAGAGGTTTTTGTACGCCCGTGTTCTTAGCAACGTTATTCACAATAGCCAAAAGGTGAAACCAACGCAGATGTCCGTCTACGGATGAATGGATGAACACAATGTGGAATGCCCATACAACGGACGCTTATTCAAGCATTCAAAAGAAAGGAAATGCTGTCACATGCTACAATATGAATGAACCTTGAGAACATGCTCAATGAAATTAGCCAGTTACAACAGGATGAGTGCTGTATGGTAAGTGGAATCATACAGTATGTTGTATGAGTCATCAAATGGAGACAGCGAGTGGAATGGTTGTTGCAAGTGGTCATTATTGTTTAATGTGTATAGAGTTTTAGTTTTGCAAGACGAAGAGGGTTCTGGAGATATGATCATAAAGACCAAACAAGGCTGAGAAGACCCATTTGTGTGCGAGTGCTGGGGGTAGTTTTCAGGGCACAGGCTGAGAAAGTACCCCAAAATGTACTGACTACACCCAGAATTCAAAGCACCTGTAGGATGTCTCCACGTGGATGTCCTGCAGGTACTCATCTCTACTAAAATACAACAGTTAGCTGGTTGTGGTGGCGCGTGCCTGTAATCCTAGCTACTTGGGGGGTTGAGGCAGGGGAATCACTTGAACCCGGGAGGCAGAGGCTGCAGTGAGCTGAGATCGCGCCACTGCACTCTAGCCTGGGTGACAGAGCAAGACTCTGTCTCCAAAAAAAAAAAAAAAAAAAAAAAAAAAAAAAAAAAAAAAAAGTCAAAGATTTAACTCATCTTGATTCCAAAACGATTTTCCTCTTGATGCCAATATCCAATCTTTCAGCCTTTCAACCATTGTGCCTTGGCACTGTCTTAAAAACTTTTTTCTTGTTACAAAAGCAACATACGTTCACATTTTTTAAAAGAAGATATAGACAAGTAAAAAATAAACATAAAATCATTTATAATCTCTGTGCCCAGAAATAGCCATTAATATCATTGTAATGTATTTTGCCATTATTTTTCTATACAATCATCAGAACTTCATGTACACGTAGCATGTTCTTATCCATGCTATCCAAGTCTTTGCTTATTCGTCCAACTATGTCCACATGCCTGAATCTTACCTGTAGGTTAAGACCCAGCTTGAGGTCATGTCTGTCATTAAGCTTTACTCACTATTTCCATCCGAAAGTATTTACTACTCCATACTTGACCTCTCAGAGCATTTTAACTAACCTTTCTCGTGATACAAATCATTTTCATGTAAGTCAGCGCTCTTCTTCAGTCCAGTAGTTTTTAATTTTTTTTTTTTTTTTTTTTAATGAGACAGTCTCACTCTGTCGCCCAGGCTGGAGTGCAGTGGCCTGATCTTGGCTCACTGCAACCTCCACCTCCCGGGTTCAAGCAGTTCTCCTGCCTCAGTCTCCCAAGTAGCTGGGACTACAGGCGTGTGACACCACGTCCGGCTAATTTTTTATTTTTAGTAGAGATGGCGTTTCACCATGTTGGCCAGGCTGGTTTCGAACTCCTGACCTCAGGTGATCTGCCCGCCTCAGCCTCCCAAAGTGCTGGGATTACAGGCATGAACCACCGCACCCGGTCTAGTTTTTAATTTTTTAAAGCCGTAGGATTCTGTTCCAATGGGTCCCTAGCATAAAAAATCAGAGGGAAAGAGAGCTGCTCTGACTGTAGTTACAGAGACCTTGAACCCCAAGGGGACTAAATTCAGAGCTCAGGTTGAAAGCCCTGTGCTAGATTGTAGGATTTTTAGGAAATAAATTTTATTGAGGTTTAATTCATCCAGCGATATGCACCCCTTTTGAGTGTACGGTTTGATGAGTTCTGAGAAGTGTGTATAACCAACGCCCCTGTCAAGACACAGATCATTCCTCTCACGTTGTAAAGCTCTCTTCTCCCGTGCAGCTAATCCCTCCCTTCCACATGAGCCCAGGCAACCGCTGCTGTTTTCTGACATTATGGATTAGATTTTCCTTTCCTGGAACTGCATAGAAATGAGTACAACAGCTATTTCCTCTTTTTGTGCCTGGGTTCTCTCCCTCCACATGTGTTTGAGACTCACCTGTATTGTCATTAATATCAGTAGTTTGTTCCTTCTTTTAAATTTATTTTTATGTTATTTATTTTTAAGTTTAAAAAAATTTTTTTACATTTTAAATTTTTTGTTATTTTAATTTTATTTATTTTTAATGAATGTAATGAATTTATTTAATTTTTAAATTTAAATTTTAGTTTTTTATTTGTATTTTTTATATACATAAGTTTGTTCCTTCTTGCTGAGTGTGGCATTGCCAGTTTGTTTACTCACACTAGACATTTGAGTCATTGGCAGTTTTGGGGTATTCTGAATAAAGCTGCCACAGACATTTGTGGATAAGTCTTTCTGAGTATGAATGTTTTTATTTCTCCTCAGTAAATGCCAAGTAGAAATTGAGATGATAGGTTTCTGAAAATAGAATCCACGTCCCTTTCATTTTTGTGATCCAGAGCGCACTGCATTAAGCCAAGTGCTAAATGAATTTCTTGGTAAGGAAAGGGAAGGAATATTTAGTAAATGTTTACTAATTGCCAGCTACTTTTTAAAGGATTTTTCATATATTGTCATATTTAGTTTTTTCAACAACCATACAACGTGTTATTTTTACAGAACTTTCTTTCTCTCTGTTTTTTCTTTGGGATAGCGTCTCACTGTGTTGGGCAGGCTGAAGTGCAGTGGCATGATCATGGTTCACAGCAGCGTCAGCCTCCTGGGCTCAAGCAATCCTCCCACCTCAGCCTCCCAAGTAACTGGGACTACAGGTGTGCACCACCATGCCTGGCTAATGTTTTTTTACAGAGATGGGGGTCTTACTGTGTTTGAGACCAGGCTGTTCTCAAACTCCTGGAGTCAAGCAATCTTCCTGCCTTAGCATCTCAAAGTGCTGGAATTACAGGCATGAGTCACCGTGCCCAGCCCCGAATTTTATTTCTAACTGGAGAGTTAGAGGCTTGGAAAAGTTGAGTAGCCTGCCTAGGAGCACACAGCTAATAAGTTATAGAGCTAGGATTTAAACCCTCTGTTGGACTCCAAAGGCCAAGTTTATTTCTTAGTAGTATTTTTGGCTGCCTGTTCAAGCAGATAAGTTGGTTTAACACGTGGGAGAGTCCTTAAATTCTCCTGAGAGCCTCTGTGGGCTCAGCAGAGGCTGAGCCATGGAGGTAGGTCAGGTCCTGCTACAAGGAAGTTCAGGAGTCAAGTCTTTAACTCTGGGACACTGTCCATTCTGTCGTATCGTTTGCTATTAAAAGTAAGAGCGTTCAGCTGGGCATGGTGGTGGACGCCTGTAATCCCAGCTACTCAGGAGGCTGAGGCGGGAGAATCGCTTGAATCCAAGAGACAGAGGTTGCAGTGAGCCAAGATCACCTCACTGCACTTCAGGCTGGGCAACAGAGCGAGACTGCGTCTCAAAAAAAAAAAAAGAAAAAAAAAGAGCATTATCAGCTGAATTTTTAAAGATTCACCTGAATTTTCCATGTTATCAACCTTTTGCTGGTAAACCACTAATGAATTGTCACCTGTGGAAATTGAGACGAATTATCTAGCTTTTGATGTGTTGTTGACTCACAATAAGCAACACTTCCACAAAATCTATGGGCTTTTCTGGAGGCCTTTTCTTGAGCGGTGGGACTCTTGTTGAAAAGGAACTTTTGAGGGGTTCAGCATTCTTTACAATTTCCTATCAATTCATCTCCTCCAGGTGGGGAGGCCTGTAGAAGAGAGTTGCGAACAGAGTGCTGTGTGGCACCCAACACCATAGATATGGCAGGGTGGACTGGAAATGGGGTCGACGCACAGCTGGGATGCTGTGGTTTGTCCACAGTGATTCCCACAATATTGAAATGCTTTTGTGTCTGTAGGTAAACAGCAAGCTGCCCTGTTTCCTCCCCTGGAGCTCTGTCCTCTCCAACATCTTATGCTCCAGCAATGAAAGGGTTGGCACCCATCTCTACAGAGGGCCTCTGGACCCTGTGCCAATGCCCTGGCCACCGTCCATTCTCACTGCTTGGTCCCATGACACCAAATTATTAAATAGTTGGCTATTGACCTCTTGTCTAAAAGTTATTTTCAAAACAGAAACGTACAGGCATCAGGCCAATGACATTCTTAATTTGTAACGACCCAAGGGGTTCACCTTGCCCGCTGCCTAGACAGCCGATTCATCAAGACAGGGGAATTGCAATAGAGAAAGGATAATTCACACAGAGCCGGCTGCGCGGGAGACCAGAGCTTTATTATTACTCAAATCAGTCTCCCCGAGCATTCGGGCAGCAGAATTTTTAAGGATAACTTGGTGGTGGGGGGGAAGCCAGTGAACCAGGAATGCTGATTGGTAAGGGATGAAGTCATAGAGAGTCGGAGCTGTCTTCTTGCACTGAGTCAGTTCCGGAGTGGGAGCCACAGGATGAGGTGAGCCAGTTTATTGATCTGGGTGGAGCCAGTTGATCCATCAAGTGCAGGGTCTGCAAAATCTCTCAAGCGCTGATCTTAGAGCAGTTTAGGGAGGGTCAGAATCTTGGAGCCTCCAGCTGCATGACTCCTAAACCGTAATTTCTAATTTTGTGGCTAATGTTGGTCCTACAAAGGCGATCTAGTCCCCAGGCAAGAAGGAGGTCCGCTTTGGGAAAGGGCTGTTACCATCTTTGTTTAAACTGTAAACTGTAAACTAAGTTTCTCCCAAAGTTAGTTCAGCCTATGCCCGGGAATGAACAAGGACAGCTTGGAGGTTAGAAGCAAGACGGAGTCGGTTAAGTTAGATCTCGTTCACTGTCTCAGTCATCATTTTGCAAAGGCAGCTTCACTCTCACTTTTCATTATTCTTATCTCACTCTTCATTAGAGTAGTTCCCCCTTATTTGTGGTTTCACTTTCCACGGTTTCTGTTACCTGCAATAAATGGAGGTTTGAAAATGGGTGAGTGTAGCGCAGTAAGATATTTTGAGGGCGGGCACAATGGCTCATGCCTGCAATCCCAGCACATTGGGAGGTTGAGGTGGGAGGATTGCTTGAGTACAGAAGTTTGAGACCAGCAGGGCAACATAGTGAGACTTCTCTACAAAAAAGAAATTTAAAAAAATTAGCTGGTTGTGATGATGCATTCTTGTACTCCCAGCTACTCGGAAAACTGAGGTGGGATGATCACTGGAGCTCAGGAAGTCAAAGCTTCAGTGAACTATGATTGCAGGACTGCACTCCAGCCTGGGCAACACAGCAAGACCCTGTCTCTCTTAAAAAAAAAAAAAAAGATATTTTGAGAGAGAGAGAGAGAGTGCATTCACATAACTTTTATTGCGGTATATTGTTATAATTGCTTTATTTTATTATGAGTAATTGTTGCTAATCTCTTGTGCCTAACTTATAAATTAAGCTTTATCATAGGTATGTATGGATAGGAGAAAACAGAATATACAGGATTCAGTACTATCCAAGGTTTCAAGTATCCACTGGGTATTTTGGAACATATCCCTCATGTATAAGGAGACCATTGTATGACAAACACTATTTTTTTTTGTTTTGATTCTGATCTTTCTGATTCCTTCATATACTTTAAGCACAAACAATTTGGTTAAAGCCTATTTCCGAGTTTCTGTGGTGTAGAGGAGGAAAGTTTTAGTTTCTCTCTGGTCTTCGCAGTTATTAGTTGGGATGGACTCCTGTAACAAGACAGATTAAAAAGAGAAAGACAAACGGAAGTTTATTAACATGCATGCCTCAGGTGTATGTGATAGATACCCAGAGAGATGAGTCAGTCTCAGAGAGGAGGCTTTGAATTCAGGCTTAAATATTTAATACCGTCTTCAGCTGTCACAAAGAAAGAAGGATGTTGCTGGCAGGTGTGGGGAGGTAACCAGGAAAAGCAGTCAAAAAGGGTAAGGTTTGTTATGCAGATTTGAGTCATCCTTATCTTTCTGGTACAGAGAGGGAGGAACCCTCATAAATGCAGGGCTCCTTTACAGAAATAAATTTCCTTTACAAAAGGGTAACTGCCTCTGTGTTCTCAGAGCTTCTTCTGTGTCAGCAGTTTCTCAAAATAATCCTTATGCCCAAAAGGCATATTTTGGGGGGACAGATTGTGGTCTCCTACATTGGTCATGCCAAAGCACTGGCAAACATTATAGTGTAGCAATTATGAGCATGGATTTTAGGGTCTGACAAGCTTCAATTTTGATTTCTGGCTCTGTTACTTCCTAACATGGTGATCTTTGACAAGTGATGGCAAATCATACAACTTCTGTAATGCCTCAGTTTTCTCATCTGTAAAATGGATATGATAATATCGACTTCATAATTATTAGAGATTGTTAGCAGCAGTGAATCCTACGGGTCTGCAGCAAACTCAATTCTTACTTCCTTAGAAGAAAGAATTTGACAGAAGGGCATAAGGCAGAGGGAAGAGACCAAGGCAAGTCTTAGAGTAGGAGTGAAAGTTTATGAAAAATTTTTAGGGGAAGAATGAAAGGAAGTGAGGTATCCTTGGAAGAGGGCCAAGTGGGAGAGACAAGAGCACTGTTTGACTTTTGACTTGGGGTTTCACACACTGGCTTGCTTCTGGGGTCTTGCTTCTCCTGTTTCCTGGTTCTTCCCTTGGGGTGGGCTATCCTCCTATGCTGTGACCTGCCAGCATTTGGGAGGGGCTGCATGTGCAGTGTTTACTGGAGTTGTATGCATGCTCACTTGAGGCATTCTTCCCTTACCAGCCAAGTGTTCCTAGAGGAAGATCATGTACCACTTAACTCCGCCATTTTGCCTCCTAGTGTGCATGCTTGAGCCCACTCATCCAACTCCTGAGATCTTCTCCAGAAGCTGCTGATCACCAGTTTCAGGTTTTTTCTTTCTATTGGGAGACTGCCTTTCCCTAGAGCCAGCTGTGACCAATCATTATTTTAGTGCTTAACAACAGCCTGGCCATAAACTCATGGTTGCCTGGCATTCCTGGTGTGGCAGGGCCCTCTCCTGCCCTGCTCATGTCTGCCCGACTACCTACTGCAACAAGATCACAGAGACGATGGGAGTGAAGACCTTGCTCCAAGTGCTCCCTGCATGCAGGCTGTGTTACATATTTCAGGGGGATTTTTATAGATGCATTCAATGCTGAGTGTTACTTTCTTCAGATATTGGAAGCTGTAGCTGTTAATTCCAAAAGAGCTTCTTCTTTTGCTTTAAAGTGACTTTATTTTGCATGAGTTGATTTCAGCTCCATGCCTGTCTTCTTTTTTTGAATGAGAACTTCTTTCCCAAAGGAGTGGTTTATTTTAAATAACAGAAAAAACAACTTGTAAAGGTGAAGAAACAAACTTAAGGCTTGAGGTTTTTTTTTTTTTTTTTTTTTTTTGAGACAGAGTCTCGCTCTGTCGCCCAGGCTAGAGTGCAGTTGCCAGATCTCAGCTGACTGCAAGCTCCACCTCCCAGGTTTATGCCATTCTCCTGCCTCAGCCTCTCGAGTAGCTGGGACTACAGGCGCCCACCACCTCACCCAGCTAGTTTTTTGTATTTTTTAGTAGAGACGGGGTTTCACCATGTTAGCCAGGATGGTCTCCATCTCCTGACTTTGTGATTCACCCGTCTCAGCCTCCCAAAGTGCTGGGATTACAGGCTTGAGCCACTGTGCCCGGCGAGGCTTGAGTTTTGAACCTAGGGTCTCAACTTCCTTTGCCTATACAGTAGGAAGGATGGAGATGGCTACTATGTACCTTGCATATAAAATTAGTTGAACAGAAAGAAATGCAGCTTTTCTGGGCAGAAGAAACAGCAAGCATCTTGGGGACAAGACCTTTGTTCCCAAACTGGGAACCAAAAGAGGTTTAATTGGACTTACAGTTCCACATGACTGTAGAGGCCATAAGGCCTCAGAATCATGGTGGGAGGCGAAAGACACTTCTTACATGGCGGTGGCAAGAGAAAAATGAGGAAGAAGCAAAAATGGAATCCCCTGATAAACTCGTCAGATTTCGTGAGACTTATTCACTTTCACAAGAATAGCACAAGAAAGTCCAGCCCCCATGATTCAATTACCTCCCCCTTGGTCACTCCCACAACACGTGGGAATTCTGAGAGATACAATTGAAGGTGAGATTTGAGTGGGGACATAGCCAAACCATATCATTCAGGAAGACCATGGCCCCTCCAAATCTCATGTTCTCACATTTCAAAACCAATCATGCCTTCCCAACAGTCCCCCAAAGTCTTAACTCATTTCAGCATTAACCCGAAAGTTTGTAGTCCAAAGTTTCATCTGAGGCAAGACAAGTCCCTTCTGCCTATGAGCTTGTAAATTCAAAAGCAAGCTAGTTACTTCCTAGATATGATGGGGATACAGGCGTTGGGTAAATACAGCCATTCTAAATGGGAGAAATTGAGCAAAACAACAGGGTTACAGGGCCCATGCAAGTCTGAAATCCAGCTGGGCAGTCAAATTTTAAAACTCCAAAATGACCTCCTGTGACTCCAGGTCTCACATCCAGGTTACACTGACGCAAAAGGTGTGTTCCTATGGTCTTGGGCAGCTCTGCCCCGTGGCTTTGCAGGGTATAACCTCACTCCTGGTTGCTTTCATGGGCTGGCATTGGGTGTCTGTGGCTTTTCCAGGTGAATGCTGCAAGCTGCCAGTGGATCTACCATTCTAGGGTCTGGAGGACAGTGGCCCTCTTATCACAGCTCCACTAGGCAGTGCCCCAGTAGGGACTCTGTCTGGGGGCTCTGATCTCACATTTCTCTTCTGCACTGCTCTAGCAGATGTTCTCCATGAGGGCCCTGCACCCACAGCAAAATTTGCCTGAGCATCCAGGTGTTTCCATGCATCTTCTGAAATCTAGGTGGAGGTTCCCAAACCTCAATTCTTGACTTCTGTGCACCTGCAGGCTCAACACCATGTGGAAGCTACCAAGGCTTGGGGCTTTCACCCTCTGAAGCCACAGCCTGAGCTGTACATTGGCCCCTTTCAGCCACAGCGGGAGCAGCTGGGACACAGGGCACCAAATCCCTAGGCTGCACACAGTACGGGGACCCTGGGCCCAGCCCACAAAACTGCTTTTTCCCCCTGGGCCTCTGGGCCTGTGATGGGAGGGGCTGTCATGAAGGTCTCTGACATGGCCTGGAGACATTTTCCCCATGGTCTTGGGGATTAACATTAGACTCTTTGCTGTTTATGCAAATTTCTGAAGCCAGCTTGAATTTTTCCTCAAAAAATAGATTTTTCTTTTCGATTGCATCATCAGACTGCAAATTTTCTAAACTTTTATGCTCTGCTTCCCTTATAAAACTGAATGCCTTTAACAGTACCCAAATCACCTCTTGAATGCTTTGCTGCTTAGAAATTTCTTCCACCAGATACCCTCAATCATCTTTCTCAAGTTTAAAGTTCCACAAATCTCTAGGGCAGGGGCAAAATCATGCCAGTCTGTTTGCTAAAACATAAGAGTCACTTTTACTCCAGTTCCCAACAAGTTCCTCATCTCCATCTAAGACCACCACAGCCTGGAGACCACCTTATTGTCCATATCACTATCAGCATTTGGGGCAAAGCCATTCAACAAGTCTCTAGGAAGTTCCAAACTTTCCCAAATGTTCCTGTCTTCTTCTGAGCCCTCCAAACTTTTCAATCTCTGACTGTTACCCAGTTCCAAAGTTGCTTCCACAGTTTCAAGTATCTGTTCAGCAACGCCCCACTCCTGGTACCAATTTACTGCATTAGTTCATTTTAACACTGCTGACAAAGACATACCTGAAACTGGGAACAAAAAGAGGTTTAATTGGACTTAAAGTTCCACATGGCTGGGGAGGCCTCAGAATAATGGTGGGAGATGAAAGGCACTTCTTACATGGTGGTGGCAAAAGAAAAATGAGGAAGAAGCAAAAGCAGAAACCCCTGATAAACTTATCAGATCTCGTGAGACTTACTCACGAACATGAAAATAGCATGTGAAAGACCAGCCCCAACGATTCAACTACCTCCCTCTGGGTCCCTCCCACAATGTGTGGGAATTCTGGGAGATACAATTCAAGTTGAGATTTGGGTGGGGACACAGCCAAACCATATTAGGGCTTAAACCCTTGATTTAAAATCTTTAATGACAAGTGTAGTGATTCTTATTTGTACAGCTTTTTTTTTTCTCCATAAGATTGTATTTTTTCTTTTTCTTTTCTTATCTTTTTTTTTTTTTTTTTTTTGGAGACAGAGTCTTGCTCTGTTGTCCAGGCTATAGTGCAGTGGTGCCATCTCAGTTCACTGCAACCTCTGCCTCTTGGGTTCAAGTGATTCTCCCACCTCAACCTCCCCAGTAGCTGGTACTACAGGCACCTGCCACCACATCTGGCTAATTTTTATTTTTATTTTTTGGTAGAGACAGGGTTTCATCATGTTGGCCAGGCTGTCTCACACTCCTGCCCTCAGCTGATTTGCCCACCTTGGCCTCCCAAAGTGCTGGGATTACAGGTGTGAGCCACTGTGCCTGGCCAAGATCGTATTTTTTTAATTGAAAGAACATACACGGCTTAAGGACAAAAGCAGTAAAAACCTTTACTCTAAAACTGCCAGGGTGTAAAGATGAAAAGATAGACTTTGCAGTGTGTGCAAATATGCACATGCTGTGAACAGATATTTGTGCATGTGTATGTGAGGAAAATAATAATACAAAGGAGATGGAAACATTGAGCAGGAAAAGGAGCTTCAGGAATCCCCAGATTAAATGCACACTCCTCACTATGGCAGTTCGTTGAGCCACTTGGTTCCTCCTTTAATCACACAGTGATCCAAAGAAAAATGTTTAGAGAGGGTGGATATAGTTTGCTAAAAGATTGTGATTATTTTCATATAGAAGTGCTTCCTTTGTGGATTGTCGAGGCCAAGAGAAATAACTTCCTCTTCACCCTCTGAAGTTTCCCTGAAAATCATGACAAGACGCTGACTGATAGAAAAGGCACACACATACATTCGATCATAGTTTTATGTGACACAGGAGACTTCAGAATGAAGAACCAAGAGGGAAACTGTCCATTTTTGTGCTTAGGTTCAACAAAGTATGGACAGCTGTGTAGAGATATGATTGGACAAAAGGGGTAAGACCTAATGCTGATAGGCTGAGAGGGGATATCCAGCAAGGCCTGTCTGTCTAGATTCTTCTTGGCTTCTCTGAGCAACATCTTTTCCTTCTGAGTATGGGAAGGACCCTCTCTGGAACAGCAGCCTTATGACATACAATCAAACAAGGTAGGTCTGGTCATTTCTTTAAAAATTTTTTTTAAATAAAAATGGAGATGGGGTTTCACCATATTGCCCAGTCTGGTTTCAAACTCCTAAGTTCAAGTGATCTGTCTGCCTCAGCCTCCTAAAGTGTTGGGATTATAGGCATGAGTCACCATGCCCAGACTTGATAATTTCTTTATGGCTAGTTTTTACACAGAAAAGTGGAGGAAAAGTTAGAGCAATATTTTTTGGTTTATTGTTGGCTTTGGGGAAAACGGGTTCTGGTTTTTATGCCTAGCCTCAGGGAAAAATGAGATGGATAACACAAGGGCAGGAGAAGGTCAGAGGAAAACTTTTGCTTCCAAAGTCTTTGTTTTGAGTATCATTTTCTGAGTCCCAACATTCCCTGGTCTGAAACTTACCCAAGGAGCTTCACAGTCCAGAAATTGGATTGGTGGATTGTCTTATAAGTTATTGAGCTAGGATCTCAGTCACAAAAATGGATCTCATTTCAGGCTTCCACTAAAGTCAGGCCTCTATATGATTTGAGCAATCATATATTTAATAAGAGGCATTTCTGGCTGGGCGCGGTGGCTAACGCCTGTAATCCCAGCACTTTGGGAGGCCGAGGCGGGCAGATCACCTGAGGTCAGGAGTTTGAGACCAGCCTGGCCAACATGGTGAAGCCCCGTCTCTGCTAAGAATACAAAATTAGCCAGGCATGGTGGTGCGTCCCTGTAATCCCAGCTACTGGGGAGGCTGAGGCAGGAGAATCACTTGAACCGGGGAGGTGGAGGTTGCAGTGAGCTGAGATAGTGCCATTGCACTCCAGCCTGGGCAACAGAGCAAGACTCCATCTCAAAAAAAAAAAAAAAAAATTGGAGGCATTTTTATAGAAATAAAAGAAAAGAAAAACAAAGATTAATGGTTAGAGCAAACTATAAACTCAGTTTTTCGAGTCCAGAGAGCAGCCAGTTGAAAAGAATTGTAGATGCTGGGCTCAAAGCTCCTGCAGATAAAGTAAGAACAGACAGTGAGAATCTGACAGTTTTCCTGGTTTGCAGTTTGCTTCAGGCATTCCAGTGAACTTTCTGAGTAATCTATCCATCAACAGGCATGAAGGCTGTTTGTCTATTAAGTTGTTGTAGTGCTTTATCCCAAAATTTACATCAAATTGTCTAGTTTCAGCTTGCAGGACTTTAAAAAAAGTGCAGTTTTAATTTCTAGTGATTCCAAGTCAGTAAAATGGGAGAAAAACTTGGAAGGAAATGTTAGTTTGGAGACTTGTTGTAAGGAAAGAATTCAGGATTCAGTCCGAATTGTAGGAAAATAGGCCAGGCATGGTGGCTTATGCCTGTAATCCCAGCACTTTGGAGGCTGAGGTGGGTGAATCACCTGAGGTCAGGAGTTCCAGACCAGCCTGGGCAACATGGTGAAACTGTCTCTACAAAAAATACAAAAATTAGCTGGGCGTGGTTGCAGAAGCCTGTAATCCCAGCTATTCAGGAGGTTGAGGCAGGAGAATCGCTTGAACCCAGGAGGTGGAAGTTGCAGTGGGTTGAGACTGCACCACTGCACTCCAGCCCAGGTGAGAGAGTGAGTCTTCATCTCAAAAAACAAAACAAAACAAAAAAACCACCCCAATGGTCAGGGCTAAAATCTAATAACAGGTATACTATAGCTTTCTTCTGAAGCATAATTTTTCTCTCTCTAATCCCCCATTTCCACCAAAAATAAATCATAGTAGGACCAATTTATTTGCAAAATAAGTTTTAGTCTTACTATCCTTGGCCTAATTCTTTGCATGAAGCGCAGTAAGAATAGTGATTGGTGTATAAGCTCTTTGGAAATTTGCTTTGCTGGACCATTTTCATGAGGAATCTCAGATTAGACTTTCAAAAGTCTTTTGAGGGTAGGAAGCCAAACCAAGGATTCACCCTCTGATTGTGCTTGTAACACCTGTATGAATTGGGTGATTGCTGTCTTCTTAAGGTCCTCCAAATATCTTGAGGCTCCTAGGCCTGTCAGGAAGTGACATTCTTTACTTACCACAAGGTCAGAAACACTGTAAGGGAACTGTGTAGACAAGGTACCAGGCCAGTCTTTTTCCAAGGTTATTGGCTTATAAAGTCGACCTCAATCCCTCAAAGCAATCTGGTCACCTTTGAAAATATGATATTCTGGCCGGGTGCGGTGGCTCACGCCTATAATCCCAGCACTTTGGGAGGCTGAGGCAGGTGGATCACGAGGTCAGGAGATGGAGACCATCCTGGCTAACATGGTGAAACCCCGTCTCTACTGAAAATACAAAAAATTATCTGGGCGTAGTGGCGGGCACCTGTAGTCCCAGCTACTCGGGAGGCT
Source organism: Macaca thibetana thibetana (assembly GCF_024542745.1). Classification (NCBI taxonomy): domain Eukaryota; kingdom Metazoa; phylum Chordata; class Mammalia; order Primates; family Cercopithecidae; genus Macaca; species Macaca thibetana. Next base: position 157,465,467 of record NC_065580.1, on the reverse strand, counting down.
GAGGCAGGAGAATGGCGTGAACTTGGGAGGCGGAGCTTGCAGTGAGCCAAGATGGCGCCACTGCACTCCAGCCTGGGCGACAGAGCGAGACTCCGTCTCAAAAAAAAAAAAAAAAAATAAATAAATAAAAAATAGAAAAAGAAAATATGACATTCTGTCAAAGCCTTGATAAAATAACCAGTGTTTCCAATGTTTCCTGTTACAAAAAGAAAAGAGATTCTTATAAAACTTATACAAAAAAGCATATTGCCATAAAATGAGAATACTAATGAATAGTTTTGAAATTTCGGAGAATTCAAGTAGACAGAAAATATTTCAATTTTGCTTACAAAAGTATACTTTACCAAATTGCTGTAAACCACAAATAGCTCCAAAAACGTTTTCTTGACTCTGGAAAGCAAAATATAAAAAGAATCAACAATGTTTCTGATATGGCTTGGCTATGTCCCCATTCAAATCTCAGCTTGCATTGTAGCTCCCAGAATTCCCACCTGTTGTGGGAGGGACCCAGGGGGAGGTAATTGAATCATGGGGGCTGATCTTTCTCGTGCTATTCTCCTGATAGTGAATAAGTCTCATGAGATCTGATGGGTTCATTAGGGGTTTCCGCTTTTACTTCTTCCTCATTTTCTCTTGCACTGCCATGTAAGACGTGCCTTTCATCTCCCGCCATGATTCTGAGGTCTCCCCAGCCATGTGGAATTTAAGTCCAATTAAACCTCTTTTTCTTCCCAGTCTCGGGTATGTCTTTATCAGCAGCGTGAAAACAAACTAATACAGTTTCAAACAGAAAGTCATAAAAAATCATTTCAGTCCTCTATCAGTTCAGTCCCATGTAATAAATCTTGTTCTGCTTGATGTTGGGTTAGCAATCTTCATGAACTCATCAATTTTAAAATTAGAGTTCTGAAGGTTTTTACCTAGTCCAGTGGTGTGCTCTACAAAGTTATCAGAAACCTGGATTCAAGAGTATTTGTCAGCATCCTAGGTCCTCTCCATAAATTTCTGTGAAGGCACAACACTTTAGGATTTGCAAAAAGCTTTTAGAGTAAAATCATCAGAATAAAGCAATTTACTGCATACACTAAGATCTGTCAGAGTTTAGGAATCTCATACAGTGTTGGAACACATTTGAATAACATATCCATACAAATACAACTCAAAGACTGTTAACTCAAAATTATTTCTTCTTTGCCAATGTTTCTCGTGTGATTTTAACATACCAAAGTTGGGTTTCTTTACTTAATTTATGAGCACTCATTTATTTATAAATCCATTTGTACCATGTAGATAATATGACATGAACTTATGTATGCATAAAAATACAGAGAAACATAAATCAAGATTTTATAGCTTAGATTTTAAAATTTTAGCCATGAAATTTTAGTGTCCATTTACAAAGTGCCGTTTACAGAGGCACATTTATTGCCATTTACAGAGGCACAATTTAATCCAACTGTCCTTCTAAACTAGTGAGTTTTACTAGACAAGTAAAGTTTTACTAAACTAGTAAAACTTTAGTATAAAGGTTTTACTAGTAAAGTTTTACTAGTCTAGTAAAACTCACTAGTTTAGAAGGACAGTTGGATTAAATTGTACCTCTGTAAATGGAACAAGTTATGGCCAAAGGCTTTACCAAGTTTTAGATAAAATGGTTGCATATTTGCACCTCAAAGCACAGAGCAAGAATCTGAACGTTTAAAAAGGAGTTTGGGTGTTTTAGAGGGAGATTAGAAATGGATGCCAATGTAACACAAAATCATGGGAATTTGCTCTAGGATTTTATAAAGAGACCAATTTCACTTGGATAGGTAGCTTCTAATTTAATCTCCATTTTCCAACTAGACCACTGAGCTTAGGGTGAAGCCCACTAACAAATAGTGCCAACAAAACATTTGTAATTTGCAGGGAATAATGCTTACGTATGTGAAAAGCAGGTGCTGCTGGAAGGCAGAACACCTAGATCCCCCAAAATTAAGAATCTTAGTTTCACATTGAATTCCAGCTTCCCACAAAAGGGAAACACCATTGAACCAGGCTGTGCAACAGTTCCACAGCACTTTTCTTAGTTCATAGATGGCTGTCTTCTAACTGTGTCCTCATGTTAGGGGTGGGAGGGGTGAGGGAGCTCTCTGGGGTCTTTTATAAGGGCACTAATCCCATTCATAAGGGCTTCACCCTCATTACCTAATTATCTCCCAAAGGCCTCACCTCCAAATATCCTACATTGAGTATAGGTTTCAGCCTATTTTGGGGGGACACAAGCATTCAGATGATAGTGACATAGAACATATGCATATACATGTATTTGTTATAGTTGCTTTCCTCATGGGGCAAGTGGCATAATTGTATTCATTAGATTGAGATAGTTTTTAAATAAAAAAGGAATGATTTAATGAGGCCAAGAAAATGTTAAGAAATTTTAAAAATATGAATTCATTTTGAAATAATTACAGGGCTAAATTTGGACTGGTCTGACTTTGAGTGTCATGTTTGGCTCACTATAGTGTATTTGTTGTCTCAATGAATGTGTGTTTTTCATATTAAATAGAGTTGGTGGCAGAGCTGGGACTCCAATATGGATATTATGGCACTCAATGGTCACACTTAGGTGAGGCTGAATGCTCCATCCCATGTTGTGGAGAGAACTGGGAATTTTATCTGGTGCTGTTTCTCCAGTCTTGCCCATGTTCACTCCACTGCCATCAGACACATCAACCTTATCATGCCACTCCATTGCTTGAAATACTTTTGTCTCCTGCCTAGGGCTTCCAGCATAAAACACAGACTCCTTTATATGGCTAATATATTAGTTCGTTCTCACACTGTTCTAAAGAAGTACCCGAGACTGGGTAATTTATAAAGAAAAGAGGTTTAACTGACTCACAGTTCTGCAGGCTGTACAGGAAGCATGCTGGGAAGCCTCAGGAAATTTACAATCATGGTGGGAGGTGAAGGGGAAGCAAGCACGGTCTTCCCATAGTGGAGCAGGAGAAAGCAAGGTTCGGGGAAGGTGCTACACACTTGTAAACAACCAGATCTCGTGAGAATTCTGTTAGGAGACACTACTAAGGGGATGGTGCTAAACCACTGCAAACCACCCCATGATCCAATCACCTCCCTGCATGCCCCACTCCAACACTCAGGATCACAATTCAACATGACATTGTGGCGGGGACACAGAGCCAAACCACATCAGCTGAGAAGGCTCTACCTGCTGAGACCCTGCTTTCCAACACTACTTATCTCTCTCCATTTCTGCACTATACTCTATGCTGCTGTCATAGGTAATGGCTTTTTTGTTTTAAAATGTCCCATGTTCTGTCTTGCTTCTGAGCCGTTGTCCCTGCTGTGCACTCTCCTGGAATACTCTTACTCATCTTCAAAACCAGAAATCCCCCATCCTTCATGTTGTAGCTGAGATATCAGTTCTGTGGTGAAGCCTTCCCTGACCTCTTCCAACTCCCTTCTGTACCCAGTTAGCTTCCCTTAGCAGTTCACACACTGTGTTTGTTTATAATTCTCATTGCCTTCTTAAACTGTAAACCTGAGGCCATCCTGGAAAAATGAAGGAGTTAGCCACAGCAATCAAGACTTCCAGGAGATGCAAATAGCCAAGCCTGTTTGCTCCCTTTTAGGTGATCCAGAGACTGTGGAAACACCACTGTTTTGGCCTGTTGGTGCCTGTGATTGTGTAGCTTTTTCTGAATACTTTGTTAGAGCTGACAAATGGGCAGTAACAGAACTTAATGATGGGCATTTCTTAATCTGAGTATACATGCACAGAATAGCAGAAGCAGTTTACCTTCCTCTATCGGGCAGGGGCAGCAATGTACGGTGCTACCCTGAACACAAAAATCACCTCTACAATTTAGTCTTTGTTATACAATCATTGTGCACTTCTATTATGTTTCTTCCTTAATAAAACATGTCTGGAGAGGGCAGAATCCTGGATGCAACTGAAATCCTGGATGAAATCAGAATCAATCAGTTATTAAAATTGTTATGAATAAATTGAGTTAAAAAGTTAAGTTCAGGAGGCTGGAATATGTAGCTCCATTTGCTCAAAAAACATGCTAACAGATTGCCATTTAAATGTGGTGTTTCCAAATCACATTTAGGTTAGCATTGTGGGCGGACATGTGGCGTCTTCCTTTTTCCTGCTACTCTAGCCACTTTGCTGTTCCTCAGACAACCTGGGTACACTCTTGCCTCTGGATCTTGCTGTTCTCTGCCTGGCATGCTCTCCCTCCCTCCACACATAGGTTTTATTTAGATCATCTCCTTCAGGGGTCTGCTCAATGTCATCTGATCAACAAGGCCTCCCCTGACTGCTTGATTTAAAATGAAACTCTTCCTCAAAAAGGTAAACATGGATACAGTGAGCTGTGACTGCATCACTGTTCTCTGGTCCAGGTGACACAGAGAGACCGTTTCTCTAAAAACAACCATGAAACAAGAAAACAAACAAAAAACACATGGAGTTACCCCGTGACTCAATAATACCCTTGTACGTATATGCCCAAGAAAAATGCAAACCTGTCCTCACAAAAGCTCATGCCGAATGTTCATGGCAGCTTTATTCATAACAGCCAAAAGGCATAAACAGCATAAATGCTCATTAGATGAATGGATAAATAACAGTTCGTACATAAAATGGAATATGATTCAGCCACAAAAAGAATAAAGTACCAAAGTACCAATACATGCTACAACATGGATGGATCGTGAAAACATTACGCTAACTGAAAAAGGACAGACATAAAAGGCCACATGTTGTATAATTCCATTTATATGAAATGTCCAGAATAGGCAAATCAATAAAGATATAAAGGAAATTATTAGTAGCCAGGGGCTGGGGAGAGGGGGCAATGAGGAGTGACTGCTAATGGGTATATATATACGTATATATACACCCATACACACCCATTACATATATGTGTAATGTATATAATATACATTATTGTGTGTATATATGTATATGTACACATATATATGTATATTTATACACACTGGCTTGAACAGTTTAAAAGGACAAATTTTACGGTATCTGAAATATATCTCAACAAAGCTATTATGGAAAAATTTGAACTCCCTGTCTTTCTGGAGCTCATTATTCTTCATTCCTGCTTTATTTCCTTGTTATTCCTACCTAACATAATATTATATAGTTTGCTGTGCGCCTCACTGTACTCACAAACTCTGTGTGATCAGACATTTTTCCCTGTGTTGTTCACTGTTGTGTTCCTTTGCCCTAGAACAGTGCATACAGTAAATCAATAAATCTCTGTTGAATAACTGACTGAATAAATATGACGATATATACACTGAAGCTAGTGCAAGGATGTCATTTGAAAAAGATAAAAAGATAATCGCTCAGGTAAGGAAAAGAAAAGAAAAGCAGAGACACTTCCTTTTTTTTAAAATTTTATTTTAAGTTCTGGGATACATGTGCAGAAAGTGCAGGTTTTTACCTAGGTATACACGTGCCATGGTGATTTGCTGCACCCATCAACATGTCATCTGGGTTTTAAGCCCCGCATGCATTAGGTATTTGTCCTAATGCTCTCCCTCCCCTTGCCCCCCACCACCTGACAGGCCCCAGTGTGTGATGTTCCCCTCTCCGTGTCCATGTGTTTTCATTGTTCAGCTCCCACTTGCAAGTGAGAACATGTGATGTTTGGATTTCTGTGCCTGTGTCAGTTTGCTGAGGATGATGGCTTTCAGCTTCATACATGTCCCTGCAAAGGACATGAACTTATTCTTTTTTATGGCTGCATAGTATTCCATGGTGTATATGTGTCAAATTTTCTTTATCCAGTCTATCATTGATGAGCATTTGGGTTGGTTCCAAGTCTTTGCTCTTGTAAATAGTGTTGCAATAAAGATATGTGTGGCTGTGTCTTTATAGCAGAATGATTTATAATCCTTTAGGTGTATACCCAGTAATGAGATTGCTGAGTCAAGTGGTATTTCTGGTTCCAGATCCTTGAGGAATTGCCACAGTGTCTTCCACAATGGTTGAACTAATTTACACTCCCATCCATAGTGTAAAAGTGTTTCTGTTTCTCCACAGCCTTGCCAGCATGTGTTGTTTGCTGACTTTTTAATAATCGCTATTCTAACTGGTGTGATATGGTATCTCATTGTGGTTTTGATTTGCATTTCTCTAATGACCAGTGATGATGACCTTTTTTCATACGATTGTTGGCCACATAAATGTCTTCTTTTGAGAAGTGCCTGTTCATATCCTTTGCCCACTTTTTGATAAGGTTTTTTTTTTTCTTGTAAATTTCTTTAAGTTCCTTATGGATCCTAGATATTAGACCTTTGTCAGATGTGTAGCTTACAAAACTTTTCTCCCATTCTCTAGGTTGCCTGTTCACTCTGATGATAGTTTCTTTTGCTGTGCAGAAGCTCTTTAGTTTGATTAGATTCTATTTGTCAATTTTGGCTTTCGTTGCCATTGTTTTTGGTGTTTTAGTCGAGAAGTCTCTGCCCATGCCTATGTCCTGAATGGTGTTGCCTCGGTTTTCTTCTAGGGCTTTTATGGTTTTGGGTTTTACATAAAAACAGAGACACTTTCATATGAGATTAATATAGGAAAAACAACTCAGTGAAACTAGATTTGGATGGAAAATTTTAGCACAGATTATGACTTTGTAAGATGTAAGACTCTGTCAGTGAATAACTGAAGGCTCTTTTCTGGGATCACTTTGCTCACAATTGTGTAGGCCCAGAAACAAATGTTTGGCCCTTTACTCTTTGCTTCCCTCAAGAAAAATTTGCTTTCCTGCAGTATATTAACAGAAAATTTGAGGTCCACTAAGGCCAACAGATCAGATGGTGACTGCCATTGAAAAGATAGTTTGTTATTTGCAGGTCCCAACAGAAAGGACCATGTCACACCATGGGGACCACCTGGGGAAGCACCAGAGTTGGTCATCTGGCAGAGGGAGGGGGTATCTATGGGAATAAATGGATGATACAGGGCAGGAGGGGAGTCTGAGAGTCCAGAAAAGGAGGCGGTTGTGGGAATGGGTTATGAATTGGTTAGTTTACGTTTGAAAAGCTTGCTCTCAGGCAAGCTGTTTGCTACTGTTACCGAAACACCAGGGGTTTGGTCTGGGTCCTGCTGCTCATCACACGGAAAGCGATGACCAAGAAGATGATTGTTTCCAAGGAAAAAGGCTTTAATACGGTGCTGCAGCCAGGAGATGGGAGCTTAGTCTCAATTCCATCTCCCTGACTCACTAAAACCAGGGGTTTATGTGGCAGGGAAGAAATGTAATAACGTGTAAGAAAACGTGAACTAGGGAGGGGCAAGGAAGTAATCATGATGAATGAGAGGTCCGGTATCTGGAGCGGTGATCCGGTGAGTTTTAGTTCTTTGATACTTTTTTTGAGAGGGCTGAAAGTCCTTTCATAAGAAAAGAACTCAGATAAAACAAATACAAGTTTCAAGTTTTAAGATCCAGAAAGGTCAATTTCTATGTTTATCCAAAAGAACAGTCTATGGGACTATTGGGATGGTTTCACTATCTCTAGGAAATGGGTAACCCTGGAATGGGCAGGAGACCATTTATGAAGATGTTCCAAACTCTTGGAATGTCTAAGCATTGAGGAGTTGGATCTGAAAAGCAGTGAATATAGCAAGAAAGGACAAGCCAAGTCTGTAAGAAACTTGGGTCCATGAAGATATGGAATAGAAACTTAAAGATACTAATATGACTTGTGCCTATGGTGAAAATAGTGTCACAAGGAATTAAATGTTATTTGTTTAAAACATACTATAAAATGATTAAACTACACTACAAGTGCCTTGCCAACACCCAGATGTTATTACTCCAAAACTATAGATCTCTACTATATGCCAATTTTGGCCAACACCCAGATGTTATTCCTCTATAACTTTAGATCTCTGCAGATTGTCATGCTGGAGGCTGTGAATGCATGAAATATTTTATTATTCGGGTCAAGGGGTATCTATTGAATAAACTATATGATCTGCATGAATAGTGAGAGTTGGTCTCTAGCAATCTGTAAATTGTACTTCAAATGCTTAGCTTACACACTCTCACACACACACACACACGTTTGGACCTGCCTTTTCAAATTCCTAAAATGGCACAGCTACCCTGCTTATGCAGTCAGGAAAATAACCTTGGTTCCTAGTTGGAAATATTTTGGGGAATAGTCTCAGCAAAAGATTAAAAATATCAGGGCAGCATTGTTTCCCTAAGCCTTGTTTCTTTGGTAATCTTTACTCTCTGTCTCCCAGGCCCAGTGCTGCAGCCAACAAATGTTGGGAATGGCAGCTGATGACCTGAAATATTTCCTGCAGCTTGAAGTGCAGCCAGTGCTTGATTTTATTGCGTTCTGTTGCTTGGTGACACTTGGAGGGGCCATCAATTATAAGGAGGATGGTTAAGAGGCCCTGAGAAATTCTGAACCTCAATGCAGCCTCAGAGGCCCTCTTCTGAGCTATGCTCTGGAGAATGGACTCTAGACTGAATGACTTTTTCTGTAGAGAAAAGAAGAAAAGGTGGGAAGGTGAGACAGAGTTTCTAAAGCCACCTCAAACTACAGTTTAGTTTGGTCTCCTACATAATATTCCTCTTTAAGTGGGAGGTGGTTGGTGTGGATTCTTTCCTTTATTGAAATTATAATAGAAAATGTAAATTTGGTCTGAAGAGAAGGCCAAGTGGTAAATTCTGGCACTCATGGAGATCTTTCAGAGGTCATGAATGTCTGGATGTTGGAGTCAGTATTAGAACCCAGGTCACTCCATATCCACAGCCCTGGAGTCATTTTCTCTATCACTGTACACAGCAGGCAATTATAAATATTGTGAATACTCTGCTGCTGGTCTTCCTCTTCCCCTCCTCCTCTTCCTTCTGCTCAGGGCTCCTGATTCTTCTCCTCCTGCCTTCCTCCCTCCATTTCCTCCTCCTCCTCCTTCCTCCCTCCATTTCCTCCTCCTCCTCCTTCCTCCTAGTCATTCTTCGCCCCCTCCTCCTCTCTTCCTCCTTCCTCTTCCTCTTCCTCCGTCCCTTCTTCCTTCTCCTCCACCGCCTTCTCTCTTCTCATCATCATTATAACCACCATGTAGGGCGTGTCTATTCTGTCCCACTGTTGTGCCAAGCACTTGACCTGCAATAGCTCATTAAGTCATACAATCGGTATTAGTAATATCATCCCCATTTTACCACGAGGAAATGAACACCTGGAAACACTTGTGGCCCACCTAAGTACTCACAGTTAGCAAAGGGCTGACATTGACCCCAGAGTTTCCTGACTTCAAGCCAGTGCTCTTAACTCCTTGAGGTCTACTTATCTGTAAGTGAATCATGCAGAAGAAAGCACATGGTTTTCTCCCTGGGCGTGGGTTAGCTGTCCTCAGGCCTTGTGGGTTTTGCAAAATTCCAAGGTCAATAATAAGTGCTCTGGTATCACTTCATATGTATGTGGATTGAGTCGGCCTTACTTCTAAAATTGCAGGCAACGTTCTGGTTCCCACACGGAGCTGGTCATTCTTACTGCCAGCGTTGTACTCAGCACTGCCGGTGCAGGCGGCCAGGCTCTGCAGATTCTTGGAAGCCACTTCTCATGAAGCTGCTTAAGTGATGCCACTAGTGCCCAAGAACTTTGCTTGCCCCGAGGGCCCAAGATGTGCTTCATCTAGAGTAATTCTGATTGCTGGAAAAGAATTGAGACCAGCATGGGCAAAAGGGTGAAACTCTGTCTCTACAAAAAAAAAAAAAAAAATTATATATATATACACACACACACATTATATATATATGTGTGTGTGTGTGTGTGTGTGTGTGTGTGTGTGTGTGTGTGTATAAGTTAGCCAGGCATGCTGGCACACACCTGAGGTTTTATGTCCATAAAACATAAATTAAGGCTTTTAATTTGAAACTATTATTTTTACTTCATTATATCACTAAAACCTGCTTGAAAAGGATTTTTCTTTTTTTTTGTTTTGAGACGGAGTCTTGCTCTGTCACCTAGGCTGGAGTGCAGTGGCGAGATCTTGGCTCACTGCAAGCTCCTCCTCCTGGGTTCACGCCATTCTCCTGCCTCAGCCTACCGAGTAGCTGGGACTACTGGCACCTGTCACCACGCCTGGCTAATTTTTTTTTTTTTTGTATTTTTTATTAGAGACGGGGTTTCACCATGTTAGCCAGGATGGTCTCGATCTCCTGACCTCGTGATCCACCTGCCTCGGCCTCCCAAAGTGCTGGGATTACAGGTATGAGCCACCATGCCTGGCCTCTTTCTTTTTCTTTTCTTTTTGAGGCAGGATCTCACTCTGTTGCCCAGGCTGGGGTGCAATGATGCAGTCATGGCACACTGCAGCCTCAACCTTCTGGGCTCAAGTGATCCTCCCATCCCAGCCTCCTGAGTAGCTGAGACCTCAGGTGTGTGTCAGCATGCCTGGCTAACTTTTATACACACACACACACACACACACACACACACACACACACACACACATATATATATATATTTTTTTGTAGAGACAGAATTTCATCCTTTTGCCCAGGCTGGTCTCAAACTCCTGAGCTCAAATGATCCTCCCACCTTAGCCTCCCGAAGTGTTGGGATTACAGGCATGAGCCACTACACTTGGCCAGATTTTAATTTTTCTTATTGAAGTAACTTGTCATAAAATTTCCTGGTGAGAAGTCCCATCAAGACATGAAATAGACACATTGTAAAGACATTTATGGAAAAGCAAAAATTCCATTTCCCGAAGCCATGCTCTATGCGTGATGGTTGGGAGGCTCTGAAATACTGGGACTGAGATGAATTATTCTCTGATGTCTGACTGTCACAATAGTTTTAATCCAAGAATAAAACCAACACAAACAGTGTGGCTCTAAACAAAGAAAAAAGTCCATTTTAAAGCAATGTCTGTAAGCTTGGAAAGCACCTATTTTCTCTGGTGAGCTGTTAAAAATCCAAATAGTTGAGAAATTACAGATGGCTTTCCAAAGACCTGTTTTCTATTTTTTTCTCCTCCAAAATGATTTTTTAAATATTTAACATTAACAAGTAACAGTATTGGCTCATGTATTAGCCTACAGCTCAACTTTAAGTTTTATTTTCTTCCAAAGCTTTTGTGGTGAGGTGAAGAGGCAAACTGTGGAGGGTGAGCCTGGTAACTATGGCAACAGCATTGCCATCAATGAAGGGGCTCTGAGAGCCCAAGGCCCTCAGGCTGGGAGGCTAATTCCTACAACAAAGACTTTTCTGTGTTCAGCTGGGCACAGAAAAGCTGCTGGTTGTGATGGTGGCTAAGACAAGCCTTCAGCCCGAAGACCCGAGAGGGAAAAATGTGAGTCTTACCCTTCACGCGTTAATTATTTTATGAACAGATGAATGCAATGTGCTAGCAAACCTGATGAACGCAATTCAGGCCTGCTCTCCAAAACCGTACCGTTGCTTCATTTGACATGCTCCTGCGGAAACACATTCAATGCTCGTCGTGTAAATCATTTGAACATGGTCTTTAAACATTTCTCATTCTGTGACGGTACCAAAGCTGTCTCGAGCATCTAAAAGGGATTATGAAAGCCATCCTTTCTACAGAGTTTGTTTTAAAATAACCCAACTATTAGAATATTATACTTCCATTAGTTGCTGGCTTAGTGGGATTTCCCACTCAGGAATGAAGTGGGATTTAAACTGGCTTGTCGTTCGTAAGGCATGATTTCTAAAGTTGTCTACTGTGGTCATATCAGGAAGGGTATTTATTGCCAACTGAAAAATAATCAGTGTGTTATAAATTCAAGAGAAAATATACTCCAAATTAATAAAATGGGACTAGAAGTATTTAACCTGAAAAAAGGTATAATTTTGAATTCTAGAAAAAGAGGAGTGTTTGATTTGGAAATTTTAGTGACAGTGAAAATGTGCCTGAATTCCAGTTCATTTTGATTTACAACAACATCTGCATTGGAGGTGACAGTGGTAGAATTCTAGGCTTTTCAGTTAGATCTTGGTTTTCTTATTTTCCAGATATGTAATTGATATGGTTTGGCTGTGTGTCCCCACCCAAATCTCATTTTAAATTGTGCTCCCATAATTCCCACGTGTTGTGGGAGGGACCCGGTGGGAGATAATTGAATCATGGGGGTGGTTTGCCCCATAATGTTCTCGTGGTAGTGAATAAGTCTCATGAGAGCTGATGGTTTTATAAGGGGTTCCCGCTTTCGCTTCTCTCTCATTTTCTCTTGCTGCTGCCATGTAAGATGTGCCTTTTGCCTTCCACCATGTTTGTGAGGCGTCCCCAGCCACGTGGAACTGTGAGTCCATTAAACCTCTTTCTTTAGTAAATTACTCGGTCTTGGTATGTGTTAATCAGCAGCGTGAAAATGGACTAATACAGTAATTCTGGTTGAAGGATTCAACCTCTTTTTGGGTGACTCTTCAGTTCTAAAATTGGGATAAAAATAGTACCTTAGAATGTTGTGAGAATTGGATGAGAAAATGTATGCAGTGTACTTAGCACTGTGACCAGTCAGGGTTCAACCCTGTTTTATATTCCTAGGTCTACCCTTGATGGCTCAACTATGGCTAAGCTAATCAGGCCGTGTGCCTATGTTTTGGAAAGTATTACTACAGTATAGAATGTGTCTATGGAAGTGTACAGTGAGAGTTAGCCTAACTCTTGACTTGGGTTTGAAGTTACTCAAGATGTTAGTTTTAACTTCTGGACTGTAGCTGAAGCGGCTACGTTGTCTGGGGTATATACCCTGGGGTTCATTTTCGTGTGCCAGGAAAATTTAGGACATAGACACACACGAGGAGTTTAGGAGCCAAGGTTTAACAGACAGAAGAGAAGAGAAAGAGAAACAGCTCTCTCCATAGAAAAAGGGGTCTCCAAGCAGAAAGGACTGGCTGTTGGTGAATGCACCAGGTTTTATAGTCCAGTTTGAGGAGGCGGTGTCTGATTAATATAGGGCTCAGAGATTGGTTCCATCACGTATGATGTTTACACAGCATGCGGGGATGGCTGGTTGCCCCACCCTCATCTTATGCAAATGAGCTTTCCAGGTGATTGGTGCCATCTTGTCTTCTCTTTACATTACATGTGGCTGACAAAGAGAAGGGAAGATGGAGCCGCCATCTTGAACATGATTGTCACAATGCAGGTATCTATGTCTGCAGCTTGATTTTACAGGATGCTCTTCGTTAGAAAGGAAAGTAATTCAGGGCTGCTTTTCATTAAAAAGAAAAACCTTACCAAGGCAGATACCCTTGCTATCTGCCTAAGTGATTTCTTCTTAACTCCTATTATCATAATGGTCACCATAGGACTCACTGTGGGTGGGATTGGCCAGCCATCCGGCTTCGTATAGAATCTCCTACTCTGGGGATGGACACTTATGCTTTTTCCTACAGCTGAGGATTAGGAATGCATGTGGAGGTGCTGTACTCTGGCAGACCTTGCTGGAGGTGAGTAGTGTTCCTTAGCAGCTGCCTGCTGGGGGTCTGGGAAGGGAAAAGGGATAGGCAAGGTGAATCAGCCACAGGCAAAGAATTTCTTCCCCACCTGGGCCCTGAAGCCTCTGGGATTCTTTGCCAGCAGGGCACCCTGAGGTTCCCCAAGTTAAGAATGAAAACGGTTGAAGGTCTCACTGCATCTTCTAGTGGATGGCTTGTCTTTTGTTACCTGAAGTCACAAGGGTGAGACTGGCCAGGGCCTTGTGTGGTTTCATGCCTCAGGCTCCAGTGCACAGGAGAAAGGGCAGGGTTCACCTCCCAGCTCTTCTGCTTAATGGCTGCATTACCTTGAGCAAGACTTGGTGGTATGGTTTGAGTCTGTGGCCCTGCCCAAATCTCATGTCAAATTGTAATCCCCAGTGTTGAAGGTGGGGCCTGGTGGGAGGTGATTGGATCATAGGGGCAGTCACTCATGAATGGTTTAGCACCGTCCCCGTAGTGCTGTTTTCGGGATTCAGTTCTTATGAGATCTGGTTGTTTTAAAGTGTGTGGCACCGGCCCCCTTGCTCTCTCTTCCTCCTGCTCTGGCCATATAAGAAGTGCCTTCTTCCCCCTTGCCTTCCACCATGATTGTAAGTTTTCTGAGGCCTCCCAAGAAGCTGAGCAGATGCAGCCGTGTTTCCTGTATGCTGCAGAATAGTGAGCCAATAAAACCTCCTTTCTTTATCAATTCCCTAATCGTAGGTGTTTCTTTATAGCAGTGTGAAAATGGACTAATACACTTGGTGTCATCAAGAGAGCTGTGGAGAATATTAGTACTGAACCCAAGGGGGTGATATGAGGATTCTACGAAGAGACACCCAAAGTGTCTTGCACAGCTTATGGTGCCTAGAAAGTCTTCAGTTCAAACTGAGCATAAGTGGTTCCTAGTGGGATTTGGGAGCCTCTAATTGCCTTAAGGCAAGTGCTGCCCCTCCATCGCCCACTCCTGCCTGTAGCTCTGAATTACATGAGTTCCCTATGGGCTGGCATGGGTAGAGCTGTGAGATTCTAGGCTGTAGGCATCCTGTCCCCCATCCTAAAGGCCACATCAATTGAAGAATCGCCCTGGGCAACATGCTTGGGGAAAGCAACCAGCTGTACTGAGGGTCATTAGGTTCCTGATGACTTCAGAGGTCCTAGTGATAGGACCGTGGTACCTGTACAAAGCTGGCTGGGGCTAGAATGGCGTCTGCCAATTCATTCTGCTCTGTCTCTCTTTTCCTGCCCTTCTCTCTGTCTCTGACTCTGTCTCTCTCTCAGTCATGCAGCAACAAAAGCTACAGGGCAGAAGCAAGTCACACCACACTCAGAAAACACCAGTTAACTGGAGACACATGTGACAACAAGCCAAACAAGGTTAAAAGCTTTGTTGAAGGGGTGAAGACCCCAAAGTGGGGCATGGACTATATTGGGATATCAATCAACAGGGACTTAAGGAACAACACCTGCATGTTTGCATCAAATGCCCCCTGACCTACCAGATAAGGCCTCCCCACCCCAAACCCCTTTAATGTCAGCATCATCTTTTTAAAAAGTTATAAATGTAGTATTTGTTCATGGTAAAAAAAAAAATCTAAATGGCAGAAACAATAAAAATCCCCTTTCTCCTCTCATTTTTTCCCCAGTCTTTAGAAGTAATAATTTAACACACCGTATGCATTTGCTAGATAATCGCCGATGTTTTCTTTATCTTGTATTATTCTTTTGGATTGATTGTTTGCTTTAGGTGATAAAGTGTTTCTATGATGGTTCAAATAAGGTTCCTGTCGCCAGGTTGTTTAATCCAACTGTATTAGTTTCCTAGGTAACAAACTACCATAAACTTGGTGACTTAAAACAGTGAAAATGTGTTCTCTCACAATTCTGGAGGGCAGAAATCTGCCACTGAGGTATTGGCAGAGCTGCAACTCACTGAAGGTTCTAGGGAGGATCCTCCCTGGCCTCTTCCAGCTTCTGTGACCCCAGTTACTCCTCAGCTTGTGGCAGCCTCACTCTAGCCTGTGCCTCCGGTCCCACACGGCCTTCTCCTCTGGTCTTTGTGTCTCCTCATCTCCTCTTACAAGGACACCAGCCATAGGGTTGGTGTCCACCAGCCCACCCTAAAACTTGGACATCTCATCTCAAGATCTTTAACTTAATTACATCTGCAGCGACCTTGTTTCCCCAGTAAGGTCACGTTCTGATTCCAGGTGGACTTGAATTTTGGGGAGACATTACTCAATCACTACAAAGTTCACTCTGTCTCCGGCTCTCTTTTCTTGCCCCTCTTGGCTAAGGTAAATGATCTTAAAACTTTAAGTAGATGTTGGCCGGGCGTGATGGCTCATGCCTGCAATCCCAGCACTTTGGGAGGCCAAGGCTGGCGGATCCCGAGGTCAGGAGATGAAGATCATCCTGGGTAACATGGTGAAATCCCGTCTCTACTAAAAATACAAAAAATTAGCTGGGCATGGTGGTGGGTGCCTGTAGTCTCAGCTACTCTGGAGGCTGAGGCAGGAGAATGGCATGAACCTGGGAGGCGGAGCTTGCAGTGAGCGGAGATTGCACCACTGCACTCCAGCCTGGGTAACAGAGTGAGACTCTGTCTCAAAAAAAAAAAAAAAGAAAGAAAGAAAGAAAAAAAAAAAACCTTTAAGTAGATGTTGACTCATTTTCAATACTCTGACAATCTGAGAGCGGCCAGCAGCCAGTGCAGAGTCCCCATCATTGAGAATTAGTGCTATTTGAAATAGTGCTACAAACTCTTTGAGCCACTTTGAGAAGAAACTTACCACCAACAGAACGTCCCCCAAAATGATGATGCAAAATCAATAAAGATCTTGATCAAAGATTCTTGGTAACTTCCCAAAGATAAGCAGATCCTTAATTGGCTGTGAGATTTTAGCCAAAAGTCTCAAAGTCTTCATCTATAAAATGATAGTGGCAACGTCATCTATTATTGGTGTTGTGTGAATTAAATTAGGAAATGCCTTTGGAGTGTTTGGTGCAGTACTTGGAAAGTCAAGGATGACTTTGAAAATCTTAAGAACTGAGAACAGACTTCAGCACAGCATATATAATGAACATGACTGGGGATATAAGTGGCTCTTTAAAAAGATGGCATGAAATAAGCCTGTATCAGGGCCCAGGAATAGAAGCAGATGTAATTGGATCTTATAATAATGACAGGGCACCAGAATCAGTGTCCCAGCAGGCAGGAAAAGCACACTCAAATTAGGGAAACCCAAGAAAGGCTTAATAAAGGCACCAGGTACAAAGGTGTAGGGAAACCACCAGGGTTGTGTGGTAATAGGGAAAGGGAGGGTGGTGGAACAGCTGTTACCATCCCTAAAACCAAAGGGATGGGAGGGAGGAAGTGAGCAAAGGGACAGGGAAGGAGACAGTCTCTAGAGAAGGTGCCTCAGTGGGGCAGTGACCACAGCCACCCTGCAGGAGATGGTCAAGGGAATAAGGCAGAGATTTTACTGTTCTGCCTCCCAGTCCCCTGCTGGGGCTCCCCTTTGCTGAGTTAATTTTGAAATCATAGAGCAAGGGATCCTCTGGATCCCTAGGGATATGAGTGTGGCCAACCCAGACCCCAAGAAAGCAAGCTTCCTAGGGCGGAAAACAAGGTGCAGATGCTGGGGGAATCTTGGGGAGGAACCTGGAAAGATACTGCCTCCGGCTCTTTGTCATTTGAGTGTCAGATTGTGGAACATTCTCTTCTGTAGGTGGCACTGCTCTTGCAAGACAAGGAACCCGTGGCTCAGCACCACCTGCCATGACTGCACATTGGCACAGCTTCTAGCAATACCCACCAAGCTTCCACTGAGGAACTTACGGTATTTGCCAACTTTGGCAAAGGATAAGAGGATGTTGTGGAAAATACCATACTCTGTGGCAGTTTTAGGTAGGTCTGCAGACACTGCCACATCCCGAGACAGATCGCCCTGAGCTCTTCCAATAAGAGACAACTGCTGGGCTACTGTCTGGTGAATAATCAAAATTGCCTGTTGCCGGGGCATGTGACCCATTGTGACGCTTCCTGGAGAGCAGCAATCAAGACTAAAGTATTAGTTCCTGAAGCTGCAGGAGACCTTCAGAGTGGTATCCTCTTCTCCACCCCCATTTAAGACCTCCTCCTCCCTCTCCACTTCCTCCCTCTCCCTCTTTACCTTCCCCTTTCCCTCCCTCCTTTTTCTCTTCCCTTCTTCTCTCTCCCTCTTTCTCTGCCTCCCTCTCTCCTTCCCTCTCCCTCCTTTCTTCTCTCTCTCTTCTCCCTCTTTCCCCTCTCCCTCCTTCCTCCTCCGTTCCTCCCTCTCTCCCTCCTCCCTCCCTCTCCATCTCTCTCTCATTCCTGCTTGGACATCAGGTTCAGAGGGCTGAGCTGTTCACAGTGCCCGCTTCTTGGCACATTTTCAGTGTGGCTTCATGCAAGGACTCTCACTTGTTTGGTTCTTTAATTTCCTTTTATAACAGCAACAACAATGACCCAACCCTTCCAGTGTCGCTTTCAGACCAGATGCTGTTCTAAGGGCTTTATGCACACTCACTGTTTGTTCCCCACTTACAAGTGTTGAGACGGATTCCACCGTGGCCTCCAGCTGGAGGAGCTTGCTGAGCTGCGTGTGGTGTCAGGGCCAAGCCCGGGCAGTCCGTCTCTTTGACCTGGGCTCTGCACTGTCCCCCTTCCCCTCCCCTTGGGTTTAATGGATATCATTTTGTTATGTGTTCCTACAAAACAGATATCATTGTTTTGTAGTCATTTAAAAAACACTCACAAAATTATTGTTGTAAATCTCTCTGTCTCTTATTTTCTGTAAGCCATCACTTCTCTTAGCGGCCAGGTACTTGGCGGTTCTGCCGGAGGAAATCATTTCGCCCTCGTTTCTTCCAGTGGTGGATGCCGAGTGCTTCCAGCTCTCTGTCCTCCAAATAAAGCTGTGACAAGTATTCTCAAACACGTCTCCACAAGGGGCCATGTGGACATTTCTATGCCTGGAATCAGAAATGCCAGGCCCTGGGGTGCTGAGGCCTAATTGGTGAGCTGGGCCCGACTGTGCCCAGCCTCCCCTCCCACCAGTGGGCACAGTTCCAGTGTCCTTCCATCTCTGCCAGCGCTTGGCATCAGCTGCTGAGTTTGTGCCAGGCTAATAAGTGGAAAGTGATTTTCCAGGGTATTAATTTGCATTTCTCTACCTATTGATGACGGCCATCATCTCCCCCAGTGCAGGCGGCCTTTCATCTGGCTGCATTTCAGTAAACTGCTGGTACTCATTTGACTATTAGAGCTGCTGGGGTTTTCTTGTTGGTTTGTGGCATTTTTTGGTTCTACATTTCTGTTTTTTGTCTGGTAGATTTTATTTGTTGCAAAATCTTCTCCCTGTCTGTCCTGTATTTATTTTTGTCTCTGGGGTGACCATTTGGAACAAAACTCCTTCATTTTCGTACAATCAAATTTATTAATATTTCTGTACGTTGGAAGTTTTAAGAAGTCCTACCCTATCTGCAAATCATAAAGATATTCTCTTATGTGTCTTTCTGTTATCCTCACCCTTTTACCTTCCTCAGGCAGGTGTTACATTCATCTGCAGCGCACGATGATTTTTCTGTGTTAGGTAGAGATTCAGTCATGTTTTGATTGATACACTCATGGTGTCTCCAGCACTATCTACTAACCATTGTCCTCTTTTCCTTATTGAGTTTTGTTTCCCTTTACTATACATTAAATCCTTTTCGGACACAGGTTTCACTCGGTACTCTCTATTCTGTCTCCTGGATATAGTTTCTACTTTGTGCAGCTTGCATGCTGTCTTTTCATTACCATCACTTTGAGATGTGTTTTAACGCCTAGCAGAACAAGCCTGCTTTACTTTACTTTGCTTTTTTTTTTTTTTTTCTTTTTCTTTTTGAGACAGGGCCTTGCTCTGTGTCCAAGACTGGAGCACAGTGGTGCGATCACGGCTCACTGCAGCTTCGATCTCCGGAGCTCAAGGGATCTTTCTCACCTCAGCCTCCCAAGTAGCTGGGACCACAGGTGTGCACCACCACGCCCAGCCGATTTTTGTATACGTGTGTGTGTGTGTGTGTGTGTGTGTGTGTGTATATATATATATATTTTTTTTTTTTTTTTGAGACAGGGTTTCGCCATGTTGTCCAGGCTGGTCTCTAACTCCTGGGCTCAAGTCATCCATCAGGCTGGGCCTCCCGAAGTGCTGGGATTATAGACGTGAACCACCCGTGCCCAGTCTCACTTGGCTCTTGGCTTTTTAAAAGTTGACCTAGTTTTTTTTTTTTTTTTTTAGACAGGATCTTGCTCTGTTGCCCAGGCTGGAGTGCAGTGGTATGATCTCAGCTCACTGCAGCCTCCACCTCCTGAGTTCAAGTGATTCTCCTGGCTCAGCCTCCTGAGTAGCTGGGATTACAGGCACACGCCACCATATCGGGCTGACTTTTATATTTTTAGTCGAGACGGTGTTTCACCATGTTGGCCAGGTTGGCCTTGAACTCCTGATCTCAGGTGATCTGCCTGCCTTGGCCTCCCAAAGTGCTGGGGTTACAGGCATGAGCCACCACACTCGGTCTAACCTAGCTCTTCATAGACCTTTCTTCTTCCATGGTAAAATTAAAATAAGTTTACTGAATTTCTCAAAACACTCGCCTGTAATTTTATTGCAACTGGATTGCATTTATATCTTAATGCAGGGAGAATGACATCTTTATTCTGGTTTTCACCCATCTCAGTGGCATCTTTCGTGGATTCATGACATCTTTGCACCTATTAACAAGGATCTAGAATGTACCCTGTGTGCTTGAAGTAAAGTGTTCCTATGCCTAGCAGGGAATGCACCTCTCCCGGTCTCCTACCCTCCACCAAGAAGGATTTTAGTGAGGCTCTGGAGAGAGGTGTGCCAGCTGTGGGGAAGGCCTCCCTTGGCAGGGGTTTGAGGGAATCCAGATCCCCTCCCGGGTCCCAGCAACCAGTGTTAACACACGCACTAGCCCTGTGTCCACCACAGCTTGCCTCTGCGTGCCTCTCACTTACATGCGTGTCAGTCACCACGGATGCCCTGGAATTCTAGGTGGTTCCTCATCGGCTCCTTCCGGATCCCCACAGTGTCTGAGTATCCGCAATATTCACTGCATTTCTCATTCCTGCCCAAACCCTTGGGCCTTTCCACTGTTCCTTCTAGAATACACTCTGCTGGACCTGGAGGTGGGGCAGGGGTCCCTCCTGCTTCTTCTCATCCCTTCTGGACCTCTCTAAATGCCTCAGCTTTGTCTCATCTCATCAGATCGCATCCCTCTCTCCCCCTGGCTGCAGCCATCTGCTGACTGCTCACTTCTCAGTGATTGGGGCTCCTGGTTCCCTGTCACTCTCTCCATCACCATCCAGCCTTAGTTCTGCATGATTTTAGTCCATGTGGTTGATTCTTCCAACAAGGAACTTTCCAGTTCCCTGAATCTCTCTCTCCCAATGATTTTGTCCTATACACACTCCTCTCCTGCCTGCAACCCAAGTGCCTCACTCTTACGGTTTATTATACCTTAGACCTGTGCTGTCCAATATGGTAGCCGCTAACCACTAGTGGCTATATACATTTAAATTAGTCACAATCAAGAATAAGTAAACATTTGATTTCTTAGTTGCATTAGCCACATTTCAGGTGTCTGTGGCTAGCAGCTGCCGTGTTGGCTAATGCAGATATTGGACACTTTCATCATCACAGATAGTTCTATTGGAACTTTCTAGCATTGCCCTGGGCTTTGTCATTACCGGTTAGTATAATGTCTCTGTAATCCTAGCTGGACATCTCCACTCCCTGTCCACCACCTCCTGGCCTTGCCACTCTGCTCTGTCTACTGCCTGAACTCTGCCAATCCACGGACCCTTCAGCAACCTGCACACAACTCATGGACCCCTTTCCCCTGTCCTTTCCCTGTGGGCCCTGCAGCCTGTCCTCATTCCTGCTCACTTAGTTGAATGTCCTGGTCACACACGATAGTCACTTGCTGCCACGTTTCCAGCTCCCTGTTGCTGCTCGCTTCATTGCACATGTTATTTTATTGCTCTTGCTTGCTCAGGTCGTGGTGCTGATGCACTGCAATTTGCCTACTGCAATTTGCCATGTGCACTCCTCGTTCATGCCGATTTAACAGAATGGGGCTAGAGAAAAACACAACCGTACCCACTGGTCCCACTTACACAAATGACCGACATCATCAAGTGGGCACCCGCACTCCCCTGCAAGCCCGCAGTGCTGTGTATTCCCGACGCACTGGCTTTTTCCACTCTCCTAGGTGAAGATGCCAAGAGGTTCCCTTCTTCTCAGCTTCCCACCATCCTCTCCTTCTTCCCCTCTCAGCTGGTGATCTTGCTTCCTTCTTCACTAAAGACGTGAAAGAGAACGTTTCCAAACTCCCACTGCACCTATCCACCCACCTGTGTCTGCATTTATATCCTCCACGTTCCCTCTGCTGCCATAGAGATGAACTGCCCAAGCTCCTAGAGTGGGGAAGTTCTCCTGCTTGCGTCTAGGACCTGTCCCCCATTGCCTGTTGAAAGGTGTGCTGCTGTCTAAGCCTCCCCTCCCTCTCCTACATCATCATTTCTATCTCTTTCCTGGCTCATAAGTGCACAAACATGTTTTTATTTCTTCCACCTTAAAAAAAAATCTGTTGATCCCACTCTCCTCCTTAGCTATTGCCTATTTCTCTGCTCCCTTTTACAGAAAAGCTCTGAGAATTGTCCCTACTTCCTGTTCCTAGTTCCTCTCCTCTTGTTCTATTTTATTAAGGAAAATGTTTGTTTCAGAATAATCTTAGATTTATGGAAATGTTGCAAAGGTGATATTCTAGTTTGAAATTATTGTAGTCGGGTTTTCTCACCCCTCTCCCCAAACTGCTCTTGTCACTGTCATCGATAAGCTCCCCTTCACCAAGCGGCAGCCATGGAACTTCAGCCTTCGGCTTCCCGGAGCCATCAGCAGCGCCTGGCGCGGCTCACTCTCCTTCCTCCGCCTGCTTCCCGGCCTTCCGTGGTCTCCCGCTCCAGGTTTCCCTCCTGCCTCTCCAACTGCTTTCTGCTTTTTTTTTTTTTTTTTTTTTTCTCCTTTGCTCTCCTGCCTGGGTCCCTGTCCTGGGACCTCTTCTCTTCTCTGTCTACACCTGCTCCCTCTCTTCCAAGCTCATGGCTGTGGATTCAAATTACACGCACATGACTCACACATTTGCATCTCCACTTCTTTTCCCGCCTGGACTCTGGACGCCTTGATCCAGCTTGCGGCCCGACCTCTCTGCTGGGATGGCTGGTACACAAACCGAACGTGTCCAGGACGGAACCTGTGGTCTCCCTCCAACCTGCTCTCTCCACTTCAGTGGCGGCTCTACTCCTGTAGCTGCTCAGGCCAAAAACACTGAAAGTCCCCCGGACGCCTCTCTTTTTCTCACACCTCATAGCGAATCAATGAGGAAATGCTGTTGAGTGGCCCTCCAAAATACTTCCGAATCTCACTACCTCTTCCTGTCTTCCCTGCTACTGCTGTGGTCCCAGCCTCTCTGCTTTTCCTAGATATTTTCAGTATCTTCTCATTGCTTTCCCATCTTCCCTTACACTCTATCTGGAATGAATTTTTTTTTTTTAGATGGAGTCTCCCTCTTTTGCCCAGGCTGGAGTGCAATGGTGCGATTTTGGCTCACTGCAACCTCTGCGTCCCTGGTTCAAGCGATTCTCGTGCCTCAGCCTCCCAAGTAGGTGGGATTACAGGCTTGTGCCACTGTGCCCAGCTAATTTTTGTATTTTTAGTAGAGATAGGGGTTCACCATGTTGGCCAGACTGGTCTCGAACTCCTGGCCTCAAGTGATCTGCCCACCTTGGCCTCCCAAAGTGCCGGGATTACAAGTGTGAGCCACTGTGCCTGGGCCGGAATGATTTTTTTAAATGTCAGTCAGAACGCGTCATTCCTTTTTCCAGTGGCCCTGGAACACGTCTCCTACAGCTCCTGCTCATTCACCCTGCTCCACCCACACAGGCCTTCACTTTGGTCCTTGAATATGTCAGGCACATTTGCATCCCGGACCTCTTGCACTGGCTGCTTCCTCTGCCTAGAACACTCTTCCCCGATGTATCGCCATGCCTCACTCTGTTTCTTATTCAAGTCTTTGCTCAATTATCAACCTCTCTACAAGGCCTACTTTGGCAACCCCGTTCAGTCTGAGATCCCCTCTCCAGCATCCCTAAACCCATTCTATTGCACCCAGGAAACTTACATTCTTATGCTACCCTACAGAGTGTATTTCTTATATTGACTTTTTATTTTCTCCCTTCCACTAGCATTTAAACTTCTGCTTATTCTAATAAGGAAGGAAAAAGCAATCAGAGATGTAGGAATTGGGAAGGAAATGACAAATCTGTCATTTTCTGTACCTTTTAAGAAATACAGACAGAATCAAGGGACAAAACTCTTGAACTAGTGAGTGGGTTCAGAAAGAGTGCCAGAAACGAGCTTACCCAGGCCGGACTCAGTGGCTCATGTCTGTAGTCCAAGCACTTGGGGAGGCCAAGGCAGGAGAATTGCTTATGCCCAGGGGTTCAAGACCAGCCTGGACAACATGGTGAAACCCTGTCTCTACTAAAAATACAAAAATTAGCTGGGCATGGTGGCATGCATCTGTGGTCCCAGCTATACAGGAGACTGAGGTAGGAGGATCACCTGAGCCTGGGAGGTCGAGGCTGCAGTAAGCTATGACCTTATACTACATTCTTATACTACCTTATATAATTTATTTCTTATATTTACTTTTTATTTTCTCTCTCCCACTAGCATTTGAACTTCATGAGAGTAGGTATTGGTTTGTTATTTTGCTCTACCTTTAGACTCCAGTACAGCGCATAGCACCAAGCAACCATTTTTGTTGCGTGAGCGAATGTGTCCTGTACAGAGTTTTAACTTTTTTTTTTTTTTTCCACAGAGAGTCTGTAAATTCTTGGCTATATTAATATCTTGATAGTTAGAGTTTTAGTTCTTCTTTAGCGGCATCTTATTTTCGACAACGTGTTCTAGTTGCAATGTCATCGCATTTTTGCAGGGTAAACTGATTTCTTTGTTGTTGTTGTTGTTGTTGTTGTTGAGACGGTCTCGCTTTGTTGCCCAGGCTGGAGTGCAGTGGCGTGATCATGGCTCGCTGCAGCCTCGATCTCCCAGGCTTAGGTGACCCTCCTACTTCAGTCTCCTGTGTAGCTGGGATCACAGATGCACGCCACCATACCTGGCCAATTTTTTGTATTTTTAGTAGAGACAGGGTTTCATCATGTTTTCCAGGCTGGTCTCAAACCCCTGGGCATAAGCAATTCTCCTGCCTTGGCCTCCCCAAGTGCTTGGATTGCAGATGTGAGCCACTGAGTCCAGCCTGGGTAAGCTCATTTCTGGCACTCTTTCTGAACCCACTCACTAGTTCAAGAGCTTTGTCCCCTGATTCTGTTTGTATTTCTTAGAAGGTACAGAAAATGACAGATTTGTCGCTTCCTTCCCAATTCTTACATCTCTGGTTGCTGTTTCCTTCCTTATTAGAATGAGCAGAAGTGGTATCACGGACATGCTTGTCTTATCCTAAGTTTAAAGTGCTTCTAGCATCTCTCCCTTGACATTTGCTGTAAGATTTTGGTATATAAGCTTTATGAAGTTTAAGAAACTGATTTTTATTGCAGAGACCTTTTTAATCATAAAATATACACTGAAACCTGTCAAATACTTTTTCATTCCTGATCGAAATGGTCATGGGATTGTACATACTTTTTGTCTATGAATGTTGTAGATTTTTCTTTGCTTTCCTAGAATAAACTCTATTTGGTCACATTGAATTTTTAAAAAAATACATACAGTTAGATTTAGCTAGCTAATGTTTTATTTAGAATTTTTGCTGAACAAATGACTTAGTAAAATAAAGAACAAAATGAGTTTGCAAATATAGATATGTGTATGTGTATGTGTATGTGTGTGTGTGTGTGTGCGTGCGCGTGTGTGTGTGTAATTTGCATTGTCGTTTTCTGGTTTTAGAATTAAGATTACATTGGTCTCTTAAAGTGAGTGTGTCCGATTTATTTTGCTCTTTTTAATATTTTGTGAACATTTTAGATTAAGATAACTTCGGAATTAATGGTTTCTTGAATGTTTGGGAGACCTAACAAAGGAAATGATCAGCGAACGAAGGTCTTTTGGTAGCAGAGATCTTTGACCACTACTTCAGTTTCTTTAACATTTACTCTCTTTTTTAGTCTTTTTCTCCTGGTACCAGTTTTGGTATTTGAGTATCTTTCTCCCCTACTGCACCCCAAGTGAACCTTCCCCATCCTGGGCAGGCACAGCTCCCTACTGTACCCCAAGTGTCTTCAAAAGCAATTGCAACAAATTGAAAATAGACATGTGGGACTTGATTATACTAAGGAGCTTCTGTAAAGCAAAATAAACTATCAGCAGAGTAAACAGCCAATTTTCCTAGAAATAGATCCTTTCTAACCTAGGTCCCCAGATTTATTACGATATGGGTGTTCTTACACTATTTCAAATCTCATTTTGCCCATAGTTATGTCCCCTTTTTATTTTATATTATATTTATTTATATATTTTCTCTCTCACTCTCTTGGTCTTTCTCTTCTTCACTATTTTGATGATTCTTGCCAAAAATGTGTCTTCTGAATTTTTGTAGGTCTGGGAACCAGATTCTGAGCCTCTGAGATTTGCATGCTGGGGACATATTGAAGAATATTTTCTTTTGAGGGGTGAGAGGAATATGATTGGGTGGAGGGGGACAGTGAACTGTGATTGAGTTGCCCTTGGTTGAACGCAGGTCATCAGTGGATCCTGCTGGGAGCCCTGGAGTTAGGATGGCCCTTGAAAGCTGTCCCACTGAGGCAAGAGGGCTGAGCCTTCGGCCCCCGCCGCCCCCCTCATCAGATGCAGGTGGTCCCAGCAAAACCTTAGGAAAGGCAGCTTCCTTTGCCAAGGGCAATTCCTAGATGACTCAGTGCTGAAAAGGGTAGGGTGGCAGACCTGGGAAGTATGCGACAGCATCTACTATCTCACATTCCTGGAGCATCTACTCCAGATCAACTCAGATCTACTCCCTTCACAGAGCAATGTGCTTTCAAAGGTGTGCTGAAACCAGCTTGTAACAGATTGTGACAGCAGATTGTTAGACTTTTCAGGAATTTTGCAGGACAGTTGTTAAGCCTTCGGTAGCTTGAAATAGGTTTTGGAGGAAATTTTTACACCACGGTAATTGGCAAATGCTGCAAATTAGTGTCTTTTTCCCCTTTTTTCTAACAGATGATGTAGCAGCGCATAATCATGCTTCATTAAACAGCTGCACCAGCATTCTGGCTGATCTCCTTTCCTGGGGAAACTCAGGAGAGCCCTGTAGTCCTGTAGTCTTTATTGCTCAAGCTCATCTCAAAGCCACAGCGGTTACTCATCTTCTCCCTCCACCCTTACACATTATGTATTCCCCTGCTCTTGGCTGAGTAGCACTTCTGGTCTAAGTGGCTGACCTCATGGGGGTGACCTGCACCCTCATCCTAAGGAGTCTGAACACCTGGCTACCATGTTGACATAGAACTACACTTGGACATTTGTTGTCAAGATTGGGCAGGGGTGTAATAAAAGACACACAGTGGATCACCTGGGTACCAGTGTGATCTTTCCTACCGCCACTCATGACAGTAGCCTTACCCACCCCAATGAGCAGGGTCAATGGCCCCTGCTGGGAGGGAAATACTTTTCTGTCTGGTTGGTCTCTCGGCACAAGAAGCTTAAAGAGAGTGGGCCAGAACCACAATAGGACTCTTACTGTGTGCCCTGGAAGAAGCATTCCCTCTCTGTCAACTAGGACCTTATATCCACAGCACCTGGAGTGTGGGCACGAGAAGCACAAATTTCCCAAGCAGATCACTGAGAGTAATGGGGAGCAGGGCCACTCCGTCGCCCCCTTTTGTTCTTGTGACCATTTATCGGAGACAAACCACCATATGAGGTCCTTCTTGAAGGGTTTAGGCTGCCTCCTGGAGGATGGTGGTTCATCTTTGCAGGTTATCGCCTCCAAGCTGCTGCCTCAGTTGCGTCTTCAAAAGGTGATTCCAAGCCTTCACTAAATTAGCAGCTTCCATGTGTTGTATTATATGATAGGACTAAGGGATTGCATGCTCTGGTATACACTGCTACACTTCTTTTCTTGTAAAGTGGGTCTCTTGACCCAGTGCAATGTTATATAGGCTGTTTAGTTGGTGGATAAAAAAGTATGTGTGCGTGTATATATACATATAGTTTTAAAAATTTTATCAGATTGTGCTGCTGGCTGAGCTTTCTAGGAAAGAAAGGCAAAACCATACCCAGAAAATGTGTTGGTTCCCATTGAGAGGCACTGCTGCATCAGAAAGGGGTCTGATGTAATTAACTTGCAAAGACATGTCTTGCTAGTCTTCTCCAGGGATGATGGTGTCTTGGAGGCTCAGAGGTAGTCTCTGTCGCTTGCAAATTGGACATTGGGTCGTAGCAGTAGTGAGATCAGCTGGTGAATAGGAGCCCATGCTTTTGGGCTCGTGCGTAACCTTCACCCTTGCCATTACGGCTTCTTCGTTCAGGAGCCTGCTAGTGTGGCTGGTGACAGAGGCTGGCTACAGTAACTGGCCAGGTCATTCTGCCCACGTGCTTGTTTAGTGCCCTTTTCATGGTGAATTGTCTCCCTGGGGCATTGGCATGTGATTGGAAGATCTCTCTTATGTCCATTCAGTTGCTTCTTCCAAATTCTCTTTTCCAGGCCCTGAATCAAGCAGCTAAGATATTTGGTATTGAGTCAAGGTCTAGGTTTATTTTGGGTCATTCATCTCTGTCAATTGCTTGGAATGTAGTATTACTATCAATTGATCTAAATATTGAAACATTGACCAAAAATCGTTTTAAAATTTAAAAAGAGTAAATGCAAATTTCTGCAATGAGTTTTCTTTCCCTGACTGCGTGTGCCATGCTTTTGAGAAAGAACTGGAGACTTAACTGACAATAAGTTAAAAATGGGACAAAACATAAGGCAATGGAAATGCTCAGGCCACATTCATAGAAAAACTGTGTCACATCATTTCCTTCGTTGCCTGTGGTGGGCTGACAGCACTTAGAGTGTGTATCCATTTATGGGGGTGACGTATTTTCTGAAGGGATGCCCAGATTAAACCAAGCCCAGGACTGGTTACAGGAATGAGAAACATTTAACTGAGGAGGAGAGAAATTTGGGGTGAACTTGTTGCCAGAATATAGTGATGCATTAGTGCTGGCCCATGAACCAACTGTATCCAAATCTGTGGAGGAAATTCTTAAAAGATCCCAATTTCTAGGATGAAACCTAAGATCGTGCCCCGCTCTAAGAATCTATTATAAGATAAGGGAGTTGTGTTTTTACAGGCTACCATGAAGAATCAGGTATCATCCCGGGGAGCATGTCGTAGTCCATTTGGGCTGCTATAACAAGAACAGAATACCATAACCGGGATGGCTTGTACACAACAGACATTTATTTCTCACAGTTCTACAGGCTGAGAAATCCAAGATCAAGGTGCCAGCAGCCCTGGTGTCTGGTGTAGGCTTGCTTCCTGTTCATAAAGGGCACCTTCTCCCCTGTGTCCTCACATTGTGGAAGGAGCAAGGCAGCTTTCTGGGACCTCTTTAATAAGGACACTAATCTCATTCATGAGAGTTCCCTCCCCATGACCCTAATGACCTCCCAATGGTCCCACCTCCTAATACCATCACACTGGCAGTTAGGATTTCAACACATGAACTTTCGGGGAGGGACCTAAACATTCACACCATAGTGGAACATTACCAGGGAAGAATAAACTGGGACCCACATAGAACAGGTGTAGGTGTAGAGTGATTCAAGTGAAAAAACCCAAACCAAGCAAATAACCAGGTATAGCCATGAGTGGAACAGGCTTCCTCCTGCTGTGGAAAGCTCTGTGTCATTAGAAATATTTAGGCAAAGTTTGGGTTGTGGGGATTCTATCAAAAAGAATTCCAGCTTTGGGAGGGAAGTTAGTTTAGAAAAGCTCAAAGGTTCTTTCATTTATTCAACATATATTTGCTGAGCACAAACTATATGGCAAAGGTTCTAGGGCTGAAGAAGACAAGTCCCTGCCCTCTGGGAGCTCACATTCTGATAGAATGATTTCAATGAAGTCCAGATTTAAAGAGGGTCAGAATAGAAGAAGGAGAATCCTAAGGCCTGATTAGGGAAAAATTTGACTTAGAAATAAATGTATTCCTATGTTCCTAGCAAAGAGTTAACTGGAAAAAAAGAAATAGGAAAAATCGATTTTAAGTGTGAATATAGGCATTAGAAAATTGGCAGTATATGAAGTGTTATCAAGTATTCTGAATACACACACACACATATATATATTATAAATTTAGCATTGTTATATTTAATAGAATGAAATCATGCTGCTTAATTAGCCCACAAATGGAAGAGAGTAACAGTTTGGCAGGTTGGCAGTCCTAGAAGGGAAACACATGGGCGTATTTCCTCTCTTACTCACTGGCCTTGGTAAGGTGTTGGTGCAGGCAGTTAAGCTTTTGAGAAAAGGATGCTGACTCAGGAAGGTTTTTGAGCTTTCCTTGAGCTTCAGTAAGAGGAAATTTAAATCTGAACATTCCCTTGCTTCCATGATTAGCTTAGACGTCATAATAAGAATAATGTCATTGTATTAAAGGTATTCAAACTCTATGGTTTAAAAAAGTAGCTTAGGGTTCTAAGGAGTTCTTTGGTATTCTTTTTGAATTTAACGTTACATTTTAAAAACTTTAAAAATACACAGATTAGGACTTCTATTTTTATCAATGATGTAATCCACATACCCCAAAACTGTTGTTTTTTATAGCAAAACAATAGTTTTGTCATAGAAAACAAAACAAAACAACTAGAAATAATGGATAAAATACAACCAAGATTCTTCTAAATTCAAGGTTCCACTTGTAAGAAAGTGAGGGACACATTTAGGCCACAACAGAGCAGAACCTAAGAAGCAGAGCAGTCAGAGAGGAATGATGCTGCTACTGCCTTGGGAGATTGGCTCATCTTCCTAACCAAGGGGTTTAGATTTTAATACCCATGCTGGGAAAGGAGCATCATGTTGGGCCAACTTATGGTAGAAACCTGGAACTGAGAACATTTATATGAGGTCAGGACCTACAGACTGTTGCATCTTCTATAAAAGGGCAGATTAGAAGAATCATCTCCTCACCAGGGCAGGTGACAAGGAAGCATGTCTGCTGTGGCTCAGACTTTGGGTGGAAACAAAGGAATCTGTTCACCTGCCCTCAGGTAGGGGTGGGGCTTGCATTTGCTCTACCTACAGAGTCTGACAGCCACCAACCCATCCAACTGAGCAACGAACCAAGGTGGTCTAGGCTGATAATTTCCCTGGGTGTCTAGCAGAAACAAACAGCTTGTGGGGCCACACTCTTAAATTAGACCATAATCTAGTTATTTTATCCATAATTACAGAGAGAGCTCCACTGAGATGAGCTCACAATTAGAAATGACAAAATCAACTCGCCATGCAGGAATGTCAGTAGGCACGTCAGCACAGGACAGGACCTTCAAGATCCTCAGGTGAAAGAATACTTGTTACACACTATGAAATACTTATTTTAAAATAATTAAGGACATTAGAAAGAACGAAAAAAGAAAAAAGACACAAAAAGACCAGAAGAATTGCAAAGGAATCAACAGAACTTCTATAAATGAAGAAAGCTATTGAAATTAAAACCTAAATGGGGCAAGGAGCCAAATAAATGAAATAAAAATCAGACATGAAGAAATTATCTAGAAGATGAGAGAGAGGGAGAGAATATAAAGGCAAGGTCAGTAGAATGGAAGATAGAATGAGAGATCCCAACAGTTGTGTAATAGAATTTCCAGAGAGAGATAATAGAAGAAATAGAGGCAATATTCAAAGAAATAATGGCTGAGCATTTTCTAATTTCCATGAAGGAAATGAAACCTTAGAGTCAGGAAGCACAATGAGACCTAAGCAGCATAAATTTAAAAAAAAAATAAGAAATCAGTATCTAGACACATAGCAACGAAACCACAAAACCCTGGAAACAAAGGTCCTACCTAAAAGTAACCAGGAGCAAAGTCAGGTTAAATGCAAGAGACACAGGACATTGGACACCATCAGACTTCCCAACAGAAGCAATAAAAGTCAGAAGACAATAAAATAATAATAAAAATAATAGCCAGCCTTATTTAGGGAATTGTTGTGTTCTAAGTGTTTTACATTTATTATCTCGTTTAATTTTTGCAGTAACCCTGTAAGATGTGAGCTGATATTATTCTTATGTTTCTAATGAGAAAACTGAGGCAGAGAGACTGAGTCATTTGCTAAGGTCAGATAGTTCCTAACTGGCAAAGTCAGGATGGGATCCCAGGGATTCTGAGGATGGAGCCTGTGTTTAATAACTATTATGCCAAACAAGAGCATTTTCAAATATCTGACAGAAATTACTATCAATCTAGAATTCTAGAGCCAGGTAGCAATCATTGAAGAGTGAATGCAACATAAATGGAAAGTAGCAAACTTTCAATGAAAAAGACTACTAAAAAACAAAAGCACAGATTATATAAAATAAAAATAATGAAGACTAGTTTTGGGCTATAAATGAGGTAAGATGCAATGCAGGACAATGCCATGTAACCTGGGGAAGGGTGACTGGAGTCCACATTGTGATGTTTTTGCATTGCGCAGGAGGATGAGAGAGATTGGACTAACTTTGGACTTTGTAAGTCACATATGCCTAGTCTAATTTTAAAGGTTACTAGCAAAGGGATATGTAGGAAACGAGTGCTCAGTGTAGGCAAAAGAAACCCGCACTTAGAACATTTCTCAGCAAGGTAACTTTACTTCTGCAGAAGGGTGCTGCTTGCGCCTGTTACAATTGCAAAAGCACACTGAACAAAGGAGGAAAGGAGTTTTTAATCCTAATGCAGTTCCTGTTTCTGTGTCCTTCTCCTATTGGCTGGGGTTGGACCGCACAATCTAAGCTAATCTCGATTGGCTAAGACTTAAACTTTTTCCAAAAAGGGGAAACGCGCGATTTGCATTTGAAGAAGAAGGGGGCTAGGATTGATTTACAACTTCTACAACTTACGACCAGAAAGTTGAGTCTTTGAAGAGGAACTTAGTTGCCCCAACAGATAGAAAGGGAAAATAATTTCCAAACAAATCTAGGGAAAAGTAGGAATAGAGGAAAGTTGATTTATCTGATACTTATTTTGATATAAGTTTTCAGAGTTGTATTGATTTTCTTTTCCTGGGTTTTTATTTTTGGGTGTGAATTTACATGTGACCTTCATGTTGAGAGGAAGGACGCTAACTTTCATTGAGCACCTACTCTGTGCCTGGTGTTTTGCATATGTTACTGGAGTCAATCTTCACAGTAAACCTGTAAGGGAATTAGTATTATTCCCTGTTTACAGATAAAGAAACTAAGGCTCAGAGAGTTTACATAACCTGCTCACAATCATAGAGCTTTTGTGAGCCAGAACATAACTTCAAAGTCAACTGTCTGACTCAGAGTCCAGGATAGTTCTCCACTTTACTAGAATTTCCAAACCCCTGAGGAGCAGAGAGCTCTGAAAAGGGGCTCTGGAATCCCAGTGTGCCCTCAACCGTGGGAGTATCCTGGATAAAGAATCTCTGTGCAAAGATGTGGAAAGATCCTTGTGAAATAGAAGGTGCAAATGCATTTAAAATCTAGGTGGCCTTTTGTCAGTGTTTATCTTCTCAGGCAGCAGATGTTATTATGTGAAGGGATCCAGGACCTCTTTTTTTAGGTAAAGAAAAAGAAAAAAGCAAGCAGTCTTCTTACTAAATACATGGGAATCCCTGAACTTGGCTTTTCACCCAAGACCCACAAAAACCCCAGTGCATTTGCACCGTAAGAGGTGCTTTCCGCATGGCTGTGACTCCACTGTCAGAAGGGCACGTCTCCACTTCCGCTGCCTTCCTAAAAGATGACAAATCCTCTATCTGATGTGGCTTGGATTTGTGTCCCCACCCCAATCTCATGTTCAGTTGTAATCCCCAGCGTTGGAGATGGGTCCTGGTGGGAGGTGACTGGAACATGGGGGCGTTTTGAAACTGCCTTTGCAAAATTATAACTGAGGAAATCATGACAGTGAAAGGGATCAGACCTAACTGACTCTACCTTGCTTCTAACCCTTAAGCTGTCCTTGTTCATTCCTGGGTATAGGCTGAACTAACTTTGGGACGGAATTCAGTTCGTCATTTGACTCTAAAACAAAATTGATAACAGCCCTTTCCCTTTTTGCCTGGGAACCAGTCTGCCTTTGCAGGACTAACAAATTAGCTACAAGATTAGAAATTATAATTTAAGGGTTATTCAGCCTCTGGCTCCAAGAGTTTGCACCTCACCAAATTGCTCCTGGGGATCTCATCACTATTGTGAAACCTAAGCTCAGTGCTTGACGATATTTTGCAGACCCTGCACTTGATGGGTCAGCTGACACCACCCAGACCAGTAATCTGGCCCAACCAGTTCTGCCATCACACCCAGGAACAGAAGACATTCAGAAAACCTAACTTCAGCCCCCTATGATTCCATCTCCAGCCTGACCAATCAGCACTCCCTACTTCCCAAGCCCCTACCTGCCAAATTGTCTTTAAAAACTCTGAACCCCCAACGCTCAGGGAGACAGATTTAAGTAATAATAAAACTCTGGTCTCCCACACAGCTGGCTCTGAGTGAATTACTCTTTGCCACTGCAGTTCCCCTGTCTTGATAAATTGGCTCTTGTCTAGGCAGCGGGCAAGGTGAACCTATTGGATGGTTAACAGTTTTCTCATGAATGGTTGAGTGCCATCGCCCTTGGTTGTGACAATGAGTGAGTTATTGTAAGGTCTGGTTATTTAAAAGTGTGCAGTCGCTCTCCCTTCTCTCTCTTCCACATGCTCTGCTCATGTAAAACGTGTGCCTGCTTCTCACTCTCCTTCGCCATGACCGAAAGTTTCCTGAGGCCTCCCCAGAAGCCTGTCAAGCTTCCTGTACGGACAGGGAGCTGTGAGCCAATTAAACCTCTTTTCTTTATAAATTACCCAGTCTCAGGATTTCTTTATAGCAACATGAGAAGGGACTAATACACTGCCCTTTTTGGTTTAACCCTATATGCCGTGACTGATCTTAAGATTTTAGTTACCAATTAGGTAGGATTCAAATAAATCTCTACGTACAGCTTCCCTTCTTCCGCTCTGGATTTCAGCCTACCCTGCACGCATTCATTCAGCCATCACTTGTTGAGGGCCACTGTGTGTCAGGCCTGTTTCTCAGTGAACCCGCACACAACCCTTTGGTCCAAGGCTGTCACAGAGGCTCGCCCAAGGTTATGAGCTTGTAAACAGAAGGGCCTTACCTTTAGATTCATTGTGTAGAGCTCCTGCCACTTTACTAGTATTCACTTTTATTATCGCCTCTCTGTCCTTGACACATCTACATGTTCTCTAAATTGATATGGTGCAACACTTCCTGCATTTTATCAAGGGAGGGGTGCAGTTTGCTTTGCTGTAACACTTTATTTTTTTTTTTCCCTTGAGGCGTTTGACCTGCGGTGTGTCTGGCCGAGCACTGCCATGGATTAAGTCAGTCCTGGGACCAAGCAGGTAGGATTCTCAGACATTGCTGAGGGGAAGGACAGCTCAGGCTGGTTTCTTGCCTTGTCAGGGCCATAGCTGTGGGGACATTGGTGAGGGTACAGACTCTGGAACTCGCTCTTGGGGGATCTGGAAGGACAGCAGGCTCAGCTGAGTGCAGCCTGAAGGCCCGTGTCCTAGGGAAGCAGGTTGGATGAATGGATTTGAGTCAGAACAGAGCCATGTCATCTTTAGACTTGAAGACTGTCCAGGGAGCGAGGCAATCTGAGCAGAAATAGGCTCTACTTGGCCTGGTTTTGCCAGTCCAGGCCTAGCTGCTGCCTGCTGCCTCTGTGTCCTGCCTCACCGAGTGTCTGTGCTTTCTTTAACACGGAGTTGATTTTGAAAAACGACTTAGCAATAAGCTGTTCCTTTCTTTTTCTGGTGATTTTTAAATGACAACATAAATGCAAGGTGGGTAGGTGGACTAGGGACAGTTACCTACCTCTTGGGAGGAGGTGGCAGAGGTATTTGATGCTACTGCCCCTGCTGGCCACTTACTGTCCTGGCCAGTGGGGCAAGGTCTAGGCCAAGAGCGGTGAACAGATCCCTACACCACTAACAGGTGGGAGTCCCTGGAAATGGGGATATTGTGAGTTAAGTCTATGAGAAATGTGTGTGGGTAGATATGAGGCCGTCCTGCCAAGGGGCTTGTAGAGAGCAGTTAGGATGCCCTGGCTACTCTCGTTTTGTCATTTATTATATGACATTGGCAACGCAGGTGGTAACCTTTGATACAGTCACTTAGTAAAGCCAAACTTCAAAGAAATGGCAAATTCTCCATCTGTAGGTAACTTTCTAACTAATCACAGGGCAGCTAAAGGTGTTCTGAAATGAGATGGTCTATCACATAGGTGTGCTAGCAAAATAATGGCCCTGCAAAGAGATCCACGTCTTCATCCCCGGAACCTGTTCCTATGTTGAGTCACATGGAAAGGCAGATTGAAATTGCAGATGAAATTAGGTTTGGTAATCAACTAACGTGAAATTAGAGACGTTACCTTGGATTACCCAGGTAGGCCAATTAGAATCATGAGGGTTCTTAAAAGTGGAGGAGGGAGGCAGAAGGACCTGAAGGATGACAGTGTAGGGAGGACTCAACTGGCTGTTGCTGGCTTTGAAGATGGAGGAGAGGGTCAAAAACCAAGGCATGAGGGTGGTCTCCAAAAGTCAGACATGGCAAGAAAATGAATTCTCCCCTAATGCGTCCAAAAAAGAAGGTAGCCCAGCTGCTGTCTTGATTTTAGCCCCATGAGATCATGAGAGACTTCTGCCCTCCAGAACTATTAAGATAATAAATTTGTGTTGTTTTAAGCCACTGAGTTTGTGGTCATTTGTTACCACAGCCACAGGACACTAATACATTAATACAGTAGACAAGAGCATGAGCGCAGAAATCAGACAAGCCTGGGTTTACATCTTGGTTTTGTCTTAACCACTGCTTATTCTTGGGTGAAAAAAAACAGAACCTCTCTCAAGTTCCAATGAACATAATATTTTCTCTATTTTACTACTTTTGTAACAGTTAAATGGGAAAATGTACATGTCAGAGAACAAATAATTACGAAACAGTTACCATCATGTGCCACGTAACATTTCTGTCAATGACAGAATGTACGTACAATAGTGGACCCATCAAATTATATTTGTATATGCCTTTTGTGAATGATGACACGTTTAGATAAATACCATTGCATTACAACTGCCTGCAGTATTCAGTAGTGTAACATGCTGCACATGTTTGCTGGCCCAGCTGTGTCGTCAGTTGCGTCATCGGGTAGCCTGTCCTGTGTCCGCAATTGGCTCCTTCTGGTGGGTTCTTGGTCTTGCTGACTTCAAGAATGAAGCCGTGGACTCTAGCGGTGAGTGTTACAGTTCTTAAAGATGGTGTGTCCAGAATTTGTTCCTTCAGATGTTCAGACGTGTAGGGCGTTTCTTCCTTACGGTGGGTGTGTGGTCTCACTTGACTTCAAGAGTGAAGCCACAGACCTTCTCAGTGAGTGTTACAGCTCTTAAAAATGGCGTGTCCAGAGTTGTTTCTTCCTCCCAGTGGGTTGGTGGTCTCCCTGACTTCACGAGTGAAGCTGTGGACCTTTGCGGCGTTAGTTACAGCTCTTAAAGATAGTGCAGACCCAAAGAGTGACCAGCAACAAGATTTATTGCAAGAAGTGAAAGAACAAAACCTCCACACTCTGAAATGGGACCCCAGCGGGTTACCAGGGGGTGGCCTGCTTTTATTCCCTTATTTGGCCCCACCCATATCCTGTTGATTGGTCCATTTTACAGAGAGCTGATTGGTCCATCTTACAGAGTGCTGATTGGTCCGTTTTACAGAATGCTGATTGGTCTGTTTTGACAGAGTGCTGATTGGTGTGTTTACAAACCTTTGGCTAGATACAGAGTGCTGATTGGTGTATTTACAATCCTTTAGCTAGACAGAAAAGTTCTCCAAGTCCCCTACCCCATCCAGAAGCTCAGCCAGCTTCACCTCTCAATAGCGATAGGCTGTACCATCTACTCCGGGTGTGTAGTACCCTGTGCAGTAGGCTATGTCGCTTATGATGTTCACACAATGATGAAATTGCCTAAGGATGCATTTCTCAGAATGTACCCCCTTTGGTAAGCGACGCATGACTGTATTTGCTAGTGGGAAACGTCAGGGTTTTTTAACTGCTAGAAATGAGGAGTTCATGGTGATTACAATAGTTAAGCCTTAAAAACTGCCCTCTAGACAGGATGGGATGAGTCCATAAATGTACCCATTCTGTCAAAAGAAGACTAGTTGTTTGCGGTCAGGAAACGACAAGCAGTTTTGATAATTCAAATGATGCTATAAATGGAAATTCAACTCTTTTCCAATCCCTCCTTTTGGGAAGGCAAATTATCACATTTTCAGGTTGGCACTATCATCTTGGTTTCAGTTTATCATGGAATTAGAATAATCAGTAAGAAATAGAAGCCTCATGACTAACCAATGGTAAGCAAATTAAATGTAAACCATATTACTATTTAGAGTTATTGTAATAATAAATAGTATCAGAATAAAGGAAATATCCTCCTTTAAGGTATAATATATGCAAATGTATAGGACTATCATAAATAATCACTTTGGAGTAGGAACTTATTATAGAAAGAGCATTGACAGACCTCCAGTGCTCTATTTTAAAACATAAAGTGAATTATAATTATCCTCAAAAAAGAAGGATACTTAAATGTAGAACAAAATATCTCTTACAACAAATGAATTGGTAGACTATTAACATACCAGTTTTTGTGCATGAGCATACGTATCCTTCTTCTTAACCTGAAAAGTGTGTATTCACAAAGACATAGCTATGTTAACAATATATTGCTTCTAAATAAATAAGCTAGGAAGATTAAATTTCCTTTTTAATTAGTTAGGATTTTCTTTCTTTTTCTTTTTTTTGGAGACGGAGTCTTGCTCTGTCACCAGGCTGGAGTACAATGGCGAGATCTTGGCTCACCGCAACCTCCGCCTCCCAGGTTCAAGCCATTCTCCTGCTTCAGCCTCCTGAATACCTGGGACTACAGACACGCGCCACCACTCCCAGCTAATTTTTTGTATTTGTAGTAGAGATGGGGTTTCACCATGTTGGCCAGGATAGTCTTGATCTCTTGACCTTGTGATCCACCCACCTCGGCCTCCCAAAGTGCTGAGATTACAGGCGTGAGCCACCGTGCTCATCCAGGATATTCTTATATCCTGAGTTTGATAAGCAGAAGAGCGCTCAAGATAGTTTTGCCTAATCAAAATCTGGAGAATGCCGAACAAACTCAATTATTTTTGTTATTTTTCCCTTTTATACAGTGAAGTAGCCAATATTCACGTGTATTAGTAGCTACTCAGGAAGCCCCAAAGACATTTTAGGTGTAAAAGGCATCTTAGTTTATGATTCTAAATTTGGAGACTAAATTTGGGCAAAACAATATTAAAATGATTATTCAGGATAGATTGATTACAGAATAAGAAATAGTTGTTATATTGGTATCCACATTAGCAAGAGTGAAAATACACATTTAAAAATGAGCATGATGAAAGTTAACATAATAATAATTAAGAATTATAATTCTTTCTAAAGATGAATCTGTATTGCCTCATCTAACATAACCTAAGACACCTACTTCTGGTGCTCGCCAATGTGAATTAAGCCCAGTATAGCTTATTTTTACCACAGGTTACAACTAAAAACTCCAGTCAGACACAGAAAGCAAACACCTGATGCTAGCCAAACAAATCTACAGATTCAATTCAATCACTGTCAATATACTAATGACATTCTTCACAGAAATAGAAAAAACAACCCTAAAATTTGTCTGGGACCACAAAAGACCCCAAATAGCTAAAGTAACATTGAGCCAAAGGAATAAAGCTGGAGGCATCACACTACCTGACTTCATAATATACTACAAAGCAGTAGTAATAAAAACAGCATGGTATTGGTATAAAAACAGACACATTGACCAATGGAACAGAATAGAGGACCCAGAAATAAATCCATGTGTCTATAGCCAACTGATTTTTGACAAAGACATCAAGAACATACGTTGGGGAAAGGACGTATTCTTCAATAAATGGTGCTAGGAAAGCTGAATAGCCATATGAAAAAGAATGAAACTAGACCCCTATCTCTCACCATATAAAAAACCAACTCAAAATAGATTAAAGATTTAAACATAAAACCAGAAATGATAAAACTACTAGAAGAAAACAGCAGAAATACTTCAGGACATTAGCATAGGTAATGATTTTATGGGTAAGACTTCAAAAGCACAGGCAACAAAACCAAAAATAGACAAATGGGACTATATGAAACCAAAAAGCTTCTGCACAGCAAAGAAAACAATCAACAGAGTGACAAGATGACCTGTTGAATGGGGGAAAATATTTGTAAACTATTCATCTGGCAAGGAACTAATTTCCAGAATATACAAGAAACTCAAACAACTCAATAGCAGAAAAACAAATAATCTGATTAAAGAATGGGCAAAAGATCTGAATAAGCATTTCTCAAAAGAAGATGTAGAAATGCCAACAAGATATGAAAACATGCTCAACATTAGCAATCATTAGGGAAAAGCAAATAAAAATCATAATGAGCTATCATCTCACCCCAGTTAGAATAGTTGTCATCAAAAAGACAAAAAATAATAGATGTTGGTAAGGGTTAGGAGAAAAGGGAACTCATATACTACTGGTGGGATGCAAATTAGTATAGTCACTATGGAAAACAGTATAAAGATATCCCAAAAAACTAGAAACAGAACTGCCGTATGATCTAGCAATCCTACTACTGGATATTTACCCAAAGGAAAAGGTATCAGTATATCAAAGGGATACCTGCACTTCCATTTATTGCAATACTCTTTACAATAGCAAAGATATGAAATCAACCTAAGGCTCCACCAATGGAAGAATGGATAAAGGAAATTTGGTATATATATATGGTATATGGTATATATAAAAATATATATAGTGTATATATATACATATACACACACACACTATTCATCAATTAAAAAGAATGAAATCACATCATTTGCAGCAACATGGATGGAACTGGAGGTCATTATATGAAGTGAAATAAGCCAGGCACAGAAAGACAAACTTTGCATGTTCTCACTCATTTGTGGGAACTAGAAAAAATTGAGCTCATAAAAGCAGAGAGTAGAATTTTAGTTATTAGAGGATAAGAAGGGTAGGAGGGAAGGGATGATAGGGAGAGGCTGGCTAATGATATAAAGTTACAGCTACGTGGGAAGAATAAGTTCTAGTTTTTTGCAGCACTGTAGGATGAACATGGTTAACAGTAAGTTTTGTCCAAAAAGCTAGAAGCGAGGGTTTTGAATGTTCACAACACAAATACATGGTAAATGTTTGAGGTGATTGATATGTAAATGATCCTGATTTGATCATTACACATTGCATACATGTATCAAAATATCACTCTATATCCTATAAATATGTACAATTACTACATGTCAACTACAAAGAAAAAGAAAAAAAAAGCAATTACCTGATGACTCTGAAAAGTAAAAATAAAAGGCAAATTCAGGAGAGGAATCAAAGCCCGAAGAAGTGACCCATATGAGGTAAGCTCTCTATTGTCTTTCTTCTTTTCACCTTTTTTTTTTTTTTTTTTTTGAGACAGAGTCTCACTCTGTCCCCCAGGCTGGAGTGCAGTGGCACGCTCGGCTCACTGCAACCTCCGCCTCCCGGGTTCAAGCGATTCTTCTGCCTCAGCCTACTGAGTAGGTGGGATTACAGGCACCTGCCACCATGCCCAGCTAATTTTTGTATTTTTAGTAGAGACGGGGTTTCACCATATTGGTCAGGCTGGTCTTGAACTCCTGACCTCGTGATCCGCCTGCCTTGGCTTCCCAAAGTGCTGGGATTA
Organism: Macaca thibetana thibetana; assembly: GCF_024542745.1. NCBI lineage: Eukaryota > Metazoa > Chordata > Mammalia > Primates > Cercopithecidae > Macaca > Macaca thibetana. Next base: position 157,423,818 of record NC_065580.1, on the reverse strand, counting down.
CAGGCATGAGCCACCGCGCCTGCCCTCTTTCACCTTTTATCTTTGACCTGTGGGTGGTCCTAGTCATGGAACTATGCTTTAGCTGTGGACAACAAGAATCTGATGAAAAACCCCATTTTTCTCGTCACTGTCTGCTATTGAGCCCATCCAGTAATTTCTCTTTCAATTTCAGATGAGGGTATTTTTCAGTCCTAAACTTTCTATTTGCTGATAATGTCTAACTTTCTACTCATTTCAATAGTGTTTACCTTTACTTTATGGAGTATAATTATAATAGCTGCTTTAATGTATTTGTCTGATAATTCCAACATTTGGGTAATCTCAGGGTTGGCATCTGTTGATTGTGTTTTCCCTTGAGAATTGGCTACATTTTTCTGGTATCCTGGATAGCTTGAATATTATGTTATAATATGACTCTGGGTCACATTAAAATCTTCTGAAGAATGTTGATTTTTTTTTTTATTCTTATCATTGTTATTTAAGCACTCAGTCAACCTGGTTACATTCAGACCACAAGTTTTTTCTCACCTTCTCTGGCTCTAGTTTCAAGGTCAGTTCAGTTTTCAACATCAGAATTATCTATACATTCCCAGCTCCCAAGAGGCCCCTTGTCTATTCTTCTCTCCTGAAAAATAAATTTCTATCAGAGTTCTAGCTGCTGCCATTGCTGCCATACAGTTCCATGCAAATGGAGCTCTATTTAGGGTAAAGCAGTAAGAGAAAGGAGAAAGAAAAAATCACTCTTTGGAACACAGAGGTCTCTTTCTCCAGTTTCTCCTCCCTGCCAGAAAGACAAAGCTGTCAATATTGTTTCCAGATTGTTCCACACTACAGCCACACCTTGGGACATGGTCAACAGAGAAAAATTGAAAGGGGAAACCATATAGAGATTCATCCTCCACTCTTAGGCTTTTTAAAAATTTTTTTCGCCTGTAGAGATGGGGTCTTACTATATTGCCTAGGCTAGTCTCAAACTCCTGGGCTCAAGTGATGCTCCTGCTTTGGCCTCCCGAAGTATTAGGATTACAGTCATGAGTCGCCATACCTGGCCCAAATTCAATTTAGTTGAACACATTTTTGTAGTCTAAAAATGTATAAAAGCAACGTTAGTTTAAGACCAGGGGAAATTAATACAGGAAATTTAAGAAGTTCAGATTAACTAAGCTTTCTATGAGGAAGTAAATAAAGTAAATGTACATAAATTAGAATATTATACTACTATTGTTTTTATACTATTATTAAACCAAAGAGAAGGCAGATTATCAAAATGGTTTATTTTTTTTTTTTGAGACAGAGTCTTACTGTATTGCCCAGGCTGGAGTACAGTGGTGTGATCATTCCTCACTGCAGCCTTGCACTCCTGTGCTCTATGGATCCTCCTGTCTCAGCATCCCGTGTAACTGGGACTACAGGCACATGCACCTTGCCTGGCTAACTTTTTGCAGAGACAAGGTCTCACTATATTGCCCAATCTGGCCTTGAACTTGTGGCCTCAAGTGATCCTTCCTTCTTGGCCTCCCAAAGTTCTGGGATCACAGGTGTAAGCCACCATATCTGGCCTCAAAATGATCTAATTTTGAATGATTTGTTTTGATTAAACATTGTTTACTTGTTTGAGAAATTTCTGTCTATATGGATATGAGTGTATAACTCTCTCTCTTTAAATTGTTAACAGTGGTGATTCAGCTGTGTCCCTTCTTATGAGCCAAATATGATTAGCCAAGGCTATTAAATCAACTCTAGCTAAACCTTTCTTTTTGCTTTCAGAACTGCAGTCTCAATAAGAATGTTTTGCTTAAAAGAACCAAAACATTTGAAGCATTAGGAGTTAATTTTTTTCCTTTTGGATTTATTCTATTTAAAATTTATTTAAGTGCTTACAAGTTTGTATTAAGCATTTATTACAGGAAACTTTGTAATCTGATGTGTTAATTTTCTTCTATTTAGTGTTAACTGTCTGAACTAGATAATTCTAGAGTTTGCAGATAATGGCCATTGCAGAATTGAAATAGTTTCTTAAGGAGTGGTGGGGGTGGCGTTAACCATTTCAAACTCAGCTGTCCTAGGCTGAGCACATCAGGGACATAGAAGCGTTTCCCTCTACAGCCTGAGTCCTGGGAAATGTGGCAATTTTTCATCTTCTGACATATTACAGACACACCAAAAAGAAACTGAGACTGGAACCTCAGAGGACAAAACTCTAGAGTGGGTATAGTATATACTGCTCGGGTGATGGGTGCACCAAAATCTCACAAATCACTACTAAAGAATGTATTCATGTAACCGAACACCACCTGTTCCCCAATAATCAATGGAAATACAAAATTGAAAAAAAATAAAGTCTCACAGGAGACTACTGATCAGTTACAACACAAGGCCTGAGCTATGGTACTTGGACAGCTTAGCTTCAACACAGCAAATTGTAGTTTCAGTGAGAAGTCCAGGAGCACTCTGAGCTCGGTTGCCTCTGCAAGGCACCCAGGCTGCAGGAGAGTTGGAAGACCAAGCCTCAGCACTTGAGGGCTCCAGAGCTGTGCTTTTCTGCTTTATAAGTTCCGGCTGGACAATGTCAGTGGACTCACCAGACCGTCCAAGAATAAAACAAAGACCGCCAGTGCTAAATAATACAAAGCCATCTTTATTATTTTGACAGGGAAAGGAACATATGCCAGTGAAGAAATTTACTGAGTGGTGTAATGATTAATTTTATGTGTCTACTTGCCTAGGCCACGGTGCCCTGTTCTTTGTTTCAACAATATAAAGATTTTTTTTAGACGTCATTAACATTTAAGTCAACAGATTTTGAGTTAAGCAGAATCCATAATGTGGGTGGGCCTCCTCTAATCAGCTGAAGGCCTTAAGAGAAAAAGACTGACCTCCCCTGAGCAAGAAGAAATTCTGCGGCCAGATTGCTTTGCTTTTATTTATTTATTTATTTATTTATTTATTTATTTATTTTTTGAGACAGGGTCTTGCTCTGTCACCTAGGCTGCAGTGCAGTGGTGTGATCATGGCTCACTGGAGCCTCAACCTTCTGGGCTAAAGCGATCCTCCAACCTCAGCCCCCTGAGCAGCTGGGACTACAGGCATGTGCCACCATGTCCAGCTAATTTTTAATTTTTTTTTGTAGAGATGGGGTCTTGCTGTGTTGCCCAGGCTGGTGTCAAATTCCTGAGCTCAAGTGTTCTTCCCAACTTAGCCTTCCAAAGTGCTGGAATTACAGGCATGAGCCACCATGCCCAGCCCAGACTGCCTTTCAATGCAACTCTTCCCTGGGTCTCTACTCTTGATGGCCAGCCCAGCAGATTTTGGACTTGCCAGCCCCTAAAATAGTGTGACTCAGTCCTTAAAATCTGTCTCTCTCATTCTCTTCACATCCTATTGTTTCTGTTTCTCTGGAGGACCTTGGATAATACAACTAGTGTGCTGAACAGAAAACTCTGGGGATTTTAACTGCTAGAATGGGGAAGTTCACAGTGATTATGCTAATTAAGCATTGACTTCTGTCTTCTAGACAGGATGAAATTATTCCATGGGTCTATATGCAGTCAGTCAAAATAATTCCCACTGCTCATTGATCAGGAAATTGTCTTCCGTGAAGTCCAATGTGTTCTGACATCCCAGGTCCCAGATGCTCATACTGCAGCTGGTTGGAGCCAGCCGAGATAAAGCACAGCATTCATTTTGATAATGACTTGGCAAGTGCTGCTGTAAGTGGGAAGATTTTCTTTCCTCTAATTTCCTACCAAGATTTTCTTCTGACTAATGTATACTCAGCATACATGAGTTCTCAATAAAAATTGTGTTTTCTTTTTTCCTTTAAGATTCAATAGCCATAAATTGCCACACCAAGGAAATATGGCTAGAGCAAAAGGAAGGCAAGAAGTAAACATTAAAGAAATGAAATAAGATTTTTCCCTCTTTTCCATCAGTGCACTGAGGTATTTTAATGTCAACCATGGCCAGAGACCGTTGAGGCATGAAGGGTTAGAATATGAGTCTTGTTCATACTTCCTGAATCCTCCATTGAGAAACCTGAGTGTTAGGGACTGACTTGTGCCCTCTGTCCCAAATTCTTATGTTGAATCCCTAACCCCCAATGTGACTGTATTTGGAGGTAGGGCTTATCAGGGGGGTAATAAAAGATAAATGAGATCAGAAAGATGAGACTCTAATCTAATAGGATGGGTATCCCTATAAGAAGAGGAAAAGGCATCAGAGACCTCTATCTCTTTCTGCTGTGTAAAAGGCCATGTGAAGACTCAGCAAGAAGGTGGCCGTCTGAAAGTCAGGAAGAGAGCCCTTGCTGGGAACCAAATTTGCCAGCACTTTGATCTTGGACTTTAGTCTTCAGAACTGTGAGAAAATAAATGCCTGTTGTTTAAGTCACCCAGCATGTGGAATTTTGCTATGGCAGCCCATGCAGACTAAGATGCTGAGATAGTCTCTCCTTTGGACCACTGATGGGGGGGAGTCAGCTTGCCTTCTCTGATCTAATAGTTTTGCTCAGTGGAAGGTGACACCAGGCCAAAGACACATTGACTCCATCCTTTACTTGTGTTTTCTTGTAAAATGTAGAATCTGCCATGCCCTGGCTTTAAGTCTTTTGGGGTTTTCTCAGTGGCTGCATGATCACATTCTAATTCTTCAGAAAGTCATTCACAAATCTTCACATTGTGTGGCCAGGCATGGTGGCTCACACCTGTAATCCCAGCACTTTGGGAGGCTAAGGTGGCAGTATCCCTTGAGGCTTGGAGTTCAAGACTAGTCTGGCCAACATGATGAAACCCTGTCTCTACTAAAAATACAAAAATTAGCCAGTGTGGTGGTGCACGCCTGTAGTCCAAGCTATTTGGGAGGCCGAGGCATAAGAATTGCTTGAACCTGGGACACGGAGGTTGTGGTGAGCCAAGATCTCAGCACTGCACTCCAGCCTGGGTGGCAGAGTAAGACTCTGTCTCAATTAAAAAAAAAAAAAAGGCCTTCACATTAAAGCGCCACGCTCCTTCTCTTCCCACATCACTTTCCACTCTATGTCCTCTGTCTTCTAGTACATGGGCCCTGTATTAATCCATTTTCATGCTGCTATGAAGAAATACTCGAGGCTAGGTAATTTATAAAGGAAAGAGGTTTAATTGACTCAAAGTTCCACAGGGCTGGGGAGGCCTCAAGAAACTAACAATCATTGTGGAAGGGGAAGCAAACTTGTCCTTCTTCACTTGGCTGCAGGAAGGAGAGTCCTGAGCAAAAGGGTTTTGGAAAAGCTCCTTGTAAACGTTGAGATCTGGTGAGAACTCACTTATCACAAGAACAGCATGAGGGTAACCGCCCCCATGATTTAATTACCTCCCACAGGGTCCCTCCCGCAACACGTGTGAGTTAACGATTCGGATTACAATTCAAGATGAGATTTGGGTGGGGACACAGAGCCAGACCATATAAGGCCCTGTGTAGCTGGCAGAATAATGATCCCCCAAGATACCTGCCCTCTGATCCCTAATATCTGTGAATATGGCACATTACATGGCAAAAGGGACTTTGCAGGTAGAATTAAGGTCACAGACCTTAGAATGGGGAGGTTATCCTGGCTGATTCAGGTGGGTCCAATATACTCACATGCACTCTTAAAGATGAAAGAGGGAGGCAGACAAGCCATAGAGAATGGAAGAGGCGGGAGAGAGTCACAGTGCAAGAGGGACTCTTTCCGCGGGTGCTGGCTGAGATGAGGATAAGGATAAGATGAGCCATGAGCCAGGGAGGGCAGACGGCCTCCAGATGCTGAGGGCAACCCCTGTCCAACAGCCAGCAAAGAAACAAAGACTTCATGCCTACAACCTCACACAGCTGAATTCTGTCAGCAGCCCCAGTGAGCCTGGATGTGGATCCTCCTCCAGAACTCAGCCCCGATGATACCTCGGTTTTGGCTTTGAGAGACGAAGCACAGAAGCCAGCAGAGCCCGTGAGATTTCTGACCTCCCTTGGGAAGTGTAAGATAATACACTTGTATCGTTTTAAACTATGTTAGTCGCAGTTTATTCCAGAAGCCACAGGAAACATTGCCCCTGCACATGTCCTCATTTGCATGCTTTCTTGCGTGCTGCTGCTGGGAACACCTGTGCTTCAGCTCGCCACTAAGTTAAAATCTCACCTGTCCTGGAAGGCCCAGCTTCCACAGCCACCCTGAGCAGCACTGCCCTGCCCTTAATGACAGAGCAGAATGAATCACCTTCTTTGTGCTTGGAGAATTTTGCTTCTATCTCAACATAGTGCGTGCGGTGAGTGGTTAGCATCTACGCGATGGTTGCCTTTTGCTGCAGTCTGACCCTTGTCCCTAGCCCAGTGCCTGATAGTCTGCCTGTCAATCAAATATTTATTTATTCTATGTTGTGCCACACAGGTGTGTCATAGGTACTAGGTATACAGGGATGCCTAAGTCAGACCCAGAGCCCTTCATTCTCTCATAGACCTTCTAGGCTACACATATTCAGGGCCTCATAAACATCTGCTAAGTTAATTGAACCAAGGCCTCCTAGAGACAAGCCACAATCACCAGGAAGCAGGACTGGCCTGGTCTCTCTGTCAGGGCAGCCTCATGTATATGCACACAGGAGTCTTCCTCCCACAGCATAGACCATCTGCCATCTGCAGGAAGGTGTGGGGCACCAGGAATGCTCATCGCAGGTGGTATTCGCTTCAGCCATGATTTGCCTGGGGCACAATAGAGTGCCACTTTCCTTCTTCTCCTCAAACTTCCTTTTTATAAGGTGACTGCAATAATATTTACACACATAGTTTCCAAAAGGCTTTTTTCACATTCGCAATGACATTTAATTCTAAGGACAAACCTAGGGTACACACAGAAGTAAAGCAAAGAACACATTTGATTGATTACAATTGTATAGCTGTTTTATTTAGTCTTTCCTGCTGAAAAGTCCCAGTTATATAACTACAGGTTAATCAGGGGCTGCTAATGGTTTAGCCTTTTTCTTTCATATAGGCATTTACAAGAAATAGCTGAAGCTAAGTTTTGCTTATGTTGGGAAATCAAGCAAGATCTGCATCTCTTACGAGGCTTAACTGGTTTAGTCTGTTAGCTCAGTAGTGTACCCGACCGCTTCTGGCTTGGAGCTGTTTGGATCGGTGTTTTCACAAATAAACTCTACACTTTTATGGTGCCTCAGTTTACCATTTAACAGAGGCCTCAGAAGAAATCCACTCTGCCGACCCCTCGATCACAGACTTCCAGCCTCCAGAACTGTGGGCGGATAAATGCCTGTTACTTAAGCTGCCCAGTCTGTGGGTCTTATGGCAGCCCAAGCACATGAATCCACTTTCCTGTGGCCTTATTTAAGTTCCCTCCCATCCCTGGCCTCCCTGACCCGCACTGTCTACTTTAATCTCTGTGACCACGTCCCCATCTCCACCATGCAAGTTGGGGGCCAGGCTGGCTCAGCAGGGCCTTGAGCTGGCCTGGGGTAACCCCAAGGCTGAAGATCCACCAGTGATAAACAGAGACACAGAGAGACACATGTCGGGCTGAGCTGGAAGCTGGATGGGAGAGTCAGGGGCTCAGTGCCCGAGAAGAGGCAGGAAGGGTCTCCTGTGCGGCAGGGGTCAAGGGATGGATAGAAGCCTTCGCATGTGGACAACAGACATGAATTGGAAGCTCCTGGAGCCTGCAGGGAAAGAAGCTGAGGTTTCCAGCTGCTTGTCCCGATGGTTGTCTCTGTGTGCAGTTGACCTTGCTGGCCAGAGGGGAGGCAGCTGGGCTGGGAAAGCTGGGAGGCGACCCCCAGCCTCAGGGACATCTTTCCTCGTGCTCTTCAGAGTCACGATTCACACACTTCTCCCCCTTCTTCTTCTGGGAGCCTTCTACAGGCGGGGAATGCTGCTTCCTTAAGGACTTCCAAGATCCACCCTTTGTTTGTGTCCCAGCGTCCACCACTGTGCCGGACACAGTAACTCCCCTGTAGACACAGGTTGAACAAAAGGATCAATTAGGAAATCAGTTTGCAACTGCCCCTTTCCTTTCAGTTTTACAGCTTTTATCTGCAAGGCACGATAGGCTTGGTGGAATGACTGGCCAAGATGGCAAAGCCAGGAGGAATTTGCAGCAGAGATTTTTACCCTCATTTTGGATTTGGTGGGGTCAGGTAACCTGAGGGGGATTCTGGAGGATGGCCGATAAAAACATTCTTGGTTCCAAAGTTTTCAAGAGCTCTGGAGGCAGGTCAGGCATGAAAATGTGAAAATGATGGCTTGTCCTGTAGAACTCTATAAGGAAGAATGGGGCTGAGTCAATTATTGAATAGCAACTTTTCCTTTCCTTTCCTTTCCTTTTTTTTTAACCAGTGGGAAGCTGAACATCTCAGAACATCTATTATTATCACCAAAAACATAGATGTCATAAAATTTATAGCGCTCCATTTAGAGATTGGAAGATCTAGGCATTAAACACTTAAGCCATTTTCTAATGCTATAAAATAAGATTAATGATGTATCCTTTTTAATGATCCCTTTTCTAAGATTAAAATCTTTGATGTGGAAAATGTTCATTGCTGTTCCTATTTCGAGGCCTGGGTGAATTACCTTACCTTCTCTGACTGTGACAGACCCCTGTGCCCACTGCAAAGTTCTAGCTTCCCATTTATTGGGTTTCCCAGGTTTTCTAAATTTATTGATTTAACTCTAGTGGTTCAATTTATTCCAGAAATTTATTCACTAACTGCATGGCACTGCACTTTCTTACACAAGGGAGTTCTTCTATGGTTGACAGTGGAATTATTGTCAGTCATCAATAGGAATACATGAGCATGTCCTGTTTATAGTTCTGCAGGTAGAACTTGGGTAATATGAGGGATCGTGACTTGTTTGCATGAGGCTCCCAATGAGGATGTATTGTTGAAATTTTAATTGTAATTCAGTGGGTAAGCAAGAAATAATAGTTCAGAGCATCGTTCCCCAGAGTCCTTTCATTGTGACCAGGGTTTAAAGTAAGTGGCAAAGTAAACAAAAATGCTACCCCCCAAATATGGAGCAACCCTCCCCCGCCAAACTCTCCCCACCCTGACTCTTGGAGCTTCACTGTGGCTGGAGGCTGCTGTCCCCGGCAGTGCTGCAGCCGTAGACACTGCCTGCTCACGGGACAGACCTGTCTTGTGTCTCAGCACACAGCCTAATGTGCTACTCCTTCTGCAACTATCACTCTAGTTTCAGCATAGCTTTTCCATATTTTAGCCCGAATGGCTGATGCTGGTTGTATTCAGTGATGGGAGACAGAAACTGGAGAACAAAAAGAAGAGCTGCTGCTGCTTCCTCTTTTCTCCCTCCTCAGCCAAGCACGATGCAGAAGGTCAGCTCTTAGAGGAGGAGCAAGCAGGCCAGGCCTGCTTCAGCATCCACTTGTGTGCAACTTAACACTCACATGATAACACCATGCGAAGTTCGCGAACATAAAAACAAATGACATGGGGTCCTCTTCCCCAGATGAGATGAGTAGCATGCAGACCAAAGGACAGCAGTCCCCGCAGTGCAGCGTGCCGCGTACTGCTGCAGAAGGAGGGACGGACGTGCTTGAGGATGAAGCCACTAACTGGGAGTGGGGGAGACAGAGAAGGGGGCATGGGCTGTGGGTTTTGATGGCTGAACAGGAGTTTCCTAGGGACCTGGGGAAGGGAAGAGTGGACAGGACAGAAATAAATAATGCCAGAGTTCTGTGTCACAAACGGTGGACTGTCAGTACGGCTGGTGGGAGGGTCCGTGCAGCACCCAGTCAGCAGTAGAGCTGGGTGGGCAGCTCAGGGCCAGACTATGAATGAGCTTTCTAGTGTGTATGGCTCTGGCCAGGCACAGTCATGGTTTTCAAGCAAGGACTTGATTTAAATAGATCAGATTCTTCTAACATGGAGCTCAGGAGGGAGACCAGGCATAGGGTGGCTACCAAGCGCCTGCCAGAAATGGTGAGGCCTGGGCTGGGGAGGATGGAGAAGCTGGACCCAAAAGACATGCTTAGGGAGAAGCGACTGCGATTTGTGAGGGAGTGAGATGGGAGACCCGCAGCTTCTGACGGGAGTGTCGAGTGGACGGTGACACCATGCACCCAGAAAGGCAGTCATAGAAGGTCCAGCAGGTTGGTGGGGAAGCTGGTGGAAAGGCCCTCGAGGCATCTGCCTGCCTTCTCTGCTTTTCACACCTTGTCCTGCCCTTGTCAGTCTTGTGAGCCTTGGTGAGCGTCGGGGAACTTCACCGGGAGAGGCAGAGCCATGGCCCAAGCTGTGCCCAGCTTGGAGGGGGTGCACAGGAGGAGTGTGGCCTGGAGAAGCCTGCCCACGCCTCCTTCTGTGGGGGCCAGCGGTGGCTTGGGCTGGTGCTCCCACGCTTGTGCATTCTATTAGCCTGTGCTAGTCCACAGGCCAGCGGCTGGGTCTCATCCCAGCAAGGAAATTTGGAGCTTCCCGCTTTCCTCTTGCTTTTCTTTAGACAAGGTATATGGTGAACTCAGTCCTTCCCCAGCTGCTTCTGGGGGGTGTGGCAAAGCACAAAGTGTTGAGATCTCCTGGTTCAGGGAGAGAGGGATCTAGTGCCTGAAAAACGTGACAAGAACACTTGGCTTTTCTGAAAATACTCATCATTCTTTCCTAGCATAGCAGTTATTTTCTGCCCCCGGGCTTTGGTGACAGTGTTGTCTGGTTCCACAGATGTCAAAAACTCAAGTTTATGCAAAGACTTTCACTTCTCAGGCTCCAAAGGCCTCCACAAGCTCCCCTCATCTGTGTTCATGGACTTGAATTTCATGTTGTCGAATGAGTGTCAGGTAGTGGCAGAAATAACGCATGTATCACACATTTATTGATTTATTTCCCTTGGATTTATTTTACTTTAGAACACCATTACCCAAAGCAGAACTCCGGAAATGCTAGTCCTACAACATCATCTTTGAAGAATGGGTTTCATTTTCAGATGCTTGGGAAATATTGCGTTCCCTGTGCTGCTGTTGCACATCAATTCTCAACTCACAGTAAAGGCTCTGAGAAGGCCTGCATTGTAAAACTGTGCAGACAGGGTCTCCCCAAGTTGTCACACACGAGATCCTGGACTCTGCTTAGTGGTTTTCGTTTTTTTTCTAAATGCATTTTGAACAGCCAGGGTACAGACTACCGTGAAGACCACCCTAGGATACACAAACCATGAAAGCCTTTCTAAGTCATGTTGTTGAGTCTGTAAAAGAGGAGGAAATTTGGGAAATGGGCAGCAGGCTTTTCCTGGCCCTCAAGAGAGGATCTCACTCCTTTTTGCATTGATCTCCCTTTTCCATTTTTACTTTGCCTCTGATTAAATTTTCTTATTGCTCTTCACCCCATTTCTTGGTGTTTTGCCTCAGATGAAAGTAGGGTAATTAGTTCCTTATCTCTGTTTTAAAGAATTTCATCTGGCTTCCAGCTCAGTGGCTAATTATGGCTTTATGGATTTCCTTCTTTGAAATACATCTATGCTAAATACTGCCAGCTTCTCATTCACTTCAAGCTAAAGTGGGAAGCTCTGTAGGCCTAAATCTCTCCCTTCACTTTAGATTCATACTGTTAATGATAAAAAGGGGGAGAGGAGGCTGGGTGTGGTGGCTCATGCCTGTAATCCCAGCACTTCGGGAGGCCAAGGTGGGCAAATCACTTGAGGCCAGGAGTTCAAGACCAGCCTGGTCAATGTGGCAAAACCCCATTTCTACAGAAAATAGGCAAAAATTAGCCAGGTGTGGTGGCACACACCAGTAATTCCAGCTACTCTGGAGGCTGAGGTGGGAGGATTGCTTGAGCCCAGGAGGTGGAGGCTGTAGTCTGCTGAGATTGTGCCACTGCACTCCAGCTTGGGTGATGGAGTGAGACTCTGTCTCAAAACAAAAACTAAAACAAAAACAAAAACCAGCAAAGTCCTAAGTCAGTCCAAAAAGTGGGAGAGGAATTAGGTGGACTAACAAAGTAATATGTACATGTTGTAACTTCAGGCTATTTCTGTTTGTCAGGAGATTGCTTTACCTGGGTCAATTATTTGGTTCCTCTGTGGCTCAGTTTTCTCATCAGTAAAATGGAAGAATAACAGCATGTAACTCACAAAATTGTAGCCAGAAAGAAATGTCAAACATTTAGAATAATGATTGGCACAGAGCTTTAATAATAATAACAACAACAAGGCCAGGTGCAGTGGCTCATGCCTGTAATCCCAGCACTTTGGAAGGCCGAGGCAGGTGGATCACGAGGTCAGGAGATCGAGACTATCCTGGCTAATACGGTGAAACCCCGTCTCTACTTAAAAAAAAAAAAAATTAGCCGGGCGTGGTGGCAGGCGCCTACTTGGGAGACTGAGGCAGGATAATGGCGTGAACCCGGGAGGCAGAGCTTGGCAGTGAGCCGAGATTGCGCCACTGCACTCCAGCCTGGGCGAAAAAGCAAGACTCTGTCTCAAAAACAACAACAACAACAAAAAACAAAAACAAAAACAAAAAACCAAAACAAAACAATAATAATACATAATTTACTCTAAAGAGATACTTAAATGAGTTTTTCTAAATTTACATCTAATTCTTTTTCCCAGGCTTTACTCAATAAAATCAATAATGATAAATCCTGGAAAACAGAGCCTTAACATCACAGTGTTATTAATTCATCAAGCATTGCTGGCACTTTTTACTTTATTCTGGAGATCCAAAAATGCTTCTGGTCTGGACACTCGAATAGCAGAGTGAGCGAGAGGTCCTGGGGGGAATTTGGAGGTCTGAGTTCTGATTCCCAGTCCCCCACTTCCTAGTGATGGGCTCTTGGGTCGCTACCGAATGACCAGTGCTGACATGCACTGAGGGCTTACCAGGTGCCGAGCAAAGTTCAAAGCACCTTTCCTGCATCTCCATTGTGGACACGGGACAGTGAGGTGACAAGAGGCGCTCAGTCACCAGCAAACCTCAATTTCATCTGTGAAATAATAACACCTCCCACTCATCCCTCCCGGTGGGATTATCAGAAGCTTGAATGACATTGAGTGTCTAGAAAGTACTTTGAAAGCTGCAGTGTTCTGGTGGATGAATGTAGGAGGTCCTCAAGTTTTCACTGAAAAGCTTCTGGTTGATGCGTGATTTCTCCCCTTTGCAGGAAGCCGACAAGAAGCATGTTGCTGAGTGATCTTGGGTTTCCATCCTCCATGCCCGTGCATCCACACGTGGGCCCAGCCAGCAAGGAGAAGTCTACCAGGCAGGAGGAGGGGAGACACCAAGAGCCCCCGCAGTAAGTCACAAGAACTGCCTGCACTCTGACTTTCTTTAGCTTCCTCGGCATTTTGTACGGGGCTCCCACTGACCGATGTGGGGGTTAGAACTGGAAGGAAAGGTCCCTCTCCTCCCATCTGGAGGTGTTGAAGTAGCACTGGGCAAAGCCCAGGGTGGTACCTCTGGGGCTACAGCAGGACAGGGGTGTTTAGTGGGTTGGAAGCCCCCGTCCCCAACAAAACATCTCTGACCTGGTTTAAGACATTGGAGGTCCACACACATTTCATTTGAAAAAGGAGTTTCTAACTCTTAAGATAGAAAATCACCAATGAAGTCCAACCCTTAGTGAGAATCAACTGACCTTTCCTCTGCACTCCATCACATTTTAATTTTTTTTAACTTTTTTTTTTTTGGAGACAGGGTCTTGCTCAGTTGTCCAGGCTGGAGGGCAGTGGCATGATCATAGCTGACTGCAGCCTTGATCTCCTGGGCTCAAGTGATCTCATCTCAGCCTCCTGAGTAGCTGGGACCACAGGTGTGTGCCACCAATTAGGTGTGCAGCTAATTTTATTATTTTTATTTTTTAATAAATATAAGGTCTTGTGTTGTTCAGGCTAGTCTCGAACTCCTGAGATCAAGGAATCTTCCCGCCTTGGCCTCTGAAAGCGCTAGGATTGCAGGCACAAGACATCTTTACGTTTTGTGGAGGTTCTGTTTGCTTCTGCACCTTGGTCCAATCCTAGCATGGTCAGTTATCACCAAGTTGGTGTCTCTTATGCCATTGCATGTTCCCGAAGGAGAAATAGTTTATTTTTCCTCGTGCCCCACCTCAAAGGATGATCAACATATTAAGCCGACACTCCAGAACGTATAGGCTTCCGATCAATGCGCTGTCTTGCCAATGGTCCCAGAACTACCCTCTCTTCAATATGCCTCTTTTGACAGAGCTCAAGGTACAGGAAAATCTCAAATGCAGAAAAGTCTTTGAGTGTGAATTTAATTTTCAGTGCATCAAAAAATCATTTAGCACTAGGAAGATCGTCTCTCTGATGGGAACGGTGTGTGCCTCTAAAGAATGGGTTCCTTGAGAGGGTAGGAAATGATTCTGAAGGCTTCTTAACATGAAATGCTGCTATGCTGGTTGAAAAAAAAAATCAGTTCTGTTATTTCAGAATTCTACTTTCTGCTTCCTTCCCAATCATACAAGCTACATGACATTGAATTCTGTGTGCTAGGCAGTTCTGCAAAGGGACAGGCGGTCCTTGGGTCTGGGTTGAAAACAAGAGCTTAAGTCCAGTCTCTCCAAGCACTGGTTAGCTGCATGCGACATGGCATGTCCACAGATGCTGCATTCTGAAGAAGTCAGGATCACCAGCAACAGATAGAAAGAGACCCTGGGCGTGATGGCTCATGCCTGTAATTCCAGTACTTTGGGAGGGATTGCCCGCGTCCAAGAGTTCAAGACCAGCTTGGACAACACAGAAAGACCCCTGTCTAAAAAAAAAAAAAAAAAAAATTAAAAAAGACCACGCTGGGAAACATACTGAGACTCTGTTTCTACAAAAGAGATCCCCCCCCTTTTTATTTTGAGACACAGTCTCATTGTCACCCAGGCTGGAGTGCAGTGGCATGATCTTGGCTCACTGCAACTTCCGCCTCCCAGATTCAAGTGATTCTCCTGCTTCAGCCTCCCAAGTAGCTGGGATTACAGGCACGCACCACCACACCCGGCTAATTTTTGTATTTTTAGTAGAGGCGAGGTTTCACCATGTTGGTCAGGCTGGTCTTGAACTCCTGGCCTCAAGTGATCCACCCGTCTCAGCCTCCCAAAGTGCTGGGATTACAGGGGCTAGCCACCAAACCTGGCCTGTTTTTTTTTTTTTTTTTTTTTTTAAGGGTCTGTGTCTCAATATGTTGCCCAGGCTGCTCTGGAACTCTTGGTCTCAAGCGATTCTCCTGCCTCAGCCTCCCAAGTAGCTAGAATTACAGGCGCACACCACCTAGCCTAGTTTATCCCAAATTTTTAAATAGAAATTTGTATTCCTGAAAGAAATATGAAAAGGACCAAAGCAAAGTGGTTTTCACTTGTTTGTTTGCATGTTGGAAGTGAGATTGCCTTTAGATCCTCTTTCCCAATATTACTATAAATTAAACTAACTTTAAAGCGATGAACTTTCCTCCCAAGCTTACTGCACTATCTAAAGGCCCTTGTGGTCTAAAAGCAAAAGATCATATGTTTTAAGGATGAATGGTGCCATTGTTACTATGTGAATGCTCACTATGTTTAGGCTCTGTGTTGAGTTTTACTCAGTCACTCATTTAAAAAATTTATTTATTAATGCATCACTTCGTTTATTCACTTAGCACCTGTCTTGAATACCTGCTATATCTCACGAACTGTGGTAGGCACTGGTGGAAACAGAAGTCAGTGAGACACATGAAGGAGGCCTGTAGTAAAGATAGAAATTAAGATAAACAAACACAAAAATGCCTGAGAATTGGCCAGGCCCGGTGGCTCATACTTGTAATCCCAGCACTTTGGGAGGCCAAGGCGAGTGGATCATTTGAGGTCAGGAGTTTGAGACCAGCCTGGCCAACATGATAAAACCCCAACTCTACTAAAAATATAAAAATTAGCTGAGCGTGGTGGCAGATGCCTGTAATCCCAGCTACTCCAGAGGCTGAGGCAGGAGAAGTGCTTGAACCTGGGAGGCGGAAGTTGCAGTGAGCCGAGATCGCGCCGCTGCACTCCAGCTTGGGTGACAGAGCGAGACTCAGTCTCAAAAAAAAAAAAAAAAAAAAAAAAAAAAAAAAAAAGCCTGAGAATTGTTGTGTTACCAAAAAGAAAGCACAGAGTGCCACAGGAGTCCTCCAGTGTTTGGTTGCCCCATCTTTCTCTAAGCTTTACAACAACGCTGTTATGCCCACTATGCGGATGGGGAACTGAGGGGTGGTGCTTACTTATGGAGCAAGAGTTTGCAAAACCAAGTTGACGAAACTCTACATGTTCTTACCACTCCATCTCCTCCCTGGCTTGGAACTTCCATGCTGAAGAGTCCAGATGGACCTTAATTTTAGAGACCTTAGAATGAGTTTAGGTTTATATGCTCCAGAACTCACTAGAAATATCAGGGAAGGGACAGCCGTGGGGAAGGGGGTGCATTGTGCTGAGAATTTTGTATAAGAAGCCAGCTCAACAGTGAAAGGTGGTGATCATTTTTCAAGTGTCCTCGGTTTTTCATGTGTCATAAAATTGTATTATTCAGGAAAAATCCCCACAATCAAATTAAAAACTTCTATGAAAATATAAAAAGAGAAGCTTACTGATGCATGCTTATAAACTGGTTACAGTACTTTCTCTGTGGCCTCAGGGCTGGAGGGCTGTGTTTTTTCAGAGGTGACCAGGGACCATCCAAACACAGCCTCCTTCCATTAATGTGACCTTCTGTTAACCAGCATAGACTCTTCTGGTCCCATTCAGAGAGTGAATTCCTTCATTAGCTGGGAAGGCGTGGTCCCACCTACTTACGGAATGAGGGGCTACCTTCATCCTACCCCATAGGGTGCAACTGGCCACAGCCTTACCTATCCGTATAACGCACAATTGTCATGTAATAACTCCGTGGGCCACCCTGGCTTGGGCCATGTTTCCTCAGCTCCCTGGGAGTGGTGGTGGTTATAATCATGTTCTGCAGTCCCAATGAAGGCTCCCACCCAGTTGAGGAAAAGTCAGCCTGTTTGTTGCAGCAAGATCAGCCCACGTGGGCAGGGTATCCCTCAAGTGAGGCAGTGATGCGGCTCCCAGGGGCCCCAGGACAGGAGCCACACTGCCGGCACACACCTCAGACTCCAGGCAGCAGCCGCTACCTCCAGGGTTCAGCTCCCAGTTCCCCGGCCCACTCTGTTCTCCCACGCTTCACCTTGCTCCAAGAGGAAGCTTTGTTTCATGCTTCAGAAAACTGCTGTGGGCCTGGAAAGCCTTTCAGGCAGAGGCATTCTAATTAGTATTGTGACTTCCCTGGGAAAATCATTTTCCAGGCTTCAAAGAACCTCTGATGATTCTCTAACTTTTCATGAGGGTCCCCGGGACATCTTAACCATGAAGCTCGTTCCACTTAGGTTTTTGAGTCAGAAATGCAGGAATTTTCCGCTGGTAGTGGCTGGAGCTTCCTTGAGATGAGTGAAGAGCAGGTGAGCTCTCCTGCCTCCCACCATCACCAGCCTGGATCAGGAGGGGAGAAGGAACTTGCTTGCACATTTTGCAACCAAACCCCATGGTAGAAAAGGGCCCTCGTAGTGGGTCTTAAGATAGATGAAAGGAAAAAAAAAAAAAGAGCCCTCACTTGCTCCATTTCCCCAGCCACTGCCCATGGATGCCATCGGCTGATCCCTCCACTTATTTATTCAAGTATTGCTCCAGCATCCCCTGTGTGCCAGGTGGAGGCCTCTGCTGGGTGCAGTGGTGCACCCTGAAGTCCCGTTCTGGCAGGGGAGACATAGCATGGACAAATGAGTAAGTGGACCCCGAAATGTCAGGTAGCAATGCTGAGCCAGAAGGATCAGAAGTGGGGGACTGAGGTGTGGGAGGACGTGTGCACTAAACAGGGCCTCAGGGAAGGGGAAGTGGTCTCTGAGCAGAGATCTGGTGGAGTCCAGGAGAGTCCCATGTGTATCCAGGAGAGCCTTGGTCCAGGCACAGGGCAGGGAAGGAGCGGGTCCTGAAATGACATGGGCTGGCCTGTGGAAGGAGCACCTGAAGGCTGGCACGGAGGGAGGGACTGGCCGCAGGGAAATTTGACCAGCGACTGCTTCATGCGGTGCAGGACTGGCAGCAGGGGACTTTGACCGGCAGCTCCATCATGGGGCACCATCTTCTGATCTCTAAGTGGCCCTTTCCATGGAGCTGTCATGGATAAATGTTTTCTGTAGCTATTGTGGAGCACTGGGTCCTGTTCCTTTCTACGAGAGCAGCCGTTCCCAACTGGGTGTGACTTTGCTCCCCACGGGACATCTGGCAAGTCTGGAGACGTTGTCACAGCTTGTGTGTGTGTGCAGGGGCGCACATCCAGTGGGTAGAGGCCAAGGGTCCTGCTAAGCATCCCACAGTGCACAGGACAATCTCACAACAAGGAATTATCCAACCCAAACTGTCAAGTGTGCTGAGGTTAAGAACCCTGAGACCAAACAGGAGCGTCAGTGAGCATGGGGAAGGATGCACGTCTTGACTGACAGTCACTGGTACCAGGCTCTGGAGGGCCTTGTGGGTGGTGGAAGGCATATGGGGAAGAGGTGCTTGGCTTCTGCAAATCCTTCTCCCATGGGAGAGAAGTCTGCATGGCTTACAGGTGACCCATCCCCACAGTGACCAGGACAGAGCAGACCACTGCCTGGGCCACTGCCTCGGCCTCTCGCATAGTTTAGCAAAGACCAATGTCAGAGCCTGAGACCATGAGCTCTGGCCTAGGATGGATGGATGGATGGATGCTTTCACTTTCTTGACAGGTATCTCCAAGACCCAAGGCCATGGCTAGCTCATCTCACAGTGGTGCTCACTGGGCTAAGCAATTTACACACATTGACCTATGATCTGCCCTTTGCTATAGCCTATTTTCTACATGGTAGTGCTGAACAGTGAGCAGGTACATTCCTGGTGCAGGGTGTTTGCCTTTGCTGTGATCTGATCTGCCTGGAATGCTCCCTCTTCACTTCTCCTGCCCTTTCAGTATCCGGGTCTCAGCTGGAAAACTGCCCCCATGCAGAGGCCCTTACCCCTCCAGTTCGTTTCCTTCATCCTTGTTTTCATACCACTTACTAGCCTAATTGAAAACAAGCTACTCAAATGAAGAAGTCATTGTAGTATAATTCAATTACTCTAGTCTTGGAAACAAAAAATGGAGGACCCTCCTCCCCAGGACAATTTCAGGGAAGAAGCTTCCGGCTCTACCACCAGCACCCAAAGCTGAAATTCTACTTAAACGATTCCCTGATTTTTATACTTGGAATGCAATAAATGTATTTTAACTGTTCTGTCGGTATTTACATATACCCAGGCTGGGCTTCTGTGGCCCCTGCTGAGACTGGCCCCCTGCCCCTCAGAGCACAGCCCTAAGTATCAGTCTCCCAGAGCCCTTTCTCTGGATCCTGCACCTTCCTCCCCCCGCCCCCCTGCCACCTTTATTAAAACAACACCTGCCCCATGTCATAGCCCCTCAGGTGCTGGCTCAACTGAGGTGTCCGTGGCTGGACAGAGGTCTGATGTGCTGCTTGGTGCAGGAGGTGCTGGGTGGGAAGGGAGGAAAGGGTGGGAAGGGAGTCGGGCGAACAGCAACCGGTGACTGGGAGGGAGAGGGCAGGGGACACCCTGGAGGGCAGGCAGGCTCACCTCCTGCCCCCTCTGGGGTGGTACCCGCCCCACTTGATGCTACCTGAGGCGGCATCCTGTCTGGCCCTGCTTGGCTGTGAGTGTGCCAGGCCCGTATGGTTACCCCAGGAAATGGGAGCTGCACAAAGCCACGTGCAGAATCGTGTGGGAGTTTAATAATCCCATCTGGTGATTGCTGCCCCGCTGCTGCGTTCCTCCCCATCAGACCCCTCACAGGCTTCCCTCCAACCCGACGCTCCAGCTTCTGAGGTCTGTCCGTTCTCTGAAGCGATTCTACACCTTTTAGGCTCTGGACTCCATGTTCCTAATTTTTGTGTGTGGGGGGTCTCTCCCCACTTCCCCATTAGCTCACGTCATCTTTGTGCAAAAAGGATCACTTGTCAGCCGTGGGGAAGAAAGGGCTGGCACTGCTCTGAAGCTGCTTAAGTTATGACATTAGGGAAAATAAGCCGGCTTCATTGGGCCTGGGGTAGGCGCCTGAGCACTGGTAATTTTAAGAGCTTCCCAGGAGATTTTACTGCTGCCAGGGTTGAAGATCACTGAATTGAATATGTTCTCAACTCTTTAAAAATGTGTATTTGTTTACGTAAATATATGTCTATTTTTCCTGCCAGAGAAAGGTGGGGTCCCACTGGCTTCAGCTCCTGCAGCCCCCCTCCCCCCTCCCGCCCCGCACTGTGGCTGTGACACATCAGTATTCAGTCACCTGGAGGCCGCCTGTGGCTGTGTGACCCAGGACAGGCCCTCTGACTTCTCTGTGCCGGAGTCGTCTCATCCATGAAATGGGAATCGTCAAGGCACCTACTTCATTGGGTCGTCACTGCGCAGCCCCATAGCGCCCCACGCCTTGCATGACTTTGGCTCATTCCTCACAATCAGGCCTTTTGCTGTGAAGGTAGCATCTCTTTTTAAAAAGATCTGGCGGTGGTGGTGGGGCGGGGGGGCGGTGTTCTCTCCGGGGCATCTGGGGCTTGAGAAGCGCAGGACCCTGCAGGCTTCCCTCTCCTGTGAGTGTTTTCAAAGTTAACTTTGGGACGGTTCTCCCGGAGGGCCGGACAGAAACTCAAAGAACCGGCCTCAGGGGATCTGAGTAAATTCCACCTTCGTCAATTCCTGGTGCTCCGTGAAAGATGCTCTTTCCCTCGGGGCTTCGGAGCTGGAGCATTTGTAGACAGTTCCTGCCTCTTCCCCCGGCTGCCCGCGCGGGGGTCTAGCCGCCTCCCGGAGCCGCCCCCCGCGTCCCCCAGCCCGCGCCGCCCTGCGCGGCCGGCTGGCCTCCTCACCTATCAGATTTCCTGTGCGCATCGCCGCGCGCTCCTCCCACCTCCTAAATGCGGAGCGGAGCGGGGCGGAAAACCATCCTCGGCCTGGACCCAGCGCCTCCGGGGACCGGCCGCGCGCCCCCTGCGTTCGCGGGCCGGGGTGCGGCTCTGAGCCCGCGGCGGCTTCCAGTCCGACTGGGCCTGCCGGGGCTGCCCCGCGCACGGTAAGGCCCGGGGCTGGGGCGCGGGGCGCGGGGAGCGCTGGCCGGGAGCGCGGGGCCGGGTCCTGCGGCGCGCGGGGGCGTGGGTGCCGGGCGCCAGGGACCGCGGCGCGGCCGTGCACTGCAGGCGTGTTCTTCTGTTTTCCTTCGTTCCTTTTAAATGAAGGGAAAGAAAATTGTTACAGACCAAATGTCATCAAACTTGGTGTGAAAACAGATTCATTTATCAAGTCTTATCGCTACTCACGCCACGCACCCAGGAAGTTGTGTTCCTGGGTGGGCACGGTGCGGACGCGAGACTTAGGGAATCAGTACTGGATGGAAACATCACGCAATTAGAAAGAATAGCGTAATCTTAAACAACAACAACAAAACAAACTCTGAAGCACCCTGCGGCACGCAGCTTCTGCATCGTGGGGGTTGTGGAGGGGGCTGCTAAGCAGAATGGTGAGAAAGACAGCTTTGCATTAAGGGATGACACCAGGGGTTTTGACTTTGGGAGGACCAGAAGGGATTCTGTAGGTCATTGCTAAATACAGTGAGGTACCTTAAGATTCAGTAATGAACATTATTTTAAAAACAATATCTGTACCAGGTGTGTGTGTGTGTGTGTGTGTGCGTGTGCGCGCCTATGTGTGTGCATGTGCAAGTGTGCTCTCACACACACCGCACTGTAGTTTTCCTTCATGGTTTTGTTTCATTTTTTGTTTAGGTTTCTGACTTTTGAGGGATAAATACAGCTTCCAAATGATAGCAACTGAATCTGCAGTAATCAGATGTTGGAAAATTATTTTTCACTCGTCCTTTATGTTAGCGTAACAAACTTAAGTCTTTGTTATGAGTGGCCACCTATTGTAAATGTTAACATTACTTCTCATCTCCGCATCTTCCTCATTTACTATTTTTGTCTTTTTCAAAGCGATGGAGATGGAGGAGGAGTAGAATTTAATGAAGATACAGATCTGGGGAAGTGTCATGTTTCGTTGGGTGCCTGGGGTGGGCAGTGGCTGCTGTTGAGAGTATTTTACAGATGTAGGAAGTCCTTAGAGGGGCATTTGTGGGTAAATGCATGCTGATTCTGCCCATCTTTACATGTACCTTTTGTGGTGTTTCCTCTTTAAAACAGGTGCGTGTAATATGCAAATTTGGTTTCAAAGAGAGAATTGTGTATCTTTTAAGGAATGATTGCATATGTGTTAAGTCTTGTTTTCTATCTCCTTTCATTTTTTTCTTCTCTTTTAAAGTCAGTTCGTCTTAAATAATTTCTTTGTTAGGTAAATTTAATAATAATAAAAATCTGACGTGTTCAGGAAGGAGCTCAGTGTGAGGCCCATGGACGTTACCTCCTGGAAATGCAAATCGGAAAGAGATGTTTCACTATGCTGTTACCTCAGAGGACTGACAAGGACAAGGTGGTCTTTGCAAAGGTTCTTCCAGACAGGGGCATCCCTTCTTTTGTAGGATTTCTAAGTAGGTACCTTGAATGAACAAGGGCCACCTTTGATAGTCGGTTTTATGAAAATCTGCGTACTTCACCATGGCCAAACTTCTCCACGTGGATGGTAACCTTCATCCATTCAGCAGAGGATACCAGGGTGTAGCCCTCCCTCCTCTGTCCCTGGACAGCTACAGATTGAGGCCAGTTCAGCCGGCTCCCAGAAGAGTTTCAGAGTCTCCATCTTCTCCTTCCTGGGCATGGAACTGAGCCCAGTACTGGCGTCCGAGGGGATGCTCCCCCATACATACTTGTCCATTGAACTGGGTGTCTGATCAGATTTCTGCTTGGTTTTCTGCCAGGCCTAGAGCCTGATCCTGAATCCTGGTTGAAAAGCTGCCTGGGCTTTATCAACCTCTCTCCCCAGGTGACCTGGATGCTGATGAGGATGGAGTCCCTCCTTGGACCTGAGAGACGTCTACCTCCTTGACTATAACATCCTTGTTCCTGGGCCCCACCCAAGCTTCGTGGCCCTGGGTAAACCCAGGTTTGCAGCCTGTGTTCATTTTTCTTCTGTTGACCCTTCTCCTTCTACTCCTTACTTTCCTCTGCCACCCCTTCCTGCTCCCAGGTAAGTCCTTGGACTTGGTGAGGGCTCCCCTATTCCTTGTTAATTCCAGTTTCTTCTCTTTTGCCTTGGCCTGAGGATAGGGTTCCGTCAAGCTTTGTGGCTGACCTCTTCTGAGTTTTGACAACACTGCTTTGCCTGTGGAAGGAGGGAGTTAACTGACCCTGTGTCAGGTGAAGGGGTGCGTAAGAAGATTTATAGAGATTTTGAGAACTAACATGGCCTTCAGTTGAAAACCAGAATTAGGAGCTCTGAGTATTGTGCAGGTGTAGTGAGATTCATTTGAAAAACAAATCAACTGGAATTTTTATGTCTAATTTTGAACATCATCCCCACATCCTCAATAGAAGACATCAGAGCCAGAAGTCGTTTGGGACCAAGTTGGGTAAATAAAGTGGCTAATCACTCATTCACGCTTTAAATAAATATTCTTGCAGAGATAAATAGCTCAGGCTCTGCAGCCAGATGCCTGGGTTCAAATTCCAGCTTTGACAGGTACTTGTTATATGACCTTGGGCAGATTACTTAATTTCCTTATGTCTCAGTGTCGTTAATTAAAATTGAAGAGAATAATAGTACTTATTTCATAGGAGTGGTTGTGAGGAGTACATGGTTCTGTATGTAATAAAGAACAATAGAACAGTGCCAGATATATACATGCTATGTAAGTTATAGCTATTGTTGTTATTATGACTTCCTATTGTGTGCCACGCACTTTACCATGCTGAGTAATAATTGTTTTGGATCAAGAATGAGGTATGGAAAGAAGGAAACAAAACTAGTTGTTTCTTATTGAATTTTTAAAAATAATATGATTTGAAAAGTTATTCCCAAAAAGTTGTGAAAAAAATATTATGAGCAACAGCAGAATTATTTTAATAAGATGACTAACAAACATCAGGGGAACAATATTTAGTTTGTTATTTAAATTTTGGTCCCTGTCTTTTTTTGTTTAAGCTGTAGATACAGGCGGGAGCATTGCTTGAGCCCAAAAGTTCGAGACCAGTCTGGACAATGTAGCAAGACCCTGTCTCTGAAAATAAAAGAGCTCTGATTCTTTATAATTATTGGAAACCATTCCTCAGTGTTCCTATTCACATTTGCAATGCTCTTTTTTTCTTACTGTTTCTAATTTATTCATTTTTCCATAGAGGTGTTTTGGTGATCACTGTGCTTCCTAAACTCTGCAAGTTCCCTTTTTAATCTCATTCCATCTCTTTGTCATCGCTTGTGGCCCTGTTTTGTTGATTTCCTGTTCTTAGTTTCTTGTAGCAACAAATCATTTACTATGAAAACTTGTAATCCACTGCTGGGAGTATACTTTCTTCCAGATTCTGGCTTCTTCACTTGTCTTTTGCACATTTGCTTTTGTTTCATTTCCTCCTTCCTTTCTGTAGTATTTATGCCTGTTTGCTCTGACATCTCTTTATTTGTCAAGCATATTTAACAAGGGCAGGTTGAGCTGAACCTTTAGATAACATTTTTTGATTGTCCTAGATGGCTTCTCTCCTATGCGAACATTGTTTCCTTCCCAGAGCTTCCTTTGGTGTCCTGGAGATGTGGTTTATCAGCTTTTCTGTGGCCTGAGGATATGAAGTCGTAGAAGCAGTGGGAATGATGGATAATCATGATTGGTGGATTTAGTCTCTATTCATTTTGATTAAATTTATTAAAATTTATACTTTTATTAAAAGTTGCTCTCAGGATACACTCAGGTTTTGGATTGCCCCCAAATTCAGGGTGTAACTTGGAGGCATTACATTTTTTATTTTTCAAATTTTGAAGTATTTCAAACATACAGAAGTGAAATAATAATAGAAAAAGCATGTGTGAGTCCACATCCCAGCTCTATTGAGTCCTAACACTTGGCCATACTTGCTTAGATTTAGAAGACAATATGAAGGCATCATTGAAGCTCCCTCTGTCCCTTCCCTAGTTCTCTCCATCTCCTTTCATTCCTTCACACTATCTTGAATTATTACTGTCTTTTCCATGTGTGTTTCCATATCACTTCTATGTATAAATCTGTGATTAATTATGGTATTGAGTTCAATATTTCAAGCTCTCTAAAATGGTTTCATATGGTCCTACTGCAGCTCTTTTTGATTCATTGTTTTCAACATTTATCCATGTTGAGACATAACTTGTATTAGTTCATTTTCACACTGCTATAAAGAACTTCCAGAGACTGGGTAATTTATAAAGGAAAGAGGTTTAATTGATTCACAGTTCTACGTGGCTGGGGAGGCCTCAGGAAACTTACAGTCATGGCGGAAGGGGAGGCAGGCACATCTTACATGGCCTGAGAGAGCAAGTGAGAGAGCATGTGAGAGTGTGGGAAAAACTACCATTTATAAAACCATCAGATCTTGTGAGAATTCACTCACTGTCAGGAGAACAGCATGGGGGAACTTCCCTTTAATCCAATCACTTCCCTCCCTTGATACTCGAGGATTACAATTGGAGATGAATTTGGGTGGGGTGACAGAGCTAAACCAAATCGTAGCTGTAGTTCAAGCTTGTCCAACCTGCAGCCCAGACGGCTTTGAATGTGGCCCAACACAAATTCATAAAGTTTTAAAAAACATCGTGAGATTTCTTTTAAAGCTCATCAGCTATCGTTAGTGTTAGTGTAGTTTATGTGTGGCCCAAGACAATTCTTCTTCTAATGTGGCCCAGAGAAGCCAGAAGATTGGGCACCTCTGCAGGTATAGTTCATTCATTTTCATTGCTATATAAAATGTTAGGCTGAGGTGGGAGAATTTCTTGAGCCCAAGAGTTTGATACCAGCCTGGGCAACATAGCGAATCCTCATCTCTATAAAAAAAATGAAAAATAAAAAATTAGCCAAACGTGGTGGCATGCACCTGTAGTCCTAGCTACTTGGGAGGCTGAGATGGGAGGATTGTTTGGGCCCAGGAGTTTGGGGATGCAGTGAGCCATGATCACTCCACTGCACTCCAGCATGGGCAACAGAGCAAGACCTTGTCTCTTAAAAAAAATTATGTTGTAGGATTGTATACAATTGGCTCAGCTATTGTTTTGTTAATGTATGTTTAGATGATTTTCATTTTTCATATAAAAATGCTATAATAAACATTCTTGTATGTATCTCCTTTTCATACATGTTAGAGTGTACTTTAGAGTACATACCTAGAAAAGACACATCAGGTGATAAAGCATCTTTCCTGGATACTGAAGAATGTTTTCCAAGGGATTTGTACCAATTTATGCTCCTGCATACTGTAACTCTAACTCAGTTCCTGTTTCTCCACACCTTCCCCAACCCTTGGAATTACTGGATTTTAAAATTTTTGTTGTTGTCATGAGTATGAAATAGAATCTCAGTGTTTTAAGGCGCATTTTCCTGATTCTAGTAAAACTAATCATCTTTTCATATATTATGTATCTCAGCCATTTGGAGTTCCTCTTCTGTGAATGGCCTGTTCATGTCTTTTTATCATTTTTCATCTGGAATGACTTTTTCTTATAGATCTATAGAAGTTCATTTAGAAATTCTAGATCCTTCATTTTAGTAATATACATTGCAAATATCTACTCCTAGTCTGTGGCTTGTATTTTTACATTTTATTGAACAATAGGTTTTCATTTTTAATTTGGTGAAATTTACCAAGTTTTTTTTTTTATGGTTTGTGCTTTCTCTTAAGAGGAAGTTTTTCATCTTATGAAATTCTTCCCCACTCTAAGCCTTTAAAGATTGTCTCATATACTGTATTTTTTCCTAAAAGTCTTCAAGTTTTGCTTTTCACACTTAGGTTTTTAATCCTCCTTGGATTTATTTTTGATATGTTGTGAGTTAGGGATTCAAATTTGATTTTTTCAAATGAATAGTCAGTAGTCCTAGGTTGTTAACTCAATACTCCTTTTTCTGATGATCTGTAATACCATTTCTGTCATACTTTTGTAGATCTATTTTGAGGCTATTTATTCTATTTTATGATCTGCTTGGGCTGCCATAATGAGATACCATAGACTGGATGGCTAAACAGTGTAAAATTATTTTCTCACAGTTCTGGAGGCTGGAATTCTGAGATCAAAGTGCCAACCTGACCAGGTTCTGATGAAGACCCTCTTCAGGAATGCAGGTACATCCTAAAAATTCTGTCTGTGTCCTTACATGCGGAATGAGATTCCTTTCTTTTTCTTATGAGGCCACTGACCCTATTGAATTAGGATCCCACCCTATGACCTCATTTAACCTTAATTAATTCCCAAAAGCTTTGTCTCCAAATACAGTCACATTGGGGTTAGAGCTTGAACAGACATGAACTTCGGGTGGACACAGTTCAGTCCATAGCATTGGTCTATACATCACAAGTATCTTATTGATGTAATAAGTTTTTATATATACTAGATCAAGTGAGGTCAAGTTTTCCCATCTTGTTTTACTTTTTAATGTATTTAGCTATTTTTGGCCTTTTAGTCTACGTACGAATCTTAGGTTCAGTTGTCAAGTGCGGTCCCAAAATTTGTAGGTTTATTGTTGAGATCTCTGTTCTGTTTTGTAATGATGTATTTTGTTTGTTTCTGCGAAAACACCACATGTTTTAATTGCTCTGACTTTATGTCTTGCTCTGGGAAGGTAAGTTACCACTTTGTTCTTTTCAGCCATTCTTTTTCTTTTTTTTTCTTTCTTTTTTCTCTTTCTTTCTTTCTTTCTTTCTTTCTTTTTTTTTTTTAAAGACAGAGTCTTGCTCTGTCGCCCAGGCTGGAGTGCAGTGGTGTGATTTCAGCTCTCTGCAGCCTCCACCTGCCAGGTTCAAGCAGTTCTTGTGCCTCAGCCTTCCAAGTAGCTGGGATTACAGGCGTGTGCCACCATGCCCAGCTAATTTTTGTATTTTTTGGTAGAGATGGGATTTCACGATGTTGGCCGGGCCGGTCTTGAACTCCTGACTTCAAGTGATCCTCCTGCTTCAGCCCTCCAGAGTACTGGGATTACAGGCGTGAGCCACCGTGCCCGGCCATAATATTCTTAATCTTCAGACCTTGTTCGAATTTTTCCAGTTTTCCTGTAATGTCCTTTTTCCGGTCCAGGATCCCAGCCAGAATCCCGTATTGCATTGGGTTTTCATGTCGCTTTATTCATGTTCAATCTGTAATAGTTCCTCAGTCTTCTCTTTTGTAAACTTGACATTTCAGAAGAGTTCAGGGTGGTTATTTGTAGAGTACTCCTCAATTTGGAGTTGCCTGATATTTTCTTATATGCAGATTGAAGTTACGCATTTTTAGTAGTAATACCACGGAAATGTGATAAATGTGATACGTTCTCTATTGGTTCTGATAGTTTACATGTAGATTCTCTTGAATGTTTTCTGTAGATAATTGTATTAGATATTTTGGTTATTTGTGTCTTTCTAGCACATGGGAGGATGTTGTTTCTTCCACCTCTTGGAGTTAGGCACAACATGTGACTTTTCCTGGCCAATGAAAAGGGAGCTAAAGGGATGTGTGCTGAGACATTGGATTGCAGGTGCATGATTTCCCAGCTCTCTTTGCTCTGCTTGTGTAAGCACATATTGATATGAGCATGCCATTAGATCAAAATAGCATACAATAATAAACCGACCTTTGTATTCTTGCCTTCAAGAGTAGCCTGAATCAGCAATGGATTTTGCTTATGTGAAAATAAACTTGCAGTGTTAAGACCCCGAGATTTTGGGGTTGTTTGTGATGGCATAACCTAGCCTGTGTGGTCTGACATAATAATCAGATTGTCTATAAACAAGAATAGCTTAGTTTCTTCTCTTTCATTTCTTATATACATCTTTTCTGGTCTTATTCCAATTGCTGGGACCTCAAGGGCAAAGTTTAAGAAAGCAGTGACAGGTTAGGTACAATGGCTCATGCCTGTAGTCCCAACATTTTGGGAGACCAAAGCAGGAGGATTGCTTGAGGCCAGGAGTTCAAGACTAGCCTGGGCAACATAGTGATACCCCTTCTCTAAGAAAAAAAAGTGATAATGGACATCCTTGTCTTGACCTTCACCTTAATTGGGAATGCTTGTAAGTTTCACTATCAAGTGTGTTTATTTTAGGTATTTGATGGATGCCCTTTGCCAGATTAAGAAAGGTCTCTTTTTTTATTATGAATTGGTGCTGAATTTTATTGATTCTTTTTTGATGTAGCTTTTGAAATAATCATGTACTTTTTCTTTAATTTACTGGTGTAGTTTATTAATACATTTCTTGTGCTTTATTTAGGAACTTTCCATTTGTATTCAAAAGAGATATTGTTCATAATTTTCTTTTCGTTTACTCTCCTTATCTGAAGTTGTGTATTTTTTTGTGTCTCTTGGAAATGGCTTGAACAAAAAGGGATTTTTTTTGTTGTTGTTTCTTTAAAATTTGGTAAAGCTCACCTCTAAATCTTTCTGGGTTGTTGCATTTTAGAGTGGAGGCAGTGGACTTTTGATGACACATTCATTGTTTATTTAGGTTCTGTTTCCTTTTGCTTATTCAGGTTCTATTGCCTTTTCAGTGAACTATGTTAATTCATTATTTGCTGAAAAATTATTTCAAAGTTTTGAAACTTATTGGCATAAAATTTTTCATAGTATTTTCTTGTGATTTAAAATTTTAAAAATTTCTCTGTTGCAGACCTTTTTGACTTTAAATATGATTTATTTCTGTCCCTTTTTTTCTTGTTAAATCCTGGTAAAGTTTTATTTACTTTATTAGTTTTTCTGAAAGAAACAGTTTTTGAGTATGTAGATAATTTCTTTGGTTGTTTTATTCTGTGTGTCAATGACTTGATAGTTATATCCTCGTCTTTTTCTTTTTCTTACCTTTCAAATGTTTATTGTTATTTTTTCCCAGCTTCTTGAAGTATGCGCTTAATGTATTCTACATATTTATTTTTTTTGACCTATAACTTTATTCCTAAATACTTTTTAGTTGCTGTCCACAGGACATATATTAGTCTTTCATTGTTATTTGGTTTAAAATATCTATTATGATTTCTTCTTTAAGCCATAAGTTTTTTTGAGGCCTACCTTTGAAAGTTTCAAAACATATATTTTTCTCCAGTATGTTTTTATTGTTGATTTTTAATTCCCCTAAGTGGTATGTGTGCAATTGAAAAGAATGTTTCCTTTCTGTTTCTGTATGTGTTTAATAAATGAAGTTTATTAATTTTCATTGTCAAATCATTATTACTAATTTTTGTTCTTTTGGTTACACATTTCTCAAAGAAATCCATAAAAATACAATTTATTCTTAGAATACTGTCAGTTTTTTTGTTATATGTTTTGAGACCATGTTGTTGAAGCTTACAAGTTTCTAAAGATCCATATTGTGCTGTCTATATTATAATAATATGTGGTAAATTGCTATGTAGTGTTGATACTTTTGGCTTGAATTCTTTTTGCCTTACATAGCTCTACTAGGGTTGGTTGCTTTTTCTTCCCCTAACTAACTGCAAGTATCTTTCCTGCCTATCGTTGTACCTTTACTTTGGGTGTGTCATTTGAACTCACATATAGCTAGATTTTTTCCAACCTGATTATTGTGTTTCTAAACAAGTGAACTTAATCCATTTATAATATACATAATTTCTGAGGCCTTTGGCTTTCTTTTATCTCATATGTATTTTATCTTTAATACCTTTTTTGTTTAGTTCTCTTTTCTTCATTTTTTTAATCTCCTGTTGGATTGATACAGTTTTCTATATTCCCATTTTACTTCTTTTGCTGGTTTGCAGACTGTAGACTGTATATATATTTTTAATGATTATATTTAATCTTGAATCATGTATTTTAACCATATATAAACATTTTTGGTATTCCTGTTATTTTCTCTATCATGACAAGGACTTAAGCACAATTTAACTAACCACCTTGTTCCCTTATTTTGTAACTATTCCTTAGTTCGAACTTGTAAATTTCCTTTTATTTTCTTTTCCTTTCCTTTCTTTTCTTTCTTTCTCTCTCTCTCTCTGTCTTTTCCATCCATCCCTCCCCCCTTCCTCCTTTCCTCCCTTCCTTTCTCTCTTTCTCTTTTCTTGGGTAATTTCCTATATTTTTGGATTTTTAAAACATGAAAATGTAGTTATTTTTATGGGCATAAATTAGTTAAATTTAATGATATGTTTGATCAATTTCAGTGGTCATTTTTGTGTCCTGTGTCCCTTGACATACGCCTGAGTTTATGCAACTTCTTGCTGAACTACATTCATGAATGATCCTATTATTGAGGCTACATTAGTGATAAGCTTTCTTACTATTTCTGTGTTTGAAAACATTTTAGTTATGGCTTTACTTTTGTGTATTAGTTTAACTGGGTATAAAATTTTAGATGGGCAGTTACTTCCAGCATTTTGATATCTTCTGGCTTACATATATTATTGGTCATGGAAAATGGCTATCAGCTTAATTGTGACTGTTTTGTTGATAATTTGCCTTTCTCCACATTAGCTTTTAGGACTTTCTCATTTTCGACGTTCTGTAGACCACCATGATGTGGAAGATATGAGTTTATCTTTATTTATCATGGTGAGTACCTAGAGTCCGGTTTTGATTTGAGGTCTCATAGTTTCAATTCTGGAAAATTCTCAGCTGATATGTCTTCACATGTTTTTTCCTCTGCTTTTCCTCCATTCCTTTCTTCAGGAACCCTTATCAGAGGAAGCCAACCCTCTTCCTGTATCTGCCACATCTCCTTTGTCTGTCCAGTAAGTCCTGGTTGTTACTGGAGACAGTCATCTCTGGGGAGGGAGAGTGATTGTGTCAGTCACAGCCTTCCTTCTCTCTGTGAAAAGTGGAATGGCAAGTCTGAAGGTTTTTTTCTCGTTTATCTCCAGAGGATCATTTCTCTTAAGTCTCCTCTTCACCACCTCTGTTTACCTTTCTCCAATCTGGGAAGGGAAACTATTAGTGAAACTTTCATGAATTTCAGTTCCTCACCCCTTTTCTGCATTCGCTCCCCCATAAAAGATACATGTAAAATTCTGGCGTTTTCAGTGTTTTTCCCTGGCCACCACTTTCAAGGACTATTCCAAAAGTTGTGTCCCTTTGTTTGGGTGCTGCTTTATATTTTTGGCCAATTTGAACTTACTTTTTTCATGTCAGTGTGGGCAAAGTAGAGAAACAAATGCCTCTAGGCCCTACTACACATTTGAGCAGTAATAGTTGTGAATATTGTTCAACTCATCAGCAGTTGCTCAGAGTGGGTGTTCAATGACTCGGTTTTGTAGGGAGTCTGGCACAATGCCCAGGTGTCTGGAAGCTTTGAAGAGAAACAGGTGCCTATTATAATTGGACATAAATGAAGGAATTGAGGAATTTGAATGAGGCAGATGGTGGCGTGCTGGTTTCACCGAGGTGGAGATGCTGGTGGAAGGATGGTGGACATTCCACAGACACAGCCTGCCGTGAACGCTGCAACAGCGAACTCTCAAAGGTTTGCTGGAGAATCCATAAATAACTGAATTTCGATTTTTCAGAACTTGGCTTCTTCAAGGCTAAAAATGTGCAAATTACCTCTTTGCTAGTTGTTAGCTAATCAGTTTACCTAAAAAAAAATGTGCGAAGAAAATGACCTCCTTCAAAGCCATAGTTTTTTTTTTTTTTTTTCTCTCTCCATCCTCACTCTCTTGAAAATCCCATTTGTGCTTCTACTCTGAGATTCAGTTTACTAACTGACTCCCTCCCAGGCAGAAAATCATTTGCATGAAGGATAAGTAAACTACATGGAAAATGCGTTCTTCTTTGACGGCTGGCTCTCCACTCCACATTGCAGACTATGGTGTAACACTTATGTCCAGTATTACACGCACACCTTTTCAGTTTCCTGTTTTGGTGACTTTTAATACATGCCACTTACACATGTCTAAAGGAAGCTCTTTCATTGATGTCTGTAGCCACCTACGGCACAAAAAGCCGGGTGGCTTGTGCATGCTATTCATACATCAGGTAGAGGGAGGAGGTTTTCCAGGCTAATGAAACATGATGATGCCAAATGGTTAGTGAAGAGTGATGGAGTTAGAAAGCAGTTTTCGTGTGCGATCAGTCGTTCTGATTCACAGAGCCTGATGGCTCTACCCCGCCTGCTGACCACCTCGGTTGACCCGGCTGCAACCCCAGTCGGTCCTTTTATTTATCTGATTTCCTTATGAGTCCATGGGGTGTGTTCCTCACAAGCTTGACTTCTTTTCGCCTAACCGAGCTGCACTAGGCTTGCTCACTTTGCTTTGCCTTTGCCCCCTCCCAACTACGTGCAGGCATTTGCAGCAACTTATTTGTTTCAAATAAATTTGGGTAATCTTGCCTGTGAGTCTCCTTTTTGAGATTTCATTCTGCATATTAATTTTGGAAGATTTCCAAAAACTCCTCAGTAAAGAAATCTGTTTTCATTTGGTTTAACCCAGTGGTTTCCCAGTTTGCAGTCCTACCTTCCTCTCATCCCGGCAGGGACACACATAGGGACGCCTGATGTCTGAAGGAGCACGGTTAGGGAAACTCTGCCTCCACCTACGGAGAGAACGCCATGTTCCCTCTAGCCCTCATCTTGGCTTCCCTTCAAGCCTTTGAATTTTTTCTTTCTTTTATTCATAGTTTTTTTTGGGGTATAATCAATATTATACATGTCATTTGTGAAGTTTACAATTCAGTGAACCCCTAACTCTTTTAAAAATTGTGGTAAAATAGACATAATTTAAATGTACCATTTTAATGACAGTTTTGTGGCATTTTGTCCATACACAGTATTGTGCGACCTTCACCACTGTCTAGCCCCAGGGTATTTCATTACCCCAGAGGAAACCTTGTACCCGTTATCAGTCATTTCTCCTCCCTACCCCCAGCCCCTGGGAACCCCCATTCTATTTCCTACTTCTATGGATTTTGCTAGTCTAGGTAGCTCATGTAAGTGAAACCATACAGTATTTGTCCTATTGTGTCTGATGTATTTCATGTAGCATGCCTTCAAGGTTCATCCATGTTGGAGCATGTGACAGAATTTCCTTGCTTTTTAGGTCAGAATAGTATTTCACCGCGTGTATATACGACGTTTTGTTTGTCTATTCATCTACCAGTGAACACTTGGCTTGCTTTCACCTTTTGACTATTGTGAATAATGCCACTATGAACGTGGGTGTACAAATATTTGAGTCTCTGCTTTCACTTCCTTTTGGCATATGCATGGGAGTGGAATTGCTGGATTATAAAGTAATTCTGTTTTATTTATTTTTTTAAGAACTGTGATATAATTTTCCACACTGGCTGCACCATTTTATATTCCTGCCTGCAGTGCACAGGGGTTCCAGATTTTCCAGATTTCCTTGCCAACATTTGTTATTATTATTATTTTTGATTGCTATCCTGGTAGGTGTGAAGTGCTGTCTCATTGTGACTAAGATTTGCATTTCCCCGTGGTTGGTGATGTTGAGCATCTTTTCATGTGCTTATTGGACATCTGTATATCTTTGTAGAGATGTCTATTCAAGTCCTTTGCCCCTTTTTAAACTGGCATTTTTGTTTTTTGTTGTTGACAGACTCCTAATTCTTAACAGATATGATGCTCTCACTGTGATGAACTTGACTTCTGAGAAGATACTGGCTGCATTCATTTCTCTTCTGCTTTCTTAGGCCCATCATGATTCTCCAGCAGTCATCATTTCTTACATTCCTAGCTTGTCCTGTTCTCAGGCTGGACCTAAGAGTTCATTCCTTCCCATCTCTTCCCACATTCCATATCATGGACTTTCTTCTTTTCAGCTGTTGGTACTGTGGAGGGGGGGATTTTATTGAAGTCAACTGCCGTGATCACCTTCCTTTTCCTTCCTAAAGGAGTGTCATCTGCTTTCTGATTTTAGCCACAGTAGCTTGGCTGAAGTTGCATTTTGGAAGTTCAAGGCTTCTGGCTCCCAGATTTCCTGTAGAATTGACACTGGTGACTGCCCTTCGTTCTTGAGGCTCCTTTGGTCTCTGGGACACTTCCCTGTGATGCCATAAAGGGGAACAAGCAGGAGGGTTTATGGTGCAGACTTTGGGGTGCATCACCTGGCTTCAGATGTTGTCTTTGCCCATGAACTCACTCTTGGTCCCAGGCTGGTAAAATCACCTGTGGGATTTCTCCTTAGTGAAAGAGGACATTAGCACCTACCTTGCAGCTGGTGGTGAGGATTCGTTGGGAAATCACATGAAAAGTACTTAGAACAGTGACTGGCAGAGAGGAAGTGTTAACAAGGTTAGCCACTGTTGGGGCATTAAGCTGGTTTTGCCCGTGTGTTCAGTCGATCCCTTTTCACCTCCATTTCCCCTCAACCTTTTGTTTTCTAAATTCTGTTCTTTGCTCTTCATTGTTCTGTTCCTGGACAATATCCCAGTCTTGCCATTTTAATGTTCCTCTTTACACAGGAGATTCCAACCAACTCTCTACCTTTTATTTATTCATTTATTACTTATGTATGTTTGTTTATTTAAGATGTAAGAAAGCATAGGGTACAGAGGTGCTAGGATGTCTAAATGCTAGAAGATGATACATCTTCCTAGCGACTTGCAGGTGGTCTCTTGGACTTTAAATGGACTGTAAAATAAGTGACTTACAAGCACCACTTTGAAATACTAAACATTTTCATTTTAAACCAACATTACTGGTATTATATGTGCTTCTGCACATCAGTGTAATTGTACACAGATTTAAGAGGAAGTGATAGGCCATTTATACTAGTTACAAAACAATAAAACCAGGAATTAACACTAAGTTTAATAAAGATAATTTATAATTCTAACCACTTAGAAATAAGAAAATTAACTATGAGGTCAAAGGAGAAATTCATGTGCAATAACAGATTATTTATAAAACAAAATTAATGAGAACACTAGACATGATAGATGAAGACTTTAAAATCCTTATTATAAATACGTTAAGCAGACAAAGACTTTAAAATTGTTATTATAAAATACGTTAAGTAAATTAGGGGAAATGATGAACCAAATGGGTGAAAAGATGGAGAAATGAACATAAACATGTAATCTCTTTTTAAAGTTCATATAAACTTATGGGTTACACATGCAATTTGGTTACATGCATAGATTGTGTAGTGGTCTGGTCAGGGCTCTTAGGGTGGGTATC
The DNA here is from genome assembly GCF_024542745.1 of Macaca thibetana thibetana. Taxonomy (NCBI): domain Eukaryota; kingdom Metazoa; phylum Chordata; class Mammalia; order Primates; family Cercopithecidae; genus Macaca; species Macaca thibetana. Next base: position 157,387,550 of record NC_065580.1, on the reverse strand, counting down.
CATCGCCCGAATAACACGTATCTTACCCGTTAATTTCTCATCCACCCCCTCACCCGTCCGAGTCTTTGTTGTCTCTCGTTTCACTCTCTACATCCATGTGCACATGTTTTAGCACCCACCTAGGGTTGCTCTCTCAACATTTTAGTGGGAGGATTCTTGTAGCACAAAACGGTGCCTAAGGATGTATTTCCTGGAGGACGTTTCCGCCCTTGTCACATCACTCCACATCAGCTGCCACTGGCTCATACACAACCATGTCAGAGATGGAAGAATATCACCTTTCACCAGTTTCTGTGAAATACATTGCTTTGAAGATGAAATCACAAATGTCACCCTCTACAGGGGACCTAATGGGACCAAGTCAAGGGATTACATCTTGAGCAGATGTAAGTCTTTAGAATGGTCTAAATTATGACCTGAGTGCTTACTAGTCCCTGGATTCTATGAAGTACTTGTCTGATTTTCACAAAATCTTCAGGAAGTAGTTAGTAGTATTCTTTCATTTTATTTTTTCATTCTTATTTTTAGAGAAAATCAAGTCTTAAGAGGTTAACTATGGCCAAAGTCTTGTAACTAAAAAGTGGTTGACTTGAGATTCCACCCAGTTCCCTTGGATTCCACATGTAGAACTCTTAACATCCTTTTTTCTTTTTCTTTTTTTTTTTTTTTGAGACGGAGACTTACTCTGCTGCTCAGGTTGGAGCACAGTGGTATGTGATCTTGGCTCACTGCAACCTCCGCCTCCTGGGTTCAAGCGATTCTCCTGCTTCAGCCTCCCAAGTAGCTGGGTCTACAGGCCCCCGCCACCCCACCCGGCTAATTTTCGTATTTTTAGTAGAGACGAAGTTTTACCATGTTGGTCAGACTGGTCTCGAACTCCTGAGCTCAAGTGATCCGGCCGCCTCGGCCTTCCAAAGTGCTGGAATTACAGGTGTGAGCCACCGCACCCAGCCTTAACATCTTGATTATATTCTATACGTGCCATTTCACATTGTCTATTTCTCATTTTTCTTGTTCTTTTTTCTTTTCTATACTGATTAGATACACTGGAGCTTAATCCATTTTAGAGTGTGAGTGCATATTTATCAGTAATATTATGTTTTAATATTTGAATTAATTCAATCCTGCTTTTTAATTTTATTATTCCTGCTAGTTTCTTAAAACTTTTTATAACTTTCTGTAACTTTTTAGAATTTGTTTTCTAAATTCTTTGAGAGCTTAGTCTTTTTCTTTCTTTCATAATGAACATGCTTAAGTCTAAAGCTGCCTCTGAAAGCAACTTTGAATGCATTAAAGGAATCATGTCTAGTGTTCTCATTAGTTTTGTTTTCTAAATAATCTGTTATTGCACATGTCATTTCTCCTTTGACCTCGTAGTTAATTTTCTGTATTTTTAAGTGGTTGGAATTTTAAAATGATCTTTATAAAACTTACTGTTAATTCCTGGTTTTATTGTTTTGTGACTAGTATAAGTGGGCTATCATTTTTCTCTTAAGTCTGTGTGCAGTTACACTGATGTACAGAAGCACATATAATACCAGTCATGCTGGTTTACAGTGAAAATGTTTAGTATTTGAAAGTGGTACTTATAAGTCACTTATTTTAGTATCAGCTTGAATTTTTTCCAACTGATTTTGAAAATTTAAATAGAATATATATTCTCAATAAAAATTATAGAGCAAATGACTAGTTTTGGTTTTTGTGGGAAAACGGTCCCAGCGTATTCTGTAATAACCAACACTCAAAGCTAGATACCTGTGAAAAAACTGACGTGTTTTAAATGGAACAGGAGACCTCTCTGACAAACCCATCAATGTTTAGCAATCTTAATTAACAATCTTAATGAGCTTTAAAAAAGTGTCATATTTTAGCTGTGAATCACTTCACATTAAACTCTGTGATTTTCCTGCCAGAGTTATCTTTAGTAAACACTATGTATTGGCAGCCAGATTTGGAGTGAAGTGAATGTGAGTGAAGCTGGAAGCAGATTCTGCAGGAAACCCAAATGTTGGAGGGGGTTTTCTGAGCGTCGGAGTCTTAGGTCTCTCAATACCTCCTTTGACACTGCTGGCCACACTGTTCCACCACGCCCATTACAGCGACTCACTCGGAACTGCTTGGGAATCAGTGACTTGGGTGAGTGCAGTCTCTCTTTCACATATTGCTGGCTTCCTCCATCAACCCATATAGCATCTGTGCTGCGTTTATGCTTTCAAGTGAGAAACAGTGAAATACACGAGGGGATGGCTTGCACTTGACTCCAGGATGGTGTTTGCGTGTCTGCGTTTTCTTTCATGTTAAATTGAGTGGGGCTAAACTCATTTGGTTTCAGCGAAGGTAGTTTTCCGTGCATTCACTTCGAGCCGGGATTGCCGAGAGTGGTGACCAGAAGAGAGAAGGCCATGGGGCGGTAAGGTGAGGCAGGAATACTAGAGGGTGGGGCAGGGCTCAGCTCAGTGGCGATGTTTCCCCAGCAGCCTTCAGGCCTTTCATCCCATCATTTCTCTCCTCTGATAAGTGTCTCTGCTTTAAGAGTGTTTGCCAGACAGAAATAAAAATCGATTGGGGGAAAATTATATGCAAAAAACCATTTTCCTTTCAAAATATTCCTAGAGAAGAGAGGAAGCACGCACGGACATAATGCCATCTAATGTTGCTATTACAGCATTTGCTGCTTAGCAAAGTACATAGAAGGCACATTGCAAATATTCAGGTATTAGCTGTGTTGAGAAATTGTTTTCATTTAGTAAATGTATTAGTTTGCCGGGGCTGGCATAGCAAAGTAGCACAAACTGAAAGCCTTAAATAACAAAAATTTATGGTCTCACAGTTCTGGAGGCTGAAGTCGGAAATGAAGGTCTCAGCAGGGCGAGTTCTTCTGAGGGCGCCGAAGGAGAATCTGTTAGGTGCGTCTCTCCTGGTTTCTGCTGGTTAATGGCAATATTTGATGTTCTGTGGCTTGTGGAAGCATCTCCCTCATCTCCACCTTCCTCTTTACTTGGTGTTCTCTGTGTATGACTGTCTGTGTCCAAATTTCCCCTAATTGTAAGGACAGCAGGGATATTGTATTAGCGGCCCACCCTACTTCAGTATGACCTTCTCTTAATGAATTATCTGTGTGAAGATCCTGTTTCCAAATAAGGTCACATTCTGAGGTAATTGGGGTTAGGACTTCAGCACATGAATTTTAGGGGAACGTAAATCAACCCATAACAGTGAAGATTTATTAACTCACTTTAGGAAGCTGATATTTATTTAGGAAGTAAATGTTTATTGAGCATCCATGATGTGACATGCATGAGGTATTGAGATTTAAACAGATAGGCTTAAATATTTTCCCGTATCCAAGTCACTTTCAGTAAAGAAGTAGAGAGACATAACTTAATAACTAGAATACGACGGAGCTATATGAAGGCATTTACGAGGAATAGGGTTGGTGCCGAGAAAGGGGATGCTGGTGAAGCCTGCTTTTTAGGGGAGATGTCAGGGAAATGTCACTGAGGGGCTACATTTGGGCTGCATATCAAAGCATTAAGAGGAGCTCCAGGGCAGTCTGGACAGAAAGCACGGCGTGGAGATCTGACATGAAAGGGTGTGTTCACAGGACTTTAAGCCATCTTATACGGGAGAGTGGTGTCTACTGGGAGGTGATGGATTGTCACTGTGAAGTTTCAAGTGTTGGAGTGAAACTACTGGACTTGTGGTTTTGAGAAGTTCTACCTGACAGCCTGGTGGCTGGCATGGAGCTGGGCTGTCAGGTACCTCTTATTTTCCATGTCCATCCTGTTCTATTCTACTAGTAACTGTCTGTCTTTTCCAGCATTTCCCAAGTCTTCCCTTACCCTTCACAGTAAATCTGCAAAAAGAACAAGCTGGTAAAAGCACTTTTGGGAGACTGGGGAAAGGATTATGAATATTCCTATGCTAACTATTTTCTGGCCCCAAGTAGGCTATTGGTGACCTTTGGTATGTTCAGATAAGCAGTGGGAGTGGAGGCCAGAGTACAGTGGGTTGAGGATTAATTACTTGGTGGACGAGGCGGTACGAGTGGTGAGTACAGGCTCTTTGTGGCAGAAGCTTGATTTGGAAGGGAAAGAAAATAAGAGGCTGACTAGGAGATGCCGGGTAATTGAGGTAAGGGCTGTTGAATGTTTTTTGGGGGTGAAATTTTGTTTTGTGTTAATAGAGTAGAAATTTACAAAGGAAATGGCCCTCATTTTAACAGAAAAATCAATACCATTTGCATCCCTCATTATTAATATGCATTGGAACTTCATCCATTGGACCTGGTGAAGAAGGCAGTCACCGTCTCACCAGGCTGGAAGCCTGGATGTTGGAATGTGGACATTTCCTACTAGAGTGGCTTGAAAGTCCCCTTCGACCATTCTGGTGGTAGGGATGGGGGTGTGAAAGTGGGTGCTCCTTGAGAGGAAGGAATGAGCCAAGAGGGATGGAGCCCGGGGATGCAGGGAGAAAGTGGCCTTTGTTTTATGGTTATGCAGTCTATCCAGCTTATACATTTCAGATGATTGATTCAACAAACCTTTGTATATCTCTTCCTACTTCTTTCCCACTGAGCTAGGTAGGTCCTGGGGTTCCTATGAGTCCCGGGGCTGTAGTCAGGCAGTTGCAATATCTCATCATTCTCATGCTAAGTTTTTCCTGACCTGAACATTTCCACTGGAAAATGATGATTGCACTCTTCTAATAGAAGGCTAAGCGATTTAGATCTAGGAGCAAGGAAATAGTGGCTGTGGTTCCTCTAGAAGGGGAAGAGGATGTAGACAGGTTATTTTTTTGTAATGACATTCATTTTCCTTGGTTCTTTGCTTATGTGACACCCGGATGTACAAGATGGTTAACAGAATATTGCTATGGAGGCACTTTTTGACAAGTTCTGAACTACCATCTGGGTGAGAGTATTTGTTACCGGCACAATACTTATACATGAATGGCCACTGTGAAATTGGTTTCGAAGGGGCGATGTTATGATTTGCTTTCTTAAGTGCATTGACTACAAAGACATCTCCTAAACTCTTTGTCAACTTACCAGAAACCCTTGCATACCCGTGGATGAAGCCAGAGCTTTTCAGTGGCTCAGGTTTCTCCTTCTAACGGTGCTTGAAATTCCTTCCACAGAGAATGAAGCTTTTAATTCTAGAACCAGTGTTCAGATTGTACAAAGGCATGGATTTAAGGTAACAGCTATTAACATTGGCAAGGTTCTTTCTATTGTGCAAATTGCTTTCACATATATCTGGTATATTTTGCCCTCCGGACGGTCCTTGGCTTCATTATTGTGTAACTTGTTTTCTGTTTGAAGAAATGGAGGCTTAGCAGTTTAAGAAAGCTGATTAAAGTCAAATGGCAAGGATGGGATATGTGATGGAGCTCTAAGCACTGGGTGTCGGCCTCTGTAATATTTGTGCATGACTGACTACACAGCTCTCCTTCTGAGTCAGTGACTTTTAAGCTCTTTGGAACCACAGTAAATTCCTTTTACCTGATGACTCAGTACACACATATGACCCACCAAACAATACTTGCCTTGACCATTCCCCAGGCCTTCTAATATTTTATTCTGCCCAATTCTGTTTTCTTTTCAATGTCTGGTCTTATTAAATTGACTTGGTGATGCAGTAATGGGTCATGATGCAGAATTTGAAAAAAATTACACTCAATTCCTTCCCTAAGAAGTAGAGGAAGGTCAGAAACGGAGGATGGTGGGAAAGGAATGGGGTGTGTGTTTTTCCAGTGTGGTGTGGGAGGGAAATGGCCTCTCGCAGTCCACTTGTGAGAACTGCTCCCATGTTCCGATCCGACTTCAGAGGTGGGAAAACGTTGGGAGCTGGTGAGGCGGGTGGGGAACATCACTGTCTGCCGCACCTCTCGTTTCTTGCATTCAGTCCACTTTTGTGGCCATTGTTGTTGTGCTGGTTGGCTCTGCCCAATTCTTCCTTCTGGTTGCTAACTCTCTTCATATGTCTACTGTTTTACCGGGGGCTGCTCACATCTGTAAATGACGCTCTAGGTTGTACAGTCTTGGAGGTTCAAGTGGAGTCTTTTGGCAGCTGTGCAGGCCAGCGTTTGCATCCCTGCAGGGGCTGCAGGGGGCCTTAACCCTCCCCCGTCAGTGCCTGGTTCTCTGATCCTGGCCGAGCATCTGGGTCTCAAAGTGTTGCCCGAAGTCTAGACTTGGAAATCTGCTTCAGGCCAGGCCAGATGATCTTGAACCCGAAAAACAGAAGTCATGACGTTTGCTCTATATCTATCAGAAAAACAACTCAAAGCACATTCCTTATTCATGTCGGGGCCGTAAAATCTTCCCATTTTCCCAGAGACAATGCGTTATGGCAGGCCAGAGGAAGCTCTGTAATCACCCTAGAGAGGAAAACGGCAGGCGTAAGAAAGCATTCATCACCTCAAGGTAGAAATCACCCACTTTTTATAAGAATGTCCCACTGTGAAATCAGAATGTTCTACCATGCCATCTGCAACGAAATTGAAGGCCCCCCAAAGCCCACAGTCCAAAAGACATGATAGTGTAAGATAAATGGCAATGATTGCAATTAACAATGGCAGTCTGTCAAGAGTGGGCCTGCCTGCGGGACCTGTGTTGATATTTGGATTTGGATTTTTGCTTGTTTGTAGATTTTGGGGGTCATCTTTTGTTAGGGTTGGGAGGTAGCTGTGTGTGGTGAAATCCATGGATTTTTCCCCACAACTAGAGGAAATAGCAGGTTGAGGGCAAGAGGTGCCACGGAGAGTGAAGGTGTGTGAGTCAAGAGATGATCTTGTGGAGGGATGGCTGCTTCTGAGAATCTCTTCTACCATATTAACAAATCACGGATGCATTTGAGTTTCCTGTGTGGACATCCATGGTTTGTTATTGTGTCTGTACGACTTTCTGAATAGAGATCATCTTCCATGCTCTTTTTTTGTTTTTTTTTTTTTTGAGATGGAGTTTTGCTTTTGTTGTCTAGGCTGGAGTGCAATGGTACGATCTCCGCTCACTGCAACTTCTGCCTCCTGGGTTCAAGCAATCCTCCTGCCTCAGCCTCCCAAGTAGCTGGGATTACAAGCATGCGCCACCACGCCCAGCTAATTTTGTATTTTTTTAGTAGAGGCAGGGTTTCACTATGTTGGTCAGGCTGGTCTTGACCTCCTGACCTCAAGTGATCCACCCATCTCGGCCTCCCAAAGTGTTGGGATTACAGGTGTGAGCCACCACACCTGGCCGCTTCCATGCTCTTAATCCTCACATACCTATCTCCTGAGACCAACGGGCTCAATGCTGGGATCTGTGTTTATTCACCTCCAACTGTCAGTTCTGTGCATGTGCTGTTTCTTTGTCCTCCTCCTCTGCATAGCTTTTTTATTCCCTTTGATACTCCAAGATTACAGTCTTTTCTAGGGCCGGGACTGTATCTTTTGCGTTCTCTTGTCCCTACAACTAGGATAGGACATTTTATGTTGTGGAACTGACAAGTTTCTGAAATTTCCATCCATGGACACGATCCACCATAAACCACAGAAGTTAAGTACTGGAATGTTTACTATTGGGCAATTTGCTCAGTATCTCTAAGCCTCGGTTTCTTATCTTTAGAGCAGGGATGATAATAGCACATGGAATCATTGTGAAGTTAATTGAGAAAATGCATGTAAAGAATTTAATGCAGTGCTTGACATCTAAGAGACATCACGCCATTGTTGATATACTAACTTCCTCAAGAATTTAACAGAATGAACCAGGATAACAAGAGTGAGACCATGCTGTGGCCTGGAGAGAGGGCATGGAACTGCAGCTGTACTGGGAGGGGCTGTGAAGAAGGAGCTGAGCAGAGAAATGTGGCTGTAGCCAGGAGAAGCCAGGGGGAGGCATCCTGGGAAGAGAAACGCCAACCGCTTTCCTTGTTGTTGCTTCCCAATGACCAAATCCAAACCCCCTGTTGTTGCTTCCCCATGACCAAATCCAGAGGACACTGGCCAGCAAGGCAGCCCCAGATGATGGCATTCACAGGAGACAGGCTCCTGTGGCTTAGATAAGGACTGGCACATCTTCTCGAGGGGCTGTGCACACACCTTATTGTTGCCCACGAATTCCCTGTTTTCCACCAGAGTCCTTGGCCTGACCAGTCCTTCCTTCTGTATAGGATCGCAGGATCCTGGGACTGGAAAGGACCCTGTGATCACTCTCCTCAGCCAGTCCCTTCATACAGAGGAAAGATCGAGGTTGTCTCCAGTGTGGTCTTGGTGGCGTTCAAATGGCGTTCTTTTTATTGGTGTTGCCAGAGTCTGCTGGGGAGCAGAGCACACAGAGCGTGCTCAGAACGTGGTGGTGGAAGGGACCCGCTGTTTCTCATGATTTTTAGCCTTTACAGCGGCACCACATTTTTACAGTGAGCCACGTGTTGTCTTTCTCATTCATGGGACTGTTGCTTGCAAGTGTCTTCCTCTTAGTGTCTGTGTTTTTGGAGCGACCCTGCCCTTGAGAACAGGGGACCTGTGCCGTGCTCCTCTTGATCCCCTTGGACATTTACTATCAGGGCCGAGCACACGGGGCCAGCACATACTTTCTGAATTAAATTTCACAAGGATTACCTGGAAAGCTGTAACTTTTTCCGAGTCCTAAAACCGAGGAGCACTGTTGGTTCCTCCCTTTTCCTTTCTAGGGTCATTGTGGCAGATGTCTGTTCCTGCACTTGCAGCGCCACGAGAGGAGAAAAGCCTCCTTCCTCCCAGCAGGGCCATTGCCTCGCTGATGGGTGTTACAGGGAATCCTAAAGATGGAGGGTCTGTGTGCATTCCCTCTTTGGAGGGCAGAGACCAGGCATTGCATGCAAAAGCCCATCAGGTACGAAGTAACCCTGGTGCAACCCTTGCTGGCATGAAACCACTGTGTAGACTGTTGTCACGTCAGCCAGCTGAGGCTTACGACGTTTTCAAATGAAAAATCTTCACTGCTTCCCCGTTGTATGCAGGAAACAGTTGCCTGGGTGTTTGTCAGTCCTGCTGTGTTCTGCGTGTCCCAGGCTTCCTGATGACTGCCCTGCCCAGGGCTTATTTCCTGGGAACACCTAGCAGCACTGCTCCCAGCTGTGGTTGCAAAGACAAAAGGAACAAAAGTCATTGATTCATTAACTTGCCACCAGGGAACCCACCTGCCTGGCTTTTCTTGCAGCAGGAAGCAGAGGTGCTAGAGAGGACAATGGGTTTTCTAGAGTCAAAAGGGAATACTTGACAAGCTTCTCTTAAGGTGTCAGTTTTAGAAGCAGGAAGACTTAATTGGTCTTAGGGTACATTGAGCAGACCATGGTTTGGCTGCAAGGGAGCAGGTGAGCCCTTTGGGGACATTTCGAAAGAGGAAGGATTATTTACTATTAGGGGAGGGGAGCAGGAAACTTTCTGTGGTTGGATGTTTCCTGGAGCAAGTCAGGGTCAGGGTGTTGCCTTTTGGGTCCACCTGTCATCATGTCCTTGCCTCACTGGGTCATTTCTCACTTTTATGTCTGATACGAAAGAGGGGAAGAGAAGTGCTGGGAAGGGAAGGGTGCGGTCCCTTTAATACTGAAGGAGGAAGGGCATGGTCCCTGGTTAGGGCTCCATCCCCAGGCCTGTGCCTACGGACCTAGGTGAGGACAGGCATTTTTGTTTTCCTGCCCAAATGTTGCGTTTCCCAAGACCACCCTGGCCTGCCACATCCCCACGCTGTGCCTGTAAAATCCCCAGGACCCTAGCAGGCAGACACATAGGTAGCTGGACGTGGAGAGGAGCACGTCAGCGGAGGAACACATGGGTGGCTGGACGTCAAGAGGGGCGCACAGACAGGCACCGACAGGCACCAGCAGGCTGCAGGCCACCGACCGGCAGAAGGATGTGGAGTTGGGTGAGGGCAGTCAGGGGAGAGTCCAGGCCGTTCAGCGGCCTAACTCCAGGGGAAATCCATCTCCCTCCTGGCTCCCCCATCTGCTGAGAGCTTCTTCCATTCAATAAAACCTTGCACTCATTCTCCAAGCCCACATGTGATCCGATTCTTCGGATACACCAAGGCAAGAACCCAGAGATACAGAAAGCCCTCTGTCCTTGCGATAAGGCAGGGGTCTGATTGAGCTAATGGAAGCCTCCTACAGACGGCTAAACTAAAGGAACACCCTGGAACACATGCCCACTGGGGCCGCAGCAGTAAACATTCACCCCTGGACACTGCCTGCCCGTCTGCGTGCTCCCCTAGAGGTTTGAGCAGCGGGACACGGAAGAAGCGAGCCACTCCCGCATCACACTCCCTGAGAGGGGGACAAGGGAATTTCTCCCGTTTCATGTTGACACACAGATGGGGTGTGTGACTAACAGAGGGATTTTGTTGGCGAGAAGTGAGCGATGGGTGGATTGCGTGCTGACAGAAGCCAGTTTCCCGTGGACAGCTCTTCAGTCTTGGTAGTAGATAACAAAACTGCTGAGACATTGGGCTGGGTGGACCCCTTTCCCACAGCCTCACTCCCACATTACCACGAAAGGAAGGTCCACGTAAATTTCTGCCGTGTAGACGGAAGCCACCCATTAAACTAACTAACAAAACAGGTCATACTCCATGGAGTTTGTAGGTGAGGTGCCACCTCTCTTCCAGCTTCAGGCATCTGGCCTTCCCTTCCTTTCCCTCCCCTCCCCTCCCCTCCCCTCCCTTTCCTTCCCTTCCCTTCCCTTCATCTCTCTCCCTCTCTCCCTCTCTCCCCTTCCCTTCCCTTCCCTTCCCTTCCCTTCCTTTCCCTCCCCTCCCCTCCCCTCCCTTTCCTTCCCTTCCCTTCCCTTCCCTTCATCTCTCTCCCTCTCTCCCTCTCTCCCCTTCCCTTCCCTTCCCTTCCCTTCCTTTCCCTCCCCTCCCCTCCCCCCCCTCCCTTTCCTTCCCTTCCCTTCCCTTCCCTTCATCTCTCTCTCTCTCTCTCCCTCTTTCCCTCTCTCCCCTTCCCTTCCCTTCCCTTCCTTTCTTTCCTTTCTGTCTCTCTCCCTCTCTCTCCCTCCTTCTCTTCTCTTCTTCCTTCTTTCCTTCCTTCCTTCCTTTCTTCCTTCCTTCCTTCCTTCTTTCCTTCCTTCCTTCTTTCCTTCCTTCCTTTTTCTTTCTTCTTTGTTGATGGAGTCTCACTCTGTCACCCAGGATGGAATGCAGTGGCATGATCTTGGCTCACTGCAACCTCTGCCTCCCGGGTTCAAGCAATTCTCCTGCCTCAGTCTCCCGAGTAGCTGGGATTACAGGCAGGTGCCACCACGCCTGGCTAATTTTTGTATTTTTAGTAGAGATGGGGTTTCACCATATTGGTCAAGCTGGTCTTGAACGCTTGACCTCATGATCCACCTGTCTCGGCCTCCCAAAGTGCTGAGATTACAGGCGTGAGCCACCGCGCCCAGCCCAGCCCGCATGTGGCATTTTCTAAGTCAGTGGCCCCTGCATCCTGTAGCTCTCCTAGCGGCTAACCTGAAACAATGGGATGCAGGGCTTGTTAGAGTCTCCTCTCTTCATGCACATGAACAGAAGATCTGTAAAGGGCTGAATAACAAGCTGTCAATCAGTAACTATAAAATGTAAATGATGTAACTGTAAAATGTAAATAAATAACTGTAAAATGTACCTGGAGGGCTCTTTAGCAAGCCTCTGGCATGGAGAAGGATACCTGAAGCTCCTCTAGTTGCTGCCATGGTAGAGGGTGGGGGTGGGCTTTACGGTGTTATTCCCATTTGACAGCTGAGGAAAGCGGAGGTCTGAGAAGGTAAATAACTCACCTGAGCTCTCACTGTTAGTGACAGGCAGAAACAGCCTTGCAACCAGGCTGCCTGTGTTTGGTTCAGACCCTCTGTGGAGCACGTGGTTTAAACCACTGATCATAACTGTAGGTGGTGGGCAGTGTCTTGTGGTTGATAAGCAGGGGGTCCCACCAGCCCTGCTCCTCCTGTCTTGGTTGGCTTGTCACCCCAGAGAGTGGCTGCCTAGGAGCCTAGTTGCACCCATCCCTGCTCCTGAGGCCCCTTTCTCCCTCATGCTCCCTGGCTCAGACCCTCTTCCCTGGGTCAACAGTTGCTCTCGCACCATGGGTGAGAAGTCCAGCTCTTTTCAGGATCTATGTGTCTCAATACAGGAAAACGCCTTAAGAGTACTTGTAAGGCTGTCAGTATTTGGGCCTGTCCTTAAAAATTCTCAAACACGTTTTGAAGGAATTAAACAATTACTTGCCCAGCTTGTACTGAACTATGAGGCCTTGCAAAGATGAATCATTTGATGACAAAGTGGATTCTATCAAGAAAGATGAAATCCATTCTATTTTTTTTTTGAGACTGAAGACAGTTTTAATATTGCCTTTCCAATCTGGATGCTTTTTTTGTTTGTTTTTCAAGACAGAGTCTTGCTCTGTCACTCAGGTTGGAGTACAGTGGTGTGATCATGGCTCACTGTAGCCTTTATCTCCTGGGATCAAGCGATCCTCCTGCCTCAGCCCCCTGAGTAGCTGGAACAATGGGCGCATGCCACCATGCCTGGCTATTTTTTCTATGTTTTGTAGAGATGGAGTCCCACTATGTTGCCCAGGCTGATCTTGTCTCGAACTCCTGGGCTTAAGCGATCTAACTGCCTCAGGCTCCGAGAGTGCTGGGATTACAGGTGTGAACCATTGTACCCAGCTGCATTTTTGTTTCCTTTTCTTGCTGTGTTGAATGGTGAAGACTTCTAGTATAATATAGTGGTGAGAACAGGTATTTCAAGGTTGGAAGATGCCAAAAAGTAGTTCGCCATTTGTAAAGAAAGTTTGGGATATTAGCTAGAGTTATGCACTACTACAAACATGATAAATCTCACATTATTAAAAACATGAAGTTAAAATCCACAGCAATTGTATTTTAGCTTCCAACACTACAGAACCGTGTTTATGCCTGGGATTTCCACGGTTAAACTGATTTTATGAAAATAAGTGTCAATGATGTCTCTTTAAAGCATTAAAATAAATAAAAAAATTTAAAAAGCTGAAATGTGATATAAAATTGATGCCCTAAAGTCTTACTCTAACTCTGTGAACTAGAATATTAGCATTATGGAATTTAGATTTAAAAAAGTTCTTAAAATTAAGCTAGTCTTTTACAGTCCATTTAATGCTTGAATTCCAAGTTTTTTAACATCTTCATGATACATTAATTAACTATTTTCTGGAATAGCTCATTCCACCTTTAGATTTTACTAATTATTTGCATAACCATTGTTAAGTCTTCGATTGAATTTGATCTCAGTATTTTCTACCCACTGGTTCTTGTTCTAGTCTTTTCTTTCTCTGAGACATGGTTTCTAAATATTAAGCATTATAAGTGACGTTGAAAATTCTTCATATTCCATCATATAATTCTTTATATATTCTATCATATAATATATGCGCTCTTTCTCCTGGCCTCTTCTGAACATAATTCAGGCTTTATAAATCGTAATTCAGGCTTTTATAAATCCCTGGTAAAAGTGAGATGTATAGAACTGACTGTCCAGGAGTTTTTTTGATTCGTGTTCTGAACACTATGCTTTGATAGCCGGACTAAGAGGACTTTCGCTGTTTTGGTAGCAAATCCCACAACTTCAAGTGGAATTAATGATCCCCATTTTACATATGAAAAGTAAAGAGGCACCGGTTCTTCACAGTAGAATACCCATTTGACTTGTCTGTGTTCTGTAGTAGCTTTCACCGTAAGTGTTACTTTCCATAGGAAAATCTTCCCTATACCAAGTTACATGCTTCCAGTTTAAATAATTAATTTCTCCTTTGGCTGGTTTCTCATCACATCCACTCATTCATCAGGTGTGCGTTGCACTTGGGTTCACGGGCTCTGAGCTAGGCACGAGAATTATCAAATGAAGAAAGCAAAGGTCAGCTTCAGAGGCATTCATAAAATAGTGTCCTTTATATTACAATGTAATGATTGCTATAAAGAAGCGTATATAAAGTTAGTAATAAATGGTAATAAATTCTTTATCTCTGCTTTGAGGAAACCGAGAGGGTGGGACATTTCACGTGAAGAATGTAGGAATGGCCGACCTGAGAAGGCATGGAAGGGCATTCCAGGCCTAGGGACCTGCACAGACAAAGCAATTGAGGTACGGTAACTTGAGGAGTTACACACATTGAGGTTCCTCTTCTTATATACCTCCTATTTGAATTTTTACCTTTCTTTTTTTGTTTGTTTTTGGATATTTCTGTTTGCTGTGTCTCTTTCTTTGAAAAGTACTTGCAGGATCAGCTGTTTTTGAAGACGTTAGAAAATACAGACGAGAACATTTTCCTCATTTTTTAAAATGGATTAACATATGGAGGAAGTGGGATAATTTTGATTTTGTCTTAGTCAAAATAGCCTATTTTAAATATTTTGTTGGCTGGGCATGGTGGCTTACGCCTGTAATCCCAGCACATTGGGAGGCTGAGGCAGGATCATGGCTTGAAGCCAGGAGTTGCAGAATAGACCAGGCAACATAACGAGACTCCCATCTCCACCAGAAAATAAAAGCTGGGCATGGTGGTGTGCGCCTTTGGTCCCAGGTACTTGGGAGACTGAGGCAGGAGGATTGCTTGAGCCCGAGAGGTCAAGGCTGCAGTGAGCCAAGATCGTGCCACTGCACTCCAGCCTGGGCGAAAGAGTGAGAACTTGTCTCAAAAAAAAAAAAAAAAAAAAAAAGATTTTGTAAATGTTCTTTACTAATGGGATAGACACAGTAGGGAGGGGTAGCTTGTGTCCATTACATGAATGCAACAAAATGAATATTAAACTGGACTCAATGGGGCCATTGGCGAGGGCCTTGTGGAGACGCTGATGGAGATGGGCAGCGTCGCAGGATTGACAAAGCCTGTCAATGCAGTTTCATGTTGATGAAAATAAAAGCCTGGGCCAGGCACAGTGGTTCATGCCTATAATCCCAGCACTTTGCGAGGCCGAGGCAGGCAGATCACCTGCAGTCAGGAATTTGAGACCAGCCTGGCCAACATGACGAAACCCCCATCTCTACTAAAAATACAAAAATTAACTGGGCATGGTGGTGCACGCCTGTAATCCCAGCTACTTGGGAGGCAGGAGAATCGCTTGGACTCGGGAGGCGGAGGCTCAGTGAGCTGAGATTGCACCACTGCACTCCAGCCTGGTTGACAGAACGAGACTCTATCTCAAAAAAAAAAAAAAAAAGAAAAAGAAAGAAAAGAAAAGAAAAGCCTGTGTGAAAAGCCTTAGCATTAACACTCCTGGCAGCAACAGCTGCCTTGCCTGCCTCTGCTTTCGCAGCTGTTTTATGTAGGTGACAGGCGGATGGGAGAACAATTGAGCTTTTCTTCTGGTTGAATTTGAGTTTCCTCTTTCATTTGTGGGTTATTGTTTGAAAAGAAGTGTACCCACATTCTCTGCTCTGTCAGCATCTTCCTTCCCAAGTTTTGAAGCATGCCACAGATTGCTAGGAGACAGCTGAAATTTTTAAAGCTTTTTATTATGTGTGCTTAAAGATGGGGTAGAGATGCTCCTTGATGAGGGAAAGGTGCTTTGGCGTTTGGCAAGAGGAGATCATGCCTGCTCCCCTGACCTTCCCGCAGCTCCTCGAGGCTGGTATGCAGGGGGAGTATGAGTTTTCCCTGCTCCTCTCTGTGGCTTATTTTGTAGAAAAATCATGCATTCTTGTGGAAGTGACTGACACTGACAGTTCTGTCAATCAAGGAAAATGACCAAGGCAAGTCTCAATCATTTCAGGAAATTTATTTGCGAAAGTTAAGGATGGGCGCCGGGAGACAGGCCTATGCCTTTCTCCTAAGATGATTTTGAGGTCTTCAGTATTTACAGGGGAAAGGGCAGGATATTAAGAAATAGGCAGTTTTCATGTGAGAGGTGGGTAAATAGTCATTCATGCCTTTGTCTGGCTCGGTGGATCTGCATTTTTACATTAGGTAATGTAGACAGCAGGGCAGAGGAAACAATCAGATATGCATTTGTTTCAGGTGGGCAAAGAGACGACTCTGAGTTCCGTCCTATGTCCCCCGCACCTGGGAAGATAAGCTATTAATTTACATTACCATGTTGAACTTTAATAGAAATGCTGTAGGGTAAAGAGATTGGGGCTCACAGGAGTTTCCTTGTGGGCAAAATATGAGGGAGGTATGCAGCTTTTCATCTTTGTTGCCATCTTATTTAGGAACCCAAATGGGAGGCAGGCTTGCGTGAGCCAGCTGCCAGCTTGACTCTTCCCTTTGGCTTAGTGAGTCTGGGGTCCCAAGATTTATTTTCCTCTCACAGTTCCATTGCAAAAAGTGCAAAGTTCACAGTGATGGGAAACATAGAGAAGGTACAGCTTCAGCGGCTTACGGAACCACTGTCTGACATTTGAAACGATGGCGTATAGTCCTAGAGGGGGTGAAGGAATGTCTTGTGTTCTTGTGATGCGCAAGGAGGGAAAGGGAGCTAGCATTTATTAAACTCCTACCGTGTGCCGTGAACGCTTTCGTTTAATTCTCACAGCGACCTTCAGATTGGGCATTGTGACCTTTTAAAAATGAGAGCTTGGGTTGGGAGAGAAAAAATGATTTGCTAAGATTATGCAGGAGTGACTGGAAGACCCCAGCCCTGGCTTCCTCAGGGTCACAGGCTTCTACCTCCCCACCATGCTGCACTGACTGTCTTGGGGGGACGAATGTGTGTTGACTGGCTCACCCCCCTATCTTCTCACTCTTCTTATACTGCCGGGAGTGGGTTGTGGTGTCAGATGATTGGCCCAAATTATGATGCAGTCATAGTCAAGAGCATGAGCCACAGGGAATAGAGGCGTCAGGCATGGCCTGGTTAGCAACGTGCTCCCTAAGTCATGGCTGGAAGACACCACGTATTTCTCTGCTGGCCCGTGTCTCCTCACCCTGCTGCTGACAACTCTATTGTGTCCAAAATCGCACTTTCCTGACCATTCCCGGAGTCGTTTTTGGTAACCACAGGCAGCGGGCATATAAAGGCACAGTTGCCCTCTTCCTACTATGCAGTTTGGTCCAGGAACAGAGACAACTTTGTCAACTGATGTTTTTGTTTTGTTTTCTCCTTTTCTGGGAATCACCTTCAGGTCTCGCCCTGCGTGTGCAAGCTTTTCTTTTCCTTTGGAGGGAAGCGGGAAATTCTCCTATCCTGATGGATTCAGCCAGAGATGGCTTCTTTTTCTTAAGTTCTTCCTTATCAGAATTTTCCCAGCAGGAGGTAGTGGTTCATGATGGATGCGTTGGTTTCCTCACATCTGGAAGACAACCAGTGGGGACTGCCCCAGCCGTGGTTTGGTGTGTGTGGAGCCTCTCTGTGGCTGCCACCACGCGGTGTCTCCCCATTTCACATCTGTGTGAGGTGGCTTGGACATATTGAGGTGCTGGAGACCAGCAGCACCTCCTGGACTAGCTCCTTCCAGAGTCTCTGCTGGCTAAGAGGCAAACTGGGGGAGTCGTGCTGGACTTGGAATGGAGACCTGTTGTCCCTGTTCCAGTTGGGACAAGCTTTGAGAAACACCCACACCCCAAGGCAGGCAGTGGTCAAAAGGGGAGAATGATTCACTGTCAGCATCCCTATTAGCCAAACTGTCCCGACCCGGGGGTCGATCACTTGGTTAGTATAATAGTTTTTTACTCTGTTAAGCAAAGGTCCCCACGTTAAAACATGTTCTCAGTGAAATCTTAGACTCGGACGCTGATCCCGCAGCCACCCTCTGCCTCCCAGCACGGGCGGGATGATCTTGGATGCATTTATTCTTGCCCCTTGCACGGTTGGAGTAAAGTGCTTATGAAAACATGTCTTTTATTGATTCTGCGTGCTTTTTAAAATTCCATTTTCAAGAGTGAGAACAGAGAACGTGTGATGTGACCAAAGGTCTCCTGCTGGTGTGGAAAGGTAGCAGGCTGCCTCTGCAGCTTTGCCCAGAAGCTGGTGCCCTGGACTACTGCTTCTCAACACTCCCGAGGAGCTCCCTTTGGCTGTAATCACCCACTGGCCTCCTCTGTATGAACAGCAGGGGTGAAACTCTTGATGTTACTTCTTCCTCCATTGAATAAGCCAGATTCTCTTTCTTCTGAGGAATAATTGAAGTCTTTTGCAGTGTATGTAAGCAAAATTACCTAACACTCTGAAATGTTTCGTACAACAGTTTCATCTGGAAAAGAGGCCATTGAAACCATGCGTTTGTGTTCAAGTAAGAAAGTATATCCAAGTCACAAAGAAGCATCATTTGGCTTTTGGAGACATGGGCAGCTTCATTTCTCATTTGTTCAATCAGAACTCTCCGCTAGGCTTCTAAGTGCCACATCCTGTCCAGAATGATGAAAGATACAGAAAATGGTGCCTGCTGACCTTCTGGAGTTACTGACTAGTGAGAAAGGTGAGTGGTATTCCAAGGTTTGTATCAGGAATTAATAAAATACAATCCCAATAATTAAAGTGATACAGTACAATATGGGGTGCTGTGAGTAGTGATATGGAAATGAGGATTAAAGGTAAGGAAGAGTTAGCTGAGCAGAGAGAGAAAGAAGAAAGCAAAACTGGGAAAGAGCAGGAGGGTCAAGAACTGAAAGGGGGTTGGGTGCAGTGGCTCATGGCTCTATTTCCAGCACTTTGGGAGATGGAGATAGGCAGATCCCTTGAACTCAGAAGTTCGAGACCAGCCTGGGTAACATAGCAAAACCTCATCTCTACAAAAAATACAAAAATTCACTAGGTGTGGTGGTGCATGCCTGTTGTCCCAGCTACTTGGGAGGCTGAAGCAGGAGGGTCACTTAACCCCGGGAGGTGGAGGTTGCAGTGAATCAAGACGGTGCTTCCGCACTCCGGCCTGGGTGACAGAGTGAGACCCTGTCTCAAAAAGCAAAGCAAAACAAAACAAAAGCTCCACACAGCTGAAAGGGAACAAGGATATCCTGATGGCTGAGAGGCAGAGGAAGTCACTTGGAACAACAGGACCTTCCCAGCCAACTGAAGGAATCTTTGGTTCTCATCTTAAGGATTGCCAAACTTGTTTGTCAAGAACAAAATCTCACACCATGTAGAGTTAAGATGACTTCATGTAGCACAATTAAATCTGAGTGCTGGAAATTGCTTCCATTGCCTCTGGTTTAGGGTGCCTCATATAAATTGAAATCCAGCAGGCCAGTTTCTAGAATGATCATACTCCCTTGTTTTAATTAGTTATTTAATTAATTAAATTTTTGGTTCTCGGGCCTCAGTCTCCCAAGTGGCTGGGATTACAGGTGTGCGCTACCATGCTCAGGTAATTTTTGTATTTTTTGTAGAGACAGGGTTTCGCCATATTGGCCAGGCTGGTCTCCTGAGCTCAAGCGATCCACTGACCTCAGCCTCCCAAGCGCTGGGATTATGGGCGTGAGTCACCACGCTCGGCCCCTTGTTTAAAATCTTCCTCTTTCTTCCCCACCCCTTTGCCTGTGGTTTGCACGCTGAATTCCTATCACTCTCAAATTCTTCATGGAGACCTTACTTAAGCAGCCTAGAGTCTGTGGCTTTACCATTAGGGCAACAAGTTTCCAGAATAACCTGGGAGAAGATGTTCTTCGGGAGACAGCACTTGTCTTTGTTTTCAAGGTGTTTTATATGCGGTTAAAGATACCATCCTCCTGTTATCTCACTAGATGTAGACAGTTAAAAAGTTTTACAAAATTTTCAGAGATTTCTAACGTGGTTGGTTGCACAGAATAATTGGCAGCCCTATTAATGATGTTCTGGTGATCTTCTTTTGCTGTGGTATTAATTTGTTTAGTTTTGGGTCAGAAGAAAGACCTCAGTGCTTTGATTCTTAGCTTATTGTGTAATCAAAAGCTTACTTTTAGAAAAAGTCCATTGTAGATTGGCCTTCCTGAATCTGTAGACACCATATTTGACACAGTGGACAAAATTGTTCAAATAAAATCATTCACTGTTATTTGGGTTATTAATCAGAAAAGAATGCATCAGAGATTTAAAAGAATCGGGTTATAAAAA
Source organism: Macaca thibetana thibetana (assembly GCF_024542745.1). Lineage (NCBI taxonomy): Eukaryota > Metazoa > Chordata > Mammalia > Primates > Cercopithecidae > Macaca > Macaca thibetana. The sequence continues at coordinate 157,367,555 of NC_065580.1, read as the reverse complement.
TATTGACTGTGCTTTTGGCTGCTTAGAGATTGGGAGCTCTTAGTAGGGGTACTTAAGTTAAAAAAAATAAAAAGAGAAAGAGCTTCAGCAGAGGGTAGATTGTAGAGTGAGGGGAGGGGACAGAGCCTGAATGGGGGCCAGACCTCCTAGCATGTGTACCTTCTCTTTCTCACTGTCTTGAGTCCTAGTCCCAAGACCGGGTGAGGTCATCTTCTCCATGTTTAGGAGAGAATAAGAGTCTAGGGGGTTAAGTGATGCTTCCTAGCATGAAGCACAGTGGATAGGTTGGAAGAGAGCAGCACTTCCCTCTGGTAGTGTGTTCTGGGGGACAAGTTTGGCTCTCCATGCAGTTGAGGGAAATCTGAGTAGACCCCCATGGCCACTCCCCATGACCAGTGCCATACTGTACGCAGCAGGTGCTCAATAAATGCTGAGAGACGATCTTTGCTGTGGACTGAATTGTGTCTCCTTACAATTCCTATGTTGAAGGCCTAACCCCCAAAGGGATGGTGATTGGAGATGAGGACATTGGGAGCTGAGTAGGTTCAGCGAGGTCCTGAGGGTAGAGCGCTCATGATGGGATGAGCGTCCTTGTAGGAAGGGGCACCAGGGCTGTCTCTTTGCCGTTGTGGGGACACAACAGGAAGCCGACCATCTGCAAGCCAGGAGGAGGCCCTCGCCAGAACCCGGCTGTGCTGGCACCCTGATCTTAGACTCTAGTCTCCAGTACCGTGAGAAAAGACATTTCTGATATTTAAGCCACCCAGTGTGTGGTATTTTGTGGTGGCTGCCCGAGGTGACTAAGACAATCCTTAAAATGCCTTCCAGCTCTAAATTCATCAGTCCTGAGACCAGTGATCATGTGTCCAAATCCCTATCGCTTTTCTCCCCAGTCACTTAATTTGATTGGAGGCTTCTGTGTTGTATTGATGAATGGGACAGAGAGGCCCTGTTGGACTCGAGACTCATGGGCCCATAAAGCCCTGAGAAGAACCATGGGCCACGTGATGTCCTCGGCCAGAGTCCGGACTGCTCATTTGCTCCTCTCGGCCACTCTGAGCCACTCTGCCTGTCTCCAGCCTCCTTTCCCAGCTTTCCCTCTGCACACCATGCTGTTTCTGGAACCCACGGGGCCCCTCCGGATTCCCTGCCTCTGCTGGCCAGCCTCCCTGGAGCAGGTCTCCCTGAATATCCACAGGCAGGACCTCTGTTCTTTCCCCTGCCCCGTTAAAGAAAAGCCAGAGCGGGACAGGAGGTAGAAGGTGAAGACAGTTTCTATTCAGGAACTATTGCAGTAGGGGAAAGAGACCTCAGTATAGAGCTGGGCTTAATTCTGAATACAGCATGGACAAGTGGGGAGGTGCAGCCCAGAAGCAGGGTGGAAGGCTCAGTGGGTGGAAAGTTACTTAGAAGAGACCCCAGGGGCGAGGGGGATCCTGGCTAAACCCACCTTGTTGGAGGCAGACCAGGGTGACCAGACATCAAGGGTGGGGGACGAGGAACCGATCAGATAGCGATGGTGGGAATCTGGAGGCTGAGGCCAGGGTGACCAGACACTGAGGGTGGGGGACAAGGAACTGATCAGATAGCGATGGTGGGGGATCCTGGCCAAACGAACTTTGCAGGATTCTTGCTAACACCGGGCAGTGCAGAGACAGACATAGAAATGTAAAGGTGGAGGCCTAGTTGGGATGAGGATCCAGAGGCACCCAACTGGGGTCTCTGCCAGACCTCACGCATCACCCTACTGTGTCAGATCCCAGTTACTGCTTGGCTCATCCTGTGAGCCCTGAACCCTGCAAAGATTTGTCGTCTTTGGTGTGGAACCCCCAGCACCTAGACCCTTGCCTGCCCCAGGGGAGGTGGTCAGAAGAGGCTTCCCGAGGCAGTGGAAGGGCCTGGGATGAAGGGGCGGGGCTCTGCTCCTCCACTGAGAGACGAAATAAAATAAATACAGGTGATTTCTCTTGGTAGCCAAGTCACAAGTTCTACTCCTGTGGGTCAGGGCCCCCTCCTCAAAAATTCCTGTGTTAAAGTCCTAACCTGCACGACCTCAGAATGTGACCTTATTTGTGGGTGACAGCTGCAGGTGACACGAGGGCCCTTCCAACAGGGCGTGTTCCTGCCTTCGCCGGTCAGCTGCAAAAGGCGGGCACAGGCTGCTCCTGAGGCTGTGTGGCCAGGGCAGTACCTCACGGAACTTCCTGTGGCCACAGCAGCAGCAGCAGCATCTGCGAGCTCGAAAGGGGACGATGAGTGAGACTTTTGTCCACCGTTCTTGGTTGGGCCGCCACAAGCAGATGGGAAAGACTGAGAAAGAAACCATTCCTCCCCGGGTGGGGACGCTTGAAATTCCCTTTCAACCAAGGGGAGGCCACAGGCACCCTGTTCATACCTGAGTGCAGATGTCAGCGGCGCCTGGCTTGTTGGTGACCCGCAAGGGTCCCAGCTGAGCCGGGGCGCTCTCCGGTGGCTCTGGTGGGGCAGCCACAGGATCCCGGAGAGATGGTTCAAACATCATTTAGATGGAGCTGCCACTGAAATAGACTTGACAGTTTATTTTGCTTAGTAGAAAAAAAATTAAAAATTGTCAGCTACGATCACCATTTTTTAATAAGATTTAAAAGTGTATTTTACAAAAAAAAAAAAGTAAAAATGAGCAGCTCACCATGTCCCGCTTCTTCCACCCCAGCGCCAATGCCCTCCCTCAGCTGTGGTCCAGCCAGAAGACAAGGTCAGATAAAACAACCGCAAAGAAAAAAGAAAAACCTTCTAGAGTGGCTGGGAATGAGGCCACCTTGACGTCTTCCCCTGAATCGGTGCCATCGTGGTTTTGAAGTGTGACGGTCACTCAGCGCAGGGGTCCCCGCTATGTGAGCCTGTCCACCACTGTTCACGCTTGGTGGAAGAAGACCTGAGCACCCCAAAACATGACATCCTTATTTTCAGGAACCTCTAACTGAAATTGAGCTCTTCCTTTCTTTATGAGTATAGGCACTGTCTTAGTTCTGTGCTGCTGTGGTAACAAAGTGCCTCAAACTGGGTGGCTTAAAACACAGACATTTGCTGTCTCAGGGGTCTGGAGGCTGGAAATCCGAGACCAAAGTGTCGCTGAGGTTGGTTCTTCTGAGGCTGTCGGGGAGAATGTACTCCAGGCCCTCTCGCGGGCTCTGGGGGTGGCTGGCTGCCTTTGGCGTTCCTTGGCTGGGAGACGATGCCTCCAGCCCTGCCTTCCTCTTCACGCTGTGTTTTCTCTATTTGTGAGTCTGTATCCAAATTTCCCTTAAGGAATACCTGTCATACGGGTTAGGGATCCCCCTAATGACTTCACTGAAACTTAGCGTAGAGCCTGTCTCCAAATAAGGTCACATTCTGAGGTATTGGTGGCGAGGACTTTAACACGGGAGTTTTTTGGGAGGGGGCCCTCATCTACATTAGTGGAACTTGTGACTTTGTCACCAAAAGAAATCACTTATTTTCACATCACACTGTAGCAGCAGTGGACATCTCCAAATATGGGTGAAGCTAGTCCTGCCTGCAAAGTTAAGGTAGATTTTATCAGATCTAGAGCTGGAAATCATTATTAAATGCAGCAGTGAAGAAGTGTGTATATTATTCTGGCTCAGTTTTAAAAATATTTTGATTCATTTATTTCAATGTACTCGATTTCCCCTGTAACTCTGTATGTTCTGTATTGTGCGGGTAAAAACGTTATTCAGACGAGTTCACAGGCTTCCCCCGACTGTGTTGAAAGGACCTGTGATGTAAGGACGTTTGTGGGGGGGCTTGTGGCTCCTTAACTGGCTCTGGAGCGAGCCTACTTCCATAGTGAACCCTGTGAGGCCCAATTCTGTTCCTCCCCCTGGAGCTCCAAGAGAAGGTCATTGTCCTTGTAGCAGCTGGTGGCCCCCAGGCTGGGCACTCCTTGCAGGTGCCAGCGGGCTCTCAGTAGGTGTGACCTGGGATGTGAGTGATGAGCCAGGAGTGAGGCGCTCAGCACTTCTGGACCACACTTCCCACTCTCCCTGGGGTTCAGGTCAGGCCATGGAAAGTGTACACCCTGCTTGTCTTATAACTGGACGGGTGGTGGGCAGAACGCCTCTGGCAGGGTAGACCTTGAAGGCAAAACTGAGTTGAGGTTTGTTAGAAGTTAGGACGGAAATAGTTACTGCTGGGCATGCAGTGCTTCCCAAGCGTCCTGTGAGGCGGCAGTGTCATCACCAGTTTGACACAAGGACACAGGTGTAGAGCATGTAAGTGCCCTGGGCCGTGCTACACCACCACTGTGTTTGAGCTGAGATGTGAACCAGGGCCTTCTGATTCCTCATTCCTTCCATCCTAGCAGGCTGCCTGCAGTTAACAAAAGGGGACTCCTGTATCTGCTCTGCAGCTTCTTCAGCTGGTTTATCATGGAAAACAGAGTAGATCCTGATGTGGCAATTAATGAAATATTATAAGAATTATCATAGCAGATCTCACAATTTGATCAAGGATCCTGCCTTCCATATCTGGCCAACTGATGTGCAAAAGCAGCTGCAAGAACTTCAGAGCTGACAAAAAAAGCAAACTCCAGACTTTATTTCCTGGGATCTGTTTTGTGAGACACTGGCCCATGAAATGCTCTCCCCAAAATAGTCGGATCTGTGGTCAAAGAAATTTGGGCAATTCTACAGAAGATGTGTCTTTTTCAGAGACTTATTTTTCATTAAAATTATTTAAAAATATTAACATGGTACAATGTGCATATAGTGAGGTGCACAGATCTTAGCTGCATGGCTCAATGAGTTTTTATGTATACTTCCACCCATGTAACCACCACCCAGATCTAGAATAGAATGTATTCATCTCTCCTGAGGTTCCTCTGTTCCCTTGCAGCCAATGATTCTCCACCAGAGGTAACCATTCTGCTGACTTCCTTCATCATTGATCAATTTTGCCTGGTTTTGAACTTCGTATAAATGGAATCATTTCATGTCTGTCTTTTCACTCAATGTAATGTCTGTCAGATTAATAACGTCACGTGTCAATAGTTTGTAGTTTTTCTGGCTGTATAGCATTTCATTCATCCATTCTGCTGTTGAGGGAAATTTCTTGACTAGAGTTGTGTTATCGATGTATTGCCTCTTGGCTCCAAATTCACCCTTTTTGCCTGGTCTCTGGAAATGGGTCTGGGCCCTCTAAATAGTTTCCTTCTGCAATCTGGCTCTTGAAGTTTATCAGTGGAGGGACCCGGAGGGGCATTGCAGGGGAACAAGTTTTTCCTTCCCAGTTCAGAGACACTGGCTAGCAGCCCCTGTGGTGTTACAGGAATACTTGGCAAGACAGCAGTTTCTCCGCGTACACCCACTAGGTGTTTTGTAGCAGAGTGCATCTGGTGAACTGCTTTCCTGGCAACCTAGAGGGCAGATTTCTGGCAAGTTCCAGAAGGTGGATTCCAAGCATGTTTCTCGAATGTGGATCTGCAATAATGTCTCTGCCATTCAGTGGGCATAGCTGTGCCCTTTCAGTGGGGTCTAGATCTCAGCCCTGATTGGGGGCATTTTCTCAGTTGCTCAATCTCAGCCCTAGGGGCAGTGGCCATTCCTTATATATGGTTGTTTGTATATTCTTTGGAGCTATCTTGATTTTATTACTGTTAGTCTCTCATTACTCCATTTCCTTATTATAGTAAATGATTCTTTGTATTTGACTTTACCTGGTCAAAGTACTATGTGGTTTTTCTTTCCTGTTTGGATCTAGATCGATACAATAATTTTTGGCAATTATGAGCAATGCTGCTATGAACATTCTTGACCATGTCTTGGTGGACATAAGCAATAATTGCTGCTGGGTCTGTGTGCAGGAGTGATTTGCGAGATCATAGCACATATGTTTTGCCGCAGCAGAAACTGCCAAGGTATATACAGCTTTCCAAAGTGTGTTAATTTACATGCGTGCTAGCAAGGTAGGAGAAATACAGTTGCTTCCCAAGTAGCTGGGATTACAGGTGTGTGCCACCCTCCAGGTTAATTTTTTGTAGAGACAGGGTTTTGCCATGTTGGTCAGGCTAGTCTTGAACTGCTGGCCTCAAGTGATCTGCCTGCCTTGGCCTCCCAAAGTGCTGGGATTACGGGCGTGAGCCACTGTGCTTGGCTTCATGATAAAACTTCAACGGATGAGGAGCTGCTTCTTATGATGAGCAAAGTAGGTGGTTTCTTCACATGGAATCTATTCCTGGTGAAGATGCTGTGAACATTGTTGAAATGACAAGAAAGGATTTACAGTATTACGTAGAGTGAGTTGATGAAGCAGTAGCAGGATTTGAGAGGATCGATTCCAATTTCAAAAGAAGTTCTACCGTGGGTAAGATGCTATCAAATGGCATCGCATGCTACACAGAAATCTTTCATGAAAGGAAGAGTCCATTGATGTGGCAAACTTCATTGTTGTCTTATTTTGAGAAATTATCACGACCACTCCAGCCTTCAACAACCATGACCCTGATCAGTCAGGAGCCATCCACATTGAGGTGAGGCCCTCCACTAACACAAAGATTATGATTCTCTAAAGGATCAGAGGAACATTAGCATTTTTTTTTAGCAATAAAGTATTTTAAATTAAGGTATGTATGCTATTTTTAAGGCATAATGCTATTACACATTTCATAGACTCCAGTATATTGTGAACATAACTTTTTTTTTATTATTATACTTTAAGTTCTGGAGTATATGTGCACAACGTGCAGGTTTGTTACATATGTATACATGTGCCATGTTGGTGTGCTGCACTCATCAACTCGTCAGCACCCATCAACTCGTCATTTACATCAGGTATAACTCCCAGTGCCATCCCTTCCCTCTCCCCCTCCCCACAATAGGCCCTGGTGTGTGATGTTCCCCTTCCTGTGTCCAAGTGATCTCATTGTTCAATTCCCACCTATGAGTGAGAACATGCGGTGTTTGGTTTTCTGTTCTTGTGATAGTTTGCTGAGAATGATGGTTTCCAGTTGCATCCATGTCCCTACAAAAGACATGAGCTCATCCTTTTTTATGGCTGCATAGTATTCCGTGGTGTATATGTGCCACATTTTCTTAATCCAGTCTGTCATTGATGGACATTTGTCACTGGTTCCAAGTCTTTGCTATTGTGAATAGTGCTGCAATAAACATACGTGTGCATGTGTCTTTATAGCAGCATGATTTATCATCCTTTGGGTATATACCCAGTAATGGGATGGCTGGGTCAAATGGTATTTCTAGGTGAACATAACTTTTATGTGCACTGGGAGATAAAAGTATTTGCTCTATTATGATATTTGCTTTATTGCAGTAGTTTGGAATGGAAACTACAATATCTCTTGGGTACGCCTGTGTACAGAAAGAAATTTATTATGAGGAAATGCTCATGCAAGGATGGAGGCTGGAAAGTACCAAGATCTGCAGTCAGCAAGTTGGAGACCCAGGAGAGTCGATGGTGTAGCCCCAGCCTGTGTTTCAAGGCCTGAGAACCAGGAGAGCCAGTAGTCTAAGTTCTAGTTCAATAGCTGGCAAGCTCCGGACCCAGAAAGAGCTGATGTTTCAGTTCAAGTCTGAAGGCAGGAAAAGACTGAAGGCCGAGCTCCAGGCAGTCAGGCAGGGGAACTTTCCATTTACTCACGAGAGGGTCAGCATTTTGTTCTGTTCAGGCTGTCAACTGAGTGACCCAGAAAAGCTGGCACATAACATTCACCATCACGTTGCAAGAGCTGCAAACCCCTCTCTGCTTCTAACGCTGACGCTCAGCCGTCCTCCAGTGGGCAGGGAGCTGGATGCTGGGAGGACTGTGTGGGCCTGGGCAGTTTCTGAGAATCTCCCTCCGCCCTGTGACTTCTTAATTACTTAGAGGGTCACCCTGGTTGCTCACTTCAGCTCACTTGGGAGATTCTCTCTGCTTGAGGCTGGGGTAGGCCGAGGTCTTATGGGGTCTGAAGCTTATACAATTGGGGTGGGGGGCATTCCTCTTTAAGAAAAAGAAAACAGTGGGGGTAAGTCATCCTGCAGCTTAGCTCCACTACTCTCATGGAAAATTTGCCTCCTAAAATGTCTTTCCTCTGAGAAAGCCCAGGCCTCCAAAGGCCCAGCCAGGCTGGTGTCAGTCTGGGGTCAGCTGCTGGGAGGCTGCAGGCCATGTATGACGCGGGAGTTCACCCTATCCCAGTTTCTGATGGAGAAGCATCGTTCTTGTCCACCCCTGTCGTGCTCTTTTCCCAGGGGAAGGGATATTTTCAGTCTATACAGCGAATCCACTGACACGTTAAGGTGGGCACGGTGGTCTGGGGTCTTCTTGTTTATAACATGGTGCCTATTACTGGTCGGCTCTGTACAGGCAGTTTCCACTGGCATTGTTCACCAGGCCAGCCTAGAGTGGAATGACCACATGTTAACATATAGATTCCTGGGCGCCAGACCCGCTTTATCAGAATCTCTGTGAGACGGAGCCTTTCAGCCTGGGTTTTAAACACGCCTCCCAGGCTGACACTCACTGGATTTGAGAACCGTGGGGTTGTTCAGACAGCAGGGACATTGATGTTATTGCTTCTGCATTCTTGGTGATGCTGTTCTGTTCTCCCAAGGCCTGTGCAGTGGTGAGAGTCTCCAAGGATACAAGACCGTGATCTGGAGCGAGTGGCCTGAAAGTGGACCCTAGCACTCAGGACTGCCAACACCCTCCCTGGGTTTCCTTGGTCTGGAATTCCCATCCCTTGGTTCTACCGGTTACATCGCACCTCCCCTTCAAGGAACAGTGCAGGTGCTGTGCCCTTCGCAGGGCTCAGGATGCTCACTAGCTCCCTCTCCACCGAGGGCCGCAGCCCCTGGAGACCCCTTGAGTTGAGTGCTTTGTCCTCCCTACTCTTTCTGGCCTCATAGTGGGGCTCGGCCATTGTCCCTTCACTCCGGATCTCTCCTTTCAGATCCAGGAGGTGCATCTTGAACTTAACTTTCCAGACCCTCCCTTCAGTGTTCCAGTCCTTAGAGAGGTGGACTCCTGATTCCTTTGTCTCTGTGCCCTGTAGCCTCAGGTCAGGCTTAAGGCAAGGTCTCCTCACCTGGCCTGGGGAGAGTCCCAGGATGCTGTGCGTGCCTGCGCAGGTAGGATGCGGTTACCCAGATTTCCCCTTAGAGAGCCTTTCCCTGTCCTGACGGCTCTAGCTTTGTGTGTTACTTACTTGTTCCGCTTTAATTCAAAATGTACCCAGCAACCAGCTTAGGCACAGCTCTCTGGGGTTTCAGGAGGGGTGTAAGACATAACCTTCGTCCTTCAGGCACTATGGCCAGAAGTGGGGCGGTGACCTAGGCAGGGGGCGGGAGCCAGCAGATGGGATGTACTCAGAGGAGCCTGCAGCAGGTAGAGGCAGAGAAGGCAGGTCTACACGTTCTGAACTGTATTTCTCTCCTTCGGTTCCAAGGTTCTCTCCTGGCATCTATATTGCTCACAAGTTACAGAGCAAAGCCTGGTGTGATGGTTACTTTTAGGTATCAACTTGGCTGGATTAATAAATACCTAGAGAACTGGTAAAGCATTATTTCTGGGTGTGTTTGTGACGGTGTTTCCAGAGGAGATTGGCTATGAGTCAGTGGGCTGACTGGGGAGGATCTGCCCTCTATGTGGGCAGGCACCATCCATTGACTAGGCCCAGATAGAACAAGAAGGCAGAAGAAATGTGAATTCCTCTCTCTTTGCTAGGGCTGGGACATCCTTCTTCTCCTGCCCTTGGACATCAGAGCTGCAGGCTCTCTGGCCTTTGGACCCGAGGATTTATACCAAGCAGCTTTCTGGGTTCTCAGGCCTTTGGCCTTGGACTGATAGTTACACCATTGGCATCTCTGGTTCTGAGGCTCTTGGACTTGGACTGAGCCACACTTTTGGCATCCCTGGGTCTCCAGCTTGCATGGCCGTCACGGTATTTCCCAACCTCCATAATCATGCTAGCCAATTCTCCTAAGAAATTTCTTCTCATCTATCTGTCTGTCTATGTATCTATGTATCTATCTATGTATCTATCTATGTATGTATCTGTCTATGTATCTATCTATCTATCTATGTATCTATCTCTCTATCTCTCTATCTATCTATCTATCTATCTATCTATCTATCTATCTATCTATCTATCTATCTACCTACTTACCTACCTACCTATCCTTTGATTGATCTACTAACCTGTTGGTTCCATCTCTCTAGAGAACCCTGACTAATACACCTAGAGGGCAGAATCTGCTGGAGAAACTGCCGTTCCATTATTGACTGGCTGGTCAGGCCACACAGCCTGGGGGTCTAGATGTGTTTGGAGGTAGGGCTTCTGTAGCACAGATAGTGCCTGTTCATGGCTCTGTCCCAGGTAAGGCAGAGCTAGTTTGTGCAAAGAGCTTCTGCTTTCCAGCTGGCCTGGGGTGGCTGGGATCTGGGAGCACAGGCTGCCCTTTCCAGGCTCTGTCTGCTGGTGCTGCAGGTACCCCTGACTCCTCCAGTGGAAGCCTGGCCCCCCGGTCCTCTTTAGGCACAATACAGACTCAACCAAAGATGCAGATGCCTCATGTATGAGGATTCCGAGCTGTGACTTCTGGTGGTGGTTTCTTGGTAACTCCACTTTAGGCAGGAAAAATGTTCAGTTGCCCATGAAAACAAGCGACCCTAGGGGCTTTGGCCAGTTGGGTTTGGCACCTGCTCTGCCTCCTGGGAAGCAGTTTGGCCAATGCACTGCATGAGGTGAGCGCCCATCCCTGGAATTTAGATCCCTGTGAAGGGTCCTGAGAAAAACATCAGAGAGAATGAGAATTTAAGGTTTACTGTTAAAGCAACCCATAGAAAAAGAGCAGAATTATTCAAGCAAGGAAACAAAGTAGAAAAATATCTTCTTTCCCTTGCACTTGGTTTTTATGCTTCTCTGTAAAATGTATTGTCGGGGAGAAAGCAGGCCCCCAATCCCCTTGATCAGCTACACGTCCTAGCCATGCAAATAAATAATGACAGAAAGCAAGAAAGAGAGAAAGAAAGAAAGAAAGACAGACAGAGAGAAAGAGAGAGAAAGAGAAGGAAAGAAAGAGAAAGAAAAGTAAAGAAAGGAAGGAAAGAAGGAAGGAAAGAAAGAAAAGAAAGAAACTTTGCAGCCACCTGGAGCACCAGTTCAGACAAGTTCTGGTCTCCTCCTTGCCTTCTGCTGTGATTTCTCTGAAGTTTCTGGGGACAGGAACTGACCAGAAACTCCCCAGGGGTGCCAAGCAGAGCCGGTAGTTTGCCTCCAGGAAAGAAGTCTCTGGAGAGCGAGCTGGTTCTAGAAAGCTCCATTGTTATTTCATGTTGCTTTTGGTGAATATATTTAGAACAGAATTTTAACAGTGAAATTTTGAGGTGCTCTTTTGGCCATCAAAATCACCAGCTCTTGGCTGGGCACAGTGGCGTGCCCTTGTAATCCCAGTGCTTTGGGAGGCCGAGGCAGGGGACTGCGTGAGCCCAGGAGTTTGAGACTAGCCTGGGCAACATAGTGAGACCCCATGTCTACAAAAAATACAAAATTAGAAGAGTGTGGCGGCATGCACCTGTGATCACAGCTACTTGAGAGGCTGAGGCAGGAGGATTGCTTGAGCCCAGGAGTTCAAGGCTGTAGTGAGCTATGATTGTGCTACTGTGCTCCAGCCTGGGAGACAGAGTGACATCTGGTCTCTGAAATAAAATTTAAAAGCCCAAACCAACTCCGCTTTTCACTCTTTCATTTTCATTTCTTGCTGTCCTTTCTGTCCTCTCACCCAGGATGACATTTTTAAAGTGCCGCTATTGTGTTAAGAAATGGATTTATTCTCTGTATTAAATTCTCTCAGCATTACCTACAGACTCTGTTATGTAAATAAGGTAAGTTATCAGGATGAGAAGTGAGACTCTAATTTATGAGTTTACCGTGTCTCTTTAAAAAGCTGCTAGGTCCTATCTTAACTTTCTAGGCTTGAAGGATTCTAGGGGATTGGCATATTGTTACTGTTGTGGACGTTGTTTGCCTTGATCATACCCATGAGAAAAGTGAGGCTGCGATGGGGGCTCACATGCGTGCTCAGAGTCACATAAGTAGGTTGGAAAGTGACACTACAGACACGGCAAATTGTGAAGGCCTGCTGGTAAGGCACGATTGATTTGAATGACACTCTTTTTTTTTTTTTTTTTTTTCCGTAGTGATTCCTGACATAATCATCATTTTTGGTAAACAAACCAACCCCATAACCTGATAATTGTGAAGCATTCTACACTGACAGTTCTTTGAAACAAATTTCCTCCTGGCATTTACACTGTGGCTTTAGCTTTCAAACCGGAGGGTCCTCTTATCCAGCAAAAAGTGAGTTGTACGCTTTCTTAATGTTATAACATTACCACGGATGATCCTGAACTTGCCGAGGATAGCAGAGACGGGTGGGCAGAAGAGGAGAGAATCAGATCAGAGACTGTAAAAAGTAATGTAAAAAAAATAATAATAATAATAATTCTGGCAGAGACGGAATTTGAAGGTACTTGTGCACATCAGAACCCTGGACTTGCTTTTTTTGGGGAGCAGGAATGCTGCTTAATTAGATCAGAGAAGAATGCAAGCGTGGTTTCCAGACCCGCAGCTTGTTTTGCTGCGCTTCATCATGGAGTCAGAGAACGGCAGAGCTGGGGGAGTGAGTGAGGGACCTGGTCCCATATCCCTACAGACAGGCAATCGGTGACTCCCATAGGTTAAGGGCTGCAGAGCTGGGACCAATGCCCAGAATCTCTGAGCTTTTTATCTTACAGCATGAAGTGACAGATGCTGGCAGATGTCAGACCTCTGTGCTTTACTGTTTAACCATGCAGCACCCGACTTCTGTATTCAGCGAGGTTCTAGAGTTTCCAAAACACGGGTCTCCTCTCCCACCTCAGCCTTCTAGCATGAAACTAGACACATCCTCATGCTTTTGAGGTCTAATCATTGGATTTTGTTCCTTTCAGATGGCTTGCCCGAAGATGAGATTGATGTATATTTGCCTTCTGGTTCTGGGGGCTCTTTGTTGGTATTTTAGCATGTACAATCTGAATCCTTTCAAAGAACAGTCCTTTACTTACAAGAAAGAGGACAGGCACTTCCTTAAGCTCCCAGATACAAACTGCAGTCAGACACCCCCCTTCCTTGTCCTGCTAGTGACCTCATCCCACAAACAGTTGGCTGAGCGCATGGCCATCCGGCAGACGTGGGGGAAAGAGAGAATGGTGAAGGGAAAGCAGCTGAAGACGTTCTTCCTCCTGGGGACCACCAGCAATGCGGCAGAAACAAAAGAGGTGGACCAGGAGAGCCAGCGACACAACGACATTATCCAGAAGGATTTCCTAGACGTCTATTACAATTTGACCCTGAAGACCATGATGGGCATGGAATGGGTCCATCGCTTTTGTCCTCAGGCAGCATTTGTGATGAAAACAGACTCAGACATGTTCATCAATGTTGACTATCTGACCGAACTGCTTCTGAAGAAAAACAGAACCACCAGGTTTTTCACTGGCTTCTTGAAACTCAATGAGTTTCCCATCAGGCAACCATTCAGTAAGTGGTTTGTCAGCAAATCTGAATATCCATGGGACAGGTACCCACCATTCTGCTCTGGCACTGCCTATGCGTTTTCTGGCGACGTGGCGAGTCAGGTGTACAATGTCTCCAACAGCGTCCCATACATTAAACTGGAAGACGTGTTTGTGGGGCTCTGCCTCGAAAGGCTGAACATCAGATTGGAGGAGCTCCACTCCCAGCAGACCTTTTTCCCAGAGGGCTTACGCTTCTCTGTGTGCCGCTTCAGGAGGATCGTGGCCTGCCACTTCGTCAAGCCCCAGGCTCTCCTGGACTACTGGCAGGCTCTAGAGAATTCCCAGGAGAAAGATTGTCCGCCTGTCTGAGAGGAGCCCAGAGGCACATCCAGACAAGTTTCAGATAACCTGTGTGGATAGTGTTTACAAGATTTTGGAAGAGGGGGTGGGACAGAGGATGCCGTTCTTTAGTGCTGAAATCCACGCCAGAATGTCGGTGTCCATGAAGCCACTGATTAGTTCCCACCTAGTGATCCAGGCAATAATAGGCACCCTGTCTCTTGGGCACGCACAGTCTCTATACTAAGTGTTTGACGTACACCTGGATTTTCGCATTTCAGGGGTTAGTATCCTATGACACGATGGGTGTTACCATCCCAATTTTACAGGTAAGGAAGCAGCAGCTGCGAGAGGTACAGGAACTTGTCCCAAGGCTCACAGCCAGTAGACATAGGAGCAGGAATGAAAATCGAGCACTTTCAGAATCTGGTGGGCAGCCCCTGACTTGAATCACTCCCGTGTGCTGCCTCCCTTAGGAGGGGACAGTGATGATGAGGTCTCCGAGCCGGCATCCTTCCGTCCCTATCCAGAGTCCCCTCCACCTCAGCTCCCAATCCGTGTGCTTTTTAGAGCTAAGCCTGGGATGACCAAATTCACCGCAGCTCCTTCATTCACGGGACTGGACGTAGCTGGGACCGAGTCCATGTTACTGGCTCGGTACTCAACACAACCCAAGTTTCATCCCAGGAAATGTCCTCGCAGTGGATGCACTTCACATGCTGAGGAACGCCCAGCTCTGGACAGAGTTCTTATAAATGTATAAATTAGGCTCAGAAACCACTGCAGTCTGACCTGCTGTACAGGCTGCCCACACTGCTGACCTCGCTGGTGAGCAGCATGTCACTTCTGAGCCATCTGCTGCTCTCTCGTTTCTTCACCCCAACTGTCCCTTGTTTTCGATCAATGGGGACCAGCCACTGCCCCAGGAGCACTTTAGGGCTCTCAGTTCAAACCAAAGGACAGTTGAACTCGGATATGTTTCATGCGGGATTCTGGGAGCTTTCTGGGAATTCAGCTGGAGTCCAGTCAAGATGCTCTCAAGGACCTTTCGGACACAGAGCCCCAAAGTGGACCCTGGTGAGGCAGGGGTGGTCCTGCCTCCACTTCCCAAGCCTGAGCCAAGCTCATCTTCACTGAATTTCTCATTTGGCCGAGTAACAACTGAACTTCGTGGTTTGGTGTTTAGCCTTCAGTTTATTCCGCTACCTCCCACCCAGAGGTTTGTGCGAGCCTGTTTTGCAGGGTTGTGTGAAACCAGGGCACTTCTTTGTAAGAGGTTTTGCCCATTCAGCCACGGTCATGTGACATGCAAAGTAATCTTGCTCCTAATTATAGAAATGATTTTTTTTTTTTTACTTTACCACACTTTACTTTGTACTCAGAGAAGAGGCCTCACATGGCTGTGTCACATATAAATGTTGGACTCAACTCCTACTTGAACTCAGGAAAAGTTACTTGCTGCAAAATGGTTTTGACCATGTTCAGTTGCAAAAGTCCGTCTGATATCCTATTTTGCATACCATTTCTTGTGTCTGGATTATGCTGCTGCTTTGTAGACGTGTTTCCTCATCCTGGCCGCTCTGAACGCACTGGGTCATGTTCAGAAAAGCCTCCTTCTCAGGTGGAAAAAATCAGGGACTGAGCTTGTCTTTTGAAGCCCAAATTTAAGAGCCACGCCCCTCAGTTCCATAGGATGGGCTGCCTCTCATTGTGAAGATGACTGTGCTTTGAGGGAGAAGTCGTCTGCCGAAGAAGACCAGGCAGTAGGCCTGGGTCTGTGTTTCATGGTCTGTCTTGTCAGGTGTGTGTCTGTGTGGCCACTGGTCTCAGTCGGCGAGGCCCGTCCAGCTGCTGCCTCTGTGTGACTGGCTTTGGGTCTGGTCTTCATAGCGTCGGCTCACAGCTCCAGGGACAAATGAGGACAGGTGTGGGCTCTGTCTACTGCTTCTGTGTGTGCTTAAAGGATTTTCTCTGAGACCCATTGTTTTCCCCATTGTTTCCCCTCCCCTCCTGTCCCCTCCCCTCTTCTTTTCTTTTCTTTTTTTCTGACAGGGTCTCACCCTGTCACCCAGGCTGGAGTGTAGTGGCCTGATCTCGCTGCAGCCTTGAACTCAACGAGCCTCAAACAAGCCTCCTGCCTCAGCCAGTGTGTAGTTGGGATTACAGGTGTGTATTTCTTTACACAATGACTAATTCTTTTTCTTGAGGAAGACATTATTACATGAATCTAGAACTTGAAGGAACCTTAGAGCTCATTCAGTCCTGCCTCCTCTTTTATGTGAGATGCAATCGAGGCCCAGAGAGACCTAACAACTTGCCAGGACCTTCCCAGCTAGTTTGTTGCAGAAGGCGGGTTCCAGCTCAGCATGGATTTCATGGTGCTGTCTGTCTGCATGTGAGAGTGAGGAACGACGTGAAAGCGTGAATGAGGAGGCCAAGCGGTGCTTCCCCAGGAACACCCAGTGCTAGCTCCAGAATGGGACTGGAGAGGCCCAGGTTGGCCGGGCCGGGGCTTCACCGCAGGCACCCAGAGAGGAGGGATTCTGATGGGCAGATGCTGAGCTAGGGGCTGCATAGGTATTGCCTCATCTACATGCTGTCAATGAGTTTTCCGAGGGCAGGGACCCCCAGTTGCTCAGGTTTACAGATTAGGAAACTGAGGCAGAGAGAGAGGGCAAAAAACTCATTCGAGGTTACATAGGTGAAAAGTGGTAGAAACGGGGTGACCCTAAGCTGCCCTGTGGCCTCCCCAGCCACCTGCTGATGAACTGCAGGAGTTCATTGCATTGGCTGCTCCCACTGCCTCTCTGGGGCGCCTCCTCAGACTCCCCCAACCACACACACCTATCCCCCAGCCCCCAGACCCCTGTACTCTGCCTTCTCCTGTGACTGTGGCAGGAGCCGCTTGGCCCCCGTGGCACCAGAACCCCTGCTATTGGACTGACTCCAGCTCTTCTTCCACAACTCCTGATGCAGCTCACTCTCGTCCTGCCACCTGCTGTCCCCTCTGCTGGATCATCCCGTAAGCGCACAGACACACTGCCATTTCCCACCCAACCAGAAACAACCATCACCTTCCCCAACCCCTTCCCTGACCCTCTTCCCCTCCCACTGCCCCATCCTGTTGCGTTTCTGGTGGAACCCCGCACGAGAGTTTTACTTGTCTGTTGCCTCATCCTAATCCTTCTCTTCTTTCCCAAATGCCGTCTCATCAGACTTTTGCACCCTCACTCCACCCAGATGGCCCTTCGCAGGCACCCACGACCTGCTGTGGCTGGGTCCTGTGGGCAGTTCTCGTTCTCATCCTGCTTGACATGGCGAGTCCTCATCACCAGCTTCTAGGACGCCGGGTGCTCTTGGTCTCCCTTCTCCTTGCTGCCCGCCTTTTCCATCTCCTCTGCTTGCTCCTTCTCTTTGCTCTGACCGTGCCGTGCTGGAGGTTCCTGGGCTCTGCCTGGGGCCCCCTTTCTTCCCTGCTTATACCCAGTCCTCTGAGGGGCCCACCCTGTCTCATGGCTTTAAATATGTTGATGATGTTTCCATTTATCTCCCATGTAGAACTCTTTCTTGCTCTTCAATCCACTGCCTACCTGATTTCCCATAGTGAACAAATCCAACACTGACCTTCTGATTAACTGCCCCACATCCACCCCATCTGCAGCCGTTCCCGTCTCAGGTAACGGCCACTCCATCTTCCTGCAGCTCAAGTGGGAAGCCCTGGAGCCATTCTGACTCCTCTCCCATCTGGTGCATCAGGAAAGACTGTGGGAACTACCTTCAAATTATCTCCAGGAGCCAGCTGCCTCCCGCCCCTCCACTGTGACCACCCTTGTCCAAGTTGCATCGCCTCTCACCTGCATTCGTGCAGCCACCTCCAGACCCTCCCCAGGCTTCCATCGCTGCATCCTTTAGTCTCTTCCCAGCAGCATCCAGAGTGATCCTTTCAAAATCTCACTTCTCTGCTCAAAACTGTGGTTTCCCATCGCCAGGGATATTAAGGATAAAAGCCACATGCTTCATACCATTGTCTGCCTGTGATTCCCTAATCGCATCCCTTTGCTCGCTCACTCTGGCCTGTTGTTTCTGAACAGCAGTCTGTTCCAGCCACAGTGGCCCCCTTACCCTTATCTGCCCATGCCCGTCGGCCTTGGCGCTGGCTGTCCTTTCTGCCGGAAGTGCCCTTTCCGCAGGTGCTCTCATGCCTTGCTCCTTTGCCTGGTTGACATCTGGTCAATGTCACCTTCTCAGTGAGGCCTACGCTGACCTCCCTGTAGGAAAATGCAACTCACCTCACTCCCATGCCCCATACCTTATATTGTTTTCCTTGCACTTACCAATTTCTAACAAAGCGTATAATATCTATTTATTATAACATATCTATATTTTATGGTTTATGTTTCAACCGACTTGAATGTAACCTTTGTGTGGGCCGCCGGTCTTTCTGTGTTTTCTTCACTGACGCACCTTGGATGCTTAGCATGGTCCCAGCACATAGTAGATGCTCAATAAACATTTGTTGCGTGGAACTGAATGTATCGGTATGGTAGGTGGTTTTTAGAAGGGAATGAGTGAACCAGGACTGAAAAAAAATCAAATATTTTTCAAAGCCAGCCAACACTGTGGTTTCACGTGAGTCAGTAAGTAGGAAATGGGTGCGACTCTGTGACCTGAAAACCAAGAAGTGCTCCACAGCCATGCTCTTCACCCCTTTTCTTCCAAAATGGAATACTTCACACAGTGCGGGGTGGACAGAATCACACGGCACAGTCTGTGTGCCTGTCCTCCAGCCTGATACCTGGCTGGTCCTGTCTCATCTACACTCTCATGCAAACTCTTATTTTTTGTTTTGTTTTGTTTGTTTTTGAGACAGAGTCTCACTCGGTCACCCAGGCTGGAGTGCAGCGGTGCAATCTTGGCTCACTGCGACCTCTGCCTCCCGGGTTCTTGTGCCTCAGCCTCCTGAGTAGCTAGGATTACAGGCATGTGCCACCAACCCAGCTAATTTTTGTATTGTTAGTAGAGACGGGGTTTCACCATGTTGGCCAGGCTGGTCTTGAACTCCTGACCTCGGGTGATCTACCTGCCTCAGCCTCCCAGAGTGCTGGGATTATAGGTGTGTGCCACCACACCCACCCCTGTTTCAAGAATTTGTGCTACAGCTCAGCATTTAGCGGCAGTGGGAAGGCCAGACCTCCTGACTCTTCAGCCTGGTAGCATCCTCCATGCCTTAAAAAAAAAAACCAAAACTCTAAATGTAGTTAATTTGTGCTCCTCTTCAAACACACCATTGTAACCACATAATACACTGTGTGAAAAGAGAGGAAAGAAAAATCCAAGTCAACAGTAACTTGCCAGGCCTTCTGTCCTTGAGCCCCATCTCTCGCATCCACTATGCTAACCTCGGCCAGGCCCCTGTCTGGATTCAGCCTGACTTGAGCCGCCGCCTCCTAACTAGTCCCACGGGCCTGGCCCTGCCACTTTCCAGTCTGTCCTTCACTTGACATTTAGAGTAATTTTTAAAAACAGCAAATCTGATTAGGAAACTCAGAGGCCCAGGGAAGCCAGTGACTTGCCCTCTGGCACCCTGTCCTGAGGGTAGAGCTTCCTGGCATAGGGTCAGTGAGCCCCGAGGCTACCTCCCTGCAGGCTGCAGGAGGATGAGCATGGTCAAGAGCAGCAATTCTCGTTGCTTCAACTGTCGTTGCCTATTTAATGAGCTTCGCAGTGCCCTCAATTTGCTAAGTTAACTTTGGCCATGCCAGTGAGAGGTCTGACTGGTGATTTCCAGCTCCCGCTGGGCACCGGGTGCTGCACCGGTTATCCCGAAAGACTGGCACGGAGGGCCCAGATGGCCTTGGAAAGCGAAATTAATTAATTTTCATGCGAGTTTTTGATCCTCTTGAGTGTGGTTATTTTTGTGCAAAAAATTATCCTGATGTTTACTTTGGTTTCAAAAGCAATTTATTAAAATTCCTTCCTAAGCTTTAAATTTCAGCTAACAAATATGAGAAGGGCCCCTGGGAATGGTAAGAATCAGGAAGCATTGTGTGTGTGTGCACACCCCAAGGCTGTGCAGCTACAATAGCTGGAAGTGCAGAATGTGGATTCTGTCCGCTGTCTTTACAGCTAGCCCTCTGCACCTGTAGAAACCGTACTGACATACAGCCTTGCAGAACCTCCAGCTTCCATGGTGGCAGGAGCCATGGAAAATAGAGACCCACCGGGTAAGGAGGTAACTGGGACACCAGGTTACTGCCTACCTGGCGAGGAAGCTGGGGAAAAGGGCCCATGGGAGGATACTAATGGGGGAAGAGGAGACCTCACTTCCAGTGCTGGGCGACCCACTTAGGGAGGCCCCATTCCACTTACATCTCCACTGAAGCCTCCGCCTCCGGGTTCGAGCCCTGGCTCTGCAATTTGCTAGCTGTGGACCCCAGGTGGTCGTTCTCTCTGCACCTCAGTCTCCGCACCTCTGTAAAATGGGATGATAATAGTGTTCACCTCGGAAGGTTGTCAGAGGTGTGGAAGTTAAGATAATTCACACTGAGTTCTTGGCATGGCTGTGCGTAGCACTGGGTGCAAGCTGAAATGTGTGGGCTGCCATCGCGATGTTGTGTCTCATGGCCTGCCGTGGTTGCTTAGCAGCAACGGGTTTGCTTGGTTATTTCCTGATTTGGGGGAAATAGATCCAGAGACCAAGGTTCCATGTTATCCCCAGCACCGGGCTGACCCCAGGCACCAGAGAAGCCTCCACGGCCCCAGGCTGCAGAGGACCCAGGTTACAACTTGCTCAAGTAGACCCAGGGTCTAGGCTTATCCTAGTAAACTTTGGTACCAAGCCAGCCTTTGTGACCTGAGATTCCAACACCACCATTGCAGATCCAGGCTCTAAGCTAGCCTCTGCAAACTCAGGATATATATTCCACGTATCCCTGATCTGGGGGACAGGTCTGTATGTGGTTTGCAGAGTAACGATATGAAGAAGGTCTTGTTAAGACGGCGTGGTGTGGAGTGCCCAGGTGTGAAGTGGTTGTCTCAGTGGAAGTTGTAGCCTCCTCCTCCCCGTGACATCATCCTCACACGTGCTCAGTGTTAGGCATTTTTCCCCTCCTGCTCTGAATCAGTGTGAGTGAGGTATGCACGCGGGAGGGACAAGCGTGCATGGCGCCCAGCTGTGGTGCGTTTAGAGCTCAGCCTCAGCCCTCCAGTGGGACCCTGGGCATACCCTTAACCCCCGGGCTCTGTTCGCTGGCGCAGGGCCTGCGCTCTGAAGTCCGGCTGCCTGGATTTGAATTTTACCTTCCTCGCACAGTCCCGTGAGAGGCAAGTTACTTACCTTCTAATTGCCTTAGTTTTGTTATCTGAAGAATGGGACTATAGTAGTTCCCGCCTCGTGGTATGATCATGTGGGTTAAATGAGAGGATGAGTATAAATTGCTCAACATCCCATGGTAGGTGCTCAGTCAGTGCAGGTGCCTATGATTACAGTCAATGTTTGGGCTGTGAATTTTGGTGGATTTTGTGGTGGTGTGTACAGCACTCTCTATCAGTGTACCTGCTGGTGTCTGGTGATCTCTGTGCAAATCACGACCTCTTCCAATTGTGTCTGTAGGGCTTTGTTTCAGCTCTTGTTCTTTTTCTTCATTTGAATCTTTCCTGGAACTCTTGGAGAAGTTCTTCTGTTCGTGAGATGCTTCACAATCAGAGCACTGTGTTCTTGACTCTCTTAAATCAGAATATGTGAAAATCCAAACGAGGTACAAGAAGTTGGAGCTGGAAGATGCCTTAGAAATTATGTACAGTTTTTTTTTATTTTTTTAAATTTTTAGATAAAACCTTCCTTTTACAGATAGGAAAACCAAAGCTCAGAAAAATGGAGTGACTTTGCTAAGTCCTTCAGTGAGTGGCACATCCAGGATTAAAAGCTGGCATCAGAAATCCCATGTCAGACATTCATTCTTTTATTTATTCATTGGTTGGGTGCTCAGTGCTTTGACTGGACATCCTGAATGAGGATCAAGCTGAGGTTTGAGGCCGTGGGTTTCGCATACAGAGCTTTCACTGGGTAAATACACAATGCTGAGAAGATTATCAGGGGCACCTGCTCCCTTGACAGCTGAATAAAGAAGCGTTCCAGTGCCTTCTCTGTGAGCATCATAAGCCATGTCCATCCATACCTGCTGTTTCACTGAAACCCCACAGCAGCCTCTGGAGGGCACCATTCTTATAATTATGCCCCTGGATTTAAGAGGAGGAAACTGAGGGTCAGAGTGACTCAGCGACTTCCCTGGGGGCTGAGACATGGTGGAGACACAGCCCCTTGGCCTCCAAATGCTGCCTCCCACGAGCAGCCTTGCCTTTCTCCACTTGGCACAGTGGCGAGTCCTCCAATGTATCTGCTTTCACAGGAAGCTTGGGACCAGCCCTGCCCAAGGAGTGTGCCATCTGGCCCCTTTTCCTGTCTGCTGCCACGTTTTTTCCAAGTGTTGACATGAGTCTCAGTCTGCCCCTTCCTGGGCCTGTTTGATTTCCTGGGATTTGGTGCTTAGTTATCTGTGTCTTTCCCAAGAACCTCCTGTTTAGCTGGATCCCCTGACCTGTCCTGTCCTGGCCAGCCCTCTCTTGAGGTCACTCAAGTTTCCAGGTGGCAGCCCAAACAAATGTCTGGCTTCAGAAAATAAACTCTTCAGTCCAGCCCACTTTGCCTGTCTCCCTATCTAATGCCCTTGCAAAACAAGCCTGGGGGCTCCACACTCAGACTGTGTGTGTGTGTGTGTGTGTGTGTGTGTGTGTGTGTCTATGAGAGAGAGAGACAGACAGATCCAGAGTGTGTGTGTGTGTGTGTCTATGAGAGAGACAGACAGACAGATCCATGGCTCTAATTAGAGATACCATGCTCAGTGGAAGCTGGTTCTGAACAATGTTAACTGCCCTGCCCTTGTTCATGAAGGGCAGTGAAAGAGCAAGGGGCAGTTTAATTCTACCTGGGCTGTAAAACAGCAGGCACCCCCACTGCCCTCCTCAGCTCTTGGGGTAGCAGGGTGGAGTTGAGGGCCTCACTCGTTTTCAGCTTTGCACAATCAGTCACACGTTTGTTATATGACAGCTATGTGCCACACACCCATGTTCAGTAAGGTGGAAGCCAGCTGCAGGCGGGGTCCACAGTTCCAGACATCTCTGAAGGATGTCACACCAACTTTCAGGCAGAACATTTAGAAAGAGTGAAAGTGAAAGAGATCAACCAGCCCATTGAGTGTCTATGTGTTTTTTACAAGCAAGAACTGGGGAGGCAATAGTATTTAGAATCCTTGATACACTATTATTACACTTGATAATTCTTTTAGTTCCAAAAGAAAAAAAAAAGCCAGGCTTTGGTGACTCTCATGGGCCCTCCATGCCAAGAGTCTGTGACTCTGTGGTAGATTAAATAATTAACGAGCCTGATTTAATATAACAGCTGCCATGCACCCTCATTTTAAAAACAGTTGAGACAGTGTTTACATTTTCTCCATGTTCTCCATTTGGAAATGTCTTAGTTTGCTTTGTGTCGCTGTAGCAGAATACCACAGACTGGGCAATTAATAGACAATAGAAATTAATCTGGCTCATAGTTCTAGATGCCAGGAAGTCCAAGAGCTTGGCACTAGCCTCTGGTGAGGGCGTTCGTGCCGTGTCATGGTGGGTGGGAGGGCAAAAGAGCAAAACTTGCTTTGATAAAATCACTCTCGCAATAACTGACGTTCCTCTGATGATAACATTAATTCGTCATGACAGCAGAACCCTCCTGACCCAGCCACCTCATAAAAGGTTCCACCTTTCAACGCTGTTGCATGGGGGATTAAGTTTCTTTACTCAAGCACTTTGGGGGACACTTTCAAACCATAGCAGGAAGTATTTGCTTTCTCGTAACATTTTTTTAAATAATTAATTTTCAGCATTTGTTATATCAGAACGGACATGATAGCAGTTTCCATAGCTGTGTCTCTTCTGGCAGATTTTTAAAGTTCTTCCAGCCTGATTCCTCTCTCTGTTTGGGTCTCTGGCATGGTGCCTGCTGGAGAGTAGATACTTGATAATTATCTATTGGGTTCTAAGGGGATCTCTCAAAGGTGGTATTCAGGTACCCACAAGGCAACTCCCATCACAAGAAAGAATGGTGGCCTAGGAGTGAGCTGTAAGGTTCCTTTGAACACCAATTCCTGAAGCCTCTTTTATTCATTATTGTTGGGACTTGTTTTTATTTCTGTTTCGTTCTGCATAACCCCAGAATCTGTATGTGAATACTAGGAAACATTATCATGGGCTGAGGTGTATTTGAAGTAAACTCTTAACTATGTCTCTGGGATACGAAAGGTGCTTACATTCTCTGTTGGGAATGTAGAGAGAAGGAGTTGCAGCGTGTGGCCCCTGGGAACATAGAGGCATGAGTTTCTGTCTGTTTTCCTGCTGTTGAAATCTGAGTGCTAGGAATGGACCTCTTGCTCTCAGATTGGTCTTGAAGCTGAAGGGAACCTGTCCACCCTCCGCACAGGGCAAAGAGCCACGCCAAAAGGAGGAAGTTGGATTGCATCGTGGCACCTGCCAATCGGAAGACTGACAAACAAAAAAATAGTTTTTAGTTAATTTAAAAAATGATCTTCCTACTTATCAGACACAATCACTTTTAAATACGAGCAGAAAAATGAACTCCATAGCCAAATGCAACGTTTTGTGTCACACTGTTTCACATCATCTCTTCTACCTCCATTCACTGGTCAAAGAAACGCAGAGTTGAGTTGGCCAGTGTGGCATGGACACAGCCAGGCTCAGACACACCCACCAGTGAAGCCAGCGTGAGGTCTGTTGGCTCAGGGGTCCAGTCCTTTGGTCCCCGAAGAGGTAAGCCAAAGACATAGTGATGCTAGGTTGATTTCTGCTCCAGAAGGTATCAGATGGGAAATAGGTGACTTGTTTTACCTGGTCAAATAAGACGTCAGTAAAATCTACCGTGACTGGAAATTACTTAATGCAACCGGAGGAGACTTTGTGGTCAAATTTTGCTTTTCCTAAAAAATACGAAATTAAATTTACATGTCACTGAATGATATCTGAAACTGTCATTTCCTTGTATGTTAGGGGGATCTGCTAGACTCTTATGTCATCATGTTTTGGAAATGGGTATGTGTACTTAATATTGGTTAAAAATCATTTATTTTTAACAAAAATTAAATTATGAAAATAATGCACTTAACTGGGTGAGTTTTAGGTTGTCGATTGATGTGATAATTCATTCTTACTGAAAATTTGGCAAGGTATGGTTTGAATCGGACAATCCTTTTGTTTTTACATTGATGTTTTCTATATTTATTTTGTACCTGGAAAAATATTTTTAAAAATTTATTTTGATTTTATATGTGTAGAAAAATATACTGAACAATGTTGAGATGCTTATTTTTGTAAGAGATGGGTACTTGTTCCCCTTGGATTTCGGAAGCAAAGCAATGGGACCCTATGCTTCAGCGTCTTAATGGGGTGGGGCAGTGTCCATTGAGGTGTCCTGTTGGGAATGACAAGTCCAGGGCGGATTATGAGGCAGGCATCCTTTGGAGTTTTTCTTCTCTCAGGTATATTTTAACTAAATCTATCATTTAACTTGAAGAAATCAAGTCTTGTGAATTGATACGATTGTACTTCTAGAGTCTTTGATGATAACTTGTCTTTGCGGAACAGATTGGCTCCTCGATCTTTCAAAGTTTCATTTAAATGGAAATAAAGGTCTGAAACCGATGTATGTTTCTGACTTCATCATGCATGGGTCACCGTTCCTGTAGTACTGCAGGCCTGGAAATCTGCCCACGGACGCTTCTGGCAGGCTGCATCCAGGGCCCGCTCAGAAATGAATCTGGAGTTGGAGGCGGCAGGGAGGGAGTGGTGCAGCACTATGTGTGGGGAAGTGGTGGATCCTGAAGGTGGGCGGGAGGTGGTGCAGCTTCAGAGGATGAGGGTACCTCCTGCTCCCTCCCCACCAGCTGGCCTTGCCATCCACCTGTGGCAAGGTGGGGGCTGCCCCTGGCCCTGGGCCCTGGGTCCTTTCTCACTGGCTGCTCCCTCCTCCGGGACTCCATGCCCACCATCATCTCCTTTCCCCCAATGGCCACTCCTCCCTTCTAGAACTTTCCTCAGCATACAAGCCTGCTCTCTCAAAGATGACTTGCTGGACTTTCCTCTTTTCTAGTAGTGCCTCTTTCTCTTTTTTCCCTTAAGGCTAAAGCTCCTCCCAAGAGTGGCCTTCCCCTCCACTGCCACTTCAGTCCCCCTCTCCTTTCCCCCACCATGGCCCTGAAATAGCTCCGGGGGCCCCACAGCGCTTGGGCTGGGTCAGCACCATGTCACCCTGGGTGCTTGCCTGGCCAGGCCTTGGCAGCACCTGGCACTGGAGCCTGCCCTGCTCCCTCCTGCACCCTCCTGGCTCCAGGACATCTCAACCTGCAGCCTTTCCTCCCCTCCCAGCAGCTCCCTTCACTCTTTTTGGCTCACTCTACCTCCTCGTCCCGCCCTCCCATGGTGGAGGCCCCCGGCTGAGACCCCAGGTCTCCCACTTGCCATAGCACTGCCTCCCAGTCAGAGCACCTGTCTCTGCATGTGTGTGTTTGTCTAAGGGCTGGGGAAACAGAACACAAGCCATCCAGCTGAAAAGAAACACAACAGGAGTTTCTCTTCCCGTAGTCCTGGAGGCCAAATGTCCAAAATCAAGGTGTCAGCAGGGCTGGCTCCTCCTGAGGCCTCTCCCCTTGGGGTGTGGATGGTGCCTTCCTCCTGTCTCTGTACATGGCCTCTCCTTTGTGTGTTTCCGTCTCCGTTTCCTTTTATATTTTATAAGGACACCAGTCACATTGGATCTGGGCCCATCCTCTTGACCTCATTTTAACTCGATTACAATCTCTTTAGAGACCCTACTGGAGGTTGGTACATCAGCAGATGAATTTTTTTGACAGGGGTCACAATTCAACCTGTAACATCATGAGTTTCAATTCCATCTCTATGTCGATGGCTCCCAAATATGAGCCGTGACCTCTGACCTTTCACTGAACCCCAAACCCAGATATCCCACTTCCTGTTCAGCAGCATCACTTTGATGTAAAATGGGCAAAGCTGAACTCTCACTTTTCCCCTTCAGACTGGCCTCTCTGCTATCTCCGTATTTCTGCTGCCAATGCCTCATGCTCAGGAGGTCGCCTTGCCTCCTGTCTTTCCTGCACATCCTGCAGCAGCAGGTCCCAAGCCTCCTCCTTGGGAGAAGAGCCTAAATCGGGCCATTTTCACTGCCCCCAGCTCCCCACCCAGGCGGCCGTCATCCCTCACCTGCACTTCCGCAGGAGTCTCCCAGTGAGCCTCCCTGTGCGTTCTCTGACTCGTGTGTGGCCTGATCTGCACGGAGTGGTCTCTGAAATGCATGAATCAGATCACGGACCACTGCTGCTCATCATTCTAGAAGTTTTTATTTACCTTCAATGTGACCGTGAGGTCCTTACCGTGACTCGCAAGATTACCTCTGGCTCCTGAATGCCCCTGTAACTCCCCACCATACCCTGCCTTTCACCCCTGGGCCAGCACACAGCGGCCCTTATGCTTTCCTCCAGCCAGCCCAACCCCTCCAGCCCCGTCACTGTTGTGTGTTTCCCCAGGACCTTCCCATGGGTGCCTCTCATGCCATAACAGGGCACCACAGACGAGGCGGCTTCAACAACAGACCT
The DNA here is from genome assembly GCF_024542745.1 of Macaca thibetana thibetana. NCBI lineage: Eukaryota > Metazoa > Chordata > Mammalia > Primates > Cercopithecidae > Macaca > Macaca thibetana. The sequence goes on along the minus strand of NC_065580.1, from coordinate 157,339,947 downwards.
CAGTTCTCTCCCGGTCCTGGAGGCTGGAGTCCCAGATCAAGCTGTCACAGGGGTGGTTCCTCCTGAGACCCCTCTCCTGGGCTTGCAGATGGCATCTTCCCCCTGTGTCCTCATGGGGCCGTCCTTCTTTGTCTGTGTCCTCATCTCCTCTCCTTACAAGGACACCTACCTGTCTTGATAGGGTCAAGGCCCAACCTGACGACCTCATTTTACCTTGATTACTACTTTAAATGCCATGTGTCCAAATACAGTCACATTCTGAGGTGCTGGGGTCAGGACTTCAACATATGGATCTTGGGGGAATGCAATTCCTCTCCTAACAGCCCCCCTCCTCTGTGAGTACTTCTTGTACCCCCCCTTGTTTGTTCCTTCAGTGTGCTCTATTTTCTTCATGTCACTCATCCCTGCCCACGTTTTACTGGACACTTACGCATCTCTTGTCTCTCCCTGTGGACTGTAAGCTCCATGAGTGCAAACACTGCCTTCCTGTCTACACTCCATGGCATCTACACAGCGTTTACAGCGGTGCCTCCCACCCGGCAATCCGTTTTTCTGAACAAGCGGATGAGCTTGTGGTTTGAAGGACTTGAGTCTGAGAGTGTTTGACTTTAGGAGCTGGAGTGTAGGTCTGTGACTGCACTGGCGAGGACTACCTGGTGGAGGGGCTGCTGAGTGGGCTCCAGCCAGGAAGGGTGTGAGGAAAGACAGCAGCGGTACCTGCCTCCTGTCACACAGTGTCTTGGAAGAATGAATGTGGGGACATGTTTCATTTCATGCCATTTGAATAGCTACTAGAATTATCCCCACTTTACAACAGACACAAGTGGCCTGCATTCGATTATTAAGAAAGCCAAAGGAGAAATAAACCATGACATCAACCATTCCCTCTACATGGCCTAATGACTTTCTCTAGCCACACAAGCATAATGATTGAACAAAGAAATGCCCTCTCATTGTCATGAGGTCCTTATTTGATTGTGCTATCCTATGAGAACCATCAGGTAGATACAGGAAGGAATTGCTTTGGCAGAAAACCACGAGAACAATGCACTTATGACTGTCTTTAGGATTCTAGGTAATTGCGGTTTACATGTTCAGACTTACGCCTCTGAACCATGACGAAACATTCTTTTCGTCAGGCATCCGTGGCCAGGAACATTGTCCCTGGCAGGCCTCACCCAGCTCTCGGATCACAGATGTGTCTGTTTGTTTTCTGGTTGTTTGAATGTATTTATTCTATGGTTGTTTGAACAGTGCTGTGGCCCTGCAGGCTTTTTTCGGGCTCTGTTCTTTGTCAGTGCAGTTGGAGACTGGAACGCAACAATTAGATTCCTTTCAGTGATGAGAACCTGGCAGTGCCTCACTTAAGAGAATATTTCTATTAGTGCTTTTAGCAGCGGTGCTTTGGGTAATGCTTGCTCATCTCAGGAAAGAAAGAAGAGTGTCAGACAGGGGAGGGACCCTGGAGATCCCCTGGCCCAACCTTTCTATTGTACAGAGGATGAAAGGCACTCACAGCTGCCTTGTCCACAAGAAATGGCATCAGAAACAAGGCCTTCCTACTCATGTCTGTAATTTTAGCTGTTTCTGGATATTGAATGCCACAATAAATAATAGTGCATAAGATGTTACATTGAAAAACAAAACCTTGGCCAGGCACGGTGGCTCACGCCCGTAATCCCAGCACTTGGAAGGCTGAGGCGGGTGGATCACCTGAGGTCAGGAGTTCAAGACCAGCCTGGCCAACATGGTGAAACCTCATCTCTACTAAAAATACAAAAATTAGCTGGATATGGTGGTGCATGCCTGTGATCCCGGCTACTCAGGAGGCTGAGGCAGGAGAATCACTTGAACCTGGGAGGCGGAGGTTACAGTGAGCTGAGATTGCACCACTGCCCTCCAGCCTGGGCAACAGAGAGAGACTCTGTCTCAAAAAAACAAACAACAACAACAAAAATCCTTTTTGTGTTATTTGCTGATCCTGCCATATGTCAGAGAAGACTATAGTTAAGACTATATAAGAGTAGAGAAAACCATTCCATCCAGAGGCTCAGAAAGTTTACTTTTTTTGCCCAAGTCATACAGCTAGAAATTGACCCTGGAGTTTTAACTTCAACTTTACTGCATTAAAGCCTAGAATTCAAAAACAGACCCAAAGGTGTACACCTTAAAGGAGGCATGCTGTAATTCTATGCTCAGACTTCCAGTCGCGTACTGACTGGCACTTGCTAAGCATTCATCAGCATATTTTAGTTGGATGCTTATCATGCACCACAGTTCCTGGTGTCATGAACTTATTTTCTGTTTAAGAAAGAAACTTATTTTCTGTTTGTAAACAGGACTTTACAATGCCACATGATATTGCCGGGTGCAAGTGGGTGTACACAGAGAGGGCACCAACAATGTTTTTGTTGTTGTTGTTGTTGTTTTTTGAGACAGAATCTTGCCCTGTCCCCCAGGCTGGAGTGCAGTGGTGCGATCTTGGCTCACTTCAACCTCCACTTCCCGGGTTCAAGCGATTCTCCTGCCTCAGCCTCCTGAATAGCTGGGACTACAGGCATGTGCCACTGTGCCCGGCTAATTTTTGTATTTTTAGTGGAGACGGGGTTTCTCCATGTTGGTCAGGCTGGTCTCAAACTGACCTCAGGTGATCCACCCGCCTCGGCCTCCCAAAGTGCTGGGATTAAAGTTATGAGTCACCACACCTGGTCTCCAACAGTATTCTTGAGAGGCCAGGAAAGCTTTCCAAAGAAAGTGAAGTCTAACCTGAAACCTAAGTAAGATCTAGTCACATGGGAGGAGAAGGGGGCTCCATGGAGAGAGGCCAGCGTGTGTAAAGAAGCAAGGGGGTGAGGAGCTGAAGCAGGGGGCTGGGGAAGGGCATGAGGTTCAACACAGCAGGAGCACTGAGTCCAAAGTGGTAGGTCGCAGAGATGAGGCCTGTTATGGTCTGAATATGCCCCTTGCAGATTCACATGTTGAAGCCCTAATCCCCAGTGTAATGATATTATGAGATGGGGCCTTTGGGAGGTAATTCAGTTATGGAGGTGGAGCCCTCATAAATGCAATAAGTGCCCTTATAAGAAGAAACACAAGAGAAATGACCTCTCTCCCTGCCATATGAGGACAGGACAAGAAGGCCAAGAAGGTGACCGTCTGCAAACCAGGAAAAGTGGGGACCATGGCGTGCTATAGAGAATACTAAGGACACAGGGCGAAAAAATCAGGTGGCAGAAATCCGGGCTGCAAACTGACTATTGGTTTTAGTCTTAGCCCTGGACCTTGAACTTTAACCAAGAGACTTAATCTCTCTGAGACTAGGCCTCTGCAATTTTTTTTTTTTATCAGCAAAATAAAGATAACTATCCTTTCCTTACCTTCCACCCAGGGCCACTGTTGTCCCATAAGACCACCTGTGCATAAAAAAGAAAAGCATCCTTTTCTTCTGGCTGTTCAGCTGGGTGTCCTTGGGAAGGGGACGTCCTGCACGAGCTTCAGTGATGGCTGCATGAGTTAGCTGATGCTATGTAATGAATTACCACTCCAGCAACTTAAACCAACATTTATCATTGCAGAATGTCTTTGAGACTCTAGGCATGGTTAGTTGGGTGTCTCTGGCACAGGGTTGTTCACAAGGCTGCAGACAAAGTGTTGGCTGGTGTCTCATCTGAAGGTTTGACTGAGGATGGGTCCTCTTCCCAGCACACTTGGTGGTGTTGGCAGGACTTAATTCTGTATTAGTTGGGACTCTATCAGAGAGAGACAGCACCAGCAGGAGATGTATTTCTATCCATATCTGTATTTGTAGCTCTACCTCGATGTCTTTATTGCAAGGAATTGGCTTGTGCAATTATAGTTATTGGCCTGACAGATCTGAAACCCACAGGGCAGGCCATCAGGAAGGGCAGACAGGAATCCTTTCGATGCTGCAGTCTGCAGGTAGAATTTCTTATTTCTCAAAGGGGCTGCAATTTTGTTTTTTAAGAACTTCTGGTTGATTGGCTTAGGACCACCCACATTATCCAGGATAACCTGTCTTGTATAAAGTCAACTGATTGTAGATGTTAACCACATCTACAAAATAGCTTCACAGCAACACCTAGGCTAGGGTCATATCAAATCATGGGGACTGTAGCCTGGCCATAAGGACACACCAGCCTGATCATTACAAGTTTGTTCCTTTGGGGATGTGAGACTGAGGGTCTCAGTTCCTTACTGGCTGTCAACAGAGACCACCCTCGATTCCCTGTCAGGTAGCTCCCCACACTCAGCTCACAACACGGCAGGTGGTGAGTCCATGCAAGGCCCACATCACAATCTTCTTTAGCCTGACCATGTAAGATGCAATGACATCTTGTTTCTTTTGTTGCATTCTATTCATTAGAAGTAAATCTCTGGGTCCCATCCCTACTCAGGGGGAGAGGATTGCTTCAGGGCCATGAGTAGAAGTCTGCAATCACAGTGGGCCTACTCAGCATTTCTGGGAAAAGTATCTGAGATGATATGTGTGAAATAATTGTGTGAGCCTGTATGTAAATATTAGCTGGAACCACAGGAAATTATTTATTTTTCACCTACAAAAATGGCCCACCTATTGTAAATGATTATAGTAAAATAGGGGACTGAGAGGGCCTAAAATGACTTTATAATTTTTGCGGGGACCAGGCAAGAATGAAATCTTGGCTAAATGGCAATTAAAATTAAAACAGACAGAACCTGGGGGTAAACAGGGGAGAGAGAAAGAGCAAGAGAGAGAGAGAGAGGGACAGGAAGAGAGAAGGAGGTGCTGCTGATTGTAGTAGGTTTACATTGGGCTGATTTTTCTTTCTATATATTGTCTCTCTATTTATCTATCTATCTATCTACATCATCATCATCTATGTGTCATCTATCTATCTAATCTGTCTTGTCATTTATCTTCTATGTATTAATCTATTATGTATTTTGTACTGGTCAGATGCTACACTCTATTTGAGCATACAGTCATGCACCATGTAACAATGTTTTGATCACGATGAACTGCCTATATGATGGTGGTTCCATAAGATTATAATGTAGTTGAAAAATTCCCATGGCCTAGTGATGCTATAGCCATTGTAACATTGTAACTCATTGAGTTTGTGGTGATGCTGGTGTGACCTACTGGGCTGCTGGTTGTATAAAAGTCTAGCAAACATAATTATGTAAAATATATAATACTTGATAATAAACAACTATATTACTTGTTTGCATATTTTCTACACTATGCTTTTGATCTCTTAGAGTATACTCTTTTACTTATATTAAGAAAGGTAACGATAAAACAGCCTCAGGCAGGTCCTTCAGGAGGTGTCCAGAAGAAGGCATTGTTGTCATCGGAGATAACAGCTCCACGTGTGTTATTGACTCTGAAGACCTTCCAGTGGGACAAGATGTGCAGGTGGAAGACAGTGATATGGATGATTCTGACCTTGTGTAGGCCTAGGCTAATGTGTATGTTTCTGTCTTAGTTTTTAACAAAAAAATTTAAAAAGTGAAAGAGCAAAATTAAAACTTAAAAAATATGGGAGGCTGAGGCAGGTGGGTCACGAGACCAGGAGATCAAGACCATCCTGGGTAACACGGTGAAACCCTGTCTCTACTAAAAATACAAAAAATTAGCCGGGTGTGGTGGCAGGCGCCTGTAGTCCCAGCTACTCGGGAGACTGAAGTGGGAAAATCACTTGAACCCGGGAGTCGGAGGTTTCAGTGAGCTGAGATTGTGCCATTGCACTCCAGCCTGGGTGACAGAGTGAGACTCCATCTGAAAAAAAAAATTAAAAAATATAACAGGCTTATAGAATAAATATATAAAGAATATATTTTTGCATTTCTGTATATGTTTTAAGCTAAGTGTTATTACAAATGATTCAAAAAGTTAAAAAATTAAAAAGCTTATGTAGTGAAAATGTTATAGCAAGCAGGGGGTGAATTTATTATTGAAGAAAGAAAAATATTTTTATAAGTTTAGGGTAGGCTAAGTGTAAGTACACTCTATGATGTTCTCACAACAAAATTGCTTAAGAACACATTTCTTAGAGTATGTCCCTATTATTATGCAACACGACTGTATTTAAAATGCAACACAAGGCCAGTGCTTTAGAAATGTTTTGTCTGTACCTTGAGAAATGAATTTGTTCTAAATTTGTAGCACATGGCCTGTGAGATAATAGTGGTGATTGTGTAAGTCAAAAATGACTACCCATAGATGGTACAAAGGAACGAGTTGGATAGAAGAGTTAGGATCTAAACCTCACTGAGAACATCTTGTTTTGTAAATTTGACTTTGTAACAATATGAATATTTTTATGATTATACACCAAAATAAAAAAGTAGTTTTCAAAGTGTATTGGAAAAAGCAAAATAAAACAAATGAATTTCGCTGTGTATTGACTTTACAGCATAGTAACACACGGTTTCACAGTATTTCAAGTGACTTTAACACATGGTACCTTGCCTACCCTTAGTAGGATAAACCCTAAAAATCAAAAGAACGGCAAAAAAATATTTAAAACTCTGTTCAGGGATCTTGTCTGTGGTGGTAGAGTTGATGTGGTCATTCCTAGACTATTGTATCTGTAATGTGAAATGAAGCAAGTGAGTAATTATGTTGAGAACTAGAATGTTCAGTGTTGCTGAGAGGAGATGGGAATGTAAGATCTATGAGGTTAAATAAACACATTGTTGCTCCGAACTTGATTTGGCAATATCAAGCTACACTCATGATGTAATTTCTTTCTGTCTTAAAAACGTTTCCTTATTTTTGTCTAGGCTACAGGACTAGAGACAATGAATAATCCTTCAGCAATGAAGACTCTCACTGTCCATATTGTGCTAAACACACACACACACACACACACACACACACACACAACACACAATCTAGAGATCCTTGAAGAAGTGGCTGATTTCAGAATTGAGGTAGAAATTGTAGAAGATAAGCTTGAAATATGTTATCCTACCAGAAAGCAGGCAAGCTAGCAAACACACAGGATCATGTCAAAAAGACTCAGGAGCCTGTAGTCTATATAACAAGTCTGTAGTCTCATTACAATTAGTTGTAATAAGAATAATTAGGCTAGGTGTAGTGGCTCATGCCTGTAATCCCAACACTTTGGGAGGCCAAGGCAGGAGGTTCACTTGAGTCTTGGGGTTCAAGACTAGCCTGGGCAATGTCCTGAGACCCCCAATTCTACAAAAATAAAAAAAAAAATTAGCCCAGGATGGTGGCATGCACCTGTGCTCCCAGCTACTTGAAAGGCTGAGGCAGGAGGCTCACTTGAGCCTGAGAGGTCAAGGTTGCAGTAAGCCATGATCGGGCCACTGCACTCTATGCTGGGCAGCAGAGTGAGACCCTGTCTCAAAAACAAATAAACCAACCAACAAACAAACATCATTGTATTGGAATCCCATTAGTTGTCTAATGATACTAAAACACACACACATCAGTCATATTTAGGAAATATCAAGAGACCAATTCACTCTTTTTGGAAGTGTAAACAAAGAGAAAGGGTATAACATGTACCCTGATTTTCCTATAAAAAATAAACTGCATATCAGGGGTTGGAGAACCAGAGCTTGAGAGTCAAATTGGGCCTGCTGCTCTGTTTCTGTGAATAAAGTTTTATTAGAACACAGTAGGTTTGTCTGTGGCCTCTCTCACCCTATGGCAGTAGAGCTAAGTAGTTGCCACAAAGACTATATGGCCTACAGAGCCAAATATATTTACCATTGGGCCCTAACATAGGTTGAACCCTGCCTTAGGGTATCTATATATTTGATGAGGGGAGCTATCCTTTTTAAAACATAATTTTTATTTTTAATTTTTGTGGGTACATAGTAGGCATATATATTTATGGGGCACATGAGATATTTTGATATAAAGGGAACTATCTTTTAATAGCTGTATTGAAGATAATAAATAAAAAAGGAGTGATAGAATACCACCAACTTGCAACTTTTAATACAAATAGGGGAACAAATTAATAATTATAAATGGTTGCAAATAGTATTGAAGAAAAACAACCAGATACTAAGGGCTTTCTGATAGAATTGCATGATACCACCTGTATTAGTCCGTTTTCATGCTGCTGATAAAGACATACCTGAAACTGGCAATTTATAAAAGAAAGAGGTTTAATTGGGCTTACAGTTCCACATGACTGGGGAAGCCTCACAATCATGGTGGAAGGCGAGGAGGAGCAAGTCATGTCTTACATGGATGGCAGCAGGCAAAGAGGAGGCCTGTGCAGGGAAACTCCCCCTTATAGAACCATCAAATCTCATGAGACTTATTCACTATCACGAGAACAGCACAAGAAAGACCTGCCCCCATGATTCAATGACCTCCCACCAGATCCTTCCCACAGCACATGGGAATTCAAGATGAGATTTGGGCGGGGACACAGCCAAACGATGTCACCACTTATGAAATATTCTTGCAAAAGCAACAACAACAAAAGAAAAATCAAACCTAAATCAGGTCAGACTTCTATATCTAGCTACCAATCTACAGGAAATACAGGGGACAGAAGAATCTCTTGACTAGCAACACAGGCAATCAGCAAAGTCTTGGACGGTGGGAAACTATGGGACAAACAACTCAGTTTCTTCCACAAATATATTGTAAGGAAAAGAGAATGCAGTGGTGGGATGGGGAAGATCTTATGGATTAAGATAGAAAGAAAGCAACGTTGTGAGTAATTGCAATTTATGGCTGTTTCTTATCTTCTGATTACAACACAAATACTCTGATAAAACATTTGTAAGTGGGGAAATTAAACACATTCTAGATATTTGATAATATCACAGAATTATTGTTAAATTTTAGATGTGATAGTTATGGTTGTGTTTAAAAGCATTCTTGTCTTTTACAGATGCATACTGGAATATTTATGAACAGTAAAATATCTGGTATTTGCTTCCAAATATTTGACATAATTGGAAGGAAGTGGGTGGGTGTGTCAATGAAGCAAGATAAGTTCATAATATTGAAGTTGGCTAATAGTTACATGTAGGCTTGTCATACTATTTTCTCTACTTTTATATATGTATTAGTTTTCTGTGGGTGTTGTAAGAAATAATCACAAACTTAGTGACTTAAAACAAGGTTAAATTTATCTTACAGTTCCGTAGATCAGAAGTCCAACATGAGTCTCATGGGGCTAAAATCATGGTGTCAGTTGGTGTCTTAGTCTGTTCTGTGCTGCTATAACAATACCTGAGGCTGGGTACTGTATAATGAACAGAAACTTGTTACTAATAGTTTTAGAGACTGTAAAGTCTGAGATCAAGGGGCTGGCATCTGGTGAGGGTCTTCTTGCTGAGTTATCCCATAGCAGAAGTTAGAACAGCAAGAAAGGGTAAGAGAGGGCAAGAGATCAAACTCAAAGCCTCAAGCCCTTTTATAATCAACATTAATCCATTCATGAGGGTGGAGCCCTCATCACCTAAACACTTAAGGCCTACCTCTTAACACTGTTGCTTTGGGGATTAAGTTTCCAACACATGCCTTTTGGGGGACATAGTCTAGCCATAGCAGTGGGCAGGGCTGCATTCCTTTCTGGAAGCTCTGGGGAGAATGTTTCCCTGCCTTTTCCAGCTTTTAGAGGCTAAATATTCCTAAACTTGTGACCCTTTCCTGCACCTTCAAAGCCTCAAGGGCAGGTTGAGTCCTTCTCATGCTGCCATCTCTTTGGGTTCTCACCAGCCATGAAATATCCTCTGCTTTCAAAACCTCCTGTGGTTACACTGGGCTCAAAGGTTAATCCAGGATAATCTCCCCATCTCAAGGTCAGGTGATTAGCAACCTTAATTCCTCTTTGCCATGTAATCTAACATATTCACAAAGTCCAGGAATTAGGATGTAGATATCTTTGGCAGATAGAGTTATTCTGCCTACCACATTATATGTTAAACATTTTCCACAACAGAATGTAGAAAACAATAAACAAAAGTTAACCTGAGGAAAAGCATACCCTTCATTTTTTTCTATAGACTGTATTTATTAATTGTCTGCACAGCGAATTAAGCTTAGAGCAAAAGTTGAACATTGTCCACGGTAATGAGGATATTAACTTTGCCCTGTTTAGGACACCAGGAGGAAAATGCAGATGTTGTAATCTCATCACTATGTAGATTGCATCTAAAGCACTGAACAGAAAGAGGAACCATTATAGGATGATGCTACAGGTAAAATTTAGTTTGCCTAATTTATTTTCTTGTTTTCAAAGCAAAACTGTAATGTGGTGGTGAGTTATATAGAAAGAAGCTAATTGGTAGGAAAAAATCCATTAAAAATAGCACTTTACCATTATAAAACACTTGTACTCATTCTCATTCAACTTCACAACAACCTTTCTGTTGGGCAGGATATGTATACTTTTATCCTTTTGCAGTTGAAGAAGTTAATTGAGACTCTGGAAGTAACGACTAGTTTTAACTTTTCTCAGTTAACTGGCAAGATGATGAATGGGACCAAGCTCTTTTGATTCCACTGCACCAAATTGCCTTGGTAACCACCAGAGAAACGCTGGGATGTGTTCAGAATACTCTGTTTATTAAGAAAAAGATGCGTGTAAATCCATATTACATTTTCCATAAACACTAGATACAACCAGGTATAAAATTTAAGGTATCCGTTTAATGGTCACTGACGTTGGGATTTCTCCCCAGCAGCCCTTCCTGCTCAGCTCTCACATCAACCTATGAACTCTGTGAACTCCCAGTGCAGCTTTTTATTTTCCAATTAAAATAGAAACAGTGTCACTAAATCCCATAAGTTTCCTTTTCCTTATACAGCAGAAGATGGCATTTCCCAGCGATGCCTGCAATTAAGCTGAGGCCATGTGACTGGTTCTAACCAATAGGTTGCAAGCAGAGTGTCAGGCGTGGCTTCTGGATTGAAATATGGAAGAGCAAGTGTGAATTCTCCATGCTTTTTTTTTCACCCTTAGTGGTGATTTTTGAGGCCACTTGTTGACATGGTAGAGCCCCAGGTTGGAAGTGGCTTAGGTCTCAGTGAACCACTGAAGTACTATTTAACGCCACTATCAGAGATGTTAACACCATAATAAGAGTTAACCAATTATGAAACAGTGTGTGTTTCCACTGCAAAATCTGAGACTCTCGCAGTGAGCAGGGCTGTGTATTCAAGTTAACATTTCTTTGTTCTACAGTCTGACATCAATATATCTTATTTGCTTATTAAGGATTCTTATTGCCATTAAAGAAAAAAATGGCTTGGCAAAGATGAAAATAAATAGAGGCTAAGCAATATTTGTATCTTGTGAGAATTATAAAGACAGGACAAAATAATAATATAACTGGCCTAGAAAGATAAGAGTGTGTGCTAGAGATTTGCCCAGTCATGGGCAATTATGCCTAAAGAAAGCACATTGTGCTTGTTGCAGCGAGATTGGTGAGATGTAGGCCCATTGTAACTGTGGAGGGCAGCATGCCTTTCCACCCCAGCCAGAGACAGAGGGCACAAGGTGGGGCAGGTGACCTATAGCCGTTTGTGTCACTCTAGGGAACCTCTGCTCAGTCAGCCATTCAGTTTACCAGCCTTAGATTAAGATCTTTGAAAACAAGATAAATGGTGAGGAAGTTTTCTCCCAGCAACAAGGCAACAAACTGATAATTAGAGTAGATAATCTAACATCTTATGTTTGTGTATTTTTAATGATTTACAAAGCGTTTTCTCTTTTAGTGCCTCAGGATGACTCTGAGAGGTGGGTAGAGGGGTTAAACCCCCATTTCCTGGGAAGGTGCCCTCATGTCCTCATTCACCCTCATGTCCTTTCCTGGCTTTACTTAGCACTCTACAGTCTTTTCTTTGTTTGTCCATTTACAGATAACGCTTTGGCAAATTGTTCTCCACGCAGAGTGTGTTAAGCCCAGTTCATAACTCATGAACTGTAGATTCCCCAGCTGCCCTTGCAATTAGTTTGGGACCAACTCCTACCGGCCGTTGACTTAAGATAGAAGGCAATTAAGAGCCACTGTGCCCTGTCCAACCTTCTCCCCGCTGAGCTGACCTTGGAGGCTGTGTATTCCAGTTGACGGTGTAGCCCACAACCTCTGTCAGCCTTAGGAATCAGAAAGTAGCCTTTCCTGTGTGAAGACGCTGACACTTCAGGGTTTATTTTGTGGTTTCATCATAACATATCCTATCCTGATTAATAAAATTACTTACTCTCCAGCCCTTCTAAGTGTATCATTAAGAGATGTTTCTAAGAATCCTTAGAAACTGGGGCTCTGAAATTGGAATGCTGAAACACTCCAGAACACGATCAGTATCATTTCTACTTTTAACTTTACAGGAGTTTTCCCATAGGCAGAATCGTAAAAAAAAATTCTTTTTATCAAAACCCTACATTTACATAGTGTAAAATGTCACTGGTGCTATCAGGCTTATGAGTACTGACAGCGGCAGCTCTCTGCCCCAGACTTTCTCTCCCAGGTCTGATTCCTTTCTGTGGTTTCCCCTGGCATTTATGTCGATATTTGTAAAACACTTATCCTGCTGTGTCTTGTCCTATTGTTTCAGACATTTTCTATTGACTTTCTGCTACTGCAGATGAGGATTCAGCCACATTTTCCCCCTCACCACCACTGCGCCTCCCCCATCTTCTCACATCTTCTCATTATATCACAATTTTTGGCTAAATCTGAATTTACTATTTATTATTTATAACCATGTAAATGTTGCTGACTGCTAGGACAAATATTGCGCTTCGAGTACATATATATTTTTTTCTGTGTAAGTTCCTCTTTATTTTTTATTTGCTTAGTTTGTGTACATAGCCATCAATAATGCTTCTCTCCTCATTCAAGCGCCTGTCAGTTCCAGTTTCCACATGGCTGAAGGTCATGGATCATTTTCTGATTGGAGCCTGTACTCATGGCACTTGCTCTTCCTCCCACGGTTGGGTCTGGCTGGATTGCTCCTCAGCTGCCATCCCAGATCCTGTTTCCTGGAGTCCATGTCTTCCTTCTCTTTGGTTTATACTCTTTTGTGATAGGAGCACACCCTTTTGGAGTTTCCAGAGAAAAGATGCATGAAAGGTGAAACTTTTGATATCTTGCTTATGTGAAAATGTTTGCTGATATTGCTGTGGATAGTTTGATAGTTTGGACTTAGAAATGGAGTAGAAAATAATTTCCTTCCCAGTCCGTCTCTGGAAGCACACACTGGGAGTGGTCACCCTTGAGGAGGAAAACAGGTTAGGGATGGAGCGAGACTTACTTCACTATATAACCTTTTGCACTATTCAACTTTTAGAAACCATTTGTAGACACTGCTTTATGAAACTTAAAAAGACATTAGTAAACAGAAATCATGAGCAATATGGAAAATATACTGCCCCCAATTTACCATGTGCTACATTATATTTAACATTGTTTTAGTCCTATGAGAAATGCATTTAGTGCAATACAAGAATTTTAGCACTGAAAGGGTTTACACCAGAAATGGTGTAAGCCCAAACTTGATCATACTTGCATGTTATAATGGAAATTCATAACCTTGTTATCTCAGAGAATTTAGAAATTAATGAAGATTTGGAAATTTTAGGGAAAAAGAGCACATGTAAACCAAATTTTGGGTATCAAAGATGGAAGTCAATTGGTCTCTAACAGTCTTCCTATATCCTGAAATTCTTACTGCCTTTACCATTACCATTACCATTACTCTCCCTAACAATGCCACCCCAAACCATTTCCACAGAAACCAGGTTGCTTTAAGTGGGCTTTCTTGAACTTTCCCAGTTAAACCAAATAGCAACTCGGCAGAAAGGTAGGTATCTCCATGGGCAATGCAAGACAAGAAAGCTGACATTTGGCTAAGGGCTTACCTGCAACAGTTACATCATGGTACACGAGTTAAGTGAACATATGAGAGGGTCGTGGTTCAACCTGTATCTTCTGTGAAATGCTCTTCTTGTTACATAATATTTTACATGTTTATGGGGTACCTGTGATATTGCGTTGCATGCATAGACTGTGTAATGATCAAGTCAGGGTATCTGTCACCTTGAGCATTTATCATTTCTACCTGTTGGAAACATTTCAAGGCCTCTCTTCTAACTACTTTGAAATATACAGTACACTATTGCTAATTATAGTCTTCTTACTCTCCTGTTGAACATTAGAACTTATTCCTTCTATGTAACTGTATGTTTTTATCCACTAACCAACCTCTCTTCATCCCCTTCCCACCCATACAACCCTTCCCAGCCTCTGGTGTCTATCATTCCACTCTCTACCTCCATGAGATCAACTTTCTTAGCTCCCACATATGAGTGAGAACAGGTGATGTTTGTCTTTCTGTGCCTGGCTTATTTCACTTAACATAATGACTTTTGGTTCCCTCCATGTTCCTGCAAATGACATAGTTTCATTCTCTTTTATGGCCACATAGGGTGTGTGTGTGTGTGTGTGTGTGTGTGTGTGTGTATATATATGTATATATATATATATCTCACCATGTTTTAATGTGATATGTTTCTTATTATAAAAAGCTCTCAGGCTTGTCCTTAGGCATTAGAACATTTAAAAACATCTATCTATCTATCTATCTTATCTGTCATCTATCTGTCTACCTAATCTACCATCTATCTATCATCTAATCTATCTCTATCTGTCATCTATCTATCATCTATCTATCCATCTACCTTATCTATCTATCATCTATCTATCTATCTATCTATCTATCTATCTATCTATCTATCTATCTATCTATCCATCCTACTCCCTGCCATGGTCAACCCAAGAGCATTTTAAATTATACAGATAATCTTTGCTAATCCTTCCTGCGTTTCCCAGTAATTGTGGGGGAAAATGGCCAAGGAGGAGCCTTCAGTGGACACATACATAAAATAATTTAAAATGTTTGCAAAAGGTAAATTCCCATAATCTAGCGACAGAGTGGTTCTTAATCTAGAGAGTGGTTCTCAACTCAGGCTGAACATTGTAATGACCCAAGGACCTTGAAAAATACCGACGCTTGGGTCTTTCCTGAGAGATTTTGATTTAATTGGTCTGGTTACATCCTGGCCGTCAGGAGTTTTAAAAGCTCTCCAGGTGATTCTAATGCAGCCAGGCCTGAGAAGCACTGCTCTAGGGAGGATACTGACCTCTAGAGATGGAAGTGAAAGAGGTCATTATTTATCTCCGATGGATCATAGACACTCTTATCTTCATATGTTTATTTATTTGGCAATATAGATTTTCCATTAGTTTTTTTCCATTTAATAGACTTTATCTCTTAAAGCAGTTTTAGTTCACAGCAAAATTGAGAAGGTGCAGCGATTTCCCATACACCCCTCTCCCCATCCATGGATAGCCTGCCCTTCTATCGAGGGTCCCCAGCAGAGTGGTGATGCATTTGTTACAATTAATGAACCTACACTGACACATCGCTATCACCCAGAGTCCATAGTGTACATTAGGGTTCACTTGTGGTGCTTTGTAAATTCTACGGGTTTGGACAAATGTATAATGACATGCGTGCACCTTATCACACCATGCAGAATAGTTTCACTGCCTTAAAAATCTTCTGTGCTCTGCTTATTTATCCCTCTCTCTCTTCTGGCCCCTGGTAACAACTGATTTTTTTGGTAGTCTCCATAGTTTGCCTTTTCCAGAATGTCATATGGTTGAAATCATACTGTATGCACCCTTTTCAGACTGGCTTTCTTCACTTAGAAATGTGCATTTAAGTTTCCTACCCATATTTTTGTGGCTTGTTATCCCATTTCTTGTCTTTTCAGTCCTGAATAATACTCTCTTGTCTTGAGGTACCACAGTTTATCCTTTCACCTATTGCTTCTAAGTCTTGACAATTACGAATAAAGCTGCTATAAACATCTATGTGCAGTTGTTGTGCAGACATAAGTTTTCAGTTCCTTTGGAAAGATACCAAGGAGTACGATTGCCGGATCATAGGGTAAAAGTATGTTTAGTTTTGTGCAGAACTGCCAAACTGTCTTCCAAAGTAGCTGCACCATTTTGCATTCCCACCAGCAATGCGTAAAAGTTCCCATTGCTCCACTTTCCACCAGCATTTGGTGGTGTCAGTGTTTTGGATTTTGACCTTTCTAATAAGTGTGTAGTAGTAGTATTTATTTACTATTTGTTGGATTTTTTAAACTTATTTTATTCAAGGGTACAAGTTCAGGTTTGTTATAGATGTAAATTGCTAGTTGTAGGGGTTTGCTATAAAGATTAGTTCACCACCTAAGTAATAAGCATGGTACCTGATAGGTAGTTTTT
This sequence comes from Macaca thibetana thibetana, assembly GCF_024542745.1. NCBI lineage: Eukaryota > Metazoa > Chordata > Mammalia > Primates > Cercopithecidae > Macaca > Macaca thibetana. The sequence goes on along the minus strand of NC_065580.1, from coordinate 157,323,654 downwards.
CGATTCTTACCCTCCTCCCACCCTCCACCCTCAAGTAGGGCCCATTGTCTGTTGTTCCTTCCTTTGTGTCCGTGTGTACACAGGGTTCAGCTCACACTTATATGTGAGAACACGTGTATTTGCTTTTCTGTTCCTGTGTTAGTTTGCTGAGAATAATGACCTCCAGCTCCATCCACGTCACAGCAAAGGACATAATTCCATTCTTTTTCAGGCTGCATAGTATTCCATGATGTATATTACATGTACTACATTTTATTTATTCAGTCTACCATTCATGGTCATTTACATTGATTCCATGTCTTTGCTATTGTGAACAGTGCTTCAGTGATCGCATGTGTGCATGTATCTTTATGGTAGAATGATTTATATTCCTTTGGGTAGGTAGCCAGTATTGGCATTGCTGGGCTGAATGGTAATTCTGTTTTAAGTTCTTTCAGAAGTCACCACATTGCTTTCCACAATGGCTGAGCTAATTTACATTCCCAGCAGCAGTGTTTAATCATTGTTGGATTTAATTCCTACTTAAAAAGAATACATGCTAAATGCTCTCCAGACTTAATTAGTGTTGCATTTTTGGTATTACTTGTCTTTCATCTACATTTTCAAATTAAAAAATGAAATATACATGAAACTTGTATATTCATTATAGTACAGTTTAATGAATCACTATAAGGCGAATGCAGGAAACCATAACCTGGTCAACCAGCACTTAAAGCTCATTTCATGCCTTGCCTGAAAACTCCTGATTCTTTTGATAATCCATTTCTTGCCTTTGTAGTTCTGCCTATGCATGTACTCCTAAACAATCCAGTTGTTTCCTTGTATTTAAAAAATTGTTTAGCTTTGTAGCTGTAGTTTACACATTACTGTAGGATGTTCCATTGCGTGAATGTAACCTAATTGACCCTCTCTATTGTTGATGGACATTTTCATTGTTTGCATCTATTGGCTATTATGACTGATGTGCTTTGAACCATCTTGGCGATGTCCCCAGTGCCCAAAAACACTAATTTCCTTAGCGCATACGTTCCTAGTGTGGCATTGCTGGATGATGCATATTTTCAACTTTAATACAAAATACAAATGTATTTCCAGATTGATTATGCTAACTTAGCCCCACAAACAGTATATGAGCGGTCTCATTGCTTTAAATGCTTCATAGCCCTTGGTATTCCAAGTTCCGTAGTGTTTACCAGTATGGTGGGTGGGTAACAGTGTCTCCCTAAAGTTTTAATTTGAGTTTCCTCAATGAATAAAGAGACTCAGAATATGCAGTGAATGCTTCTGTTGCACTATGTTGTATCCCCTTGGCTCACCATCTGTTTCTTGGGTTTTCTTTGCTGTTCCTTTTCTTACTCCTTGAGATGGGTTCTCAGCCCATTCATTTCAGCCCTTCTTCCTTTCTATCTGTGTATTCAGGGCTATGTGTTTCTTCCTACACACAGCTTTAACTGCAACCCACAAGTTTTGACATGTAGTATTTCCACAAACTTTCAGTTAGGTAACGTTTATTATCTAACTGATGAGGATTTCTCAGACATGTACATTAGATTACATTTGTTTATTCATGGTATTTGTTTTTACTATTTTTTTGTCTGCCTGTTCTATCAATTACTGACAGAAAAAAATGTTAAGATTCTCCCATAAGTATTGTGGATTTTGCTTCATATAGTTTGAAGCCAAGTTATTGGATATATATTAATTTAAAAGAGTTATATCACCCTGGTCAACTGAGTGCTGCATCATTGTGAATGACCCATTTTAACTCAAGTAATGTTTTGTGCCTTCCACTCTTGTTGATTTTAATATGTCAGCTTTATCTTTCTTACTTTTTACATGCTGTATTTTTCCCATCCTTCAATGTTCAACCTTAGTATATCCCTATATTTTACATGTGTCTTTTGTAAATAGCATACAGTGAGAATTTTTCTAATCCAACAGTTTTTATGCCTTTTAACTGAAGTATTTAATATGTTTACATTTAATATAATTATTGACATATTTGGATTTTCCATTATTTTGAGCTTTGTATTTGTATTACCTGTTCTGCTTCCTTTTTTCTCCCATCTTGATTTATTTTGGGTTTAGTTAATTATTTTTGTCCCTCTAATAGTTTGGAAATTGTGAACTCTGATTCTGTTGCTTTAGTGGTCACTCTGAAACCACACAACCATAATTCTTTGATAAAAATCTAGAATTAATCAATGCCTTTATCCTCTTCTTGGTTCATACAAAGAGGTTAAACATGTTAATTATAGTTATTCTCCTCCTGACACGAGTTAATGTTGTCACATATCATAATTCTCTCATTTCAACCCCATTAATTGTTATTATTATTATTTTATAGGTAATGTTTGCTTATCTTTGCCCATCTCAGATCTTCCATGTGGGATTGTTTTCCTTCTGCAGAAAGTATCTCCTTGAAAATTAATATAGGATTGGAAGTTAGCAGTTGTTTTCTTTTAGGACATTGAAGATTTCATTCCAACCACCCTTTGGCTTCCATTGTTGCTGCTGAGAAACCAGCTATTGGTCTAACTGTCAGTTCTTTGCTTTAAGATTTTTTTCCCTTGTCTGGTATTCCACATTTTCACTATAGATATGGATTTATTTTTATCTCCTCTTTGTGGGAATCATTGAACTTCTTGAATTGCTGATATTTCCAAGGCTGTCTTTTATAATTTGAACTTAGGGAGCGTGGGCGTCTTGGAATCTGTATCCGAAGTCTTGCAAACCTGTTTTGCCATTTGTTATTCTTCCCTACAGTGCCTTGTGTCCTTGTGTAGTTGACTTCCTTTGATTGGGCGCTGATCATTGCTCTTAAAATTACTTATGGGATTCCCTGAGGCCTAGGATGAAAGCACCTGCCTTCAGCTCTGCGGCCCACTCTCTAGGCATGGAGGTGCACTACCTTTTGGTACACTTCGACTTTACAGCTTGAGGTTTCTCGGAATGCTCCAGTGTGGTGGATCTGGGCTTCAAACCTGCCAAGCACCTGCCCAAGCACCTGCCCACTTTCAGACATATTTTCTCCTTTCTTGTTTTTTTATATTGCACTAAGCACCAAAGGCAGCATTCTTCACAGCTGTTTGTGGGTGAGAGGAAAGAAGCAGGCTCACCCCCACCCTAATTGTGGAGCTGTGTGTGGTTGCAGTGAATGTGCTGGGATCCTAATAGACTCACAAAGTTTACTGGGCCCTGAGTTTTAATTTCTGTCCCTCCCAACTCTGTGAGTCTATCAAAATACAGCTTTATCTTGCAGTCTGGACTGGCTGAAGGTAAAGGGGATCAAGCATTTCATTGACTTCTCTGGGGTCTTGCTTTCCTTTAGGTCTAGGCTTGGTCATTCATCATTATGTTGTCAACTCTTCAATGCATTTAACAAAATGTAAAAAACATTTAGACAGCATTTTAAATTATTTCCAGAAGATTATTGATCTCAACAATTTAGCCCAGTATTGTTCGAGTATGTTCTGTGGGGATGGAAATGTTCTCTATTTGAATTTCCAATATGGTAGCCGCTGCCTTCTGTGGCTATTGAGCACCAAAAATGTAGATAGCACACCTGATGAATTAAATTTTTTATTTTACTTGATTTAAAATTTACATAGCCACACGTGGTTGTGGCTACTATATTGGACAGTGCAGCTCTAGTCCATAAACAGTTACCAGAAGTGAGAATGCCTTTATTCTTTAGATTTCCTTTGGTTGAGCAGATAACTGTCTGCAATGCATCTAGTCCAACTGCCAGAATCTTGGTGAAGCATAGTGGTATTTTTGGGTTTATTTAAATTTCCTATTCATATAGTAAGGCTGTATTCTTTGTATAAAACAGAAGAAAATTTTTGTTTTATTAAAAAATAATTGATTTATTTAGAGACATGGTCTTGCTCTGTCATCCAGGCTGAAGTGCAGTGACATGGTCATAGCTCACTGTACCCTTGAACTTCTGGGATCTAATGATCCTCCCACCTCAGCCTCCCAAAGCACTAGGGGAAAAACGTCGTTTTAAGTATCACCATAATGAGTAGGTAGAATGCCATTTCTTAAGATGAGTCACATTAAGCATAGGAGAGATACATACTTTGTGGACTTTTTTGGTGACAAACTTTAATTCAATAAACTCCAGTTTGCTTGTCATTCCAAGGCCAACCTCAACAACATAAGCCCTGTGCTCAGTCTTAGAGAAATATTTATGTAGAGAAATAAAAAAAGCAAAGCAACAAAAACATGAATGGAGTGATTTTCTACCTGGCTGGCTGCTTCCACACCGCTCACCCGGTGCAGGCAGCAGTAGATGTGTGGAGGAGGGCGATGACGTGTCCCGCGGCAAGAGTGTCTCCCTCTAACAGTCTCACAAAACTCTGTTGCCTCCTGCTGGGAGAGGAAAACAGCTTGAGGACAGGGTTTTGTCTCACATGTTTGTTCCACTCTGCAGAACTAAGCTTTGAACTGTACTTCATGCACCATGGGTGCACAGAAAAGATTTTCTGGGTAAAACTATTTTGGTGCCATTGTCTTGTAATTATTAGGAAATCAGAAACAGTACAGAATTATTATTTCCTCCAGTATTCTGGAGGATTCTACACTTTGCAGCACAGCAGCTGGCGTTGGCTTGGCTACAGTCTCCTCCCTTCTTGTTTCTCTGGTAACAAATGTTCACGTCTGTTGACAGGGTGATCCAGTGCTGGCCAATCAGGGTGCCTTACTCCCCGCTCCCTGACCCAGGAATTGTTCATGGACGGCAGCTTTGTGCAAGCCCAGATCAGAGTCCTTCTTTGAGGCTATTCTTGCCAGAATCTCAGGAGGCCCCACATGTGTCCCTCAGGGAGCCACAAGAATGGGGGCCAGCTGCTTTCCCCTGTAGCCTTCCCATTTGGAGAAGGCCTCTCAGTAGAAGGAGAGAAGGACACCAAGCAGGGAGGCAAGAGGTGCAGGTGATGGCAGAGAGGGTCCCACTGGTGTCTGGTGCCCAGTCCCCATCGCTGAGGCCCCCAGAGCAGGCCAGATTCTCTAGTTCTTCTTTCAGTTCTTTGAACTCTGCTAGTGTCCTTTCAACCAATTAATTTTCTGTTATAAATGATCCTTAATTGGGTTTCTGCCACTTGCAACAAATATCTTTTATCCTAAACGGTTAAAATGAAAAGTGTGTGTGTTGGGGGCACATGTTCAGGGGAAAGGAAATTCCCACCAGCTTTGGAATCAGCTGAGGTGGGTAAGCATATTCTTCCCCATGTTCTTCTAGCGCAATTCTTTTGTCCCTCTGTTGCTTTGATAGTTTTTAGTGGACATTATCCTAAAATTCAAATACCAAATGCATTTCTCATCCAAGATGAGCCGTGTCACCAATGAACAAGAAGAGCACCAGCATCGTGATTTTGTTTTTTTAAACAGAACTTCCGGACACAGAAAATAACACCACCCTGTCCAAATTTAGGGCCACACTGTCATCGAGGGATAATCAGTTTTTTGTTTTTTTTTTGAGACAGTGTCTTGCTCTAGAGTGCAGTGGTGTGATCTTGGCTCACTGCAATGCACTCTGTCTCCCGAGTTCAAGCAATTCCCCTGCCTCAGCCTCCTGAGTAGCTAGGACTACAGGTGCACACCACCACACCTGGATAATGTTTGTATTTTTAGTAGAGACTGGGTTTCACCATGTTGGCCAGGCTGGTCTCGAACTCCTGGCTTCAAGTGATCCACCCACCTCTGCCTCCCAAAGTGCTGGGATTACAGGCGTGAGCCACCACACCTGGCCTAGTTGTTGTTTTCATTTGCCCAAGACATACTGTTCTGTTCTTCCCCTCAGTCCCTCTGTCTGCAAGTGAAACATTGTCTTTTTAACCTAAATACAAGAAACATGATTAAAACTCAGTAATGGACATGGTCACCAAAAGTTCATGGCAGCATCTTTCATACTAGCCCTGAAGGGGAAACAATCCAAAAACTGTAATGGATGTATTGTCATTTGTTCATACAGTGGAATACCACCCAGCAAAGAAAAGGAATGAACCAGCTCCACGTACACCATTGTGGGTGAATCCCACAAACGTGACTTAGAGTGAAAACCAAACAAATAGAGAGAACAAAATGTGTTTACATAAAGTCCCCAAACAGGCAAAACTAATCAATGGTGTTGGAAGTCTTGACTATGGTCATTGTCCCTAGCCTGTGAGAGGAAGGGAGTTGGAAGAACTTGCAGGGACGAGGTGGGAGCAGGGCTTCTGGGCTGCTGACCACGTTCCATGATGTGATCTGGGCAGTTACCCATGTGTGATTACTTAGTAGGAATGTATCAGTTTGTGTGCTTACAACTTGTGAACTTTTCTGCATGTGACTTATGAATAAAAAAGTCTGAAATAGGCCGGGCGCGGTGGCTCAAGCCTGTAATCCCAGCACTTTGGGAGGCCGAGACCGGTGGATCACGAGGTCAGGAGATCGAGACCATCCTGGCTAACACGGTGAAACCCCGTCTCTACTAAAAAAATACAAAAAAAAAAAACTAGCCGGGCGAGGTGGCGGGCACCTGTAGTACCAGTTACTCAGGAGGCTGAGGCAGGAGAATGGTGTAAACCTGGGAGGCGGAGCTTGCAGTGAGCTGAGATCCGGCCACTGCACTCCAGCCTGGGTAACAGAGTCGGACTCCATCTCAAAAAAAAAAAAAAAAAAAAAAAGTCTGAAATAAAGCCAGTACTCTGGAGGGAAAAATGCCACAAGGAATGAGAAGTGCCTGAGAAAAGCTCCCTTGACATTCACCAAGGAGAAAGCAAATGCAAGTTGGATGGGATAGTGGCTAAACGGAACTCATAGGGGAGAAACGATTGGCATTGATAAGATGAGTTCTTTCTCTGGACTCAGAGCTTTGATATTGGCTTGTCATTGGAATTTGGGTGGCAAGACTGCTTTATGATAAAGACTGAAGTTCTTCAAAGGATCTCCAGATAACTCAGCCTTTTGCTAAACTTCTGAAAAATGAGCAATTAGTTAGTTCTTCAACCCTCAGAAATTGTAAAAGCCAAAATGATTTAAATAAACCAGGAAAATCAGAGCAGAGGAGACAGTTATGGCATGTGAGAAACCTGTTCACTACTCGAGTTGGCCCTAATGTCAAGCCCGGAATACAGAGAGAGGTTTGCCATTGTTGTACCCACCAAATGCTCTTCTAGTCCAAATGCAAAATGCAAAATGGTGGTCTCTGTTTAGACCTGAGGTACAAAGAAAACATTTCAGGGCTGGGCACAGTGGCTCATGCCTGTAATCTAGAACTTTGGGAGGCTGAGATGGATGGATTGCTTGTGCCCAGGAGTTCAAGACCAGCAATGGGTAACATGGCAAAACCCCATCTCTACAAAAAAAACACAAAAATTAGCCAGGTGGGTTGGCATGCTCCTGTAGTCTCAGCTACGTGGAGGGCTGAGGTGGGAGGGTCACTTGAACCCAGGAGGTTGAGGCTGCAGTGAGCTGTGATTGTGCTACTGTACTCCGGCCTGGGTGACAGAGCAAGACCCAGTCTCAAACAACCAAACAAAAAATATTTCAGAAGGGTCTTCTTCTCCCCATGCAAACTGCTAAGCCGACAAGTGCCACAGGGGTACAGATGGAAGGGACCTCTGCTAATCCCTGAGAGAGATGTCAGCTGGGGTTGCTATTACAAAGTTAGCGTATACTGGGAACAAGAGAAAACAAGAGAAACAAGAGAAACATGTTTCTCACAGTTCCGGAGGATGGAAGTCCGAGATCAGGATGCTAGCATGGTCAGGTTCTGATGAGGGATTTCTTCTGGCTTGCAGACTAATACCTTCTTGCTGTAGCTTCTCATGGTGGAAGGGGCAAGGCAGCTCTCTGGGTTCCCCTTTATACAGGTGCTAATCCCATTCATGAGGGTTTGACCCTCATATCCTAGTTACCTCCCATAGGCCCCGCCTCCTAATACCATCAACTTGGGGACTAGGTTTTAGCATCTGAATTACCGGGGAGAGCACACAAACGTTCAGACCTCAACAGGAAGCAAGCCTCTTGGCCCCCGGTTAGCATCCATCTGCAGCTGGGCACCCTGTCTGGTTCTCTGATGTAACTTGTACAAAATAGCGCACTCCTTCCCTCCAGCAGCTGCTCCTCTTCTTCTTCAGACCGCCCCCCCCAATCAGGGATCCTCAAGATTCATGGAATTGACTGCTGGGTTGCATTGTCAGCTCCTATCTCCCCATCCTCCACCGAACTAGTCACCAGACTCACCTCTCGCCTCATCTCAGGAATAATGGTTCTCATCCTCAGCCCACGCTCAAGCCCCTGGAGAGCTTTGGAGTCACAGACACCAGAGACTCTGATTGAGTTGTTCTGGGGGGTGTAGCATGGGCCTTAGAAGTCCTCCAGGGGATTCTGATGTGCAGCCCAGGCTGAGAACCTCCGCTCTGGAATCAGCCTCTTTCTCTGTGCCACTGGGCTGATGGTCCTCATTTCCTCCCTCATTCTCTCTTCTCCGCACTGCAGCTTCCTAACTGGTCTGCTTATGTCCAGTCTCCCTATTCTTGTTCGCTTGTCCTGAACTGTTGATATCCTAATCTAAAACTCTAACCCTGACATTCAAAGCTTTCCAAAAGTTAGTTTCTGCCCACCTTCTGAACCTCACCTTGCTCTGCCCACCCCATGCACCCACACCTGTAGGTGCACAGGTCTGATCCCCTTTCACCAACCTGCTGCACCTTCCTGTTGAAGCTCTCGTCTGTCAACACCCAGCTGGATCTCCATACCTCTGGGAAAGCTTCCTGGATCATTCAATTATTTAACAAATCTCTTCCTTCTCCACTTCCTTACAACATGTGTTAAAAAATTAAAAAAAAAAAAAAATTAAAAAAATAGAGACAGGGTGTCACTATGTTGCCTTGGCTGGTCTCAAACTCCTGGAATCAAGTGATCCTCCTGCCTCCCAAAGTGCTGGTATTACAGGCATGAGCCATCACACCCGGCCAAACACAGCACATTGCTAACGTCCAGGAAACATAGTCTGCCCTGCGTTCCGTATATGTATGGATTTGGCCCCATCCACAGCATATGATAAACGACCTTGCTTCCTCTGAATCTAGAATGGCAATGAAATTCCACTCCTGGGAGAATTGAGAAGTAGCTGCTCAAATAATTTCTTTATTCTGTAGTTCAGATGAAGAACCCAGCTGAAAAAGACTTTTCTTTTTCTTTTTGATGGAGTCTCGTTCTGTCACCCAGGCTGGAGTGCACTGGCGCCATCTAGGCTCACTGCAACATCCGCCTCCCGGGTTCAAGCAATTCTCCTACCTCAGCTTCCCGTGTAGCTGGGATTAGAGGTGCATGCCACCATGCAGGGTTAATTTTTGTATTTTTAGAAGAGTTGGAAGGCTTTTTTTTTTTTTTGAGACGGAGTCTCGCTCTGTCGCCTGGGCTGGAGTGCAGTGGCCAGATCTCAGCTCACTGCAAGCTCCGCCTCCCGGGTTCACGCCATTCTCCTGCCTCAGCCTCCCGAGTAGCTGGGACTACAGGCGCCCGCCACCTCGCCCGGCTAGTTTTTTGTATTTTTTAGTAGAGACGGGGGGAAGGATGTGGATGTTTCTTTAATGTGGATGTCCTGTGACTTTGAAATAAATGAAATAATATATTCTGAACCTCAATTCTAGAGGCAATGGGATTTGAATCAGTGTTGGAACATTCTTTCCATACCCTTTTCCCCTTTTCTTACTCCACTCTAAAGGGTACCAGGTAAAAATATTCCATTTCACTAGCTCCTTTGCAGCTAAAGGGCTTTTTACACAATTCTGGCTGATGAGATACAGGCAGAAGTCCCTAGGGGAGGACTCTCCTGTGCTTTTCCTCTTCTGTCTTCCTGAAATGTAGATGTAATAGCTGGAGGAGCAGCAGCCATCTTTTCACCCTTAGAGTCACGTGATGATGATGATGAAGCTGAAGACTGTAAACACCTTGTGAGCAGCTTTGTTGGCTTTGGGCTTTTAAACTCGATGTTATGTGAGAAAATTAACCTCGTTATTTGTTGAAGCTACCCTTTGTCAAGTTTTCTGTTTGTGTTAAAAAAAAAAAAAAAAGCCGTATATCTCCATGCTCTCTCACACACCTGGGAGAGTGTTCTTAAACTAGCCTGCTTTAAGTTCATACATTAGAAACAAAGGTGCACTCTTAACAGCAATAAGATAATTAACAAGTCTTTTATTTCCTGCAGTTCATTTTCCTTTTACCTCTTATAAATTTCTTGCACTCATTAAAAGAACCTGCTGAGAACTTATTATCAGCTGAACTCTGGACATAGCATGGTGAGCTGGCCACACAGCATCACTGGCAGTGGTATGCTGATAAATGCTTGAGGGAAAGGAGACCTGGTTTGAGCATTTGTCAATTTCTGGGATGTAAACGCTCCCATCATGGTTGAGCCTCCAACAGAGACCTCGCTGAAGGGAGATTTAGGAAGAGATATTCTCAATTGGTTCTTGGGAGTCCCTGGAGCCGGCTGTACTACCCCCTGAAGACAGTGCCCCGAGAGAGCAGAGCAGGGCCCTTGCTAAAATCATTTTCTTTTCTTTTTCTTTTCTTTTCTTTCTTTTTTTTTTTTTTTTTTGAGACAGAGTCTTGCTCTGTCGCCCAGGCTGGAGTGCAGTGGCGCGATCTCGGCTCACTGCAAGCTCTGCCTCCTGGGTTCATGCCATTCTCCTGCCTCAGCCTCCCGAGTAGCTGGGACTACAGGCGCCCGCCACCACACCCGGCTGATTTTTTTTGTATTTTTAGTAGAGACGGGGTTTCACCGTGTTAGCCAGGATGGTCTTGATCTCCTGACCTTGTGATCCGCCCGCCTTGGCCTCTCAAAGTGCTGGGATTACAGGTGTGAGCCACTGTGCCCCGCCGCTAAAATCATTTTCTTAAAGGTGAGCCTTAGAGTATAGCTTCTCTAGATAAAAGTCTTTTGATGGGTACATGCATCTCCAGGGTAAATAGCTAGGAAGCTGAGCAGGTTTGGTCATAGGTCAGTGGCTTTCCTTTCCTTTGAATTCCCCAAAAGTCTTGGCAAGAGCTCCATAGCCTTCCCATTTTCTTGTCTCTCTCTCTCTCTGTGTGTGTGTGTGTGTGTGTGTAAAATGCAGGTTTTGAGACACACCATCCTCACTCTAATTTATTTTTTGGGGGGAATTTAATAGACCCATTGTTTTTTTCGTAGAGTTACGTTTGATCATCAATCCTGGGCTGATCTGGTGTGTTTAGAATTAAGATGAATTATTTCTACCTTTAATCAGCTATTAATAATATAACATTTCTTTTTGCTGAAGTTTATATAGAATTCTCTTACTAGGGAGTATCTGAGCCAAAAGAAGCCTGCCACTCAGTGTTGCCAAAGGCAGACTTTTAGTGATGCTAACTAGGGTGCCTCCCCTCTGGGCGTCCTCACCTTCCCCAATCCCACCCACCTGCTTGATATCTTAGAACTTGCCTATGCTCATGGGTTGACCTGTTGAGAGCCTGATTATGCTCACATAAAGTCACAACTTCACTAATTAGGCCCCATTGACTAGGAATTTGTTATACCTCAATGTGTTTAGCTCATGCTTTTTGTTATACTCTGAAGGGAGTGTTTGCTAAGCAAATTAATAGTGTAATCAAGATCCCAGGGAGAATGCTTAAGAACCAAAGCCAATTTACAACAGAATATAATTGATCATTGAGACAAATAGCATAGGATCTTTCCTGAGAAACATCTTTGTAGGCAAATAATCTCAGTTATTTGATACGCCTAGAAATCATAAAGACCTTTGGTCTGAGTGTTGATATGGGTTGGATTTGTGTCCCTGCCCAAATATCATGTCAAATTGTAATCCCCAATGTCAGAGGAGGAGCCTGGTGGGAGGTGATTGGATCATGGGGGCAGAGCTCCCCCTTGCTGTTCTCGTTGTTAGTGTGTTCTCACAAAATCTGGTTGTTTAAAAGTGTGTAGCACCACCCCGTTTGCTCTCTTCCTCCTGCTCCTGAAATGTAAGATGTGCCTGCTTACCCTTTGCCTTCTGCCATGGTTGAAAGTTTCTTGAGGCCTCCTCAGCCATGCTTCCTGTACAGCCTGTGGAACCATGAGCCAATCAAACCTCTTTTCTTTATAGATTACCCAGTTTCAAGTATTTCTTTATAGTATTGTGAGAACCGACTAATATAAATGTGCTCCCCCAAAGTTTATGTGTTAGAAACTTAACCCCCAACTGCAAAGTGTTGGGAGATAGAGCCTAATAAGAGGTGATTAAGTCCTGAGGGATCTGCCCTCATGAGTTGATTCATGTTGTTATCATGAAAGTGATTAGTTATTGTGAAAGTGAGTTGTTATAAAAGCAAGTTTGGCCCCCTTCTCCCTCTTGCTCTCTTGCTCTCATCCTCTCTTGCCCTTCTGTGTCCCACCATGGGATCACACAGCACAAAGGCCCATACCAGATGATGTTGCCATGTTTTTGGACTTCTAGTCTCCAGAACCATAAGCCAAATACATTATTTTCCAGGAATTATTATCTTTATTCAATATTTTTTATATCAATTTTCCTTTTTATTATACTTTAAGTTCTGAGATACATGTGCAGAACATGCAAGTTTGTTACATAGGTATACATGTGCCATGGTGGTTTGCTGCACCCATCAACCCATCATCTACATTAGGTATTTCTCCTAATGCTATTCATTCCCCTGCCCTCCACTCCCTGACAGGCCCCAGTGTGTGATGTTCCCCTCCCTGTGCCCACATGTTCTCATTGTTCAACTCCCACTTATGAGTGAGAACATGTGGTGTTTGGTTTTCTGTTCCTGTGTTAGTTTGCTGAGAATGATGGTTTCCAGTTTCAACCATGTCCCTGCAAAGGGCAAGAACTCATTCTTTCTTATAGCTGCATGGTATTCCATGGTGAATGTGTGCCACATTTTCTTTATCTAGTCTATCATTGATGGGCATTTGGAATGGTTCCAAGTCTTTGTTATTGTGAATAGTGCTGCAATAGACACATGTGTGCATGTGTTTTTATAGTAGAATGATTTATAATCCTTTGGGTATATACCCAGTAATGGGATTGCTGGGTCAAATGGTATTTCTGGTTCTAGATCCTTGAGGAATTGCCACACTGTCTTCCACAATGGTTGAACTAATTTACACTCCCACCAACAGTGTAAAAGCGTTCCTATTTCTCCACATCCTCGCCACCATCTGTTGTTTCCTGACTTTTTAATTATTGCCATTCTAACTGGGTGCTGAACCCACTACAGTGCAGCAAAGCCACTGTAGCCAGACTGCCTCTCTAGATTCCTCGTCTCTGGGCAGGGCATCTCTGAAAGAAATGCAGCAACCCCAGCCACGGGCTTATAGATAAAACTCCCATCTCCTTGGGACAGAGCACCCAGGGGAAGGGGTAGCTGTGGGTGCAGCTTCAGCAGACTTAAACATTCCTACCTGCTGGCTCTGAAGAGAGCAGCAGATCTCCCAGCACAGCGCTTGAGTTCTGCCAAGGGACAGACTTCCTCTTCAAGTGGGTCCCAGAGTCCTGTGCCTCCTGACACCTCCTAGCAGGAGTTGACAGACACATCATACAGGAGAGCTCCGGCTGGCATCTAGCATGTGCCCCTCTGGGACAAAGCTTCCAGAGGAAGGAGCAAGCAGCAATCTTTGCTGTTCTGCAGCCTCCTCTGATGATACCCAGGCAAACAGGGTCTGGAGTAGACCTCCAGCAAACTCCAGCAGACCTGCGGAAGAGGGGCCTGACTGTTAGAAGGAAACAGAAAGCAATAGGATCAACATCAGCAAAAAGGATGCCTGGGTAAAAATCCCATCAGAAGGTCACCAACATCAAAGACCAAAGGTAGATAAATTTCTCTTCATAAAAATTACCCTGTCTCAGGTATTCTGTTATAGCGGCAGAAATCAATTCTAACAAAGCTAGACTTCTTTTTGGATTATTCTAAAATCCAGATTAGTGTGACTTTACCCTAAATTGTGTGAATGAGAACTTTGAGTGTACTTCAAAGACTTTTTCAGATGCAGAATTATATTTTATAAAGATTATATTAGTTTTTAGTCTTAAATAAGATATATAATCTTTTCATATGATTCCAACTTAAATATGGGTAACTTGCTAATCAGTTCACTTCTGTTGTTTAGTTTTCTTAAATTTAAAAATAGCATTTATCTGCCCACATGAAGACTTGACCATAAATGTTCATAGCAGTTTTTATTTACAGTTATCCAGATCAGAAACAATTTAAATGTCCATCAACAGAAAGACAAAGTTTTATTATGTTCACCCAATGAAATGCTACTTACCAATACAAAAGGAACAAACTAATGATACAAGCAACATGGACAAGTCTCCAAAATATTATGCCAACCAAAAGAAGCCAGATATAAAAGTATCCATGCTATATAATTTCATTAATAAGAATCCTAGAAATGTTTAATCTTACCCTACAGTGTCTGAGAGTAGAGAATGGTTGCTCTGGGTGGCCAGCAGTTTAGAACATGGATATCTTTGGGGATAGCTTTGGGGGCTATTATTCAGCCCACCAATTTGCCCTCAGACTCCTAAAGACTTATGTGTGTCTCACATCCAAGATATAGTTACCCTATTCCAACGTTCCCCAAATTCTTAATCTATTGTATCATCAATTCGAGTCCAAAATCTCATCTAAGTCTCATCAGCTCCAAAGTTCCACATCTCATCACTTAAATCATTGAAATCAGGTACAGGTAAAACTCTGGGTATGATCCATCCTGGGGTACAATTTCTCTTCCTCTGTGGACCTATGAAACTAGAAAACAAATTCTCTGCTTCCAAAATACTAAGAAGGGTATAGCATATCAGTTACAGACACAATTGAAAGGGGAGACAATTGAAGGAAAGAAGCCACTGGTTCTTAGCAATTTCAGAATTCAACAGGACAAACTCCATTAGGTTTCAAGACCTAAGAATAATCCTTTGTGGCTTAAGGCTCAAATCTCTGAAGCCATGGGACTGCCTTCTTGGAGGGCCATGTGGTTTGCACACAAGTCAGGCCATCCTCCAGGTAAAATGACATATTGATAGGTTCTTGGGAGTAGGACATAGACATCCTTTGGGAGCTATTTTCCAGCCTAATATGTGTAGTTGCACAGGTGTATAAACTTGTCAAAATGCATTAAAATATACACTTAAAATGGGTGCATTTTATTTTATTTATTTAGAGACAGTATCACTTTGTAGTCCAGGCTAGAGTGCAGTGGCATGATCATAGCTCACTGTAACCTCGAACTCCTGGGCTCAAGTGATTCTGCCATCTCAGTCTCCTAAGTAGGTGACACTATAGGCCTGTGCCATCATGCCCAGCTACTGTTGCCTAAGCTGGTCTCAAACTCCTGGTCTCAAGTGATCCTCCTGCCTTGGCCTCCCAAAGTGCTAGGATTATAGGCCAAACCTGGCCCATTTTGTTGCATTTAAGAATTATACCTCAATAAAGTTGATATTTTAAGGAAAAATAGGGTTGATTCTTTGTCATATTTGTCACTAAGGATGTTTTCAGACTTAGATGGCTTAAATCCTACAAAGAAATTAGCCACGAAATGTGGAATCAGTTATACAATTATAATTATAGCATAATAAATATAATAATTATAAAATTGTTATAATTTACAGACATTGTAAGATCATCCTTCTTATTTCAAAGTGAACTTCAGATAGCAAGAGGCTCATTACAGCTGGTGAACATTTTTGGAAACATTCTTCCCTTTAGCTTCAGATGCAAAATGCATTAAAGCAAGGAGTATACTTGACGCCTTAAGCACTGAAGCCTGTCTGGAGTGCTCTACCTTGAGGCTCTGACTTTGGTAGGATAACTGACAGGATCTTTAGCTTTGCTCAAGCTGGTGGTTCCTCTCTTTATTGTTCGTGTACGTATGATTCACATAGCTCTCTAAAGGGAAGTGAAGCACTTGCTTATGGAGCTGTGTTCTAGAGGCTAAGTAATCAAAGAGTGCATGGTGTTGAGTTGAGTTCAGTACGGGAATAGTTAGCTCCAATGAGACACATGTCATATTCTACTTGGGAATTCATAATTCAGCTCAGTGTTTCTTTTAGTGCCTTCTATGGGTTACTTGCACCAGAATCATCTTGCTTTACATAAGAATTCACCTGGACTTGTTGAATGGTACCTTCTTTATCCACACCAAGACCTACTAAATTGTAATTTCTATAAGCTGGAGGCCTGAATTCTGCATTTCTTTTCTTTTTCTTTTTCTTTTTTCTTTTTTTTTTTTTTGAGACGGAGTCTCGCTCTGTCGCCCAGGCTGGAGTGCAGTGGCCGAATCTCCGCCCACTGCAAGCTCCGCCTCCCGGGTTCCCGCCATTCTCCTGCCTCGGCCTCCCGAGTAGCTGGGACTACAGACGCCCGCCACCTCGCCCGGCTAGTTTTTTGTATTTTTAGTAGAGACGGGGTTTCACCGTGTTAGCCAGGATGGTCTCAGTCTCCTGACCTCGTGATCCGCCCGTCTCGGCCTCCCAAAGTGCTGGAATTACAGGCTTGAGCCACCGCGCCCGGCGAATTCTGCATTTCTTAAGCTCCCCCGGTGAGTCTCTCTGCTCACCAAAGTCTGAGATCAGTAGATAAAAGAGAATGAGAAAAAGTAGTCAGAGAGGTAGAGGAACCAGGTGGCTGCAGCATCCTAGAAACAAACAGAAGAGCTTCCGGAAGGAGAGTGTTTGTTTCCGCCCTGTCATGCGATATGATGAGATAGAGTAGAATGTTATTGACGGCCAGGAGGTCACTAGTGACTTAAGCACATGCTGCTTAGTGGAGTGGGAAGAGGACAGGGTCCAAGGCAGATGCCCAGGAAGCAAAAAAAAAAAAAAAAAAAAAAAAAAAAGAAAAGAAAAGAAAAAAAAAGGCTCTATTAAACTAGACACATTTTGATGTGCAGTTCCAGACCTGGGTACCTACCCTGATATCACATGTAATGCTGTGCATGTGCACAGAGGTATGAGCAGTAATGTTCTAAAGCATTATTTTTAGTGATAAAAACAGGTTTTAATTGTCCATCAGTAGGGGAAGACTAAATACCCCAGATATTGTACTAAATATCTGTACTAAAGACTAAATATTGTACTAAAGACTAAATACTCCAGTGTTGTGGAGCCTTCTGCAGTATTTACAAAGAATTACATGGAATGCCCTTGGGAGAAAAAAAAGTAAGTTGCAATAAAGCTCTATATTTTATAAATGTATCTAAATGTGGAGGGAATGGTCTAAAGAGAATCATACCATGTGATGATTTTAAGTGGCGCTCTAAGGAGGGGACACGATTGGCGGGGGTGGGGTCAAATATCTTCTTTTGTTAAGACACAGCTGTTGTGAATAGTGCTGTGATGAACACACAAATACATGTGTCTTTTTGGTAGAAGGATTTATTTTCCCATTGGGTACAGATGGACATAAAGATGGCAGTGATAGGTACTGAGGACTGTAACCATCTGATGGGTTCTTCCTGCCTGCTGCTAAAGAAATGTTAGCAGCAGTGAATCTGTATGGACCTGCAGCCACTTCAATTCTCGCCTCCTCAGAAGAAAGGATTTGACCAAGAGGCGTAAGGCAGAGGGAGAGACCAAGGCAAGTTTTTTAGAGCAGGAATGAAAGCTCATTAAACACTTTTAGAGCAGGAATGAAAGGAAGTCAAGTACAGTTGGAAGACAGCCAAACAGGTGACTTGAGAGGTCAAGTGCACTGTTTGACTTTTGACTTGGGGTTTTCTACCTTGGCATGCTTCCAGGGTGTTGTGTCTCTTCTCCCCTAGTTCTTCACTTGGGGTGGGCTGTCCACATGTGCAGTGGTCTGCCGGCCCTTGGGAGGGGCTGTATTTGTAGTGTGTTTACTGAAGTTGTACACACGTTTACTTGAGGCATTTTTCCCTCGCCAGTTGAATGTTCTTAGGGGAAGGTCATATACCAGTTAAGCTCTGCCATTTTTCCTCTTGTTGTGTGTATGCTTGAGTCCACTTGCTCAACTTCTGAGATCTTACTGGGGAGCTGCTGATCACCAGTTTCAGGTGTTTCTATTGGGGGACTGCCTTTCTCTGGTGCCAGTTGTGACTAATTATTATATTATTTTAGAGAGATAGTTTAAGAACCACCTAACCATCACCTGATGGTCACCTGACATTCCTGGTTGTGGGGGCCCTCTCCTGCCCTGCTCATGGATGACTAACTACCTACTGTAAAACATCCTCCCCTGTGCTCGCTGCTGATTGGTTGGGGCAGAGATGAAATTATAGGGGGTTGAAGCTGTTCTCCTGCATGCTGAATCACTTATGTGTGGGGCCACAGAATGGGGTGGGTGGGTCTAGGTGGTGCCATGGGTGTCAGACTTGCAAAAAATCTGAAAAGATACCTCAAAAGGCCAAGCTACAATAGTAGTGTTATTTGCAGGAGTAATCGAGGAAGTTGCATAGTTTATAACCTCTGGAATAATGGCTCGTAATCATGCCTGTCTGTACCTTAGCGGGTCTCAGGCTCCTCTCCTCCCCGCAGCCTAATCGCCTCCTATTAGCTTTACGAAAGTGGTTGAGTTCTGGGCAAGGCTTCTTATCATTTAAATGATAGCCTAAATGTCTTTCAAAGTTAGCTAAGCCCGATAGCCCTGGAATAATTAAGGGAAAGGCAAGATGGGGGGCGGGTTAGCTCAGCTCACTGTTACAATTGCTCTCCTGATATAATTTTTGCGAAGGCAGCTACAGGACTACTTAGGGGGGATGGAGGGGAGCAAGGGATGGAAAACAATCGATTGCTATGCTTACTACCTGGGTGATGCAATTCGTGCCCCAAATGTCAGCATCACACAATATACCCATATAACAAACCTCACATGTGCCCCCTGCACCTAAAATAAAAGTTGAAATTATTTCTTTTTTAAAAAAGGACACAGCCTTTGTCATACACTTCCTGGGGCTGAAATCCGAGCTTTGCCTTCTACTGTGTGACTTTATGCAAGTTATTTCGTTTATTTGGGACTTAAATTCCTCATCTCTAATATAAGGATAAAATAACATTACCTATGTGTTATACAGCCAATGAGCAAAGTAAAAAAAAAAAAAAAAAAAAAAAATCAGAACGTGCTTCCAGGAGGCTTGCATAGACTAAAAACTCCACAAATGTTAGCTATTATTATATTGTGAGCGGTGAGCAAAAATGACTTCAATGTTGTGTAAAGCGTCTGAATTTTAAACCGTGAAACTGTATCTTCAATGTATTATAAGTGTAATTAATAATCATCATTTAAAAAATAAATAGATAAAGTAACAGAAGTAGAAATGCAGATGACTCCATCAAGAAGTTTAAAGAAAAGAAGGGGAAGAAAGGCAGCTCAGGGAAAAGAAATGAAACATCTCCATTTAAACATACTCAATGGGCTTCACACTTGTTCACACGTCTGCACTGTACGTTTAAGTTCGAGGCTCAATACCAGCTAGTTGAGTAACACCAACCCTTAAAACCCACTGCTTTACTGATAATGCAAATGAACTGGAGAGACATAAAATAGGAGCAGAAATTTACCTTAAAAATCACAAATTGATGTCCATGTATTAAGGGAAATTTATCAACATAACTAGAAAGCAATTGAAGCCAAGAACTAAGGTGCCCTATGGAAAAAATAAAGCATGATTTGCACAGTTCCCAGGTTCAGGACACATTGGTAAACTAGATGGCAAGACTAGATTATTCATGCCTCCCCCTTTTAGACCATATAGGATAACTTTTTGACGCTGCCATGGCATTTGTAAGCTGTCATAGCGCTGGTGGGAGTGTAGCAGTGAGGACCACCAGAGGTCTCTTCTGTTGCCATCTTGGTTTTGGTGAGTTTTGGCCAGCCAGCTTCTTTACGGCAACCTGTTTCATCAGTAAGGTTGTTATGACCTGTATCTTTTGCCCACCTCCTATCTCATCCTGTGACTAAGAATGCCTTAACTGCCTGAGAATACAGTCCAGTAGGCCTCAGCCTTATTTTACCCAGCTTCTATTCACGATGGAGGTGCTCTGCTTCAAACTCCTCTGACGAAACCATCAGAAACCAGAGGGAAGGCAGACACCTCAAGGTGACACTGGCCAAGAACCAAACAGGCATCATGTGTCCCAGTGGAGGCCAGCCCAGGACGACACCTGAGCCACAGACGATCCCTCTCACACCCAGATGCTATCTAAGGCCCATGGCAACCGGATGCCACCCTGAGCGTGAGGTAGGAGGCAATTAACCCCTGGTTGGCTGAATTGACCCAGAGAACTGAGTTGACCTTAAATTATCAGTGTTGAACATTCTTCTAAGAAGACGTGGGGAAAGCTTGAGATAGAAATTAAATTCAGACATACTAAGCATGTAAAAATAAGGGATGTTCCATCTGTTGCCCACCCAAGGATAATAGACTGACAATTCAGGGGTGTTAGCAACATGCCAGGCACTGTGCTAAGTAACTGCCACTGATTAGACCGTTTAATAATTACAACTGAGTGGGTGGTTAATGATTGTTATTTCATTGTTTTAGATGAGAAGCTCAGAAAAGTCAAGTAGCTTCGTTAAGATTGCACAACTATGGCCAGGCACGGTGGCTCAAGCCTGTAATCCCAGCACTTTGGGAGGCCGAGATGGGCAGATCATGAGGTCAGGAGATCGAGACCATCCTGGCTAACACGGTGAAACCCTGTCTCTACTAAAAAATACAAAAAAAAAAAAAAAAAAAAAAACCTAGCCTGGCGAGGTGGTGGGCGCCTGTAGTCCCAGCTACTCGGGAGGCTGAGGCAGGAGAATGGCGTAAACCCTGGAGGCGGAGCTTGCAGTGAGCTGAGATCCTGCCACTGCACTCCAGCCTGGGCGACAGAGCGAGACTCCGTCTCAAAAAAAAAAAAAAAAAAAAAAAAAAAAAAAAAAGATTGCACAACTAGTAAATGAGGGAATCGGGCGTGCTGGGATTTTTAAGGTGCATTTCCCTTCTGAATGGCAGAAAACTGAAATGTGGAGTCAGTGAGACATCCAGCTATCAGCTTTATGCGTTGGGTCCTATGGTAGAGAGAATGCATCTCAGGTCTGAGCCTGAACTTTCACCCTCATGCTCCTTCATAGCCCCGTGTCTCCAGAGCCTAGGCTTCAGACATTGCTCTGGGTTGGGATTCCCAGGAAACAGACTCTGAGATGGAGATGTGCATGCAGGTGGTGACCGGAAATGGCTCTGAGGGACAGCCCCTGTGAGGGAGGGAGGGAGCAGGATGCCGCAGGAGAAATTGAAGTGCAGTAGGGATGCAACTGAGGCCTCAGCTGATCTCATGGAGAGCTTTGAAGCTTGGGTGGCATTTCAGAGATGCCTTGAATTAAAGTTTCGGGAGCTGGGTCTTTATATCCCAGCATCAATGAGTCACTGGATGCAGGCTACCCCTAAGGAGGAGGTGAAAAGTTGGATAAGGCAGCTCTCTTTGGCTAAAGACAAACTTGAGGAGGAATTCAGGGGCAAGCCAAGAAACACTGCTGGCGTCTGAGCAATGCGCGCCCTGAACCGAGGGCAGGAGTTGGCCAACAGACCTCAGCAACCACTGCAGTCCACCGGCAGCATTCTGCCACGTTCCAGAAGCTCGCTTGATGTGGGCAGAGCTCCTCTGGGATTTGGTTGATCTCTTTTCCTGGAGAAACCTACAATGGAAAGATTATTGAGACAAACTGATGTCTCTATGCTGAAGTGATCTTGGGACAATGACAGATACTCATGACTTCCCCCATCAACTACCCAGTCTTGATCCTCCTCACCCCCAGCTAGCACTGCTAGACCTAGACTTTGATGGTCCAGGGTGGGGGCTGCCCAGACTCTCATCCCTCGGGGTCTCTGTCCTCTGCTCACCATACTTCCTCGGTTTACGACTGAGGTGCCCTCCATTTGTTATCAATATTTGGTCAGCGAGGACTAATAGACACCCCCGTGGATCACGTGGGTGCTAAAAGTGTTCTTCCTTCCTTCCTTGTGCAACAGCAGCTTCCTCTTCTCGGCTCCTGGGTTCAAGCGATTCTCCTGCCTCAGCCTCCCGAGTAGCTGGGACTTCAGGTGTGCACCACCACGCCAGCTAATTTTTGTATTTTTAGTAGAGATGGGGTTTCACCATGTTGGCTAGGATGGTCTTGATCTCTTGACCTTGTAATCTGCCCACCTTGGCCTCCCAAAAGTGCTGGGATTACAGGCGTGAGCTGCTGCGCCCCACCAGCAGCCTCTTTTTTAATGATTAGGGCCAATTAGTCCTGCCAGATGGTGACACCTCTTCTTGCTGCTGGTTGTATGGAAAAAGGAGCCTGAAGTGTCAGGGAGGCAGTCCCAGTTTAATGTGTAATGAGACTATTGCTGTGTGTGTCTCTTAGTGGAAAGAGTCCCCTCTGGGGGAGTTGCAAGGATGGGAAGCACAGCTCTCTAAGGGAGCCACTGGGAGCAGTGATAAGTAGGGCAGCACTCCTTCCAGCCACTGAATCCCATACTCACGTTAGACCTCCTGGGGACACAGTGCCATGCCTTGGTTATTGATTTCGAGAGAATATTGCATCTTGTAGTGTAGCGCTCCATCCTTGCAGGATATTATCTCCAAGCTGTATCCTCAAAGGGTAGCTTCATTGAGCTATCAGGACAGAAGCTCCAGGGCAGTGTGGGATGTAATGGGACCGGTGAACCCGTGCTCACTTGCACGCTGTCAAACGTCCTTTGCCGTGAAGCAGGTCCCTGGGTCCAAAGGCACGTCATGCAGGATTCACGTGGGTGGACCAGATGTTTTGTAAACCCTTGGATAGCGATGGTGCCTGAAGTTCTGTGGACAGGAAAGCCAAACTCCCACCAGAGTATGAGTTAATTCCTGTCAAGCAGAATCATTCCCCTCCAGAGTGGCTGGTTGGTCTCTGAGTGATTGTGCCGTATTGGGGGCTCAGGGTTGTTCTCTGTGGCTTGCAGGTTGGGTATTTAGTAGCTAGATCAGCCTTGGTGAGTTGGAGACCACGCTGTTGGGTCCATGCATAGCCTCCTTCCCTGTCACCACGGCTGCTTTGTTCATGGGTTCATTGTGCCACTATTGGAGTGAGCAGTGAGTGAGGAGGGCTGAACCTCAGTTAGCTGAGTCATTCTGCCCCCTTGGTTGTTTGATGTCTCTTCCACGGTGAATGCTCTCTTGTGGAAACTAAGTAGGACATGACCATCTTTATGTTTAATGCTCATCCTGACAGGACCATTCACAGGCCTTGTTGTCCCAACCTTTGAATCTTTCTTCTTCTAAGTCACTAACAACCAGCCAAGCCATTCACCACTGCCAATGGATCTATGTATGTTTTAACCTCGGGCCACTTTTGTTTCTGCTCCAAGTAGATGACATTGGGAGGAAGTCCCTTGTTACGTCTTTCAGAGGCACCCCGAGTTCTCAGGGGCTGTAGTGCAGGAAGAGTCCATTTTCAGCTAGTTCCATGTAGCAATCTGCCATCTGTGAACCAAGCATTTCCCTCCCTGCTAAGTAGGTAAAAAGGGACAAGCCCCTTTCCCTGCCACTGTGTGGTCACAGGTGTTAACTGAAGGGAAAACACTAGTTAGAAGTGGTGGACGACAGGCCGGGCTGGGTGTGGGATGGTGTCTCAGACACCTGCCAGTGCAACTTACAAGTGCCTTCTGGCCCTACTGGTGCTCCGTCATGAGAATTATTTGCAGATTGCTTGTCTGACCTTATGAGTTAGGGGGTCCTGACCTGAACCCAGGTCATGGTGGGCTGGCTGCATGGTCACTTGTTGCCGTGGTTAGGTAGCAGGACAAAGCTTTTTTCAAATAGTGCATATTTTTCTGCTGCTAATGACGTGAGCTTGCTCTAGACCTAAGGGTCTGCGCTGTGATTCTCCTGTTGAGCCTTGTCTTAAATGCCACCTGGTGTCTTTTCCCACTAGGGCCTGCTGGGCTGTGTGGACCAAGCAGCTGGAACACTTGCACCTCAGCCTGGACCTGCTCTTCCTTCTCTGGGTCTCATGCAAAACTGGCATCTTTCATGTCACAGGGTAAGTGTGTTTGAGCAATGTTCCCAAGGGTGGGAAGTGCTGCCTCCAGAATCCAGAGAAGTCTGCCTGGCCTTGTGCTTCCTTCTTAAAGATGGGAGGTGTAAAGTGCAATGATTTTATATTTTACTTTAGAGGGACTGTCCCAGCAAGCCCCAGACCACTGGATCCTTACAAACATTCTGATCTACGGGGTCCCTGGTCTTCACAGGGTTTCTCTCTTATCTTTCTTCCCACCTCCTGGCAACATACTTGCTACATTTTGTTCATTCAGCCTTAATGTGTCCACATGGTGGACCAACACGATGCTCTGTGGAATGTCTATGTGGTCCTGGTCTTTTCAGCCTGTATCCTGATATCCTGACAGAGAGCTGGAGAATTAACATCACCCTGGGAAGAGCCGCGAATGAGTACTGCTATCCATCCCACGTGAGCGCGAGCTGCTCCTACTCCTCCCTGCTGATAAAGAGGAGAAACTACATTCATCGGATCCTTGGCTGTGTGCCATGTTTGTGGTCACTGGCTCTAGGAAAAGTACCACGTGGGCTCAGCAGCTGTGCTTGGGACTACACTCCGGTGAGTTTGCAGTCCTTCACTTTCACCTTCTAAGATGTCTGTGGCTTGGAAGGAGCCTGATTAGTGAATGAAAAAGGGATATGATAGAATCCATTGGCCTTGCTTCCCCTGCATCTACTGTTTCCCTTGGGATACAATATTATTTTTGATTTACTGTCTTGGCCTGAAGGCAAACATAAGTTTTTGCTTGGCTCTCCCCGCTTTGATAGCTCTTACCCTGCAGAACAAGGAATCTACACCTGGTGTATTCGTTTATTAGGGCTGACATAACAAGTACCACACTCTGGGTGGCTTAAACACAAGAAATGTGTTGTCTCAGTCCTGGAGGCCAGAAGTCTGAGGGCTGGCTCCTCTGAGGTCGTGAGAAGGGATCCACTCCAGGCTCTCCCACAGCTTCTGCTCGTTGCTGCAGCCGCTGGTGAGCTTTGGCTTATAGAAGCATCGCTGGGGTCTCTGCCTTCATCTTCATGTGGTATCCTTCTTGTGTGTGTGTCTCTGTGTGTACATTTCTGCTTTATAAGGACATCAGGCACATGGGTTAGGGCTCACCCTAGTGACCTTATCATAACTCATTACATCTACAATGACCCTTTTTTCAAATAAGTTCACATTCTGAGGTACTGAACATCAGGACTCCAATATATAATTTTTTTTGGGGGAGGGAAGACACAATTCAGCCCGTAACTTGTGGGTTCTGCCAACTGTCAAGTGTGCCCACTCCAATTACACATGGTGGATGGGGAAGCACCCACTGGGTGAGTCTATGGGCCTGATGGGCCTGGGCCAGGACTGACTGACTTCCTTCCTTCCTTTTCTTTCTTTCTTTCTTTTCTTCTTTCTTTCTCATCTCCCTTCCCTTCCCTTCACTTCCCTTCTCTTCCCTTCCCTTCCCTTCCCTTCCTTTCCCTTCCCTTCCCTTCTCCTTCCTTCCTTTTCTTTCTTTCTTTTCTTCTTCTTTCTTTTCTTCTTTCTTTCTCATCTCCCTTCCCGTCGCTTCCCTTCCCTTCTCCTTCCTTCCTTCCTTCTTTCTTTTCTTTTCTTGATATGAGGTCTCACTCTGTCACCCAGGCTGGAATGCAGCGGCATGATCTCAGCTCAATGCAAACTCCACCTCCCTGGTTCAAGTGATCCTCCCGCCTCAGCCTTGTGAGTAGCTGGGACAATAGGTGCATGCCACCATGCCCAGCTAATTTTTGGTATTTTTAGTAGAGATGGGGTTTCACCATGTTGCTCAGGCTGATCTTGGACTCCTGAGCTCAAGTGATCTTCCTGCCTCAAGCTCCCAAAGTGATGGGATTGCGGGTGTGAGCCACCATGCCCAGCCCAGTTAATAATTTCTAATGCTATAAAGGCCTCTTTCTAAATATAAATACATGCTTTTGTTTTCATCTGGGCCATATCATTCCAACTTAGTTTTAGTCCAAGTTATAGAGGTCCACGTATTTATTTTCTTAATAATCATCTTTAGCACTCATTCATTCATCCATTTATTTTCCATTGAGTGCTTATCCATGACAGGTAGTGCCCTAGATTCTGAGGACACATTGTAAACAAATAAGAAAATAGATCCTTGCTCTTGTATAGTACACAGAGTGTTATGGCTAATTTTAGCTTGGATTATGAAAGTATAAATACAATTTCATTTTATTCAAGAGAAAATATGGCTGGAAGATGATCATTCATGGACTTTATAATTAGTATAATTTACAGTCTTCTTCCAACTTTAGGATGAGCATTCACAGGATTACTGAGTCGCCCAACCTCACTGAATCAAATGAAATATGGGTGTGTGTGTCTCTGGGGTGGCTGTGGAGGGAACCAACCCAGGGATGTTATTAAAGTAAAATTTTATATCCAAGGCTTTCTCATTCAGTACATCACCCGGCAGTGCCATCTGGCGGTTAGAATGAAGGGAAACATTTCAATCCACACTGATAATTATAGGAACCTGAGAACCGTGGGGGCTCCCGTGCTCACTTCCTAACAGGGTGTCGGGAGGGTCGTGCACTAGAGCCCCCAGTGAGTACCTGTCTCAGTGCTTAGTTGGACCACTGGGGAGGCATCATCCAGCCTGAAAGTGCCCTCCCTCATGACTTGTCCCTCCCCTAATACAAACACCGCACAGGTGGGGTCCAACCAAAAGTCCCCAACCCTTACCCCAGCTTAGATTCATTTGAGTGATTTATTTTATTTTTATTTTATTACTAGCCACTCTAAAAACAAGAACTTTTTCTTTTTTAAAAAAATTTATTTTAGGTTTGGGGGTACATGTGAAGGTTTTTTTTACATAGATAAACACGTGCCATGGGGGTTTGTTGTACCTATTTTTACATCACCCAGACATTAAGCCCAGTACCCAATAGTTATCTTTTCTGCTTCTCTCTCTCCTCCTACCCTCCCCCGTCAAGTAGACCCCAGTGTCTGCTGTTTCCTTCTTTGTGTGCATAAGTTCTTATCAGTTAGCTCCCACTTATAAGTGAGAAAATGCGGTATTTGGTTTTCTGTTCCTGCATTAGTTTGCTGAGGATGGTAGCCTCCAGCTCCATCCGTGTTCCAGCGAAAGACATGATCTTGTTGTTCTTTACAGTTGCATAGTATTTCATGGTGTATACGTACCACATTTTCTTTATCCAGTCTGTCATTGATGGGCATTTAGGTTGATTCCATTTGTTTGCTATTGTGAATAGTGCTGCAGTGAACATTTATGTGCATGTGTCTTTAAGGTAGAATGATTTATATTCCTCTGGGTATATACCCATTAGTGGGATTGCTGGGTCGAATGGTAGTTCTGCTTTTAGCTTTTTGAGGAATCACCATACTGCTTTTCACAATGGTTAAACTAATTTATATTCCCACCAATAGTGTATAAGGATTCCCTTTTCTCTGTAACCAAGCCATTATCTGTTATTTTTTGACTTTTTAGTAATAGCCATTCTGACTTGTGTGAGATGATATCTCACTGTGGTTTTGATTTGTATTTCTCTCATGATCAGTGATATTGAGCTTTTCTTCATATGCTTCTTGGCCGCATGTATGTTTTCTGTTGAGAAGTGTCTGTTTATGTCCTTTGCCCACTTTTTAATGGGGTTGTTTTTCTCTTGTAAATTTGTTTAAGTTCCTTACAGATGCTGGATATTAGACCTTTGTCAGATGCATAGCTTGCAAATAGTTTTTCCCATTTGGCAGGCTGTGTGTTTACTCTGTTGATAGTTTTTTTTTGCTGTGCAGAAGCTCTTAAGTTTAATTAGATACAATTTGTCAACTTTTGCATTTGTTGTGATTGCTTTTGGTGTCTTTGTTATGAAATCTGCCTGTTCCTAGGTCCAGGATAGTATTGCCTAGGTTGTATTCCAGGGTTCTTATAGTTTTGGGTTTTACATTTAAGTCTTTAATCCATCTTGAGCTGATTTGTGTATATGGTGCAAGGAAGGGATCCAGCTTCAATCTTCTGCATATGGCTAGCCAGTTGTCCCAGCACCACTTATTGAGTAGGGAGTCTTTTCCCCATTGCTTGCTTTTGTCAACTTTGTCAAAGATCAGATGGTCATAGATGTGCAGCTTTACTTATGGGCTCTCTATTCTGTTCCATTGGTCTATGTGTCTATTTTTGTACCAGTACTACCGTGCTATTTTGGACACTGTAGCCTTGTAGTATAATTTGAAGTCAGGTAACATAATTCCTTCAGATTTGTTCTTTTTGCTTAGATTGCCTTGACTATTTGGGCTCTTTTTTGGTTCCATATAAGTTCTAAAATATTTTTTTCTAGTTCTGTGAAGAATGTCATTGGTACTTTTATAGGAATAGCATTGAATCTATAAATCGCTTTGGGTGGTATAGCCATTTTAATGATATTGATTCTTCTTATCCATGAGCATGTGGTGTTTTCCCATTTGTTTGTGTCTGTTCTGATTTCTTTGAGCAGTAATTCTTTTATAATTCTCATTGTAGAGATCTTTCACCTCCCTGGTTAGCTGTATTCCTGGGTATTTTATTTTTGCGTGTCACACTTGTGAATGGGATTGCCTTTCTGATTTGGCTCTCAGTTTGATTGTTCCTGGTGTATGGGAATGCTAGTGATTTTTGTACATTAATTTTATATCCTGCAACTTTGCTGAAGTTGTTTGTCAGCTGAAGAACCTTTCAGGCTGAAGCTACAGGGTTTTCTATATATAGAACCATGTCATCTGCAAAAAGAGTTAAGTTTGGCTTCCTCTCTTCCTATTTGGATACCCTTTCTTCTTTCTCTTGACTGATTGCTCTGGCTAGGACTTCCAAGACTAGGCTGAGTAGAAGTGGTGAGAGAACGCATTCTTGTCTTGTGCTGGTTTTCAAGGGGAATGCTTCCAGCTTTTGCCCATCCAGTATAATGTTGGCTGTGGGTTTGTCATAGATGGTTCTTATTCGTTTGAGGCATATTCCTTCAATACCTAGTTTATTGAGAGTTTTTAACATGAATGGATGTTGAATTTTATCAAAAGCCTTTTCTGCATTTGTTGAGATAATCAAATGGTTTTTGTCTTTAGTTCTATTTATGTGATGAATCACATTTATTGATTTTCATATGTTGAACCAAACTTGCATCCTGGGGATGAAGCCTACTTGTTCATGGTGGATTAACTTTTTGATGTGCTGCTGGATTCAGTTTGCAAGTACTTTGTTGAAGATTTTTGCATTGATGTTTATCAAGGATATTGGCCTGAAGTTTTCTTTTTTGTGTGTGTCTGTGCTAGGTTTTGGTATCAATATGATGCTGGCCTTATAGAATGAGTTGGGGAGAAGTCTTTTTCCTCAATTTTTTGCAGTAGTTTCTGTAGGAGTGGTACCAGCTCTTCTTTGTACATCTGGTAGAATTGGGCTCTGAATTCATCACATCCTGGGCTCTTTTTGATTGTAGGCTATTTATTACTGATTCAATTTTGTAGCTCCTTATTGGTCTGTTCCTGGAATCCACTTCTTCCTGGTCCCATCTTGGGAGGGCGTATGTGTCCTGGAATTTATCCATCTCTTCTAGGTTTTCTAGTTTGTGTGCATAGAGGTCAAATGAGAATTTCTGTATTTCTTTCTTTCCTTCTTTTTGTGTTGAGACAAGCTCTTGCTATGTTGCCCGGGCTGGTCTTGAACTCCTGGGCTCAAGTGATCCTCCTGCCTCAGCCTCCCATGTAGCTGGGACTACAGCTGTATGCCTATTTTTATTGCACTTTTCTTCCACCTGACTGTAAGCTCCATGAGGGCAGAAGCCATGTCCGTTTCACATCCCCAAGGCACCAAAACCAGTATCTGATATGTGATATGTGCTCTCTGTGTGTTGAGAGAGTGAATGGGTGTAGGGGGTGCCTGTGTTGTAAATCATGTTCTGGAGGTTATCTCATCTCCTTGGAGGCTTCCCTTGGGCCAGGTCAGGCATATGACGAATCCCTAGGCTCTCTCTGCCAGCGTGGTGGCAGGTTCTTTTCCAGGTCGTGTTCAGGCTGATAATTCATCAGTAGTAATTGATATGAGGAGAGACAGAAGAAACAGACAGGAACTAGAATCCGTAGACTCCTGTGCATGTGATATATGCCAATACAACTTAACACTGCTACACATGACACCACTCTCACTAAGGGTCACTGGTCCCTAAAGTATTTTCCTATAAGTATTACATGTAGACTGTATAAAAAAATCAGTTTGGCTTGGTGTTCATGTGTTCTTCCTGCCATGCTGTAAGGCCTGCTGTGTGCTCCAGTCACTGAGGTTAGTGAGGCTGATAGGGAGTCATTTCCACTGGCAACACCCTGGGCCAAGCGTTATTCTCATACTCACAAAGCAATCCTTGGCAATTTGACATGTGGAAACATCTTCATGATTTAGCTTTCGATTAAACTTTTTTTTTGTCTTAGACTTTTTAAAAATAACCTTTTTGCTTTAGAATAGTTTTATACATACAGAAACTATAGTTTTATACATACAGAAATCTATAGTATAGATAGTTTTATACATACAGAAATCTATAGTATAGATCAGTAGTCCCCAACCTTTCTGACACCAGGGACCATTTTCATGGAAGACAATTTTCCACGAACCTGAGGTGAGGGAGATGGTTTCAGGATAAAACTGTTCTACCTCAGATCATCAGGCATTAGATTCTCATAAGGAGCATACAACCTAGATCCCTCGCATACACAATTCACAACAGGATTCACACTTCTATGAGAGTCTGATGCCACCACTGATCTGACAGGATGCTGAGCTCAGGCAGTAATGTGAGCAATGTGGAGTGGCTATAAATACAGATGAAGCTTTGCTTGTTCAGCCGCCACTCACCTCCTGCTGTGAAGTCCAGTTCCTAACAGGCCACAGACCAGGACCAATCCATGGCCCAGGGGTTGGGGACCCCTGGAATAGAAGGTTCCCGTATACTCCATACCTAGTTTCTCGTGTAATTAACATCTTACATAAGTATGGTACATGAAAAACATCAGGCAAATCTCAGTTGAGAAACATTCAACAGGATACTTGACCAGTACTGCTCAAAACTGTCCTAGTGGCCAGAAACAAGAAAGACCTGAGAAGCTGTTACAGCCAAGTGGAGCGTAAGAAGACATGATGGCTAATGTAATGTGGTGTCCTGGATGGAATTCAAGAGAGGAAAAGGGCATTAGGGAAAAACTGAGGAAATAAATCTGAATAAAGTGTGGACTTTGGTTAATATTCATGTGTCAATATTGGTTCTCATCAATTGTGACATGTTTACCATACTAAGGTAAGATGTTAATAACAGGGGAACTGTGAGCGGGGATATATGGGAATTCTCTGTATGATCATATTACTTTTTCTGTGAATCTAAAACTACTCTAAAATAATTTTATTTAACAACAACAAAAAATCAGGTACTTCAAAACAAAACCGACCACAGCCACCCAAAGTGAACAGAGTCTATGTCACGTGGCTGGTGGATTGAACTGCAGGTGGAAGTAATTTAACCTGTAGAAAGAGACATTTTAAACCATATCTTTCATTGAAATAAAAGTTTTTCAAATGGGAGATTAGATTAGTGAAGCATCTTATAAACTTTATCATGAATATCTGAATTAAAAGATGACACAGTAGAGTGAGAAGAATACAGGGAGACTCTGAAGTCAATGTTAGAGACAAAACTCTTGGCTTCCCAATAGCATGACTCTTGGCAATATCATGAGATCTTTAGAGCCTCCGTTTAGTCCCCATAAAGTGGGTATAATAATACCCACCTCTCACCATTGTAAGGCTGATTGAATGAGACTGTAGGTACAGCCCCCTACAAAGTACCTGGCACAGGAAAGCAATCGTTCCACCCAGGCAATTCTGAAATCTGTAAGACAGAAAACCAAGAAGGGCAGCTGGAACTCGGTGCCAGTGCAAGTTCAGGTGGAAGTCCTGCTTTTTCTGGGAATCCTCCTTTCTGCTCTTAAAGCCATTCAACTGATTGGATCAAGCCCACTCAGACTATCTGGATAATCTCCTTTACTTCAAATCGAATTAATGTTACTCACATCTACAGAATGTCTTCCCAGAAACATCCTTATTAGTGTTTGATTGAATAATTGGGGACTAGAGCCTGGCCATGTTGACACTGAAAACTGGCCGTCTGTCTGTTCCTTCCCTCCTTCCCTCCCTCCCTCCCTCCCTCCCTCCCTCCCTCCCTCCCTCCCTCCCTCCCTCCTTCCTTCCTTCCTTCCTTCCTTCCTTCCTTCCTTCCTTCCTTCCTTCCTTCCTTCCTTCCTTCCTTCCTTCCTTCCTTCTTTCCATCCATCCATCCATCCATCCATCCATCCACCCATCCATCCATCTACCTACCTGTTTATCATGAACACTGTTCTTCTATACAATAACTGAATGAAAGGTCATACCCATTAAAAAAATTCTGAGTTATATGGGTCAAGGTGAGCACACTTACTTTGTAAAGTGCCAGGTAGTAAATATTTTCAGTTTGTGGTCCCTTTGTCTCTGTCACAACTCCTCAGTTCTGGTGCTGAGTACAAAAGCAGCCACAGACAATATATGAGTGAGTGGGCGTGACTCTGTCTGATGAAACTTTACACAAAATGGATGCCAGGCGGGTCTTTGCCCATGGACTGTGGCTAGCTGACTTCTGATATAAACCAGTTGTAAAGGGGTGTTTCTAGAAAGCACTGACTGAGGGGAAAGGGAAGCTAGTGAAAGAAGCTTGGCTATGGTAGGTCTACAGAAAAAGAGACAGAGGGAAGAGCACTTCATTAGGGTTCAGAGCAAGGCAGGAGTGTGAGACCATGGCAAGTGCTGTACTCAGTGCACCCTCAGTCATGCTCTCACCAATTGTTGGGTTTTCGTCCTTCCAGGCACATGACCTTCTCTGCCCCGTTGAAGTCAGGTGTTGCCATGTGATTTGATTTGGACAGTGAAACATGAGAAGAAATATTACGGGGGAAACTTTAAGAGCAGCCCATGTTTGTCACATTTCTGTCCCTAAGGCAGCAGTTTTAGGATGAAGCTTCTACCAACCTGACTGTCTAAGTAAGAGGAGCAGAATCCCCTCACTCACCAGTGCTATGTGAGTAAAATATAAATTTTGGTTGTGTTAAGCCCCCAATATTTTGTGTTTGTTACCAAACAGAACCTGGCCTATCCTGTCTGATATACCTAACGACACCAGCCATATTTAACTAAAATTGCATTCCTTGTTACCGTCTAGCTTTAGTATGCTACCTTATTTGTCTTCATAACACTTTCTACCGCCTTACATATATTTCTTTGTTCATTTACTTGCCTGTTTTCTCTGCTGGAATACAAGCTTCCCAGAAGCAGGGATTTCTGATTATTGCTCTTAAATTTTGGCATGTATTTACTATGTGACATCATCAACATCACCAAAAGCATCAACAACAAAAACATGTGCTTAGTCCTTACAAAACTATGTGAGGTAGATAGTACCATTAACGTTGTTTTTCCTTATAGGTGAATTATTCTCATTTTACCTATGAAAAATGCACTAGTTGTCTATTGGTATGTAACAAATTGCCACAAAAGCAGCTTAAAACATCACACATTTATTATGTGTGAGTCAGGTGTCTGGGCATAACTTGTTGGTCCTTTGTTCAGGGTTTCTTGAGAGACTTCAATCAAGGTACTGGTGAGGGCTAAGGCCTCATCTGAAGGCTCCACTGGGGAAGGATGGACTTTGAAGCTCACATGGCTATCGGCAAGCCTTTATTTCTTGTAGGCTGTGGACTGAGGGCTGAAGTTTCTAACTGGCTGTTCAGGAGAGTCTGCCCTCAGTCTTGATTCCTTGACATGTGGGCCTCTCCAACATGACACCCGCACCATCCAAGTGCACCTGCTGAGAAGGGAATAGAGAGACTCTGCTAGCAAGACGGAAGCTGCAATCCCATGGAATCACAGAAGTGACTTTTGCCGCAGTCCATGATTTAGAAGCAAGAGAAGCAAGTCAGAAGTCCCAGCCCCACTCAAAGGGAGGAAATTACACAGAGTATGATTACTGGAGGCAGGGATTACTGAAGCCATCTGAGAGTTTGCCTTCAACAAGGCACTTGGAATTCAGAGAGGTTACATAGTGGGTCAGTGGTAAAGATCGTGTCACCCTGACCTCACTGAGACCTGATAGGACTATAAAGGTTATGGGTCAAAAGGTAGAATGTATTCCCTAAAGCAAGGCACAAGTATTAATTTTGTTTCAATTAGGGCAAGAATCAGGATCTTGAGTGACACACATCTTCTTTGTAAAAAAATATGAAATCAGAAATGAATCTTTAAGAAATTAGCTGTTGATTGCATGAAATTATTAAACAAATTACTTGGATCTAAAAAATCTTTGGGCCTGGCATGTACGGGCTCAAGCCTGTAATCCCAGCACTTTGGGAGGCCAAGGCAGGTGGATCATTTGAGGTCAGGAGTTCAAGACAAGCCTGGCTAACATGGTGAAACCACGTCTCGCTTGAGCCTGGGAGGCAAAGGTTGCGGTGGGCTGAGATTGCGCCACTGCACTCCAGTCTGGGCAACAGAATGAGACCCTGTCTCAAAAATTAAAATGAAATGAAATAAAATAAAATAAAATAAAATAAAGTCTTGTATCTTCAGGTAATACAATACATTCTTATCTCTGTATTAATAGAATTAAGTAGAAATATTTTCATTTATTCCTCTTTATGTGAGTACTTTTATTTGGGGCAACAATGTATCCAGCTAAAAGAATATATTTCTTATCTTTCTTTGCAGGAGGTGTAGACATTTGACTAAATTCTAGCTATTGTGTTATGTGGGCTTCTTGGAAGATTCCTTATAGCTGGGTGATATGGTTTGGCTGTGTCCCCACCCACATCTCATCTTGAATTCCCATGTGTTGTGGAAGGCACCCTGGGGGAGGTAATTGAATCATGGGGGTGAATCTTTCCCATGCTGTTCTTGCGATAGTGAATAAGTCTCATGAGATCTGATGGTTTTTAAATGAGGAGCTCCCCTGCACAAGCTCGCTGTCTTTGCCTGCTGCCATCCATGTAAGATGTGACTTGCTCCTCCTTACCTTCCGCAATGATTGTGAGGCTTCCCCAGCCACGTGGAACTTAAGTCCAACAAACCTCTTTCTTTTGTAAATTGCCAGTCTTGGGTATGTCTTTTATCAGCAGCGTGAACATGGACTAATACACTGGGTGATCAGCTGGTCATCACATTCTTTGTAGATTCCCTTCTTCTTGCTGCAGCCACCAGCTAGGAAGGGAGAGGATATTGAGAACAAATTTTCATGCTGAGGATGGCAGAGGAGAAAGATGAAAGGAGTCTAGGCCTGAAGACATTGTGAAGTGGTCTGGGACTGTACCTCCCAACTTCTTTGTGCAAGAGAGTAACGCCTTACATGCATGAATCTGTTATTTCAGGTTTCTTTTATATGCATTTGGATTGCCTGTGGCTGAAACGAATCCTGACACAATAGAAAGTATTTACACCCTAGAGAGCTGTGCTAAAGAACCTATTTGCCATCTCATCAGGCTGGAAAGTGACACACAGTGTTCAGTAAAACTGAAGCGGATGCTATTCTGTTCTCTGCTAAATGAGCCTGATTTATCCATTGTTATGTCCCGCCATTCCAAATAAAGAGATCAGGATTCCCTTGTTCTATAGCTCTACTACAGAGTCTGCCTTGCCCATCTGACATGTAAAACCCTGAAATGTAAAACTCTGCTGTTTGTAGGAGTGCCAAGATGTTTAAACGTATTTTAGATATTTTTTGGAAAGTTGTAAAACGTGGCTAATGTAGGAAATGGTAGCAGTTCATAAACTCTACTTGTTGTTCATCACTTCGGATATAACTAGACTTACGTAAATGGAACAGAGATAGTTTTCTTTTTTCTGTGTGAAGTCAAGCCCATTTTTTCCTCTAACTTCGCAGCTACCCCAGAGTGGTTATCAGCATTTGAAAGCAGCAGGGCCTCTTTTTTTTTTTTTTTTTTTTTTTTTTTTTGAGACGGAGTCTCCCTCTGTCGCCCAGGCTGGAGTGCAGTGGCCGGATCTCAGCTCACTGCAAGCTCCGCCTCTCGGGTTCACGCCATTCTCCTGCCTCAGCCTCCCGAGTAGTTGGGACTACAGGCGCCCGCCACCGCGCCTGGCTAGTTTTTTGTATTTTTTAGTAGAGACGGGGTTTCACCGTGTTAGCCAGGATGGTCTCGATCTCCTGACCTCGTGATCCACCTGTCTCGGCCTCCCAAAGTGCTGGGATTACAGGCTTGAGCCACCGCGCCCGGCCAGGGCCTCTTTCTTCTTCTTGGATTTGGTTAAAACAAAAGGGCTACAGACAGTCTCGAAATGTGAACCAAAACCCCAGGTTTTTAAACACCTCAGCAAATCCGAATGAAGACAAGTTTCCTCCTTCAGAGAAAAAACAGGGCTCAGTCTATAAAACCTGCCTTTGAAGCAGAGGACAACTTTTCCCACAGGTGGTGCACAAGTACTTCTAGGAAACACAAACACCTAATTTTGATCTTATTTATTAGGATTTGACTTTAATGTGGATCTGGAAAAACATAACTAGCACATCATGCTCATAATTATACAGATCTTACTGTTTAGGAGGAGGTCTAATTAATTGCGTGCGATTAACAGCCGTTAATTGTGTTTTAAGCAGGAGATCAAGTTAAAGAGTAATCCTCAGTAAATCTTGGCTGCAGGTGACTGACGGAAGTTTCAGAGGCTGGACTGGAAGATGAAATTGGGGCGAGATGGCACACAGCATGGCCTCAGGAACCTGGGCTCCAGCAACCTGCAGGTCCCAATGGAGGCAAAGTCAAGGAGGGTCTCAGGGAGTGGTTGATGTGTGAAGTCTCTGTCTGCCCATCTGAATAACAAGAGGTGGGGCTTGTGGTTTTCCTCCACTGTATGTCGTCTGGTTCCTAACCCCCTCTTGTTACTGTCAGTTTTAACTGTGTGTGTATCTATGTGTGTTCAACTCTCATGGGCAGGGTGGCAGAACTCGCTAGGGTAGGAGGAGAGACCACGAAGACGGACCTTGATTCCTAAGTGTGCACTTTGAGAGAGTTTTCTCCATCGTTTAGCCTGTGGATTGCAGCATTTTGAAAAATTAACTAGAAATTCAGAAATTAGATGGAGACCTCTAGTGGAGGCCTGGGAGAAGAAGGGTTGGAAGATCAGAATCTGCAAAGGCTGGGATAGTGGCATGTGGATGGGCTGCTTGGAGTGCGCAGAAGGCACACAGGCCTCTGTCTCATGCTGGGGTCCACCAAGGCCTCTGGGTGCCGCATTCGGTGATGTTAGCTGGCCTCTCAATCACCAGTGCTCAGGCAGTGGCTGTGGATGGACGAGCCAAGATGGCAGGACAGGGTGGAGGGGGTGCATGCCCCTCACCAAGGCTGATGTAGCTGCTGCCTCCACTGAATGCTGTGTCCGTCCTGTGCTGCCAGCCCTGGGGGACCAGCAGACATTTGATAGCAAGTTGATTACATCTGTCCCCCTCAATTGCAGCTGGGGGTAATTTTTCCCTTACTGGAATTGACACCAGCTCCTAATACAGATTTGCCTTTTCTGCCTGTTCTCCTGCCAGCACCCCTACCTAAGGGCCTCCAGGAGGAATGACGTCTCAAATAGAAACCTGCATAACATCAGCCAAAACCAAGGACCCATTTTATCATCAAAGAGGTGTGCCATGAATGCATGACTGTGGGATCCGCTCCTTTGACCACATATGGATGACTTGAAAGCTGCCAGCCTTCATGAACAATGAAAAGGCCATTGATGGCTCAGCAAAGGTGCCAGCTCGGGGCCAATGCTCCCCAGGGTTGGCCTCGAGGGTGGCTACAGTGCTGTAACAACAGCCAATAGGGTGCTGAACCTACAGCCTACCTAAGGTGCTTTGACACCAATTGTCAGAACACACGGGTCTGGAAGCCAAATCTTGGAAGTAGGATTGGTTGCTTTCGTTGTAACTCCTAGTGACCCACTAGTTGAATTTTGGTTCCTATCCCTGAGAACTTAGGTTCCACAGGACTAGAGAATCTGGTTCCTGGGATGAAAGCAGGGCAGCTTCCCCTGAGGTTCACAGTAAAGGTTCTGTTGAACCCGTATGTGACTGTCACTGGGACCCTTTGGGCCTGCCAGTGGATGAGCAGGCAAAGAAAGAAGTTACTCCACCATCAGGGGACAGAAAATTCCAGTTCTCAATGGGGCTATGGTTGCTTCCAGGGGACTGAAACATGGCTGAGACCGAGGAGATTGTTGGTGGCTTCCTCTGGTGCTTCCAAGTCTGGGGTTAATGATGACTGGGCATTTGCAGCCATCAGGGCCTGATAAACACAAGGCAGCCAAGAGCTCAGGCCCTGAGCGGTGAAAGGCCAGCCAGTGCTCAGGCAGGTGACCTGGACCATCATAAGTGCTGATAGAAATCTAGGACGTGCGGTGGAGGAGGGAGATGACACATCCCAACCACGGTCCCTGGTTAGCTGCAGGCGGCGTGTCCACCACGCCTTCTCTATGGAGTCATTTGGAGATGGTGGCTGGCCACGATCGTGCAGGCTTAGTGACAGAACAATCTGAGAAGAACGAGGGGTGGGCTGCTGCAGACCCGTGTGGTGCTCTGACTCACGCCCTCTCAGCCTAACTTCTCATTTCAGCAGGGATTGGGGTGTGTTTCTGTTCCGTGGTTAAGTCGCTGCATGCTCACGGCAGCTTACTTCGAGCACGGGCTGCAAGGTTTTACTTTCTTCATCAGGATTCCTCTCATGCCATGAATGAGGAAAGTTTACAGTTGTAGGAGTTGATATACCTAGAGAAAAATGCTGGTGAGTAAAGGCCCAAACCTCCTGTTTCCTTTGGGGACTGTTCTAGAGCCTTCTATGCCCTTCTCATGATGTCTAAGCAGAATGGAGTGCCCATTGTTTACAGCAGTTTCCATGGCAATACTGTTGCTTTTTCCTCCCCAGTCTCACTGTTACAGGTTGAATTGTGTCCCTGAAAAGATATGTTCAAGTCCTAACCCTTGGTATCTGGGAATATGACCTTATTTGCAAATAGGGTCTCTGCAGATGTAATCAACTTAAGATGAGGTTAGGCTGGCTTAGAGTGGGTCATTAATCCAGTATGTCTGGTGTCCTTATAAAAAGACAATGTGAAGACATGTGGGGAGAAGACCGTGTGATGGTGAGACAGAGACAGGGATCAGAGCAATGCAGCTTCAAGCCAAGAAGCGCCAAGTTTGACAACAAATACCTGAGCCAGGAAGAGGCCAG
This sequence comes from Macaca thibetana thibetana, assembly GCF_024542745.1. Lineage (NCBI taxonomy): Eukaryota > Metazoa > Chordata > Mammalia > Primates > Cercopithecidae > Macaca > Macaca thibetana. The sequence continues at coordinate 157,284,288 of NC_065580.1, read as the reverse complement.
GAAGGATTCCGTCCTATGGTTTTCAGAGGGAGCCTGGCCTTCCCACATCTTGATCTTGGACTCACAGCCTCCAGAAATGTGAGAGAACAAGTTTCTGTTGTTTGAGCTGCCCAGTGATGGTCATGGCAGCCTCAGGAGATGACACACTCACTCTTTCTGCTTCCTCTCTCATGCTCCCTGGGGTCACCTCTCCAATAACCTGCCTGATCACCATCCATTTGTCCAGAGTTTTCTTTATTAGAAACCCAAGCTAGGATAACCTCCACGCCATGCAAAGAGGGAGACACTGCTGCCTAAAGGAGACTTTAGTTTTTGAATGAACTCTTTTTTTGGTGATACAGTTAATCATAATTCAATTTACCATTTTCTGACTGCCTATTATGTGCCTGGCACTTCACAAACATATCAAGTCTAATCCAGTATCATCCCATGCGGTGGCTGCTATTATCACCATTTTGTAGATGGGAAACTGAGTCTGATGGAGGTTGGGAGACTTGCACTATTTGTGACCCCAAATCTACATTCTTTCTAAATACCTAGGACCCAATCTTTGCCCAGTAATTTACTTTCTCTGTAGGTTCCAACTTTTCTCTATGTATCCACCTGGATTAGTTGATATCTAGGTTTGGCTGCGGAGACAAAGACCAACATATGAGTGACTTAAACAAGATGGACATTTATTTCTTTACAGAAAGCTACATATGGGGCACTCCTGCTCCTCAGGGCCCACGGAAGCTCAGATTCCTCCTGTCTACTTGCTCTGCCAGATGTTGTTTTTGGTGGCTTAATGCCACTTTCACTCTCCAGCCAGTAGAAAGATGAGAAAAGCGAAAGAGGAGAACAGAGTTCTCTTCACTGCAGGATCTCCTTACATCCCACTGATCAGAATTTCCACCATGACCATGCCTAGATTCAAGGGGTGAGGTGAGGGGAGGGGCTGGGAAATGCAGTCTGCATTCTGTGCCCAGCTAAAATGTAGGGATGCGGTTGCCATAGAATCGGGGAAAGTGGATATGGGGGCATGGCAGCTGGTGCTCACGGGGCACCCTTTGCCTTTGACAGTGGATCGGGCATTATGCAGAACACGAAGAGGAGCACATTGTAGTCTCTGACTTCAAAAGAAGCAGACAGCAAAGGGGAAGTTTCTTTCCAGGTGGAGGTTGCCGATTGGTCTACGGAATGGTGAGAATACTGTGAAAGACGGAGCACAGATATCCAAGTGTGATCGGTCAGCAGGTCTTGGCCAGGAGCATAGGTAGAATAAACAAATAAATAAGTAAAGAGGGGAGGGGAAAGTAATATTAAGACTGTTCAAGACTTGGATTACAGCTCTCCTAAAAAGCAGCCCTTTGAAGTCTTGGGATATTAGAGAAAGATCCCAACAACCACTGAGCCTGGTTTCGATTTTTGGAGGAAACACACCAGGTGAATAAAGCAGTGTGACACGAGAGAAAGGAGGCCGGCAAAGGTGAATAGGACCCCAGCCTTTCAAGGACTTGGGCAGAGCAACTGGAGGAGGTGTGAGTTCAGCCAGCCATGTGGATCAGTTTCCTAGGCTGCTGTAACAAAGCACCACAACCTGGTGGCTTAGAACAACGGAAAGGCATTCGCTCACAGTTCCAGAAGCCGTAGGTTAGAAACTAAGTGTGGCAAGGTCATGGCCCCTCTGAAACCTAGGAGGGAAGGATGCTTCCCTGCTTCTTCCTGCTTCTGCTCTCCCCTGATGTTCCTGAGTTAGTGGCAGCATCATTCTGGCCTCTGCCTCTGTCTTAACATGGTATTTTTCCTGTGTCTCTTCATATTGCCTTTTCTCTCTGTGCCTCGACCTCTGAGTCCAAATTGCCCCTTTCTATAAGGACACCAGTCACATTGGATTAGAGTCCACTTTACAGACCTTGTTTTTTTTTTTTTTTTTTTTTTTGAGACGGAGTCTCGCTCTGTCGCCCAGGCTGGAGTGCAGTGGCCGGATCTCAGCTCACTGCAAGCTCTGCCTCCCGGGTTCACGCCATTCTCCTGCCTCAGCCTCCCGAGTAGCTGAGACTACAGGCGCCTGCCACCTCGCCTGGCTAGTTTTTTGTATTTTTTAGTAGAGACGGGGTTTCACCGTGTTAACCAGGATGGTCTCGATCTCCTGACCTCGTGATCCGCCCGTCTCGGCCTCCCAAAGTACTGGGATTACAGGCTTGAGCCACCGCGCCCGGCCTTACAGACCTTGTTTTAACTTGATTCCTCTATCAGGACCCTAAGAATCTCCAGATAAGGCCACATTCTGAGGAACTGTGGGTTAGGACTTCAGCATGTCTGTTTTGGGGGTCACAACTCAACCCATACCAGCTTGCTTGATGGATACTCATAGCCAAAGTCAAAGTAAATTTAATTCTCATCCCCAGAAGCAAGAAAGATTGCACAACAATCACATCCAGGGAGTTCGTTTCCTGAGCAACGACCAGCCCCTTTGCACAGCACGAATTGCCACAAAAGGCCAGTGTGGTCATTTCTCAGCCATGCACACCTGTGATGTGGCAAGCCATGTTGACATACCAGAAATGAGGATTCTCTAGTAAAAATAAAATAGAGTAAATTAGATTAGAATGCTCCGAAGGCAATGTATACTTTGTTGTGCTTTGGGATTCATTTTCAAAACATGGTTCATTTTTTGAAAATCCAGGTTCACATTCAAGGCCCCTTTGAGTTTGCATTTGGTTCAACTCTTTGTGTGCAATGCATGGGATAGTCACTAATGAGAACTCCTGGCTTAGAGCCAAGAAACCAACAGAAGGCCCCAAAATGAATGCTTTAAAAGACTGTGCACGTTTAAAGCCCTCTCGCCCATCAGCAAACGCCACTGTTTCTCCAAGGACAAACCAGAGTGTCCTGACAAGGTCTCCTCTTCCCTGGCGGACAGCTGACATCCGAGGCCCATCAGGCTGGGAGCTTGCTTGTCTGGAATGTCTTTGGAAGCACGGGCTATCCTCTCCCACTCCCCCATAGCCTCCCCTCACAACCAAAATAATTTGAAGATGTGGTGGTGTTATAAGACAATCTAGGATAATCCCCCAGTTCTTGCACACTCCTCTGTCGAGAGGTTGGTTTATCGCAGTTTGTTTTTAGGTCTATTACGATGTCTAAGTCCCCTCTCCCAGAATCTGAACTCTGTGACTGTGTGGCTGATAGAGTACCCTGGGTGTGGCTGTGGTGTAAGTCCTGAGGATGGATGTCCTTCCATATCCGCTTCCATTTGAGTGTGGGAGAGTCTGGGAATGCTGCACTGTCACTCTCGTGATTTAGAACAAAAGGGACATGATTTGAGTGGGCCTCGTCTAATCACGTGGACTTTTTATTATTATTATTATTATACTTTAAGTTCTAGGGTACATATGCACAACGTACAGGTTTGTTACATATGTATACTTGTGCCATGTTGGTGTGCTGCACCCATCAACTCGTCGGCACCCATCAACTCGTCATTTACATCAGGTATAACTCCCAATGCCATCCCTCCCCCCTCCCCCTCGGGGCCTATCACGTGGACTTTTTAAAAACAGTTTTTCTCCGGCTACCAGCAAACAAGGAAGTCTGAGATTTGAAGCAGGAGAATAGGGTGCATTGTTGCTGCCTTTGAAAATGGAGGGGCCACGTGCCAACCAGGACAAGTGGTTTTTAGAAGCTGAGGGCGGCCCCTAAGTGAATTCAGCTCACACAGGGAATGACCTTGGAAGTGGGATCGTTCTCAGAGCTTCCAGAAAATGACTCATCTGGCTGACACCTTGATGTTGGCCTTATGAGACCTTACCTAAGAAGAGGACCTTCCCAGGCTTTTACAGAACTGAGAGATAGTAAATAGGTACAGTTTTAAGGCATGGAACTTGTAATAGTTTATTTGCCAATGGAAAACTAACACAGTGATATTGTGTCCAATTCTAGGTCTAGGCTGCAAAAGACTTGTAGCTTTTATTTGTTTCTTGGGGCAATTGCTCCTGGATTCCAGCAGCCATGCTATGAGGAAGCCCAAGCAGCCTCACAGAGAGGTCCAAAGAGAGTAAGTAAGACCCTCAGCCCAGCCACAACCAAGCTCCTAGTCAATGGCCAGGACTGACTTTCCAGCCTTGTGAATGAGCCACCCTGAAAGTGAATCCTATAGCCTCAGCTGATCTGTTCCAGCTGACCCATGTGAAGCAGGACAGGCCATTACCACTGAGCCCTGCCCAGATTGCAAAATAAGTCGTTATTCTTATTTGAAACCACTAACTTTTGGGGTGGTTTAAATAGAGTGCAAAATTTCTGCTGCTCATCCTCATACCAAAATTGCTAATTATGTCTCTAGTAATATGGTTGATATCTAAGATAACTTAAATGAGACATTAAGTGACAATGTGACAGTCCTACCCAAGGGGAAAAACAGCTCTTGCAACCGTAAGGACATTTTGTTCTAACCTGCTTTCTTTATGGGATTTTGTGAATCAAGGACTGCAATGGACAGAGAATGTTTTGCAAACTCTTAGATATCGGGGGATTTATCAACTTTGTACCCGAATATACCACCCTTATGAAAATGACAATAAGCATTGCTGTTGAAGGTGTAATGAAGTAAGCCATCTCTGACACAACACGTGGGATTATAAATTGGCATAGTTCTGGAAACTAATTTAACTCTGTCAATAATTGTAAAGTGAGCAATGTTTTGACATACAATTCTAATTAAAAGAGTTAAAGAATCTAATTAAGATGTAATTCCAAGCCGGGAATGGTGGCTCATACCTGTAATCCCAGCATTTTGGGAGGCCAAGGCAGGTGGATTGCTTGAGCTCAGGAGTCTAAGACGAGCCTGGGCGACATGGTGAAACCCTGTCTCTACTGAAAATACAAAAATTGGCCAGGTGTGGTGGCATGTGCCTGTAGTCCCAGCAACTTGGGAGGCTGAGGTGGGAGGATCACTTGAGCCCAGGAGGTCAAGGCTGCAGTGAACCATGATCACACCACTGCACTCTAGCCTAGGTGACAGAGTGAGGCCCTGCCTCAAAATAATAATAATAAAGTTAAAAAAATAAAAAAGTTAAAATGCAATATTTGAAAAAAGAAAAAAAGATATAATACCAAAGACAAAATAAAACAATAACCCTCTCTGCATAAATAAATTCATCTCAATATTATTTGCAATATTGAAAAATGGCAAACGGCATAATGCTTAACCACATGGGTATTCTTACGACGTATTTAAAATGATATTAGGTTTTGTATCATAAATGTAGCATATTATTATGAAGCTGTTAAAGCAATGTTCATGAATGGTTTTTAATGGATATGTAACAATGTTTATAAGGTAGTGTTAAATTAAAAAGGATATAAAATTGTATATACAAATTACATTCTACTATGTAATACATGAAAGTCTATATGGGTGTCCAAGTAAAATGCTTCTAATAGCAAAAGTGGTGCAACTTAGTGTTTAATAATAGTTCTTTAAATAACCGACGGTACATCCATAAAACATAATATTGTTTAGTGACTCAAAATTATTTCATAATAATACAGAAACTTATGGAAAAACATTTAGGCTACTTGGTTAAGTGGGCATATTAGCTTCCCAGGGCTGCCTGGGAAGAGCTCCACAATTAGATAGCTTAAAACAACAGAAATAAACTCTGCCACAGTTCTGGAGGCCAGAAGTCTTGATTTCAGAAGTCTGATATCAAAGTATTAGCAGAGCCATGTTCTCTTTGAAGCCTCTAAGGATGAACTTCCTCGCCCCTTCCTGGATTTTGGTGGTGGCTGGCAATTCCTGGCCTTCCCTGGCCATCATTCTAATCTCTGCCTCTTTAGTTACGCAGCCTTCTCCCTGTGTGTCTTTACAATGTCTGCCTTCCGTGAGTGTCTCTATGACTGAATTTCTCTCTTCTTATAAGGATACCAGTCATATCGAATTCGGGCCCAGCATCCTCCAGGGTGATCTCACCTTCATGTAATGAATTACATCTGCAATGACCCTGTTTCCAAATAAAGTCACATGCTGAGGTTCTGGGTAGACAAGAATTTGAGGTGAATACTATTCAACCTAGTGGATGAAGTGAAAAAACAGATTTTCAATATGTAAAATTACTTGTACTACTTCAATACAAAGTTAAAAATGATGGCTGGGTGCGGTGGCTCACGCCTGTAATTCCAGCATTTTGGGATGTTGAGGCAGTTGGACACAAGGTCAGGAGTTTGAGACTAGCCTGGCCAATATGGTGAAACCCCGTCTCTACTGAAAATACAAAAATTAGCTGGACGTGGTGGTGCATGCCTGTAGTCCCAGCTACTTGGGAGGCTGAGGCAGGAGAATTGCTTGAACCTGGGAGGCGGAAGTTGCAGTGAGCCAAGATTGTGCCACTGCACTCCAGCCTGGGCAACAGAGCAAGACTCTGTCTCAAAAAAAAAAAAAAAAAAATACACACACATACACACATACACACACACACACACACACACTCATTATAGTATCATACAGAATAGTTTTACTGCCCTAAAAAATCCTCTGCGCTTCACCTATTTATCTCTCTCTCCTCTAGCTCCTGATAACCACTGATTTTTAGAAAACGGACTCCATGGTAGCAATTGCATTTTCCAGAACTGATTCTAAGGAATCCATCGGTGTATCCTTTTTGATTCAGTGATGCTGGTGTTCGCCACCACTTGTAATGGTAGAATTTAAAAGCAACTGAATTTCGTCTGTGGAAAGCTACTTACAAGTGATGTTATCAAATTGATGGGATTACACTTAGTCACTAAACATAATGTATTTACTGATAGGTATTCTTATGAAATAATTTTAAGTCACTAAACAATGTTATGAACAATATTACTGAAAGGTTTCTAGTACATCAAGTCAATAAAATCTGGTTGTCAAGTCAATAAAATCTGGTTGTCAAACAGTGGGTAAAATATAATCTTTTTTTTCTTTTGAGACATAGTCTTGCTCTGTCACCCAGGCTGGAGTGCAGCGGCATGATCTTGACTCACTGTAACCTCTGCCTCCTGGGTTCAAGCAATTCTCCTGCTTCAGCCTTCCAAGTAGCTGAGATTCCAGGTGTGTGCCACCACACCTGGATAATGTTTGTATTTTTAGTAGAGATGGGATTTCACCATGTTGGCCAGGCTGGTCTCAAACTCCTGGCCTCAAGCAGTGATCCACTCACTTTGGCTTCCCAAAGTGCTGGGATTACAGATATGAGCCACCGTGCCTGGCCAAAGTATAATCATTTTTAAAAAACAAATATATGCCATGCTGGCAACAGTGCTTGTGTCTGTATGATGGTCTTATGAGTAATCTGTTTTAAAATTTTCCTCCTTTTTGCTTTCTTTTCCTAATTTTTATATAATGACTATGTATCACTTTTGTAATAAAGAAAATCATAAAAGTTAGTCATTAAAAATTCATGACGCTTAACCAAGGGTGCTATTGCAATTACAGATGGTTGTTATTTTCTTCCTTATGTTGAGTCTAATAGAAAACTGCTATTTCTATAGATTACAAAAAGTTAAATATTGGCCCTTTAAACTACCTTTAAAAATATTTTCTAAATATTCTATAGAGATCATATGCCTAAATTCCTCATGTACCTAAATTTTTGAAATTCCTCAAAAGCCTTTTGTTAAAGGATTTTTAAAAAGATAACATCATGGTTCTCATGCAAATCGAAATAAATTCCAGCCAAGGATTTAAGTCATGAATGAAGGAACGGGCAAGATGTTACAAGAGATTCAATGGAGAACTCAAAGAACGTGCATATATATGCCATCATGGACACTGAAACATTTACAAATCGGAGCAAAATTAGTCAATATCTGCCGGGCAAATATCGATGATGTCTCCCCCAAAGTTCACTTGCATTTCCAGGTGTAAAAACTATCTGCATTGCTCTCACCTCCCTACAGCTTGGAGTTGTAAATCCCTTAAGAGCAGCTCAGGCCCTATTAAATCAGATCACTCCACAATCTTTTGCCATTTCAATTTCTTTTTCATAATTTTCCTGATGTTCCTTTTTACACCTGAAGATAAAAGGCAAACTCTTGACTGTGTGCTTGGGCCTGGCCCCTCTGTGGGCTCATCTAAGGCCACCCCTCACTCCCACTTCCTTGCATTCAGGATGCACCAGCCTCTTTAACTTCCTAAGGGGTCCCAGGGCCCCTGGTACCCACCCTGCTGCCTGGATACCCATCGTTTTCTCTGCCCCAAGAGGTGGTCCTCCCCACGCCCCACCATCCTACCCACTTAATGCCTAACATCCGCCCCTCACCTAGTACAAACCCACTTTCCTCAGGGATTCCCAGGGCCTCTCTCACTCCATCAACAGTTCCTTCAGGGCCTTGACTGCAATTTGAATTACAACATGAATATGTTTTATGCAAATCTTAACTTTGTGATTTTAAAATAGCATAGGCTAAAAATATTAGTAAAGTCTCTCTTTATGCTCAAACTTTGAAATAATGCAAATCTCCCAAATTACGAAAACAAAAACAAAAAAAACCCACCCCTCAAAGCAAAAGTCTCTCTCAGGACTGTACATTTTTAAAGCTGCATTTCCAAAGGGTTGTAAATAGGGTTTCCACTCTTGTCCCAGTGTGGCCTCTCTGTAACTGGTCAATAGAAACAATCCCGGCCCAGGGTCACTGGGTGGGGGACCCTGTTCTTGCTATGGAACTTCCGGGAGTGGCTATTACTAAGGCATATGCATTGCTGTTATAGTCTTGTTGTTATGACAACTTAAAATCTTCCAGAAGCTCTAACAATATTCTCCAGTAGTGGTGCTGAGGCTGAGGCCAGGCATCTTGGTGATGGGGTCAGTGCCTTCCCGGCCAGCCCTCCCAACTCCTGGTGCCGACTGATGCGTGATGACAGAGGCCAAGAGAATACAAAGCACACAGGGCAAAAATGCGCAACCCTGACCTCAGATTTCTATTCCTGTGGCACATTGTTCTGGAGTTACTTGAATTTTGACTTGTGCTAGGCTTGCAGAGACATGGGCCATGGATAAGATGCAACAACCCTGTGTATATTTGTGAGATTATTCGACTAATACGTTGTCTCCCTGATCTGTATGCTTTGTTCACCATTTTTCTTAGCAGCTCCTAGTAGAAGAGAAAAAAATACTTCTTCTTGTTTGTGTGAAAAAAAAAAACAACCCTCACCAATCATTGTGCTTTTTCCTGTTCTCTCATTCAACACTGTAACAGCCAGCACAGACTTCTGGCTGGGGTTGGGGTTCTCCAACACAAATTGGCAGGGGTGGGGTTCTCCCTACCACCCAGCAAGCACTCAGCTCTGCATTGGACACTGACTGGGTGTCCTCCAATTCCATTCTGACATTTTCTACTTGGAGACAGCTCAGATCCCACAGGGCAAGGGCTCCGTTACACAAGACAGACCCTCCGTACTTTCCCACCGATCTGCCTGTCCGGGCCTCCAGAACTTCTGACCGACCGGCTTCAAGCTGGAGTTCCCACAGTCCCTTCTTTCGGTTTGATCCGTTTGCTAGAATGACTCACAGAACTCAAGAAAACGCTTGTTTATGTTTACCCGTTTATTATAAAGCATATTGCAAAGCATGCAGATGAAGATGCACAGGGCCAGGGATGTGGGAAGCGGGGCGGAGCTTCCATGCCATCCCTGGGTGTGTGGCCCTCCAGGATCCTCCATGTGTTCTGGAGACGTCATTGGATATATATCATTGCAGCATGGATGGGTGTGTTGAAATGAGATTGGGCAAAAAGGGTTTGGTCTAAACCCAGCAGGGCCTGTCTGTTCAGATTCTTTTGGCCTCTCTCTGCAGCATTCCTTCCTCCAAGGGATGCGGCAGGACTCTTTCTGGAATGAGGGTCTTATGACCCACAAACAGGCTAGAGTCTGGCTATGGGAAAGTGAAAGGAGAGTGGGAGTACGTCAGAGAGAGAGATTATGTTTACTCAAGAGAGTACACAGAAGGGCGATGGGAGTTAGGAGCCAGGAACCACGGGTGGAAACTTATTGTGTGTATATATCTATATCATCTATATCTATTTCTATGTATATATCACACTTCTACCCTCTTACATTCAGCAGCTGATGCATTAGTCTGTTTTCACCTTGCTGATAAAGACATACCCAAGGCTGGGAAGAAAAAGAGGTTAATGGACCCCCAGTTCCAGGTGGCCAGGGAGGCCTCACAATCATGACGGAAGGCAAAAGGCACTTCTTACATGGCGGTAGCAAGAAAGAATGGGAGAGAAGCAAAAGCGGAAACCCTTTTTAAACCCATCAGATCTCATGAGATTTATTGACCACCACGAGAACAGTATGGAGCAACCCCCGCCCCAGCCTCTTGATTCAATTATCTACCTCTGGGTCCCTCCCACAACACGAGGGAATTAACAGAGCTACAATTCAAGATGAGATTTGGGTGGGGACATAGAGCCAAATCGTATCAGCTGGCAACTGTGAATTAAAGTGACAAAAGATAGAGTCACAGGAGAAAAGGCATACAAATTTTACCTGATAATAATATTTTAATTTTTATGTGCATGGAGGTCTTCAAAGAAAGTGGAGACCCAAACAAGTGGTTAGATTTGGGAGCTTGGATACCATTTTAGCAAAGGGCAGTACATTGTGGAGAGGTGACCAAGGAAAAGGGGTTTGGGCTTCTAGGTGTGGTCACTGTGGGAAAGTAAACACGCAGGTGAAAATTGTGAAAGATTGGGTCATTTAGCAAGGTTTAATCCATGCAGACTCATCTCGGTGCTGTCTCCCCTCTCTGGTGATAGAAGTTGTTCTTCTCTCCCTCGTAGGAGGGATGAGGGAACATCTTCACAAGGGAAATTTATGCCCTCCTCTCTGGCAGATAGGAGGAGGACAGAAGCTTTTTTTTTTTCTTTTTGACAGAGTCTGATTCTTGTCACCTAGGCTGGAGTGCAATGGTGCAATGTTGGCTTACTGCAACCTCCACCTCCTGGGTTCAAGCAATTCTCCTGCTTTAGCCTCCTGAGTAGCTGGGATTACAGGCACCCGCCACCATGCCCAGCTAATTTTTATATTTTTAGTAGAGACTGCCACCACACCTGCCTAATTTTTGTATTTTTGGTAGAGATGGGGTTTTGCCATATTGATCAGGCTGATCTTGAACTCCTGACCTCAAGTGATCCGCCCACCTCGGCCTTCCAAAGTGCTGCAATTACAGGCATGAGCCATTGAGTCTGGCCCTCTTTTTCTATCTCTGCTTTTTCTCAATTATCTTCAGCTCAAAATAATTCTTATGGCAAAATGGCATATTTTGGGGTGGCATATTCTGATCCTTTTCAGCATACAGGTTTATTTTTTTGAATCAATAACTGAGGAATAAATATTCTTACTAAAACCCAATGATTCATCAACTCAGAAGGGTCTTCTGAAGAAGGTGGTCTCCCAGCATGCTCTGGGTTCTGTTTGCTTGCCGATGGAATCCAGTTAATGAGCTCACGGGACTCATGAAGCTTGCATGCAGTGAATAGCAAGACACTTTCAGAATAGGGGCTTAGCACACTGTCAGGGCTCTCAGAGTTTACCATTGTTACCATCATTATTATTAACTATCATTGTTATTATTGCCTACTGTTACGATTTCTAACATGCCTCTACTCACCCTTCAAGTGAGTGAAACATTCCTCAGGCCCTGCCTGGCAAAAGCACCTTGGAGAAGTTCAGGCTGCTGCTAAGGGTCTAGAGCTGACCCCAGCATGCCCTGAGGAAGGTCAGCACAAGAGTAGGCACTTGGCTTGGTTAGTTGCTTTCTCCTGCCTAGGCTAAGTGTTAAGTGCTCTCTGAACAGCCACTGCATGAAATTAGTGGATAACACAACTAACCTGGTGAATTAGTCTGTTTTCACGCTGCTGAAGTCATACCTGAGACCGGGAAGAAAGAGTTCTAACGGACTCACAGCTCCACGTGGCTGGGGAGGCCTCACAATCATGGCGGAAGGCAAAAGGCACTTCTTACATGGCAGCAGCAAGAGAGAATCAGACAGCCAAGCAAAAGGGATCTCCCCTTATAAAACCATCAGAACTCATGAGATTTATTCACTACCAGAGAGCAGTATGGGGGAAACGGCCCCCATGATTCAGTTGTCTCCCACCGGGTCCCTCCCACAACATGTGGGAGGACAATTCAAGATGAGATTTGGGTGGGGACAGAGTCAAACCAGGCCACGTGGCTGTGGGTGCCAGGAACCTGGAAGTGGACTTAACTGTAATATTAAAGAGGAGGCTCTTCTTCCAATACTGACTTAGCAGAACTGTTTAATGAATTAATTACTTAAGAATGATTGGAGCTACCGCCAAGTTAATGAGGATGATGGAAATTCAACACAAGGAAACCCACAGAACCAGGCAAAAGACCACCTAAAATTTTGTTCACCTAAAATTCTAGAGTTCTTTGAGCAAACCATAAATTAACAGGGATAGATAGGAAGTCTAGGTCATTAAAATAATTTGTGCTTTCAGTTCATTTTTCAAATAGGCTTCCTATTGCATTTTTCTTCTGATTCAGTTGAGCTAGGGTGACAACTCCTAAATGTGTGATATTTTCAGCTAAGTGCTAGTGTCCAATGACAAGGCAACCCCGAAAAGAAAATGGTTTAAGTGAGGAGTAACCAGAGAAACACAGAGTGCACATGAAAAACTTAGGCAAAAAAAAAAAAAAAAAAAAAAAAAAAAAAACCCAAAAACTGATTCCTATTAAAAATGACTTTTAACACTAAAGCACTGAAGGATTAAATGTTCATAATTTAGAATTGATGACTATACCAGATTTTCAGATATGGCCATTTTCTGTGGAGGAAGAAGCGCTACCGTCTGTCAGTTTGGACTGCTATAACAAAATCCTACAAACAGGGTGGGTTAAGTAGCAGACATTCATTTCTCCCAGTTCCAGAAGCCAGAAGTCCAAGGTTAAGGTGCCAGTAGAGTCAGTGTCTTGGTGAGGGCTCTCTTCCTGGCTTGCAGGTGTCCTCCTTTACGCTGTGTCTTCACATGACCTTTCCTTGGAGTATGCAAGTGAAGAGAAAACAAAAACAAGATCTTTTTTTTTTTGAGATGGAGTCTCACTCTGTCGCCCAGGCTGGAGTACAGTGGCGCAATCTCAGCTCACTGCAATGTCTGCCTCCTGGGTTCAAGCAATTCTCCTGCCTCAGCCACGTGAGTAACTGGGACTACAGGCGCATGCCATCACGTCCTGCTAATTTTTGTGTTATTAGTAGAGACGGGCTTTCACCATATGGGTCAGGCTAGTCTTGAACTCCTGACCTTGTGATCTGCCCGCTTTGGCCTCTCAAGAGAACGAGATCTTATAAGGACACGAGTCCCATCACGAGGGCTCCATTTTGAGGACCTTATGACCTTTCCAAGGCTTCATCTCTAAATTCCAGGACATTGGGGGTGAGGGCTTCAACACAGCAATTTCGGGGGAACACAAGTCCATTTATAGAAGCTAGCAAATAATGTGCCAGTTGTGAAAAGGAATGATTTTTACACTATAATTTTTTTATTTTAATGGAGTGGTTGTGGTCAACTGAAGTTCCACCAGAAGAAAGGAAAACAGCCATTGAGGTTATAAGTAAGCCTCAGCACTGACTGAATTGTGACGTCCAGCTGAAGTCATCCTGAGAAAGTTGCACTGGATGACAAAAAGGATACAAATGAAACAAATGTCTAGTTATTGTATGACACACACACAAATTAACTTTTCTACTATCTTCTTAGGTTCAGCACCTGGCGCCTGTGGAAGAAACTTATAAAAGACAAATTAACGGGAGAAAAAAAATGTTTATGCCTTATGCATGTGAGAGCCAACAAAGGAAGTAGCTGGCTCATTAATAGTCAGAGTTAAAGAGTTAAAGGCTTATATATCTAACGTTGTAGGAGAGGAGAAGGGGGAGAAAGGCTTCCTACAGAAGGAACAAATAGGTTTCTTTTGGAAAGACAAATAGATTTTTTCTTTCTTTCTTTTTTTTTTTTTTTTTTGAGATAGAATCTCACTCTGTCACCCAGGCTGGAATGCAGTGGCGTGATCTCCACTCACTGCAACCTCTGCCTTCTGGACTCAAGTGATTCTCCTGCCTCAGCCTCCCGAGTAGCTGGAATTACAGGTCCGCATCACCATGCCCGGCTAATTATTGTATTTTTAGTAGAGATGGAGTTTTGCCATGTTGGCCAGGCTGGTCTCAAACTCCTGACCTCAGGTGATCCTCCCACCTTGGCCTCCCAAAGTGCTGGGATTACAGGCGTGAGCCACCATGCCCGGCCAGTCTCAATCGATTTAGAAAGCTTATTTTGCCAAGGTTAAAGACGCACCTGTGACAGCCTCAGGACGCCCTGACAACATGTGCCCAAAGTGGTCAGGGCACAGCTTGGTTTTGTACATTTTGTGGAGGCATGAGACATCAATCGATGAGTGTAATATGTACATTGGTTCGGTCTGGAAAGGTGGGATACCTCCAAGTGAGGGGGCTTCCAAGTCATAGGTAGACAAGAGACACAAGGTTGATCAGCCTCTCACTGAATACACAATTTACACCTGAGAGAGGGGTAGAGGACTAGTCAGTTATGCCTTGGTCTGACTCAATGAATCTGTATTTCTATGTAAGCAATAGGGCAGAGAAAGCAATCAGATACACATCTGTCTCAGTTGAGCAGAGAGAGGACTTTGGGTTCTGTCCTTTGCTCCACACCTGCAAAGATCAGCTACAATTTACATTGCCAGGGTGAAATTCAACAGAGCTGTTTTTAAGGTAAAGATCTTGAGGCCCACAAGGGATTTTTGTCATGGGCAAATTGTGAGGGATGTATGTAGCTTTTTCGTCTTTATAGCTACGTTATTTAGGAATAAAACGGGAGGCAGGTCTTCCTGATACAGTTCCCAGCCTGACTTTCTCCCTTTGGCTTAGGGATTTTGAGGTCCCGTGATTTATTTTCCTTCCACACCTTCAGCTGGAAGGAACAGCATTCTCCGCCTCCCCCGGCCCCATTTGCTTGTTTCTTGGTCTTTAAATGTGTGAGCTGTATCTTCCGTTGGTGCCTGTTACATGCAGAAATCCTTGATTCTGAGTTCTCTGACAAGATTATCAAAAAGGACCATTAAAAAAGCAGACCTTTCACTGGGTGTGGTGGCTCCCACCTGTAATCCCAGCACTTTGGAAGGCTGAGGCTGGAGGATCGCTTGAGCCTAGGAGTTCAAGGCTGCAGTGAGGTAGGATCGCGCCACTGCACACTCCAGCCTGAGTGACAGAGCAAGACGCTGTCTCCAAAAAAAAAAAAAAAGCAGACAGTTCAGTATGGTGCTGAACATCAGGATCTTGGGACACAGTCTTCTAGAACTGTCACAGTGCTCTGCAAAGCCTTGTCCCTGTGTTCATCTCCCAGCATTGGGGGGTGGGGAGTTGGAGCTCTGCCTTACCCACCAGTCCTCAAGCAAACGCCAAGGAAACCACACTTACTCCTAATGGCTGTCTCATCCAGAAGCCGCACCTTCAGGACTTTTTTCTTTCTTAAGAGAATTTGTTCTTGTGGATGTCAAGGTGCCTGGCTGGGAGAAGAAGCCAGTTCCACCAGCCTCTGGGTCTTTGCTGGAGGCAAGGTCAGTCAGCCAGGCAACTGCTGGAAGAGGACCAGGGTGGGGCCTGAGCAGGACCTTGACTCCGAAGGACTTGGAGGAGGAGGACGAGGGAGTGGAGGCCGGAGTGGAGAGGATAGACTGGCCCTGAGGCCTCTGCATTCCCAGCCCGGGGGCCTGGACTTCCTGTGTTTGACTGCTGTTTGGGGCTGGCTCTGGCTGATGATTAATTAGGAAATATGCATTCTGAAGAGCTTCTGCCTCCCTGGGGTGTGAGGCCACATCCGTGTTTATAACACAGCCTGTGATGTGACAGAGACATTTCGTGAGGAACTTCTGGTTCTGGTGAGGCAGCATCAGGACTCTCTAGAGGCCAGACAAGAGTGTGTTCTTACGTTTGTGTGGAGGGAGGACCACAGCCACGAAGAAGCCTTTAGGAAATGAAGCTCCTTTGCTGAAGCTCTCCAGAGGGTTTACCTGTCGTCTGGCGTAAGACGACTCCAGTCTGTGGCTCCCCTGTGACAGGTGTTTGTCAAGTGAGTTTCTCCACAGGGCCCCTCAAGCCCCATACAGGCCGTTATCTGAGTTTCCCAGGAAAGTGCTGGACGTTTACACACATGATCTTCGCTTTCCAATTTCCACAGGGTTAAAAACTACAAGCGTGGACTTCTCTGAGAGTTCAGAAATTCCAGATGGTTTCTGATCAGTGAGTGTCGCTTTCACAGTGAACTGTTCTTGGGATGGGTTGAAAGCTGAGACTAGGCTGAAATTTGGTGGGCTGGGGGAGTCGGGATTCAAATAATAGAAAGTTTTAAAAAACTTTTACAGACTTCGAGGGTACAAATGCAGTTTTGTTACATGGAGATACTGTGCAGTGGGAAAGTCTGGGCTTTTGGAAATGACTGACTCATGACGTCTGCCGTTCATTGGACAAGCTTGTAAATGCCTTTTCCACCCTCTAATGAGATGCCTTAGGGAAAGTAGAATTGTCCCGAAGTCTCTGGAGGTTCCAAGAAGGCAGGCCCTGAATGCAAGGTGTTCAGAGCTGGAGTCTTCCGAGTGCAGGAGAAATGCCAGCGCCTTTTTATTGAGCCGTGGAGGTGTCCAGGGAGCCCATTAGCCCCTTACACGGTTTTTGTTACAGCTATTTCCTTCTTCTTTTTTTCTTTACTTAAAAAAATTTTCAATAGTTTTTGGGGTACCAGTGGTTTTTGATTCCATGAATAAGTTCTTAAATGGTGATTTCTAAGATTTTAGTGCACCTGTCACCCGAGCAGTGTACAGTGTGCCTAATATGCAGTCTTTTATCCCTCACCCTCTTCCTCCCTGAGTCCCCAAAGTCTATTGTGTCATTCTTATGCCTTTGTGTCCTCATAGCTTAGCTCCCACTTGTAAGTGAGAACATATGACGTTTAGTTTTCCATTCCTGAGTTACTTCACTTAGAATAATGGCCTCCAGCTCCATCCAAGTTGCTGCAAAATACGTTATTTCATTCCTTTTTTATGACTAAGTCGTAGTCCATGGTGTATATATATCACATTTTCTTTATCCACTCATTGGTTGACAGGTATTTAGGTTGGTTTCGTATTGTTGCAATTGCAATTGTGCTGCTATAAACATGCATGTGCAAGAGTCTTTTTCATATGACGACTTCTTTTCCTTTGGGTAGATACCCAGGAATGGGATTGCTGGATCGGGTGGTAGTTTTACTTTTAGTTCTTTGAGGAACCTCCTGCTGTTTTTCATAGTGGTTGTATAATTTACGTTCCCAGCAGTGTAAAAGTATTCCCTTTCACCACATCCACACCAACATTTGTAGCTTTTTCTTTTATGATAATTCTTGTAGGAGTAAGGCAGCATCTCATTGTGGTTTTAACTTGCATTTCCCTGATTAGTGATGTTGAGTATTTTTTCATATGTTTACTGGCTGTTTGTATATCTTCTTTTGAGAATTGTCTGTTCATGTTCTTTGCCCGCTTTTTGATGGACTTATTCTTTTTTTTTTTATTTTTTTCTTGCTGATTTGTTTTAGTTCCTTGTAGATTCTGGATACTAGTCCTTTGTTGGAGGCATAGTTTGCAAATATTTTCCCCCACTCTGTGGGTTGTGTGTTTACTCTGCTGATTATTTCTTTTGCTGTGCAGAAGCTTCTTAAATTAGCTCCTATTTATTTGTTTATTTATTGCATTTGCTTTTGAGGTCTCAAAGCATTTGCTTTTGAGGTCTTGAGCTTAGGCACACTTGCTTTGGAGTGTGCCTAAGCTAATGTCCAGGGCATTTTTCTGGTGCCATCTTCTAGAATTCTTAGAGTGTCGGGTCATAGATTTAAGTCTTTCATCCATCTTGAGTTAGTTTTTGTATAAGGTGACAGGTGGGGATTCAGTTTCATTCCTCTACGTGTGGCTTGCCAATTCTCCCAGGATCATTTATTTAATAGGGTGTCCTGTCCCCAATTTGTTTTTTTGTATGCTTGGTTGAAGATCAGTTAGCTGTAAGTATTTGGCTCTATTTCTGAGTTCTCTATTTGTTCCATTAGTCTATGTGCGTATTTTTATACCAGTACCAAGCTGTTTTGGTAACTGTAGCCTTGTAGTATAATTTGAAGTCAGGTAATGTGAAGCCTCCAGATTTATACTCTACAGTTGTTGGGAAGAATGTTCTGTAAATATGTGTAAGGTCCATTTGTTCTAGGGTATAGTTTATGTCCATTGTTTCTTTGTTGACTTTCTGTCTTGATGATCTGTCTAGTGTTATCACTGGGGTATTGAAGTCCCCCACTATTATTGTGTTGCTATCTATCTAAGGTGCATATACATTTAGGATTGTAATATCTTCTTGTTGGATTAATCCTTTTATCTATATAATGTCCTTCTTTGTCTTTTTTTTTTTTTTTTTCCGACTGTTGTTGCTTTAAAGTCTGTTTTGTCTGAAATAAAAATAGCTACTCTTACTTGCTTTTGGTTTCTGTTTGTGTGAAATATCTTTCTCCAACCTTTCACCTTGAGTTTATGTGAGTGCTTAGGTGTTAGCTGAATCTTTTGAAGACAGTAGATATTTGGTTGGTGTATTTTTGTTTTTTTAATCCATTCTGCTATTTTGTATCTTTTAAGTGGAGCATTTAGGCCATTTACATTAGGTCAATATTGAGATGTGAGGTACTGTTGTATTCATCATACTAGTTGTTACCTAGATACTTCTATTTTTAATTGTGTTACTGTTTAATAGACCCTCTGAGATTTATGCTTTAAGCAGGTTCTATTTTGGTGCATATGAAACTTTTGTTTCAAGATTTAGAACTCCTTTTAGCATTTCTTGTAGTGCTGGTTTGGTAGTGGCAAATGCCTTCAGCATCTGTTTGTCTGAAAAAGACTTTATCTCTCATTTATGAAGCTTAGTTTTGCTGGCTATAAAATTCTTGGCTGACAATCATTTTGTTTAAAGAGGCTAATGATAGGACTTCAATCCCTTCTGGCTTATAAGGCTTCTGCTGAGGAATCTGTATGGCTGTTTCCCACCAAACTTGAGCAGGCACTTGTCCCCTATTCTGTTTGTTTTTGAGCTTCTTGCTGTTGCCCCAAACAGGACATTTTCTGGCACTTTTGAAGATTCCATTATCAAGCTGTTTCCAATAATCCAAAAATAAGGGGCTAAGTGAGATCTCAAATGCACCAATTTTCTTTCTGAGAGGACTAGCTTGGTGAGTCCTGGCTGATCTTCTGAGTGTGTTTGCCTCTTGTCAGGACAGGGAGGAATTGGTGGGCGGCTAATCCTGTCTATTTAATACAATTTAATAAGACTAAAGACTTTAAGAAAAAAAGATTTTTCAACTAAGTGTAGGTAATTCAAGTCTGCTATAATGAAATGAATGAGAAATTAAATCTCAAGTCCTGTTCAGACTACCCTACAGGGATATTAATGAACAATACTTGGCATATGTCTTTATTTAATTAAAGCACCTTGTCTGATTTCAGTTAAACTTGAAATCAGCTTTATGACAGTGTTCCAACTGCATACGCCCTTCAAATGCTATCACCTCTCAAATCCATATCTGTAGCAACCTCACTGCTTGGTTCCTGGAGCTCTGACGGTGTTTTTGCACTGTCTGCCCTGTGATTCTGCTAGATTCTTCTTTCATACAGAGATGAAATGCAGATGACATGTGAGGATGTTGGCAGAATGGAGTGTTGAGTAAGTTAAGCAATCTGTTCTTAGTCTGTTGCCTGACTCTACCTGCTTGTCAGGGACTAGAAGTCTCTCCTAACATACCTTAATCTATTGCTGCGTTGTTTTCTATAACACTGGATTCACACTTGGCTGTGTCTTCTTTTGGTAAAATATGTAATTTTTAATAACTAGATGACTCAATTTCTCTTTCATCCTCTGCTAGAGCCTGACGTTCCAGGTGACTACTTGTGGAGTTGTGTTAATCGAACCTTAAAAATCAGTGAATGATTTATTTGACACTTCATAATTCCAGATTTTGGATCAATCTGGGAAGGCTGTGATTTCATTTTGGTTTGTATACAGCTGTTGTACAACTTGCTACTGAGGCATATTTGTAGGGATTTGCTGAGTCTATGGTAGATTATTGCAAGGGGCTGGGTCCCACAATGAAATGTTGCTGCAGCACACGTATTTTAAACCTTATATTAAATTACAGGCTGGGAGTGGTGGCTCATGCCTGTAATCCCAGCACTTTGGGAGGCCGAGACAGGCAGATCACCTGAGGTCAGGAGTTCAAGACCAGCCTTGCCAACATGGTGAAACTCCGTCTCTACTAAAAATACAAAAACAAATTAGCCCAGCGTGGTGGCGGGTGCCTGTACTCCTAGCTACCTGGGAAGCTGAGGCAGGAGAGTTGCTTGAACCCAGGAGGCAGAGGTTGCAGTGAGCCGAGATCGTGCCATTGCACTCCAGCCTGGCCAACAGAGTGAGACTTGGTCTCAAACAAACAAACAAACACAAACAAACAAAAAATTACAGACACGAGTAGTTATAGTTTGATGCATATGTTGAATTTTGCTTTCCAAAGACCTCGGAGAAATGAAGGGGTGGAAACCCCACATTCTTTCTCGAGGCTGTGAATACCAGTAATGCACTTAAATGCTAAACGCGGGTCACGGGCCTGAGCATCTTTGCTGTCCTTCACGCTGACACTCTGGGTTTCATTCAGTAACTTGGGTGAGATGTCCGCAGATCAAGGTGTGGCAGTGGTTTTCCCATCACGGTTTCAATTCTTGTATTTTTTGTTTCTGGGTTAGCTGTGGGATCTGCCTTCCAGGGCCTATCGAAATGAAAGGAGACTGGGGCCATGGATGTGTGTTGTCATCACATTATAAAGTTTCTCCTCAAAGTCCCTGATAGGACCTGGCACCTTATATTCTGGAGGGATGGGTGGACTAGCCTCGCAGGGCTGTGGAATGTGTGTAGATGCCAAAGCTGAAATGAGAACCGTTCGGGTCACTGGACTCCACTCATTGGTGCTGCGGAGGAATGTTTGCAATAAAGAGACCCTTTCCTGAGGCTGAGGAGTGTTGTTTTGCAGGTGGTTCGTGACATGTTCAGCACATAGGTGATCTAACCCTGAATCTTCCAGGAGGACACAACAGTACTGGTGAGTGTCTTGGATAAGCGTCTCCTAGGGAAGAGAAAAAAGCAAACAGAAAAAAATGCAAGGGTGGAGGGTGACCAAGAGGACATCAACGAACAAAGGGGGTTGGAAGGAAGGAATAAAAGGTATACATGGAAGAATCCTCATGTGCTGTCAATGGTCTGGCCAGGCCTTACCCCGTCTATCCTGACCTCCCTGAACTCTGACCTCACTCCGTCTACCCACCCCTCGCTCTGCCGCAGAGCCTTCTCTGCAGTTGGTCAAGCACAGCAGGCACAGTCCCCCTGAGGGCCTTAGCACCTGCTGTTTCCTCTGCTGGGAAAGTTCTTCCTGTAGGTGTCCAGTGCGGTGGCTGTTGTCTAACCTCATTCGCTGTGCGTGGTGCAGCTTCGCGGGGGCCTTTCTCTGACCACCCTGTTTGAAGTGGTAGCTGGTCCCCCTCCTTGTCCTGTTTTTCCCCACACCTATTGCCACCTTCTAATAGGCCATGTCATCTATGTATTCATTTGGTTGCCTGTCTTCCCTTTTGAGACTGTGAACTCATGAAGGCAGGAGTTTTTTTCTCAGGGATTAGTGACTGAAACAAATGTAATAAGCCCATGCTCTGCATTTTGGTCAGTCATTCAGAGGTGAGTCTACACCATCTGCATCCCTTCATGATGCAGGTGGGCTTGCGGGTGGGGTAAGACCATTTCATCCAGTTATTCTCAAATTTGACCAGGCACCAGAATCACCTGGAGGGCTTCTTTAAATCCAAAATTCTGGGCCCACCCCAGGGGTTTCTGATTCAGGAGGTCTGAGGTGGGCCCAGAAATGTGCATTTTTTTTTTTAAGAGTCTCGCTCTGTCACTTAGGTTGGAGTGCAATGACGTGATCTCTGCTCACTGCAACCTCCACCTCCCGGGTTCAAGTGATTCTCCTGCCTCAGCCTCCTGAGTACCTGGGATTACAGGTACACACCACCACACCTGGCTAATTTTTGTATTTTTAGTAGAGATGGGGTTTCACCATATTGGCCAGGCTGGTCTCGAACTCCTGACCTCAGATGATCCACCTGCCTCAGCAAGTGCTGGAATTACAGGTGTGAGCTGCTGCACTCGGCCTGTGCTTTCTAACACTTCCCAAGAGAGGCTGCCACTGTCTACACTGTGATGTGCCAATCTAACGTGTCCACGGGCACACACCAGCTGGGGGGTGGGGGAGGGGTGGCACAGAAGACTTCTGAACAGTAGATGCTCGTCAGTGATGGGCAGTTACCTGCTCGCTTTATTTTCCCAGGGCCAGGGAGAACATATGGAGGTGCAGAGCTACGGGAAAGCTGTCCTGACCGTGCTGGTCGTCCTGGCTGGGCTGGCAGGTAGGGGTCGCCTGAGCTTTGTGGGCTGTTCACCAATGTCCGCTTGGAGTGTTGGGGGAAGACGAGGGCCACAGGAGGCCTCTGGAACACACAACTGCCAGAAGAGTCTTTCTCAGCCACTTCCCACTGCAGACCTTCCCATGGCGACCTCTTCTGTGTGACCCATTTCCTCCTGCATCGACTCGACTCCCAGAACGGTCCTTCAGGTGCATGGCATCTCCCCCCATCCTCATCGGGGCCATCACTGTCCTGGGAGTCTGCCTTCGGTTCCTTCCCACAAGTGGTTGCACCTGCTGAAATGTCCCTTCCCCTCCCTGGTTTCTCACCTCTTCAATTTCTCTCTGGCCTTCAAGGAAAACCTGACTCAGAAATCACCTCCTCCCTGAAGCCTCCTAACCCTTGCCATTTTCAGGGCGAGAATCCCAGTTTCCATTTACTGACAGGGGAAGGGTTCTGTTGTGTGTGACACACTCCAGCGCTCTCCAACGGTGTCAGCTGGAGTGAACTCCTGCGTGCAAGGCCTGGGTCTCCTGGTCAGACTACTTTCTATGCGAGAGGCATAGCGTATAGTCTGGGGTGCTGGGAGGAACTGGGGTTTTCACAGCCAGCTTTGGTTTTCATTAGGTTTGTTTAGTTCCCATTGCTTCAGGGGGGTGTTAGTTTTGTGTTCCCAACTAGATAGTAAACTCCTCTTGCATTCCTGATGGCAGTGACTCGAAGGCATTTATTTGAAGAATAACAGACGTACAGAAAGGGGCACATTTCATAAAGGTATAGCTGGGTGACTTTTCACAAAGCGAGCATATTTGTATGATCGACGTTGAGGCCAAGAACCTTCAATGGACAGCTCCCTTCCAGGCACTCCACCCCACTCCCAGTGATCATCATTCTGACTTCTTTTTTTGTTGTTGTTGTTGAGACAGAGTCTTGCCCTGTTGCCCAGGCTGGAGTGCTGTGGCTGGATCTCGGCTCACTGCAAGCTCTGCCTCCCGGGTTTACGCCATTCTCCTGCCTCAGCCTCCCTAGTAGCTGGGACTACAGGCGCCCGCCACCTCGCCCGGCTAGTTTTTTGTATTTTTTTAGTAGAGACGGGGTTTCACTGTGTTCGCCAGGATGGTCTCAATCTCCTGACCTTGTGATCCGCCCGTCTCGGCCCCCCAAAGTGCTGGGATTACAGGCTTGAGCCACCGTGCCTGGCCCATCATTCTGACTTCTAACTGTGTAGACACATTTTGCATGTTTTGTACTTTACAAACATATCTACTCTATTTTAGGTGGCTAGACATTGTGTTTTACAATTCTGGCCATGACAGTGTTTGAAAGAATAAAATGGATAAAATAGAATGGGCAGTAGCAGAGTGTGTTGCCTGCCTAAGAACTGTTTTGTGACATTTTGGCTTTGGGTCTGTTTATACATTAAATCTAAGAGCACCAGAATGTGGTGCCAAAATGTGTTTGGGGATGAAGATATTCTAAAGGCCTGCAGCAAGCAAAGCAAAGTGTTCCAGAGGTGGTTGTTAAACATTTGTTTGTAGAATGGAGAGGAAGACAAGGTCCCTGCTTGTATAGAGCTTAGGGACTGACTGTAGGGTTAACAAACCACCCTCAATATACATCTTAGGCATATGGCATTGTATGGGCCTATTTCAGCCATGGTTACAAAAAACTCTTCCAAAGGTTTGGTGGGCAATGGATGAACGCTGGGTCTAGTGTTTCTGAGACACTTTTTCCTGAAAAAGCTGAGGCAGGCTGGTTGCAGTGGCTCATGCCTATAATCCCAGCACTCTGGGAGGCCAAGGTGGGCAGATCACAAGGTCAGGAGATCGAGACCATCCTGACTAACACGGTGAAACCCCGTCTCTACTAAAAATCCAAAAAATTAGCTGGGTGTAGTGGCACGCACCTGTAGTCCCAGCTACTTGGGAGACTGAGGCAGGAGAATCACTTGAACCCGGGAGGCGGAGCTTGCAGTGAGCCGAGATTGTGCCACTGCACTCCAGTCTGGGCAACAGAGCGAGACTCCGTCTCAAAAAAAAAAAAAAATGCTGAGGAATATGTGCTGTTTTGAGGGCATGGAGGATCTGGGTTGAGGCCTGGAGGTGGCTATTTCAGGAGAGGAGAGTATATGTGGGCTAATTCTAGAGCTCCTGAATGTCCATCCCCAAATTTGTAATGAATGCAAATTTGTAATGAATACCAAAGCGTTCAAATGCTTCATGTTGGAAAGTCTTATGGGTAGAGTCATTTTCATTTGTAGATATCACTCTGAATATCCATTATCAACCTGTGTGTGCACGCGTAATGCTCTTCCCAGCCCTCTCGTTGCCACCTTGCCTACTGTATAATGGGTTATATAGAACTCAACCAACATGTTTATTCCCTCAGTACATAATCACTAAGCAGTTGTTATGGACCACTTCTTTACCTGTCATGTGACGCTGTGCCAGAATCAGGTTGGAAAGCAGGCCGCATTATATAGGGTTCAATGAAACCCCTCTGATGAGACTTTATGGTTTGTAAGGTGGACTCCCCAGCCCCTTAGATAAGAATTTGGGCAAGAGAAGAAAAAGATCAGCCTTCGGTCCTTAGTGACAACCTTAGCTAGTGGCCACAGGGAGGTTCCCAGGCAGGAGGAGACATTGATCTTTCCCAGTGCTCTGCCCCCATCTGACTGTCTGCTCTATAAAGCAAAAGGGAGAGGAAAGAGGAAGGGGAGGTTTTAAGTGAGGCAGGTGATTGTTGGATTCAAGGTCTTCTTTACAGTTTTCTCCTATTCTGTATAGGGGAAGGTTACCGCCGATAAGACACAGCTGAGAGAGGGATGAGCTCCCAGGACCTAAAGTGACCAGAAATACGGCTCCTGAGTCTTGAGGCACAGCTGTAGCGTGGTTTACTTAGGGTTTGTTCTAGCAAGGACATTAACCTTCCTCCAGTGTTTATTCTGAAGAAATGTTTGGCTAGCCTTCCTCATCTCACTGCCTGATCTTGCAGTGTAGAAAAATGCTGATCATTGCGGCTCTTAAACAGTTAGAGCTAAACGCCTAGCTAAACACAGGTAACACAGTCAGGGGAATTTGGTGTTTAGAGTTGGATACCTCCTGTTTCACCTGAAAGTCGAATCAAAGTCAAGGAGTTTCCATCTGGTGCAGCTCCCTCCTTCCTCCTTTTCATCTCCCAGCTGCAGAATAGGGTTATGTGGGCTGCACAGATTGTATGATTCCGTAGTGACACGTGTGGCCTCCAGGGTACATAAAGACTGGCCTTGGAGTGAAATAATCTCAGCACTTCTCACAAGGCATTGGAAGGAACTGTGGTTTCAGAGGGATGCTGGTTCTGTTGGCGCTGCATGGCCCGGGCTTCTCACTGGGTAAGGCTGGGGCTCACCCATCCATCATCCCCACACTCACCCTGCTAGGCTCTGTCCACTCGACTGCCATTGACCCAGGGTGGGAGTGCAGGGGGAGTGTGGTTATTACAGCATGGACCCTTGGGGCGCAGACTTGGCTATTTTCTCTTCTTCTTAACAAGCAATTCAGAGTTCATGGAAAGGGCATTGCGGCTTCCCTGGGGGAATTGTTTTTAAATTCCATTTCTCACACTTAAAACAAAAATCAAAGATCAAAGAGATCTTGGATCAGAGAGATTTGCCCTGAGGTCAGGGAGAATACCTAATCTGAGTTGTGTTTTAAAGTCATACTTTCTCTCTCTCCGTTTTTTTTAAATGATGTCCGAGGACAAAACAAAGAGTAGTAATCATGTTTATCCAAACGCTGGCTTAGCCTTAGTGAACTCTCACCTTCTTCAGTTCTGCCTCTCCCAAGCCAGTGGGCCCCTCCTCCACCATGGCATCCTCGCCTGCTGGTCCTGCTTCTGGAGGGGACTGTTCCTGGTGGCGGCTTATTCCTTCCCTTTCACCTGTCGTTCTTGCAGGGGCAGTTTGGCCCCCATGATGTGCCTGGGTACGCAGGTGAAGTGCTAATGTGCTACTGTGTGTCCAACGGTGTGATTCCTCCCCAGAAACCTTTAGGGCTATAATGAGATTCTTTTAGAACCTGCCGTGCCATTTTTTCAGACAGAGTCTTGCTCTGTTGCCCAGGCTCTAGTGCAGTGGCACGATCTTGGCTCACCACAACCTCTGCCTCCCGGGTTCAAGTGATTTCCTGCCTCAGCCTCCTGTAGCTGGGCTTATAGGCACCCACAACCACACCTGGCTAATTTTTGTATTTTTAGTAGAGACGGGGTTTCACCATGTTGGCCAGGCTGGTCTTGAACTCTTGACCTCAGGTGATCCGCCCACCTCGGCCTCCCAAAGTGCTGGGATTACAGGTGTGAGCCTCTGCGCCTGGCCTACCTTGCAATTTACAAGACAGAAGGAAAGGGAGGAGCTGCAGTATTGGGTGCTACCCAGTGTATATGATGGCAGGCTACCTGGTTCACCCACAGGGATCCCACAACACTAGAAGGTAGTAGGACGTGTTGCCGTCTCATTGATAGGGTGGGCACGAATGAGGAGAAGCCACGGTCTGTGGTGTGCCAGGGTGTCTTCCTGCTATAAACTCTGAATGACATCAGAAGAGAAAAGAAGATGAAATTCAGAGCGGGAAGGTCTGAGTTTGGGTCCCAGCCCCACTGCTGTGAATGCCAATCCTGGGATGTTGCCAGTTGGCAGAGTTGGTTTTTTATGGAGGCTCTGAGGGAGGGTCTTCCGTGCCTCTTCCTTAGCTTCTGATGTTGCTCCAATCCTTGGCATTCCTTGGCTTGTAGATGCATCACTCCGGTCTCTGCATCCATCCTCACATGGTGTTCTTCTCCGCAGGCCTCTGTGTCTCAAATCTCACTCTGCATTTCTCTTGCAGGGACACCTGTGATTGGATTTAGGGCCCATTCTAAACCCAGGTCGATTTCATCTTGAGATCCTTACCTAATTACATCTGCAAAGACCCTATTTTCAAAGGTTCCATTCTGAGGATCCAGTGGACATGTGTTTGGAGGAATACTACTCAACCCAATACAGCTGTAGAGTTAGGGGGTAGAGTGGAAAGGAGGGCATGGCCGTGGCTTCCACCGGAAGCTCCTGATCTGCCGGGGAGAGCTGGTGTTAGGATCCAAAAGACACAGAGTCTGAGCCACTGGATGGTAACCCTGGGGGTTACCACTGATAAATACAGAAAGGTTACAGCACACAGTTGATTTATGGAGATCCATTCATTTACCAACTTGAAAAATTGGCTGCCTTCCAGGTTCTGGATCCGGTAATGAAGTCATAGAAGGCCCCCAAAATGTAACAGTCTTGAAGGGCTCCCAGGCTCGCTTCAACTGCACTGTCTCGCAGGGCTGGAAGCTCATCATGTGGGCTCTTAATGACATGGTGGTGCTGAGCATCAGGCCCATGGAGCCCATCATCACCAATGACCGCTTCACCTCTCAGAGGTACGACCAGGGTGGGAACTTCACCTCGGAGATGATCATCCACAATGTGCAGCCCAGTGATTCGGGGAACATCAGATGCAGCCTCCAGAACAGTCGCCTGCATGGATCTGCTTCCCTTACAGTCCAAGGTGTGTATGCAGGTGGCTTCTGAATGCCACATCTGAAGTCCATCGGGTTAAATGTCAGAGGGCAGGAAGAACCTTCTAAAGTTCATGCTGCGTATGATGGCAGATGTGGTCTACCTTCAGTTGGTGTTGACGTACAATCATTCTGAACTGATGAATGCTTTGTGGTTTGTCGCCTCCTTCCTCCCTCATGCTCTCCCTGCCTCCTCCCTTCCTCTTCCCTTCTCCCCATCTCTTTCTTCCCTCCTATGTGCTCTAGCCTTCAGTTGGCAATAGGCTTAGAATTATTCTGGATGGACTAATGTTTATTGTTTTGTTGATTTATCCCACTTCTTCCTCACTTCCTCCCTTCTTTCCCTTTTTCCTGCTTCATTCCCTCTCTCCTTCCATCTTTGCTTTCCTTCTTTTTTTTCTGGTTAAGACTAATAGAGACAGATTTTATCACTTCCCCTTTGAATCCATTTCAGTATTTAATAGCCTTTCTGGAAATATATCCTGCAATTCTTCTGGGGCTAGTCGCAGTCATTTTTCTTTGATTTAGAGACAGTTGGCAATCACTGCCCTTTCTCTAGTTTTTCCATGTACATGACCATATTTCTCTGCTTACATCATTTATCAACTCTGAAGTATGCTTTAACTTTTTCGTCTTCCCAGCAGAATCCCCCCAACTTATTTCTGTACCCTGCCTTCAATTACAGTAGGATAGTTATTACAGTCAAAGTTGTGTGTTCACTAAATATATCGTCATTGAGAGAAAAGGAAAGAATAAACAAAATTTATAATAATAGATATCTTATTTTTCATTTTAGAGGTAATTTGGAGGCACTGAAGATAATGTTTCACAGTAAAAAAGTAAAAGGATGCTTTACAAAGATTTGGAATAGTCTTACCAAAATTTAGACACTTTGCATCCTTTACAAGTGTATTTATACTCTACTTAAAGATATAGAGTTCCTGATTTCTATGGCAGCATTTCTTATAAGAGTATATATTATATCTTATAAATTATTTCTTATCTCTATGTATTTACTTGTCTGGAGAAATTCCCAAAGATTTTGTTCATATTTATGTTGCTATTAAATCAGATTTCATAACCTTTGGTGGAGACATGTTTACCTATTTCTATTTGTGCTTTAAAAAATGTTTGCTTACTTTAGAAATTTAGCTAAATTGGTATGTCTTTACTTTTGTGTGTTTTTAATTTTGTGTAGTTTAATTAGGGGCACAATTGTATTTTCTAAATAAGTGATTTTACAAGGCTATTTAGGACTGTTGGCCTATTTTGCACGACCAGATTCTTATTATGATAATTTGTGATATAAGAGAAAGAACAGAGGAAAAAAGAATCAAAGATATAAATTCTGGTTTTGGCTTCATCAGTTATCTATCAGACAGACCCCTGAGATGGCTCAATTTCTTCATTTTTAACCTGGAGATGAATCTTCCCAGCCCACCTCAAGGGTTTGCTGTGTGGATCGGGTGAAAAAATGACTAAAGATGGTTTGATGACTCCAAAGTCCTGTCTGATTTAATTCCCTGCACGTTAAGATGGGAGCCAGAGTGTTCTAGTGGTCAGGAGTGCAGACTTCGGGCTTGGCTGCCTGGGTCCATGTTACTGCTTTATGACAATTTGTGACCTGGGGCACAATTACTTAATGACTTTGAGTCCTAGTGTCCTCATCATAGGGCTGCCGTGGTGTCAAATGAGCAGGTCTATGTAAAGCCTTTACCACACCTGGTGCATAGCAATCACTGCATGGCCATTTGCTATTATTTATTGTGTTCCCAATTGTATTGGGATGCTATTGTATTGGGTATTTAAGAGTGACTCAAAGAGGAATGGAATAAGACACAATTTCTTTCTTTTAAAACCTCACAAGAAGAGTGGATAATGCAAGTTGCACAAATAATAGGGATGCCAGTCACCCAGATGCTGGCAAGTGAGATGGAAGGGAGGCAAACTCGGGTTCCAATCAAGAGGGGAGCTTGACAGAGTCAATAAAGCCTTCATGGATGATTTCATGGAGAAGGTGCCATTGAAGATGTACTTTCCAGGTCTGTAGATGGTAGACAGAATGGGAAAGCAAGAGAGAAGGAGGGCATCTCTGGAGCAGGGAAACAGGATCACAGGCATGGCTTATTACTGCTATACTTATGACACATCACATTCAGAAACCATGTGGTTTTGCAGCATGTTTTCCCAAAGTCACAAGTCTACAAATTTGTCTGAATCCCCCAACATGACTTTTTATATATTGGTAGTTATGGTAGTTTTTAGTTTTAATACAGATGGAAGAGCAAGCATTTAGAGGAGGCAAAGACGTCTCCAAGATATTGCGAGAGGAACCTATAGAGCTTGGACAGAACTGCATCCCTTTATCCTCGTGTCATTGCTCTGAATGGTACTTAGTTCCTAGAGGAGCAAATGTTCTCTGAGCAACAGGGTCTCCCTCAAGGGAGAAAGAATCTTGAAAAAAGAGGAAACAACCATGAATTATTTTATGATTGTTTCCCCCTCCTTATATGTCAACAAAATAGAGATGATATAACTCCAAATTGAGTCATCTGAAGTCCATGGGAATATTCTAGTATCACTTTTGTATAAAGTGTTCGTCATGCTACTGGATAACCTTTGTGAAAGCTGGTGGGGGAAGGTGGAATCCCAATTGTACACAGAAAAAGGAACTCCTTCAGATTGCTGAGTTGCTCCACTTGCTGCCTTATCCACCAGTCAATCGAACACCAAATTCTAGACCTCTTATGTTTTGAGGGCTGCAAGGACTTGAGTTCAAAAGTTTCTGTTATTAACTGAGACAATATCATTCCTCCCAGTTCTGGCATCTGAAACCATCTCTGTCACACAAAACAAACACAAAATCCTTTAGACTTAAGGGACAAACGCTTTCTCCTCTCCTTGTTGCATTTACAGTAGCCCTTGAATTAGCAAAACTTCCTTTCTTATTCCAAGGGAATATTCAGGAAGGAATAATTGAGAAGCTAACATTTCAGAGCAAAAAATGTTTCAGAGCTGACCCAGTTCACTGTACTCTGGGGACTCCTCGATGCACCCTGAGGTCCTTTCAGGGTGGTCTGTGAAGTCATGATTGTTTTCATAATAATATGAAGATTCCTATTATTGTTGCCTTTTTCAGCCTCCTCACAAGTGCACAGGAGAGCTTTCCACTGTACATTGGGAAGGTCTGCATGACTCAGCAGAACTATGAAGATTCATATTATTGTTGCCTTTTTCATTCTTATTCTCACAAGTGCACAGGAGAACTTTCCACTGTACATTGGGACGGTCTGCATGACTCAGCAGAACAGCATTTTCCAGATGACTGAAGTGTAATAAATTCATGCAAGAATAAAAGGTCCATTCAAAGTGCCAGATAGTGCAATGGGTTTTAACATAACAGAAAATGAAAGTTCCTTGATAGAATTTCAGATTCCACTGTGTAAAAAACATTTAAGAAACCTCAGCCGGGAACGGTGGCTCATGTCTGTAATCTCAGCATTTTGGGAGGCCCAGGCGTGCAGATCACTTGAGCCCAGGAGATTGAGATCAGCCTGGGCAGCATGGTGAAATTCCATCTCTTAAAGAAAAAAGTGCTGGGTGCAGTGGCTTACGCCTGTAATCCCAGCACTTTGGGAGGCCGAGGAGGGTGGATCACCTGAGGTCGGGAGTTCGAGACCAGCTTGACCAATATGGAGAAACCCCGTCTCTACTAAAAATACAAAATTAGCTGGGCATGGTGGTGCATGCCTGTAATCCCAGCTACTCGGGAGGCTGAGGCAGGAGAATCGCTTGAACCTGGGAAGTGGAGGTTGCAATGAGCCAAGATGGCATCATTGTACTCCAGTCTGGGCAACAAGAGTGAAAATCTGTCTCCAAAAAAAAAAAAAAAAAAAAAGAAAAGTAAGTTTTGGTACAGTATCAAGAATATCCACAATTATCTGCAAAGCTATTAAATACTCCTCACTGTTCCAACTACATATCTGTGTGAAGTCAGGTTTTCTTTATATCCTTCAAACAAGGCTGTATATTGCAACAGACTGAATGAAGAGACAGCTATGAGAATCCAGCCAGACATTACAGAGATTTATATAAGTATAAAACAATGTCACTCCTCTTATTATTTTAGTTTAAAAGTGTGATTCCTTTCCATAAAAATATGTTAATCAAAATTAACATGTAATAAAATTATTATTATTTCTAAATATATACTTTAAAATAATTGTTTAACTTTAATGTAAAATATGATAAATGTTGGTAGATAAAACTCACATAAATGAAAGGTCTTTGGAGTCCTCAGTGATTTTGAAGAGTGTAAAAGGTACTGAAACCAAAATGTTTGAGAAGTGTTGATCTGGTCAAACTATCTCATTCAGTAAGTACAACAAAGAGAGCCAAAAAAATTCAGTGACTTGCCCAAAGTGATGACAATTTTCTGGCAGAACCAAGATTGGGAAGAAATTTTTTGATTCTTAGTTTAGTATTCTTTCCCTTATGTTGTGTAGTCCAGAGTTTCAGCATGTTTTTGCTTGGACATTTATATGTATGTGTGTATATATATATATATTTCACTAACGCTGTCTTTACTGGGGCCAATCTTCAGGTTGTTTTAGTCACACTTGTGAAAACAAGTATTATTTTCATATGGGTTGTTTTCAGTATGAATGCTGACCTATGCAAGAGTGTTCTTAATAAAAAATAACCTATCTAAGTTATTCTGACACATGATTTGGGTTAGTTATTTCTGTAAATATTAGATTGGATTTTGATTTAATTTGTAATGAGAAACCTGTGTTAAGGCAATATCCTAAGAAGTTACGTTTAAGACCATATGCCCCTAGAAATAAATAAAAATGTATCTGATTGACCAAAACTCCAGGGGAGACTTGCGTCCCACTCTGGGCTGTGTCCTCGTCACAGTGAGAAGAAGGTGAAGCTCGTTTCTCTTTTTCGCTTTGCTCCCTGGACAGCCCAAGATAATTCTGTAGCTCACTTCAGGTACTGCATAGCCTCCTATGGCACGCACTCTCCCTTTTCTTTCCCATATAATTATTTCCCCTGGTTTCTGACTTTTATGAAGCATTTTCTGTGTAACTTTGTGCTTTCTTGTGAGCAACCTCACCTTCTTCAGAGACCCTGGCAGGTGTGCAAAAAAGACCCAGATAAAATCTGAGTTAAGATTTCCCAGTAGAGACACAGCCCCTTTGGGCTTGGGAAAATAGGTCTCACAAAACGTTATTTGAAGCAAAATTAAAAAAAAAAAAGAGACAGACTCCGTCTCAAAAAAAAAAAAAAAAAAAAAAAGAGAGAGAAAAAGAAAACTTAGAAGTGAGAGTCACAGTCATGTCTTCAGTGTGTTTCTCTCTTTTCTTCTTTAGTTATGGGAGAGTTGTTCATTCCCAATGTTAATCTTGTAGTCGCTGAGAATGAGCCTTGCAAAGTTACTTGTCGAGCCTCGCACTGGACCCGGCTCCCGAATATTTCCTGGGAACTCGGTCTCCTGGTCAGCCATTCAAGCTATTATTTTGTTCCGGAGCCCAGCGACCTTCAAAGTGCAGTGAGCATCCTGGCTCTGACCCCACAGAGCAATGGGACTTTGACATGTGTGGCTACCTGGAAGAGCCCGAAGGCCCGCAAGTCTGCAACTGTAAATCTCACTGTGGTTCGGCGTCCCCAAGGTAAGTGATGACTTTCTGCTTTACATGAAATGAATGATTATTTCATGCTTCACTATTATGTAGAATACTCCTTCATCCACAATGCCTGGAAAAACCATATGACAACCTTGATTTCGGGTAGGGATGATAAGGCCAATCACATCTGCTATCAGCTTAATAATCTTTTTTTTTTAATTATTATGCTTTAAGTTCTAGGGTACATGTGCACAACGTGCAGGTTTGTTACATATGTATACATGTGCCATGTTGGTGTGCTGCACCCATTAACTCATCATTTACGTTAGGTATATCTCCTAATGCTATCCCTCCCCCATCCCCGCACCCCACGACAGGCCCCAGTGTGTGATGTTCCCCTTCCTGTGTCCAAGTGTTCTCATTGTTCAATTCCCACCTATGAGTGAGAACATGTGGTGTTTGGTTTTTTGTCCTTGCGATCAGTTTGTTTGCTGAGAATGATGGTTTCCAGCTTCATCCATGTCCCTACAAAGGACATGAACTCATCCTTTTTTTTGGCTGCGCAGTATTCCATGGTGTATATGTGCCACATTTTCTTAATCTGGTCTATCACTGATGGAACTTGGGTTGGTTCCAAGTCTTTGCTATTGTGAACAGTGCCACAATAAGCATACGTGTGCATGTGTCTTTATAGCAGGTGGGACTGTAAACTAGTTCAACCATTGTGGAAGACAGGGTGGTGATTCCTCAAGGATCTAGGACTAGAAATACCATTTGACCCAGCCATCCCATTACTGGGTATATACCCAAAGGATTATAAATCATACAGCTTAATAATCTTATACCCTCATCTGCTTTTAAAATTCCATCTTAAAGTTTTTTCTCTTATTACATTTGAAAGCCATTTAGAATCTTGCCAATTATTTATCATCAAAGAGCATCAAGTTTGGAGAGAAATGCTTGAGTTAAACATTTTTTTCTGTAGCTTTTACCCGCCACTAGATATAAAGCAATAGATATTGTGGGAATATCCTGTTTACCCACCTAATACAAAAATTTTTAAAAAACTTTTATTTTAGGTTCAGGGTTACACACGCCGGTTTGTTATACAGGTAAACTCATGTCACAGGGGACTGTTGTACAAATTATTTTATGACCTAGGTACTAAGCCTACCCATTAGTTATTTTTTCAGTTGGATTCCACCCACTGAGCCAGTACGAAGCAGGTCCTCATCTTGCAGGAGGGCCTCAGGTCTCCCTGAATTTCTTCCAATCTTAGTTGAAGTATAATGCTTCATTTTTTCCCCCAGCAAATCCACAATGTATTTGAAAGTGCCAAGTCTATATGTATATAGTTTAACTTGACTAAATGACATAACTTTAAAGTTTAGATCCCTCTAAAGAATCTCCTGTGGGTTTTTTGGCGTACCAGACACTCTAACCACATTCCTTGAAGGGGCCCATAGAGCCTGTGTGCTTTGAGTCAGCCTGGACAGAGTGGGCCCGGGATGTTGGAGACTGACTTTAACTTAACATATTACAAAAGAGGAAGTGAGGCCTAGAGAAATTCTATGCTTCCATCTGGGTCACACAGCCAACGTGGCAGAGCTGGGTCTAGAAGCTGAGAAGAGCTTTTCTTCTCGACTAAAGCTTTTCCCACCATGACAACACCCTTACCTGAGATCTTCCAAAGTTCAGAACAAAGCCACAGCCACAGCCAAATAATAATGGTAACGATAATAAACAGCACTCTATAGCACTTACCCACTTATCAGGCACTGCTCTGAGCACTTCTCAAGTATTCACAGAATTAACCTGCCCGACAGCCGTGTGAGTGTCGCTGTTATTCCTATTGTCAAGGCAAGGTGACAGGGACAGTGCTGTTGGGATTTCGCCCACATCTGTAGCGTGAGTAAATGACAGGGCAACCTCTACTCACCTGTAGAGTGAGTAAATGACAGGCAGTCTGTCTCCAGAAACTGCTCACCTGGCAACTCCGCCCGCCGTGTGAGAGCCACTTGGAGGGTACATGAGGTCCCATGGCTGCTGTAACAGAGGACCACAGGCTTGGTGGCTTAAACAACAGAAATGGATTTTCTCACAGTCCTGGAGGCTGGAAGTGTCAGCAGCGCTGGTTCCTCCTGAGGGCTGGGAGGGAGCCTCTGTCCCTTACCTCCCGCCTTGTTCCCTGTGGTTGCTGGCCATCTTCCACCTTCCTTAGCTTGTAGAAATGTCACCTTCCTCTCTGCCTTCATCTTCACTTGGTGTTCTCCTAGTTTTTTGGGTCTTTGCTGAGATAAACATTTTCGAACGGTACAGGTTGTTTTTGCAAGATGCCTCTCAATTTGGGTCAATTTGGATTTTTCTAAAATGTTTCAGCATACTTTGATTTAGGCTACAGATTTTTGGCAAGATATAGGTAATATCATGTGATCACAGGATCACAGTTTTCATCGGTGTAAGTTGGACCCTTTGGTGAAGGTGGCATACCCTGAATTGATCCAACATAAAAGTACCTTTTTGCCTTTATAATTAATGTGTAAGCAATAGATATTGTGGGAATATCCTGTTTACCCACCTAATACAAAAATTTTTTAAAAACTTTTATTTTAGGTTCAGGGTTACACACGCCGGTTTGTTATACAGGTAAACTCATGTCACAGGGGACTGTTGTACAAATTATTTTATGACCTAGGTACTAAGCCTACCCATTAGTTATTTTTTCTGCTCCTCTCCCTCCTTCCACCCTCCACCCTCAGATAGACCCCCGTGTGTGTTGTTCCCCTCTATGTGTCCATGTGTTCTCATCATTTAGCTCCCACTTAGAAGTGAGAACAGGCGGTATTTGGTTTTCTGTTCCTGTGTTCGTTTGCTAAGGATAATGACCTCCAGCTCCATCCATGTCCTTGCAAAGGAGACGACTTTGTTCTTTTTCCACCTACTAACTTTTACATTCATTGATGAATCATTGCCTGAATCAATTACTTCTATGGTGGTTGTAAAGAGTGATTTCCTGCTTCCATTATTCTTTCCATATCTATTAATTGGCTTTCTTTTGTTAAACAAGAGACTTCCCTCCCCTTTCTTCCTTTTCTTTTTTCTTCCTTTTTTCCCCTCACAGTTTTAGTAGGGACTCAGTTTTGTTCAATACATTCTAATCTATTCCTGTCATTTTTCATTTTGACACTCAGATTGCTCCAGACATGGCCAGTTGGTGTCCCTTCAAGCTGGTGCTGGCGTCCTTCTGACATCCCCCTATTAGTTTTCGAGCACCTGGACCCATTAGGTTTTCCAGACTCACTTTGTACTCCCCTGTCTCCACCTGGAATCAGTCATTTTTCCAGGGAGCCAACCTTAAATATCATACGTTAGTCTACTTAAATATGGTAAAGGATGGTCCAGGCTTTGAAAGAGAAGATATTTTAAAATTCCATT
Organism: Macaca thibetana thibetana; assembly: GCF_024542745.1. Classification (NCBI taxonomy): domain Eukaryota; kingdom Metazoa; phylum Chordata; class Mammalia; order Primates; family Cercopithecidae; genus Macaca; species Macaca thibetana. The sequence goes on along the minus strand of NC_065580.1, from coordinate 157,247,091 downwards.
AGCACCAAATGGAATAAAATGGACTGGTTAAAGCATATATCCTAACAAGGTAATGATACAGCAGGAGCTCTGGCCTGATTGATGGTACCTTAGAGAGAGAGATTTTAGAGACTGGCTTGCCTGCAAATGTTTTCTTTTGCAGTGGAAGGGAAAGGGAGCACTTAATTTCCCTTTATCAGGTTTAATTTGCTGAATTCTTCTTAGACCAGGACTAGTGCCTTAATGACGGCAGCTGGAGGCATGGCTGCTGGGAGCGGGAGGCTCAGAGGGTGCTTGCAATGAGTCTAGCTTTATTGAACTCATTTGGAAAAGGGTAATTTGTTTCTAAATTATTCATCAAGATCCAGTGCAGCTGATGGCTGGCTGCATGTTATGTGTTTTATGTAAGTTTTATTAGCTGAAGACCTCATTGCAGCCTTGGCTGGCAGAGCTGGTGACCAGACGAGGCTGTAAGGAGAACAGCCAGGTTTCTAGAGAGCCAAGCGTTAATGGGTCTATGCCCATTCAGTCTTCTTCAGGAATCACATAAACATCCATTTTCCCCCCATTTCCTAAAAGTGCAAAGCATTTGTTTTCATTTCTGAAATGATCCCTGCAAGTCATTGAAAGAAGAATGACGTCAACTTTGGAAGCCTATCCAATCAGGGCAAGTCACAGGGTTGTATGAAGTACTTCCTGGTTTATAGTTCAAAAGGTTTCTTTAGAGAAAAGCATTCTGGGAAGACTAACCCTCATTTCAGATCTGTTTTTTAGAAATTGATTTTCTTAACTACAGAAGTGATACAAACCTCGAGCACTGCAGATGTATCCAAAACTAGAGAGTGAGGCCCTCTCACCCTGACTTGGGAGAAGCACTGTCAGAGCCATCTGCCCGTCGGGGTGCTTTTCTTTGTGCAGTTATTTGTGTGTAGGTTGTGAAATGGTTAAAATGAAGTAGTGTTTTTAGGACACACGAGCACCTTGTAGAATGTAGTGATTCTTGGTTATAACCTTACCGTGTTGAGAAATGGCAATTTTGGGCGCAGAGAAGAGTAGTAGAAGTGACAGTCCTGGGCCTTTGCCCTGGCACTGATGGTGCAACTTTGGGCAAGTCAGCAATCTTCAGGGCTCAGTTTTCTCACCTGTAAAGTGGGTAGGAGAAGAATAGAGAAGTCCTCTCTCCCGGCTGTGGGTCAGGGCCAGCAGAGGAGCCTTCTTCATAAATACACTGAGGCTCAGCTGCCTCCTGGGGGTTTTGTTTCATGGGTTTTTGTGGATTCTGGGAATTACAATTGTAAAAAACGTTCCCAAGTTACTCTCATGGGCAGCCAGGATTGGGGGCTACTGAACTGAAAAAAATCTCCAAGGTCCAACCTTCCCATCCAGCCCGATCAAGTGCTTTGTCTACACAGACTTGGACATCAGACAACCTGGGTTCCAGTCCCGGCTCACCCAATCACTAGCTGTGTGTCTTCTGGACAAGTTACTTACCCTCTCTGAGCCTCAGTTTTAGAACAGTCCTTGCCCCAGAGCACACAGGACTGGAAAGGGAGTAATTGTTATCATTCACACTATTGATTCAGAGATCTCTTGTGTCGCCTGTAGTGGGCACAGGGATGTGCTTTGCGCATGATGGTGGTAACATTTGGTATTCATATGTACTTGGCACATGGTGGTGGCGACATTTTATATTAATACATTTGGTTTCAAGAAATTCTATACCTTTTAAAACCTCTATGCATTCCTTTGAGAGCATCTGGGAAATGCTATCTTCCTTGTCTTCACAGATGGGAAAAGGACAATCTCCAAGCAGAGGTTAAAGCACATGGTAAAGTCAGTAATGAGGCCCTAACAAGCACACAGTGGTGTGAAGGAGCGTAGGGGGAAAGGCAAGCGGCGTTGACCTTGGAGCTCATCTTCGTTAGTCACTATTCAGCTCTAGTATGCTCATCCTCTCCAGCACACCCGCCATTCACCTGAGCCAGGCACACCCACACCCTCCAGGGGTTACAAGGCACAGACCAGCACCCCACTGTAGACTTTATGCAAATATGTTTATGTCACCTCTGGGCCATATTTTCCTCAGAAGGATTATTCTACATTGGAGACAACACATGGCAGGATGGAAAGATATGAGCCAGGAGCCCTGTGGCTTCCTGTTCTGGACTCCCTGTGCCATTTACTTAGTTCCTCTGTCCTGAGCATCTTGTCTGCATGAAAATTGGATTATGGATGACATCATTCCAAGAGTCTGTTTTCTGTCCACTGTCAGATTTTTGATTTGTCAGTAATATATGGCTACCATCTATTTTTCAATCTACAGTAAATGCACTCTTTTTAAAAAAAAATTAGCCCCATACTAAACAAAAATATCCATGCATGTGGGTATACTTATATATATACATACAATATATGTGTTATACATGATAAACTTGAAATGGTTATGAAAATAAGAAAGGGCTGTCTGTGTAGCCCCAGCACTAAATCATGCCTCTTGCTGACTTATACGCTACACTTTGGGCTCCACTGGATTAAAGGGAGACTTCAGTTTAAGTCTCACCTAGGCATAAAACTCCTTGGAACATTTGCCTTCCACTGGAGTGTGGTCACAACAAATAGGAAGCGAAAGAGTAAGTGATATGGTTCCTAATACCAGCTCCATTTTGGTCAGCGTTTGGGGCTTTTAACTGAATGCAGGCATCACTTTCTGAACTTTGTGGTTAAATTAAGGGACAAAAGAGTGTTTAAAGTCCCTCTGGCCCTCAGTCTCTCCCTTGACTCAGTCACCACCCCCAGCAAAATGTCCCTTCCCTTCTGTTCAACATGCACTCCCTGAAAATAAGGCAGGCTCTCTGTGCTAGATTAAGGCGGGCCGCCTCCATGCTAGATCAAGGCAGGCCATCTCCGTGCTAGATCAAGGCAGGCCGTCTCCATGCTAGATCAAGGCAGGCCATCTCCGTGCTAGATCAAGGCAGGCCGTCTCCGTGCTAGATCAAGGCAGGCCATCTCCGTGCTAGATCAAGTCAGGCCGTCTCCGTGCTAGATCAAGGCAGGCCGTCTCCGTGCTAGATTAAGGCAGGCCGTCTCCGTGCTAGATTAAGGCAGGCCGTCTCCGTGCTAGATTAGAGGAAATGTCACGTCCAGATTCAGGAAGTTTGTCACACTCATGTTTCTGTCTAGTAGGGGAAGAAAAGTCTACCGATAGGGAGTGTGTGAGTAAGTCCACAAGCATACTGTCTTGTGTCAGTGAGAATTTCAAGCCTGTCTCTTAAATCTTGAGCCAGACCTCATTGGCTAACCCCAGCCAGCTCCCTTATTAAGAAAACTTGTTATATTTGCAAACTTCAGTTCGTAAGAGTTCGTTAAATTGGAACTAGGATGACCACTGCCAACTGGAACCTGTGCGCTGTAACTTACAGCATTCTCAGAACTTTCACACACACCCCTGAACAGCCTGGTGGGAAAAGAGCCATTATTGGCAAGTGAGCAAGAGGCCAAAGGTAATGCAGCAAGAAATGCTGGTCATGAGATTTGACTGGTTCCAACCACAGGAAACCTAAAGTTCTTTCTCAGTCACAAACCTCCCACATAGTGGTCCAACCTCCAACTCAAGACTGTGAAGATCATTGATGCAACTCTGGACTTCATCATTTTATTATCACATCTGTGGGAGGGGGAGTGTGAGAGCATCCTGTCATGTCGTGGGTAGCTTGGGCAGTGTTTACATTCTGGCTGCATACAAGGGATCCCCAAAATGTGGGTCACCGACTGTCTGCCTCAGAATCATGGGGGTATCATTCGGGATATCCTGACTCTGTGTCCCCTGAGGTGGGCTTTGAATCTGCATGTGCAGTGATATTCCAGGTGATGCTTGGGATTCTGCTGTCTGTGGAGCAAGGGGATAAATGTGCTCCTCTGCAGGCGAAGGGTCTGCCTTGTGTCAGTGCTTCAACTCTGGGAAGGTGTGGAATGGGAAGGGTGTATTCTGTTCCTTCCGTCTTCACCATTTTTGGGAGAACCCTTTACAAGTCTCTGTCTATTCCAGCTCATCTTGGATGGTGGGAGAGGTGGAGATAGACAGCATTAGGAAAGTAGTTTGACTTCCTTACAATCCTACAGTTCTGCTCTGGGCATCTTACTATGGGGAGAAAGGTGATCCCTAGACCTGGTTCAGCTGCAGCTGACTGCCTGGTGCATAGACTTCTCTTCTCCATGTAGAGTCATTTAACTTTGACACAGGAATAGCCAACTACTATTGCACAGTCAATTTTCCAGGAAAATTATAAGGAGGAACATCTAAGAGCTGTTTTTGAACGCTAGTCTCTGGTTCCAAAGTGGTGGATGGCCATTGATTTCAAGGCAAACCCCATGTTCCTGTTTCAATATTTTCTAATGACTAGTATCTAATGAAATAGCATGCATTTACATTAATATACCACCCAAGCATGCAGGGTTGAGAACTGTCTCTTAATCTTTCCCTTCATCCATGCATCCACCCACCCACCCACCCACCCATGCATCCATCCATCCACCCACCCACCCACCCATCCATTCATCCATCCATCCATTCATCCTATATTAGGGTTCTCTAGAACCTAAATAGCATGCATTTACATTAAGATGCCACCCAAGCACACAGGGTTGAGTGACAGCCTTTCATTGAATAGCAATTCACAATTAAACAGATCAACTTAAATGTGTGTGGTTTGACGTCAGCGTGGTGTGCTAGGGAGAAGCGAAGGGCTAGATGAAAATTTTCTTGCAACATCAGTGTAATTCCCATACTGTCTCTTTCTGTGATGATAAAAATGTTCTACATCTGTAGTGACTGAGCACTTGAAATGTGGCTAGTGCAACTGAGGCACTGACTATTTAAAGACTCATACTTTTAATTAACTTAAATTTGAATTTGGATAATCGTGTGAAGCCACAACAGCTCTGCCTAAGACATAGTGGAAAAGAATCAAAATGGCTTTTTCCTCTGTCCTTCTCTCCCTACATCCATCTTGCTCCCTGATTGCTCTGCCTCACTTTACCCTTTTTTCCTGCTGCCTCCATGACTACTAGGTAAAATAAGAGGGAAACATACACACTAAGGAAGGTGCCTCCTGAAAAGCTATGGAAAAAGCAATTACTGTGTGAGGAATGAATTTGAGGAGTCGGGGAGTTGGATGGGGCAAGGGTGAAAGCCATGAACCTAAGTTCCTTTAGAAGTGACCCTCCCTCAAAATACCCTTGTTTCCTCTGGGCTCTGGATTCTCAACGAGTGGGGACTTGGAAGGGAGAACAAAATGTCTTTATTCCAGTCTTGTCCATTTTAGTGCTCAAAAAGTTTCCTTGATTAAATAAAGGATGTCAAACGTGACCATCACTATGCCAGCCTCAGGGGATTGTCAGCCGAGCCCTGCCTTATCTACCTTTCAGGGATATTAGAGACATTAAACAACCAACACCTGGACTGGGTTACTAAGAAGTTGTTTACTGGCAGAAATAAATATTGTGATGGAAGGTACTGTAGAGTATTGAATAATTAAACACATTGAAAGAAGCTTGACCTATGACGCCTAGCCATAGCACGCTGAATGGTTATAATATTACTAGAACACATAATGCAACTTGTAATGGGGCAGAATCTGTGATTCTAGGCAGTGCAAGTATCACTAAAATATATATTTTTCTCCTTTAGGCACCGGAGGTGGTATTAATATTCCAGGTATATTATCAAGTTTACCAGGCTTAGGTTTTTCATTGCCTACGTGGGGCAAAGTTGGACTTGGATTAGCAGGCACCATGCTTCTGACGCTGACGTGTGCTCTTACAATACGCTGCGGCTGCTGCCGCTGTTGTGGCTGCAAATGCTGCTGCCGTTTCTGCTGCAGAAGAAAAAGAGGTAACTTTTTTGTTCATTTACATTTGTACATACGTCTGAGCTTTTGGTACAAGCAGTTGAAGTTAATGAACTCATCAGCTCTTTCAAAGATAGATGAACCACAATGTCACTTTACCTCTATTAGAATGCTATTATAAAAAAGACAAAAGATAACAGGCGTTGGAGAAGCTGTGGTTGCACACTGTTGGTGGGAATGTAAATTGTTACAGCTTTTGTGGAAACACTATGGAGGTTCCTCAAAAAAATTAAAATAGAGCTATCCTATAATCCAGCAATCCCACTCCTGGGTCTATATCCAAAAGAAATGACGTCTTCATATTGGAGAGATATCTGCATTCCCATGTTCATTACATCACTGTTCACAATAGCCAAGATATGGAATCAACCTGTGTACATCCGTAGATGAATAGACAAAGAAAATGTGGTATATAGACACAATGGAACACTAGTCAGCCTTCAAAAAGAAGAAAATCCTGTCCTTTGCTACACCCTGGAGAGACCTAAAGGACATTATGCTAAGTGAAATAAGCCAGACACAGAAAGGCAAGTATTGTATGATCTCCACTATAGGTGGAATCTAAAAAAGCCAAGCTTGTAGAAATAGGAGGTAGAATGGTGGGCATTATCAGGGAGTGGGAATGGGGGTTGGGGAAATGTTGGTCGAAGGGCACGAGTTTCAATTAGACAGCAAAAATAAATTCTGTAGATCTACTGTATAGCATGGTGACTGTAATTAATTATGATGTATTGTGTACTTGAAAATTGCTAAGAGAATAGATCTTGGATATTCTCACCACAAAATAGCGATGAATATGTGAGATGATGGTTATATGAATTAGCTTGATTTAATCATTTCACAATGTGTACATAGCTCAAAATAGATTCCTTCTAGTCAGTCTATGGATCCACTGACTAAAAACATTAGCAATTTAATGACAGTTTTTTTTGTTTCGTTTTGTTTTTTTTTGTTGTTTTTGGGGGTGGGGGCACAACTGTATCAGTTGATACTATTGGTACATATTGATTGAAAATGTATCTTTGAATTAAAGAAATATGGTAATATTAATATAACAGTGTCTAGTCTGTTAAAACAGTAACACCTACTTTTGAGTTATTGTAAAAATTAAATGAGCTAGTACTTTGTACAGAGCCTGCCTGGTGCTGGCACATGGTAAGAATTGAATGAAGAGCAGCAATGATTGGTAACACAAAACATCTTTTCTTGGTATATGGAGTCTTTATAGTCTCACTAATCAAATTCAATATTCACAAAGTAATAAGTAAATACCCCTAGGTATCTGAAATATAGTAAGTACTATATAGTCTATATTTCAGGTACCTAGGAGTTATTTATTTTTCTAATAGTTAACAGTGAATTCTACTCTCCTATGCTTGGAAGTCATTTGATACTTTGGTATGGGAAAACTTAATAATAAACTTTGGGTCACAAATGCTAACGTTAGGTCTGTTAAAATAAGGGAGTCTATAAAAATTAATGGGACTCGATTTTTAGAATAAGTATCCTGATTTTTCTAATGTAATTTTGTTCTTTTCTGCAGGATTTCGTATTCAATTTCAAAGGTAAGTTTGAAACCACATCTATTTTCTGAAAAAAAAAAAATTGAACAACAACAATAATAACAACAATACATACACACAACTGTGGGAGTTTCGGATTTATATTATCCAAAATTAAGTACTGAAAGTAGACAATGCTGAAAAACACGTATGCCAATCACAAACTCATAGGGCAACATTAACTGTGGAATGAAATAGGTGGGTTGCCACTGCCTACCTTTGACTTGCTCTGGTTCACTTAGGGAAATGGAGATTTTCTTAGTGTCTGGCATTTGCAACTCTTTCCACAAGAGGACACTGTGCACCATGACTGTCATCCTGCCTGCTTTGGGTGGAGGCCAGGGCCACCAGCAGAGGTCCTGCTGGAATTTCTGGGGTAGTGGAGAGCAGTGAGCCAAGCGGATGCCTGCAAGGCACGTGAAACTGTCCAGGCAGACAAATTAGGCAGTGTTCGGTGCTCATTCAGCCACGGGGAGTGGACAGGACTGAAAAATTCCTTTCCTTCCCAGGCTGCCCAGAAGTAGCTGCAAGCACTTTTAAGGTAACTGTGTCAAGGACTTATAATAAGTAGCCAGTAACCCTTTTAAATGTCTGCAGTATTAACATAGCCATATGTGCACCAAGGGGAGGGTTTTTTAGACAGCTGTTGTTTCTTGTGGGTAATATAAGAACACATGTAGTTATCAGTATTTTATTAGAATATTTACATTTTTAAGTGCTGAGATTCTAAAACACCCTTTGGCTACATTCTGTGAATGAATGTGCACCATCACCATGTGGCAAAGGCTATCCCTTCTCCCTCTGATCCCTGGCGATCACGAAGTTTGGAGAGAGGACACCACCAAGGAGCAATCCAAAAATATTCCTCCTTTGAGGCCTGACTTAGGGCAAGGGAAGAGGAAGAAAAATGGACCCTGATAATTATTCTGGCATTTCTCTTGATTGCTACTACTGGCAGAACGGAAACCTGGACTCCTGGTTCACCGTTGTTGACTGTGCCAGCATCTTCCATTTCTGTTCTCTGGGGTCTTAGGTGATTTGAAAGCACAGCAAAGTGATCAATAGCTAGTCGGGATAATGGGTAGAGGATAACAACAACTGTAGAATAATGACACTGGGCGCATGAGAAAAGCTAGTGTATCTTGAGTGCCTGATGTACATGCCAGGTACTCACTGCTGCATGCTTTGTAGAGTTGTTTGAATGTGAACTGGGCGGACCTGACCCAGGGCTTGGGCCCTTCTCTATGCAGCCCTTAAAGTTAGGCGAGACTGCATTAAGCTCCAGAAAGACAATGGGGGTTGTCCATTGCATAATCCAATCCCACTTGCTTTCCCCTTTCACGATGTCCATGGTGCTCGCTCCAGCTGCTCAAGGATTTCTTTTGCATTAAAATAATATATATATATGTAGTTGTATGTTTATTATAGAAAAAAATCAATGCATGTTTAAATAAATATAAAGATAGGCACAAGAAATAGTTTTAAAAAAATCACCCACACTTCTATAGTTCCAAAGAAATTATTGTTAACTATGTGTGTACCTACATACATAGTTCATGTATATACGCACAGATATGCACACAAAGCATTTTGTGAAATTTGGATCATAGTAACCATTATTCCATAGCTTGCTCTTTTCACTTGGCACGTTCTGAAGATTATTTCTATTAACAAATACTTGCACACAGCATTTTTGTATTATTTGTTTGATAGTTTTAGATAGATACTTATAAGTACAGAAGAAGTATAAGATAGTTTTAGATAGATACAGATAGTACAGAAAAGTGCACAAGTTGCAGGTGTGTAGCTTGATCAGGTTTCGCAAAAAGCACAAACGCCTGGGCTTGATGGCTGAAAGTCACAGCTAGAACACCCTCAGCATCCCCAGAGTCCCCTAGACCCCTGTCAAATTGCTGCCTACCCCTCCTCCCCAAAGGTGACATTCTTCTGACATCTTTCCCACATCCCCAGAGATGAGGGGCATGTATCAATGGTGTCATTTTGTGTATACTCATTTATGTCTGCCTTCTCGAGCCTCTCACTGTGAGGCTGATCCATACCATGGCACGTGGGTGTCAGTGGTTCATTATTATGTAATATTACATTCTGGGCACATATGCAATGCATTTTTACTTTTTGCTTTAAATGGGTGTTTGAATAGTTTTCAGGTTGGGACCATTGCAAACACTAATGCTCCGGCCAGGCACGGTGGCTCACTCCCGTAGTCCCAGTGCTTTGGGAGGTCAAGGCGGTGGAGCCCTTGAGCCCAGGAGTTGGAGACCAGCCTGGACAACATGGAAAAACCCCATCTCCACAAAAAGTACAAAATTAGCTGGGTGTGTTGGTGCTTTCCTGTAGTCCCAGATACTCAGGAGGCTGACTTGGGAGGATCCTTGGAGCCCAGGAGGCAGAGGTTACAGTGAGCCGAGATCACGCCACTGCACTCCAACCTGGGTGACAGAGTGAGACCTTGTCACCAAGAAACAATAAGAACAACAAAAACAACAACTATTCTGAGTATTACGGTAGGAGTCTTTTGGTGAACATAAGTACTCATTTCTGTTTGGTTCTGACCAAACAGAATACAGCTGACCCTCTATATCTGCAGGTTCCATATCCTCTGATTCAACTAACTGTGGATCAAAAATATTTGAAAAAAAATAGTAACAGTAAAAAATAATACAAAATAAAGCAGCAGTACAGTATAACAACTATTTGCATAGCATTTACATTGTATTAGGTATTATAAAGAATCAGGAGATGACTCAAAGTGTATGGGAGGATGTGTGTAGGTTATATGCATATGCAAATCCTACACCATTTTATATCAGAGGCTTGAGCATTTGCAAATTTTGGTATCTGCAGGGGTCCTGGAATCAATCCCTAGCAAATACCAAGGGAGACCGTATCTAGTCCTAAAAGCTGGGCCAGAAGGTAGCATATCTTCAGCTTTAGACGGTGCCACATGTTTCCAAAGAAGGGGTACAGGCTTACACTCCCGCTAGCAGTGTGTGAGAGCTCTCATATGTAATAATTTTGACAGGTGCCATGGAATTCCATTTTAGAGAACTATCATCATTTATTTAAAAGTCCCCTCTGATTGGGCACTTGGTTGTCTGTGGTTTGCTTTTATAAATAGCTCACAAATCAACATTCTTTCAAGTACATATTTGTACATATCCTTGATTGTTTCCCTAGCATACGTCCTTAGAGGTCAAGTATGACTATTTTAAATTCTTTGGCTATCCATCGCCAGACTTCCTTCCAGCCTCCAAACCCTAGGAGGCTGCACCGACTTTTGCTTTATGTCAGCAGTTGGCACATCTTTTTCCATAAAGGGCTACATAGTAAATATTTTTAGTTTTGCCAGCCATATGGTCTCTGTCATAAGGACTCAACTCTGCTGTTATAACATGACTATGGCTACATGTTTAGGTAGTCGTAGACAATATGTGAGCTGATAGGTGTAACCGTGTTCCAATGAAACTTTACTTACAAAAACAAGGGGTGGGTCAGATATGGTCTGTGGGTCACATAGTTTGCTGACTCTTGCTTTATTTGGTGAATGGTTTCTGAGAGTTGAGGAGCAACTGGGGAGTGGAGTCCATGGACCATGATAAACTTTCATCTCTCCCCATAATGGGAATGTGTGAATAGGCAGACGTCTACACCTGCCACACAGTGACACAGCTATAGGTTGCCTGTGTTAAGTTCCACATGTAAGCATACTCTTGAGAGTAACCATGTGAACTACGTAGGTATCCATTGCCAATTAACGTTTGGCAATGTTAATGTCAACAATTAACATGAAGGGCCAGGCGAGGTGGCTCAAGCCTGTAATCCCAGCACTTTGGGAGGCCAAGACGGGCGGATCATGAGGTCAGGAGATCGAGACCATTCTGGCTAACACGGTGAAACCCCGTCTCTACTAAAAAAATACAAAAAACTAGCCGGGCAGGTGGCGGGCACCTGTAGTCCCAGCTACTCGGGAGGCTGAAGCAGGAGAATGGCGTGAACCCGGGAGGTGGAGCTTGCAGTGAGCTGAGATCTGGCCACCGCACTCCAGCCTGGGCGACAGAGCAAGACTCCGTCTCAAAAAAAAAAAAAAAAAAAAAAACTTTTAACATGAACATAAAATGGTCTAATTGTAGGAAATCTGAAAAAGAGAAGACAAACAAAGAAACTAAGACAGAAAGTGGAAATGAAAACTCTGGCTACAATTCAGATGCACCAAAGACCACGGGTGAGTAGACAAGAGGGGGTGGTAGAAAGACCTGGAAAAGAGAAAACCGGAAGAAGGGTTGGCTTGCTAGATACCAGCTGCACAGGGAGGACAACTTGACAATGGTGGTTATTATTTTTTGGATAAATTTTAGAAGAAATTCTAGAACTTGGAATATTCTAGGAGTAGGTTAACAGTAAAAATCCACCTATTTGTCTAATGCTTAAAATAAAGTGAGGAAGAACCCTGAAACCTTTAAAAAAAATTGTTTTTTCCCCATGCTTTCTTTTTTGTTTAAAGCCTTCTACATTAAAACATGTGGGGAGGTATTTTAATACATCGGGGGTAACTGCCTCCCAATTTCAAGTAGAATCAAGTAAGAGATCTGTTCCCCTTGAATGTAACAGGGTGTTGGGAATGCTGGAAAACCAGACCCTCTCTTGGGGAGTCTTGCTGTAGTATCTCATTTTCTTGCCATGAGACAATACAGAGTGATAATGGGATGAGGCCATCTCTAAGACAATGTCACCAGGAAGCAGCAGCAGTCGAGTTTTGAAGGCCAAACACACCCCTGCTCTGCAGGATGAATGGGACAGCTGCCCTCATAGGCTGCTGGGAACACCAAATTCCATGGGAAGGTTTTCAGCCAATCGATTCTCACTGAAGGGCCTAAACACCTTCGTTTTCCACAAAAATTGGAGCTCTATTTTCAGCAGCCCCATTTTTTTGATTTTACCATGGCTGCCTCCCGTGTGTATTCTAGATTGCATCTTTCAGATTAAAAAAAAATCCAGAGAGCATGGACTGTTTCCTTTGATAATCTGACCACAGCTTCTTGCAGGTTCCTGTTAGTGAATATTTACTCATTAGTATTTTGAGCAATTAATTATCTTGACAAAAATCATGGCCCAAATCAAACATCTCTGTCTCTTCTATCTCCATTTGTCTGGCATTTATCTTCGTTGATCAGCTATTGAAGCTTTAGATCATTTTGTCTCTGGGTGAAACTAATGTGTCGAGAAAGAAATTGATTTTGAGTTAGTTTTCCATATTTTTATTTCTTTAAGGAAATAACGTTCTAAAGGGATGGGATCTCAAGGGAATTTAAAATAAGTGTTTATGGTTAAGGATTATGCCAGGGGTACTACATAAAAGCAAATGTGTTTCTTTATAAATCAGAATTGTTAGAGCACACAGCTTGGTTTTTGCCCCTTAATGACTCTAAAATTGTTCTTTTATTGCAGAAACCGCTTCTCCCCCTCCAAAATCCTGTGAATCCAGTGATCCTGAACAAAGAAGCAGTTGCTGTGGCCCTCCTTGACAGGTGGTTTAGACCATTTCCCCCCTTTTTGGACTTTTTTGGCCATTTAAAAATTCTTACCTTGTGGTGGGTGATTCTAAAATGGTGCACGTTGTGTATTCATGATGGCGGCACATTGCCTTTCCTCCCCTCCGTATCAGTTGGTCAGCGTGGAGAGATGGGGCTGAGACATGGACTGTTTCTTGCCCTCAGTAGCAGTGGCTCCAAGATCAGGGCTGGTTCTGGGTGACAGCTCTGGGTTCACATTTTGGGAGGATGTGACTTGCTTTGGGACATATCCACCTGAGTTGGCATAAGAGTGAGCAGCATATATAATGTGCCATTTGTTCTCGTCGAGCCATGTTCTCCCAGGACTCAAGTCCCTTCTGCTCTCCTGGTTACCCGGCTCCCACGTGGTGCTCATCTGTACTTGGACCCTTGGGGTCTTTGGGCTCATGGAAGGATGTACTGGGTTTGAGGATCAGGACAGAGAAAATGTGGCTTGCTCTGCATGCAAGTTCTATGCTGATAAGCTCAAGGGTTGAAAAAATCCTGTTGGGGTTAGAATTTTAGGGGAGAGAGGAGGAGTCCTTGATGGTTAAGGAATATGGCCAGAATGGCTAAGAGGCTGGAGGTGCCATTAACCTAGATAAGGAATGTTATGGGTGGAGCAGTTTAGGGGGAAAGATCAGACATCTAATCTGGAGCTTGTAGATTCTAAGGTCTCTGTTAGATGTCCACATGGAGACACTGGAAGTGTAGTTGAATTCAGCAGTCTGCAGTTCCAGGGAGAGGCACTAGCTATACATGCTGGTTGGTTGGTTGGCAATGTTTTGACGGGAGCTGTCTTTTCACAGGGTGGTTCACTTAAACTAAACAGTCAACTGGCAGCACTGAGAACATAGTATGTTAATTTGCTGATGTAGAGTCAGCACTGGTTATCACACATGAACGAATTAGCGTTCTTTTTTTTTTTTTGAGGGGAGTCTCACTCTGTCGCCCAGGCTGGAGTGCAGTGGCACAATCTTGGCTCACTGCAAGCTCCGCCTTCCGGGTTCACGCCATTCTCCTGCCTCAGCCTGCCGAGTAGCTGGGACTACAGGCACCCACCACCACGCCGGGCTAGGTTTTTGTATTTTTTATAGAGACGGGGTTTCACCATGTTAGCCAGGATGGTCTCGATCTCCTGACCTCGTGATCCGCCTGCCTTCGTCTCTCAAAGTGCTGGGATTACAGGCGTGAGCCATGGCGCCTGGCCTAGAGTTCATTTTACATCCCAAATCATAAATTAGGTAGAATATATATAACCAATACCCCTTTCTGACCTGTACAAATGCAACTTCGAACAAGAAGTATTTCAATGAGATTCTGTGATTTTGTCCCCAATAAGTATAGATGCTATCTTCTTTTAGCTTTTGGAAAAGGTAAACTTGCAGACTGGGTTTCGGATAGCACACTGGGCCAGATGGGTTGGGTTTGTTCTGTTAGGAGCTGCTTTACCTGAGGGGACGGTGCTCAGCAGGTGCCTGTGCGGCCCCTGATCATTCTTTCTTGGCACAAGTATTTACCTGAGTTTCCAGGGAGTTCTGGGAAATAATATTCCTCCCTGCAATTGGGATTCAGCTCAATAACCTACATCTTGCAAGTGATGTGTGTTTTTCAGGCCTGGAAGGAGAAAGGGAGGGCTGATTGATGCTCAGTCATGTACTGGGAAACCTAAGATGATACTATTAATATTAGTGTCAATACAGGTAGCCAGACAACAAGACATATGAGGGGCCTGGGGTGTAAAGGAAGCTGTGCCTGAGTAACAAATCGTTAGCTCCTGGTACAAGTTCCAGCGACTTTCCTCAGGCTGGGTGTCAGGAAAATGGAGAGGTAATGTTTTTTTCCATCAGGACCACTCTCTTTGGCCCTGATGGAAATCTTTTGATGCATTTAATTTGCATATATCTTTTGATGCATTTAATTTGGAGCTGGAAGGGAAGGTGATGCAAACAGGTTTCCTTTAGAAGGACGTCTCTGAGTGAGAGGTAGCGGTGGAAGGGAGTAATTGTCGGGCTGTGAGGTGGCTGGCTGAGGGCTCTTTCCCACCCCAGCTCCAAGCACGGACAGCCAAGAGCACATTTAAGCCAACCATGATTTCCACAGCCCTTCTGTGGTTATCTTTGTCTATGAAGTGTGTTTCTATCAGACAAGCCAAAGTGTTCAGGTCTGGTGCTGTGGGGAGGGTATAAGCTGAGAGGAGATTCAGAATAGGGTCATGCCATGTAATTCTCTTTGAGATACATCTAGTATGAATGAGGAGGAAGGGGAACGTGAGGTGCATTTGGATACCCGAGTGGAGAATGACGTTTTGGAGCTCGGAGTGATGCTTCTTGATGCTCGTAGTGTTCTTTTGAACATATACAGGGAGAGAAACTTAAGAGGTTTCTGCTACTGAAACATGTGCCCAGCTAAATAATCAATTGGTGGAAAAAGAACAGTGACCCTCGAGGTGCTGAGCCCTGGGGACTGGTAACATATCCTCGTGTTTCTTATTTCCTGAAGGGTTTGTCGTCTTCTAGGGGAGCCGGGCACCTCATCAGAGAGTGCCAAGGCCCTTAAGAAACAAATCAGGACTCTAGGAAGTTGAATTATCTTTGGCTGGGCTAGAAACTGGTGAGGGTTATTAAATAACTGGATCTTTCTACTCATTGTGGGGGGACTTTAGGACAAAGTCCTAAAGAAGAGGTCTATCTTTGATTATGACCAAAGAAGGACTTTGCAGTCATGGGCCCAGGCACGGCCTCCACGTTGCCCATTTGGAGAGCCTGGATACAGGATGTACCATGGGCCATGTTTCCTGGGAGGCACTTAGAGGAGGAATGAGCAAAATGGGCCACAGGGGAAAGGCTGGGCCTGGGGACACAGCCGTTCCCTTCCATTTCCTTGGTCCAGAGAAGACATAGACCTTGTTGTGGTCAACTGGCCACTTGAGAGCTGCCAGAATGGCGAAGCCACAGCTTGTAGAAGCAGTCAAGGTGATGTTGGCACAGAGGTTCCTTTTAAGAACTTCCCCAGGCCCTGCAGCCCTGCCAGGCCTCTGTCACCAGGTTCTTGCTGTGTGGGCTGATGAGAACCTCCGAATTCTGAATTCCTTGTTCCAAGGTGTGAAAACAGTGCAACTGTGCCTTCTTTTCTCAAAACTTTCTCCATTCTGCAATAAGCCTTAGTTCCTTATAGGGCCCAGGAGAGGCAGCTGAGAGCTATTCAGAGCGCCATCTCAGTGTTCCTTTCATCCTCCTCTCCGCATGCCTCAGTATGACTCCAATTTGTCAGAGCCTCCCGCGCTGCTGCCGCATGTTTCCTGCACACAGGCCTCCCAGGCCCAGAGCTGGGGCCCAGCAGGGCTCCTGCCCGAGAAGCCGGCTTGTTAGAGTTCAGGGTTGTTGACTACAGATTGCACTATTTTGCAGACACCCCGCATGAAGCTCAGGTCCTGAAAAGCCTGTAGATTAGACTGAAAGATCTCAAGCTGTGAGCCAGCCTGACGCAAATGCTTTTCCGATCACGGTTGCTGAAGAGCTAGTTGGGTCAGATAAATGGCCTATCCATGGAGACGCGGCAGGCACAATAGCAACTAAAGCTCCTGCTTTGTCTTAATAGATCGCAGAGCAGGATAGTCGGTTTTGTGAACAGGACGGCAACTGCTGATCACATACACTTGCTCTCTGCTTACGCTGCATTCTCCTCTGCTGAAACTGGGGATCTGTTAACACTCAGCAGTTTCTGGAGGACTTAACTAATGGATGACGGCTAGTCCAGCATTTCTAGGTGCTCAATAAACAGTTACTCATTAAAGTGGGGAATACCTTCCATGCCGAGCATTACGCTGTCACAAGCAAGGTACTATAAGGTGCGTGCATGTGCAGATAGACAAAGTTCCTTTGCTTTTTTTTTTTTTTTTTTGAGATGGAGTTTTGCTCTGTCACCCAAGCTACAGAGCAGTGGCGTGATCTCGGCTCACCGCAACCTCTGCCTCCCGGGTTTAAGCGATTCTCCTGCCCCAGCCTCCCGAGTAGCTGGGATTACAGGTGCCTGCCACCTTGCCCAGCTAATTGTATTTTTAGTACAGACGGGGGTTCACCATGTTGTCTAGGCTGGGTTCGAACTCCTGACCTCAGGTGACCTGCCCACCTCAGCCTCCCAAAGTGCTGGGATTAGAGGCGTGAGACAGCGTGCCCGGCCTTTTAAAAAGTTTTTTGAGACATGGTCTTGCTTTCTTGCCCAGGCTGGATTGCAGTGGCACGATCATAGCTCATTGTAATCTTGTACTCCTGGGCTCAAGGGATCCTCCTGCCTCAGCCTCCCAAAGAACTAGAACTACAGGCACTTACTACCATGCCTAGCTAATTTTAAACATTTTTTTTTTTTTGTAGGAATGGGGGTCTCACTGTTTGCCCAGGCTGTTCTTAAACTCTTGGCCTGAAGCAATCCTCCCACATGGGCCTCCCAAAGCATTGGGATTACAAGCACGAGCCACTGCACCTGACCCCTACTTCCTTTGCTGTTAATCCCAATCGGTTATGACAAAACTGTGATTAGATCACTATAGATGAATATACCACCTAAAAATAGCATCATGTTTTGGGTCATTTAGAAAAGTTAAATAATTTCATATCAAACTGCCTTCCCACTCCTTTGTGATTGGGGACACTTTGGTTTTCTCCAGGGGTCCATTGCTTCAATACGCCCCCAGGATGGGGAAATTTGATGTGCCAGGGTTGGCCCACAGGTCGTTGATGAGGCCCTTGGGAAGTCCAGATTCATGGTCTTCACCTCTAGACATCAGGACTCAGGGAGTTGAGGAGGTGTTTAAGCAGCTCTGCTTTTTAGGTCAACTCAGTGTGGCTAGACTTAAGGGTTATTGGTTACCTTACAGCAAGAGGTGAATCAGGAGTTTTGGAAAGGGAAGAGTGGCAGGTCCCCAAGCACCAGTCTGCCTCCTCCATAACTTCACCCTGCCCGACGGGTACTCAGCGATTTCGTTTTGCTCAGCATCCTGAGGCCTTCATAATGGCCCGTGCTTACCCACCTGGAGTGGGTGCTACTGGGGTTGGTGGTACCCGTGCTCTTGCTCTCTCTGCTGGGAGTTAGCTATATTTCTGCAAGTAGAGAAGTGTCTGGACACTGAGTCTGGAGTCTAGGAAGGCACCCAGCTCAGGGTGGTGTATGGCGTTAGTTGGAACAGCAGGTTTCCAGGTTACTTGTACTGCCACCTTCAATGTGACAACCCTCCAGCTCTCTTCCCAGAGTTGTACACATCTGTGTCTATATCTCAAGGCTGCTGTGGGTCTCTGCATACGGCATCTTTGTCATGAATCACCCAGCTCAATTTTAATAACATCCAACAGTTACTAAAACAGGAAACTAGAACTTGAATATTTCAGGAAAGGACAGAATTTGCTGCTGCCCCAGCCTCCCATAACTCCTGCCCCTTTGGCATCCTTTCAGTTAAGGGCCAGCATGCCAAGAGCACACACTGCCATGGAGACGAGCAAGACAAGATGCAGTGGTGAAACCATGTTTTCAAACCCTTAGTTATCCCCTGATGCTTTCAGTGCCTGGAATCCTTAGAAAACTTCAGAAAAGTGGGGGCGTGTCTCAGGAGCAGTGTCATGGGAGACAGGCTGGGGTTGGAGTTTTGACCCACCAAAGACCAGGTGCTGTGGCCAGGAACTACAGGCACAATGGCTGACATAGGCCGGGTCCTCAGGAGGACGCTGGGTTGTAGACAATGGGAAGAGGCACCAGTTCCTAGAATTCTTGGCCCCCAGGCTGCCTGGAGCTCCCTCTTTTGCTCATCTCCATCTCTAAGCACCCTCTCCTGCCAATTTCTTCCCTGAACATGAGACTTCCTGCTCAAGAAATGGGGCAGTTCTTGTTCTTGCCACCACCTGGCAGAAATGGTGGATGTATTTCCTGAATTCTCTATTCCAGTTTTCCCAAAGAATGCTTGCTGATCATGGAGGTGCACCCGGTGCCTATAAATACCTCTGCCTTGGTACCCTGCTGGCGTAGCAGCAGCTCCCAGTACAGCTCTGTGCCAGGAACACACTGGGTACTTGTTAAAATGCACACTCTTGGGCCTCCGCCAGACTTTCTGGATCAGACTGTCTGGGAGATAGGGCCAAAGAATGAGTATTTTTATCAGATTCTCCAGGTGATCTGCTTTGAGGTGATCTGCTTTTTGTCTCAGGGTGAAAACTCCACAGACATGTATAGCATTGTTTCTAAGGGAATGTGTTCCCTGATATCTAGAAGTCTTCCTGCAACTGTGCATTGAGAATGACTTGCACCTCGTGTGCCTGCTCCACTGACCTTGCTGCAAAGCACAGAGAAGAGTTTGAGATGCTTATGGTGGTGCCATGATCAATGCCAAATGAAAGGCCTTGACACCAAATACTCCACTGTCCATGTGGCACCCTACCAGGGGCACTTATTTAAACCTTCCATATTTTAGATGGGTCCTAAAGCACATTACATTAAACATAAATGAAAAAGTAGAATCCTAGACTGTAGAGACTCAATCATGGATTAAATTGTAAGAAAGGTCAGAAGGAAAAGAAGATCGATTTTCAAAACTGGCATATACAATATGACACTTTTCTTCTCTGATTATTTCTCTGATGACTGAATCTACAGTTAGAATACGTAGTACTGACATGGTTTTCTAGACAAGAGTTTCCCTATTGGTTAAATAGAATGAATTTGGGTGTAACTGTAGCTCAAACACATCAGGGTAAAAGTAATAAGTAAAATTAGAAATTCTTACTAAAATTTGTGATCAGTTACTGGGAAAGGCATGCTTTTTTATTTTTATATGAAGCCAGGGGATTTGCAAATGTTTTGTATTTTAGTGAATATTTAAAACAAAGAATCCTCCTTTTCCTCTCTTTGTCCTGTGCCTTAACTCACTGTCAGTGTATTTTTCTGGTTGTTTTAGGAAATTCTCTGTGTCTGTCATTTTCGGAAGGTGGGCATATGAACAACTTGAGACCTGGATCAAGTCTTCCCCACAAATCACCCCCTCATTGAAACAAACAGAAATACATACTTGATAAACTTAGAAAACAGCGATGTTTGCACAACCCAGCAGTGAAAACAAAAGCAAACAATGCAGGAATCTCTAGCATATTCGCAGCAGAAGGCGCACATCTTAAAGCATTGCTGACATAGTTTCATCTGCTGTCCAGTTTTTTCTGTTATCGGGAGTCAACAAATTAAAAGCATTAACCAGAGTAATTCTAACCTCAAGACTCGCTAGCATTCCATTGCAATGTGAATAATTTATCATGCCCAGTTACATTATTTAATATGTTAAATGCAGCTTATGTGCCCTGGAACCTGAGCTGCCATTCTCAGGACTGGCAGGAAAAAGGTTTTGCACACATTTTAATAGGGCAATGTTATGAGACAGGCATTGGCGACTCTGGAGGATTAAATGGTTGGTTTGGGATTACATTTCTGAATGAGAACAGGGAAGACTATGTTTCTCCCTGATAGGGAAAGGAGACAGATGGGTGATCTATCTGGAGTCAGTTCTTCAATTTTGTCCCCCTCCTCTAAAAACAATGCGTGCTCTTTAAGAAGCTTAGAAATATTTTATATTTTCATAAAAAAATCTAGTCAGTAAAGCAAGAACTTCACAAATCCTGATTCTTGGAATTGGATTGCTCTTTAGGACCTGAACTTGGAAAACTTCTATATTGTGTGTTATCGGAAATAATGCAAGAAAGGAAGAGCTTATTTTAACATTTTTGTTCCTCTCTGTACCTTAATTTTATCTTAACAGATGAGTGAAGCTTCCTTTTCAAGTATGCATTTTACAGTGATCTCAACCCACTAAACTGACTTTTTTTCCTCCTCTGTTGCCAGGAGGCTGATCAATGTCCACTCAGACCAGCAAGTCATCCACAGGCTTCTTTTAATCTGGCCAGTCCTGAGGTCAGGAATACAATTGTAGTATAGCAAAGACTTCCCCAAGCTCCACTGAGCACTTGGCTGACAATTTACAACACGGCGATGACATCCTTCCTTTCCATCCTGAGACTGGCCTGCAGCTTTGCCAACATTACCTGAAGAGGAGATGTCAGAGTCATCAGAACTGATACTTGACAGTGAGAGAAGGAATTGATTTTTCCAGATTTCAAAGTAGAATGTGACTTTTAAGAGGTTTCAAGGTTTTTGTGAATTCCATGAAGTTACTAAGTAAAAGCTGCAAATTCATCATAATTTTTCTTAACACTCAACACTCCTACTTGTGAATCCAACAAATGGTAGATGAAAGTCTGTATTCTACCATGACTTTCAAAAGTTTTTATTATCTTAAAGCATATGAAGATGATATTTATGTATATTTAATATGTAGGGGTATTATTACATATTATTAATGAAATACAAGTATAAAAATTAGGGTCAACCAAAAATCTACAATTGACTTCAAAACTGAGCTCAGTTAAAGTAAGATTCAGTTCTAACATGGATGTGCATGTTCCTAAATATCTTATGATTGAATATTTACATGAAGACATTCATTTTTATCTGCCCCCTTATCAAACCTATTTGCATCTCCTCAAATGAAAGAGATACGGCTTATGCTTTGCAGAGGAAGGACCTCACCTACTCTGCACACCATGAAAAAACTGGAAATGGGCATTGTAGTATTTAATTTATAAAAACACCAAAAAATGTGTATTGCCTTTAACTCTTCACTATTCAGGTGGTAGTTTAAAGAATCACAGTGTTCAGGAATCAAGCCTTTTCTGAGATGGAAAACAAGAGCCTTCGGCAAAAATCCTTCCCATCTTCACAATTATCTTTGCTGACTGTACATTCGCCTCATTGAAAGTTAACATGAATGTTATTATGAAGAATAAATTGCTGCCTTTGCCAAATATTTTTCTTTTTCCATGTAGATACAGTCAGTGAATTTCACTGCTCATTCTACCCCTTCATATTTAACCTAGAGGCAAGACTGTGATTTGACCGTGCTCTGAACTGGTTGGTGCAGATTTCTATGCTGGTTATAATTAGCAACTGCTTTGAGGCCCTCAAGCTCAACCATGCTATTGCTAAAGTAGAATTTGACTTTTAAAATGTGTCAGGATTTTAGTGAATTCCTTACAGATACTTAGTAATAGATGCACATTTGTCATGGCGTTTCTCATCACTCACTCCTGCTTGCTAATCCAACAAATGGTAGAGAAGTCTTACACTACCATGATTTATAAAATACTTTTATAATCTTAAATCACATTCAGCCCTACCCTGGACTGTCCTATAAACTAACAACTAACTGAAGGGATGTATTAGTCTGTTCTCATACTGCTAACAAAAACACACCCCAGACTGAATAATTTTATAAAGAAAAAGAGGTTTAATGGACTCACAGTTACACATGACTGAGGAGGTCTCACAATCATGGTGGAAGGCAAAGGAGGAGCAAAGGTACATCTTACATGGTGGCAGGCAAGAGGGAACTGCCTTTATAAAACCATCAGATCTCATGAGACTTATTCACTATCATGAGAACAGCCCGAGGAAAACCCACCCCTATAATTCAATTTCCTCCCACTGTGTCCCTCCCACAACATGTGGGGATAATGGAAGCTACAATTCAAGATAAGATTTGGGTGGAAACACAGCCAAACCATATCAAAGGGTATTTCCTGGCACCATGTGGAGCTAGGCATGTGTTTTGATAGGCTTATGCTCATACTGTATCCATTCTGATTGGTCAGTGTCCATACAATGTCTGTTCTAATTGGGCAGTGTTCATGGCTTACTGGTTGTCATCCATTTTGAGTATCATCTCTGCTTAGAGGATCCTGAAAAAAAAAAAGGTCATCTCTTCTAGGACCATGTCCCTAATGTGAGAAAATTGGCTGCCTAGATTCTAGGGAGTAGAACTGAAATGCAAAATCTCAAAAACCCATAAATATTGCTATATCATATTCCTAAGAGTCTTTTCAAGGGAAAAAGTTGCCAATTCAACCGGTCAAAAATGAGACTCATTTATTATACTAATTTCTTTATTCCCTGTCAAAATGGTTCTGACTTTTCACTATCATTCTTGAATGGATACAAGGAGAAGAGAAAGACAAGAAGGTTCTTGAGTCTCTTTAGGCAGAGCTAGTGGGTGAATGCTATACTCTTCACTTAATAATTTATTCTCCTTAAACCACCACAGAAGTCAGATCCTAAGATAAGGCAAATGACATGTCATTTATGCCTTTTGTAACTTTTGCAGCACCTCCTATTACTGCAAGTGTTGAGTAAATATTGACATCAAACTGGTCAATATTAAGAAAGGCTACATATTAAATACAATAAATATTTTTGATTTGCTTGCTGCTATAAGAAGAATATTTTGTGGCAATTCTGAGAGTCCAAGGGGTTGCATATAAAATATAATTGAAATTTAAGTTTTGAAATCTGGAGGACAATGGTAAATAATTTCCACAGAAGTTTCTCCAACTTAGTACATGCTTGTTGAGTCACACTCAAACTATTCTTCATTTATCAGATTATGGGATTTTTTTGTGGTGTCACTTATGAATAGGTTCTTCTTACTGAATCTTACTCCAGGAGTAAGGTTTCTCAAAGGGATCCCCTGGCCAGTTTTTATTTCACATTAGGTAGATGCATTACTTGAACAGAACTATCTAGAGTTGCACTGTCCAATACTGTAGCTACACAGTGCTATTTAAATTATTTAAACTAAATATACAATTCATTTTCCCGGTTGCACTGGTCACACTGCAAGGGTTCAATAGCTACGTGTGACCAGTGGCTACGCTACTGGACAACGCACATGGTAGGTTTCCATTGTTGCAGCAAGTTCTGCAGGAATGCTCATCTAGAGATAGCTACTTGGAAATGACCTTGATGTGTCATATCATCTTCATATGCTTTATCCTTTTACATAAACACACAATCTGTGTTTTCTTCAGTGTATGTCTGTGCACTCAGCCAGTTTCTATTTAGGAATCCTACAACACCCAAGGCAGCTCTCAAGAGAAAATGGTGTTTTGCTGATGTGGTAAATTTCCATCTCACTTCTGCAATGCAGAGAGCTGTGGCAGGCTCAGGGGGGTGGGATGAGAGGAGTCAATCAAAGCAAAACTTCATGGTCAAGGTTGTTTCGTAGGAAGATGCAGCTCTCTGCTAATGAATGTCCTATGAGGGCTGCAATTTTATTTAAACAAATACCCCTTAAAGTTTTATGCCATAAAACCCTAGCCAGGGAAACCATACCTGCCCATCCCTCCCAGTCGTCTTTTACTTCGGTTGGTCTGTCAGATTCCAAGCAGGACCCATGTGATCAAGGCTCTTCCATAGTTTACTCAGGGTAGGACCTAAGTGGTGATGCCAATGCCTTGAAGACAACTGGAGAGCTTGAGAGCTTCCTCTGCTCTGTGTGGCCCTGACCTTGTAAAACTGTTAGGGACACTAAAGTTTGGTTGCATGTTCCTAAGAGTTTAATGACATAAAAGTTTAATGGATGAGGCTGGACGCAGTGGCTCATGCCTGTAATCCTAGCACTTTGGGAGGCCAAGGCAGGCGGATCGCTTGAGGCCAGGAAGTGGACACCAGACTGGGCAACATGGCGAAACCCGTCTCTACTAAAAATACAAAAAGTAGCCAACTGTGCCTGTAGTCCCAGCTACTTGGGAGGCTGAGGCACAAGAAGGTTTTGAACCTGGGAGGTGGAGGTTGCAGTGGGCCGAGATCGCACTATTGCACTCCAGCGTGGGTGACAGAGTGAGATTCCATCTCAAAAAATTTTAAACAATGGCCAATAGATGCTTCAGAGCAAACAAGAGATACCATGCCAGTACCTGAACCCCTCTGTTAAAGTGCTTGTTGATGTCTTTGGGGAAGAACACCATCTTGTGTGAAGATGAAGGATGGTCCGCTCTGTGGGACATATGAGAACTTGAAGAGTTCAGAGATGGGAGAATCAGGTGAGAGCAGGACAGGAAGCAAGCGTTCAGGGGAAGGTAATGTGAGGTGAAGGTCTTGACAGGCAGGTGGTCCAGTAAGCTGGGAGCCATGCCTATAGGCCTGAGGAGCTGTTACCATCCACTGGACCAATGGGGCAGAGAGAAGATGATGGGCCAGTGTGGAGAGTCAGAGTGACAGGGCTCCAGCCATCCATTCTCTCCTTTCAGTCTCCTGCGTGTGCCTCCCCCTGATCACACCCAACCAGAGCCAGAGGTCCTGGAGCCCATCAGTGTGGTCCATATGGGTCAGTCCCCTGGGAGGACTGTGCTGGATGCAGAAGGTGGGAAATGGATGTGGAGGGGCAGGCAGAGCATTTAGCAAGGAGAAATTGATGAATGGAGAATGTAAAGTGGATGGGAGGAGAATGAATGATCCATGTAAAGTCAGAAGGAAGGGCGTTTTGCCTGCTGGTGCTCCATTGCTTACCTTCCTTAGGGATGAGGCCATTTACTGAGAAAGGTGTAGGGGCTAAGAACTCAGCTCACTGAAAGTTTGCTGAAAGTCCTTTACATGCTGCAGATGGGTAGGAGAAAAGGCATACACATTTATTTAATGTATGTATAAGGGAGCCTTCAGAACAAAGACCCAAAGATGCAGGGGAAATTATTTTTATGCTTTGGCTTAACAAAGTATAGACTGCCATGTAAAAATGTGATTGGACGAAAAGGGTAAGACCTAATGCTGATAGACTGAGTGGGGAGATCCAGCATGACCTGTCTGCCTAGATTCTTCTTGGCCTCTCGGAGTATCATTCCTTCCTGCTGGGCGTGGGGCAGGACTCACTCTGGAATGGGAGTCTTGTGACCTGCAGTCAAGCAAGATAGGTCAGATAATTTCCTCATGGCCAGTTTTTATGTAGAATATGTTTAAGTGTTATGGCTGGCTTTAGAGAAAAGGAGTTCTGGTTTCTATGGCCTGCCTTGGGAAAGAGGGATTATTGTTTCAGCTCGCCTTGGGAAAGAATGAGACTGAGAGACAAGAGGGCAGGAAAAGGTCAAATAAAAACTTCTGCTTCTGAGGCCTTCACTTTGGGGTATTGTTTTCTGAGCCCCAACAGAGCATCACTGGGAGGAAAGGAATTTGGCTGCATTGAACTTGAGTAGCTCCCATCTTTGTTGCCTACTTCCATCTTAGTAGAAAAAGGGAATTGGATGGCAGGCCCTTGAAGTCCCTTCTGGCACTTATCTTCATAGAGATATTCACACACACACACACACACACACACACACTCATCCTCACCTGACATGACCCAGCTGTTAGGACCGAGGCTGCGCTGTCTGAATGCGTGCAAGCTTCCCTTGTCCCTGCCGCATTGGGAGGGAACTGTGTTTTTGCGGACGGTAAATATTTAATTCTCGCCTAGCACAGTGTGTAAATCATGCCACAGGTGGTGATAGCCTCAGGGAAAACCCGCTTTCCAACATTTATGAAGCACATGCTCCGACTTCAAGCACAGACCTTTACAAAATGCAGAGTGTGGGGAAGCAGGCTGGGTCCCCGGCTGAAAGCAACCAGAAAATTGTCATTCTTCTTTTCTTGGGGAAGCCATGTCATTTATAAAAATACAATGGGATTCTGATCCTGAGGACTGGTGGGAAGATTTGTGAGAATTATTGCCCCGTCAATGTTTTCAGACATTCGTGCTCTGCCTCCTAAGAATACTGGGTTGACGCAGTGGAAAATTGATAAGGTTCCAGGAAACTCTATGGGGAAATGTAGTACAGAATGCATTGATTCTATTTCTCTTCAGAAACCTTAAGGATGTATGCACAGGGAAGTGCATTTTGGAACAGGAATGTTTACCCAAAGCCTGTACCATCATTTTGCCTTGGAAGTAAATCACTTGTCTTTGGTTTTACAAGCTCACTGGTGGAAGGAACTTGCCTTGAGTCTCAAATGAGACTTTGGGCTTTTGAGTTAATGCTGGAATGAGTTTAGACTTTGGGGACAATTGAAAAGGGATGACTGTGCTTTGCAGTGTAAGGACATAAGCTTTTTGGGGGCCAGGGGTGTAATGATATGATCTGGATGTTTGCCTTCCTGACACTCATGTTGAAATGTAATCCCCAGTAGTGGAGGTGGGTTTAGTGGGAGGTGTTTGGGCCATGGGGGTGGATCCCTCATGAATGGCTTGGTGCCTTTCTTGTGGTAATTCTTGAGTGAGTTCTTGCTCTGAGTTTATGTGAGATCTGGTTGTTTAAAAGTGTGTGGCACCTCCCTCCCCACCTTGCTCTCTTTTTTACCATGTGGTGCACTGGCTGTCCCTTCACTTTCTGCCATTATTGTAAGCTTCCTCAGGCCTCACAAGAAACTGAAAAGATGCTGGTGTCATGCTTGTACAGCCTGCAGAAGTGTGAGTCAAAATAGGCCTCTTTTCTTTATAAACCTGAGGCTTTTCTTTATAAGCCTCAGGTATTTCTGTATAGCAATGCAAGAATACCCTAACACAGCTCTCGCCATGCCAGCAGCAGGTGATGGAAGAATATGTCCACCCTCTTAGCTTCTCCCAGTTGCATGGCATGTGTGCCTGTGTATTTGTGTGCATATGTGTGTATATGTGCATGTTTGGGTGTGTTCTGGTTGTGTTCGTGTGTGGATATGTTGTGTCTGTGTATGTATGCTGTTGTGTGTGTGTGTATGCATGCATGTATATATATGGTGTGTGGTGTGTCTGCGTATGTGTCTCTGTGTATGATGTACATTGTATAAATGTGCGTGTGTGTGTGTGTAAATATATGGTATGTGTGGCTGAGTGTGTCTGTGTATGTGTGTATATGATACATAGTGTATATATGTGTGAATGTACATGTATATGGTGTGTCTATATGATTTGTCTATGCATGTGTCTGTATGTGTGTTTGTCTCTGTGTGCATATGTGGTCTGTATATGTGTGTTTTTGGGGATTTGTGTGTTTGCATGTGTGTGTCTGTGTGTGAAAAGCAAGGAAAGGAGAGAGACATTTGCTTTGTGTCTGCCACAGGGGTCAGCAAACTATAGCCCACAAGCCAAGTACAGCCTGCTGCTTATTTTTATATGGTCTGCAAACTAAGAATCATTTTTACATTTTCAAGTGGTTGACAAAAAAATCAAAAGAAGAATTATATTTCATGATGTGAAAATTATATGAGGTCCGAATTTCAGTGTCTCACAAGTCAAGTGTACGGGAAGGTGACCAGTGCTCATTCACACATAGTCTGTGGCTTCTGTCATGTGACAGTGGCAGAGTTGGGTGGTTGTGATAGCAACTGTGTGGCCTATGAAGCCTAAAAATGGACTACCTGGCCCTTTGCAGAAAATGTGTGCCAGCCCCTGGGAACTTTTTCATGGTTTGTCTCGTTTAATCAAATATCCCCAGAGACATTGATGTAATTGATAAGCTTGCTTATCTGAGACAATTTGTTATTATAATTATTTCACCGTATATAAAAATATAAAATATGTTGGTCATACGTGTAAGGTACTCTGAATTTTCCATGAATACAATACCTCAAATATCAAGGGAAGGCAAGGGAAGGCTAAATACCTTGAATATCAAGGGAAGGCTAAATATCAAAGGGAGGCATTCTATGAATGCTATACCTCGAATATCAAGGGAAGGAATATCAAGGGAAGGTTAGCTTTGTTAGGAACTTCAAGAATTGTTTGCAATTTTAGAAAACATATCACCAATAACACTGCCACTTGTAGTCTTGAGTTGACAATAGAACACACATACACCCATTTAATTTATAACTGTTGCATTTCTTGTGATTCCAAGTATAGATTTGACAACTTCATATGTCTACTGGTGTAGTCCTATTGAACATTGCATTTGCTAGATCATAAACAACTTTCCTTTTACGTCAGCTTTATATAACATATAGTGAATCACGTTGGAGTTTTTTGTCTAGAAGTTTAGGTATAGAGGTAAGTTCCCTAATCAATTAATTTCAGAATGGTAAAATAAGCATTGCAAAATAATTGTTATTCAAAATTAGGCTGCATTGGAAAGCACTGGAGTCTTTAGACTATCTGAATGTGAATATCCTTTTAGCTTTAAAACATGTCTGCCTTTTCCCCATTCCACAATGCCACATTTGATTTCTAAAGGAGGTTTGGCAAAGGGAAAAGAGAGAAAACCCAAAATTAGCATGTTCAGGTATCGATATCTTCTTCCATCTGTTCTTCTTAACTGAATATTTGCATAGTTATTGAAAACTTTTAGAGCAATGGAGGAGCACCAGTGACTTCAAAGCTTCTTGGGGATTGTGTTGTGCTTGACATTGTCTTGTTTGCAAAACAGATTCTTCCAGGTGCTGAATTTAGCATTTACATGCAACAAAACTTGCCGTTTAACATGAGATATGGGTTCTGTGTCTGCCTAGGATATAGGAAACTGGAAAGAATGTCATTCCGACTTTAAGGCGAAAAAGCCAGATTAACTACCAAATCATGGCTTTTCTTGAACCCATCAGGGAGCCAGAGAGCTAAGATCATGGGGCAATCAAGTAGCTGGCCATCCCAGGAAGGAGAGTCTCTCCCCCAAGAAAAGGCAGTGCACAAGCACTGAAGCAGAACACAGGAGGGAAGCAACTGTCCCATATAAGGGTTTGGAAGAAACCAGCCAAAGTTTGAACAACTTGCTAAGGCCTAGTGGGACTAGTAGAACAACAGAGAAACCCTGGGGGTAGCAGCCACAGGGGTTCACGCTCACTCACAGACTCTTCTGTAGACTTCCACCAGTGACCCCTCAGAAAGATCGCGGAGGGGAGCAGGAGAGAGCTGCTTTGGTAGTGCAGGTCTATAGGGCATGATTGGCACCACTGAAGGGGTAGGGGGCCTGGGTGGCAGGGAGGAGGGGGAGAAGCAGAAAACCCCCCCCTTCTGCCTGGTGCTTCCCTCATCACAAAAGCCTTCAGCTGTTGACAGAGGAGGCGGTGGAATTTGTAGCCTCCAAGGCACAGAAACAGACCCATTGCTGCTGAGGGAAGGATAGAAGACAAAGCCTCTACTCTGGGGCAGAAAAGGCCCTAGGCTAGTGTATTAGTCTGTTTTGTGCTGCTATAAGGGAATACCTGGGGCTGGGTAATTTATAAAGAAAGAGGTTTATTTGGCTCATGATTCTGCAGCTGTACAAAAAACATGATGCTGGCATCTGCTTGGTTTCTGGTGAGGCCTCAGGGAGCTGCTACTCATGGCGGAGGGTGGAGGGAGAACAGAAAGTCATATGGAAAGAGAGGGAATGAGAGAGGGTAGGGAGGTCTCAGACTCTAACAATCAGATCTCATGTGAACCCACCCATTATCATTACCATGAGGATGGCAACAAGACATTCATGAAAGACCTGCCCCCATCGCCCAAACACCTCCCACTAGGCCCATCTCCAACACTGGGGATCAAATTTCAACATGAGATTCGGAGAGGACTAAAATTCCAGACGATATCAGCCAGAATACTATTCCATCAGCACTAGGATCTCCTATCCCTAGGGGAGGGTAGGAAGGCTCACAGCAGCTAGAAAGCAGAGCTTGGCTTTCATGGGAAGGAGGGTCGGGGATACTTAGAAGGCTGCTGGAGGGTGCCAGGATATTCCACCCTAAAATATATCTCTTCAGCATATGGATTATTTTGAGCTAAAGGCCACTGACAACCAGCAGATGCAGAAAAAGCTCTAAAAATAGGGCAAAGTTTTCTTTATGTAAAAGAAATTTGCATTTAGAAAGGAAATTTCCATTTGGAAATGTGTCTCCTTCTCCCATACCAGGAAGAGGAGGACTCTTAACTTTTATCAATGGAGAAGACACAGACTAAAATTTGCGTAGCAAATCTAACTAAATAACCTTTGTTTACTTTCTCTGGTCCAATTCCCGTAACTTGCCACCTTTGGTTCCCACTCCCCAGATTCCCCTAACCCCCCTTCCTTTGTTTAACCTAATGTGGTATATAAGCCTCAATCATCTGGCACCTCCCTGAGGTAGATTTTTTTTTTTCTTTGTGAACTCCCAAGCATTTTACATAATTAAAACTGTTTTTTTTTTCTCTTGCTAATCTGTCTTTTATCAGTTTGATTTCTTGACCCCAGCCACTGAACCTAGGAGAGCAGAGGGCAAAACATTTTCCTTCCTTATGCTGTATTCTTAAGCCCCAAACACACAAGGACTATCTAAGACTGATGCAAGCCTAGGGCAACAGAGATCTGCTTGCAACCTACCATCAGCCTTGCAAACACTGAGTGACAAACAGCAGCATCTACTGATGGTGAAGGACACAGCTTGAAGAAACATCCTCTGTGAGGCTGGCACATAGGATTGTGCAAAAGCCGAGGGTGGAGTAGGATCGGTGAGAAAAACCTCCGAGCACTAAAGCCCTCATCCTAAGCCAACGCATTGTTAATGGGATGCAAAAGCTTTGGCACAGGGATGGTAACTGTATGAGTTTGCTAGGGCTGCTGTAACAAAGTGTCACAGACTATAGGAGCTGAAAACACAGAGATCTATTTTCTCGTAGTTCTAGAGGCTGGAAGTCTGAGATCAAGGAGTCAGCAGGGTTGATTCATTTGAGGCCTCTCTCCTTGGCTTACAGATGGTCATCTTCTCCCTGTGGCCTCACATAGCCTTTTTGTGTGGTGTGTATGCATCCCTGTCCTCTTTAATAAAGACATTAGTCAGATTGGATTGGGCCTTAATTATGATTTCATTTAAACTGAATTACCTCTTTAAAGACCCTATGTCCAAATACAGTCACATTGTGGGTTAGGGCTTCAACATAGAAATTTTGGGAGAGGGGACACGATTCAGTCCATAATAGTAACCATAGCTAAAACAAAAACCCAAAGCAGTTCAATCCTAACTAGATTTACTCAACACCACTTCTTGTCTTAAAAAAAATCACCTATCACTGTATTTTCCCTATTGCTGCATAGTCTTCATGGCTGCCATTTTTGATGGCTGCCAATGGTTTCTTTGAGTGCATTTCTTGTTCTTTACTTATGCCTTAGGTTTGTTCCATTTTTTTTCCTGTAAGGAAAAATCATTATGCACATCGTTTCCTATAGTTTGGAATAGTCTCTTAAGACAGGTTCTGAAAAGAGAAATTATTGCACCAAAGGTCATGACTCCTGTCATGGGCTGAATTGTGTCCCTCCAAAATTCATATATTGAAGCCCTAGGTCCCAGTGAGATGGTATTGGAGATGGGGCCTTTGGGAGGTAATTAGGGTTAAGTGAGTCCACAAGGGTGGGGCCTTAAACCAATGGAACTGGTGACTTTATAAGAGGAGGTGGAGACACCCAAAAGCTCTCTGTCTCCAGCTGCCATGTGAGTACACAGCAAGAAGATGGCTGTCTGTGAGTCAAGAAAAGAGCCCTCACCAGAAATGGAATTTGCTGGCATTTTGCTCTTAAACTTCTAGTTTCCAAAACGGTGAAAAAATAAACTTCTTTGTTTAAGCCACCCAGTCTGCAGTATTCTGTGTGAGTCCAAGCAAACAAATGCAACCCCTTTTATATGCATTACTTCTCAAAAAATGTATCAACCTGCCCTTGCCTATATTGACAGCCATCTGCCTTTTTTTTGACTGTTTATATAAACTTCTTTGTGTTAATCCCTTCTAAATTAAGTTTTCTGTCATCTGTAAATGACAATTCACATGCACTTCCTCATGAAAATAATTTACAAAGCTATATGTCAGATTCTAGCACTAATATCCAATAATTCAAAATCATACATTTTGTATCTTTAAGCCCATCAATAGCAAAGTAGTCCTTCTGATTCTGATATTTCTCTTTTTCTCTCTATTTCTTGGATAATCTTGTTGGTGTTCAAGGAAACACACACATAATAAAAATCATCTCCCTCCAAAAAACTCAAACAAACCCCAAACCCCAAATAAAAAAATCCTAAAGTCATACAAATTCATTCCTAACCCCTATAGGTATTTTAACATAAATATTTTTCTAAAGTATATTTATATGTATCTTAACACACAAAAAGTGTTAGTTAAATCCTTGTTGCTATGAAGTAATTTGTGTTAGTTTAAAAAATGGAGAGGAAAAGTTAAATGAAACATTTTTCTTTCATGTGAGTCAGCAAATACCATGAGTGAAAATTACACAGAAATTAAAAATGAATAGCCAAGGAGAGATTTACCATAGTTGAAAGATTTGACTTCTAAGATAAACCATGACTCTCGCTAGAAAATGGCCTCTCTGAGACTCCAGAAGGATCATGTCAATGGAAGGCCAAATTTTGTTCAGAACATTTATTTTATTATCTTTGATAGAAGCTACTTCAAAGTCAGGCAATAAACATTTATTAATCTCCAAGGTTTCTTAGGACATAAAGAATAAAGTGCTATCCTTATAGAATTTTCAAGTTATTGGTTTTGTCAAAGTGTTGTTTTAAGGTTGAATGATGATTGCAGTTTTCCCTGTGGACTTGCATTTGAGTTCTCACATGAGCTAATACTCTCTGAAAGAGAAAAATTTCTTTGCTTCTCAGGTCTATTTACTTTATATTTCTTCTCTATTTACTTTATATTTCTTGCAGCCAATGTACAGGTCAGGACTTTTTGAGGTATTAGTGAAATTTTCAGATGATCCAAAATTGTCACTGTCTTAGTTTGTTTTATGCTGCTATAACAGAATACCTGAGAATAGATAAGTTAGAAAGAACAGAAATTTATTTAGCTTATAGTTTTAAGGGCTGCAAAGTCCAAGAGCATAGTGCTGGCATCTGGTGAGGGCCTTTGTGCTGTGTCATCTCCTGGTGAAGGTGGAAGGAAAAGAGAGAAGGAGACAAAGCAAGAAAGCATGCTTGTGAGAGAGAGAGAGAGAGAGAGAGAGAGAGAGAGAGAGAGAGAGAGGAGGGGAGGGGAGGGGAGAGAAGAGAAGGGAAGGGAAAGGAAGGGAAGGGAAGGGAAGGGAAAGGAAAGGAAAGGAAGGGAAGGGAAGACAACTGAACTCATCCTTTTGTCAGGAACCTGCTCATGTGATAATACACTCCTGTGATATAATGGAATGAATCCACCTATGACAACAGAGCCCTCATGACCTAATCATCTTTTAAAGGTCTCACCTGTCAATGCTATTGCATTGGAGATTAAATTTCCAATATATGAACTTTTCAAACCATAGCAGTTACTTGGGATTAAAATCGACTCTTAAATTCAGTTTCCTTATCATTCAATTTCCTGACTAAACATGTGACCCAGTAGTAGCAAAACTGATAGAGAGGAGGATTTGTTTGAGTCTCCTCCCCCATCAAATAAGGTGATTCCAGAAAGCAGGAGTTAGAGAGTAGGGAGATTGACAGAGGGTTTGACAAATGAGGGTACCCTCATATGTTATCAATATAATACATAAAGCCAATAGGGGATGCTGCTGTAGTTGTTGAGGGTTCAAGCCCAGTGGAGCCCCTGTGAGGAGCATGGGATACCTCCCAGAAAGGTCTGCTTGAAGGACAGGAGGGTGCAGCACTTATTCATCTGTTCCCATTCCCATTGGTTGGGGATATTAATCTCCTCCTCCCTCCCTCCCAACTACGGAGAAGACCCCAGAGCAGGCAAGAGAGAAAGACCCAAGGTGGCCATCTGAGGTACGATGCTGCAAAATGCAAGATGGGTGATATGGTTTGGCTGTATCCCCACCCAAATCTCATCTTGAATTTTAGTTCCCATAATTCCCACATGTCATGGGAAAGACCCAGTGGGTGGCAATTGAATCACGGGGGAGAGTCTCTCCCATGCTGTTCTCATGATAGTGAATAAGTCTCATGAGATCTGATGGTTTTATAAATGGGAATTCCTCCTGCAAAAGCTCTCTTGCCTGTCACCATGTAAGAAGTCCCTTTGCTCTTCCTTTGTCTTCTGCCATGATTATGTAGAACTGAGTCAATTAACCTTCTTTCCTTTATAAATTACCTAGTCTTGGGTATGTTTTTATTAGCAAGCTGAGAACAGACTAATATAATGGGTTTGAGCTCACCCAAAACTCTTCATCCTATCTGGAGGCAGTGGGTCAAAGAGATGGGACTTGGAACACCAAAGGCATCTACTTCAGGAAATTTTGCCTCTTTTCCCTTTTTCTATTTGACTTCAGAATCAAATAAGCAAATATCAGGGGAAGAGTAGAAGCAGAGGATTTTAAAAAATCCCAGATTTGAATACTACAACTTCTGGCATCAAGAACTGACTTTTTAAGTCTTTCTGTTTTATTGGCAAACTGCTGAGAAATTGTACCATACTTGCAACTACTCTTTGATTATGATAATTGTAAGGAAACAAACAAATAAATCTGGGGGTATTAATGAACATTCTTCTGTTGTTCTTGATATGCAACTGGTTCTTCTTGTACAGATCTGTAGGATAGCTAGACTTAAAATTAGTGCATGTGACATGCTTTAAACATATTTGCTTTTTCAGGGAAAATGTGGGATAGCAGCCTGCAAAAATGCAAAATTTAGGTATATTCTCTGGAAAATGCACAACCCTAACCTTCCAAGACATGGACAAATTGTAGTAAGAGCATTGACTATGGTCAGCCATGTTTAAGGATAACGCCAGAATACTCTTGACTTTTTATTCCATCATTAAGATAAAAATAATAACATGTGTCTGAGCGTGACGCTACATAAAATCAAGCTGTGATTTATGCCTTCTTAAAAGCTTAAAGTACTGAACGGATTACTGAGGTTAGAAATGAAATAATGTAGAGTCAACCAGGTGAACGCTTAAATGAATGTTTTAAAAAGCAGGCTGTTAACATCATTACCAAGTAGCAAGGTAGTTAGTATTGTTACGAGATTTCATGTTTCCTTTGGGGAGGGTGGGCTGGGAGATTTTCCCATCATTTTCACATAGTGGTAAGGTTTTTTTTGGAATAAATGGATTTCAAAGACTGCCTAAATTTAGGATGAGATAATAAGAGAGGAGATTGGAGATGAGTAGACTGGGATTCCAAAGATGACTTGAAGATGAAACTGTGGTCAGCAGTGTACTTAGTACATTTTCCAGAGAAGAACAGATACTTTAGGCATTTCCAGAAAAGAATACATACTTTAGGCAATCTAGCAAAAGTTGTTGCTGTTAATAACACTGAATTAATGGATAAAGAGAGATGTAGATGTGTAAAATGAAGAAGCCCAGTGAAGGTTGAAGAAATACATGGAGGTAATGGATTTTGTCCTTCACTATGAGGGGAAAGATGTTGGAGAGATCCAAGGGGAAAGAAGTGATAGGAAGAGGAAGAGGAGGTCAGGGTATAGCCCAAGAGAAGCCAAGCAGCAGACACATGATCTAGTGAGAAACAGGCTTTAATGAAAAGCAGGGATGAACCAGAATCAAGAACATGGAAAATATTATTAAGGACCTATGCTAGGGCAAGGTCTTTGATAATTCATGGGTGATGGGTTACTGAGAATCTCCTGAGGAATTGAGTGGTTTTGAGTGGCCAGATTCTCCTCAGAGCACTTTTACCATAAATCATCTTCCATTGTGTAACTGAAGTCCCAGTTTCACTTCCCATTCTTTGGTTGTTAAGTCCACTCATTGATGACTTGAGGAGAGTCTGCATGGAAGCAGCTCTCCAGACAAGAATCTCTTCCGTGCTGCCAAGTGCATAGCTAGGGATTTCTCCTAGAAAGTCTGCCGATCTCTGGCACACCTCTCATGGAAGCATTTAAGGTAAGGGACACACAGGGCACAGTAATCCTTGCAAGACTTCTCCTTCCCCAGCCTCTCTACCTGTCTGAGGATATCATTAGGGCTACTTATCCACTGTCTCCTAAAAGACCATGAGAAATAATCTCATCACTCTGTATGTCTCAGTCTCCACCAGAATGTCAAGGCTTTGAGAAGACCCTTTCCCCCCAACCTGACTTGTGCCCTCAGGAGGTTCTTCATATTCCTTAAGAGGACTCAATCTTCCAGCCCTTCCTTACCAAGCAGATACTTCCACTGTGCCCTCTGGAATCAGCACTATCATCAGCAAAAACCCCTGTACTTCCAGTCTTTTCTCAGAAAGTTCTCTTCTCTGAGATCTGCTGTCTCCTGAGGACCCTGCTTTCTCCTGTAGTCTTCTTGAATGGTGGTTATTTCCTCTCCCATTCTGCATGGAGTACAGAGTTGGGAAGTATGGCAGGCTTTCTTTCTGATTTGCATGATCTCTTCTTGATCATTTTCTTCCCCCTTTCCTGAAAAATTCTGGTCCTTTGAGGTAACTGCCATCACCATATGAATTAGTCTGGGTTCTCCAGAGAAACAGAACAAATAGGCTATCTATCTACCTACCTATTTATCTATCTATCTATCTATTTATCTATCTATCTATCTATCTATCTATCTATCTATCTATCTTCTAGCAAGTGATTTACTGTAATAAATTAGCTCATGCTATTATGGAGGCTGAGTTCAAGATCTGTGGTCAGCAAGCTGCAGAGAGTTAATGGTATAGTTCCTGCCCATCTTGGAAGGCCTGGGAACCAGGAGAGCCAATAGTGTAAGTTTTAGGCCAAGTCCAAGGGCATGACAACCAGGAGAGCTGATGATATAATTTTTAATCTGAGTTCAAGTTCAAAGGAAGGAGAAGACCAACGTCTCAGTTCAAAGACAGTCAGGCAGAGAAAGAATTCCTTCTTACTCAGCCTTTGGTTCTATTCATACCTTCAATGGATTGGATGAGGCCCACTCACATTAGGAAGGATTATCTGCTTGACTCAGTCTACTAATTCAAGTGTTAATCTCATGCAGAAACACCTTCACACAGACACCTGAAATAGTATGCATTATTGTTTGGATAAGTGGAGTATTGGAACAATGGCTAAAATGAGAATAGAGAAGACAAATTTAATCAAATATCTGGTCACCGTGTGGCCCAGTCAAAATGACACATTAAAATTAACCATCACTCCGCACTTGTCACAGGCCTCAGCTCATCTTCTGGTTACTTCTCCTTGCTTACTAAAGGTTATTAACATTCATGTCATTCTTACTAGCTAGGGAACAATAGAGAAAATATTTCTGTGTTCCTGGAGTTAGAATTTTCTGGGCAAATTTTATTAAAATCTGGGACCTGGGCTAAAAAAATATGGCTTGAAAGCTAAAGAATGATTGGATACTGAGAGACTTTCCAGAGAGATTTATCCTCCCAAAGGTATGTGTTTACATTTCAAGGGGGATGAGACCTGGGACCGTGGGCGTATTCCTGGGATCCAAATCTGGAGACACTAGTCTTCTCTACCTTTTAGAGACATTTATTTATATTCTGAAGTGTAAAATCTCTGGGTATTTTCTAAAGAGAATTTATTTAACTAGGGAGATTATTTCTTTTTCTCAGAGCAGAGGAGGGCTACTGTCTAAGTCAGCCTCAGTAACTACTCAGGTTTATGATGTCATTGCAGACCATGGTATACAGAGGGTGATGTCTGATCTGGCTTTCATTGCACCACCTTAGAGGTAAGAATGAGGCAAGGAGGGAAGAGTATGGTTATTATAAGTAAGAATTATTAATCTGCTTTTGCTCCAGAACTCATGTCTTTTCAACTTAATATGAACAAATACAAACATTAAACACTTCACTTTGTCCTCAAAACTGCTCCTAGCATTTTCCTAGCATTTTTGGTGATTCAACATTCAAGTCAAACCACCACACTTGGGTTCCTCAGTTTCTTCATTTCCTCATTGTTGCATGCATAAGTTTTTCTCTGCTCTATCTCAGCCACATCCTACCCCTTTGGTTATTCCTTAGACCTCCACAATTTTAATTATAAGCATTTTCCTCCAAGATATCCCTCATTTCTTTACTTATCTTAGTCATTCTCTTCCAACAACACTTCATCTGTTTTGGGAACGCCAACGAACCTGATTTCTTTTTCACTGGTCATTACCCCTATGTCTGCTCTTTCTTTTATTGCTTTTTATTGACCCCATTTAGAGTTTACAGAGTCCTTAAATATAATCACTACTTTGCAAACATCCTCAGCTCTTTTGCTCCTCTTGACTTTGCTTGGCAAAACTCAGCCTTGGCTAAAACTTCTGGCCATTTCACACCTGCATCCAAGTAACTGAAGGTGACTAGAAACAATTGCTACCAGCATGGACTGGTTCCACTTTGAATTCATAGCACAACCTCCTGTAGCTCCTCAGCACTGCCTGACTAACCTATTGCTTTCTCTTGTCAATTTTTTTTCCACACCCAGAAACAACTATTTCATACTTTCTTATCTCCCCTCAAAATGCCAATATCCTTCTGTATCAGTCAGTTTTTGCTGTGGAACAGGCAAGGACACAATCCCAGTGGCATACAGTGGGAAGAATTTGTAATCATTCTCACAGGTTTGTGCGTCAGCTGGGGCTCCTTGTTTCATGTGTCTGTCATTATTTTGGTACTGCCTGCTTGCCAAGGGCATATTGTTCTCATGCCAGTGGCAAAAGCCCTCTGTTCACTTCATATTTACTCAAATTTCATTGGCCAAACTAAGTCACAAGGCTAAGTCCCATGTCAATGAGGTGGGAAAGTATATTCTTCAGATGGAGATGGCAGGGAAAGGGAGCGAATATTTGCTGAATAATAATCGCTCCCAATTGATGACCTTGCTTTATTTCATTGAGCAATCACCAGAGAACTACCTTATGTTTTCCCCACCAAATCTGCTAACCCAACAGCATTTGTCTGTCTCATGCATTCTGCCTTTGCTCCTCTGATATACGGCCTGCTGTGTCTAAGCCCAACCCATGCAATTGTGCCTTGGATACCATTGCTTCCGTCTATACAGGTGGCTTCCTTGGGTCATCCCTTTTCCCTTCTCTCATGGAAATATGCTGTATGATCTCCCATACCAAAATATTGTTCTTTGACTTCTCATCTGCTTCTAGTCACGAACTTAATTTGCTGATCTTTACAGCAAAACCTTCAAAAGAGTTACTTGCCCCAAATGAGTTTGCACTCTCTCATCTGCCAGGCTCCCTTCTTTCTATTCCTATGAAGGATTAATTCTCCACATTGCAATTACTTTTGTCAAAGTTGTCATTCACCTCCATCTTGTCAAATCCAAGGCACAATTTCTGGTCCTCATCTTGTGTGATGCACCAGCAACATTTGATGTACTTGATCACTTCCTTCTTGAAATCTCATTTGGTGTCTATAAACCTTGATTCTC
Source organism: Macaca thibetana thibetana (assembly GCF_024542745.1). Lineage (NCBI taxonomy): Eukaryota > Metazoa > Chordata > Mammalia > Primates > Cercopithecidae > Macaca > Macaca thibetana. The sequence continues at coordinate 157,206,939 of NC_065580.1, read as the reverse complement.
CCCATCCCATATCACTAGCTTCTCTTTTTATGCTTTTTCTTTTTAGGATTGTCCTCTTCTTGTGACCTCTGAATATTGGTTGAGACTAAGAGTCATTCTGGACTCAGTTTTTTGTTCTCTTCTCTTCTTTATCTACAATTCCTCCCTAGGTGGTTTCACTGTCTCATGGCACTAAAAACCATAAATATGATGATAGTTTCATGTTTTTTCTTTATCTTTGACCTCCTCACTAAACTCAATATTTGTCATCCAATTTGCTATTTGGCATCTCATGTGGATATTGAATGGACACCTCGGGATACATAGGAATATCAGATTTCTTCCCAAACTCACTGCCCCTCAAATCAGTATTTGGTGCTGCTAGAAGTCAGGCTACCTGGCTTTGGTTCTCTTCTTTACATATTTCATTCATTGTCTTGTTGGCAATATCCTTAAAATACATCTGGAATTCATCTATTTGTCATCCCTTCTGTGGTAGGCAGAATAATGGCCCCACAAAGATGTTCATGCTCTAATCCTTAGAACCTGTAACTATTACTTTACATGACAAAAGAGACTGTGCAGATGTGATTGTGGTAATAGACCTTGAGATAGGAGATTATCCTAGATTATCTGAGTAAGTCCAGCCTAATTCACATGAACCTCTAAAAGTAGAAGAGAAAGGCTGAAATGTGGGTCAGAGAGATATGACATTAGAAGGACTGAACTGCTGCTGCTGGCTTTGAAGGTGAAGAAAAAGGGATCACAACCAAGGAATGTGGCAGCCTCTAAAAACTGGAAACAGCTCTTATTTTACAGCTTGAAAGAAAACAGAGACCTTGGTCCTATGGCCAAAAAGGAACTAAATTCTCACAACTCAAATGAACAGGAAATAAGTTGTTCCCTAGAGCCTCCCAAAAGGAATGCAACCTCCCCCACACCTTGATTTTAGTCTCATGATACCATATCAGCCTCTGATCTACAGAACTGTAGGATAATAAATCGTGTCATTTAAGGCATTAAGTGTGTGACAACTTGTCACAGCTGCAATAGACAACTAATATAACCTCAATTACTATCATCCCATCAAAGCCAGCGTATCTCTCCCCTGCAATAGTCAACTGATTGCTTCTACTCCATTAAATAATCAGAGTGATATTTATTTATTTATTTATTGAGACAGAGTCTCGCTCTGGCACCCAGTCTGCAGTGCAGTGGCGCTATCTCGGTTCGCTGCAACCTCCACTTCCCGGGTTCAAGTGATTCTCCTGTCTCAGCCTCCTGAGTAGCTGGGACTACAGGTGCCCACCACCACACCTGCCTAATTTTTGTATTTTTAGTAGAGGTGGGGTTTCACCATGTTGGAAAGGCTGGTCTTGAACTCCTGACCTCAAAGAATCCACCCACCTCAGCCTCCCAAAGTGCTAGGATTACAGGCGTGAGCCACAACACCTGGCCCAGAGTGATATTTTAAAACATAAATCAGATCATGCCCTTCTCCTACTCAGAAGCCTCCAAAAGTTTACCAATACATTTAAATAAAACCTAAGTTTTTGGCCACGACCCATAAATCTCTGCATGTCTGCATGAATTAACATGATCTTGCATTCTTCTACTCTTTTCTCTTGTTTTACTCTAGCCAAACTGGTCTTCTTGCAAAATTCTCAAACACACCAAGCTCATCCCTGTCTCAAGGCTTTTGTCCTTTTAGTACCTTTTCCCTTGAATTTTCACTTCTTCCCCAGATACTCACCAGGTTTGTTTCCTCATTTTATTCAGGTCTGTACTTCCTTGGTTCCTCCACCAGGGGAACTCTGACAACTATATCTAAAATCACTCCATGTCCCACTCCTGCCACCTCTATTTCTTCACCTGCTGCATTGTTCTTGGTAGCATTTATTTGTATTTGAAATGAGTATCATGGATTCATTTCTTTACTAGTTTATTGTATGCCTTTGTTCCCGAAAGCTAGCTTCATGAGGGTCCCCAAAAACTCTGTTTTGTGCGTTGCTGTATTATGTTTTTCCGGCTAGACAGCTCCTGGTATATAAGAAGGGTTCAATATTGTTTTGTTGAATGAATAGGTAAAGGGCAGAGCGTGGCTAGGGCATCTGAGTCTTTGATTCAATGAATCCATCTCTTCCATGCCTCACATGTATGGCAGAGGGAGTGAAGAGAGACACTCTGAATTTTCTAAATGATTAATTTTTTATCAGACTGATCACCACATCAGTGAGTTCACTGGGTGCAGGTCTCTGTAGAGCTACAGAAGGCAGTGTTGCTGAATGGGTCTGCTGGCACATTGTGTATTTCCTACTACAGCAGAATCAGGGTCCCTGAGATAAGTCAAACGAGGAGCATTTGAAGGCCTGGTCAGCTGCTGCCTCAGGGCTTTGGGGCTCAGGCGTTTAAGAGTTCATGGCATTTTTCTTGCTTCTTTGGTTTTCTGCTGAACCTACATGCTTCTCAAATATAATGATTGCTGGAAGGAGATTCTCCCCTCTTTCCACTCACAAGATGAGCTGGTCCCATGCTGTCACCACCTGGGGCAGAAGTCACCGAACATGATCTTCTGATTAAGTCATGCATCTAGCATCTCTCATTTCTGATGACATCACTAAAATGTTGACAAGGGCAAATGATGCTAACAAATACTTATTCATAGAACAACCCCCTTTGTTTAGGGAGGTGAGTCTGGCAGGTGTGTCCTCAGGCCTGCATGACTATTATGGGAAGACTTTCCCATTTTGCCACTTACGTCTTCCCCCGCATGCTTCAGGACCCAGTTTGCACAGCAGAACTCCACCTTCTTTGTTCACATCATGAGTTTGTAAGTTTGACAAAATAGTGCTTTGTTCTGGTCAAGTGCCTCTGTTGGTGACCTTTTCCAGGATCAAGTAGCATCTTGTAGTGCACATTGATTTTAGGATTTCATATGTAGTGATCTACAACTCGGGGGCCATGCCGAGCTGCATTCAAGTGCCTTGTGATGGGTAACAATAAACCCTTGATATTTATTGGAGATGACTATGTGCCAGACTCTGTGTAAGAACAGCACTATATAGGCACAGTCCCTTCTCTTCTGTTCTCTTTCCACCAGCTTCATTCTGGCTTCTGGTCCCATCACAACACTGAATCAGCTAAGGTCAAGGTTACCCATGACCGTCATCTTGTCAAGATCCAAGAGAATCACATGTGTACTTACCCTAGTCCTTTCAGCATTTGATTCATTTGACCACTTGCTTCTTTTCTCCCCCCATTTTTTCTATTTCAATAGGTTTTGGAGGAACAGGTAGTGTTTGGTTACATGAATAAGTTCTTTTATGGTGATTTCTGAGATTTTGATGCATGCATCACCCAAGCAGTGTACACGGTACCCAGTGTGTAGTCTTTTATCCCTTGTCATCCTCCATTGTTTCCCCCGAGTCCTCCAAGTCCAGCGTATCATTCTTATGCACTTGCATCCTCATAGGTTAGCTCCCACATGAGTGAGAACATATGATGTTTGGTTTTCCATTCCTGAGTGACATCGCTTAGAATAATGGTCTCAAATTCCATCCAGGTTGCTGCAAATGCCATTATTTTGTTCACTTTTGTGGTTGAGTAGTATTCCACGGTATGTGTATATATTTCTTTATCCACTTGTTGATCGATGAGCATTTGGGCCTGTTTCACATTTTTGCAATTGCAAATTGTGATGCTATAAACATGTGTGTGCAAGTATCTTTTTTGTATAATGACTTTTTTTCCTCTGGGTAGACACCTAGTAGTGGGATTGCTGAAGCAAATGGTAGATCTACTTTTAGTTCTTTAAGGAATCTTTACACTGTTTTTGACAGTGGTTGTTCTAGTTTACATTCCCACCAACAGTGTAAAAGTGTTCCCTTTTTACGGCATCCATGCCAACATCTATTGTTTTTTGATTTTTTGATTATGGCCATTCTTGCGGGAGTAAGGTGGTATTGCATTGTGGTTTTGATTTGCATTTCCCTGACTATTAGTGATGTTCAGCATTTTTTCATATGTTTGTTGACCATTTGTATATCATCTTTTGAGAATTGTCTATTCATGTTCTTAGCCCACTTTTTGATGGGATCTTTTTTTTTTTCTTGCTGATTTGTTTGAGTTCTTTGTAGATTCTGGATATTAGTTGTTGTCAGAGGTATAGATCATGAAGATTTTCTCCCACTCTGTGGGTTGTCTATTAACTCTGCTGATTATTTATTTTGCTGTGCAGAAGCTTGTTAGTTTAACTAAGTCCCATCTATTTATCTTTGTTTTTGTTGCATTTGCTTTTGGGTTCCTGGTCATGGGGTCTTTGCCTAAGCCAACGTCTAGAAGAATTTTTCCAATGTTATCTTCTAGAATCATTATGGTTTTAGGTTTTAGATTTAAGTCTTTGATCCATCTTAAGTTGATTTTTGTATAATATGAGAGATGAAGATCCAGTTTCATGTCTCTGCATGTGGCCTGTGCATGCCTCTTGCCAATTATCCCAGCACCATTTATTGAATAGGGTGTCCTTTCCCCACTTTATGTTTTTGTTGGCTTTGTGGAAGATCAAAGTATTTAGGTTTATTTCTAGGTTCTCTATTCTATTCCGTTGGTCTATATGCCTATTTTTATACCAGTACCATGCTGTTTTTGTGACTATGGCTTTACAGTTTGAAGTCAGGTAATGTGATGCCTCCAGATTTGTTCTTTTTGCTTAGTCTTTCTTTGGTTATGTGGGCTCTTTTTTGGTTCCATATGAATGTTAGGATTCTTTTTTCTAGTTCTCTGAAGAATGATGGTGGTATTTGATGGGAATTGCAAAGAAGTTTTAGATTGCTTTTGGCAGTATGGTCATTTTCACAATATTGATTCTACCTATTTATGAGCACAGGATGTGTTTCCATTTGTTTGTGTCATCTATGATTTATTGCAGCAGTGTTTTGTAGTTTTACTTGTAGAGGTCTTTCACATCCTTAGGTATATTCCTAAGTATTTTATTTTATTTTATTTTTGCAGCTATTGTGAAATGAGTTGAGTTCTTAATTTGATTCTCAGCTTGGTCACTGTTGGTATATAGCAGAGCTACTGATTTGTGTACATTGATTTTGTATCCTGAAACTTTGCTGAATTTGTTTACCAGTTCTAGGAGTTTCTTGGATGTGTCGTTAGGGTTTTCTAGGTATACGATCATATTATCAGCAAACAGTGACAGTTTGACTACCTGTTTACCAATTTGGATGCCCTTTATTTCTTTCTCTTGTCTGATTGCTCTGGCTGGGACTTCCAGTACTATGTTGAATAGAAGCAGTGAAAGTGGGCATCCTTGTCTTGTTCCAGTTCTCAGGGGGGAATGCTTTCAACTTTTGCTCATTCAGAATTACATTGACTGTGGGTTTGTCATAGATAGCTTTTATTACATTGAAATATGTCCTTTGTATGCCGATTTTGCTGAGGATTTTAATCAAAAAGAGATGTTGGATTTTGTCAGATGCTTTTTCTGGATCTATTGAGATGATCATGTGATTTTTATTTTAAATTCTGTTTGTGTGGTGTATCACATTTATTGACTTGTGTATGTTAAACCGTCCCTGCATCCCTGGTATGAAACCCACTTGATCATGATGGATTATCTTTTTGATATGCTGTTGGATTCTGTTCACTAGTATTTTGTTGAGGATTTTTGTATCTATGTTCATGAGGGACATTGGTCTGTAGTTTTTAAAAATTATGTCCTTCCCTGGTTTTGGGATTAGGGCGATACTGGCTTCATAGAATAATTAAGAAAGATTCCCTCTTTATCTTTTGGAATTCTGTCAATAGGATTGGTACCAATTCTTCTTTGAATGTCTGATAGAGTTCAGCCATGCATTTGTCTGTTCTTGGACTTTTTTCTTGGCAATTAAAAAATTACCATTTCAATCTCACTGCTTGTTATTGGTCACTGCTTGTTATTGGTCTCTGTTAAGAGATTCTATATCTTCCTGGTTTAATCTAGGAAGGTTGTGTATTTCCAGGAATTTATCCATCTCCTCTGGGTTTTCCAGTTTATGTGCATAAAGGTGCTCATAGTACCCTTGAATAATTTTTCTATTTCTATAATCTTTTCTATTTCTATTCTATATCAATTGTAATATCTCCCATTTCATTTCTAATTGAGCTTATTTGGATCTTTTCTTTTCTTGGTTAATCTTGCTAATGGTCTGTCAATTTTATTTATGTTTTCAAAGAACCAGCTTTCTGTTTCATTTATCTTTTGTATTTTTTTTTGTTTGTTTCTGCTAACTTGGTTCTACTCTGATCTTCATTATTTCTTTTCTGCTGCAGGGTTTGGGTTTGGATTTGGATTGTTCTTGTTTCTACAGTTCCATGAGGTGTGACCTTGAATTGTCTATTTGTGCTCTTTCAGACTTTTTGATGTAGGCATTTAATGCTATAAACTTTCCTCTTAGCACTGCTTTTGCTGTATCCCAGAAGTTTTGATAGGTTATGTCACTATTATTGTTCAATTCAAAGAATTTTTAAATTTCCATGGTTATTTCATTGTTAACCCAGTGATCATTCAGGAGCAGGCTATTTAATTTCCTTGTATTTGCATGGTTTTACGGGTTGCTTTTGGAATTAATTTCAAGTTTTATTCCACTGTGGTCTGAGAGAAAACTTGATATAATTTCAATTTTCTTAAATTTATTAAGCCTTGTTTTGTGGCCTATCATATGATCTAGCTTGGAGAATGCTCCATGTGCTGATGAGTAGAATGTTTATTTTGCAGTTGTTGGGTAGAATGTTCTTTAAATATCTGTCAAGTTCATTTGTTCTAGGGTATAGTTTAAGTCCATTGTTTCTTTGTTGACCTTCTGTCTTGATGACCTGTCTGGTGCTATCAGTGGAGTATTGAAGTCTCCCACTCTTATTATGTTGCTGTCTATCTCATTTCTTAGGTTTAGTAGTAATTGTTTTATAAATTTGGAGGCTCCAGTGTTGGGTGCATATAAATTTAGAATTGTGATATTTTTCTGTTGGACTAGTCCTTTTATCATTATATAATGTCCCCGTTTGTCTTTTTTAACTGCTGTTGCTTTAAAGTTTGTTTTGTCTGATACAAGAATAGCTACTCCTGCTTGCTTTTGGTGTCCATTTGCATGGAATATCTTTTTCCACTTCTTTATCTTAAGTTTATATGAATCCTTAAGTTCATATGAATCCTTATGTTCAGGTGAATCTCCTGAAGACAACAGAAACTTGGTTAGTGAATTCTTAACCATTCTGCCTTTCTGTATCTTTTAAATGGAGCATTTAGGCCATTTACATTCAATGTTAGTACTGCAATGTGAGGTACTGTTCTATTCATCATGCTTCATCATGCTATTTGTTGCCTGAATACCTTTTTTTTTTCTCATTGTATTGTTATAAAGGGAGTAGCAAATTCTCTCAACATTTGTCTGGAGAAGACTGTAGAAGTCTTCTGGAGAAGACTTCTTGGAAACTTTGTTTTTTAAAACTTCCTTTTTCTTTGTCTCTGATGGATTGGATTAATTCAAAAACCTTGTCTTTGAGCTCTGAAGTTCTTTCTTCTTCTTGTTTGATTCTATTGCTGACATTCCAGTGCATTTTGCATTTCTCTAAGTGTGCCCTTGATTTCCAGAAGTTGTCATTGTTTTTTTATTTATGCTATCTATTTCACCAAAGACTTTTCCTTTCACATTTTGTATCATGTTTTTGATTTCTTTAAGTTTGACCACTAGCTTCTTCTGAGCCACCTTCTTTTTTGGCTCCTATGTTGCCTCATTTTCTTGATTTTTCCTGCTACTTCAAATTGCTTTCTTTAGTGCTTGTTTTTACAAGATTGCATGTTGGACGACCATTTCTCTTGTCCTTGTTTTCCTGTTTGTTTACAATGTCTCATTAGGTAATTTTTTTATGGTCCAGTGACTTTACATACCACTTATATGCTAACAGCTTCCAAGTTTATCTTAACCTTGTATATAAAATGCCCCCTTGACATCTCTACTTTGATGTCTACTAGGCTGCTCAAACCAAAATGTCCAAAATAGAACTTTTGATCCTGTATAAAATATGGAGAAAAATCTGGAAGTAGATCTTAATTCTTTTCATTCCTTCATTGTGACATACAAATCCACAGCAAGTCTTGTCAACTCTACCTTCGTAATATATTTCCTCAACTCATCCACTAGGCTCATCCCCATGGCTCCCAGGCAGGTCCAAGCCACCATCACCTCTTGTCTAGAAAACTACCCTAGATTCTTCATGATCTCCTTGCTTTCACTCTATCTCCAGTATGTGTCATTCTCTTAGCAGCAAGAAGAGTCTTTAAAAATGTAAATCAGATAATATTATTTCCTTATTAAAACTATCCAGTGGCTCCCCATTATAAATAAAGAAAAAAAATCCTCCAAGCTTTCTTAACCTGGGTGTGCCTAATTATTCTGACTTCAGTTATCCCCCAACCCCTGCCCACCCCACCAGCACACATATGCACTAGACGACCATGTTGCAGCTTCTCTGGTCTACCTGCCTTCCCCACATTGGTTGACCTTCTTTCCATCTGATGACCTTTGTATTTGCTGATCCTCTGCCTTCAGCACTGTTTCCACACATCTTCACACCATTCAGGTCTCAGATTTATGTCACCTCCTCAGAGAGAGCCTCTCTTCCTTGCCTGATAGGTAAACTGAGGCTCAGAGATGTCTAATAACTTGCATGAGGTTACCATGCTAGTAAGTAGCATATGTGTAATCTGAGCCTGGAGGGTCTGATGCTACATCCTGTGTCTTGACCACCATTTTATCTGTCTTTACTCACCCATAATAGGAGCAAGAGAATACAGCACAGTGCAGCGCTTGTTGGGGGCCACACTTGCAGAATATACAAAGAATGGAGGAAAGAAAAGGAGCAGAAGAAGGAGGAAGTGAGCCCATGAACATTTTTTGGCAGCAGTAGCAGAGCCCAGTAACAGAACAATTGGATGTTGAATAAAATGAAGAGTGAGCCATTAACGCCTCAGTACAGCCAAGGTTAAGATATCAGATCATGATCCAGAGATGAGAAGATCAGGACTGTGAAACGAACATGCTGTCCCAGCTGGATAAGTATTATTTATTTCCTGGGGAAGTAAAATAGGAATAAAAACCCAACTCGTACTTGTGTCCATAATTAGCATCTTATTCCTGATTTAACAACTCACTTGATATCCTCAGTAATTTATCACAGTGTGAGTGTTATTCTCAAGTGAGTCCTTTAGTTCACTATTACTATTAAAATAACTGCAATGGATATTGGTTGAAATAGAAATATCTGAAACTGGTGGATTGGCATTGAGCAGGAGAGAATGATGGAAATAAGAAGAAGAAGAGTGGACATCAACGTCCTTTTAGGTCATTTAGGTGTTCCTTTTGGGTACATCTCTACGCCAATCTTCTGGGGAGAAAGAAAGACAAGAGGCACCTATGATGGGGCCAGGGAAGAGGGTAGTAATTACATAAGCACATTGAGACACCGGCATAATCTTTAGTGCATATACTGACTTTCATACTGTCTTCCCAAATTCATGTTCATTCAGAATCTGTGAATGTGACTTTAGTTGGAAATAGGGTCTTTGCAGATGTAATCAAGTTAAGATGAAGTCATTGGGGGAACCCTAAATCCAACATGAATGGTTTCCTTAAAAAAGGAGAAATTTGGATGGAGAGACACATATGCAGGGTCCATGCTGGGTAAAGACAGACAGAGGTGAAGATTGGAGTAATGCGTATACAAGCCAAGGAGCACCAAAGACTGCAGCCACCACCAGAAGCTGGAAGAGACAAGGAAGGATCCTGCCGTGGAGGCTTTGGAGAGAACATGTTCCTGCTGACACTCATTTCAGACTTCTGGCCTCCAAAACAGCGAGAGAATAAATGCCTATTTTTATAAAGCAGGCAGTTTGTGGTCATTTGTTGAGGCAGCCCTACGATTTAATACAGCAAATCTAAATAATTGGCTATCACAGATGATTACTCTAAGTAAAATTTCCACATAATTGCTTTTTCTTCTGTTGACATAGCTTATTTTTATTTTAAAAACTAGTTTTAAAGAATCCATATGAACAGACAGTACATTCACATGGTTCCCAAATTATAAATTAAGCAGGGAATGACATGAAAAGCCCCCCTCCTTCCCCGGCTCCTGTTTACCCTCTTCACAGACATTTAAAAAATTCATTTCTTGTGTATTCTTCCAGGAGAATCATGTGCATATACAAACAATTCAAGGACATATTCTTCCCTGTTTTTAAAACACAAATTATAGCATATCATACTCTGCTTTGCACCTTGCTTTTTTTCACTCAAGTATATATCCTGGTAAACTTTCCACATAAGTCTATGCAGAGCATCTTGGTACATTTTTACAGCTGCAAAACTTTCCATTGTATGCTTAGAATGATGATACATCCAGTTGGTCCTCTCATGAAGGCAATTTAGATGGCTTCCAATATTTTGCTATTATATACAAAGCTGCAAGACATCACCTTATATATATAAACGCTTCTTGATTCATGATGGGGCTATGTCCTAATAAACCATCATAAGTCAAAAAATCCTAAGTCAAACCATGGCAAATCAGGGATGGTCCGTGTGTCATTTTATGTATTTGTGATTATGTATGTAGGAAAAAATTCCACAAAAGTGAAATAGAATCCTTAGGGCATATGCAATTGTTGTTTCTAAAAACATATTTATTTTATTGTGGTGAAATATACATAACAAAATTTGCCATTTTAATGATTTTTAAATGTACAGTTCAGTGGTATTAAATACATTGATACTGTTGTGCAACTATCACCAACCAACCTCCATCTCCAGAATGTTTTCATCTTCCCTAATTGAAACGCTGTACCCATTAAACACTAATTTCCCATTCCCCAGCACCTAGCAGCCATAATGCTACTATCCATCTCTATGAATTTGACCACTCTAGGTATCTTACGCAAGTGGAATCATACAATATATTCCTTTTGTGTCTGGCTTATTTCACTTTGTATATGTCTTCAAGGTTCATTCATGTAACATGTGTCAGAATTTCCTTCTTTTTAAAGACTGAACCATAGTCCATTGTTTGTATACACACATTTTGCTTAACCATTCATCCATTGATAGACATTTGAGTCATTTCCACCTTTCGATTATTGCGAATAATGCTGCTGTGAACATTAGTGTACAAACATTTGTTCTAGTCCATGCTTTCACTTCTTTTGGATATATTCCCAGGAGTGGAACTGCTGGATTGTATAGTAATTCTGTGCTTAATTTTTAAAAGAATCACCATATGGTTTCCACAGTGGCTACACCATTTTACATTCTCACCAGCAATGGTGGGAGTGCCAATTTCTCTACATCCTACATCCTTGCCAATACTTTTTAATTTATGGGGTTTTTTTTTTTTTGGATAACAGCTATCTTAATGGGTGTGAAGTGGTTTATTATCTTAGTCATCTTGAGCTGTTATAACAAATATATTACAGAAAGACTGACTTAAACAACAAACATTTATTGCTTTGGTTCTGGAGGCTGGAAAGTCCAAGATCAAGTCATAGGGAGTCCCTTCTAACATCATTAAAGTCTTAGCTATTGAGACTTCAGTTCCAAAGAGGCAGTGAACTAAATATTTAGGAGAGCTCAGAATTGAAACTGATGGTCAGAGCTTAAGAAGCCTCCTGCTTCATAGTTATAACATTCAGATTAGTTTCCAATTCATAAAAAAAATACTCAAATAGCCTTAATAATTTTCATTTTCTTCTGACTAGGTTTACAAATGGTTTAACTCAATCTGAACCCTCAGACCTTGGATTTTCAGCAATTCTATAAATACAGGGACCTCCTTCTATTCATTTTAAAGCTTTAATGTCTTCTTTTTTTTCATTTTATAAAATAATAGGCTGGATTCCAAATCTTGATAAGGCCCTGGAATTCTTATTCTATTCCAATGGATTTCCTTTGTTGAGTGTTTTCTTTTTATTAATCTCTCTCTCTCTTTCTCTCTCTCTCTCTTTCCAAAATACACAATTTAAACCCTAAAGAAAGTTAGAACCTTTCTTCTGTTTACTAACACATCCCATGAAGTATTTGGAAAGCATAGGTTTATCTTATAAAGGGGCTTGGTGCTATGGAGGAGGGGCCCTAAACCTTCCAAGCAGGACAATACAGCTCTGGGGCTTTTCCTATCTTCTCCATGGTGTACTATTTTTCTGAAACTATCCTCGATGGTGAAGGAGGGGTATAGAGTTTTTTCAGTGAAGGGTCAGGTCGATCAGGGAAGAGGAGTGCAGGCTGAAAGAAGTGAGGCTGGGACTTTGTGCAGCTCGGGGTTCCTTTTACTCTCCATGGGAGACGTGTGAGGATCCAGGTCTTGAGAGGAGGCTGTCACACGTAGAGTTTCCTCACCACGACCTGTGCTTCTTTCCCACCCTCCGCGCTTACAGCACAGCCTCTTTCAATGTCCTGAATTCACGGCACCCACGCTCCCTCGGAGGTCGCTGAGCTCCCCTACAAGGACTGAGTTGGTCCCTTCGTGGGTTCCCTTCATGAATCTTGATTTCTGAGTGCCTCCAGGCTGGGCTGGACTCGGATGGAGACTCTCACTGCTGCTGAGACCCAAGGGGGAAGGGTCCAGGCGGTTTCACAGTTAAGTGTGAAGCACCTCCAGTTCCATCTCACAAACAGCCTGATGGGCAGCTGCCAGCTTCCTCTCACCTGCAAAGCAGGCACACCTTGCCAGGGTGAGCACTGTTTCTTCCTGGAGGCAACACAGTCAGCCTCACACAATGAAAGAGGTATCACTCCTGCTATACGGCCTTGGCATCAACCCTTGCAAACCACAAGCCCTTCATCGTTCCCTGGAGCTTTTGGCACCTTCCCAGGACGGGCTTCCCTTACAAATGCCTCCTCACTGGCTGCAGATGAGCCTCTCTTTGCCACACAGGGAGGAGGACTCTGCTCTAAGATTATTTTACCTCCAAACCTCCCCCAGCAATTAGAGCAGTGGCAGTGTTTTCCAATTCAGACACTTCAATATATTAGAAGTTATCATAGAGCAAGACCCTTGCCCCACACTCAATCCTGTGCATGACTTTGTCTTTGTTTTCCCATTTTGGTTCCATGTTGATGTTTTGACTCTACTCTGGGTATGGAGAGATTCTCCTCTCCTCCCCGCTTGCATGGGTCAGTGGGGGAGGGGCAATGGGCACGCTGTTGTCTCTGTCATTCTGGGTACCGGTGATTGAATTATTTGAATATTTTGGCATTATATTATTAGTTTTTGAACAGGGAACACATTTGCATGATTTAAAATTGAAACAATATAAAAGGTGTACGACCTCAACATCCATTCTCCGTGCTCATGCCCTGCTCGGCCCGGGAAGCTGCCCCCATACAGTGCACTGGCCCTGCTTCTTGGGCTTTGTTCAGCCAGTGGGAGATGCGGACAGGGCATGGGGTGGAGCCAGAGGAGGGAACTCAGCAGGTTCCATAACCTCCCCCTTCTGCTCAGTCTCTGCCTCACCATGGTTGGGGTCAGCTACATTCTCGCATGGCGGCAGGTTCTCTGGGGTTATCTCCTGGGTGAATCCCTTCTCATGGGACTCAGGTCACACTGTTTCTGCCCCTCAGGCAAGGGGGCGATGGGAGGAGGAAGGGGTGATGGAAACGGCTTTCTGAAGCTGTTAGTCCCTGGCTGTTTAACTTCCTCTATGGTTGTCTTACTCCTGCCTGAAGACATGGTGTGTCATCTCTACACTGACTGGTATTGATTGGGTATATAATCTCTACATTCAACTCTCCAGCTAAACCATCTGAGCCGCCCAACAGTTTGTAGTCAGGCCCTGAATGACACACTTATCACTCCTTATACTTTATAGGTAACTGCTGTTACTAGTTTTTCCTTATGTAAACATGAAACATTTGCATATATATTGTTTTTTTTTTTTCGGTGACAGGGCCTCACTCTGCTGCCAAGGCTGAGTGCAGTGGCACACTTGTGGCTCACTGCAGCCTTGACCTCTTGGGCTCAAGTGATCCTTCCACTTCAGCCTCCTGAGTAGCCAGGACTACAGGTGCACGACACCATGCCCGGTTAATTTTTGTATTTTTTGTAGAGACAGGGTTTTGCCATGCTGCCTGGGCTTGAATGCGAAATCTTATCTCCCCCTTTCTTACGTGAAATATAGCACCTTCTTCACTGAGCAATACATCCTGAAGGTATGTTCCTAATACTGCACAGAGTGCCTCACCTTTCTTTCCTCTCTCCCTCCTTCCTTCTCTCCCTTCTTTTTGATGTTTGCATAGTGTTCTGTTTTGCAGGTTTTCTATAGTTTGCTCAATAGGTCCTCTGTTGATGGACACTTTCTCCCTTTTTTTTAAACCAACATAGACAACGGCACAATGAGTACCCTTGTATAGATGTGTTTCACTTCTGTGCAGGCATACATATAATGTCAATTCCTAGAAGTGGGGAAATGCATTTAAATTTTTTATCAATATTGCCAAGGGCTCATCATTCGCTGCTGACATCCCTCCTGTCCCCCTGAGCTCATCTTCTGAACTGTCAATAGAGTTCCTTCTTAGAGCACTTCAAAGCAATCTGTGGCTTCCTGTTACCCAAGCCGCCTTCCTAGAGAGGTATAGGTGGTGTTTTTCACTCTCTCGTTCCAAATTCTCTCTACAGCCTCAGCAGCTCCTGCCTCATCTATGCACCACGCCCTCTGGCACAGAGCTGCTGGTGATAACAGAACACCAGGATTGTCAGTTTTCTGTATCTCAGCTCACTGTGGTCACCGAGTCTTCAATATCCCCTTCCCCATCACTCATCCTCATCCTTCACCCCATTCCTCCTATAGCTCTAGATGATGAAACGCAGTATAACATTATGTGTTACGCATATTAAACCATCGTGTAACTCTAGATGACGGTAAACCCCAGCTCACATGTGTTTCCCTGACCCTCGCAGGCCATCTGGCTGCCCCTTAGCTGCCTGTGTTATGAAGCCACAGCAGACCACACTCACTCATCCACACATGAATTGTCCTAAAAAGTCATGAGTCCTTAAGGAAAACAACTGAGGCTTACTCTCATTTTCTAGCAAGGAGCCTGGCACAGAGTGGATGTTCTAGAAATCGTTGTTGTTGTCATTGCTTACTTGCTTGTTTTAAAAATAGTGCTCTCTCCATTTCTTGCCTAACGGTTGTCTAACCCCTTATTTCCAGAAGACTAGAGACCAAATAGATAAACAAACGATCTAATCAAGTTGAGAAAAACCACAAATTGGAGTGAAAGGCTGAGAAGAAAACCTGGTTCCTGAGTCCTCCGTCTGTGTGGAGGGCACTGTGATGCCCCAGGGGGCTTGCGGGTCTGGGTCTCAGTCTGGCTCCAGTCTTTTCTGAATTAAGGAAGTTTTCTGTTCTCACCAGCTCTCTGTGTGCATGGTCGTGTGTGTGTTTTGTCATCTGGAGCTGTAGGTGGCTTGTCCCCTGCTCAGCTAGTGTGGGCCCACTGAGTGGGAGAGGGAGTGTGTGATGGGGCTGTGGTATCCCCAAATCTCCCTTCTTGGGGGATTCAGTAGCAGGTGATTTGGGGTTTAGAGAGGAAAACAGGTTTAGAGAGTGGTAAGGAAGGAGGGAGTGCGAGAGACGATAACAGTGTAGCGGAGGGAAGAGGAAGGGACAAGGAGAAGGAGAGGGGCCTGTGGCTGATGCGGCCGCCACTCATCTGTGGTGTCATCCATACTTTTTGCATTTAGCAACTCAATTTGAGTGGTGCCACAACACAGGAATATCTAGAACGTGAGGTTCCCTATTAAGGGCCAGGGTAAGGTCCAAGAACATATTTTATTAACTTACCCGAGAGAATATTCCTTTTCACTGGCTAAGAGACTTGTGCTCTATTCAGGAAGGGAAGTAACAATGTAAATCAGATATATGCTTGGGACTGGGCACCATGGCTCACATCTGTAATCCCAGCCCTTTCGGAGGCCTGGGCGAGTGCATCGCTTGAGGCTAGGAGTTTAAGACCAGCCTGGGCAACATAGTGAAATACTGTTTCATCAGTATCTCAGCTACTTGGGAGGCTGAGGTGATCCTAGGAGGTTGAGGCTTCAGTGAACCATGATCATGCCACTGCACTCCAGCCTGGGCAACAGAGTAGGACTGTGTCTCAAAAAATAAATAAATAAATAAATAAATACAAATAAAAACATGTGCTTGGTGAGCCCAGAATCAAACAAAGTGAACTGCATCGTTTCATCCAATATTCTACCTGGGATTGTCTTTGTTATCTTGAGACTTTGGTGTCTAAGGTAAAAAAGGCTTTGGTGTCTGTGGGTTTGGGCAGCTTCATTGACTGTGTCTTTACTGAATATCTACCATGGATCTGGTCAGTGCTCGGTGCTGGGGACACAGAGGTGGAGCGAGCACAGCCTCAGGGCTGGTGGTGTGGTGTGGAAGGGGAACTGAGATGTGTTGACTCCACTCTGTGGAGGCTTCCTTGGTTCTCCCATGAGGTTGATGTTTCCAGTTCCCGTTGATTGGAGGGAGGGAGAGTGGGGAACAGGCCGGATGTGGTGGCTCATGCCCGTAATCCCAGCATTTTGGGAGGTTGAGGTGGGTGGATCACCTGAGGTCAGGAGTTCGAGACCAGCCGGATCAACATGGTGAAATCCCATCTCTAATAAAAATACAAAAATTAGCCAGGCATGGTGGCACAACCTGTAATCCCAGCCACTTGGGAGACTGAGGCAGGAGAACTGCTTGAGCGCGGGAGGCTTGCAGTGAACCAAGATCCTGCCACTGCATTCCCACCTGAGCAAAAAGAGTGAAACTCTGTCTCAAAGAAAAAAAAAAACAAAAAAACAAAAAAAAAAAAGAAAAAAGAAAAAAGAAAAAAAAAAAAAGAGAGAGTGGGTGGGGATCAGAGAGGTCACACAGCTTTCTCAAAGTCACGCAGTCCCCAAAGCCCGGGAAGGTCTGTGAGTCTGACTGACTCTACTCTCTCCCTCTTCGTGAGGACGGCTTTGTGGTCAACCGTTGTGCGGGATAAGGCCTGGGATGGTCTCTAACCCAGGAGACACCCTCAGTCTGGTGCTGGGTCTGTGGAGATGTGAGTGCCTGGGAAAAGGTTGCAGCCCTTGCTTCTCTGAGGATGTAGTGATGGCGACGGAGGAGGAGAAGGAAGAGAGGACATTTGAGGACAGGAGGACAGCGCCAGGGACGGGATCTACGCTGAGGGCACCACTCACATACACAGAGACCCTGATCTGTTTGGAACTCTCGTCCACTCCTTCTGAGGAATCAGCATCTTTGACAATAGTGCATTGGTGTTGTCTTTTGCTTCACCTTTTGCAAAACTTGCTCCTCAACCCCTTGGCCTGCAAGGTTGAAGTCCTGGGGAGTTTTTGGTTCTCATACTACGAACAGTGTTTGTGGGCCCGCAGAGGAGCTGAAAGCTCAACCTACACTGGGTCTTTCAAATGAATTTTTTTTTCCTTTCTGTATTTGACCCAGGTTTAATTTATTCATGGCAGATGACCTCACAGCATGTTGCCCATCTGGCAGAGCCATCTTGGAGCAATTTTAATCCGAAGAGCTTAAAGCCTTTTGATCTCCCTCGTACTTTCCATTCTCAGAGGCTGAGTAATTCAAGTAAGACATACCAGTTCAATTTCCCTTCCAGGGAAAGAAAGGAAGGGAGGAAAATGACCTTTCTGGGAAAAAGTAGGAGAATATCTCAGAAGGAAGTTTGGGGGAGGAAAAAAATCACAAGGTTACAAATAACTTAACAAGGGCAGTAGAAAATCATTGTCCTCCACCACGAAGCTCTGCCGATGTGATGACTGTAAAGTCACGATGGCAAGAGAACCCTTTCTTCCCCTTGCTGGGAGCAATTTTATTTGACTCTAGAAACTTTTTGCACGTGGCAAAAATCCATCTGGACTTAGAGGTGAGCAGCAGAAGCCATTTCCACCCGCACTCGAAAAGCCAAGCTCTAGGGGGACAGGGCAGGAGCAAACCGAGAAAGACATTCCTGTGCAGAGTTCCAAAGTCTTCCAGAAATGACCAAGAAGACCAACCAAGAGCCTGCAGACACCTGCCCCCTCTGCTGGGGTCTGATGCCCTTCCTTTCAAAGATGTTGATAATTCAGTCCACAGACTGGCCACTGTCTTATGCCAAATCGCTTGCACTCCTTCAATCCAGAGCACTGGCCGGCAGGTGTTGGGTGTGGCTGTCCTAGCACCCAAGTTTTCCAAAATGAGAAGAAGAGTGTGGGCAAAGGTGTATTTTTATCTTCACCCCTTTTCTCAACCTCCAGAAATAATTATTGAGGCCTTTTAAAAAACACATTAATTCCCTTGTCTGAATAGAGATTGAAATTTGTTAACTGATAATTAATGTCTCTTTACCTTTTAATTAAAAGTTAACTGCTAGTGGAAAGTGCCAAGGATAGTCTTTGGGCTGTGCCCAGGGGGTTCATGTGCTCCGTGTTTTGCTGGCCTGCTAGAGCTCAGACCTGGAGCCAGCGGAGGGTCTCACGGTGGTGTGTGTATGCATGGGACAGCTTGGGGACTGGTGGAGCTTGAAATAAAAGCCATTTCTTACATGCAAAATTCGAGGTAAGGCTGAAACAGTGAAATATGAATACCACCCCAAAGTCAACCACCCTGCCAATTACCAATCCCTGTCCCCTGCCTCTTGCTTGCTGGAGACCCAGGCTTTGTGTTGTCTTCAGGGGATGACAGCTGAAAATCGCTTTCTCCAGTGTCTTCTATAAGCAGAAGACGGCTTGGCCACCAGCTCTACAGCTCCACTGGGATGATGCCTCCTTTTGTCCTTCCTATTGTCACTTAACCAACTTTCTTTGAACTGTCACAGATGGTACTTAATTAAAATTTCCCCAAAGGATATATTCTTAGCGCTATCTTTTCTACCTTAGTTAATGCCATGTGCTCTATTCTGTCCAAAGTTGAGGTGGGGTGGGAATACAGTGCTCTTGGGTAGAAGTTATTTTTTCATTGTATTTTGCATAGTCTGCATTTAATTTGCATCCCTGTAGGATTCATATTTATTGAACACTTACTATGTGCTAGAGCCCTTGAGTGTTATGTGAGCCATATGAAAGAAGATATTCAACTGTTTGCCCTGCAAATCCAGACATTTCATATGGCTCCATCTAACATCTGATTTCACTTAATCCTTACAATCAGTCTATGGGAGAGGTGCCATTGAATTCATTTTTTGGATGGTGAGGAGCCATGGTCCAGGAATGTGAAGGTATTTCTAAGGTTGCATGGTTAGGAGGCCGGCAGAGGCCACTGTCTCATGCTAAATTGCTTGCACTCTTTTGTATCTTGCTCTGGATCTCAGGACCCTCACTGTGAATTTCAAAACACTTGGACTAAAACCCACTGCTTTTCAATAGGATGCTGTGCTGTGCTCTGAGGAGGCACATGACACAAAGGTGGGTGGTTTAGTGTCATGAAGACTGGATAGAGGACGCTTTGGCTTATAGTAGGTGAGGTAGGGGTGTGAAGCCCTTGCAGTGTGGGTCAGGCTGACTGATGACAAAGCATTTTGCTCCACATGCCTTTTGCTTCCTGTTTAGAAACATGGGCCCACATGAGCCCCACGTCTCTTCAGACAGTGGAATCCAATCACTCAGCCTTCAATGAGCCCCAGCAGAAGAGGGGGGTACTTTGCTCGGATGGCTGCCTGGTGGGATGACCTGCCCCTCTTGGGAACATGCTGGCCCCGCCTGGCTTAGGACTGGTTCCTGGGCCATGATTCTGGATCAGGTGGGGGTGATCCAGCCGTGGGTGGCACCTGGCCTAGCTGGGCTATGGGAAATCTGTCCAAGTGCTCACACGGGCCCTGCCACGTGTAAACTCAGGGGCTGTGGATGGTCATCTTCTACCTACCCTGTGGCCTTGAGGGACTGAGAAGACTGGTTTGCAAAGAGAGAGGGTGGAAGCTCACCATTGATGCCTCCTGGTTTCCCCGGGGCCTCCTCGTGGATCACCTGACTTCCTGTCCTTGGCTTCCATGAACTAGCCCTGTCTCCCTGCAACCCCTCCTCCTCTTTGGCTTAAGCCAGCTGGGAATGTTTGCTGGTTTTTGAAACTGGAATAAGCCTAAGCAAGATAACTCTATTGGGTCTACCCTTGCTCGAGTATAAGAGAAATGTGGAAAGTGAACCACACTTCAGAGCCCCTTTAGAAGATGAAAAGTGAAACTTAATGCAAATGTGAAGATGCTCATCTTAGACTCCACAGGAGATTAACATTTTTAGAGTAGAAAACTTTAGCTTTAGCTTTCATTGTGTAAGATGAATTTTCCATAATTATGAAGGCAAATTATCTGTGAATCTGGAAGCTATCATTATTTAAAACAAGTTCAATTAGAAAATTCCCTGGTTTCCCAACTGTAACGATTTTTTTCTTGCAAACCTTTTTTGAAATTGGCCTTGTCATTTGTCATGAAATGCAAACAGTATTTACCTATTTGTTGTGCAGCTAATTTTAATAAAATGGAAATGCATTATCATACTGAACTTCATTTTGAAGTAAGAACCTGGGTGCTTTCTTACTTAATAGTTACACATCAGGTAACTATTACCTACGAATGCTTGTCAATTTTGTGTATTTTTCTTAGGCGAGAAGAGCAGCTGTTTTCCTTGTATGCGGATTATCATAGCTCAAATATTCCTGCTTAATTATCTTCAAGGCTTTATCTTTGGAAAAGTCACTGAACTACTTGGAAATAATGGTTTCAGCATCGACTAAGAAAATTATTCATGAAAAATTTATCTTCTGATGCTGAAAGGAATCATGACAGCATCAGACATTTACTCTACTCTTCTTTTATTTTTATAATTATAAGTATTAGATTCCATCATCTTGAAAAAGTAATACAGTTAATTTATGAGGACAAAAATGGACTGAGTCTGTTGCACAATGAGAACCAGATGAGCAACTCCTCAAACAAGTAGGAAAATTCTTTGAGATTTGAGAATTTCCTGAAATGTTTTTGCTAGAGTTGACTTTCAATGTGAATCATCCATAGTCAGATAACTCAGAGTGCTTGGCAACCATAGCCCAGCCCCTGCAGAGCCCTGCTGTACCTCGGGTCTCGGTCTCAGCTCTTCATATCCAAGTCCACTTCATTCAGTCAGTCATTTGCTCACACCTCTGGGGGCCAAGGGAAAGGCTTGTTCAGTAGAGTCAGATTTCTTGTGGTCCAAAGCTTCATGTTGGCTGTGTGTGTGTGTGTGTGTGTGTGTGTGTGTGCATGCCTGTATGTGTGTGTCTGTGTATGTGTGCCTCTGTGTCTGTGTGTGTGCTTGTATGTGTGCCTCTGTGTGTGTGTGTGTGTGTGTATGTGTGTGTGTGTGTGTGTGAGAGAGAGAGAGAGACAGAGAGAGAGAGAGAGGGAGAGACAGAGAGTTGGAAGGCAGGGGAATGGATGGGTTGGGAAATAGTCTGTGCCGGCGGCTCTGTGTGCCCAGACACCCCAGTGCACCCATGTCTATGCAAAGACCATCTCTTGAGCACCAGGCCTTTTAACAGCTGCTATGGGAGCCTCACTCTCTCACTTCTGAGTTGTGAGGCTTGGGCAGTGTGCTCCCCACACGTGTCCATGTGCCGATCACTGGAACCTGAGGATGTGGAGCCTTACATGGTGAAAAGGGACTCTGCAGGTGTGATTAAGTTAGGGATTTTGTGATGAGAAGATTTTCTGAATTATCTCAGTGGGCACATTGTAGTTACAAGGGTCCTTAAGATAGAGGAGGGGACGGGAGAGTGAGAGAAGGGGTTGAGACAGCCGAGGCAGATGTGGGAGTGACGCGGCGCACAAGCCCAAGAAAGACCAGGGACACGGGTTCTGTCCTGCAACCTCCACAAGGAATGCAGTCCACCTGACGTATTTTAGGCTGCTACCATCTGGAACTAAGGGATACGGGATTTGTGTTGTTTTAAGGCACGAAGTTTATAGTGAATTGTTACAGTAACAATGGGAAGTCAATACAAACAGTCTGCTAAACCTCAGCTCATTTTATATTTAAAAATGGGGTTAATGATGCCCAGATCACGATGGGACGAGGTGTCGTAAGGCTTGTGAATGTGCTTTAGAAACTGAAACGACATACTTGGCAGCGGAAACCTTTATCGTGTGATCTTTGATGCCAAGGGGCCATCAGGTGTAGCCCTGGAGCCAAATCATAGGGCGTTGATCACTTGTTTTGTGTTTTTTGTGCCAATGCCATCCCCTTGTTTAGTGGGGCTTACTGTATGTTCAGACAGCCAGCAGCCAAGGACGAGGGCAAACACACACACACACAAAGATGACAGAGGCTCAGACGGGCTGGCCAGGCAGAATCGCACCATGGGGAGCTGAGGCTTCGGAGCAGACTGCCTGGCCCTGCAGCTCAGCCTCTGGCTGCCAGCTTCAGCTCTGGGCAGTGCTTTCCAGTTGCCAGCCTCGGTTTCCTGCATAGGAAGTGCTGAGTGCAGTGGCTGCTCCGTGGGAACTGACAATTGTTATTACCCACTCTGCATACATCCCCTGCTCCAGGGCACGACCTGTCATTCCCACCCTGGTCCAAGGTTTTCAGCACCCGCCTTCTCCCAGTTCTGCTGAGCTTGAGGCTGTGGAGGTGGCTGGGTGGTGGGGGACGGAACAGTGCCACCAGCTTCTCCAGGGAAAATGTTATCCCCCTCGTGCACATCGCAGATGTGAAAAAGAAATGCCATCTTCCCAAATAAAATTAAATACAACTCAGAGGCCCCAGGACTGACCCTGGAAGGAGAATTAAGCCTTGTTTCCTTTTCCGGAGGACTCCGTCTTCCCCTGAGGTCTCTGGCTGGAGCCCAGCTGCCCGTGTGGGCCTTTGGGCACACCATTCCCGCTCTGCCATTTGTAGAAAAAAATTCATCCTTTCCTGCAATCTCTGCTGCTTTGGCAGGAAATTCATGTGCAAAAGACAACTAAAATGGCTGGATGGCATCACAAGGAGAATAAATCCAGAAGGAACAGGACCCTAAACATCTGCATCTCAAGAGAGGGCTGGCAGTGGAGGCTCGCAGGGCCTGTCCTGTTTCCCAGGGGGTTTGACCTCATCTATTCTTGCTGCTAGACTGTGATGAAGACTCAGACACTCCAGGATTCGGCAGCCTGGGGCTTAAAAAATAGTGTCATGCTCCTTTGCAATGATCGGTTTTGGTCACTTCATCCCTCTTGGCCTCCGGGCTGGAAATGAAAAGCTGTCCAAGTGACCTCCAGGAATCCCTGGGAGTCTCAGAAGGGTACTCCTGGGCTCATGCATGAGTGAGGACGTGTGTCCGTTCTTTCTTTCCTCTCTGGCTCTGGCTCCCTCTTATCCACAGCTGCTGCCTGCCAGCCATGTGTCACAGGTTCACCACGGCCAGCTCCCACCATGAGACACAGCATCCAAGCTGAGCTCTCTTGGGATGTGCTCAGGGAATCAGACCCTCCAGGTGCTGCCTCTTTCCCTGGGCAGGAAGTGACCCTGCTGTGGTTCTGAGCCACTCCCTGCCAGCCAGCTCCCAAAGCAGCACTACTCTGCCTTCAACCTTGCCACGTCTCCTTCAGATGGGTGCACTACATACTGACTGACGATCATGCCTTGTCTAGGATCTCACCAAGGCAGTTCATGAAAGAGACAGTTCAGCTCATGGAGAAGATGGTGCAGCTCACGGAGAGGATGGTGCCATCATGGAAAGCATGGTGCCATCATGGAAAGCATGGTGCCGTCATGGAGAAGATGGTGCCATCATGGAAGGCATGGTGCAATCATGGAGTTGACAGTGCAGCTGGGCCAAGATTCTTCTTGAATAAACTCTTCTCAGGCACCTCTGAGCCGTCTTCTTAACGAGGCCTCAAGCTTGGCTTGTGAAAACTGCAGACTCTCAGCACAACTGATTTTATTTGCCTCCTACATTAAGAGACTTAGATAAACACTTGCATGGTTTTTCAAGGCTGTGTCCCTGGAGTGACAATGACTCCAGCCCCTAAAATTCCTGCTTGTGAAACCTCATCGCTGCCAGAAGAATCTACCGTTTGTTCCAGCCAACACCTGGTGACAGGCAGCTAGGCCCTGAGCCCCATTTAAGAGCAGTTCCTTTAGAAAGCTTGCAATTGTAAGTCCTTTCTCTGTCCCTTTGAGATGTAAATCTTCTACCACTTGGAACTGTCTTCTTAAGGACCTGCGAGCTGACTCACTGATTGCAAACGTTCAGGGAGATAACCCCACTCCTGTCCCCACGGGAGGGTGAGGTCCTGACTTTGGTGGGCACCTTGCTCTTATTTGCAGCACCGCCTCCTGTCCTAAAGACATGAGACGTTTGTCTCTCCTCTGGATAAGTGCCTATTAACCAACCCAGGTGTCCTGGTCACATGAACCAGCCCAGCCTAGCACCTGGCACTGCCTTTCCCTCAGCACACCCTAGTCTGTAAAAGTCTCCTTCTGGTTGTTTTGGCAAAGTGGAGCTTATTTCATGCTAGCCCCCTTCTCTATTGCAATAGTTATTACTGAATAAAGTCTATCCTTACCACTTTAACTAGTGTTGGACTTTGTTTCTCTTCCATAAGCTCATGGAGAAGACAATGCAGTTCCATCCATTTCTGGCTCTTACATTGCTAACAATCAGCTCTGGGGGCCCTGAGAGGGACAGACCCACACCACCGGCTTCATCCAGGTGCTGTCATGGTTCCTGGTTCCTCTTTGGTTCTTCCTCACTGCAAGAAGTATCACTCCACCTGAAACCTCAAAGCAGAGCCCCTTCACATGTGGATATGGTGAACACATCTTAGCCATGGTGGGATCAGGGGCTCAGGAGTTCGAGATGAGACTGGACAACATAGTGAGACCTTATCTCACTATGTTCCTGAAGTCAGGGACTAGGGAGCCAGTCTTTTGTTCTCTCCTTGTTTCTCATGCTTCTGGGTCCAGACTGAGAGAGAGATTCCCTTTTGTCTGTTTTAGGAATATACAGTCTGGGTTTCCTGACTTCCCGGGCAAGTGACCCCAGAGCTCTCCTGGCACAATACGATAACCATCCCCCAGAGAGATAGGATGGCTCCAGCCACAGATGGGTGACTCATTCCTGGCAGGTGTCCCTGGGCCAGGGCTTAGGCAGCCAGTACCAGTGCTTGTGGATCCCCTCCCCACCGCCATTAACTTATTAGTTCAGCCCAGCTTTCTCCCATAAGAATCCTCCTTGCCTAGTAGGACGATCCAGGATGTCATAAGATGCAGCTCTTCTTCAGACTGAGGCCCCTGATTGCCACACTTCTCTACCTGCCGGTGCAACCTGGTCTCCTGCCTTGCAGGTACCGACCTAGCTGTCTCTTCCTAACTCCTGTCATCTGATGCGTGATTTGCTTACAATCTGAGATCTCCTCTGTAACTTGGCTCTGGGCCTCTTTCCCTCTTCTGCATTCAGTAATTCTTGGGGATTCAGTAATTTTGGGTAATCTCCCCTGACTCTTCCCCTCTATGTCTTTTTTTCTTTTCTTTTCTCTCTTTTTTTTATTTTTTGTTGAGACAGGGTCTTTCAGCGTAACCCAGGCTGAAGTGCAGTGGCATGATCATGGCTCACTGCAGCCTTGACCTCCCAGGCTCAAGAACTCCTCCTGCCTCAGCCTCCTGAGTAGCTGACAGGTGTGCACCACCACACCCGGCTAATTTTTAAAAATTTTAGTAGAGATAAGGTCTCACTATGTTGCCCAGGCTGGTCTCAAACTCCTGAGCTCGAGTGATCCTCCTGCCTTGGCCTCCCAAAGCCCTGGAATTACAGGCATGAGCCACTATGCCCAGCCCCGTTTCTGTGTCTTAACCCCACTCTCCCATCAGTCTCTTCTTGTCCCTGGTTCTCTCAGTGCAAATTTTCCATACAAAGAGTGCACTCACCTTCCACAGCCTCTCCCTCCCTCTCCACTGTAGAACTCTTCCCTTCACCTAAGGTTAAAGTCCCTTCCTGCAGCTATTTATCCATCCCTGGTCCTCTAGACTGGTGTTCTCGAATGTTTCTGCCCCACTCCTATGGTAGTTCTAGTTTTTTATGAAGTTTCAGGCATTTTTTTCTGTGATCCTAGAGATCAGGGATGCCAGGACCTGATATGTCCCTATGGACCATATTAAAGGCATGACTGTTACTGTTAAAGGATATGTGTTTAATGCAGAGTGGACAGTGAGCTCGTCCACACCTGAATGTCATGGGTAGGGATGGTGCTACAGATGACATTCTGGCTTTGGAATATTCAGGCCAAAGTAGGGTCATTGAATTAAATGTTAAAACCCCAAATATCTTTGGGTGAAATTCACAGGAACCTGGTTGCAAAAGCTATTTTTTTTTAGAAGAGAAATAAAGGTGCTTTTTTGGCCAATTTCTCAATGAAAATGCTTTTGCCTTTTGGGATCTAAATATATGCTGACGTTTATGCATTTTTAAGCTTCGTTCTCCACAGCTGTGCCTTGTTTGAAACAGCTCGTGAGTGTGGCTGGTAACCCTGCCGCCGCCCTGCTGGGAACCTTGTTGCACAGTAGGACTCGTAGGTCCCCACCTCGCTGCAGCTTAATTAGGGAATTATATTTTTCTGAAGACTTTTGGTTCACTGAATTTAATAGACTGAGGAGTTTTTAAATGTTATTATATTGGTAATAAATTCTTCAGTATGATTTAGTATTTGAAATTATTTAAAGGAAGGATTCATATGAACTGGAATGAACTTATCACTTTTTATGCCAATGTTTTACAGTCTTGAAATAACTGAAATGATATGAATGTTTTGCAGGACATCAATTCTGGATATCATTTTTGCTTTCATTTGGAAAGATATTGGCATCGTTTCACAGTATTTTATTGACATAAGCACTAAGCCTACATAGGAGTAACTATTAATAGTTCTTCTTTTGTGACCCATTTAAATGCTGTACAATTTTACCCAGTAGCCACTGGGAGTGTGTTGTGGTGGGTTTACTTTTCATCTACCTCTTTCTCCAGCTGCCACCCCTACCACACACACATAGGCACACACACATACTTCTGTCTTGTTTGATTGCTTGACATAATCCTTAATACAGGAAAATGACCATTTTTGAGTATGAAAGAGAAATGGTTTCTACCATATTGATATATCCAAGGCCAGGGAAAACCATGACGAAACTTTTTTTTTTTTCCTAGAGACAGGGTCTCACTCTGTCGCCCAGGCTGGAGTGTAGAGGCACGATCACAGCTCGCTGCAGCCTCGAACTCCTAGGTTCAAGCCATCCTCCCACCTCAGCCTCCTAAGTAGCTGGGACTACAGGCATGTGTCATCACACCCAGCTAAGTTTTTAACTTTTTATAGAGACCCATCTTGCTATGTTTCCCAGGCTGATCTTGAACTTCTAGACTCAAGTGATCTGCAGTGGCTCACACCCGTAATTCAAACCCTTTCAGCCTCCCGAAGTGTTGTGATCACAAAATGTTAGGATTACAGGTGTGAACCACTGTGCCTGGCCAAACTTTTTAATTTTAGTTTGAATTTAATTTAATTTAATTTTTTGAGATGGGGTCTCACTCTGTTGCCCAGGCTGTAGAGCAGTGTCAAGATCATAGGCTCCTGGGCTCAAAGGATCCTCCTGCCTAAGCCTCCCAAGTAACCGAGTCTACAGACACGTGCCACTTTATGAATTTTATCACTGTATAAACAAATTTTCTTGGGGAAAATAGTTGGATTTTCTGAATTCAGGTGATCAGAAATTAATATTGTGTGTCAATGATAGGCTAGATCAAGAAAATGTGTCACATATATGCCATGGAATACTATGCATCCATAAAAAAGGATGAGTTCATGCAGGGACACAGATGAAGCTGGAAACCATCATTCTCAGCAAACTATCACAAGGACAGAAAACCAAACACCACATGTTCTCACTCATAGGTGGGAACTGAACAATGAGAACACTTGGACACAGGGTGGGGAACATCACACACCGGGGCCTGTCATGTGGTGGGAGCCTGGGGGAGGGATAGCATTAGAAGAAATACCTAATGTAAATGACGAGTTGATGGGTGCAGCAAACCAACATGGCACGTGTATACATATGTAACAAACTTGCACGTTGTGCACGTGTACCCCAGAACTTAAAGTATAATAAAAAAAAAAAAAAAAGAGAAACAAACAAACAAAACAAAAAACAGGTTGCAGTAAAGAAGCCGACCCAAACATATCAAAACCAAGGAAGGTGGCGATGAGAGTGACCTCTGGTCGTCCTTACTGCTACGTTCCCACTAGCGTTATGACACTTTACAAATGCCATGGAAACGTCAGGAAGTTACCCTATATGGTCTAAAAAGGGGAGGCATGAATAATCCACCCCTTGTTTAGCATATCATCAAGAAATAACCATAAAAATGGGCAACCAGCAGCCCTGGGGGCTGCTCTGTCTATAGAGTAGCCATTCCTTTATTCCTTTACGTTCTTAATAAACTCGCTTTCACTTTGAAAAAAAAA
Source organism: Macaca thibetana thibetana (assembly GCF_024542745.1). Taxonomy (NCBI): domain Eukaryota; kingdom Metazoa; phylum Chordata; class Mammalia; order Primates; family Cercopithecidae; genus Macaca; species Macaca thibetana. The sequence goes on along the minus strand of NC_065580.1, from coordinate 157,178,413 downwards.
AGAAGTTAATATTGTGGGTAACAACAGCTAAGCCAGCTGTTTCTCTGTTGTTTTTGAGTCTCAGATCACTTGGGATCCTTCTGAGATGCAAGACTCCTTTCATCTCACTGACCTAAGTTGCTTTTCCCTGGAAGCCCTTGTAACCATGGACTGACCCTATAGTATTTATAAATCCTACTCATCTGTCTATGGCCACTGCTTGGGCATTTCCAGGATCATAGAGCAGAGGCATAGGAGGGAGGGTCTAGTAATTACATCTTCTTTGCGATTAGTTTCTACGAAATAAATGGATTGTGGTTTTAACCTTTTTTTTTTTTTTTTTGCATGCCTAGTAATTTTGGATGCCAGATGTGAATTTCATATTTTGGGGTACTAAATGTTATCATATTCCCTTAAAGGGTGTTGGATTACTTACTTTTCTCGCAGGCAATTAAGTAACCTTTGGACCAGTCTGATTCTGCTGAGACTCTGATCTGAGGCTTTGTCATGATGAGTCAAAGACTACGTTAATTCTAATAAAAAGATGAGTGGAGCCTTTACCCCATGTCTGAGTGTTTTGAGGCTGCTTCATATTGGCTGGGGGGAAGGTGAGTGATTCCAATTCCATGGGAGCTCTGGGAATTATTCATGGAGCTTTCCCTTGAGCTTGGGTGGTTTCCTTCACTTTGGCTTCAGGGAATTTTCTCACACAGAGCTGTATTCAAAGGCTCAAGGAAATGCTCTGAAGACCTCTGCAGCTCTCTCTCCGCAGCTCCCTTCTTTTTGCTATGGAATCTTGCAAAATTAGTCTCCCTGGTGTCCCCTGGTGGAGGTGGTGACCTCACTGCCTTTTCCAGATTTACATGGTACACCCACTCTAACATGCCTCTGTCATACCTCTGTTGACATAGAGTGGGCCCTTGTTCCAGGTGATGCTACACAGTGTCCTGTGTCACTGGGTCACACACGGAGCCTCAGGTGGTGCTGCTGCACTTGGACTGATAGAGGCTTGTGGACTGGAAAGGAAACGCACACCAGAATATGTGTCAATTCCAGTCAAGGTGAATTATTGCCTCTTCTGTGGTAGAGGGAGTTTAATGACCTCAATTTGAAACCAAAAGCTGGTCTCCTTGAAAGCTGGTGCCATGTCAGGGGCTCAGACCTTCTGATCCTCCTTCCTGGCTGTGAAAGGAAGGGAGGTATTTTCTAGGTCACTGACCACATACCACGTACCTGGGGCCATGTTGCTCTCCTCTAACAAAGATGCAGCAGATGCAGTTGGGGCTGCCACTCGACTGAGTTTGAAGCACTCCACTGACATCCTCCAGGCTCTGTCTGGTTTCTGTAGAGACCACACTGGTGAAATAAATGAAGGTGGGGTTCGCCACCACCCCAGCTTCCTGTAGGTATATAAGAGTGGCCTTAATCTCTGCCATTTCATTGGGATGTGATATTACTTTTTTTTTTTTTTTTTTTTTTGAGACGGAGTCTGGCTCTGTCGCCCAGGCTGGAGTGCAGTAGCACGATCTCGGCTCACTGCAAGCTCCGCCTCCCGGGTTCACGCCATTCTCCTGCCTCAGCCTCCGAGTACCTGGGACTACAGGCGCCTGCCACCACGCCCGGCTAATTTTTTTATATTTTTAGTAGAGATGGGGTTTCACCGGGTTAGCCAGGATGGTCTCAATCTCCTGACCTCGTGATCCACCTGCCTTGGCCTCCCAAAGTGCTGGAATTACAGGTGTAAGCCACCGCGCCCGGCCATACTTTTTATTTATTATTTTGGCTGGAGCAGGGGCAGTTCAGAGCTTCTACTTAGCCTTCCCAACTAAGAACACTCTTGCCACAAGCCATGAGTCTAATATGGATGTTCTGTCAACTGTCCAATGCACCTATTTCCAGTCCATCCACTTTGTACTTGTGCCAGGATCCCATCTATATTCGACCCCTGGATGCCCCTTCTCTAACAGGAAGGCCAACACTTTGGATCCCCCTTTCCACTTAGATTCTACAGTTAAAAATCTTCAAGATGTGTGAGTGTTCTCCTTTCCTGGTGCACTGTTACTCAAGGAAATGGCTATGGGTCCTTTTGAGGAAGAACTAGGAAAGTTATTACTACATACAGTAGCCTTGATGTTGGTAGATTCTTTCTCCTGGGGACTTGGCTTTCTGTCAATTGCTTCTGGACTGAAAATTGGCTCAGATCTAAAAATAGAGCAAGGAATCTTGACTTCTTATTGAGATGTCTGCTCTCAGCTCCTTGATTATCCACCTTTGGTTTCTTGTATAGATTTATAGATCTTTGTATAGGTGTGTTTGTAAAGCTCAGGTTTTCTCAATCTTGGCACCATTAACATTTTGAGCCAGATCATTCTTTGCTATCAGGAGCAGTCCTGAATACTGTAGGTGTATTAGTCCATTCTCATGCTGCTATAAAGAAATACCCGAGACTGTGTATTTTATAAAGAAAAGAGGTTTAATTGACTCACAGTTCTGAATGGTTTGGGAGGCCTCAGGAAACTTACAATCATGGTGGAAGGCACCTTTTCACAGGGCGGCAGGAGAGAGAACGAGTGCCAAGCAAAGAGGGAAAAGCCCCTTATAAAACCATCAGATTTCATGAGAACTCACTCATTCTCACAAGAACAGCATGGGGGTAACTGTCCCCAAGATTCAACTACCTCCCACCAGGTCCTTCCCATTACATGTGGGAATTATGGGAACTACAATTCAAAATGAGATTTGGGTGGGGAAACAGGCAAACCATATCATGCTACTCCTGGTCCCTCCCAACTCTTATGTCGTTACATTTGAAAACACAATCATGTCTTTCCATCAGTCCCCCAGAGTCTTAACTCATTCCAGCGTTAACCCAAAAGACTAAGTCCAAAGTCTTATCTGAGACAAGGCAAGTCCCTTCTGCCTAAGAGTCTGTAAAATCAAAAGCAAGTTAGTTACTTCCCAGATACAATGGGGGTACAGGCATTGGATAAATATACCTGTTCCAAATGGGAGAAATTGGCCAAAACAAAGGGGCTACAGGTCCCTTGCAAGTCTGAAATCCAATAGAGCAGTCATTAAACTTTAAAGTTCCAAAATAATTTTCTTTGACTCTATGTCTCACATCCAGGTCACAGTGATACAAGAGGTGGACTCCCACAGCCTTGGGCAGCTCTATTCCTGTGGCTTTGCAGGGTACAGAACTTCCTCCCGGCTGCTTTCACAGACTGGGGTTGAGTGTCTGCAGCTTTTCCAAGTGCACAGTGCAAGCTGTTGGTGAATCTACTATTCTGGGGTCTGGAGGACGGTGGCTCTCTTCTCATAGCTCCACCAGGCAGTGCCCCAGTGGGGACTCTGCATACAGGCTCTGACCCCACATTTCCCTTCCACACTGCCATAGCAGAGGTTCTCCATGAGGGCTCTGCCCCTGCAGTAAATTTCTGTCTGGACATCCAGGTGTTTCCATACATCTTCTGATATCTAGGCAGAGGTTCCCAAACCCCAATTCTTGTCTTCTGTGTATCTGCATGGCCAACACCAAGTGGAAGATGCCAAGGCTGGGGGCCTGTGCCTTTGAAGCAATGACCTGAGTTCTACCTTGGCCCCTTTTCACCATGGCTGGAGAGACTGGGACACAAGGCACCAAGTCTTGAGGCTGCACACAGCAGAGGGTGGCCCTGGACCCAGCCCACAAAACCATTTTTCCTTCCTAGGCCTCTGGACCTGTGATGGGAGGGGCTGCTGTGAGGGTCTCTGACATGCCCTAGAGACATTTTCCCCATTGTCTTGGCAATTAACATTTGGCTTCTCGTTATTTATGCAAATTTCTGCAGCCAGCTTGAATTTCTCTCCAGAAAATGGGTTTTTCTTTTCTATTACATCATCGGTCTGCAAATTTTCCAAACTTTTATGCTCTGCTTCTTCTTGAATGCTTTGCCACTTAGAATTTTTTTCTGCCAAATACCCTAAATCATCTCTCAAGTTCAAAGTTCCACAGATCTCTAGGGTATGGGTAAAATCCTGCCAGTCTCTTCACTAAAGCATGGCAAGAGTCACCTTAACTCCGGTTCCCAACAAGTTCCTCATCTCCATCTGAGACCCTCAGCCTGGACTTCATTGTCCATATCACTATCAGCATTTTGGTCAAAGCCATTCAACAAGTCTCTAGGAAGTTCCAAATGTTCCCACATTTTCCTGTCTTCTTCTGAGCCCTCCAAACTGTTTCAACCTCTGCCTGTTACCCAGTTCCTAAGTTGCTCCCACATTTTCAGGTATCCTTATAGCAGCACTCCACTCCTGGTACCAAGTTACTGTATTAGTCCGTTTTTACCCTGCTATGAAGAAATATATCCAAGACTGGATATTTTATAAAGAAAAGAGGCTTAATTGATTCACAGTTCTGCATGACTGGGGAGTCCTCAGGAAACTTACAATCATGGTGAAGGCACCTCTTCACAGGGCATCAGGAGAGAGAATGAGTGCCAAGCAAACGGGGAAAACCCCTTATAAAACTATCCGATCTCATGAGAACTCACTCACTATCATGAGAACAGCATAGGGGTAACCACTCCCAAGATTCAACTACCTCCCACTGGGTCCCTCCCATGACATATGGGAATTATGAGAACTACAATTTAAGATAAGATTTGGGTGAGGACACAGCCAAACCATATCAGTAGGATATTTAGCAGCATCCCTGGTCTCTACACACTAGATATCATTTACATCCTCCTAGTTCAGATTGTAATAACTGAAAATATTTTCCCCCAGCTGTGACAACAAAAATGTCTCCAGACATTGCCAGTGTCTCCCCAGGGAGGGAAGAGGAAATGCCCTGCTCCTCCTTTGGGAACCACAAGGGTAGACTGAGGGCTTTACTTGTTGGCTGCCCTCTGTCTTGTTGGTATGGGTGCTGTGTTCTATTAACATCTATTACTATAGCTTGGTGTAAGGCCAACCTGCTGCCTGCCCTTTTATGATTATTGCACCCACCGTGCTTTTGATGGGTGTATGTTGCCATCCAGCCTCTATTATTTCTAGATCCTGCCATGCATGTTGTTATCAGGGAGCCTGGTTCTGTAGTGGTTTCCCTGATACCCAGTCCTGTCCTGCAGAGGATGGACACCACCATGCTACTCAGTACTTTTGGGGTCCCTCTCATTAGCATGTTCCTTATTGCTTTGGTAAAGGCAATGCCTTCATTGCACTTTTTCAGACTTGCAGGGTGTATCCGCTGTGGCATGCCCTCAACTCTAGCCCTTTGGTCCCCACATCCACTTTTTGTCATGGCGGGTCTGGCATTTTGGCCTCAGTCAGTATGAGCACCATCTTCTCCAAGGTTCCAAAAGCCATCCTAGCAGCTTTTAGGTATCATCTCCTGAGGTCTTTCCTAAAGTGTTAAGTCCTGTATCATAAGATAGTTTTCTTGTATCAATGAGCTTTCTCTTGCCCAACTTCATTTTCTGCTCCTGCTCCTGCTGGTGCCTTCCTGCCTTGATCTGATGCTCAAATCCAGTCTCCTGCACATTATTTGTACATGTTGGCCAAGTCCTGCAGGTCCTTTGGGGAGAGCCCTTTCCTCCACTATAAGGCTTAGCACTCCTCCACACCAGCTTATGGGTGATTCTAGCTTAGTCATGAGTTTGGTGGGCATGAGGGAAGGTGGAAATTCTCTTGGGATAGGTGTGTATTATCCTACCAGACAGAGACTCTGCATCATCTTCAAGCACCAGGGGCACTAGCCTTCGACAGGGAGGAAAAGGCCAGTCTTGCAAGCCCAGAGGCATCAGAGGGATCTGAGAATTTGAGATCTTCAAGCACATCCACCCGTGACTCAGGATCCATTTCTATTTCAATCAGACCTTGGCCCAGCACACCTGCTGACACTGAGGATTTGGATTTGTGTGGGGTTCTGCTAGGCTCATGATAAGCCTTGGGCTTTCTTCAACCTCCTCTGCCTGTAGTCCATAGGAAATAAGAGTCTTCTTTACTTTTATAAAATAAACCAGAGCTTCCAAAACGGACCTGGGTTTCATACTTAGCCTTGAGGTCCTAATGAATCACCCCCAGCCTTGCTTTATTTCTGTCTAGAGCCTTGATTTCCGCAGCATCAGCTATCTGATTTCATTGTCTTTATAACTACTCTTTCCCACATATTTCTTGGCTGGCTGACTCAGTCTCTTCATGATTCCCATATCGTGCATTCTTTCCACAGGTGTAGCACCCCACTTCCCCAGGGTGAGTGCCCTAACACCTGCACAATACTGCACTTCTGTGGGGCTCTATGCTGCACCTGCATGCTGCACTGAGGGTCCACACTGTCAGCTGGCTGGCAGGTGATCCAGCTCCAAACCCTATGCCAAGGTCTGCTTTCCTCCCACTGCTCCTGATGTGACTGTCAGGTCAGTCTCCCAGAAGCTGCCTCTAAGGTGACGCTGAGAATGCGAGGTGACACTGAGCCGTGCCTTGTAATGCTGCTGTGTGGCAGTGAATGGGGCAGGATGTGGCAGAGAGAGAATTCAGGCCATGACTGAGGCAGAGCAATGCCTTAGTGGATCCTACAGCAAGCTTTGGAGATGGAATGGAAGATTCTGCAGAGTTGTCCCAAACTGGGACCAGGGGGCCAGGCCTTTTTTTTTTTTGGGATATGTTCTGCCCCCTGCATAGCTCCCTTTGCCTGAGAGCAATCTTTTCAGGGACTCAGAATTGAGAGTTGGGTCCATCACCAACACTCTCAGCAGGTGCGACAATGAGTACTTCAGTCCCCAGAGGGCAGGGGATTGGGGTGTGGTCCACTGTGGAGTCCAGCACAGAAACCAACCTTAGCTCTCGGCCAGAGGTCCTAGTCAATTCAGGATGCCTTAAAAGAATACCACAGCCGGGAGGGTCAGCAACAGAAAATTACATTCTAAAAGTTCTGGAGGCTGGAAATCTGAGGTCAAGGTACCAGGGCTGGCTCCTTCTGAGGTCTCTCCCCTTGGCTTTTTCTCCCTGTGTCTCCACAGGGCCCCCCCCCCCCCCCCCCCGTGCATGTCTGTGTCTCAATCTCTTCTTCTTATAAGGACACCAGTCATAATAGATTAGGGTCCAACACTTATATACCTCATTGAACCTTAAACCTCATTAGAGGTCCTATCTCCACATACAGTTGTGTTGGGGGCAGGCCTGCAGCATATGAATTTGGCAACGACATGATCTGGTCCATAGCTCTAGATGAGCAGGTTGGCTCTGCAGAAAGAATCACAGATCTGAAATTTCGGGAACAATCACTGAAAAGTGAATTGGAGGAGTTCACCTGTGTAGAGAGTGGAGACAGGGAAAATAATTAAGGACTCAACCAAGCCCAATTCTGAAAGCTGTCAGGCTGCTGAGTATCGGGAAGTCCTTTCAGCCAGCCCACAGTGCAGCCTTCAGAGCTGCAGTGGCTCTTTGAAGACAAACACCCACTGACCTTTTCATCAAAGAGAGGGGCCACGGAGGTGACACGCAGGCTCTGCAGGCCGGCCAGCCAGTGCTCATCGGCAGGACAGGCTTGGGCATTTAATTGAGCTGAAAGGAACTAGGAGTTATACAATGACCTTTTCAGCCATACATAGGGAATAATTTAAGCCTTAAGAATAGCAGCGGCTTCAGTTATGTTTGTAGCACTTGGAATTAGAAGATGTGACGAGACAGAGATCCATGGGACCATCACAGGTGGATTTTACCTGTCCCTGTCTGTCTCTCGTATTCTTCCTTTCCCTCCTGTTGGCTAGTGCCTCTTGGAAGAGCCACCTCACCTAGTGTCAAGATGGGATGGAAGGTTGCATGCATGAAACACAAATTATTTCAGATTAGAGGGAGACATAGAGGGTAAAGTTGAGAGAGAGAGAGAAAGAGAGAGAGAGAGAAAGAAAATATAAGTCATGCATACTAAGTTTTCAATAACTTCAAGAAATAATAAAACATACACACCTACTATATAGAGTGGCTAATTAAGAGTGACCAGTAGTGTGGAGAAGAGATGGGCTATGAAGCAGAGGCAGAATGATGTTTGTGCAATATTAGTTGCTAAAATCCTGGAAGACCATAGCCAAATATTTGTTAATTATTATTTTTTCTTCAAAAAGGCAGTAAAACTCAATTATCTAGGTTTAAAACAGGTGTGTTTTGTGGGAAGATTTTTTAACATTCTAGAAAACTGGATTAAAATTTGACAGCAGACTTTTAAAATACCCTTTTTTTCTCATTTTCAAAAGCGAAAATTCTTACCTGTTGGCATGGGAAAGAGAATTTAATTTCACAGAACAAAAGAGCTTTCTTTCCTACAGCAACATTCACACTTAGTGACCACTGGGGTATTTATTTATTCAGAAGTGGTTTCAGGTGCCAACTCAGTGCTGGGTATCATGCCAGGCATGGCAATGAAAAAATAAGCAGCGTGGATGAGTTTGTGTCCTTTGTAGGGACATGGATGCAGCTGGAAACCATCATTCTTAGCAAACTATCACAAGAACAGAAAACCAAACTCCGCATGTTCTCACTCATAGGTGGGAACTGAACAATGAGATCACTTGGACTCGGGAAGGGGAACATCACACACCGGGGCCTATCATGGGGGGAGGGGGGAGGGGGGAGGGATTGCATTGGGAGTTATACCTGATGTAAATGACGAGTTGATGGGTGCTGACGAGTTGATGGGTGCAGCACAGCAACATGGCACAAGTATACATATGTAACAAACCTGCACATTATGCACATGTACCCTAGAACTTAAAGTACAATAATAATAAAAAAAAAATAAATAAATAATAAAAATAAAAATAAAAAAAATAAAAAAAAATAAAAAAAAGCAGCAGCGTGGTGTGGCCTGGCCTCTCTCTCTCAAGAGACTGAAAGCCCAGAAGGTGGGAGACAAGGCTTGAGTAAACAAGCACACACATTCATGCATCCTTACAGCAAGTACATCTTTCCAGGAGGGGTTTAAAGAATTAAGCTGTATGTCCATACCTATGGATAGAACCTCCAGGTTCAGGCATAGCCTCCAGGCTCAGGGCCACACCACATCCAGTGGTTGGGAGCAGGCTAGAGTCTGCTGGAAGATTCAAGCTCAGGGCAGCAGGGAAGGAGGTGAGGAGTCAAAGACAGGAGCCCCTGGGTTTGCCCGTCAGGCCAGGGATGCTGAGGCTCCCCATGTAGACACCCAGAGTGTACAGTTGGCATTGGGCTGGGAAGCAGTGAAGGCAGAAGAGGGGAGCCTCGCCATCAAGGCCAGGCTGTGCAGACTCCGTTCCAAGGAAGGTGACCACCTTCTTCGTCTGTGCTGGATTAAAACAGCACTATGTCTGCAAAGGTGAGGAAATGAAGCAGAAGTTAGGTTCATTTTCAAAGTCCCCACACCCCCAGAAACTATACACAAATGATGCATTTCGTATGAAAGTCTGATGAAAAGCCCTAGGTCATTAATATATAGTGTCCCTATAAATAATATCAAAGACAACTTGGGCCAACTCTGCCCCTTCAGGCACGCTTCCAAGAAGATGAAAATAATCTGTCCTTTATATATATATATATATTGCCATAAATTATAGAACCACATGTCTGTATTTTAATTCAGCCAGGCTGAAGTTTTCCCCAAGATCTAACATATGAAGCTGTAGATCTAATTCTTCTGAAGTTCCTTCAAAATTTATTTCCCAGCTCAATATATTTCACATATGTTTTTGCTTAGGTTGGCAGACACAAGGCTTGAATACTTCTATATTATCAGTGGAGAAAATCAGACACGGAGCAATGGAGCAACATCGCCAAGGTCAAGTAGAAAATGATTTCTCACGTCCAGGATCCAAGTTCTAAGCTTCTGGTTCAGAACCCCAATGGTCACCTACCAGTGTTTGGCTAACCTGAGAAAAGCTGAACGATGGGACACGTCGAAGCTGTTGACATACATGTGTAAAAGTAAACCACAGCCAAGCAGGCCTGAAAAGGAGATAGAAAGGGAGAGCGTGTCCCTGTGTCAAGCAGCACTTCTCAAACCTGACTGCTCATCGGAACCACAGGAAAAGGCTGAAAGATTGCTCATTGACTGTCCTTGTCCCTGGATATGCTATGAAGAGGTCCAGGTAATCTTTGGTGTTCTTGATCTGACAACTGGTCTTGTTGGGGTAGTACTGTCCCCCAAGGATCAATGGGGCTAGGAGATGTCCTCCCAGGGCCCATCTGTGGGACAGGATGCAATGTGTGTTCAGGCTGGGATGCCGCTTGACAGCCAACGTGCTGGCACTTGAGACCTGCTGGGTTGCACACTCAGACCTGTCTCGTGTCACTGGTGAGCACCGATTTCCCAGGGCAGCTTGACCCTCCCTTTGTAGCAATACTGAACATTTACTCTGTGTTCTCTATAACAGGACAACTCCACAGCTCATTAACAGGAGATAGTTATTTTGCCAAAGATATTCTGGGGAAATAAATAGGATGAAATCGCTTGCCACAAGGCAAGTCTTGAGAAAATCCCCCTTAAGGTACTTCTATCCTTTCCCTGAAATTTCTCCGCGTGCTTGCGATGGCATCTGTGTTTGTTTCCTTCGTTTCCTGTGGCTACGAGAACCAAGTACCAAGACCGCGTGGCTTAAACAACCGAAATGTATCCCCTGGCAGTTCTGGAGGCTGAAAGTGTGAGGTCAAGGGGCGGCAGGGCTGGTTCCTCTGAGACCTCTCTCCTTGGCTTGTAGATGCCGTCTTCTCCCTGTATCCTCACAGGGTCGTCCCTCTGCGAGTGCCTGTGCCCTAATTTATTCTTCTTATAAGGACACCAGTCCTATTGGATTAGGGCCCACCCTAGTGACCTTGTTTTAACTTAATCACCTCTTTAAAGACCTTATCTCCAAATAAGGTCACATTTTGAGATATTAAGGGTTAGGACTTGAATGTATGAATTCTGGAGGAAGGCAATCAGCTCAGACCATAACCCACCCTCTCCCCAGTAGCCTTTTTGGTCCCTTGGCTGCTTCCAAAGAATTGCTGAGTCTACCCAGCAAAGCCTTGGTCCAGCCCTGCACCTCCAATCCTGCCCCTCTACTTGGAGCCTCAGCACTAACTGCTGTGTCTCCAAGCCCAGGCTGCTGCAGCCCTTGATGTGTCTTTGTGTTGTTAGAAAATGCAGGTCTGCTCCAGAGCCAGCCAGCGGAGCACAGGCTGATTCTCCATGTCCCCTCTGCACAGCCTGGAGGACCACAGCAGGGACCCCGTGGAGGCTGCCACTGGGAGGCCCCTTCTACACCTCCAGGCTGTGGGGGCTCCAGCCCCCAACAGGACAGGAGTGCCCTGGGGAGGGTGCAGTTTTGCCCCTGAGAAATCACAGGTGTCTCCTAGTATAGATAAGCAAGCCCCCTTCTTCCAATCTGTCGATCTGTCATACATCACAGATGACACTATGACTCCAGTTCCTCACCCCTGCCCTCCTTCTCCTCCTTTCCCACTACTAACCACCTGGGCAACCCTGAAGGCATCCCATGTGGGCCTTCCCAAGCATGGCACCGGGGGGGGGGCAAGAGGAGAAGGGGAGTGAGAGGAGAAGGAGGATGCTGCCTTTATTAGTTTGCAAATGATTTGTGTGGTCAGGATATGTAAATAAATAATTTATATACATATAAAAGTAAAAGAATATAACACACACATATATATATGTAAATAAAATGTTCATTTCTGTTGCTTTGTGAAATATGGGTTATTTTATAATAACTCATGTATCAAACTTCCCACTGGAGCAGGACTTGTCTACAGACAGGGCCCCATGTGAAGTGGCTGGAAGTTAAGGACACTGGTTCCCAGTAGAGTCTCTGTCTTGCTGCCTGGTGTTCCCACGGTGTGGATGAGAGGGTGCTGACCAGCTGGCGCTCCTGGCCAAGGCCTCTGAGAGTAGTCTGTGCTCGCCGGTGCCCATTTGGGGGCGCACGGCCTTCTGCTTGCTGTCCAAGGTGGACCTGAGGATGTGGTCGCATCGGTGACCTGGGCATGTAGCGAGGGCAGTCCAGGTCGGAGGGTGTGGGGATGCTGAGCTGAGGAGAGAGGATTGATGGGCTGGAGTCTGGTGGCCTGCTCTGCACAGGGAAATGAGGGGCGCTGGGGACCGGTCACACGACGCTTCAGTCTTCTCGCCAGACCCACTAAGTCCGGTACCAGGACTGGCAGAGTAACAGATGTGAATGTGCCTTCAGTCTGCACGACGCCTTTTTGGGGCAGCTGAGGGCCCACTCTGATGTCTTGAAGACTCTTCAGAGTCTCACTATGTTGGGACTGAACCAAGGATGGAACCTCTTCCCAGAAAGGCTGAACAGGGCTGAGGCAAGGAGACCTTTAACCAGGCCAGGGCCAGTGCCCAGGCTCCTTCCTGGCCCCGCTGTGGTTGTGAGGAGTGCACATCAGTAAGGCTGCTGGAGCCACTCTCCTCCCTTGTAGAAGTCGTGGGGACGGACCCCCACATCCCAGTCCATCTGCTCTTGTCCTTCCAGCTCAGGGTACAAGCAGGGCCACAGATTTGGGATGAGGGTGAGCGAGCAGAGATATTAAAGTCCTTGGGCTGAGTTTTGTGTTATAAAGGGCAAGGGAAACACAACTCCTGGGAAAACCTGGAGGTGCGTGAGCCAGTGTTTGCAGCAGCAGAAAACACGCAGGTGTTTGCAGAACTCCTTTTCCCTTAGAAAAACAATCCTTCCCACTGACCTTTGAAAGGTATTTTTCATGCATGTAAATCTTGCACTCATTGAAAAACGCACAATGGCATCCCTGTGATGATCTTTGAAACTTTAGCTTTTACTTTTTTCTTTTTTTTTTTTAAAGAGACAGGGTCTCGCTCTGCTGCCCAGCTGGAGTGCATTACTTTTTAAAGAACTCGAGCAATTCCTTCCATCCCTGGCGGAATTTGGAGCAGTGACCGAACGTGCCGTTCTCTTTTTCACCACTAGGTGGCCCTTGCTGCTCTCAGATGCCGGCCGGGCTTGCAGACAGGTGAATGCATTTCATTGGCTCCAGGGAGGCATGATGCCACCGGGCAGCTCTTTTTAAGAGAAAAGCCAGAACCGGTGGAGCAGCGACCCCTGAGCAGTGTTCTCTGTGCTGAGCTGCGGGACTGAGCTGTTGAGTTAGAGCCAACATGAGTGAGGTGAGTGATGCTTCGACCTGTAGAGGGAAACTTAGGAGTGAGAAGGGACCTCGGTTGAAGGATTAGTGTCAGGAAATGTGAGGGGCTTAGCAGTGCTGAGGAACAAATTAATCCTGTAATTCTTTGCTTGGAGGACTGACAGGATTGATCTCTTGGTTTGAATGGTCAGTACAGAAATTGGTTAAGTTTGCAACTTTTACAATTAACCTGAGGAAGAGAAAGGGATGCCTTGTTTGCTTCTGATTGAATTGTGACTTTGAAAAGTGCTTTGGGTTTTAGAGCTCAGAAGAGAAAGCCAATTGTTTTATTCTCTTATGAAGATGTGTATCTTTGCATGATTCCCGCGGTGGCACCTTCCAGAATGTGAGTGGGCAGGTGGTCTTCTGGTGAACGCAAGCCTTGGAAGGGAAGGGACAAGGTGGGGAGAGGGCTGGCCGATGGGTAGCATTTCATGGCCCGGTTGTACAAACTATCTCTGCAGTTAATCAGAGCACCAGGGAAAGAAATGCAAACAGTAGTAGGAGCTGGGAAACATCCGTGTGTATAGATCTGTGGCTCTGAGACCGGAGGCGGCCCTGGCAGAAGGGGAGCTACAATTTTGCAAATCCAAAGTCACTTCTCTAAATATGTTTATACAGAATGTGTTTTGTTGGGGCCAACTGACAGCACGTTTGTTTTTTAAAAATCATCTTCTCCTTTTTTCTCGTCTATGAAGCAGATTAGTGGTGGTACAACACCATTCTCTAATTCAGCTCGATAACCGAGCCAAATGCATTTTCATTTCCTCTTGGTTGGCACTTAAATAATTACTTTTAAAGATCTTTTATCTTCTCTTTTTCTGACAGATGGATGATTCTTTTCTTGGAAGTCTAGGGTAAAATTAACAACTTCAGAAATAAAATGCCTCCTCCTTGCTTTTATCTCTCTGATGGGTGATTTTTGATGTAAACATGACAAGAAGAAGAGCAAAGCACTATAAAACTTAGAAATGGGGTTTGGGGCAGAGCCAAGGGTTTGAGGCAGGGAGAGACCGACTGTGGGGTGGAAGGTGGGAATTCTCCCACCACCACTACCAACGGTACCTATGACAGCAGCTAACACTTGCCTAACGGGCTGTGTGCCGACAGTGTCAGGCTCTCTCCACACCTGTCACCTTCTTTGAACCTCTCAACAATGCTGTGCAGTGGGCACCATTATTATTCCCAATTGACAGATGAGGACACTGAGGCACAGAGATGGGAACTAAGTGGCTCGAGGTTACCAGCTAATGAACAATAGAGCCAAGACTTGGGCTGATTCAATGCTCGGTGGTTGACCGCCAGGTGAATCTTGATGTCTAAATGTGTATGGAATTTGCTGAACAGCGGGGATGCCAGAGGTTGGAGGGGGAGAGGGGAGGCGAGGAGAAAGAAAGAAGTTGAGGCTCTGAAATAGAGATGGAATGATGAGGATGAGACCTCCATTTCCCACAGGCTAGGGGGAGGGGCTTTCTGCTGGACTCTACAGATATTTCAGAAGCTCTTATGTCCACATCGGCTCACCTTGCTTACAACAAGAAGGGATGGCTGCATGGAATGGCTTTTCTTCATATACAACTTATTCAATAAGAGTTTCCTATAGAAGAAGGACTTAGAAAGCAGCACAGCACTGAGGGGTGGCCTCTTGAATCAAGTCAGCTATCCTGGGATTCTGGCTCAGTCATGCCATCTCTTGCTGAGGCTCTTGGGCAGCAAAGTGCTCATGAACTCCCCAGGATGCTCAGCTCTGCTGGGCTCACTCAACAGTGCAGGTCTCCAGGGAGAAAGCGTGTGTTCCAGAGCTCACCTGTGATTAGGGTCTCAGCCTGGTTCTTGCTGAACATGTAATCAGGGCAGCTCTGCAGTCACCACCCTGTCCTGGCACTTATCAGACACATGATAGGTTCTTACAGAGCTCTTGCCTTAGTTCCTTTCATGTGGATAAAAGCACACAAGAGGCGCATCCCACTTTTCTGCCTCCCCTTGCTGCTCACAAAACCCCTCCCAGCTCCCTGCGCCTCATCGTCCCTCCTGCCCTCTTCTCCCCCTCACATCACATGAGGCCCCCTCCCTCTGACCACCAGGGTGGCCACCGCTCCTGGCTGATCTCCACGTTCCTGGGCGTGTGCTCCTTGGAGAGCAGGAATTTGTCCTTTGACTAAACCTCAAATCTGCTTAAAATATTTAATAAAGTGGAACAGAAACTCCTTTCTGGGTAGAGAACTGGATACCCCTTCACGGCACCCCTCAAGGGGTTTCTTTGGTTGGATGAATTAAATGTGGCTTCTAGTTTTAATAACTCTCAGGTGGAAATAGCTTTCAGATGATCATTTACTTGTGGGTGTGACTAATTACCAAAGAAAGCCAGAGCAATGGAATTTGCCAGACTTTCCTTGACCTTAGGATTGATTGGGGTCTGGTGGGCAATAGTGCCTGCTGCAGCGCCAGGGCTGAGTGCCTGCTGTAGAGACTCCGGAGCTCATTAGCTGCTTACCCGGGCCAGTGGGTGAGCCTGCTGGGTGGAGAGGACCCCAAAGTGTCATATACTCCCCGGGGTCTGCTCTGCACTTCCAGGCCTCCCCGCCTTTAAGGGAAAGATGGAGCAACAAAGGGAGCCTCGAACTGGCTTTAAACTGGGCAGCTTTGCAACAGGACATCTTCTTTACTTCCTGTAACAACACTTTTTAGGGAAAATGGCATGCGATAGAAAAGAACAGCTCAAGAAAGTAAAGTACAACGAGGAAAGTAAAGTCCAAATTTAGGGTAATGTGAGAGAGAGGAGGTGGTTAGTGGGGGTGTCTGATTTACATTTCAGTATTAAAATATGTCAGATGTGCCTGCAGCAATCTATGAGATGAATTGGAAGAGAATGTAGCAGGGATCAGAATGCAGGCTGAAGTCTATCAGCTGGATCAGAAATCCTAACCACACAGCCTCAGTTTACAAGGTGCATGCTTTCTCCCTCATCGTACTCACCCAGGCACAGGAAAAATGATTACCTTTCTTTAGTCACTTAAAAGAGCTTTGAAAAAAGAGTTCCTGCAGTAATGACAGTCAGTCCCGTGTTCTCCTTTAGGTGTCTATTTTTAAGTTGCTTTTCAAAAGAACTCATTTAGGAGAGCCGGGGGCAAGGTTGGAAGGCATAAGGACGAACATCTGGAGCGTGAATTTAAAAACGTGACACCCTTGGCCTGTTTAGGGTGCGGGTTGGAGACATTCCAGGTCACATAATCAAATGACAGCTATTAATTGGACTCGAGACCCCT
This sequence comes from Macaca thibetana thibetana, assembly GCF_024542745.1. Taxonomy (NCBI): domain Eukaryota; kingdom Metazoa; phylum Chordata; class Mammalia; order Primates; family Cercopithecidae; genus Macaca; species Macaca thibetana. Next base: position 157,162,016 of record NC_065580.1, on the reverse strand, counting down.
TTGGGAAAAGCCTCTTTGTAACCCCGAGTTTCACGGTCACGGGCTGGGCTCTTTTCTTTCTTTGGCGTGGACAGGAAAGTGCAACTCAGTGCCAGGCCCGTGGCTCGCTCTTTCGTCCAGACATTGGCCGCAGCGAAAGACGATGCCTATCAAAGGCATGGTTTGAACAACACCAAGGACATTGAAGGGCAAATCTTTAGATACGCATGTCTGTTCTTAGCACCCAAACAGAATCAATGTCAAATTTAATGCATACGTTAAAACATACAATAATCTCTAAAGGAAGAAGAAAGCTGTAAATGGCATTTTTCTTGACAGATTGCAAACGGGAGGCTTACATGCAGTTAACTCGTGAGGTGAGGGCATAGAATAAGCCTGAATTTTTAAAAAAATGTTTTGCCACTGATTTAAAAGTATCATACAACAGTGGTTTGGGGCTTACATAGTTGACTATCATGGTTACCCAGTGGAGATACTAATGTTAAAAAGAAGCAGAGCCTAAGAAGAGAAAGATTACAGCTTTGAGCTTCTTATGATATAAGAGTAAACTCAAACAGATGCTAATGGGTGGGTGATTAGATTTGTAAGGAGCTGTGTGTTTTAGACCAGTTGTTAAGCACAGATTCTGAGGGTGACTGCGTAAAATGTGGGTTTTGCAAATGGTCTGGAAAACCCAGCAACAGAAGGTCAAATGACAATTCAACTTCTTAAGTAATTATAACCCCATTGGAGGGTGCACCAGCAGCAAACACTCTGACAGATCAAGCAAGATCGGTTTTGGTTTTGTTGGACAACACCATGAAAGATACTCTTTCCTCTAATTGGGGATATTAAGTCCACATAGTCACCAGTTACAATTTGGGTTTGAAGTTCAACTTTTCCTAATAGAGAAGGGGTCAAAATTAAGCAGCAACATGTGTTTCACGGGGCTGATGATTGTAAAGAGTTGCCGTAAAACTTGTTTCCCCAATCATGCATTTTATGAAGAAATGCTGTGGGGTTAAAAAGTCTCAGGTTTTCCCTTTTGAATTGTAAGAATCACACAATGCAAGATGTATATTTTTTTCAAAAAGAAAATAAACGACTCACTATAGATTTTATTAAAGGTGTAGTGAAGTAGTGTGATCAAGATGAAAAGAAAACATGTGGTTTTGTAATGGAAATTTTCTTAAACTGATGCTGAACACATTCTTTGTGTTATTTATTTATTTATTTAGTTAGTTAGTTAGTTATTTTTTTGAGACAGAGTCTCGCTCTGTAGCCCAGGCTGGAGTGCAGTGGTGTGATCTCTGCTTACTGCAAACTCCGCCTGCCGGGTTCAAGCAATTCTCCTGTCTCAGCCTCCCGAGCAGCTGGGACTACAGGTGCCCACACCATGCCCAGTTAATTTTTATATTTTTAGTAGAGAAGGGGTTTCACCATATTGGTCCGACTGGTCTCAAACTCCTGAGCTCAGGTGATCTGCCCACCTCGGCCTCCCAAAGTGCTGGGGTTACAGGTGTGAGCCACCGGGCCCGGCCTGTGTTATTTTAAAAATTTCTATTTTCTACTCTCAGTGCTTCATTAGAGATGTGATCGGGGGAAGGCATTCACAATTTGTCTGTGATCCTTCTGTTCTTAGACCACTGGTCACGTTGAACTATTTGGACACACAGATAATATCAGGACTAAGCCTGGGGCTTTTCATTAATTTAGAATGACTTTCTAGAAAGGTCTTCATACTGGGATAAAAGAAGAATTTTAGGGGATGCATGCATACAGGTTTATGTTATATTGAATGATATTTTTATGAAACAACATTAAAAACCATGCTGTTAAAGTATTATAGGCTGCATAGTATTGATTAGAAGCCTCCTAGACTGTGAACTTCCCAATAGGGACAATTTTATGTCATTTACAAGCCTGACTGCTGATTTGGCACTTGGTAAATGTCCAGTTACTGAATGAATAAATAAGTTTTGGGATGTGGATTTATCAGTTGCTGTCATCAATAGGCCAGGCATTCTCTTTTCTAAATATTGAGGCTTGTGGTTGGGATACATTTGGAAAAGATGTATTCCGTCTTTTGTTCTTTACTCCTGGTTTGAAGCCCGTGTTTGCTATTTAAATCCTTTAATGTGGGAAATGGGTGCATTGTTATATACACAACACAAGTGCTCTCGTGACAGTAAAAGAAAATGAGAAAAAGTAAGAAGAATCGCAACAGAAGGAACTCGTGGCATTTGGGGAAATGTCAGGGAAAATATGGGAACTGAGCGAGGGACGTACAATTCTATCTCATGTTTCTGTGTTGTCTCCGTTGAGACTAACTCACTTCAGATAAGCTCAATGAAATTCAAACAAAAGAGACTAGCCAGAGAGTCAGAGCCTGTGAATCCCGTGGAAAATGGTTTGCTGTATTGAAACAGAAAACCAATTTAACTGTGATTAGAAGAGAACAAGGGAGAGTTCTAAGCAGACGTGCAGTGATATAGGCCCTAGTGCCCAATCGCCATCAGCCCAGTTGTAAACTCTGGCATATTGTTGAGGGTAAAATATATCTAGCACGTGGAAAGCAAGTTGCATATTATTGCAAGTAAATAGTTTAATTATCACCTAAAATTAATTCTTAATAGCATACTCATTAGTTAACATAAATAATTGATATTTGAATATTTAAATATTTTAGTAAATTTATATTTGAAACAGGAATATATGCAAATTTATATGCAAAAAGGGATGGATTCAAATTTCTCTTCTTGGGGAGTTCGAAACTGAATTGCACGTCCATATCCTTGTGTGATTAATCTGATAGGATCTCTGCTTTTCAAAATTCAAAAGGGAAAACCTGAGACTTTTTAACCCCACAGCATTTCTTCATAAAATGCATGACTGGGGAAAAAAGTTTTACGGCAACTCTTTACAATCATCAGCCCTGGGAAACACATGTTCCTGCTTAATTTTTACCCCCTTCTCTATTAGGAAAAGTTGAACTTCAAACCCAAATTGCACCTGTTGACTGTGTGGACTTAATATCCCCAATTAAAGGAAAGAGTATCTTTCATGGTGTTTTCCAATAAAACCAAAACCGATCTTGCTTGATCTGTCAGAGTCTTTGCTGCAGGTGCACCCTGTCATCCCCAGGAATAAACTATTTGCCATTCTTCTTCCCATCTTTCAAATGAGGTGCCATATGAACGATGAATACAGAAACGTTTTCCCATCACCTGGGCGCAGGTGCTTTTTGGGTATAGATATGGGAATGTTCGATAACGGATTGTTTTATGCCACAAACAAAGCAAGCTTGCCACAGTCATCAATGGCTCAAACCTATAAACGCCACATTCATGTTGGGGTCATTCTACATGAACAATTTAGCTTAAGCCACCCATTCCAGGCATGGGTCTGCTTGTATGTTGTTTATGCTTCATGAAGAGCTCTAAATTTATGCTTCAGAATCTCACTGAATTTACTGCTCGTTCCATTTCTAAAAGGGAAACACTTGGCCCTTATTTATGACATTGCCGGTAGAAAAATCAATCACCCACTAAATGCCATTATTTTATATTTTACTCTTAACCTGCCATTTTATAAATAAAAGGAAGACAAATTAGACTCATAAAGCAGGAAGGTAATCATCCACAAATTGAACATTTAAGGGCAAGGAAGCAAAAGCTGTGAACTGTTCCAACCATTCAAATAAGGCAATTTTCCTCACAAAGGAGCTAGAATAGAGAGCAGGGGAGTCCCTGTCTTCAAGGTTTCTGCCCTCTATTTTAGGACAGTCTTGGACTTGGATGAGACTACACCATCTCTAGCCATACACGAGTCAGACGTCTGCCTCGTAGTTCGAAAGACAACTTTTGAATGTTAAATATTATTTATGACGATTTGATAGCAAATTGGGATCCAGATTGGCTTGAGATCACGCTATTCCTGGCATAACAATCCAGGTCTGTGGTATAGTGTCATGACAAAAGACACAGTCATCTGTTCCCATAGCACCACACCTGTGGTTTGGTCAATAATCGAATGAAGTAATGGTTATTCTAATTTTATACGACCTCTGAAAAAAGGACTCCAGAAGTTGACAAGACCCATTAACATGTGTCTTAACCAAATAAGAGTAAAAATATAACAAGGAAACACAAGAGGGAGAAATAATATAACTTCTTCCTTTTCTTCCAAGATCTTAAAATATGTATATATAAACATCTGTCCATCAGGTGCTAGTATTATAATATTTTAATACTAAAATACAAGTTCTAGTATTTTTTTAAAAAGCTAGTTAAAAGATTACACCTGCTTTAAAATTTATGATTCTTATGTACAGTAGTTTCCCCTTGTCTTCAGACACTCAGTGGATGGCTGAAAGTGTGGGTGGTACCGAATCCTATGCATGCTATGCTTTTTCCGTATGATGATAACTAGAAGTGTTACTAAGTGGCTACGGGCAGGTAGTGTGGACAGTGTGGATACGCTGGACAAATGAATGTTTCATGTCCTCAGACAGCAAGCGGTTTCATAATGCTACTCAGTACAGAGTGCAATTTGCAACTTACGAATTGTTTATTTCTGGGATTTTCCATCCAATATTTTTGGACTGTGGTTAAGAGCAGGTAACTGAAACCTCAGAAAGTGAAACCAAGGAAGGTTAAGGAGGAACTACTGTATGCAATTTCTTTATTAAATAATAGCCACTGTTTCATTAGGAGTTGTTAGAAAAATATCACTTTTTTTTTCATGAGCTCAGCAAAATGACCAATTGTATTTAGCGTTTTCTTTTTCAAATTGTAAATTTTCTCACTTTTTTTTTTGGTATGCAGACAAATCTCTGATGCAATGAATGGGTCAAATTTCAAGCTGAGTGTGGTTGTGTGACAGCATTCTGGGTGCTCGTCTCCTCATCTCTGAAGGGTGACAGCATGCACACAGACACTGGCGCTGCCACAAACCTGCCCATGTTCAAGACGGGCGATGGTGTGGAGCCTTCCTTTACAGATCTTATCTCTGCATCTTCTAGAGAGTTTTAGATAGAAATAGCAAGAAGCAAAACTTCAAATCATTATGCCATAGTGACATCTTCTCCTTAAAACAATGAAGGGTGACTTGACGTAATTTTGTCCTCTTGCCTTCTATGACTTTCCACAACTGTCATTGCTCTAACAACTGTCTGTTTTAACATATCAATGTTCTGAGAACTATCTTCTCAATCTTCCTGAAGATCCATAACAGAACAATGGAATAGTGTCCACAATGATTATGCATATCAATATTCTGAAGTTTTTGATAGTGTACCCTAATAGGAAAAAAATTTGACCATGTATACACAACAAATATTTTTTGATTTTACAATTATGTATACATGCTAATATGCTAATATAGTAAGAGTTAATTGTTAAAGGAAGGGTATGGAAATCTAATTCCAATAGACTTTTTGGTAACTGAACTTCTTTTTGAGTCTAATTTGATGGCTGAGGTTTTTAAGCTTGTATTGATGCCCATGAAGACATCCTAAGAATAGAAGGTTTAGTTAGTGTTTCTATTGTTTCCTTGGTGTTTGTGCTGGTGGTGTTAGTATTATTTTCAGTCTATGATTTTATGCAGAATTTTTCAATTGTGGTAAAAGACATATACAATTTACTATTTTAACCACTTTTAAGTGTACAGTTCAGCAGTATTAATTATATTAATTATGTTTACACTGTGAAACATGTCCACAGAACTTTTTCATCTTTCAAAGTCAAGACTCTGCATCCATTCAACAACCACTTTCCACTACCCCGCCCCTATCCCCTGGCAAACCCATTCTATTTCTTACCTCTATCAGTATGACTACTTTAGGTACCTCATATGCATGGAATCATACAGTATTTGTCTTTTTGAGACTGGCTTATTTTACTTAGTGTAATGTCTTCAAGGTTCATCCATGTTGCGGCCTGTGACTGTATAGGAAATTTTAAAAGCCACTTACCTACTGCAGGAAGATTAGTTTACTTAAAGGTAGATTGTATAACCTATAAATCCTCTTAACGGAACACAAGGAACTGCAATGCATCATGTGATGATATGCTGAGAGCAAGTCAACAGGCAGTGTGTCTGGGACAATCTCCAATTGTGGCACTCCTACTCTTTCCTACCCACCAAGTGATGTCAGTATCAATCCAGATATTAGCTATTAATGAAACCTAATTTTTAAATTGATCTTAGATCCTACACAAATATAAATAGAAATCCTAAAGAAATCTTCTTTACCATGAGTGTTTGTGACAGTGAAGCACCTTACAACCCCAGAGGTGCCGTTGACACTGTAGTCTGTGCCAACAGCACCTCTTGGAGTTGTGCTGTGAACAACCTATGCCACTGAAAATGGTGGTTCTGCCCTTCCTTGAGTTGGCATCAGCCTGCTTAAGGACTGTTGACCTTGAGAAAGACTGTCAATTTTTATAGTTCCACTTAGAATTCAGGGAATCAGAGAAGGGCATTGCTGCCATTTCATTCAAAGTGGTCATTTTAAAATAGGGGACTGAATGTCCAACAATGAATCTTGTGCAAAATCACAGAGCTTCTTGAGAGAAAGCCTAAGTTTCCCTTCCACATTTTCCATCCTATTCCATTTGTCATTTTCTGGATACAACCCAATTTCTTTTAAACCTGTGGGAATTCCACTTAGGGTTTGCACAAGTAATTTATTAAATTAAAATTGTCCTGAATATTTTTATTAGCCTTGAGTAAAAAAAGAATAGCCGCAGAAATCTTGACAAAGCCATTTTTTTCTTCACCAGGTCTTCCACTCTATTTCTAGGGATTCCAGCTTCCACCCTGATACCCCCAGCCTCCTATCCCATCACACACGGAGAAACTGAGAAATGTTCATAATGCTACCCTGTGGAATGTTTCATTAAGACCCTTATTGGACATGGTGGCTCACTCCTGTAATCCCAGCACTTTGGGAGACCCAGGCAGGAGGACTGATTAAGCCCAGGAGTTAGAGACCAGTCTGGGCAATATGGCAAAACCCCATCTCTACCAAAAATTAAAAAAAAAAAAAAATAGCCGGGTGTGGTTGTACATTCCTGTAGTCCCAGCTACTCAGGAGGCTGAGACGGGAGGATGGTTTGAGCCCAGGGGGTGGAGGTTGCAGTGAGCCATGATCATGGACAACAGAGCCAGATCCTGCCTCAAAACAAAAACAAACACAAAAACAAAACAATCAAAGAAACAAGACCCTTGTTGGCAAAGTTTTCTTTTGTTTTGCCTGGTAGTGTTCTTGACTTCGAGGTTATACCAATCACCTTCAAGCCTTGCTTACTCTCTAGGGTTCTGTTTGAATGAGAAAGAGCATTCTGAACCCTAACATATACCATTTTTAGAAAACGTTTTTCCAGAAAATGGTGACCCTTTTTATGGCCAAAACTGTTGCATATATAATCAGTTATTACAAATTTTGTAGTCACATTTCTTTTTTTCTTCTAGATTGTGATGAGAGAGAGAGAGAGAGAGAGAGAGAGAGAGAGAGAATGTCTTCTTCTATACCATTTCATCTTCCCAGCGTTGTGTCATTGAACTCACATTGATGGAGAATCAATAAGACGTGGTCCTTACCCCTTAAAGAACTTGTAGGGGGAGACAGAATCACATAAAATTAACTCTACTCTGGTGTCCATGCAGAGCTACAGGCCTATTCTCTGTATAAAGCAAGTGCCAGGATGCATGGGTTAATTTGCCATTTCTCACGGCTGGGAAGGAGAGGAAAGGAGTTGCCAGTGGTAACCTTTCCAAAGCAGCCAGGGCTTACACAAGTAGGGGCTCAGCACACATTGATTGAAGAATAGCACTATGACAGCACTCTGTGAGTCTTAGAAGTCATACATTTTAGAGCCATGTGAGAATTTAGCAATCTTCAAGCTCATTGTACAGATACATGTCCATTATGATACTGTAGTTAATTCTGAACTCCTGCCTGGTGATAAAAATTGCTTTAAACATGTTGGACATTTTCTCACCCATGTCAATGAATATTCGGGCTGTATGGACTTGTTACATCTTTCTTTAAAAGTGAAAAGTCTCCTGTGTATTGGAAAGAGATTAATGAGGACAGTCAATTACATTTTTGAAAGTGCACATGTTGGTTGGTTATAAAATGTATATGTTCCTATTGTGAGAACTGTGTACATGGATTTAGGTATGTCTGTAATTTCCCTTTGTGAGAGTATCTATCCGTGCTCGCTCATGGTAGAGTATCATTGCACTCTGTATCTCAGAACTTCTAGCGGCTTATTAACCAATATATTATTGTCTTCTATTTGAAGCTTGTTCAGGGAGTGGGCTCAACCCTATATTTATAACTCTGTTCTCACATATGCTTAAGCCCTGTCAAAATATCTAGATAATACTGTGCCACATCTCAAATATCATTTCTGGAAATGTTCGACACCTCAGAAATGTGGGATATTTTACTTCTTCTTGAATACAATTTTCTTTTCTTTTCTGTTCTTTTCTTTTCTTTCTTTCTTTCTTTCTTTTTTTCTTTCTTTTTTTTTTTTTTTTTTTTTTTTTTGCGACCGAGTTTCACCTTTTTTGGCCAGGCTGCAGTGCAATGGCATGATCTCAGCTCACTGCAAACTCCACCTCCTGGGTTCAAGTGATTCTCCTGTCTCAGCCTCCCGAGTAGCTGGGATTACAGGTGCCCACCACCACACCCAGTTAACTTTGTAATTTTAGTAGAGATGGGGTTTCACCATGTTGGCCAGGCTGGTCTCAAACTCCTGACCTCAAGTGATCTGCCTGCCTTGGCCTCCCAAAGAGCTGGGATTATAGGCATTAAGCCACCATGCCCGGCCAAGAAAATTTCTTAAAATAGATGTAGCAATTTGTCAAGCACCTCCACCAAATACCTCCTTCAAGTTCATAGTTATTTTTCATCCAGATTCCATCTTTGCCATCTTTAAAAATGATTCATTTCATTTTTCAGGCACTATTCTATGAATTTCCATGTCATCACTTTTTTGCTGAGTTCTTGTTGGGAGCCAGAATTGGCTGAAATTCCTATGAGAGTTCCCCCACAGTTGCATTTTGGATGAAGATTTCGAATTTTCACATGACAAAATATAAATGCCGCCAAATGTAACTCCAGAGGTACAAGCAGTGGTGTTGGAGGCCCCTTCTCTGGCTCCTTAATGTCCTATTAGTATTACAACAAGGAAAAGAGATACGGGCTGAAGAGTCAGGCAGATGCTGGCAGAAGTGAGGCCATTTAAAAACACACCACAGTTCTGTAACGCTCCCTCCTGGCCCCCTCTGCCTTCAGCCTCGTTTGAGGTAACGTAGCTCAGCATTGGGACATCCATAAAAGCCTGTGACAGGGAGTAGGGCAGGACCAGTGACACAATTTGTGGGCCCAATGAAAAATCGATATGATGCCCCTTGTTAAACATTGATTAGAATTTGAAGATGGGAACAGCAACATATCAGACCAAGCCAGGGCCCTTCTGAGAGTGGGCCCCTTGGACCACACGGGTCACTCTCCAGTGAGGCCAGTCCTGGGTCAAAATGAGAAGCATCCCAATTGCTTTTTAATGGAAAAAAAAAAAAAAAAAAGAGGCAGAGCTGAAGAAACATAATTCCATTATCTTTGCAATGTCTGAAGCCATACATATATGTATGTGTGTGTTTTTAAAAGCCATATAAATGCTAAACTCTGTGTGCACATGTCCTTGAGTTCTGATTCCAACTGTCTTTACTGAGTGTTGGTTGTTTATCCAGGTGAAAGCATCTACTGGCCAGTTTTGTCCCAAGTATTTTTCTATCAAGTCTTTGGTCCTCACTTCCTCTTCTTGAGTATGTCCAGAGGGAACAGAATGCAGATGTACTAGGCTTTTTCAATTAAAGAAACAGTTTTGCCAACAGGGCTTTGGAAATAAAGAGATCTACCTTAGTAATTCCAGGATCAATATGTGCAAATAGGAAGTAATTTGGTGGTGTGAGCTTTGGCCATTTGTAAGTGCCTCGTCTCTGGAAAACAATGTTTAAATTGGAATTGGGTTTTATTTTACAGTCAATTAAATCCTTCTGGATTTCAAAGGAATTTGAAACAAAATATGGAACAAATATCTACTATGAAGGAGGCACAGCTGTTAGACTGAGTTGGTTGTTGGTAGTGTGCATTTTTTTTGTGGGGAAAGTAGAATTTTCACTTCTACAGAGAGCAGCTGATCAAATGGCCCATATAACTTTTACCTGTCTTCTTATCTGAGTCTCCATCATTTCTTGGGCTGTAACAGCTGATTTAGGACAAAACATTCCCTTTTTCCAAAAGTATCCAACCTCAGGCTTCTACTGTTTTCTGAAGCTATTTTTGTTCTAGTTGAATGTTGAGGGGGAAAAAGCCTGGCTGTTTGTTTATTATTACACCAAAAAAGAAAATCTCCATCTTCTGAAGCTTGGGACACTCACTGTTGGAGAAACATGTTTAGCAGCACACAGTGCTGAATGAACTACACATGTACATTCCATCGCAAGAAGTCATTGCAGGAACAGTGGCAGCAGCCTCCACAGGAAGAGGGTTTGCATGGGGGTCTAGGAAGCCAGTTAAACACCTGAAAAACACGTTGAGACACCTGGAGAGTGAATTATGAAGCAAGAACTGTTTTCCCGGTCCCAGAGTCCTGTCCTCACAGATGCATGAAACGTACATCTGCGGTTCTGACATCACAGCAGACACGGCACCCTGAGTGATGCATTATTGAGTTCCCTGACAATGTGAAATGCATTTGTCCCGTCTTTTTCCTAAAATGGCCCACCTATTTTCAAATGCAGAGTCTTGTGCGATGTCATACATTTCCACAATGTTGCTTTAAAATAAGAAAGGGCAGGAAACATGGTTCCAACTCTGCAACCAGATGGACTGAGGCATAACACGTCTGCATTGTTGACAGCAGAAAGGGGGCGTCCAAGTCAGGTTTTCCATCTTCCAAGCCAATCTTTCCCCCTCTAGACCAGAAAGATGAAATGGCAAGTTCTCAGACTACCAAGTCGATCTGCTCAGACTCCAATTCCATTCCCTGACCCCCTCACGTAGCTGTAACAAGCTTGGGCATATTCCTAAGCCTCTCCGTGTCTCAAGTTTTCTCTCTATCCGGTCGGGATAAAGGTAGTAGCCACCTCATAGTAGGCTTGTTTCCATGAAAGTGTTTAGCTGTTGTTACTGTGACTGAAAAAACATAGCTGCTTGCATTTGCAGACAGAGCCTTGTGCCTTGGTGCAAAGAAAGCAAAACATCTTTACCGAACTTGGAGGTGTCATCTATTCGCTCAGCTCTAAATATGGGCTTCTCTTGGATAACAGTGGGTTTGGCCTGTGTCCTTTCTTTCTCACACCTTTTTGTTCACTTGATGAGGATGCTGAGTGCAGCAGTACATTATGCGTGGCTCAACCGTGGCAGAGCCAGTGTGGCCATGATGAGAGATCATTCAGGATGGATGACTGCTAAGGGACTGGCAGGGCAAGAGTCTCCCAGCTATTGCGACATTTCATTCTGTGGTCTTTGGTCATTCTTTGGCTTTTATCTGAGTACACCTGGCATGGCATTTTACCAGCTGTATTGGGGAGGACTGGGGGAATGGAAAGCTGGCATTACTGCTGAAAGCAAAGGAAAGATGTGTCTTTCTCTGTGGCCAGTTTTTGTAATCCAGGAAGACCCCATGTGAGTTTTCTGACTTCATGTCATCTTCCCTAGCCTTTGAAGTACAAAATTGCTAGAAGAACCACATCATCCTCGGAGGGACAGGCAGGCGTCCTTAGTGTTCTTGAAATGATTACATCGTCAGTTTCATTTAGTTCTAGAAGACTGGCCCTGCCTGTTGGTTTTCCCCCTTAATCATCTGTATAAGAAAGACTTGCCCTTAAATGGGTGAGTTACAGGCACAGCTCAGTTTCTGTCATTACACTAATCTTTCATTGACAGTTTTCCACCCTCTGTTACTCTTGGCATCTGGCTGGTCAGCCATAACTTCTAGGGATGAGGAGAGAAATCGAATCTCTTCTATTCTTCTCTGTACTGTTTCAATCTGGCACCTTCTACATAGACTGTGAGAATATAACCTTGTAATAAACACTGGGGTCTCTTTGCCTTTGTCCGAGAGCCCACTGTTGTTGTTGTTTTGTTGTTGTTGTTTCTAATGACAGCAGCTGCTCTGGCTAGCATCTGGCTCATATGCCAGCCGTCTTTATTCTGAGACTAATCTAAGGATTCAACACAAATTCAGGAAGGCAATAAAAGAAGTGGGGTGGATGGAGAAGCATTTCTTTTGGTGCAGTTCAGATGCAGAAGGTGGTAGACCCCCACATTTATGGATTGTCCTAGCACCCTACAGATCCATGGGGCTTCCAAGGGTGACTTGGTGGGGTGGGGTTGGGGGCATGTGAATTTGACTGTAGCTGGAATAAATGGAGGTGCTTATATGTTGATTCCTGTCCCCTTTGATCCAACCTCTGGCTTGGGGAGAGGCTGCTGATTGGGGCAGATGCACACACCTTGTAGCAGGGCCACTGGGTTCTCTTGGTCTTCCGTCCACATTTCTTCTTTGTCATCAGCGCACCCTCCTCCTGTATCTTCCCTTTCTGGAAAAAATATGAGCTGTGATTTGTATGAAACACACAAAATGCATCCGTTGGAATCAGAGATCCAGGAAACTTCAGCTGAAATGAACAACTTAATAACACGGGTAGAGCCTGCATCCTTTCATGAGAAAAATGACACAACTATGAGTATTCTTTGTTTGGAGTCTCTTAACATTCATATGAGGTACATATTTTCTGTATTTCATTTTATTTTAATTCACCGTGAAAAAGAAACTGGTCAGATAAAGAAACCGAGGCTTTGAGGAGCGGAATCATTTATTTGTGGTGATTCAGCCATATTTACTCCTAGTCTTTCAACTGTGAGCTCAATGCACTTTTTTCATTACCTTCACTATATTGCAAGTTGAATACAATGGGAAAAAAAAAGGAGAAACATCTCTTCTTAAGCCTGTTTTACCATTATTTTGCTCTCTGATTTTTCTTAGAGACCAGACCCATGCAACATGAGCATTTTAATCTCATTTAGTTCTCACACATTAAAGAGGTGGGTATACTGTTATTGTCATTTAATAAAAACAGACACTGAGGCTCAGAGAAGTCAAGTGACCTGAACTGGGCCACACAGCTGCTGGGGGCCAGGGCTGGGATTACCTGGGTAGTAGGATTCCAGCACACTTATTTTTGAGGTTAAGTTTATTAAGGTGTAATTTACATGTGGTAAAATCTACCCCTTTTAGTTGTATGTTTGGTGAGTTTTGACACATACGCAGGTTTTTTTTTTTTTTTTGAGATGGAATTTCTCTCTTGTTACCCAGGCTGGAGTGTAATGGTGCGATCTTGGCTCACTGCAACCTCCGCCTCCCAGATTCAAGTGATTCTCCTGCCTCAGCCTCCCAAATAGCTGGGATTACAGGCGTGCACGATCACACCCAGCTAATTTTGTATTTTCAGTAGAGTCGGGGTTTCACCATGTTGGTCAGGCTGTTCTCAAACTCACCACCTCGAGTGATCCACCTGCCTCGGCCTCCCAAAGCACTGGGATTACAGGAGTGAGCCACCACACCCAGCTGACACATATGCAGTCTTATAATTAAGATATAGACTATTCTGGCCAGGCATGGTGGCTCCTACCTGTAATCTCAGCACTTTGAAAAGCTGAGGCAGGCAGGTCACCTGAGGTCAGGAGTTCGAGACCAGCCTGGCCAACATGGCAAAACCTTGTCTCTACTAAAAATATGAAAGTTAGCTGGGTGTGGTGGCATGTGCCTGTAATCCCAGCTACTTGGGAGCCTGAGACAGGACAATCGCTTGAACCCAAGGAGGCAGAGGTTGCAGTGAGTGGAGATCGTGCCACTGCATTCCAGGCTGGGTGATAGAGGAGACTCTGTCTCAAAAAAAAAAAAAAAAAGAGAGAGAGAGAGAGAGATAGACTATTCTATCACCCAAAAAGTTTCTTTGTGTGCTTATGGTCAGTCCTTTCTTTCTACCCTTGGCCCTGGAGCCCACATTCTTCACCAGCACACCTTAAATAAAAATAAGCCCAATTACGACGCAAGGTATTTACACCGTTTTGAGAACAGCATGATCATATCGGCTTTTAAGTCAATTAAATCTCATAGTGCAACAGTTTATAAATGTTACTTTATAATGAATAGCTGAAGTATAGAAAAGTAACAAAATGACACCAGAGTGACCTGTGTTCCTGGTCCTTATAAATCTTGCCAGGATCTCTGACTGCAGGGAGGGCATTCAGTGAATGGGAGTGCTTTTGATTCTGAACAGCAGCCTCAGCCAGAGCCTTTAAATGAGTTTCTGTCCTGCTCCTTCTCAAACTGACACTCGGCAAGCACCACCTGCTCCTGCTCCAGGGGACTATTCAACCACGTAGTCCTGGGGGAGCCAGGGCTGTGGAAGGCGTTGGTTGCTAAGAAGCAATGAGCCTGAGGCCCAGCAGCAAGCCTGAGGCCCAGGAGCGAGCCTGAGGCCCAGCAGAGCTCCCAGCTGCCCTCCCTCTACTCCAACCACAGCTCGTCCCTCTGCCAGGTGCTGCCCTCACAAGGCGGCTGAGAAGGACATCACGTTGGCAGTTGGGGAAACCTCTGGCTTGGGGCTGGAGAAACAGTTCTGGGCATGCAGTTGAGGGAGGACACATCTCTTCTTTCTAAGCCCAGGGACAGTGTCCTACCTCCATGTGGTCTGCGGTTCAGGTGGGAATTCAGCCCATGCCCGTGGAGTCACACTCCCCCTGCAGAGGGCACACACCTAAGCAGCACTGAAGGAGAAGCCTTCCCCTGTGCCCTGGGCTTCCCCCAAAGCCAGGCACCCTCCCCCTCCTCTGGGACAGGACGCCAGGACAGGCCTCAGAGCCTGCAGAGCCAGGCCTGTGCCCGGCTTTCTTTCCTGAGCGTCCTTCTATCAGCCCCTGTGGATAAGTCTGTTCTTTCCTATGTTGCTGTCTGAATGTGTTAATTAGTTGGAGGGCAGCTTAAACCACAGAAATGTATTCTTTTATAGTTCTGGAGACCAGAAGTTTACAATCATAGTGTCTGCCGGGTTGGTTTCTTCTGAGCACCGTGAGGGAGGGTCTGCTCCAGGCCCCTCTCCTGGGCTTGTAGATGCCGTCTTCTCCCTGTGTGTCCACCCTATCTTCCCTCTGCATGTCTGTGTTCAAATTGTCCCTTTTAATAAGGACACAGTCCTATTTGATTAGAGCCCATTCCAATGAACTCTTCTTTACTTGATTGCAAAGATGTTATCTTCCAATAGGATGACACTGTGGGGTACTTGGGGTTTAGGACTTCCTCATGTGAATTGCAGGTGGAGGTCCAAATTCAGCCCACCACACTGCAAAAGTTGTAGTAGCTCTGCCCAACATCAAGGACCATTCAGAACCTTCTATGATATTAATTTTCAGGAAACTGACAGCAACACACAAGTCGTCACCATGAGTCTTTGTTGAGCCAAGTTGAATAGACAAGTGGCTTTTTTGGCAGGTATGAAATACGTAAGATTTGAAAAGTCAGGGGGAATTCCAAATGAACTCAGCAGCGTAGGCTGGACATTTCACTGTGAAATCTGTGAAATTAGAAGAGTCCGCACTGAAGTCATTAAATAATGACTGTGCTTTTTAAGTTGCAATGTATACCTTTATGAAATTATACATATGACATGTGGTTGGTTTTATAAAAGAGAGACTATATATATGTCCACCTATAAGAAGATGGAAAGAAAATATTCTGAAGTATTAACATGGATTCACTCTGATTAGTTGGATTGTAGGTGTCTTTTTGCTTTCTTCCTTGCGCATTTACATTCCAAAAATTTTACAACGGCCATACCGTACTTTTGCAAATAGAAAACAGTGTACTTCAACATGAAAATTGGCACAAAGAAGATATTTTTAAAGCAGAAAATGCTAATTTTAAAAATATAACTGTGAAAAAAGTATAAAATTAATTCCAATAAAATAAATCACGGATACCTGAAAATGGTGGTACCTTTATAAACGCTTTGCCTAAACGGCAGTGATGCTAATTAATTCTCTCGCCCTAAAGGTCAGGATAAAAAATGATAGGAATACAACATAGTATTTGAGGCAGAATTTCAGCCTTTGGGTCTTCCAGAGGTGAGAATGAAAGAGAGGAGGAATTAGAAAGGTTAATGCATTTGTCATTGAAGATCCCATCACTTTTTTTTAACCAACTTTTTTTTTTTTTTAAAACCTTCATCTGAAGTTTTCTTTTGACATTACTTTCTACACCTTTAGGGATTAAATTAATGCTCAATTTTTGGAATGTTATTAGGAGAATTACCGATGACTTAAAAATATCACCGGCGAGAAATTAAATCTTTTCCGTCTCTATCACAAAATGTAGGCATAAAAGTCTCTTCTGCTCTTTAGACAAATTCAGCAACTTTGATTTTGAAGTTGCCTTTAATCATAGGTCTTTAATGTTCCTGAGAATCCATGTACTTAATGATCGAGGTGGTCCCAAGCAGTCATCAGCTACCTGCTTACCTGCCTGGCTGTTGACACCATTTCACTGTGCAATCTCTGTGGCTTTGCTCCTCTGTTCATTTAAAGACTGATCATCTAAGAGCCTGGTTAGCCTTTGTCAAAATAACACTAAATATAATACCATGGTAACAGGCCTTTTTGTTTCTTTATCAACGTGATGATTCAGAGGAAGGGGACAAGAAACCCTTAGAGGGGCTAACTGGGGTCACGGAGGCAGTCCTGCACATTGTGTCTCTCCTATGTGGGGTATTAATTGTGCGAGGGATATGCAATATCTGAAACTTCATGGTCCTCATGTGCCATATATGCCAAAGATATGCAGATTTGTGTTTTTCCCCTTTTTTATGATCCATCTAGGGAACTGCTTGTCGAGATGCTGCCATTCCAGGGGAGCTAAAAGCCCTGAAACCATTAGAAGTGTTGATATCAGGATGCTACAGCACAAAAAGAAGACAGCACTGTGGAGAAAAATAACTTAAGAGAAGATACATCACCGGGGGATAGACGGTGTTAAGTAGCACCTGCTAACAAGAGCTTTCAAGCCACCATGAGAAGAAGAAGGATTTGCTTTCCTTCCTTTGCAGAATCGCAGCAGCTCCGTGGTAGACAGGGGCCAACAAAAGTCAGATGTTGGGAACAGGGGGCAAAATTTTAAAGAGGACTTAGGAACAAATACTTTCTCTCTTTTCATAGAGATAAACAACCCATTTAACATCACTCAACAATGGGTTTTGTGGTAAATGCTGTCATTGATGGACAGGTGGGGAGAGCATGGCTGCTGGGTCCAGGTCCCTTAGATATGGCCAGTAGGATGCATGGATTATCATTTTTCTTTTGCAGGGAGGGGACTGAGACTTCAATGAGCAATTTCTCCCGTGATATGCAGCTGGTGGGGACAATCAGTGGCTAGCACACCTCCCTCAAGACCTGACAGCAGTGTGAGTTAGGGGACTTCCCCACTGCCCGTGATGTCAATCATTCTTGGGTCTCAGCTCTCCTCCCCTCCACACTGAGATGGTTGCTTTATTCTCTGCCTGGCCCTCCAGGCTACGAGCCACCAAAGTGGGAGCATTGGGTCCCTTCTGCTTGGGACCCTCGGGCCTAGCCCAGGGCCTGACTCAGCAAAGGCAAACACGAACAGTCCAGGAGTTTGTCCCCTGCCCTGGCTGAGTTTGGGTACCTGTCTGACTCTATACCTGTGACTTTTTCTGCTGACAGCTTTGCACATTGGTAAATGTACCTAATTTCCGTTTCACTTTAAAAAATAATCTTTACTTCTTAGCCTGGGGAACACCGCAGTCCTTTAACTAGAGAAGTTTTCCTGGGCAGTAGCCGTGAGAGGCTGATAGCAGGACTGGGAGAGCCCGTTTCACTTCCATCCCTGCGTGGCTTGATCACAGAGCTGAGAGGGAATGCCTCTGTGAGCCAGGGGCCTCTGTGGGTCCAGTTGTCCCTTGTCCCCTGTGGACCTGGCTGCATGAAGATTGTCTGTTTCTAGTGTTGCCAAAGCCAGACTCATGTATAAAGCTCTTTCCAATATTTGGTGGCCACATAGGCGAGTCTACTGGGGATATGGGAAAGAAAGGGAGGGGTGTATGGTACCCTAAGAAATTAGGGGATGACCTGGACCCTGACAGCTTCAGAAGCCTCCTTGTTCCCTAACGCTTAGGGGTCTTCAAAAGTGGTGACCACCAGTCCAACCATATCTCACCAAATTAAATATCAAACCAAGTTCTTAGAGTGAATACAGATTTACCTACTTTAAATGCTAGAGGCATATATTCAGAAAAAAACATTATTAGACTGCAGTTTGGACCCCAAATTTAACCAACTGGAATTTCACATTTCATATTCTTCAACCTCTGGAGTGAAAAATAAGTGTCTTTTAATGGGAACTTGTATTTTATCCTAAAGATGGAACAAAGTGTACTGGGCTGAATTATTTCCCAAATAGGCATGATCTGTCTCGTGTGCTGGGTTACGATGATGATAAAACAGGTTTAGGTGAGTTGGCTTCTTACTGACGTATGAATAGCACACTGATTTTATGGGTATGGACACCAAAGGTTGGAAGCGAGACCCTCCACTGAAGCATTCTAGAAGTCGTATTACAAACACTCTCCAAACCACAACAGGAGTCCTTCCGGCCCAGGCACGGCCCGTGATGGAATGAAAAGATTTCAATGACTATATTAGAATAATTTTCTGAAAGCTTGGA
Source organism: Macaca thibetana thibetana (assembly GCF_024542745.1). NCBI lineage: Eukaryota > Metazoa > Chordata > Mammalia > Primates > Cercopithecidae > Macaca > Macaca thibetana. The sequence continues at coordinate 157,143,219 of NC_065580.1, read as the reverse complement.
ATTATTGGGTTTCTCCAATCTTTTCCTTACTTCAGGGAGACATGGTGACTAGAGTTGGGTTGAGACACACTGAAGCCCGAGGCAGAAGGAAATATCAGTAATTCCGATCCTGTCTATTTCAAATTTTAATATTTATTTATTTATTTATTTGAGACAGTCTCGCTCTTGTTGCCCAGGCTGGAGTGCAATGGCACGACCTCGGCTCAGTGCAACCTCTGCCTCCCAGGTTCAAGCGATTCTCCTGTCCCAGCCTCCAGAGTGGCTGGGATTAAAGGTGTTCACCACCCTACCCAGCTCATTTTTTTTTTTTTAATTTTTATTTTTAGTAAAGATGGGGTTTCACCATGTTGGCCAGACTGGTCTCAAACTCCTGACCCCAGGTGATCCATCCACCTCAGCCTCCCAAAGTGCTGGGATGACAGGTGTGAGCCACCGTGCTCTGCCAAAATTTTAATATTTTGTTCATCATGACTTTTTGCAATACTTTTTATTTGAAAAATATTGCATTAACCTATGATTTATTTTGATTACTGAGTTGCTTGGAGGCCTCTTAAATTTTGTGACCAGGGGAAATGCCTTGTTTGCCTTACCCAGTGGTGGTGATTTCAGGAACACTGTGATTTTGTAATATATTTCACAAGGAAGAATAGTAGACTGAGAAGTAATCGAGTTTTTTGTTTTCAAAAGAATTTGTTTGTGGGACTGTTAGTGATGTTCGGGATGCCAGCACATTTTCTATTCAAGCCCTGAACTGAAGACCTAGGTATTAATGATGTTGTGCAGCTCCTAACTGTAGCGTACATATGGTCAGACATATCTTTATGTCCATTCTAAGCGTAAAGTACAGAGAGAAATGGATCCAAGTCCAGTTATTCACCTGGAACTTGGTGTGGTCCATTCAACTAGCAGGGTATTGAATATGAAGGGATTGTTTGTGATTTTGCAACTTAGTGAAGAAAAAAAAAGTCACCCAGTCATGTCTATGTGCTGAGTCAGACACCTCTCATGTGTCACTAGGCCCTCTCTGAGGACCCCCGTGGGTGGCTGACTCAGCGTGGGCTCTGCAGACTTCAGGCAAGGTGCACAGTAACAGCATGTCATCTCCTGCCCACATCAATCACCTCCACCTCCACCCCTTGCCTTGGGGCTTCCTCATCAACCCAGGCAGATGCTAGGTGCAAGACCTTGCAGGGTCCAGATGTGTCGGAAATTGGTGCTCTGTGAAGCACCTTGGATCAATGAGAGACGGCAGCTGGTGGTGTAGGGCCCAGCCCTACGGGGCTTAGTGGGTATTCTCCCCGTGCGCGGAGATGAGAGATTGTAATAAATAAAGGCACAAGACAAAGAGATAAAGAGAAAACAGCTGGGCCCCGGGGACCACTACCATCGAGATGCGGAGACCGATAGTGGCCCCAAATAGCTGCGCTCGCTGATATTTATTGCATACAACACAAGGGGGCAGGGTAAGGAGGGTGAATCTTCTAAGTGATTGACAAGGTGAAGCAAGTCACGTGATTACAGGATAGGGGGCCCTTCCCTTTTAGGTACCGAAGCAGAGAGAGAAGGAAGCAGAGGTCAGCATTTTCTTCTCTGCACTTATAAGAAAGATCAAAGACTTTAAGACTTTCACTGTTTCTTCTACTGCTATCTACTACGAACTTCAAAGAGGAACCAGGAGTACCAGAGGAGCATGAAAGTGGACAAGGAGTGTGACCAATGAAGCACAGCACCACAGGGAGGGGTTAAGGCCTCCGGATGACTGGCAGGCAGGCCTGGATAATATCCAACCTTCCACAAGAAGCTGGTGGAGCAGAGTGTTCCCTGACTTCTCCAAGGAAAGGAGACTCCCTTTCACGGTCTGCCAAGTAACGGGTGTCTTCCCAGACACTGGCGTTACCGCTTGACCAAGGAGCCCTCAAGGGGCCCTTATATGGGCGTAAGGACAGAAGGCTCACTTCTTGCCTTCTAGGTCACGTCTCACAATGTCCCTTCAGCACCTGACCCTATGCCCGTCGGTTATTCCTAGGTTATATTAGTAATGCAATAAAGAGTAATATTAAAAGCTAATGATTAATGTTTATAATAATGATTGACAATTGTTCATGATCATCTCTATATCTAATTTGTATTATGACTATTCTTATTCAAACTATTTTCTTTATTACACTGAAACAGTTTGTGCCTTCAGTCTCTTGCCTAGGCGCCTGGGTAGTCCTCCGCCCACGTGGTAGATCACTTTTTAGTCTTCTCCCTAGAGCTTCTGTCCTCAGACACAGTTCACACAGCTCTCGGGGCCACATTGCAAGATCAGCATTTAGAATTTTGTGTTTTAAAACTTTTTTAAATTTTAATTTTTGTGGGTACATAGTAGGTGTATATATTTATAGGGGACATGAGACATTTTGATATAGGCATGCAATGTGAAATAAAAACATCATGGAGAATGGGGTATCCACTTCCATAAGCATGTACTCTTTGAGTTACAAACAATTCAATTACACTCTTTAAGTTGTTTTAAAATGTATAGTTAAGTTATTGTTGACTATCGTCACCCTGTTGTGCTATCAAATAGTAGGTCTTACTTATTCTAACTATTTTTTTGTATGTATTAACCATCCCCACCTCCCGTATTCGGCCATAAAAAAGAATGAGATCTAGTCATTTGCAACAACATGGATGGAACTGGAGATTGTTATGTTAAGGGAAATAAGCCAGGTACAGAAAGACAAACATTGCGTATTCTTACTTACTTGTCAGGTCTAAAAAGCAAAACAATTGAACTCGTAGACATAGAGAGTAGAAGGATGGTTACTCTCCGCGTCTGGGAGGATCAGCATTTGGTTATACCTCTCAATGGCCAGTCTGATGAAGCATCCTCATAGCAGCTGCCTCTCCACTCCCCACCTTCCCATCCTCTCTCTTTCACTTCTGGCACTGCCTTCTCTAATAAAACCGTAGTGCAACTGGCATCTGCCTCATGCTCTGTTTTCTGGGAAACCCAGACTAATATATATTCTTCACTACTTTCCTGCAGACCTTGGTGCAACAGAACTGTCAGGAAAATTTACTTCAAAAAATTGTACCTTTAAACACCTCTCCTGCCTTTTTATGGATACCGGGCACGTATGAGATTATCAGAGGAAACATTTAGAGGCACAAGGATCTTCATATACCCATTTGTTATTTAGGTTCCCTTTAATTGGGGTTTTATTAGATTCTGAAGTGTTCTACTTTTGTTCATGAACGCTGCCAAGAATGGAAACCTCGCTTTCTGAGGTTGTGTGAGTTGCTTGGCACGTGTTTAAGCACCCAGAGCATCTCACCTGCCTCCCTGGGTCTTCCTATGACTCCTCCTCAGAGTCCCAGCACACACACCACCTGCCTGGCACAGGGCTGAGGATGCAGGCTGTGATTTTGATTCTTGTGTTGAGCCTTAGATGGTCATGTAGCATGTTCTAATGGTGAAATAAAGACAATATTGAAGGAAGTCATTGTGAGGGAAATGTGTCTTTTGTTTGAAAGAGCCAAGTGGTGTTACTACTTGTGATCGTGAAGGTCAATCCGAGTGGAATACACTGACCCACAGAGGGCCACCTGTCTTTTGTGGAGGTCTCTGGGGATAACAATAGGGACATCGCTCTAACATGTTTAAAGAGGGAGGGCCAGTGTCCCTGATGATGTGGACAGACACAGAGCTGACTTGAGCACCAGGGATGCTGATTTCAGGTGGTTGAAGGAGGAAGGGGCTGTCCTTCTTCTAGACTCTTCCGTGAGCATCCAGGAAGATGCCATGTCTGCGTGGGAACAAGGTGTTGCGGAGGGTCCCAAACAGGAGCATTTTATGAAAGAGAAGTCATTAGGGTGGGTGTCGGGCTGGAGATGATCAGGAGAAGAATGAGAACATCTGAGCTGAGTATTGTGATATAGACTGCAAGACTCATGGCGGCGTTCTCCTGGGAGTGGAATTATTAGACAATCTAATGGATTTGGTTTTGCTGTGGTTGAAGTTGATACTGACTTTTTCCTCTACTACCACCCTACTAACCCCTTCCCCAGAAGAAAAGATAAGCGAAATCCCACATGTATCAACCCCTGCTGTTCTTAGCAGTCATAACTGACTCACTCTCTAGATCCCTTGGAAAACATTGAAGAAAACATCTGCTGACAAATTCGCAGATATCTGAATGCCACATTCATGAGCTCTCAAATACTCTAGTGCTTAGTTCTCTAGATAATTCCAATAGCATATTTTCTACACCTGCATTAAGTTGGTCATTGTGGCTATGCATATTTGTTTAAGGAGAACTTGTACTGCCTTCTGCATATCCTAACATATTAAGTTACATTGATATCTAAACTGAATGACACATTGGTGGTATTCATGATACCATTGGATCATTTCTGAGATTCCTAAGAAAGAGCTCAGGATTCCAGAATCTCATATCAGGGTTTGCTCTGAAGCCAATTTATTGTGCCCTGTTTCTTGAACACTTGATTTCATTTATTAGTTCAATTATAATAAATGATACTTTTGAACTATGACTACTTCTGTTCAGTGGGCAACATATGTTCTTAGGATGATGAACTTGTAGTTGGAGCTCATTTAGAACAGAGATAAGAGATCACATCTTCTCCTATTTGGGAATGAGAGTGGGGTGGAGAGAAAAGGCAGCCTCTTCCCGAAGATGCTAACTTCTGTCACCTCATGAAAAAGAATCTTTTCCCTAGTGGTTGCTTAGAGAATGACCTACCTCCATCTATCTGTTCATTTGACCATCCACCCATCTACCCATCCATCCACCCATTTATCTACTAATCTATTCATCTATCCATCCATCCATCCATCCATCCATCCATCCATCCATCCATCCATTCATTCATTCATCCACCCACTCATCTATCCATCCACCCATTCATCCATCCATCTGTCCATCCGTCCATCTATCCATCCATCCATCCACCCACCCATCCACCCATCCACCCATTCATCCACCTATCCATTCATCTATCCATCCATTCATTCTTTCAACTACTCATCCATTCATCTATCCATCCACACATCCATCCGCTATTTATTTTAGTAGAGCCTAGCTCTGGGTGCTTATATTATTTAAACATTAATAAAGATCTGATAGCATTTCTGGAATTGAACCCTTGGCTGCTGTTTGACTCTGCTTATTCCTAAAAGCCAAGAGTTCTCAAAACTCCAGCCTGTGGTGTAAATGAAGTCACATTTACCTTCAAACTCAAATCTCACTGCCTCCTAACTCCTCACCTGCTGACCGAGGCCCTCAGGAGAGATGCTGCACACAGTACTGAGAGATGCTTAAGTACAGTGGCTAAAAGGAAGGTTCCAGAGCCAGCTTCTTGGGGGCTGAATTCTGCCTCTGCCTCTTCCCCACTTTGTGGGCTTGAGCAAATTCCTCTCTGTACCTCAGGATATAATTGGTAAAGTGAGGCTGATGAGGACACTAAGGGCATCTACCCCATCAGGGATGCTGTCAGAACTCAATAAGTTGATGACGCTTGAGCACCCTTGAAGCCTGGCCCCAGCAGCATGAGCTGTGATTACCCAACACCCAGCCTGGCAAAGACTCTCTCCACTATAAGTTCAGTGAAACTGCGACTGCCTGGCATTGTAAAGACCAGACCCTGGGAATAGGGTAGCTCTTGGAGAATTCCTCCTCTGCCCTAAGACCTCCATTGAAAATGTCAAAAGGTCTCAAAGAATTCTGAAATGAGATACTTTCAATAACAAGTTCTTTTTTGTCAGGATCATTTTTTGATGCGAGACACTGTCTCCTATGACATAAATCACCTTCATTGTGTCTCCATTAAATACAACCTGACATAAAAACCCCATCTTAGAAATCCCGAAAAAATGACTCCTTTTCTCCCCTGTGCACATTTCATTTCGGTTTTCTTTTGGTTTCTAAAAGTGATCTTTTATGGAACAAGTTATTCATGACATTTGAAAAGCATCCATGTTTAAGGCATTTAAAGACAGTGGGGTTGAGCATGCACCTATTTTGCACTTGCCTTCCATTTAATTTGACTTTATTCTACTCTAAAACACTGTTCTTTTATTCCATGAAATTTTCTTTTATTTGAGCCATCTATGAATTATGCAGGGAAAGATACTGGATTTGAATGCCAGAGGTTAATCACCTGAGGCTGCTGTTGCATCTCGGATTTGGTCCAACTCAATAGTAGTCAGATTTCCACCCAGTGCAGCAAACGTACGAGCCTTGTGTTTAAAAAGAGGAGGCATCAACATAAGGACAGACAAAAAGAAGCAGGCATTTTCATTTGCAAATCTACTATATTTAAGAAATAGTCTTCCTGATTTAAATCATTTCACATTGACTCAGATGGAGGGTGAACAGTGTTGGTAATAAGTGGGAAGCTTTACTTTGCTTCTTTATGGGATTATTGTCTGCAATAAGCATATGTGAGGATGGTTTACTTTATTAATATAAATCTTGATCATTTATTCTATTTATTTATACTTCTCAGACTCTGAAAGCAAGGTTTTCCCAGATGATCCATTTACCATTAATTAAGGGTTGACAAATGACCTGAGAATTTCTTATGACAATGTTGAATGCCAAAGGGAACTGATTGTTACTTTTCTGATACTGTTTTTAGGCTAAAGACCTGGACCCAAATATGAATTTTGAGGGTACCTTATCCCTTAGTCACCCATCATGGTTTTCTCCTTGTTCAGTGCTCTGCTGTTTTTTTCTAGGATCCCATTCAGATAGTGGCGTCACAGTAGCAATTCCTGAGGGCAAGGAAGTCTAGGGTCCAGTCTTTACTCTGTCACTCATTAGCTGCATGATCTAGGGCAAGTCATGCTCCTTTTACCTCCCTCATTTTCTTCCCCTGAAAGTTAGAGACTTGGCCAGGCACAGTGGCTCACGCCTGTAATCCCAGCACTTTTGGAGGCTGAGGCGGGTGGATCATGGGGTCAGGAGTCTAAGACCAGCCTGGCCAACATGGTGAAACCCCATCTCTACTAAAAATACAAAAATTAGCTGGGTGTGGTGGCATGTGCCTGTAATCCTAGCTACTCTGTAGGCCGAGGTAGGAGAATCACTTGAACCTGGGAGGCAGAGGTTTCAGTGAGCTGAGATCCAGCCGCTGCACTCCAGCCTGGGACAGAGTGAGACTCCGTCTCAGAAAAAAAAAAAAAAAAGTTAGAGACTTTATAAGCTTTTCAGTCCTTTCCAACTCAAAGCATACTTTTTGATAACAACCAAAAAATGAGATTGACTAAATGCTTCTCTCTCCATCAACTAGAATCACGTTAAGCTTTGAGGAAACACTCTTTCTGTTTACATGTGTGGTGCATTTCACACGACTCCCCAGACTTCACACCCAGAGAATCTTGCCCAAAGAGTTAAGTCTGACCTTAAAAGACTTCATACTTGTAGTTAACCTGGTAAAATGAAAATGCACAAGATAGGCATAAGCAATGGCAGAAAAAATAGTTTTTAAGTAGGAGGAAATATAAGAGTTTCTTAGTTGATTAAAATTTATTTAAAAAGAAGACATTGGGCCAGGCGCAGTGGCTCACGCCTGTAATCCCAGCACTTTGGGAGGCTGAGGTGGGTGGATTATGACATCAGGAGATCGAGACCATCCTGGCTAACACAGTGAAACCCCGTCTCTATTAAAAACACAAAAAACTAGCCGGGTGTGGTGGTGGGCGCCTGTAGTCCCAGCTACTCGGGAGGCCGAGGGAGGAGAATGGTGTGAATCCGGGAGGTGGAGGTTGCAGTGAGCCGAGATCTCCCACCACTGCATTCCAGCCTGGGTGACAGAGCGAGACTCCGTTTCATTAAAAAAAAAAAAGACATTGGACATGGTGACTGGAATGAAAATACAGCAGCCTAATGAGCGATATTAACAAAAGTAATAATGCTGATCTTGTAGCTGATACAGAACATTGGCTGTTGCCTTCATATTTTCAGTGAAGTTATGCTTGATCTCCCTCCTGGTTTCTCTTGTTACTGGTGACCTGCATTCCCAGAGCAGTGGATGTGGATGAGAGGGTTGATCTGTGCAGCTTCAGTACATCCTTGCTTGGTGGATCTATTCCTGGTCTCACTAGCACCGTGCTTTACCCATCTGAGCTAAAGTAACACAGAACTTGGTATAGTGCAAGAGACGTTTGGAACTATAAAAGAGACAAAAGTAATCCCAAGTATATCTGATAACAATTTCTTTTTTCTTTTCTTTTTTGCCTTTAGCGACAAGGTGCTGGGGCAACCAATGGAAAAGACAAGACATCTGGTGAAAATGGTAAGAGGACATGAATAGTCCAAGTTCTTTCTCTTTTGCCATCTGCAGCCCTGGGTACGCAGCAGGTGTGGATCGTGCATCCCATCCCAATCAGCTTACTATATGTGTCTGTGCTTCAGCTGACAGTGGATTTTAGCAATTCACAGTGAGCACTGAGGTCTGGTTTTACGAAGACAACTGAGCTAGCTAAATGCCATAATAAGTTTCCTTCCCATAGGAGGACTCCCATTTTGGGCAATGTGGTAATTACAATGCAAATATAGTTCTCTGCTTTCTTCATTAGGGTGGGTGAGAATCATCCAAGTTGTTGTGAGGATAAAATGAGATCAAATGAGATAAGTGATTTGAAAACTGTGAAGTACACAACTTCTGAAATTATGTTTTAAAAGTTGCTTCAGCCCTCTGGAGCACACAGAATGCGGTGCTGGTCCACTGGAAGCTGCTGAGTCAGTGAATGTCACTGCAGCGAATCACCAGCAAATAAAAATGATAGCGGTGACAGGAACGTTGCATCCTGCCTCTCCATGGGCCCGTCTCAACCATGGTCCTAAACTGTAGGAATGATCATCACATTTTTATGGATCAGGAAACGGACGCTTGGCATTGGGGTGAGATTTAGCTAGAAATGGAAGGTCCATGGATCCTGAAGGAAATAGAGCCAGTTGGAACCCCAGGTCCCTAACTTTAGCAATTGACATAAGAACAAGCATAATAATAAAAAATACCCAGTGGTATGCACAAAGGGCCACAGCATAGTTCCGGTGAGGTGGACTCTGGGTGTTCTTCCTTTCTGTTAACTCAAGAGGAACTCTCCTTTTACGGAAAATGACTCTTGCTTCCAACTGGGTGAAATCGATGCTGGTGTCCACCAATCAGATTGTGGATAATGCCAATCTCAAATACCACCTGTTAAAATTCCCTGGGGCCTGACAAGCCCTTTGGAGTCTCTGTGGTGGGTCTGAGCTGAGCAAGACTCAAGTACAAGAATGTTGCTCTGCGTCTGCAGGCTGCCAACGTGCCCACCCATTTAGGGCAGTCCTGTAGGGCAGGGTGAGTGCAGTGTCCCCTGGGTAAAGGGGTCATCATATCAGTAAGTAGAGAGGTGGGGACTCCACAATGTCCTAATTGGAGCGAGAGGGCTGGGAGAAGAAGGAAACAAGGTTTTCCATGAGGCTGATGGCTCTTCCTTTGCTGCCCGGGGCTTTCCCTGTTTCCTGTGTGTGAGTTGGGGTAGGTGTGTGGGGTCCTGGCAAGGAAGGCAGGAAGCAGAGGAGGGAGTAAAGGATGAGGCTTAAAAGGGAGGAGCAATAATACAGTTGCCTATATGAGGAAGGACCCACTGCCTGCCATAGGGGAGCATAGGGCGCTGTGAGCCTCCACTGATTTTCCTAATTCATACATTCATAGCCATCTGTTCATGCAAGTTCCTTTCCACTGACCCTCACAACCTTAGAATTACAGAGTTTTACAGTCAAAAGGCTTCTCAGAGATCCTCTATTGTAGTGATTCTCTTTTTTGAGATGGAGTTTTGCTCTTGTCGCCCAGGCTGGAGTGCAATGGGATGATCTCGGCTCACTGCAACCTCCGCCTCCTGGGTTCAAGTGATTCTTCTGCCTCAGCCTCCTGAGTAGCTGGAATTACAGGCACCCACCACCACGCCTGGCTAATTTTTGTATTTTTAGTAGAGACAGGGTTTCACCATGTTGGCCAGGCTGGTCTCGAACTCCTGAACTCAGCTGATCCACCCGCCTTGGCCTCCCAAGTGCTGGGATTACAGGTGTAAGCCACCACACCCAGCCAACATTTTTGTTCTCACAACTTCTTTCCATTTTAAAGAATTCTTGAGGACCCCAAAGAACTTTTGTTTATGTCGGTGACATCTATTGATGTTTGTCATACTGGAACCCTACTGACTCCAATATAGATGGCACTGAAGAAAAGACCTGAAGCCAGTGAACGAGACATAGGATTTATTGAGGGGATTTACCTTATACGGCAGTCCAGTGGTGGGGGGCTGGATAAAAGAACCACAACTGCGTGTAACAAGCTTGCAGTTTACACCGTGTTTTCACTTAGCACCCTCCCTCTAGCAACTTCTACTTGGTAATCTACATTCATTCCAAAACAAAGGTCCCCAATTCCCTGTATGGCCTGCATCCCATGGGATGGGCTGGGAATTCAGATGTTCCTCACAGATAGGAATGAATCTCTAGATTGGCCACTCCCAGATTCCTTAGCTCAGAACTCAACTCTAAGCACACATTCTTCTTAGACCATAGGGTCATTCTCAGGGTATGCTTAAGTTACGCTATTGATATCAGGTGTATCCGCCATACACTGTCTCCTATGTTAGAAATTAAAATGGAGACAGTTTTCAATGGTTTTCTTATTAATTTATTAAAAATAAAATAATAAACCTACTACATGTTAATGTAAGTAACATTTAAAAAAATGAAAAGTCATTATATTTTCCAAAATGGAAAAGGATGTTTAGTAAAAAGTGGCAATTTTACATTTCTGCAACGCTCTTTAAAGTCTGGCTTGACAGAGGACAGCTGGATTTCCATACTGGCTTCTGCGTTCAACCTGTTATATCACATGATGTATAGCCTACGGAAAATTCCTCTGTTCACTTGGGAGAGTACGAGATTTAAAAAAGCAAATAATATCCTTTAAGATCAAACTCTTACCTTTGATAATAATAGTGTCTTTTATAAGACCAAAAATGTTTTTGATCTTTCGGGCTCCCTTCAAGGATGTAGGCACCCCCCAGGGTACCTGGTTCACACTTCGGGAACTACTGCTCAGCGTGTCTCATGTCATGCCTTGAGGAGCCTGAAGACCAGGCACATGGTGACGAAGCCAGGACTAGGTCTTGTGTGTTCGATGTCTCTGCCCCTTGGCTTTACGTTGCTATCCTATTGGTTCTTCAAAGCACGCTGACATGCTCAGTGCTTTGCACCAAAGGGAATTGCCGGCTACTATAGGTGATGCCACCTTCTGCCATTCAAAGACATGGAACTTCTTTTAGCTGAAAACTGGTCCACACCAGTGGAAACTGAGTGAGGTTTTTTATGGAGGTATGAAAATTAATTAAATAGAAATATTCCTGATGCTATGAATAAGGCTTTTCATTAGATAATTCTAGATATTAAATGACAGTCCTTTTGGGGTAGAAAAGGGAATTTGAGATTGTTTTACAATTACCAGATAATGGCAATGTATAAATGTAAATTATTATTAACAAGCTATAGTTTAATTTCAGCTAAAACTGCCTATATATGATATTTGTTCATGATACTTTATTATAATATAAAGTCTGTGCTTTTGCCTCTAAAAAGGAGCAAAGACAAAAACCAAAACAGCCCAAGAAAGATGAGGGTAAAAACTTCTAGAAGTGATCTAAAAAACATTTTCCTAAAGAATTGAAGTTACTTAATTTTTTTTTCTTAAATTCCTGATATGAGAAGATCATCTTGGAATTTCTGTTTTAACCTAGTATTACATTCCATTGAAATTCAAATGGTTTTATTCTGTCATTACAGGTATCTAGGGAGATCTATTATGTTAATGTATATTTCCTATTAATATCAAATGAAGCTGTCTACATGTCTTGAAGGAGCAAGGACCCTTGGGAATTGAAATATGAAGTATTTAAAAAACCATCAAAATGTTATGAGATTTGGATAGTAACACTTAATAACAAAAGGAACATTCTCAATTGTATTAATTGTCCATACAAGTCAGGGTGTTCTTAATCCACATATTGTAAATTTAGTTGAGGTCTCCATTTAACACATAAAGCAATAAAGACTGTGTGAGTAAACTATGGATGCCTTGAAATTATTTGAATCACAAAAGACCCAAGTCAGGTACGTTAAAACTTCAGAAGGTGTTTAGATTATTGGGCTTTCCTGCCATTTCATTACATGGAATATTATCTTGAGAGCACCATTTGCTGGGAACCAAATTTCTCATAAATTCAATATTTATTTTAGTTGTTGTTGTCATCACGGTATTTCTGATGTGAAATATGACCTACTGCATGCTGTCCAGAATGTTTCAAAATCCTCCTCATTTTCCCAGGATGTTAGCCTCAGTACACACACTCAAATCCAATATTTCTACTAGAACTAGATTTTGTGGTATCATCTGCAGTAGGAAGACAGGTTGTTCAGAAATATTAGGGTTACAATTATTTTTAAATGTAGAAAATAAATGTTTCAGGGCTTGGAGGTTCAGAGATTTTTCATTCCTATGTGAGCAAAGTGCCTTCATCATTTGATTAGTTAGGCCACAGATTTCATTTGTTTCTGGAAATAACTTTCTAGTTGAAAGAAACAATAGCTCATAGCTTCCATTATAAATCTTTTTGTCTCATATAAATGGCTAAATTAAATTCAAACATGTTTACACATACAGCCACAACCATCTGAATCTAGATTATTCACCACAAATTAGTAATTTGAACACAACCAAAAGATTTTTGGGGGAAACTCTAATATTGCTGGATTTCTTGATCCATCCCTTGATATTGGTTGTCCAGAGAGACTGCAAGAGTTAATTTTTTTTATTGACATACAAAAGCAGAAAAATACTGGAAAGAGAGTGGCTGCTGGGAGCCTTCCAACCTGAAAAAGAGATTTATGAATAATAAACCTCGTGATGGGGCTTACTTGCAGAGCCTGGAGGCTTACCCAAGCTAAATTGAATTTCTAAAACTGGAATGGATTTCTCTTGACTTAGTGAGCTGTGATGCATTTGTTTCCAAAAGGCTGTATTTCTGCCGGTGGAAGGTGTATGAACACACCTGATTTTAAGAAAAGAATCTCCTCACATCCAGGCTGTAGGTAAATGCTACAGATGAAAGTATTATTTTGAACTACCTTTGGGACTCACTGCAGTTGTGTTTGTTTGAGTGTGAGTAGCCTTGCACAAGCTCAGGCTCCATGCTTGAATACCTGTGCCCCTTCTTTGGGAGACAGACTGTGGCCTGAGAAGTTTCTAGTAGGTGTGGGGATATTCTAGGAGTCCTTAAGACTTAGTTTGATTTGATATGATTATATGATTGCCAAGAATAAATAAGATGAAATGTTAATGTACTGGGTACTTTCCTTTCCCTATTTTAAATAAATCCCAAACCTTAGAAGTTTAAGTTTATCTCACCTTTGGATTTTGAGGAAACACGCATATGTGTACACACACAGAATCACTTTCTTATTTTACTGCTCTTAAGTAGGTAGAGAGACAGGTCCCAAGAAGGACTTGCATTTATACGCAGACAGATGTACATGCTACCATTAAATGAAGTATAATTTTTCAAATAAAAAATATGATTCAAAAATTTATTTCCAAAGAAATTTCATCAACCCCTACCCCTGGCCCTTTGTGGCTCCATATCTCCCAGTAGACATTCATCCCCCTCCCACTTGTGTCTGTGTTCTTGGTGCAAGATTATCTTTCAAGACCTATGTGCTGACTTAGGCAGATTTTGCTTAGGATATATTTTATCCATCACCTCTCCTGGGTATATTGAAGTGTGTGGAGTGAGGTTTTGTGTGCAAGGCTGGGCATCAGGTTGGAGTAATAAGAAACTGGTGTTGAGTCCAGAAACCAAAGATGATTGAGTGATTACTATCATACCCAAGAGAAGAGGTCCGTTTTGGCAGAAGATGCTGCCTGGCTGATCTTGCTCCTGGGCACAGCGGGGCTGGGATGGAAGGCAAGAGGAAGAGATCCATTCTAGAAAGACTACAGAGGGAACACGCCCTTCCCCTGCCTGCAGCAGTGACTCAGCTCTGCTCTGATTCAGATGTGGGTTGTGGTCAGATCAGAATTTGAGGATGGATCAGGGTACACAGGAGACAGAGCTTGCGATTCAGAGTTTTGCTGTTCCTGTAGGCCAGTGGGTGCAGGTGTCTGGAATCCAGGGGGAGGTGAAGCTTGAGTCCACACTGAGGGTCTAATATGCCAATTCTGCACAAATCTCAGTAGTCTACATGGAAACTTACCAAGTCAAGATGAGCCTCTTTGAAAAGGAACAGAGACAACTTTGAGTATCCAGCTGCAACGTGTGTCAGAAATATGCTGTTTATAACTTTCACAGACAGCACTGGCTGTGAAAAAAACACCTCCCTAAAGTCATTAATGTCTAAGGTGTGCAACACGTCCCAGGCCAGAAAGCTCTCAATCTGTTTCCTGCTAGGACAGTGAAACCCTCAGCTGCCTAAAGCTCAGAGTCCACCATAGTGACAGATAGTGAGTGCTGCTATGAATACCAGAGGCACATGGGTGGTGGCGCCTTCAAGGTAAAAAATCAAACAGCTCTGGTCTCTTTCTGGGGGTTCTTGGCTCTTTATCTTCTTCCTTTTCCATATTTGAAGAAATCAGAAAAAAAAATCAAAACAATAATGGCTGATGCTCAAGAGATGGGGTCCTTTGTGCTTTTGGCTCCAAACACTCTAAAGAGTCTCTATTCCAGAAGGAAGAAATGGACACACAAAGCTGCTCTGATATTGATCCAGATGGGGAAAGAATGACGTTGGAATGGCTTATTAAGCCAGGCATTTAAAGCCATCGCAGTCTCCAGACAAACCCAGTCAATGGGTGATATTGCTCAACAAGTGAGCTGATTCTGTCTGAAGGTTACCGTAGGGGTTAGTGCTGAGAGGGAATTTATTAACATCCATCCCAGTTAAAAGAGTGACTTTTTGTTTGTTTTGCCCTTCAGAGTGAGCATTATAATAACTTCATTGAGCAAGGAAAACCTTGGATAAGGACGGTGCTTCTGATCAGTCTGGGGTGTGAAAGTGCTTGAAGCATTGTGGACAGAAGCGGAGATTCCTACCCACCCCTAGTTGCAATTCTTTACATCTCTATAGATTTGCATAGTTTTAAAAAATGCTCCCCCATGCTGTCTTCCCTTTGATTTCACCATGGCCTTGCAGGTGGGTTTGGAGAGGATCTCAGGCAAAGTTGCTGGTGAGCTCGGGATTGTCCCAAGGTCACATTAAATAAGAGGAGGAAAGTTTTGGTCATCAGACCCACAGTCCAAACACACCAGGTCGTCTCTATTTATACTTTCTCCTGACTTCCCTCTTGACCAGGGTCTTGTTTGTAAGTGGGGAACTTGGGTGGGCTGTGATCAAAGCCCCTTGGAACAGAATAAGGTTAACGGGCTTACATCTCAGCCAAACCAGAAACTATTGTCTCCATAGTACCATTATCTCATCAGTTTAGTTAACTAGCCTTTGACAAATAGGGGTGGTCTCAGACTAATCATAGAGACAGCCGTGATAATTTTCAAAATTAAAACATCAAAGCAACATGCTCATTTATAGCCTTTTCATATTTCACCTCCCCTCTTCCTCACCCTTTCTCTTTCTCTCTCTTTTCCTTCCCTTCCTTTCCTTTTTTTTTCCTTCCTTCCCTCCCTCCTTCCTTCCTCTCCTCCATCTTCCTCTTCCCTCCCCCTTTCCTCCCCTTCCTCCATCTTTTCTTCCTACCTTTCATCCTTTTCTTCCTTCTTTCTTTTCGAGACTGAGCAGTGGACAGCTTTAGATGAGCTGAAATAGAATTTCACTCCACATCATACAGAGAAAGCCTATATACTTTGGTGAAAAAGTGAAGTTATAAATTATTCTAAATGAATTGCTCTTAAAGATCTTCTTCAAGATCTTGGACATGAAGTAGCTTTAGCCTGAACCAGGAACATGTGGATCTTTTTAGCCTTTGGAGTCCTGCCCCAAGCAGGAGATATTCCAGGTTTCAAATGTTTCAGGTTCTGCTTGTCAATTACTTTTATGGAAATAGTATTTCTCATGCGCTTGAAAACATTTTTGCTCTTTTAAGTAGGTGAAACACTCGGAATCTTATTTATAGAATTAATTTACACTGCAGGCAGTTTTTCAGAAGCAAAATCCAACCTAAATTTCAGGCTGGGCCAAATGATAAGATGGCTTAAATTTGTAGGTTTCATATTAGTTAGGTACATCTGGGATTACAAAAGCACAGAAAAATGCTAATATTTCCCCTTGGAAAAGAACTGTCAGTAGACGGAGTGGGCTGAATTGTCCTTAGAGAGTAGATCTCCCTCTCAAGCTAGATCTGTTCTCCCCTCCATATGAGGTAGGAAGAGTCCACTTCGCAGCCCTGGGCGTGTCTCCAGGATACCCTTAGAGCAACCACAGAACATGCTTCAGACCCCGGGGCAGAAGTCCCCTGGTCACCCAAGAAAGCACTCTAGCAGCCAATCTAGAATGTAGCTCGGGGGAGATGCAGACCCGGAAAAGGAGAAACCAGAATCCCAGGGAGGCCTATCTGGAGGAGCAGACAGACAGGGGCTTTGGCCTGTTGAAAGGCACAGCTAAGCTGTGGCAACTTTGCAGAGACTAGTACGTTGCTAGAATTAAGAAATAAAGGCCCTGTGCGGTGGCTCCCAGCACTTTGGGAGGCCGAGGCGGGTGGATCACCTGAAGTCAGGAGTTTGAGGCCAGCCCGGCCAACATGGTGAAACTCCATCTCTACTAATAAAACACAAAAATTATCTGGGCGTGGTGGCGGGCACCTGTAATCCCAGGTACTTGGGAGGCTGAGGTATGAGAATCACTTGAACCCAGAAGGCGGAGATTGAGGTGAGCAGAGATGGTGCCCCTGCACTCCAGCCTGGGCAACAGAATGAGACTCTGTCTCAAAAAAAGTGCCTCCTAATCACTTCTACCCGTTGGACTTCCCCAACCAAAACTACAGAGCAATGGTTAGGTGGAGCAGGGGAAGAGTGGAGAGTGAATCTGAGAAGCCAGAAATGCATCGTTCCACTGTATCAAGTGACTTTTTCCAGTTCTTGCCAATGCACTTCCCTCCCTGGCCTTTGGGCCAGGTCACCCTGTTCCCTTCTCTGTCCCTACTAAGTAAAAAATCTAGCTTATTATACGATAAGTGATTGCAGCTTCCCAAAGACAAAGCAGGAATGATTTTTGTGTACGAATTCTGGATTGGTTTCAGAAAAAAAAGAATAGCAAGAAAAGTGGTTTACTGAAACCATGCTTTCATGTTAACTGTGTAGTGTAATTGGCTGGCTTAGTATTTCTAAAGGAAGGAAAACTGTCAGATCTCTCTCTTTTTTAAGGATGACATATTTGACATTCCTGGAGCGATGAGGCTGTCCTTGTGAAGATTAATGTGTGTTCTTCACAGTCGGTGTAAGCCCCTCATCCCTCCTCAGGTGTCATTAAGGGGACAAGGAGGTGGCCAAAGAGGAGATACAAGAGGAAGGTGGCTGGAAAGGGGGTGAGGGCGAATACAGAGCCGTGCACACCTCCACCCAGTCTGAAGGGAAGGCCCCGCTGGATAGCAGGCCAAGGGGGAAATGGGGAGGGGACTGGGCAGGCACTGTTCTCACCAGTAAGCTGGAGTTTGTCAGAGCAGGAGGGAGGAGGAGAGTAGCTTCCAGCCACACACCCACAGACTATGGGCTTCTAGAAAGCTGCTTTCTCAGGGGCCTAGTGGGCGCCCCAGGCTCTGCTCCCACTCAGTGGAGCCTCTGGATGACTCCCCAGCTGCCTCTGCCCACAGGAAAGGTGGGGAGGAGGGTGGGAGCACTCGCGGCTCCAGGTGATCTCTGGGAGGCTGGAGTAGCTGCTGCTGTGCCTGGGGCTGTAGGTGTTGGTCTGGGTTGGGAGACAGCACTGAGGTCTCAGAGGAGAGGCTGAACTTTGCCTCCGTCCCCATGCAGAGGCATCAAGGAGCCAGTCTGCTTTCATTTAGGTCCCTCTTGGATTTCTTGGCTTCATCAGCTTGAATTAAACTTCAAATTTGTGATTGCAGGATCAGATGCTTAAAAATATGAGAAATGACCATCTCCTTATTTAAATTAAATGTATTTCCTTTTAAATTCTTCTCTCTCCTCCCCCGACACAGGGGAATTGCTCTTTTCTGCACCATGGTGAAGAAATGAGATCAGGGCCCCCTTTAATGTCAAGTACATTCTGGATGTTCAAGAAGGAAGAAGAATAACAAGTGCTGTGAGATCATTGAATTTAAAATGCAGCCATTTATAGACCTCACTATTTCCAGCACTAATTTGAAGGAGCAGATATTACAGTTATTATAATGACGATTTCTTGGGATATTGTGGCGTATTGATCTGTTCTTTTACTATCGCTTTTTCGCTGGGCAGATCCTGTATCTACTCAGGCGGAGCACACTCTTTTCTTACAGACTGTTGTTCCGTGTCGCTGCTCTGTTTTTCTGTCATGTTATTTCCCTCAGTCTCATCGTGAGCAAGAAGCCGAATTATTTGCATATCACTAGGTTTAACTTTAAAATTGTATTTCCTTTGAAGATTACCCCCTTCTCCTGTTCACTAAGGAGTAGATGCTTTTTATTCACCTGCTGGGATCTCCTTGCGTTTTGGTCATGGTTTTTCTGTTTCAGCTGCCATTTCCTTTGTTCCTCTCGGGATGTGGAATGGTGTAGAACTGTGATCAGTGGAAATACGTATCGATTGGATAGACCCAGATATGGCTGGGGGTGCCGGGAGGAGGAACTGGGAAGTCAGCGACGTGGCCTCTATCACAATGTTTATGAAAACTCGCTTCAGGAATTTATGATTATGTGAAAAGGATGCTTGCTGCGATTTTGTGCTTGGCAAGCAGCTTCTTCGAAATTTCTTCCTCTCTTTCTTTTTTTTTTTTTTGAGATGGAGTTTCGCTCTTGTTGCCCAGGCTGGAGTGCAATGGCGTGACCTTGGCTCACCACAACCTCTGCCTTGCGGGTTCAAGCAATTCTCCCGCCTCAGCCTCCCAAGTAGCTGGGATTACAGGCATGTGCCACCAAGTCTGGCTAACTTTTGTATTTTTAGTAGAGATGGGGTTTCTCCATGTTGGTCAGGCTGCTCTCGAACTCCCGATCTCAGGCAATCCACCCTCCTCGGCCTCCCAAGGCTTCTTCAATATTTCTAAGGTGCATTCTTCTCTCTCTACTATTCTACTATCCCAGACCCTGAAAACAATTGGAAATTGAATCGTGCTCTGGCGTTCATTCAGAAAGCAAAGTCTCCTCAGATGTCAGAGAGATGCTTTCGTGGCCGGCCACTGATGTGAGCGAAGCAATTCTCACTTCAGATTCCGGTTGCTACCAGTTCACCAAATCCAAATGCGATAGACCTGGCCTGTGTAGGAGGGCAGACCTCGCTTCCCACAGCAGTCATCGTGAACGGGGCTAATCACTGTGGGACAATGATCCTCCTCGCTCCCAACCTTTCTTACACTTCGAGTTTTGCTGTTTCCATGCAAACATAAAGCTTTTGGCAGTTTGGATGGATGTACACTCACCAAAATCCAATTTCCCACCAGTCCATTAAAAAAAAAAAAGTGTTTTTATAGCGAGCTTTAAAAATGGGCCAGGCAATGAGAATTGGTCCATGCAGACATTTGCTTGTAGATTATAATGCATTTGCTGGTTGGGGAAAGTGCTTTGAAGGTTCCTCCCAGGTAGCTCTGAGCTCAATAATTGTTTCCCATAGAACTTTCAGAAGAAGATAGAGCAATGTTTAGCATCCAGTTTTGACTGAGGTTTTCCATGGATTAGCTGACACCAGGCTGCCTCCGTGCCAGCAGGAGTTGGGCATTTTTGCTGACTGTTTTTAGGGTCTTCCTCGCCCATTAGCCATTTCTCTGGTGGCAGTGCCCCTCAGCTGCTTGGCCTGAAGTCCTGCCAGGAAACCGCATCTGACTCTTGGTTTGCTCATGAGGGGTGGGGCTTGGGTGAATTCCCAAGTTTGTTCTGTCCCTGCCCTTCTGTGCTTTACTCATTTGTTCCTGGTTCACCTGCAGTGAATCATTTTCTCTCTTTGGGTTGCAGTATTGTATGATGACATTGTTTTTGGGCTCTTGTCAAATTCTGACTCTTTATGATTCTGTGGCTGTCTCTTTCCTAGGACAGTGTAGGACATTTGACTTCTTTTGATTTTATTTTCTGTAAGCCTCAAGGGGATATCGCCTATGAGTCCACAGGAGAAATACGAGAAATACGATGATTTTTCTTGGTGGAGGAAGTGGAGGGGAAAGTAAGGGCAATGGTTGGAATCTGAATGGGATGGTCACCGGCTGTGAACACAGGATAACAAGTCGTTATTTTTGTTGAAATAACTATTTCAACAAAATGGGTGAAAATGGGAAATTATAACCTTTCCTCTAGAAAAACTGCATTCCCAATATCTGACAGTAAAACAGGGAAACAGGGTTTATTTTCCTGGACCTTTCTGTAGTGTGAGTCCAATTTTGCAAGGAGGCTGGCGCCCCAGTGACTGACCCCGAGGGGAGCACAGCTGTAGACAACAGTGGTCCACTCGACTCAGAAACACAAAAGAACTGGGTGCCTCTCTCTGGGGCAATTGGCATACATGAAATTAAAGTGTGACTGCGATCTTTCAGGCAGAAGGTAGCCAACATTCTTTAGAAACTTTATCGCCTTTTCACCTGTGGGCCTCGTCAGTGTCACCTGGTACCAACCAAACACTACGGGAAACCTCTGCCAGAGGTTGCCGGGATAGGTGCTCCTCAGCCCCGTGGCAATGGAATACTGAGTTATAGCGGTTCCTTGAAAACTCCTCACTTGTCTTTTCTATAAATCTAGCCTATTGTCACCTTAAATGATGGCTATGTGTGGAAGAGCTGAACTGTAATTTTGAAATTATAATCCAGACTTGTTTGTGGAAGAAGGAGATAGGGTTTCAGAAGACAAGATGAGCTACCTGCAGATAAAATGTTCATTTTTATTCTATTCACACATCTCACAGTTGAACTAAACTATCAAACGTTGCCAATTACCTATCTGGGCTAGAAACGGCCTATTAGGTCACCCCGGCCATTCACGGCTGGTGAAATATAACTCCCTGTTGTGTGTTTCCTCAGTTCAGCTTAAAATGACTTTAGCAAAAGGTCAGATGCTACTGCTCCTGGGAGATGCTCTCAGTCTCTAATAGTCTGATGTTAGACATTTTTTTTTTTTCTAACATTCTATCTAAATGTGTTTCCCCCATCAGTTTCTTGACATCAGCCTCTGTTAATGCTCCCTTGAGCCATGGCAGTCCAAAATGGGTATTTTATCACTGATTAGATTTTTGGTTTAGACAGAAATGCTTCTACTACCTCTGCTGATAATTAGAATGTGTCAAGGGATGATATTTCATTGCTGGTCTTTGGAAGGGTTTGTTTTCTTTTTTAAACGATTTCCAAACGGATTAATTTTTGACCCTGTTGCCTTGATCCCAGAAAATTTCTTTCTGTCTTTGAAATTTCTTGAAAGGAATAAGCGTAATCCACTTTATTTTTGGTTTGTAAAAGCTTTGTGGATGGAGATGCTCCGATGGCACCCACAAAGGGCAGGAGCCTCGCTCTCCTGCCAAGGTGCCACATAAAACAGGCCCTGGTTAAACGGTCACATTTCAACAGGCCCCATCTGAATTCTGCCTAGGTGTTCATCTACCTGAACCAATATACAAAAAGTCTGGCGCTTCAGAACTTTTCACAACCCGGGAAGCACTTCCCAATGCCATTTTTCGGGGTGATTAGGTGTCAGAGCATTATTATTTTAATTAATTACTTAATTTTTTTAGAGACAAGGTCTTGCTCTGTCTCCCAGGCTGGAGTGCAGTAGTGAGATCTTAGCTCACTATAACCTTGAACTCCCAGCTCAAGCAATCCTCCCGCTTCAGCCTCCAGAGTAGCTGGGACTACAGGTGTGGGCCCCCCTCCGGGTAACTTATTTTTTGAAGAGATGAGGTCTCACTGTGTTGTCCAGGCTAGTCTCAGACTCCTGGCCTCAAATGATCCTCTCACCTAGGCCTCCCAAAGGAGGACATTATTACTTGTTGCTTAAAACTAACACCAAAACTCTACTCTTAGTTAATCTTTTTGAGTCCAGGTTACTATATGTAGTTCAGCTACTTAGTCTAGAATGCCCCATAACTTTACTTCTGGGGTATTTAATTTTATTGTCTTTTTATAAATATGAGAACCCATCTTTCTGATAAGTAGAAAAAGGTACAAAGATTAAAATGACCCATCTTTAAAAAGCTATTTCCAAGAAATCAGCAAGTGCCTGGCTATGAGCTCTTAAGGATGCCAGATGCACACACACATTGTGGGAGAAAGGCATTTAAATCAGACAGCACCAAGAGAATAAAGAGTATTCTTATTCTTTAAGAGTATTCTTATTCTTTATTTAAATCAAACAGCACCAAAGAGAATAAAGAGTATTTGTAAGGAGAAAAGGCCCAGAGTACCCATTTTTGAAAGCAGCTTTGGTCCCTTTCTGATGTACATGTGATGATTTTTCAACCCGTGCTGCTCTTTGCTTTCCCCACCGTTCATGAAGCTCTCAGGGGCTCTTACCAGCCTTTCTCTTCCTTCTTCACCAAATCCTGGAACACACTCCGTTTGCCTTGGCTTCCACCTTTCCTTCTTAAAGTCAAAATCTTTGGCCAGACGTGGTGGCTCACATCTGTAATCCCAGCACTTTGGGAGGCTAAGCGGGTGGATTACCTGAGGTCAGGAGTTCGAGATCAGCCTGGCCAACATGGTGAAACTCCATCTCTACTAAAAACATACACACACAAAATTAGCTGTGTGTGGTGGCATATGCCTGTAATCTCAGCTACTCAGGAGGCTGAGGCAGGAGAATTGCTTGAATCCAGGAGGCAGAGGTTGCAGTGAGCAGAGACCGTGCCACTCCACTCCAGCCTGGGTGACAGAGCTGTCTAAAAAAAAAAAAAAAAAAAAGAAAGAAAGTAAAATTCTTTGTAGAATTATGGGGCGAGGAGTATTAGAAGAAACTCAGTGGGTTCAAGTGAGGTTCTTACATTAATTAGGCTAATTGGTATTCTTTTGAGACTACTTAAAAATGTCCTGTAATTATGATTGCATTTGACTTTTCTTTCTATTTAAAAACTGGGGAACTGTATGAAATTCTCTATGGTGATGAAATTTTTAGAGTGTAATGCTTTAAATCTGGTATTTGAAATTTTAGAAGCTGGGGCACATGTGAGTCCTAGAAGGTAGTGAGCACCCTTAGGAGAGTCAGCTGATACCTGGTAAAACCAGGGAATATAAAAGAAAAAGGAAAACTCCAATTATTCCAAAGCTGCAAAAGGAAGAAACAAATGGACCCAGTGCAGAATGAAGGGAGTGGCCTGAAACCTGACTAGGGAGGTCACCTTCCCTGTAACAGGATCTGCTCACATCAATTTCCTGTGTTTTCAGGCAACTGAAAAACTACACAGTTTCATCTACTGCAAAGGGAAGGGTGTGGAGGGAGAAGCAAATGTCCCAAAAGGAGAAAAAAAATAACATGAAGCAGGGAAGCCTCAGAGGGAATGTTGCCAAAAGTTACTGCATATAAAGGAAGTATTTCTGCAAAAAACTGTCTCTGGGGTTTTTAAAGCATTAAATGCTATGAAGAAATGACCACCCATTTCAGAAACTGAATGAATGCACGTAAGCAAAAAACAAAATGTGCAGTTCAGGGAAGGAAATGAACCCATCCAATGCACAGTAAAATATATGTGAACTTCCATTATTAACTTGAAATAAAATGTTTCCTGATGAATTATACACTGATTATCACATATGTGTAGAAGATGAGGTTCATTTAAAAGAAGCTGAAACCCCAAGATAAAAACTGCTTAAACAGTAGAGAAGGTTATTTCTCTCTCATATAGAAGGAGTCTGGAGGTAGATGGTCAAGGGCAGTCTGTGTAGTTTCAAGGAGCATCAAGCATCTGTTACTGTTTGGCCGTATTTGGCATAAGACTTCCAACTTATGGTTGAATATGGCTGCGTGAGCACCAGCCATTGCACCTACCTTTCAGCCAATAGAAAACAGATATGAACAGAGTAGAAAAAATGGGCAAGGGGTGTCTGTCAACTTTATTGTAAGATTTCTTTTTTCCACTTATGTCATATTGATCAAATCCTAGTTGCAGGGCCACATCCGACAGTAAGGAGGCTGGAAACTGTTTTCTGGATAACGACGTGCTCAGCCCCAGATCAGGGGTTTTATAACTAAGAAAAAGGGGATAAACAAAGGCAATGAACAGACTCAGCCACAACCCCTTTCTGCTCCTGGAGTTTATTGGGTACTTACAAGCTGGTTAGCTTGCACAGAGGGGCTATCTGAATTGTCTGATGACTAATTTGTCCTCTATCCCTCCAATCAGCCTGAAGAGATTTTTTTCTTTTTTTCTATTTTTCCTAGTCAGAGTGTGAAGAAGGGCAAACTGTGGCTTTTCTGTGGTTTGCTGTTAGGGCAGCTAGCTGCTGATTCCTGGGAAGGAATTTCAATTCTTCCCATGTGCTCAGAGAGGAAGAAAGCATTTGGTATGTTATTCCCGCTCCCAAAAGAGTTCTCATTTACCCACTTTCCTTCAAGTTATTCTCAAGTAAATATTAAAGTATTTTCTATGTAAATAAACTAAAATCTTGCAATCTGATCTCTAAAAGCACAAGATTGCCGCTTTTCTTTGTATAGTTTTCTCTCCTCCCCTGGCCCCAGTGTAACTTGTTATGGCTATAGGAGGTGGTGGTGCAGACAACAGAACCTACTCTCGTTGGATCTGGAAGAAAGGGCTTTTATTACAGGGCCTTTAATAATTTCTGGCTTGGTAAATTTTCCTCCATCCCTTTGTTTTGAACCTATGTATGTCTTAGTTCAACCATTGTTCAACAATTGTGGAAGACAGTGTGGCGATTCCTCAAAGATCTAGAAGCAGAAATACCATTTGACCCAGCAATTCCATTATTTGGTGTATACCCAAAGGGATATAAATCATTCTGTTATAAAGACACAAGCATGCATACGTTCATTGCCGCACTATTCACAATAGCAGAAACATGGAATCAACCTAAATGCCCATCAAGAATAGACTGGATAAAGAAGATGTGGTACATATGCACCATGGAATACTATGCAGTTCTAAAAAAGGAATGAGATCATGTCCTTTGCAGGTTCATGAATGGAGCTGGAAGCCATTATCCTCAGCAAACTAACACAGGAACGGAAAAGGAAACACCACATGTTCTCACTTATAAGTGGGAGCTGAATGATGAGAACACACGAATGCATGGGGGAGAGCAACACACGCTGGGGCTTATTGGGAGGGAAGCATCAAGAAGAATAGCTAATGGATGCTGGGCTTAATACCTAGGTGATGGGTTGATCTGTGAAGCAAATCGCCATGGCACACGTTTACCTATGTAAGAAACCTGTACATCCTGCACATGTACCCCGGAACTTAAAATGAAAGTTAAAGAAAAAAAAATTTCTGGGAGGCAGAGAGCTCAGCCTAGATGGTATCCAGCCAGAAACAATTCATATGGAAGATATTTAGCTACACGATAGATCTTTCTAGCAGACGCTCGACTGCTCCTAATGTTGCCTGGCATGTGCCACCAGACAAAGGACCCTGGGATGTCCTCACAGCTGCCCAAGATAAACCCAGTGCCTCCGCCTCAGGGTTTGCCAGAAGTTGGGATCTTCCTGTGGTTGACTGCCCCCTGGTGCTCATTTCTGCCTCTCAGATCCTTCTAGTGCACCTGTCTGGCCAACCCTAACCTGCGCAGCAAACTTCCACCCCTGAGACATCTGGGAATGATTTCCTCCAGGTTCTCAGCCTGGTGGTAGATGGAGAAGCTGGAAGGAGGGTGCATTGGGCAAGCCTGGCTGCCAGCTGCCATCTTGGGCAATGCACCCCTGCATTGGGATGGCCCTCGACTCCTTACAAACTGTGTCCCTGCACATGCTCTCCAGAGAAAAACAAGCCTGGGCAAGGATTTGAACCTCAGGAAGGCAAATCTGACCACAGTCAAGAGTCATGACTTGAATTCAAGCTACCCCTAGTCAAGCTGTTTCTCATCATACCTCACCGATTGTCTCCATTTTTTTCTTGAAAATGTAGGCATTTGGCTAGTGGTTCTGGGTGGAATTGTGTACTCCCTCCCTATCAAATTCAAGTGTCGAAGCCCTAATCTCCATGACCTCAGAATGTGACCTTATTTGGAGATAGGGTCTTTACAGAGGTAATTCAATTGAAATGAGGTCCTCAGGCTGGGTCCTCATCCAGTCTGGCTGCTGTCCCTATAAGAAGAAGAGATGAGGACACAGACACTCACAAAGGGATACTCCTATGAGGACACAGAGGGACGCCATCTGCAAGCCAGGAGAGAGGTCTTAGGAGGAACCTGGTCTGCCAACATCTTAATCTTGGACTCCAGCCTCCTGGATGTGAGAACATAAATTTCTGTTGCTTAAGTGACCCCGTGTATGGTACTTTGTCATGACAGCCTAAGCAATTCATACAAATAAGAATACATTTTGCTTTTTCAACAGAAAAATTAGTATTTCTTCAGTGATGATTATACCTTCTTTTTAGTGCTCTTCCTCGCTTAATAAATTTGGAGGAAGATCTGATCTCATTAGTTCTCATTCTGTGCAATCGATACTCATGGATCTGTGCTTATTTGATTATCTAGTACCACAGAGGGCATTTTATATAAGCCAGGGTGCTTCTGGATGGAAGCCCGAGAAACAGAATAATGAGAAATAGATGACTGAGAGGAGGCCAGAGTAAACTCTTACTTTTGGCTCCCAAGTTAGGCTTTGCATTAATCAGAACTTGATTTGAACAATCGAACACTGTGGGTTTCAGAATACTTCTATTTTAGGACAAAGGAGAATTGTTCGCTCTTGGAAAAAGCTTTAAGTTCGGTCTTGGAAAAAGCTTTAAGTACCAAAGAAGGCACTAACTTGGCAAATGGAAAGCTAGAAGAAATGAGAGTTGTGTTTTTATTTGATTTGGGGAATACAATAGATGCAGAAAAGTCCCCTTGCCTGGGACTGTTAATGCCTGAACTTGCTTATTAATCTCTGCCTCTTAGCACAGACCTGGAAAATTGCAATTCTCTGCACCAGCAGCCCCCGTTCATAAATACGGAGCCAGCAGGCAGAGCGAGAAGTGGCTCCGGGCTGTGGGGCTGGCTTGTTGGAGTCCCACACGCCCCAAGCCGCAGAGGGACTGCAACTCGGGAAGTCAGGCAGAAGGACATAGTGGCTCTCTGCATGCTTTGTTCTCAGCTTTTTAAAGAGCTTATGGTCTTTTGTTAAATTGACATTTCATAAAGTGTGATGCTGTATGCCAGCATTATTAGGTGCTACGGGTATAAACTTATTGTTACAATTTTTTTTTTCCTCTGGAGGAATTGACCTTTTCTCTCACACTAGACACCTTATTCTCTGAGTATATCTTGATCCAATGTGGGGTGTAAAGGATAAAATTCCAATCCTTACTTGCTTTGTTACCTGTCTCTTTGGCTTTCTCTGCCTCAAGGGCAAGGGTTTGGGGTCCTTAGGAAGGAATCCCCACTCCTTCTCCTTGGCCAAGTGGCCTTGGTGTGGGGGAGGGGATCCCAGCTAAGAGGGCCTCAGCAGCATAGAACTCTGCATCAGTTAGCTTAATTATATCAAGGGCAACACAGCTGACAGATATTAATTCTTCCAAAGTTAATATCATACTTTGAAGGAAGATAGGACATTCTAAGAACCTTGGCATTAAAATACCCCAATTGCAAGGCATACTTAAGTTAAATGACTGTTATTTCTTTACAGCGTGCTAAAATTTAGGTCCTTTATAGTACGCTATGTGCTGCGACTCCTAATGAAGGCAGACTCCTACTCTGGACTATTACATCCAAATTTACTGCTTGGGCACAAATTTCTGATCTACAGGATTAGGCATTAAGAGGTCATTCATTTCTATCAAATCAATCTTAAAATATGAAGAGTGATAAATATGAAAATTAAAACATTTACCTGTTTGTGTGGTGTGTATGAGTGTGTGTATGGTGTGACGTGTGTGGTCTAATGTGTGTATGTGTGTGGTGTGTGTGGTGTGTGTGTGTGGTGTGTATGTGTGTGTAGTGTGATGTGTGTAATGTGTTTTTGTGTATGTGTGGTATGTGTTTGTGTGTGTAATGTGATGTATTTGTGTGTGTGTGGTATGTTTGTGTGTGTTGTGTGTGTAGTGTGTGTTTGTGTGTGGTGTGTATCAATGTGTGTGGTGAGCGTTGTGTTTGTGTAGAAGTGTGTGGTGGTGTGTTTGTGTATGAGTGCGTGCATGTGGAGTGAGGTGTGTGTGTTGGTGTCTGTGGGGTGTGTGTTTGTGTGTGGGGTGTGTTTGATGTGTGATGTGTGTGGTGTGTGTGTGTAGGTATGTGTGCGTGGTGTGTGTGTAGGGTGTGTTTGTGTGTGTGATGTGTGTGATGTGTGTATGTGTTTGGTCTATGTGTGGGATGTTTGTGTGTGTGTGTTGTGTGTGGTATAGTGTGTTTTATGTGTGATGTGGCGTGATGTGTGTGGTGTGTGTTTATGTGTGGTGTGTTTGTGTGTGATACGATATGTGTGGTTGGTGTGGTGTGTTTGTGTGTGGTGTGTGTAGTGTGTGTTTGTGTGCTATGTGTTTAGTGTGGTGTGAGTGTGTGGGGTATGGGGTGTGTGTGGTGTGTGTGTGTAGTGTGTATTTGATGTGTGATGTAGTGTGATGTGTGTGTGTAGGGTGTGTGTGTGTGATGTGTGTATGTGTTTGGTCTGTGTGTGGGATGTTTGTGTGTGTGTGGTGTGTGTGGTATAGTGTGTTTGATGTGTGATGTGGCGTGATGTGTGTGGGTGTGTGTTTATGTGTGGTGTGTTTGTGTGTGATACGATATGTGTGGTTGGTGTGGTGTGTGTGGTGTGTTTGTGTGTGATATGTGTTTGTGTGCTATGTGTCTGGTGTGGTGTGAGTGTGTGGGGTATGGTGTGTGTGTGGTGTGTGTGTGGGGTATGTATTTGATGTGTGATGTGTGTGGTGTGTGTGTGTAGGTATGTGTGTGTGGTATGTGTGTGTAGGGTGTGTTTGTGTGTGTGATGTGTGTATGTGTTTGGTCTATGTGTGGGATGTTTGTGTGTGTGTGGTGTGTGTGGTATAGTGTGTTTGATGTGTGATGTGGCGTGATGTGTGTGGGTGTGTGTTTATGTGTGGTGTGTTTGTGTGTGATACGATATGTGTGGTTGGTGTGTGTGTGGTGTGTTTGTGTGTGGTGTGTGTGTTGTGTGTTTGTGTGCTATGTGTTTGGTGTGGTGTGAGTGTGTGGGGTATGGTGTGTGTGTGGTGTGTGTGTGTATGTGGTGTGTATTTGATGTGTGATGTGGTGTGATATGTGTGTGTGGTATGTGTGTGGTGTGTGTGTGCAGTGTGTGGTGTGTTTGTGTATGTGGTATGATATGTGTGTTTGATGTGGTGTATGTGTGGTGTGTTTGTGTGTGTGTGGTGTGTGACTGTGTGATGGGTGTGGATGTGTGGGTCTGTGGTGTGTGTGTGTTATGTTGTATGTGTGCGTGTCCGTGTGTTAAAAGTAAAAGCTGCTGTCATGACTTATTGATGGTTCCTCCAATGACCTTACCATGATGACCTGAGAAATGATCTTTCATCATTGTCAACTGGGAAACAAATAGATTTGAGGGTTTCCTTTCCCAAGTTTAGGGGTTAATATATTTTTGAATTGCGCTGTGTTTCAAACTTTTTATCCTTTCTGGGACTGTTGCAGGATCCATGAATAGCTCTGTCATGCCCTAGGTGAATTTTCATGTTCGTTAATTTCCTAGGAATTTATGTTAATTATTTGAAGCCTGCCACTTAGATTGTGAACGCACAGATGAAGACCATTTTTCTGGAAGTGCTATTTCCCACCATCCGTGAGGAGCCCTGGTTGTCGCCCACATCTTGGTTGGTGTCACTGTGGGGCTGTGCCCCTCCCAGGATGACTCCTTGGCAGAAGCCCCACCTGACAACCTTACCTCACACTCGCCAGCGGCCTGCTTTGCTCTTTGAATCTCTGAAATTCTATTACTGAGTTGTGCATTTACCTTTCCATTTGTTTTCCTGGGGAAGGAGGGGACTAGGTTTGTTCTCTGCTCTCTCCCAGCCCCCAGGACAGGGATGGCTCTCTCAGACCACTCGCCGAAAGCATGAATTTGCTATAGTTCCCCCAGACTGCCTGGTAAGCCAGCAGATTTTGCAAGCTGGTTGACTGTATTATGTGTTTAGACTTGGACCATCCAAGAGATGCTTTTCCCCCAGAGCTATATTAACTGGTCCATAAAGAAGTCTATCAACTTGGTCTACATCTAAGGAGATGAAGTAGCATAACACCATAGAATGAAAACAAGATTTGGAACAAGACCCGGATCCCAAGTCAGGCTTGGCCAGTCTTCACAACGTGATCTTAAGCGAGGCCATTCTAGAATGAGGATGATGAATGTTTCCTGCAGCTCTCATAAATGACTACGTAAGTCCAAACTACAGACTACAGAAGCCCAAATTCTCCATGTAAAATAGAGAATCATAATATATAGATTCTTTATAATGTAAAGCTACTTTAAAACCTATGAAGCCCCCCAATTAGGTCA
Source organism: Macaca thibetana thibetana (assembly GCF_024542745.1). Classification (NCBI taxonomy): domain Eukaryota; kingdom Metazoa; phylum Chordata; class Mammalia; order Primates; family Cercopithecidae; genus Macaca; species Macaca thibetana. The sequence continues at coordinate 157,112,412 of NC_065580.1, read as the reverse complement.
GGTGCTGTTATAGGCTGAATCGTGTCGTCTCCCCACCCAAATTAATATGTGGAAGCTCTAACCTCCAGTACTCCAGGGTGTCACTGCATTTGGAGATGGTTAAAGAGATGGTTAATTGATTAATGTTAAATTAATGTCCTCACGTGGTGAGGACACAGCAAAAAACGTGGCCATCTGCAAGCCATGGAGAGAGGCCTCAGGAGACACCACACCTACCAACACCTTCATCTCCAACTTCTGGCCTCCAGAACTGTGGGAAAATAAATTCCTGTTGGTAAAGCCATCTAGTCTCTGGTATTTTGTTATGGCAGCCTGAGCAAACTAATACTCTTCTCGACAAGTATCTGCTGATGGACTATGGGACTGATGTGAGAACCTCTGCTGCAGCACCAAACTCTGTTTTATCAGAATAGATAAATGCAAGTGGAATTCTAGTTTATCAAAGCATTTTTCTGTTCTTTGGATTTTCATGACAATACCAGAGACTTAAAAAAATAGAGACAGGATCTCGTTATGTTGCCCAGGCTGGTATCAAACTCCTGAGCTCAAGTGACCCTCCTACCTTGGCCTCCCAAAGTACTGGAATTACAGGTGTGAGTCACCGTGCCTGGCCCAGAGACTCATAATATTCATTTGGGATTGTCTTCAACTGGTAGTGTAATAGTTCCTAACCTTTATATTTATGATTCTCTATTTTACATTTGCCCATCAAATGATCTATAAAAGAAAATCTACTTGAGTATATGAGGGAGGATCTATTTAATGCTCAGGAAGGAGTGGTTTTTATTGCCATTCCATCTTTAAGAAGGGCTACCTGAGCTTTCTCTTATGACATAATAAAACATAATTGCACAGGCCACCTTCTATTCAGTTTCTGTGGGGAAAAGGCAGTATTTCAGGAAAGTAGCATAAGAAATGTCTATACTAGTGCAAAGTTTAAACTTGAATAGGACTGTTTTGCTTCCTAGTGGAGGTTGTGGCAGAACTGAATCAGGGGACGTTCCAAGCCTCAGGGAGCATCATTTCTTCATTATTCAATGACAATTGGCGGAGCTCTGTGTCAGGTTTAATGAGGTTTCTGCTCAGAGGGAAAAGCCTCATTGCTTGGAGCCATTTTGCAGCTACACGCTTTGTTGAGAAAGGGCAATGTGACAGGTAGACAGGTAAAGGACAGGTAGCTACATAATGTAGCAGTTCATGTAACTGCCCAGCCTGATAGATTTTGATTGTCACTTCCTTTGAGGTGAGATCTTGCAGGTGATGGACTGGGCTGAAGTCTGAAGGGCTTGTGAGGAATAATGGCCCTCCAGGCACACAGGACGTTGAATTGTGGGGCCGTTTTTTTTTTTTTTTTTTTTTTAAGCAAAAACTCTTTATTTTTAAGAAAAAGGTACGATTTCTCATTTTCTATTCTTGGCATACATTTTAACTGTTTCTGATGAAACCCAAACCTCCTGAACACATTTCGGTGTTATTCAAAATTTAAACTTCTTCTATATTTGGATTAAAATATCTGTTCACAAATGAGCTGTGCAAATGGATCACTTTTTTTTTTTACTTCAAACTTTCTTTGAATAAATTAAACAGCATAACACCAACATTTCCTCTATAATCAACTGTGATACTAGCTATACATTTTTTACAATTATTTTTTATTATTATACTTTAAGTTCTAGGGTACATGTGCATAACGTGCAGGTTTGTTACATATGTATACTTGTGCCATGTTGCTGTGTTGCACCCATCAACTCGTCAGCACCCATCAACTCGTCATTTACATCAGGTATAACTCCCAATGCAATCCCTCCCCCCTCCCCCCCTCCCCATGATAGGCCCCGGTGTGTGATGTTCCCCTTCCCGAGTCCAAGTGATCTCATTGTTCAGTTCCCACCTATGAGTGAGAACATGCGGTGTTTGGTTTTCTGTTCTTGTGATAGTTTGCTAAGAATGATGGTTTCCAGCTGCATCCATGTCCCTACAAAGGACACAAACTCATCCTTTTTTATGGCTGCATAGTATTCCATGGTGTATATGTGCCAGATTTTCTTAATCCAGTCTGTCACTGATGGACATTTGGGTTGATTCCAAGTCTTTGCTATTGTGAATAGTGCCGCAATAAACATACGTGTGCATGTGTCTTTATAGCAGCATGATTTATAATCCTTTGGGTATATACCCAGTAATGGGATGGCTGGGTCATATGGTACATCTAGTTCTAGATCCTTGAGGAATTGCCATACTGTTTTCCATAATGGTTGAACTAGTTTACAATCCCACCAACAGTGTAAAAGTGTTCCTATTTCTCCACATCCTCTCCAGCACCTGTTGTTTCCTGACTTTTTAATGATCGCCATTCTAACTGGTGTGAGATGGTATCTCATTGTGGTTTTGATTTGCATTTCTCTGATGGCCAGTCAATCTTCCTAGAGGAAGGCCGAGACGGGTGGATCACAAGGTCAGGAGATCGAGACCATCCTGGGTAACATGGTGAAACCCCATCTCTACTAAAAAATACAAAAAACTAGCCGGGCGAGGTGACGGGCGCCTGTAGTCCCAGCTACTCAGGAGGCTGAGGCAGGAGAATGGCATGAACCCGGGAGGCGGAGCTTGCAGTGAGCTGAGATCCGGCCACTGCACTCCAGCCTGGGCGACAGAGCAAGACTCCATCTCAAAAAAAAAAAAAACCCTAGAGGAAAACCTAGGTAGTACCATTCAGGACATAGGCAGGGGCCGTTTTTTTGAGCTATAATAATCAGTAAGTCGGGTTTCCCCTCGCCTTCTGGTGGAGTTGGAATTGCTGTTCTCTTACATCAAATCTGCTAATTGGCATGAATATCCTCTTGACTGTTCTGTAATCAGCTTGAGAATTTCAGAATGTCTGGGCAGAGTGGGAAAAGGTCGAATTCCAGGACCTGAGGCAAATACAAGCAATGACAACTGTGAAGCCCTGGACGGCTTACAAGGTATTTTGGTGAAATACTTCTTAAAAGGAAAAGCCGTGGACAAGTCAAATGTAGTGGAGTTAAACAAAAGAATGATTCCAGAATTAGGCGTCTCTCTGACCCAGAACAGGTTCTCAGAACTCCAGCCTGCCACGTGGTTAGGCAGCTTTCACGGGCAGAAAGCAGACAGGAGGCACCGAGGCAGTTTAACTGGTTACAGAGCAGCATTTTGCCCTGTTGGAGTAAGTTGCCCACCTGTGATTGACTGAAAATGGGCTGCTGTGATTGATGGAGACCTCACTGTTTGTTGACCAGAGCGTACCTGTACAGTACTCCTGAGTTAGACTTCTAGTTAGTTTTTGTACTAAGGAAGATTGTATTTTTATTTGAGGATCGGAGTATGGAGGCATCCTCAGGCCAATTGTAATTTAGTCTAACCTGCTGCTTGCTCAGGCTGAAAAGCCACCATTGAGACTGGGTGTGGCCAAAGTGATGTTCCAGTACAGGTGGCAGAATCCTACGTGCAAATGTCAGGGAGAGGCCACCCAGTCCAGACCCAAGCCTTCAGACATCTGTGTGAAGGAGCAAGTGGAAATATGACAGAAATGATTGTACTGCAATCTGGACATGACAATGGCATTCATTTCGATCGTACCACTCATTTAGATGCCCTGCTCCCACCTGGACACAGAAGCTCTGAAAAGGCCTCTAGGCCACTAGGAGGGCATGGTGCGTGTCCTCGTAGCTAAGGAGAATGTCCTTCTACATTGTCCAAGCTTTACAGTGACTTGACTTGTGAATTGTGGACTGTATGGGTCGGCAGAGGGAGGTCTCTCTTTTGAACACATTCTTTTTTGAGACGGAGTCTTGCTCTGTCCCCCAGCCTGGAGTGCAGTGGTGTGATCTTGGCTCACTGCAAGCTCCACCTCCCAGGTTCACGCCTTTCTCCTGCCTCAGCCTCCCGAGTAGTTGGGACTACAGGTGCCTGCCACCACGCCTGGCTAATTATTTGTATTTTTAGTAGAGACGGGGTTTCACCGTGTTAGCCAGGGTGGTCTTGATCTCCTGATCTTGTGATCTGCCCGCCTCAGCCTCCCAAAGTGCTGGGATTACAGGTGTGAGCCACCGCACACGGCCAAACAAATTTTAAGGATATTCTTTCTGCCTTGTATTTCTGGGCTGGGGCCATCTTGCAACAAGCCCAGCAAACAGCTGACCACGATGGCCCTGTGGGCATCCATGATGGAAAGTGCTCTCTTCCTCCCTGGATTAGGGCCTGAGTGATCCATGAATCACACCACTGAGCAGACACAGACACCCTGAGGCTGGAGAGCCACTTTACTGCCCACGTCCCCTTCACTGGCCTTTGCAGCTGTGGCCATGCCATGCCCAGTACAGTGTGGCCTGTTCTTTAAGGTACCATCGAGTGTTGATCTGAACATAAACCTAACACTGGGAGCCAGGTAGCACAGGCTTTTGTTTTCTAGATGAGAAAACTGAGCACCAGAGAAGCTAAGAACCTTTTCCAGAGTCACAGAGTAGTCAGAGGCAATCCCCAAATTCAGATTTTACCCGGACTCCACAGCCCTGCTTCTGCCGGGTACCTCACTCCGTGCGGGGAGTATCTAAGTGTGAGGAGAGAGGCAGCCTCTCATCCCCAAGGAGACTGAGGGCTTTGGCTGCTGGGACACGAGGCCTGTGCTTTTTGTTTTTGTTTTTGTTTGAGACAGGTCTCACTCTGTTGCCCAGGCTGGAGTGCCCGGGACTGATGGGGCTGGGGAGGCTCCTCACGGGGCCACCCTGCTCCTGTGGTCTTGTCACTATCACTGGGGTCATTCTTGGGGAACCTTGGCAGGCTCCAAGACCCTGAAGAGTGGTTCTGGGCCTGGCTGTGGTCCCTTCCCTTACTCTCCTCCCCAACCCTCGTGCCTTCTGAATCTGGGGTATTTAGAACTGCACTTTCCTGACTTCCAGAGCCACAGGCCATTTGTATTGAACCCTGTGCCTGTGCCGCCGAGTCTAATTGGTTGTCCCTTCTCCACTGCAGTCGGGTGCCCCGTTCTCTTCCTTACACACTCCTGGCTGGCTCAGTGGAAGGAACTCCTGTCACTCCTCTAACAGCATCTGACCCTCCCCCGGGACTGGCCTACCTATCTGAAGTATACACAGAAAGTAGCAATTCCTTAAATGTCAGTGGTTTCTTCATTAAACAATGTAATATTTTTCAAAAGAGGAATCAGTCTATCACTTGTGGCTGAGATATTATTTTAAGATATAAGTGCAAAATTGATTTTTGTGACCTGTCCTCACTGTTTCATTATGCATTTCCTTAATATACATAATTTTCGGAGTCTTCATTTGTCATTTGTCAAAAAATAATATTGCCACTTTCTTCCATTATTATAAAAGAGGAAAGATGAATCAGGCCCTTTTAAAACTTCAGATTGCAGCAGCATTTTAAATTTGAAAGAGTAACTTCCCCTCCTCCTTGGAATCAGAGTGAATTTTTCCCCTTTGCACTCACTGTACAGTCGATGCAAGGATTCCTCTGGGAGTAGGAGGATTTGGGACTATAAACCATCTTATGAAAAATGACAATTCCTAGTGCTGTAGATGCTTCCTAACCAAGGATGTTATTGGTACTAAAGGGTTTATTGCCATCAGCACAAACACTGAAGCCATTTGCATTTTGGGCTTGCTAGACACTTGCCCTCCAGTTCCGGGCTCATGTGATAACATTAATTAACCACTTTTAAAGCAGCTACTTGAGCCACAGGAAACTTTTACTTCCCCCAGTGATCCTACCCCTTATGGTTCTCCAAAGAAAGGGCCCTGGCAATGTAGAAGACAATGTGAATAGCTACCTGGAGTGTGAGAAACAGTTCCACTTGTCTCTCTATCATTTGGGCTGTCGTGGATTAAAAAGGAAGTGCCCCCCTCCCCTGCCTCTGAAATATTCTGAAGCATTGGTGCACTCAACATCTCTGCTTTTATGAGCATTGGCAGCAAGTTTGAAATAGAAGACAACAGTTCTCTGATTTGGGTCATGGCTGCATCAGTCCTACAAGGCTTCCAAAGCCAGAGCTGACATTCCCTCCTGTTAGGTGAGGGTATAATTGAAGGGCTCCTTCATATTATACCAGGTAGAAGCTGCTTAGGTGCTAGGAAAATTGAGAGGAGGCTGCTTACGGATCTGCAGAGGAAATGTTACCCAACCAGATGCATCTGAAATAAGTGCTGATGCATCTCATCAGCTATTACCTGTCTATCTCATCTATCTATTACCTGTCTATCTGTATCTATCTATCATCTACTTATGTTTGTATGTATGTATGTATGTAGGTATCTATCTATCATCTACTTATGTATACATGTATGCATGTATCTAAGTATCTATCCATCCATCCACCTATCTATCCATCTATGTTCATCTGTCTGTCTATGTATCTATCTATGTATCTATGTATCTATCTATGTATCTATGTATCTATCTATGTATCTATCTATCTATGTATCTATCTATCTATCTATCTATCTATCTATCTATCTATCTATCTATCTATCTATCTATCTAATCTATCCATCCATGTATCTATCTATCTATCTATCTATCTATCTATCTATCTATCTATCTATCTATCTATCTATCTATCTAATCTATCCATCCATGTATCTATCTGTCTGTCTGTCTGTCTATCTATCTATCTATCTATCTATCTATCTATCTATCTATCTATCCTATCTATCATCTTCTATATCTATCTATCTTTCTATCATCTTCTATATCTATCATCTACTTATGTATATATGTATGTGTCTAAGTATCTATCCATCCATCCACCTATTGATCCATCTATCTCTGTCTATCCATCTATCTATCTATCTATCTATCTATCTATCTATCTTCTATCTATATCTATCTATTTATCTATCTACTATCTATCTATCTATCTATCTGTCTGTCTGTCTGTCTGTCTGTCTATCTATTGCAAGCAGGAGAATAGGCAGGCCTTACCTGAAATCCTCAAGGAACCCCAGCTTCCTCCACCCTCTCCGATAGAGCTGGTGCCTGAACATTATTATGCAAAGTCCCTAAACAAGGTAGTGGATGATGAACTCAGGCTGCCTGCAGATAGTCAGGAATAGAGCCCGTGTCCTGCTCCCTGGCTAGGGCTTTTCCTCTGCCTCAGAATGCCCCCAGTTCTCCCATCTCCAAGCTGGTTGTGCTCCTCACAGGGTTGGCCTCCTCTGCTCTAGGTACAAGCCCAGGGTGGCAGCGAGGCTCTTGGTCCAAGTCCCAGGAGAGGTGAGTTCTGTCCCCAGTTCTGGCTCGAGGTAACTCCAAGGCCTCCTTTGTCCTTGGATCTCAATTCTGGCTATACCTGAGAGCCTTTTTAAAAAGTGTAGATGTCTGGCCTCCCCGCAGGGACACGGATTTCTCAACATCAATCTTGCTCTTAGGAGCACCCTTCCCACTGCAGCTGGGCAAGGAGGAAGCCTGGAGTTTGGGGTGGGACCCTCATGCCTGTATTTTAAAAAGAAAGAAAAAGAAAAAGGATGCCTTTGATGAATCTGATGTCTAGTCTTCATTAGACTACAGGCATTTATTATTTTATTTTAGTTTTTTATTTCCATAGGTGTTTGGGGAGCAGGTGGTGTTTGCTTACATGAGTAAGTTTTTCAGTGGTGCTTTGTAAGATTTTGATGCACCCATCACCCAAGCAGCATACACTATACACTCTACGTCCATACCACCCTGAACACGCCGGGTCTGATCAGACTGAAGGCCTTTGAAAGACATTTACCTTCCACGACTGAAGAATTTTATTGATTTATTTGTTTTTCCTTCTTGGCTGCACTGGCCCTGTGCTGTAGTAAGGTACACAGCACAGAGGCCCAAGCCTTTGCTCCCTCCTCCACCCCCTGCTTTATATCCTGTCACCGTGCAAATTGGTGAAATCCCTCCACCTTAGCAAGCCATTTGCCAAGCCTACCTCACAGGAACAAGAATGTAAGCTTTGTGAAAGTTCAGTCGAACTATGAAGATCAAATGGTGTCATCCCATCTTGACGATGATAAAGATGGAAGCCCTGATTGCAATAAGCAAATCTTCCCTGAGAATGACACATAGAATTACACATGGAAACTCAGTGTACGACTTTGCTAACTCAGTAGCTGTGAATATCAGCTACCATTGGGCCAATGTCTTAGCAATATTTAAATGGTACCTATGTAAGATAGCAGGTGAAAGTAACAGCACAGCCAATATTAAAACCATATATCAAGATGGTCATTGAGAACAGAAAATCATGTGCAGAAAGTACATGAAGTGTTGAGACTGTGTCCTTGAGTTTTATTGTCCTGCTCAGGTGGTAGATTCTGAGCTCTGTCAAAACAGTCCACTGGATTTTACTTTGCAAATGAGCTCTTGTGCTGGGGTGTAAGTCAAGCCCCTGTGTGTGCCCCAAGGTGGACTCCCTGGCTTCACTTATCTAGTGGGGCTGTCTGCTTTCCTATTTTCAGCTCAGTGACTGCCTTCTGTTTGTGTTTGTCTTGCTACAGATGGACAGAAGAAAGTTCAAGAAGAATTTGACATTGACATGGATGCACCAGAGACAGAACGTGCAGCGGTGGCCATTCAGTCTCAGTTCAGAAAATTCCAGAAGAAGAAGGCTGGGTCTCAGTCCTAGCGGGAGAGCCCCCTCCTATTCCACCTGAAAACACCAAACTCAACCATTATCTGTCAAGAAATTAAACGAACAACACCCTAGAGAGAAGTCATCCACACACAATCCACACACGCACAGCAAACCTCCAATGCATGTACAGAAACCTGTGATATTTAGACCCTTGTAGGAAGGTATAGACAATGGAATTGTGAGTAGCTTAATCTCTATGTTTCTCTCCATTTTCATTCCTCCTGCAACTATTTTCCTTGATGTTGTAATAAAATGAAGTTAAGATGAGTGAATTCAAGTGTCTGCCTTTCTCTCTCTCTTTATTTTACCCGACGTTAGAGATGACTGTGAGCCACGTGTCTATTTCCTCCTTCTCTTAGGAGTCAGAGACGTAACACGTTGTCTTCTGTTAGGAGCTTTTTTGCTGGGAGTGAGAGATCCATTTTCAGCCATGCCTGCCTCATTCGGAGAGTCCTAAGTGCTGGCTGGCGATGGCAATATATTTTCTTCTTATCATGGGAATAGAGCCCTGCATCCTCGGGTGCCGAAGACTCAGAAGTTTCCCTGGGGAATTATGACTGATCCAGGAGAATAAAACGGGAGAAGGTGATGCGTATGTGTTTGGAGCGTCCCCAGATTTACTCAGCAGACCCATTTCAGATCTCCAAAGGGGACACCCTAGCCTGTGAGAGGCCATTCTGCGGCTTACCTGCAGTACTCTGCACCTGTGTGACTCCAGGGTACTGGCACCTTCTCCAGACTCCCCAACTTCCTCCATGCTGTGATTTGCCACCTGGTAGGGTTATTTATTACAACCTGTAATTTAGAGAAGCTATCAGGCTTCTCTTCCGCTCCATTTTCTCCCCCTGCAAACCTTGCAGGTAAACTGTTCTGCAAATCCCAAAGTGGTTTTGTAGGCACTGAGGAGAGGTCCATCACACGGAGAGGACCTCGCCGTCACTGATTCGGGAACCAGTTGGTTGGGTGGGTACCCGCCTTGGGAGGCACTTGTGGTTTTTGTTTGAACTTTTCCACATGATAACGTGATGTGTAAGTCACATCTCATCTTCAACTTCCTGAGATGCTTGAGATGCTCCATGACTGCTCTTGTATACTGTGGGACATTGCATGTCTTTCCTTTGCCAGCTCCTTAACCAAGGGTCAAGGTGGAGCATGAAGAATAATGGGAAAAGGGGCAAGGGATGACGCCATGTGTGTGCATGGGTGTGTGGATGTAAGGGATGGTGAGTGAGGCATGGGTAGGGCACTGACTGCAGGTGGACGTGCTGCTGTTCCTGCAGCAGGGCCCCATTTATTGTCGGGAGGGCACAGGTTGAGAAACACTGGCATGCTTGGGTGATTTACTGTCTCAAAAATCCCTCTGAAAATGTGCATATTTTCTTGTGTAAGGAAATCTCTCCTGCCAGATAATTCCCTGTGGTTGTTAGAGACAGGGAAAACTCATAGACTCTGATCAATTTCCAATCATCAGAGAGCTAAATAGGATACTTTGGCCCTAACAACCAGTGAGGGCTCTGAGGGACTCCTGATGTTGGGGTCCCTACTGAAAAGAGGAACACAGGCTGAGGGGACATTCCAGGAAAAGCTTCCTGAGATACAGGGGTATGAATGCCAAAGAAATCAGATGAGTCTCGATGTAGTCTTCTTTGGCATTCCCTTAAGCTACCAATGTAAAGTAAGCCAGGAACAAAACAAACACTTACAAATTTTGGATCAATTTCACCACACCTTATACTTCAAGCACCCCCATCCTCTGAATATTTCACATAAAGGAAGCAGGGACGCTGTCTATACTGGCTGCACTCTGGCTGGTGCTCACCCCACACTGACCCCTCTGGAAGCTAATCTGGCTTATAATGAGGATGCTTTCTTTACAGGGGACTCTCTATGCAGAACAGAAAATTCCAATGGAGTGGTTCGTCCCTATGTCCCCAAAGGACTGGGAATATTCTTTCAGTAACAATGGCCCATTGGGGGAAGAAGGATGAAAGTGGGGTGAGAGACGTGAAATTTGGAGAGGTCCCTTAAAGACTGTGATGTGCCTCTCTTTTTCCCATCACAGGACAGGGTTATAACTGCTTTCCTTTGAGCCACAGGGATGAATTTAACTGTTCACTTCCCAGGTAGATTCATGAGGGTCTAGAGCTTCAGCTAACAGCATGGGGAATATTCCAAATGCGCCCCCGCTCAGCATAGGAACTGGGTATGTTGAGTCTATGGTCTCATAAAACCAGAAGAAGGACAAGGGATTGTGGCTGCAGGCTAGGGAGCACCTTTTCCTTACCATGGGCTGCAGTATTTATTTAGGGTAAAGGAAGGAAACTCCTGAGGTGCTACGGGCTGCCAGCAATTTGGAGCATCACTAATTCAATGTCCCTTCAGCCATGTGTATTCAACTCCTGCTGTGGGTGTGGACTTGGTGCAGTGGCTGCAAAGCAGGACAGTCCTTGTCAAGGTGCTGTTAGGCTGGTGGGGAAGGGACGAGGATAAGCAGATGCTGGAACAGAAGGAGGGGCACAGCAAGGCAGAGCATGGAGAATCAATCTCTCAAGTCTTCTCCAGGTACATCCACACTTGGCAGAGAACTGAAGGCTGAGAGGAGTTCCTGGGTAAATAAGGGCGGTGGCTGGTGGAGAAGTGTCTGGGCAAAGTCCTTGAGAAGGAAGTGCCCAGTTTTGCTGTTCCAGAGGCTGAATTTATCAGTGCACGTCAGCCTGGGGGATGTGACTCTGCTCTCTGAACTTGGGGAGGCCAGGAGGCAAGAACCCAAGTATTTGAGACTTGAAACTGGATCCATCTTTGACTTACAGGTCAGTCAAGTGACACAGAGAAGTTACCTACCTCAAGTAGCCAGTTTCTTTAACAGCAAAGTGATGATAAAATCTTTGTGGTAAAGTGGTTGGCAAAGTATTAGGAATTTAGAATGAGGCAAAATGCATTAGTGTCTGGCTCAGTGTAGGTGTCCAATAAAGGTAAGCTATAATTATTGATAAACCCATGTGGTAAAGAGTCAACCATGGCTTCCCTTATCAACACACAACACACAACACCTCACTCAACTGAAGCCACAAGACTCAGTTTCTCTTGGCTACAGCTAGTTGGATCAGTGGTGGGCACCTGACTCAAGGGGTGGGCTCAGCCTGTCTGAATATTTCTTTAGTGATTCTGAATTAACCATCATGGGAGCTGAGTCAGTTAAGATGAAGGAGATGTTGAGTTGGGACAAGGTTGGTGTTGTGACAGGTAAAAGCTGCAAAAAAGGTTTAAAAATCTTTTTTTTGTTTTGCAAGGAGCTGCAAAAGCCCATGTGGGACAGGTGCAGAAAGAAGGAGAGGATTTGAGACTCAAGGTACACGAGCCCATGAGAGATGAAGAGGTAGCCCAGGTTGAGTTAGTCATTTGGTGGCAATGAATAGAAGCCCACTCATACTAGCTAAAAAAAGAGAGAATTATTCAGGTTTCATAGACATCCAAGAATAGAACATCCAAGACACCCAAGAAAAGAACAGAACACCATGGGCAGGCAGAATTATATTAGATTTATAAATAAACTGGGGCACAGTAGGGAAGAATTGATGTCTTTATATTATTGTTTTTATAGCATTTTGTGACGTTGGTGGTTTTATAGTTTTCTTCATATAGGTCTTGCACATTTCTTTTTGCTCTAAATGTTTCATGGGTTTTGTTGCCCTTGTAAGCAGGATCTTTTTCCAAAGCATTCTCTAGTAGGTTTTGCTGTTATCTCAAAGAACTACTGATTTCTGTAGATTTAGCTCTGTAACTATTCATCTTACTGAACTACATTTCTGATCATTTTCCAGTGAATATTTTTGGATTTCCAGGTCCTATCACTTGCAAATAACAATAATTTTGTCTCTTCTTTCCAACAACTTTTAATTCCTTTCCTTTGTTCTATCTCATCTTCCTTATAATTAATTCTTGTGTGTTGAGGGAGGCTTGGGCACGATTTCAGTCTCAACAGTTATAGTGATAGACCATCTCTTGGGGTTGTCATTTGCACCTATTTTGGGTTGATTAATTTTAACTTCATAGGATCATCTTTTCGCAAGTTTCATGAGTCTCTTATTGTACCTTTGAATGCACACATTTTATAGACTGTGGAGATTAACCTAAATAAATTAGTATAATTATAAGGGGAGATTGAACAGGAAGAGTTTAGGGTTAGAGCTTATTTAGGATTTGTATTTAAGATGAGGATTCACATAAATATCATGTCTAGGAGATTTCACTTGATTACAGCTCCAATCATGGACAATCAAGGTGGAGTCCCTTGGTCACACTTTTAGCTAGGGATGCTATAACAAAATACCACATAAGGGCAGCTTAAACAATAGACACTTATTTTTCACAGTTCTGGAGGCTAGGAAGTCCAAGATGAAGGTGCTGCTGGACTTGGTTCCTGGTGAGGTCTCTCTTCCTGGCTTTTAGACGGCCACCTTGCTCCATCCTCACGTGGTAACATGGTAGAGAGTGAGTGAGCTTGCTCTGATGTTTCTTTCTCCTCTTCTTCTTCTTCTTCTTCTTCTTCTTCTTCTTCTTCTTCTGCTTCTGCTTCTGCTTCTGCTTCTGCTTCTGCTTCTGCTTCTTCTTCTTTTTTTCTTTTGAGATGGTATCTTGCTATGTTACCCAGGCTGGAGTGGAGTGGTGGAATCTCGGCTCACTGCAACCTCTGACTCCTGGGTTCAAGTGATTCTCCTGCCTCAGCCTCCCGAGTAGCTGGGATTATAGGTGCGCACCACCACGCCCCACTAATTTTTGTATTATTAGTAGAGATGGGGTTTCATCATGTTAGTCACGCTGGTCTCAAACTTCTGACCTCAGGTGATCCACCCACCTCAGCCTCCCAAAGTGCTGGGATTACAACCAGGAGCCACCACGCCCACCTCTTTCTCTTCTTGTAAGGGTACTAATCCCATCATGGGGCCCAACCCTCTTGATTTCATCTAAGCCTAATAACCTTCCAAAGGTCTCACTTCAATATCATCATCTTGGGAGTTAGGGATTCGCCACGTGAATTTAAAGGGACTTAAACCTTCAGTCCATAACATTCAGCTCACCCTTGGTCTTCATTTTCTGTAATTTGATCAGACTGAACAGAAGATTGGACTTTATTTACTGCCCATCGATTTACTGCACAATGTGGATTTATGCTCACGTTGCCTGCCACTGTTCCCCACCGGCTGCTGCTTCAAGACTGGCTCCATTTTCCCTACAGCTGTGACAATGTACTCTGTTCAGTGCGCCATTGCCCTTTAGGAAGTCTTTTGCTCTTTTGCTAACGGTTGCTTAATTGAATAAGAATTAAGGGTAAGCAGAATGCTGCTATGCTTTATGTGCCCTCCATGGGAGTTAGGAGTCTGCAGAGAGGGGATGATGATGGGTTTGGACTGAAGCATGTGTTGGAGGGCACCTGCTGGAGGGCAAGGCTTGAATAAAATCACCAGAGGATTGTTAAAGTAGAGCCACTGGTTTTGCTCTCTGCCCTGTAGAGCTGATGTGAATATTAAATTTTTGAACCCCCCCCCCCAAAAAAAGCTAACCACTCATTATTTCTATATGCCCGTGCTTCAGGCTTTCTCTGGCACCTGCAGGTGTAAAGAGCTACCATCACATGGACCACGACAGTTCACAAAGGAGAGTGATGTGCTTGTCTGTTCGTGCTTCTGGGGCTTCTACTGTGGGTCTTTCTTAAAGCCCCCAAGCTAAGGAATAATTTTCTAGACTACCTACTGCATGAACTACATTGTTAGATGATTGTCTTGTTCAAAGCCAGGCTGAGTCTTTGATTTAGTGAGATGGATTCCTGCATAGAAATGCCTAGACTCAGGCGAAATCCCATGGTATTCGATGAAACTAAGAGGAGTCCATGCCTTCCTGCTGTACTCTCATGTGAACCTTGCTGCCAAAAATATTAGGCTGGCTGCTTTCCTCCCTCTGCAGCAGCCAGGCCCCCGGTACCCAGGCCTTCCAACCAAGCACTGTGGTTTAAGAGTCACACATGGGGCATGTCTGGCCCTAGACAAAACAGCTTGTGGTTGACTCGCTAACTCTTGACAGGTACAGAGGCTTAGACAGTGCTAATCCTGAGAGCTAACGCTGTTCTATATCTGGATAATTTCAGTGACCATCCCTCCAATTTCACCACATAATTTCCTCTTTCTAGTATATTCTGTAGCAGCCAGAGTAATTTTTTAAAAATGCAAACCTGGTCCTATCATCTTTTCCATGCTTCCCTCCCCTCAAACTTCAACATTCTTCAATGTCTTAACTGTGCTCACAGGATAAAGCCGATTTCCTCTGTGTGGCACCCACACTGCCACCTCTCCTCTCGTTCTGGAGGCTTCTGATATTCCTGGGATGTGCTCTCCTGTCCCCCCAACATCAAGATGCTTGAGTCTGCTTCTCAGTCTCAGTCTGCCCCTCTTTCTCTGCATCTCATACTTCCCATCATCTTAGTTCTGAGCTGACCTGTTACTTTCTGGAGAACTAACTGATGGAAAGATAAACCCCCAAGTCCCGGTGCCTGCACCCGGTAGAACTTTATTTCTTGCTTACAGCAGAATCCAAGACTGGTGCTCCAGAGTCATCTGCATTCTCCATGCGGGAGGCTGTGTCAAAAGTTTCTGATGGGTCAGATCCAGAAGTGACTGATTGACATTGATTCCCCTGGCTGGGAGAAAACACCTGGTCTCACCTATGTGTGGGGGAGCGGGGAAATGCAGTCCACCTGTGTACCCAGGAAGTGGAGGAAGCAGGTTTGGGGCATCACTGCAGTTTCTGCCACAGCCCCCTCCCCTCACATCCCATCCATTCCCACACACCTACCCGTCCCCCTCACCTAAGGTCCTGCTCCTGATGGCAGTTATTACAACTGCAATTCACAGGCATCACTGGGATTCTCCGATCAATACTTGTCTCCTCCATGCTGCTCCATGAGGTCAGGGACACCCGTTTTACCAGCTGTTCAGGTGCTCCATAAGAACTTGCAGCAAGAATGAATAAATACATCCATGCTCACATTTGGGGCATGCACTCTACAGAAATCATCTTTCCCAGTGTATTTGAGGGCAGAGGTACATAAAGGAATCCTAATGTTTTCATTCAGCAAACAGTCAAGGAAGACCTTGATCTGGTCAGAGTCCAAAGTCAGCTGGTATGCTTCAGCTTTTCCTTTTCCTCTCTAGGAGGGCGTTAGAAAGCCACTGTGCTGTAGATTTTCTTGTCATAGAGTGGAATTCAGGACAGACAGGCACCAAGACACGGTTACATTTCTAGGCCTTTGTTTATTCCCCCAAAAAGCTGAACAAATCCCCAAGCCTATGGTGGTCTTCAGGTCAATCAGGTCTTCAGGTCAAACTGCAGACTCAGGATCCTACTTTATTCCATGTTATTCTTTCTTTCACAGGCTCACTGCAACCTGCAACCTCCACCTCCTGGGTTCAAGCGATTCTCCTGTCTCAGCCTCCCAAGTAATTAGGATTACAGGTCCCCACCACCATGCCCAGCTAATTTTCTATTTTCAGTAGAGATGAGGTTTCACCATATTGGCCAGGCTGGTCTCAAACTCCTAACCTCAGGTGATCCATCCACCTCAGCCTCCCAGAATGCTGGGATTATAGGCGTGAGCCAACGCGCCTGGCCATGTCATTCTTTCTGTATAGAACAAATGCCTGCTGTTAGCCTGCCCTCACTGTGGGCAGTGGGCTGCCCTGGGCTTGTGGTCAGCCAGCCTAGTACTGGGGTTGTCCTGGGAAAGGAGCACAACTTCCTCTGGCCACAACCTACCCTTCTATAAAGTGGACATAACTCTCAGGATGGTAGGGAGAGATTAAAAACAACCTGTGTGGAGTTCTTCCTGTGTGTCGGGTTGTGGCAAGCTACTAAGGGCTTCACACATATTATTTCATTGAGTCTTAACAGTCTTAAAAAGGATGTACTTCATCCCCATTTTACAGATGAGAAAACTAAGGCTCAGAGAGGATGAGGGTCATGCAGCTATTGAGGGATGAGGTTGAATTCTGCATCTGGGTTTGACTTGAGAGCCTGAAGTCTTTGACACCCACTTCATCTAGTAGGAGGCATTGAACACCAATGTATTTTGTAACCTACGGTGCTTCCTATCCATGTGGGGCACCGTTTGGGTTCTGTAATCTCCAGTGCCCCCATGATGCCTCTCTCAATGATTCAGGTCCTTTGGGGATCCTCTGGCCTCTGCATTCCAATAGTGATGACCGTAGACAGAATAAGACCCCTAAAGATGTCCACGTCCAAAACCCAGAACACATGAATATGCCCAAAAGGACTTCATGGATGTGATTAAGTTAAAGATTTTGAGATGGGAAGATTGTACTGGATTGCCTGAGTGGGTTCAATGTAATCACAAGCATATTTCTAAGAAGGAGGCAAGAGAGGATCAGTGTTGGAAAAAGAAGGTGGGAGGAATGTGCTTTGAGGATGGAGGAAGGGGCCATGAGCCAAGGAATGCAGGTGGCCTCTAGAAAGGGAAGGAACAGATTCTCCCTAGGAACCTCCAGAAGGAACACAGCCCTGCCAAAACTTTGATTTTTACCTTATTATAATAGACTCATTTTGGACTTCTAAGCCCCAGAACTATAGCATAGTAAATTTGTGTTGTTTGAAGCTACTAGGTTTGTGGTAATTTGGAAATTATAATGCAATGGTAATTTCTGTGCCATGTCTCTTGTACCTTAACGCTTGTGTGGTCTCACAGCTCACCTGTTATGCATGCACTAATTATTATCACCCCAGCTCACACAGCATCCCTCGAGAGGGTCACCCAGTACATCCCTCTCTGTGAGGACACTGCAGATACAGAAGAGCCAAGGAAATGTTTTCTGGTCTTTAAAACTGTGGTACGGTGGTGAGGCTACTGAGATGGCTGTCAGATCACACTGTCCTCAGCCCTGGTCTCTGGGAATGGGTGGGATCTGCAGCAACATGATTATACCACAGACTCTGTAGGACCCCCTTGGACAGGGAGGTGCTGAGGGCTGAGGCAAGCCAGCAGCACTGTGGTTCATCAGCTGCTGTGGCCTGACAGCCGTGGGTGAGCTTTGGAGGCTGGCCTGTGGCCAGCACCGGCCACAGATTTTCTCCTTGTTCAGGTGTCGCTCAGGCTCTTTTGTGTGATTTGTTTGCAACCAAGCCAGCAGCCTCTGCAACCCCAGGCACGGAGCCAAGCCAATAAATCTGGCTGCCATGCAAATGACTCTGCCACTGCAGAGCTGCAGGCCGAGAGGGAGCCGTGAAGACTCTGCACCATTTGTATTCCTGCCTGAAATATCGTGCCATTCCCCGCATTCCCTGGACCCACTGCTGTCAAGCTCCCAGGGGACGAGCTGCCCATCCACCCAGTGTAAAGGACCAGTGGGGTGGTAAAGCAGGAAGTGGGTGTTTTATGACTTTGATAACCTCCTTGTGGGTGTGTGAAGGTGAGAGAACTCTGTTGGGTGGTGGTTGGAGTTGTTGGTCTCCCCTTTTTGATTGTTTGGGTCTCAATGAACGAAGGCATTCTGCAGCTCCCTTCTGAATGCCTGGCTCCCAATCCAGCTCTCATTTACTCAGTGCCTCTCACCCCCAACTACCGGCTCCCTGATGTGTCTTCATGCTTATAAATCAAAGAGCGTGAGTGCTGCTAACTACCTTAGGGACCTCACCCAGCCCTATATTTTATAAACAAGTGAAGCGAAGCTCTGATAAATGGAGTGCTTGCCTGCAACCACAGGTGAGGCCCAGGCATAGCATCCTTCAGGGTCAGTGCGTATCCTGATGCAGCTGAACCCTCATCAAGGCTGCAACCACCCATCCGCAACTCTCCACCAGAGACAGGAGGCTGTGTTTTGCCCATTCAGGCCCCGAGAGGCCCCTTGCTGGCCAGGTTGCCCAATCACTTGCTTGAATTCCCTGGGAATAGACATGGAAGAAAGAGCAAAAATAAACAAGCAGTGGCGCACTCCATTGCTTTTTCAGTCCGAATTTCAGAAGAATAGAGGGAAGGGATGTTGCCATCAGGATGGAATCTCAGCACTTTATTTGACATCCCCAGTGACAATGGCTTCAACGACCCGGTCTCATGTGTTTCATCTGTAAGAGCCTCGATGAACAGGAGCTTGCTGGTATCAGGACCAGAACTTCTACCTTGTCTGGCCATCTTTAGTGTACTGCCCTTTCTTTCATAGTTTGAGATGGATCACCACTACACTCATGTCCCGCCGCAGGAAGGGGACAATCTGGTGGACAACTGGGAGGATGGACAGAGAAGAGCACAGTCTCTGCCTCATGGGCCATCTTTTGTGGCCTAAACTAGGTAGTTGGGCATGCATGTGGCTTGAGCTCCCCAGATGGTTGACACTTGTCCAATTCTCCTGGTGCTGTGCGGCCTGGAGATATGTGATTGGTATGGCAGAAGATGGTCTCCATCCATGCACACATCTTCCCAGCACTCATCCTTCCAGTTAATGCTGATGCATCTCCTAGCCAGCACACAGGGCAGCTGGAAGTGATCGGCATTCCTGCCACTCAGCACCGTTCCTGGCCAATGCCTTGTACTTGCAGGATAAATATCTCAGCTAACTTGCTGTCTATGTGAAATCACTCTGAGGCTGTACTGTTCTGCCTCCCAGAGTTCCCTTACAGGGGTGAGCCCCAGGTCACACATGCAGTAAACTGCCGGAGGGTGTACTTTGTATAGGCTTTTCTCCCTGTCTCACATACTCACTTCCCTCCTGATACTCCCCAGATAACCTCCCAAACAAACCACTTATATTTAAATGCTTGTCTCAAGGTTTGCATCTAGGAGAACCCAGCCCAAGACAGATGGCAAAGGAGACGTGTGGGCATTTTTAGCTAAAACTCCAGGTTCCAAGAATTCTGGACCATATGCACCATATGTTTTGTTTACATCTTATGTTTCACAACCTCTTTTTTTTTTTTTATTAAGAAGTCAGCCTCTTAAGATATAAACGGGCAGAAATTAACTTAGTTTTTGTCCATCAAGAGTTGTTTCCTTTCCTTGAAGGAAAAGCTTCCCTACAAGGGAAGGAAGGTGGAGTAGGAGGACCCATCTGCTCTGTGTTGGAATTCATCTAAGTCCTGGAAGTATGAAGATGAGAGATACGTGGTCTCTACTCTCCCTGGAAGCTTCATTCAAATGGGAGATTTAAGAGACCTGTATATGAGAAGTCAGCTAAGAGCATGAGAGAGACATGCAAGACGTGTCGCAGCGAAGCTCACATTTATGAAAAAGCATAATGGATATGCTTTTTCCATTGGACTCCACGGATAGCTGGGAAGGCAGAAGCTTCTAGAAGAGGACCAGATAGGTGGGAGGAGGAGAAAGGACCCTCAGCCCAAGAGTGAGGGTCTCAGCGTCCATCACAAGATCACGTGGTGCTGCGTCAGCCTCGCCTATTTGATCACAGGCATTTCAGCCATGAGCCCCTCCCTTCTGCTTCCTTGGGAATTGTATACGAACTCCCTCTGCTTTTCTAGGCTGGTGGAACATGCATTTTGGTGGCTTCAGGGATGCTGCTTCCTTTACTGATTTGCGTGTGTGACTTGGTGCTCCACTCTCTGGGATACGCTGACATCTTGAATCTGCTTCTGCATCTCAGGTTAAAACAGGGATGTGTTCTGTGCACATGTTCATCCCCTCCCTTCCCCACGCTATGTTACCCATGGCCTGGCCCCTCTCTGTCTTCCTGATGCTTGCCTATTTGCTCTCTGTTGAAGAACTTTAGGTTCCAAGCATTCTGGACCATATGTACCATGGTTTGTTTCCGTCTTATTTTTCACAACCTTTTTTTTTTAATTAAGATATCAGCACCTTAAGATAAAAATGGGCAGACATTAACTTAGTTTGTGTCTATCAAGAGTTATTTCCTTTCCTTGAAAGGAAGGAAGGTGGAGTAGGAGGCTGTGATCCAATTGCTTTGTGTGGGGATCCATCTAAGTCCTGAAGGTATGAAGATGAGGGAGATGTGGTCTCCATTTTTTCTGGAAGCTTCATCCCAGTGGGATGCCCCTTACCCTTAGACCATTCTTGGAATGGTCCTTACTCCCCGAGAACAACTCTGTGTTTGGTCGCCTCAGTCACCTTGAAGCTCTCTGTCCTTGGGATAGCTGCTTCCCAGGAGGATCCCTGACGCCTTGTGCCAGTGTTGTTTGGTGGACACAAGCTCTCAGCCACCCTGGCTGCAGAGAGGCGTGACTCTATAGCCTGAAAATAGCAGAGCCCACCTCCCAGCACCTGTCCTAATCTAAGACTGTGAAAAGCTATTCTAGCTAAAATCAATTCAGTTTGGGGTGAAACTGATCCCACTGTAGCCCCTTAGCATATTCCAGGGTCCTGTCTTTCCTCTTTTTCTATAGTTTCTAAGTCCCATGCTATGATTTTCCAGTTTCCTTTATGGGCAGTGTAACAAGCTGAGTTACCGTCTAGATAGATTACATCATCTTCAACTTGCTTTAAACTGGATGCTCATTCTGGATTGAATCAGTCCTGGGGTATTTCTCTTGGCTTCCTCTGGTCTGGAATCACACTCATTCCCAATCTGAGGTCTCCCCAGTGGCTTTCCATAGGGTTCATGGGCTCTAGCATTCTGTTTGTAATAAGAAGTCTGACAACTAACTGTTGTCTCTGAGACAACAGTTAGTTCAGTAGGTTGTGGGGATAATGTGGGACTTAACATAACAGGACTGTGGGTCACTCTATCCTGAACCCATATCCACTAGAAAGGTCCAGAACTGGATATGCTGCTGAAGGTGAGGGGCTGGAACTGCTAAGTACAGTTACACAGTCACTGTAATTAGTTCTTCACCACCTTTCCTAATATCCAGGCTTCTTTTCCTCTCTATCTAGATCCCTACTATAGATCCCTTAAGAATAATAGTCGTATTGCTTGGGATAATCAATGCCAGATGCTGTAACAAACAACCCCATCGTTCAGTGATTTAATACACAGGAAGTATCGTTCTCACTCCTGTGAAGCCAGATGAGCTTTGCGCAGCTATGTAGGCAGCTCTCCATCCAGGCAGTGACTCAGGGATGCAGGCTCTGTCCCTTGGATGACTATGTCTTTGGGTCATTTGCTTCTGAGAGAAAGAGATTGGATGATCACAAAATGTGTCAGTTTCTACGGCTGCCATAACACATTTCCACACTGGATAGCTTACAAAACAAAAATTTATTGTCTTATAGTTCTGGAGGCTGGAAGTCTGAAATCAAGGTGTTGGCAGGGGTGGTTCCTTCTGGAGACAGAGAGAGAATCTGTTCCATGGCTCTGTTAACTTCTGGTGGCTGCCAGCAGTCCTTGGCATTCCTTGGAGTGTAGACACGGTACTCCAGTCTCTGCCTCCATCCTCACATTGCCCTTTGTGTCTGTGTGAATCTTCTTCTTCTTTTTTTCCTTTTTGCCTCTTGTAAGGACAGAAGTTGTTGGATTTAGGGCCTACCCTAAATCCAGGATGATCTCATCTTTTGATCTTTAACTTACATCTACAAAAATACGTTTTTTTTCAGGTAAGGTCTCCTTCATGAGTTCCATGAGTTAGGGCTTGGGTACATCATTTAGGGGGATGCTATTCAACCCACTGCACATGTCTGTTTGCTTTATTATCATGCCTAGAAGTGGCACCCATGCCCACTCACATTCCATCGGTCAGCTCGAATCACACAGCACAGCCCTGGTTGCAAGGGAGGGTGGGAAGATTATCCTCCTGTTTGCCCAGATAAGCAGATGGAGGTGGTGAGCACCTAGCTAGTCTCAGACACATGGCCATGTTCAAAGAGCGCTTCCTCTGTGCCTGATGCCATGCTGAGGACTTTGCAAGGATTGTCTCCTCTTAATCCTCATGAGAAGCCTCTGAAGTGGACACTCTTAGTTATCCAATTTTCAGACAAATAAGCAGAGGCACAGAGTCCCTTGACAAATTTCCCAGGTCATTCATAAATGGTAGAACCACTGATTCCATCTGAGCAGACTTTTCAGAGCCTGGGCCTTTTGCCCCATAGAATGCTGCTTCTAACTGTACTGACTCCTGGTCTTTTATCCTTGTGGGACAGTTGTCACAGCCCCATGCCTAGTCTCAGATTTCCTTTACTTATCCCTGGAGGCTGAGCTCACTGGAGCTAAGTGCTTAGAGCTAAGTGCTTACTGGGGACTGCCTTTCCTTGCAAAATTTCTTTCTTTCACCCTAGACACTGTCTCAGCTTTCTTGTTCCCACAGTGACTTGTTCAAGGACACATCAAAGACTGAAAACACAGCCAAAGTTTTCACTTTCTGGCCCAGAAACTGGATGACACCAATGGACAGAAGTGACAATGCAGATGTCTCAAGTTGATGGAAGCAAATGTTGACAAGTTCATCTGCCAAAGAAGAGATGGCTAGGTGGAACCTGATGTTTTATTCTTCAAGCACAGCTATCAACTTTGAGTGAGAGGATACAGAAAATTTATTTCTACTTTGGCTGCTTTCAGAACGGCATATCAGCAGCTCCAGCACAATCTACATCAAGCTGCAAAACGTAAGTTGGCAGCCTGTTTGAAGCAGATCCAGGCTACCTTGTCTGAATAGAGCCACACAGCATATTTGCAAGCAAGAAGGCTTAGGT
This sequence comes from Macaca thibetana thibetana, assembly GCF_024542745.1. Lineage (NCBI taxonomy): Eukaryota > Metazoa > Chordata > Mammalia > Primates > Cercopithecidae > Macaca > Macaca thibetana. The sequence goes on along the minus strand of NC_065580.1, from coordinate 157,089,118 downwards.
TCTTGGCAGGTGGGGACAAGGGACCAGGGTCACTTTCCCATTCTACGCTACCCCTTCTGTTCTGGAAAATTTTCTGCTGGCTTGCAAAAGATCAAAGAGGGAAAAACAAGCTTATGTAATTTAGTACCTCATTACTGATTATTGATCCAGATCTGTCTTGTACACATAGCAGATAAAAAAGTAAATGCTGTTTTGAAAGAAATAAAGACCAAGAGAATAATGATGCTGGAGGAAGGGCAAAAAGAAGGAAGAAAAGAATCAAAGGAAGGAAGAGAGACTGAAAGGGAAGCGAGAAAAGAAACAAAGTCACTAGGTGGGAAAGAAAATAACTTCCCTGTAGTTTGGTTTTGAAGTAAGAGAAAACATGTTCTACCATACCTTTGACAAGTACATAGTTAGCAGATAACCCTGTCTGTCACAAATTCTGGCAAGCCCACTCTCCGTGTCTGCAGATGCAACAGATTTCATTCCAGGAGTTGGATAGCCATCGGCAGTTTGTGATTGGGGCAGGTGACACCAGAGAGCATGAGTTGGGCTCTAGTTCACTCTGCATCTACCATGCCCAAGGTATTGTACCGATTTCATGGGGACAGAGTGAAGGATGCAGTTAGGCACAGATAACGCTTATAGGTTTTCTTCAGTGAGGCACAATGACAAGACATGGCCATTTGTCTTCAAGGAGTTTGCTTTCTCATGGAACTGACAGACATGTTCCCCAATAAGGTAAAAGTGGTGAGTCCTTTGAGAGACAAACAGAGGAAGAATGGGAAGGGAGAGAGATCAATGTTGACTAGGAGAATGCTTGATAGAGAGATAGAGGTCTTGAAGAAAGCATAGAAGTTGAAGAGGTGGAGATAGGGAAAAGGACATTTTAGGAAGCGCACACACAGAGGCAAGAAAACACTTCTTTTGAGGAATAGCAACTCTTCCAGGCTGGGAAGTGCATAGGGAGCATGGAGGGGTTCAGTGGAATCCAAGTCTGGAGAGGTAGGTCAAGGCCAGGCTGGATGACAGATGGCCACTGTGGCCGAACTGGCTAACAGCTCACCAGCCTGTCTTCTCTTCATCTTGGGAACAGCCTGTCAACACTGGCCAGGCTTCCTGGCAGTGAAATGTGGCCATGTGCCTGAGTCCTGGCCAGTGAAACCACAGGGCAGAAGCCACATGAGTCACTTTCAAGCTAGGCACGTAGAAAATAAAAGTTCTATATGTGGTCTCCATTCTCTTTCTCCTTGTTTCCATGATGGGGAAAGAGACTGGAGGATCACACATAGCACTTTTATATTTTCATGCCCATTAGGGTGACTTTGGAACTGGTTTAAGAGGGCTGCTAGTATTTGAATGTTTGTATTCCCCCAGGAATCCTATGTTGAAACCTAATCCTCAGTGTGACAGTGTTAAGAGGTGGGGTCTTGGATGGGGTAGGGGGTCATGAGGAGGAAGCCATTACGAATGGAATTTATGCCCTTATAAATGAGGCCTGAGAGAGCTCCCATGCCTCTTCCACCACATAAGAACACCGCAAGAGGGCGCCCTCTATGAACCAGGAGACAGACCCTCACTGGATGCAGAATCTGCACCTAGACCTTGGACTTCCCAGCCTCTAGAACTGTGAAAAATAAATTCCTGTATGGAAGCCACCCATTTGATGGCAGTTTTGTTTTAGCAGTCTTAACAGATGGAGACAATAGCAGAGCCCCACAGGATGGAAAGCATCCAGGTCCCTGAATGGTCATGTAGAAGGCCACCCGATGTTCAAGAACACTTCTTTTGGATTTAACTTGAGCAATAAATGAACTACTATTGTGTGCATCCCAGAGATTTGGGGATTTACCTGTTATAGCAGCTAGCACCACTCTAACTCATAGAGTTACAAATGAAAGTGAGGCACTTATGTTTTATTAACAGGCAGTGAGGAGCCAGGGGGTCTGTATCTTTCATCTATCAGGGAGCACATCTGAGATGGAACAGTTGCCAACCCACATCCCATGGATAAAATAAAAGGAAAGTCCATAGGTTCCTTATTATGGAACCTCAGACAACAAATTCTCTGTCACCCTTTAGAGTGGATGAACATCGTTGAATGGTGGGTCATGCTCATTATTTCAAAAATTTCTTATTTCACTATAGGTGTTGAGCATCTATTATTTTCAAGTTCCCCTAACTCCAGCACGTTGAAAAATCATTGATACATGGGATAGAGTTCTTGCTTTTTGAAACATTTCAGCCTAACAAGGAAGAAAAGTCAGGATCAAACTAAAGTGCATTACAAGGCAGCTTATAAACTTGCCCCCAAAGAGGAGCAGACTGTATGTGCAGAGGGAAGGTGAGCTCGCATGGTGGTACCACACATGCTACCATGCCAGCTGCCACCAGCAACACCACCACCACCATGGCTGTGACTATGAACAGGCGTCTGGCTCACATGCCATGCCAGATGTCATTCTAAGTGCTCTGATTTTTTTTTTTTTCATTTAAACCTGACACTGACCCTATGGAGTGGGAACTCTTATCTCCATTTTGAAGATGTATATAATGGCATTGGTTGTATTTTGCATTTAGGGGCTTTAGCCTGTCTATGCTTTTAGAGTTCTTTGCAACCAATTCTTAAAAGCATGATATTCACGTCATGGTTTAGGCTTTGTTTTCTTAATCATGTTAATCGTTTAGTTAATCTGGTAGATTAATCAGGGTATGTGAAGAGAAGCATATTCATCTGCCAAAGGCAGAATTTCCAGCAAAGTGTTACAGCATATAAATGTTTAGTGCATGTGTCCCTTGAAAACTTGGGCAGCGGCAGTACTGTCTTGATAACTGTTCTTCATTATTATGACTCTTACTTTATTGATAAAATGATTTAGAATAGAACAAAAGGGACATTTTGTTTGAGAAATGAAATGAAGTGCTTGAAGACCTGACCTGCAGATGAACAGAAAATTGATGAAGATGGTTTTCGAAACACATTGTTCTGATCTGAATGCTGAATTCCACCCCTACCCTCCTGCTGCCGCCATTAATTCCCTCTGCATGTCTGCAACCACAGCCGTTTATTTACCTTGCTCTACAGCCCCACTATGACTGTGTCTCTGCCCTCTCCATTAATTTCTTCCAACCACCCCCATTTAAACTTCACTTTCATTTTAGCCTCTGCCTCTAAGCCTAATTTTTTTAGCATACACATTCCCCTCCCCTCTTGGCCCATTGCCTCGTTTTTTTTCTTACTTTTGAAAATGTTACATGATTCTGCAAAGCTTATAAGAAAAACACAGTATTCTATGCCCCCAATTTTCTTTTTCTTTTTTTTTTTTTTTTTTTTACTATACTTTAAGTTCCAGGGTACATGTGCATAACGTGCAGGTTTGTTACATATGTATACTTGTGCCATGTTGGTGTGCTGCACCCATCAACTCGTCAGCACCCATCAACTCGTCATTTACATCAGGTATAACTCCCAGTGCCATCCCTCCCCCCTCCCCCCTCCCCGTGATAGGCCCCAGTGTGTGATGTTCCCCTTCCCGAGTCCAAGTGATCTCATTGTTCAGTTCCCACCTATGAGTGAGAACATGCGGTGTTTGGTTTTCTGTTCTTGCCATAGTTTGCTGAGAATGATGGTTTCCAGCTGCATCCATGTCCCTACAAAGGACACAAACTCATCCTTTTTTATGGCTGCATAGTATTCCATGGTGTATATGTGCCAGATTTTCTTAATCCAGTCTGTCACTGATGGACATTTGGGTTGATTCCAAGTCTTTGCTATTGTGAATAGTGCCACAATAAACATACGTGTTATACCCCCAATTTTCCATTTCCGTGTCCTGTTTCCCCGCCAAAATGCTTTCAACTTTTTCAGCTGCTCCTTTGGGCACTTACTTCCATATTTCTAAAACATGCTTGTGTAGCTCTTTCCTAATTTTTCAGTTTCAGAGATTGCATGATAACTTCCTACGTGAAACATGAGGATTTGCCTCTCCTCCTGGTCTTTCCTTTCTCTTATTTTCTCAACACAATTGCCGTTTTGGTGTTTTCTTTATTATGTCTTTGTTAATGTAATCCACAGCTGAGTCATTTAATATACTGTCATTGCATTGTCTTTCCTGGAGTTAATCATTTTCTAACTTTTCCTTTGCTTAGTTTTTATGTACTTACCACTATTATAATGCTGGACTTTCCACCAAAAATATATTTTTCCTTAATATATTCAAAGGTCTCAAGAGTAACCTGTAGTTTCCTTTTTTCACATTTTTTTTTTTCATAGACTCTTCCTCCATCTTCACGCTCCAATAGGGCTATGGCACGGATTCCATTCTGGGGTGTCTGTTCATTATCCCTCAGGGAGTTGTTCAGTGTTTCTCTGGTCCTAGGTTGTCATATGTTCCTCTTTCATGGTTGTCTTTCTCATGTGGATGGTATATATCTTTAGGATCCTGTTAAGAAAGGGGACCTAGAATGTTTGAATTTCTGCATTTTTAAGATATATTTTTCTTAACCCTTTAATCCAATGATAGTTTGGCTAGGCATAAAATTTTAGGGGGTGAACAAATTTTTTTTTTAATACTCTTTTTTATTAGCTTTACTAATACATAATTTACTAGCAATAATGATCAAAAATGTATATTAAAAAGGATACAGTTTTATGATTTTGGTAACTGTATACAACTGTGTAACAACTACTACTATCAAGATACAGAACAGTCCTATCACCCTAAAACAATTCCTCACGCCCCTCTATATTTGAACCTCAGGCAGCCAGTGCTCTGCTTTGTGTCATTACAGTTTTGCCTTTTCCAGAACTTCATATGAAAGGAATCACACAGTACGTAGACTTTTGTGTTTAACTTCTTATTTAGTATGTTTTATGATTCATCCATGTTGTCGTGTATGCTAATATTTCATTTCATTTTATGGCTGAGTAGTATTCCCTAGTATGGATATACTGCAACGTCCCTTCAACAACTGGTAGACAATTTATTTGCATCCATTTTGGGATTTTATTAATCATTCTGCAACAAATATTAGCATACAAGTCTTTGTGTGCACATATGTGTTTATTTCATTTCTTTTTCTATGAGTGGTATTGCTAGGTCATATGGTAAGTTTGTACTTAATTATATATACTGGTTTCCAAAGTGGCTGTGCCATTTTGCATTTGTGCCAGCAATGCATGAGATTTTTAGTACTTGCCCATCCTTGTCAATACTTGGCACTGTTTCTTAAGACTCTGAATTGTTCTTCTTTATTGTATAGCTTCCATTATTGCTGAAGAGGAATCCAACACCATTTTCATTTCCAATCCTTTGTGCCCTAGTTTTTGCTCTAAAAGCCTTAAGGTTCTTCTCTTTAGCCCCAGTTTTCTGAAAATTTATATGGATTGCATTGAGGTAAGTGTCTTTCATCCATTTGTACTGGATGTTTAAAGGTAACTTTCCAACTGGGGTCTTGTGTCCTTCAGTTCCTGGAAATATTCCTAAATTATTTACTTGGTAATTTATTCCCCTCCATTGTTCTTTGAAGTTACTTTCTAGAATATCTGTTATGTGGATGTTGGCTTCCTGGAATGATCCTTTCATTTTGTTTATTATTCTTTCCCATTTTTCATCTCTCTGTCACTTTGTCTTACTAGCTGGAAGATTTGTTTTTTCAATTTTGCCTTTCAATGCATCTATTTTTCATTTTGACCTGATATTTTTAGTTTCCTATGTCTGTTTTTAGTTGCTTGAATCTAATTTTTTGTAATCACACTTTATTCTGATTTTATTTAAAAAGTATCTACTTATAGCTATTATGATATTAATTATGGTTTTTCCCCAAAAGATATATTATCGTCCTTACATCATCTCTTTTTTTCTATTTTTTATTTCTTAGAGTTTGTCTTTCCCTTCATGTTAGGTAAGTGATTCTCAACTGGTTTTGGGGTAGACAGATATTTCATCTTCAATAGATATTTGTCAATAGCTGGAAATAGTTTGAATTGTCACAATGGGCGTGGGTGCTGCTAGCATCTCGCGGGTGGAGGCCAGGCATGTTGCTGAGCATTTTACAATGCACAGAATAGCCTCCTGTGATGGTTAATACTGAGTGTCAACCTGTTTGGATTGATGGATGCAAAGTATTGATCCTGGGTGTGTCTGTAGGGGTGTTGCCAAAGGAGATTCACATTTGAGTCAGTGGATGGGGAGAGGCAGACCCAACCTCAATCTGAGTGGGCACAATCTAATCAGCTGCCAGTACAGCTGGAATAAAGCAGGCAGAAGAACGTGGAGGAACTAGACTGGCTGAGTCTTCTGGCCTTCTTCTTTCTCCTGTGCTGGATGCTTCCTGCCCTTGAATATTGGACTCCAAGTTCTTCAGCTTTTGGGCTCTTCGACCTACACCAGTTGTTTGCCGGGGCCTCTCGGGGCTTTGGCCATAGACTGCAGGCTGCACTGTCTGCTTCCCTACTTTTGAGGTTTTGGGACTCGGAGTGGCTTTCTTGCTCCTCAGCTTGCAGAAGGCCCATCATGGGACTTCACCTTGTGATCATGTGAGTCAATGCTCCTTAATAAACTGCCTTTCATATATACATCTATCCTATTAGTTCTGTCCCTCTAGAGAACCCTGACTAATACACCTTGCCATAGCAAAGGATTTTCCAGTCCCAAATCACAATAGTGCAGAGGTTGAGAAACCCTGTGCTTGTAGATGCTTTTGTGAAATGTCTGCTGATAGTTCACATTTAAACGGCAGTGCGCTCCAAAGTATCTGTGGGTGAGGCTTACTGACTGGTGGCTTCAAGGTAGGGAGGTTTGGCTGGGTCTTTCCATTGCTAAGTTTGGATCATTGTTAGGGCTCAGGAGAAATCCTCGAAGTCCTAGCGTGAAGTGTGTAGCAGGAAGAGTATAAGTCTGGCAGCGCATGCGCTCTGAACTGAAGGGGTTCAGGGGTCTTACCATTTAGTGTATCCATTTTTATTGATTCTCTTCACCTCAGTGATGCCTCTGCTTCAGTCTCTCTAGAGAATGAACTTCAGTCTCATGCCGGGTGGAGGTGGACAGCTTGGGGGGTAACTGCCTTTACATAGACTTTCAATCAATGCTCCTGTTTTTGGGAACACCTGCTCCCCAGTGTCCCCCTGAGCTCTAACCTCTGTCCATCCTCTCTGCAGGTCATTCCTTCTTTCAGTGTTGGTTTTCCCCAGTAGCTGCCATATACCCTTTAAATTCTCTTTAGATGCTCATCCCACTGCCAGCTGCTCCCTAAAGTCTTAGCAGATGATCTCACCTCCCCTGTTACTGAGCAGACTGAAGCCATTCCAACATAAATCCTAATTTCACTCCTCTTATGGACAGTGTGGCTTAGCCTCATCTCTCTTCTCGCTCCTGTTTATGAAGAAATGTCTGTTCCCTTATAAAGGTACCCTGTTGCCCTCTGTGCTGGATCACTCTCCTCCCAGCTGTCCGGAAAAGCTACTTCACAGTTCTCCTGCTTTTAATGAGCATTCAGTTTCTTCCCCATTGTGGTCCCTGTTGTCCCTGTAAATATATGGTCAGGTCTACTCTGCCTTTAAAAACAAAGTCATTCCATTACTCTGGTATTTCCGAAGACTCCTGTCCTTCTCCTCACAGCCAATTTTCTTTAAAAAAGTTGTCTGCATTTCTGGAAAAAAATTACCCACCTGGCATTTGTGGGCTGGCCTTCCCTTCCTTCCCTCCAAATGTCACTGGTGATAATCCTGGCTGAGGATTGTCTGGAGGACAATCCTAGAGTTCCCTACCCTCTTGTCACTATGTTTCCTCTCTGCTGATTTCTTCTCTCCTCATTGTTGGGTGTTCCTTTCCTGCTAAGCACTAATAAATGGAAGAGTCGCTCGGGGCACCACATTCCCCTCATTCCTTCTCTGAGGGATAATCATAGGCAGACTCATGGTTTCTACGCAGTTGGCTCCCAGATCTCCATCAGCAGGTTCCTGGTTTGACACGCTCAGGTTCCCTATAAGGCATACCTGAGGGAAAGAGCCTTGTGATTTTAGATTGTGTGGGTATATTAATCATATGTGTATTTTTTTGCATTTTATGATGCTTTGCTGTTCTGGGGCCTGGAGAGGCGACTCCTTCCAGGGCTAGCGAATTCCCAACATAGCAAACATTTTCCCTGCAAACACGCCTTTCATGTGCAAAACAATAAAACCAAAGCCCAAATCACCAACCGCCTCTTTTATCAAACTCTGATATACCAAGCCAATATCTTCTCTGCCCTACATTGTCCCCAAGGTCAGGTACTGGACAACTAGAGACCACCTCTCTAGCCCAGAGCCTGCTGAAATTATTCAAACTATCCAGCCCTAAACTTGCTCAAACTTGTCTGCTCTGCTTCACCGTGGAAACCATCATGAGGGCTCTGGGCCAGGATTTCCCCAGCCTCCCGGCTGGTCCCGCATGGCATGGTGAACTCCCTTCTCTTGGAAACTGCGAGGAAATCCTGGCCATAGCTGAAGCAGTGGGGGGAAGAAAAAGGACAGAAGTCAAAATATTGCTGCAATGGCTACATGCATAAGGGCAGAGCGTGGCATGCCCTGTCAACCTGCTGTGGCTTCCTGGTGGGCTCACATTGCCAGGTGTGCAAAATAGCCTCTCACCTCCGAGAAAATATTCGGCGTTTCTGCCCTTCCTCCCCATCACACCTTCATTTTGTTCTGTCTTAATTTGGGAACTTTTTTTTTTTTTTTTTTTAACTCCTAAGCTATTCACATACTTCTGCTTGCCAAATTACTCTGAAATTACATTTTGTTGTCCATCTGTAGATGTAGACCAAAGCAATATGGTCTTTCATTGTTTTTAAGTTCAAAATAAAAGCCTAGTGTGTATTCCGTGATGTAGCACACAAAGGAGCAAGCGACCTCTTTGAAGCCCCCACACTCGCTCACGTGCTCATTAAGCTGCGATTGGATGGAGTCTCGTGGCTTAGGTGCTGGGTCCTGCCACACATAATAGTCACCTGGGAAGCTCTGCAAAAGCACCATTGTTTGGGCTCCTCCTCTGGACCAATTATAGGGCTTGGGCATCAGCATTTTCAAAAGCTTTTCAAGGGATTCAAATGTGCTGCCAGCGCTGAGAACGAACGTTCCCGTTGGGTTTTGTTCTCTGCTTTTCTGTGCTTTTTTGGCCAAGACTTAAATCTTTCTCCAGAGGTTTTCAGACTTTAGTGCATATTGGAATCACCTGGAGGGATCTGGGAGGCTCACCCTCAGTATTTTTGATTCAGTAGGTCTGGGGTGGGGCCTAAGAATGTGCATTTCTAACAAATACCCAGTTGACGCTGATACTGCTGGTCCAGGGCCACACTTTGAGAACCACTGCCTAACTCTGCCTAAGGGTGTTTTTTCTTCTGGGATCTGTTTCTCTGAGTTAGGGTAATCAGTTAGTCTCCATTTCAGCAGTAAAAGTCCTATGTTCTGGGAAACCCCTCAGCCCCTGGAAAACTGGGATAGTTTATCCCCAAAAAGATATGTCCACATCCTAATCCCCAGAACCTGTCAATACGACCTTGCTTGGGAAAAGGCAGAGACCCCAGACCCTGTCTCTGCATATATAATGAAGTTAGGAATCTCGAGATGAGATTGTCCTGGCTTATCTGGGTAGGCCCTAAATCCAATGGCAGGTGTTCCTGTAAGAACGACACAGAGGAAGATTACGCAGACAGAAGAGAAGGCGACCACGTGACCACAGAGGCAGAGGGTGCGGAGAGACAGTCCCAAGCCAAGGAATATTCCCAGACCCAATCAAGGGTCAGGCTGCTTATTCTCGCAGCCTTGTAACGAGATGTAGATGAACTGGGAAAGAAGAAAGTTTATTTCTGTAACCAGGGACAGGGAGAAGGCCAGGAAAATATCGCCAGGTCAACTCAAAATTACAAAGTTTTCCGGAGCTTATATACCTTCTAAGCTATATGTCTATGTGTAAGTAGACATATAGCTTACACGTAGCATTCATCCAAAGACATGTAGCATTCATCCAAAGACAAAAGTGATTAACTTCTAATCTATAACTAAAGTCTGAGTCCTAAAGACCTTCCTCTGGAGCCTCAGTAAATTTACTTAATGTTGATGGGTCCAGGTGCCAGGAGTGATTACCCTTATCTTGTCACCTGCTAAATCATGGAGGTTTGGGGAGTTCCTTTAGTCCCCCCATAAAACTTGTTTGTGAAGGTTTGGAGAGATTCTTCAGACGCACAATAAAACTTGTGTAATCCTAAACAGGTCTTGTTAAGAATTCCTTCATTATCTTGTCATGCTTCAAGGCCCAGGAAAGCCCTGGGCAAAACTCTTGGTGGGTTTTTGTTACATTCAAGTCTTTGTACAAGGGTGCTGGCTCTTTCAGCCTTCTTTTCTTTTTTTTTTTTTTTTTCTTGAGACAGAGTCTCGCTCTGTTGCCCAGGCTGGAGTGCAGTGACGCGATCTCGGCTCACTGCAATCTCTGCCTCCCAGGTTTAAGCAATTCTCCTGTCCCAACCTCCTGAGTAGCTGGGACTACAGGTGCCCACCACCACGCCCGGCTGATTTTTATATTTTTAGTAGAGATGGGGTTTCACCATATTAGTCAGGCTGGTCTCGAACTCCTGACCTCGTGATCCACCCGCCTTTGTCTCCCAAAGTGCTGGGATTATAGGTGTGAGCCACCATGAGCAACCTCTTTCAGCTTTTAATTTTTTTTTTTTTTGAGATGGAGTCTCGCTGTGTCACCCAGGCTGGAGTGCAGTGGCCGGATCTCAGCTCACTGCAAGCTCTGCCTCCCGGGTTTTTATGCCATTCTCCTGCCTCAGCCTCCCGAGTAGCCGGTACTACAGGCGCCCGCCACCTCGCCCGGCTAGTTTTTTGTATTTTTTAGTAGAGACGGGGTTTCACCGTGTTAGCCAGGATGGTCTCGAACTCCTGACCTCGTGATCCGCCCGTCTCGGCCTCCCAAAGTGCTGGGATTACAGGCTTGAGCCACCGCGCCCGGCAGCTTTTAATATTTAACTTAACCACTCAGTCAGTGCTGGAACCATTGTCACGGAGGCCTGTTCAGCTGGTAGTGAAACCTGGCTTGCCACCGGAATGTGGGTGGCCACCAGAGGCTGGAAGAGATGAGAAATCCATTCTCCCCTAGATCCTTTGGAGAGAGCATGGTCTTGCTGATATCTTAACTTTGGATTTCTTCTGCAGAACTGTGAGAGAATACATCTCTGTTATTTTAAGCCACTGGTTTTGGTGTAATCTGTTATAGCAGCTCTAGGTAACTAATGCCATCCCTCTAACTCACCACTACTATTCTAGAGGGATATTGGGGGCAGTTTCCACCTCTCCTGCCTATCAAAAGTGAGATGTTCTGAAATTGTGTGGCCTTCACAAAGACTAGCTGATTGACTAATGAGTCTATAAAAACACTTCCCAGAAAGAACAGTCTAGAAACCAATGAAGCACAGCTAATCTGATCTATTATGAGTACGGAAGACTATCTACAGTAGGTCATTAAGCAGCCAATGATGTAAATAAAAACTCTATTAATATTAAATGTGCCACTTTGGTTTGCAGGACGCAGCAGACCGACAATTGTGGGCGGCCTGTCGGAAGTGCTCTGGAGTGACTGTTCTCAGGGTGCAGAGAGAGACCTGGTGGCATTGTTGAGGAAGGACGGCAATGTTAGAGCCCAGTGTGGATGGCCTTTCCGTGTTCTGCGAAGGCGCTGGCAACTCCACAGAGCTGGAAAGGCTGGGCCATGGACAGGGCTCACCCTGTCAACTCCAGTTACCTCCAGGAACCGTGGCCAAAATGCTTGGAAGAGGAAGGGCCAGAAACACATGGAAAGCTCAAGAAGTGTCAGATTGGCCTCCTCAGCCCTGGGCTGGCTCCACTCTGGAAAACCAGGTGTGAGTCTATTTGGGGCCCCAGACTAGGGTGCTCTGTTTTCCCCATTTCTTCTGGCTGTTCAGCTGCTGCCTCTGAGGGGTTTCTGGCTCCTACACCTTTGCTGAAGTTTGAGTCATGATTTTCTCTTGATGCTCGTCTTTCGGACTGTTCACTGACGTCCCACTGTGTGAACGGTCTTCTTCAGGTTGCCCGTACTTAGTGCCCAGCATATGCTGTGATGTATTCTACTTATAAAAAGAAAGCTCATCCGTTGTCTGATAAGAATATATTTCTGCCTACAGAGATTACAAATTATTTTATTTTATTTTTTGAGACAGGGTCTAGCTCTGTTGCCCAGACTGGATTGCAATGATGAGATCTCAGCTCACTGCAAACCTGCAACCTCTGCCTCCTGGGCTCAAGCAATCCTCCCACCTCAGCCTCTGGAGTAGCTAGCACCACAGCTGCATGCTACTACACCAGTCTAATTTTTTTTTTTTTTTTTTTTAGAAACAGGGTCTCTCTGTATCGCCCAGGCTGGCCTCAAACTCCTGAGCTCAACCGATCTGCCTGCCTTGGCCTCCCAAAGGGCTGGGATTACAGCCATGAGCCACAATGCCTGGCCTAAAAATTGTTTTAGAAGTTTACTCTGCATATAATAAAGCAGTCTTGAACTAGGAGACTTCAAACCAAAAGTGCTAAGTAGCTCAGGTCATAGCATTTACAGTGCAGCTCATGAAGCACAAATGAAGAAGAACACTGATTTTATTGCGACGGGCTATTATAAACTCCCATTCCTTTTAGGCCAAGTAGAGCTGTATAAGCTGTTTTGTCTGTAGCTGATTAGTTCAGAATCATGATGACCAAATAAAATCTTAAGTTTTGTTTACAGTTAAAGCTAGCATTGCAAGGAAATCAGGATGGTTTAAGTGTTAGTTATGTGGCTGTGGGCAGTAGGCCCAAAGGTATAGCCAAATTGTGACCTCTGTTTTCTCTTTTTAAATATTCTCAATCTATGAATTTAAGGTTTACAACATGTTGCTTTGATGTCTGTGTCCATAGTGCAGTCATTACCACAGTTGTGTAAATCAACATATCCATCACCTTACATAGTTCTTTTTTTTTTTTTGTAGTAAGAGTATCAAAAATGGACACTTTTTAGCAGTCCTCAAGTTGTATTAGATTTCTAGGGTAATTCACCCCAGCTAACTGCATCTTGATATGCTTCCACGTCTCCACATTCCTACCAAGCCCCCACTTCTGGTAATCAACTTTCTACTCTGTTTGTATGTATTTAATTATTATTTCTGTATTGCACGTATAAGTGAAATCAGGTGGTATTTTTTTTTTCCCTGTCTGGCTTATTTTACTTAGCATAATGTCCTCTAGGTTCATCCATGTCGCTGCAAATGGCAGACTGTCTTACAAATTATTTAAAGGCAAGAGTCAGCCTATCTGCTTTTTCTCACTTTCAACACACCCAGGCCTCTCGTGTCCCCACACAGTGGGATCTTCACTGGCACAGGCTTATCCCGTTTCCCACCATTTAAAAATTATTATCAAGTCTAAATATTATTGAAAACTTTCTGGTTCAGCTTTGAATTGAAAGGGGCCCCCAAATGGTAGCCACTGGCTACTAAATGTTCCAAAACACGAGGCGAGAGAATCCACACACCGTACCTGGGAGAGGGTGCTGTGGTCACAGGAAAAGCTCAGTACCTGGCACCTCTGCAGACACTCAGTGACTTTGCCGAATGAACGCAGCCCGAGGGAATCAGCAGCACCTGGTAATAAAATACATAGAAGCATTTTGCATGACAGAGAGAATCCATTTGGAAACTCAACTTTTGCAGTGATGGTTGTTATCGGACTCAGTTTCGGAGACCATAAAAGAGAAATTCTAAGTTGTGTTTAATGTCATGTCCAGCCCAGGACATGACCTGACCAAAGGCTTCAAATGTGTTTGAAATCTGGTGTTTCAGTCTAAAAATTCACATAAACGTTGCATTCAATTCTCTAGGACTTGCACTTTACTCACCAGGGAATGAAATCGATTTTTCAGGAAGATCCGCATGCTTGCTTTGTGACTTTCTCACTCCTTCACTGCTGGGTACTCTAGAATTCAAGGTTCTCATGCATAGCTCTTCAATGTGACTGGCTCATAGAACAATTGTAGGTAATTTTGTTAAAACAGTAATTTTAAAGAGGGAGTGTGTTCAACATAGTTTATAAAATGTAAAAGATGTAAGATCCAGTACATAGTTCTGGCCATCTCTACAGCTAGCTATGAAGGATGATCTTAGAGAAAATTTAACGTGCTTATTGCTAAAAATAGAAGCAACCTGTCAAGATGCAATGGGCTATTGTAACAGGCTCTGCAACCTCTTCTCAAAAAAGTAGAATTGTTAGTAGGCTAAAATGCGGTGGGATTTTAATACACAGGTTTACCACTGAAGCTTTTAATTTGCGACAGCTAACATAAAAATGATTTGCTGTTGACGCTTTAGAGGATGGTTTCTTTGGGATTTATTTATAATTGTATTGAAAAGTTGCAGTATAGGGAAAAACAGTGACTGTTTCTGAATGTTGTTGAAATTACGCTATGCAAAGACCTTAAACTGGAGAAAGAAGAGGAGCTTAAAGAGAAAACAGAAAACCTTTCATCAATGGGATGATGATTTCGAAAACTAAAAAAATTTTGTATCAGTCACTTTGGTGCAAAATTACAAAGATTCTCTGTTGGTTCCTGATAAATTTCAATTGGATTTGTTTTGGCATTTTATTATTCAGTCCCAAATCCAAAGGGAATTTCATAAAATTAATTTTTTCCCTTCCCCACCATCCCACCAACAAAAGCGCCCAAACGCAATGTTGTATCCAAGGATAGTCAGGCTTCCTGCTGATAAAAGCTGATCATGTTCTTCTAGCTATTGTTCCAGGGAACTATTTCTAGAAGCTTGGGAACGTCTTTAAAACTTAGAGGCTCAAGCCAATGTCGTGTAAATGAAATTAAGCTTATGAAGAATTAGTTTCTTTCTACTTTTTGGCACCCTCAGTAAACACTGCAGCCCAGATTTTTTTTTTTTTCCCCACAATGTCTGACCTTGGGAAGTTATGGTACATGACAGAATAAAACAACATAGAAAGAGTATTTTAAAAAATATTATGTGAGCCTGCTAACTCTTGGTTTTAAATGTAGATGTTGGCTTCTAAGCAACTAATTTTAAAAAACTTAAAGATAGGAAACTAAGTTTTATGAAAAGAAGCGGTACTTCTGAGGTTATAAGACTTAAAATTATCTAAGGAGGAAGATATTTCTATGAATGTGTGGCTAAACTTTGAGGGGTATCTGATACACCTTTTGCGAACTGACTCTCAAAGTGACATACAACTGTACATCTGCTGAATACATTAAGCAAATATACAATTTTTTTTTTTTTTTTTTTTGAGACGGAGTTTCTCTCTTGTTGCCCAGGTTGGAATACAATGGTGCGATCTCGGCTCACCACAGACTCTGCCTCCCGGGTTCAAGCGGCTCTCCTTCCTCAGCCTCCCAAGTAGCTGGGATTACAGGCAAGCACCACCATGCCCAGCTAATTTTTGTATTTTTAGTAGAGATGGGGTTTCTCCATGTCGGTCAGGCTGGTCTCAAACTCCCAACCTCAGGTGATCCGCCTGCCTTGGCATCCCAAAGTGCTAGGATGACAGAGGCAAATATACAACATTTTTAACAGGTAAGGCAGGGTAGAAGTTTTCTCTAAGTTGTATCCAAAATATGTTTCTATCAGTGTTGGTGTTTATGAATAAGCCGAGCAGTCACATGAAATGGGAGGTTCTTTCTTGCTTCTTTTTTTGAAACTTGCTGACCTCATGTGTTTTCCACCTCAAATTTCAAAAGTCAGGTGGATTTTTCTTTCTTTCTTTCTTTTTTTTTTTGAAGTTCACATTCTGCCAGTTTGTGTATTTTTGGCTGGGACTCAAAAATAAAATAGGCAGGCATTTATTAAATACAGTGACTTTTCAAAAACTGTTATTTCTGTATTTTTATTTTTAACAATTTGAATAGAAATTTTAAAAGAATGTTTCATGTTAGCAAGAAAGCTTACAGAATGAAACTTTTCCTAAAAATTTGAATTTAACAACCCCAGAAAACACTGCATTTTAGCTTAAGTCAGGGACCCAAGGAGAGGAGAGGAAATAGAGGGATGAGATAATGTGTCTGACTTGGGTCCTACCTCAGATGTAGGGAAACACGGTAACAGTTTTTCAACCCTTTTGGCATCAATAATCATCACTTGTATTTCAGTTCAGTTCAGAAACTGTCATTCATGCCCTTTTTCTGGGTCTTATAAGCACTCAGAGCTACTCTGCTTACAAGGAGGGCAAATTCCTCACCTGGGCTGTGACCTTTGGTCTCTTCCACTCCCTCACTCTCACTGCTTTTATTTTCATTTATTAAATTCACCTCTGTGTGTGTCCACATGCTTGTGCAGTTTTTTTTTTTTTCTAGTCTTGATGTTGAGCTTCTAGACGCTGCTAGAGAAAGATACTCAATAATGGTTATTTTGTGTGTTTGTTTGTTTTTGAGGCAGGGTCTTGCTCCGCCCCCCAAGTTGGAGTGCATTGGTACCATTTCAGCTCACTGTAGTCTCTGCCTCCTGGTTGCAGGTGATTCTCCCACCTCAGCCTCCTGAGTAGCTGGGACAACAGATGTGCACCACCATGCTGGGCTAATTTTTGTATTTTTAGTAGAGACAGGGTTTCACCATGTTGGCCAGGCTGGTCTTGAACTCCTGACCTCAAGTGATCTGCCCACCTTGGCCTCCCAAAGTGCTGGGATTACAGGCATGAGCCACTATGCCTGGCCAACAATACTCAATAATGTTTATTCCTCTCACTATGAAATTATTTCAGATAGCCTCAGTTGAGGACTCCTTCCTATGTGACATTTCTCCTCATTTATCCTAGTTAATTCCCTAGTGAGTTGCTCACAAAGGCTAATCTGTCCCTTTTCTAGTCTCTCCAAGTTTCAAACTTACTTTCTTAAACCTCCTTACTCTCTAAAAATCAACTTGTGTTCTACTTCACTGAGAAGACATGACTATTTAAAATTTCCCTCTCTCTCAGCCTGTTTCACCTCACCAGTATCAGAATTCTCTACATCCCCTGTTCTCTTCTCTTTTAGTAGTATTTCAGAAGATGAAATATCTCTCTTCTTTTTTCATCACTGGAAAATTCTCAGCCATTATCTCTGTGAATATTACTTCTGTCCAATTTTCCCTCTTTCTTCTCCTTTTTGGGACACCAAATATATGTATGTTGGACCTTCTGTGAGTATCCCATATGTTATTTATGCTCTTAACCATTTTTCCCACTATTTTTTTCCCTCTCTGAAATTTGGGTGCTATTAGTTTTTCTTCCAGTTCACTAATACTGTATTCTGCTGTGTCTGATATGCTGTTAAACCTATCCACTATTATCTAATATTTAGGCATTATTACATTTTCAATTCAGAGGTCCACTTGGTTATTTATAAACTAGCTATTTGGGAAAATTATCCTTCTTTTTATCTACCTTATGATTCTTTTTCTTCATTTAAATAAACATATTAATCAAATTAAAGAACTTGTTTGCTCTCTTTAGCTTATCTGTGATTTTACTTTGATTGAATTTTTTTTCTTCTGATTATTGGTCATGTGGTCTTCCCTCTTTGGATGTCCAATTCTCCTTTTCTTCATAGTCAGTAGAGACTGCAGTTGTTGTTCTCTTCCACCAAAGAGGTTGTTGCTTCCTTTGTTAGGCAGAGAGGGTAAGGACTAATCGGCTTAATACAGAGGTTGAGCTGAGCTGGGTGTTGAGCTGCAGTTTTTGTGAGACTCAGTCTACATCTAGTTCATGGCTCTTCCAGCCTTTTGACCGAAGCCCATTGGGTTTCTATCTCAGTCCTGAAAGACTGCAAAAGATTTAGTTCTGCCCTTCAGAGGTTTTTAGCTTAGCTCTCAAACTTCACACCTGTGTTGGTGTCTGTTTCTGCACAACAAATCACCTGAAGTTTAGAAGCTCAAAACAGCAAATACTCATTTTGTCATGGTTTCTGTGTGTCAAGAATTTGGGAATAGCTTAGGTGCATGAATTTGGCTGTAGGTGTCTCATGAGGTTTCACTCAAGCTGTTGGCTGCAGATACCACAGAATGAAGACTGGACTGGGACTGGAAGACCTGTTTCCAAGTTTGGTCCTATCGTTGTGGGCTGGGGCCTTTTGTCTTTTTTTGCTGCTGGCCAAAGGCCTCATTTCCTCACCATGAGCTTCTCGGTGATTTCTTATGTGTCTTGATGACCTGGTGATTAATCATGAGTGATTCAAGCATGAGTGATTCGAGAGAGACAGCAAATCATAATGTGTTTATGACTTAGGTTCAGTGGTCACTGTCCATATTTTCTGCCATCAGAAATTCCTATTGATCAGAAGTGAGTCACTAAGTAGAGTCCACTCTCAAGGTGAGGGGAATTAGCTCTACTGAAGGGAAAAGTCTAAGCAAATTTGTGAACATACTTTAAAACCATCAAACCTCTTTATATGTCTTTCAAAATCTGACAGACATCTTCAGGGAAGACCTGCCTTGTGTTTGAGGTAAACCCCCTGTAGGTTTTATTTTTTAAGTACCGAGAAAATGCAGGAGAACTCACTTTATTGTTTAGAGACTGTGGCCTGGCTCCCCCATCTCCCACATAGTTCCAGAGCTCAGCAGATATCCTGAGACCTCTCTCATTTCCAGTTGGTCACACCAGCCTTATTTGCTGCTAGAAGCTTTGCCGGTT
Organism: Macaca thibetana thibetana; assembly: GCF_024542745.1. Classification (NCBI taxonomy): domain Eukaryota; kingdom Metazoa; phylum Chordata; class Mammalia; order Primates; family Cercopithecidae; genus Macaca; species Macaca thibetana. The sequence continues at coordinate 157,070,439 of NC_065580.1, read as the reverse complement.
CTCCGCTCTCCCAACAGGAGCCCTCTGCATGTTCTGATCCTTAGCCCTCACCCAGACATAGAACATGTCCCAGGGGAAAAACGGAGGCCACCATCATTTCAACTCAGAATGGTTTCCCTACATCTGAAATTTTGGTTCATCCATTTCCTATTGTCCCATAGTTCTGCTTTAAAAATATGATTTTATAATTTATTCACCTTTTTGTAGTTGTCATAATAGGGGCATTGCCCTACTGTGACTTGTACATCTTACCCCGAAGCAGAAGTTTCTCTGTCTTCCCTTTTAAGGAAAATGTCTCTATTCTTTGTCTTGTTTCTGAGTCCTCAAAGATCCTGCTCCACAAACCATATTTCTTTCCCTTGAATCTTCCTTTCTTCCTGTTCTTTTCCTTTGGCTTAAAAACATCTTTATGTATTTTCTCTCTTAAGTACTTTTTTCTTTTTTTTTTGAGACAGGGTCTCTTGCTCTGTTGCTTAGGCTGGAGTGAGTAGTGTGATCTTGGCTCACTGTAGCCTCAATCTCCCAGGCTCAGGCAATCCTCCTTCCTCAGCCTCCTGAGTAGCTGAGACTACAGGCATGCACCGCTGTGCCCAGCTAATTTTTGTATTTTTTTTGTAGAGATGGGGATTTACCATGTTGCCCAGGCTGGTCTCGAACTCCTGGATGCAAGCAATCCTCCCACCTCTGCCTCCCAAACTGCTGGGATTACAGGTATGAGTCATCTCACTCAACCTCTAAACACAGTTTTAAAACTCTGACGCCCCTAGCACCCCCTTTCGCCCCCTCCCCTTTTACTCCAGTGTTTGGGCTGTCTTTTCCTCACCATCTCCTACTTATTACACCCCTTGGCACTTTGCTTCTGAGAGTTCTGGGTAAGGTCCTCAAATGACCTCTACATGACAAAATCCAGAGGCTTCTTCTCAGTGTTTCTCACACCCAAACATCCAGCTGCTTTTACTGTTAAAATTCTCCCCCTCTGGCCTTTTCTTCAGCATTTCCCTTGATGTAACCTTTCTGGGTCTTTTCCATTTTCTCTTCTCTTTCCTTCTTACTGGACATTCTCTCCTAATTTCACTAAAACTCATGCCTTACACTTCCATTTCTGTTTGAATGGCTTCCAAATTTTCACTTGTAGTCTCTTACCTTCCTCTCTGGCAACAAACCAGATTTCAAGTGCTTATCAGACACCTGCATATAAGTGGCTCATTATTACGCTAAACACAATATGTTGACCTGAAATTTAAGTTGTATAACCTCCATTGAGCCTTCAAGACTCACATCATATTGCTCTTCCCTCTGGCATCCTCTGGGTCCTCAGGTTGCATGGGGTGGTTTGGAGTTGGGGTGGGGGGAAGCTTTTTCTCTGGGATCCCTGTTTTCCTCCATCAGGACAGTCATCACCGTGCATTGCATTTTTGTTGACTTCTCTCTTGTTTCCTAGAGCAGCAATTCTTAACTAGGGGAGATTTTGCTCTCTGAAGGACATTTGACAATGTATGGAGACATTTTCTGTTGTGACTATTTGGCAGCTTCCACTTGCATCTAATGAAAAGAGGCCAGATACATTGCTGAATATTGAATGATATGTTGCACAAGCCCCACAACAAGGAACGCCTCAGACCCAAGTGTCAGCAGTGCCAAGGTTGAGAAACCAATCTAGACTATGAACTTCTCACAAAATGGTGGCATGGTTTTCTGATCCATGGACTTGGCACATCAGATATACTGAGTAAGTGTCTATTAAATGGAAGACAAGAAACTCATTAAATACATTCTTCCCTTCTTTTCTACATGCTGTGCTATTTTTCCCTTTTTGCTCACTAAAATCTTATCCATTCTTTATGATTCAGCTCCAATGCCAGCACCTCCCTGAGGTCTGTCGTGTTTCCTCTGGAATTCCTGTCTCTGTCCTCTGTGGTCCGCAGCAACTTGGGGGGTAGCATTTATCATCTCTTCTGGAGTAATATGTTTACCTGCCTCCCTGGTCACCTGAGTAACTCATAAGTCCCTTGTAAGCACTGTTGGCTGACTGCTCTTTTACAAATGCTTCTCTAGGCTGGCATGTGCCTCAGGATTGGAAATATTTATTTCATTGTTAATGAACGGACTCCTGTTACCAAATGGCCCTCAGTCTTCTCTCAATTCAGAGTCCTTTCCATATACCAGGCTCTTTCCCCTAAAATGGTGCACAGCCCAGTGGATCATTTGGGCCTCCTGTTTGGAGTCATTTGCAGTGTGACACAAAATGCCTGAGACCTTCCTGTGGGCTGGTAATGCCCCATAGAACTTGTTAAAAAAAAATCCCAACAAAATGATTTTCCAAACATCCTGTACAACAACAGCATCACTGGAATTAATGTATATCTTTCCATTTGGTGGAAAATTTTTATTTCAAACTATAAATATCTGCATTTTGTGAAAAAAATCAAGCGTTTTGCTAGTCACACTTGGCCTAAAGCGCACACCCAAACCATTATAAGCAAGTATGGCCATTTATTTAACAAATAATATGAGCTGGGCACTAGGCATATAGTGGTAAACAAAAACGTTCTTTCAAAGACAGGCACATTCTTCTCACTGCTGGCAAATTCCTGCTCTTTGAGGGTGAATTTGAGTTTTTGAAATTGTCCAAATCATTCAGTGGAGAACAAACAGTTCAGAGTTGAGAACAGAGTTGAGAATTGTCTGAAATCATTCAGAGTTGAACAAAGGGGGTTAGTCCTAGGCCTTTTCTGCTAGTTAAAGATAGGGTTTAAATAAATAATTAAGCCTGTATTTCTTATGACATTTTTTATAAAGCCTGGATTATTTATAAACAAGCTCAGAAAGCCATTTCAAAATGCCTTTATGTGTTTCAGCATCACTGAGACATTACTTTCAGAGTCAAACTCATTTTGAGATACAGATTCTGTCATAGTCTCATTATCTCTCATTCATACATTGTTTTGAAACAAGTATGCTTAAATACCTTGTGAAGAAGGCAATGATTCCTACTCTATTAGCAAAGACTAGAATATTCACAAGATGGGGGGGGGAAAGCTCATTCAACATCCTTCTTGCATGACTTCTTAAAGATTTCTATTGCTCTTAATGATGGGCCTCTTTTCTGCCTCTGGCTAGGAATCTTCCAGGCATTTTAGATTAGATTTTCTGTGCTTCCAACATGAACCCATCATTGGGGAGCTAAACTACATTTAGAAGCTGCATTTTTATTTTAATGATATATTGTTGATTGACTTTACACTCAATTTGATAGAGTAATCATCTTTTTCCCCAGTGGTTCTGACATGCTCAGTGCCCTAGGCCAGGAGCCAGAATCAAGATCCTGTAAGAACAGAGAAGAGAGAGAGAATCAGTTCTTCACTCCACACCCTCCATCCCCACCAGCTGCTTGAACTCATTTTCATTTGGATTCCTAAATTAATGAATTATCTTTTACAAAATAACAATCCCAGTTTATATAAACTGATTCATACGCAATGCACAAAATAGGTGGTGCTTGTTTGTTTTGCCAAAGGAAAGGAATGAACTTCCATGGTTATGGTTTTATTAGACACTGAGTTTCCTTTGACTTTTTAAAATCTGCACTCATACACAAGCACACACATGCACACACACACATGACACATTGCAATTAAGAGCTCCAGAACATGTCATTCTGCAGTGCTGGGACTGGATTACAAGGGATGTTTACAATTCTACATAACCTCATAATTTACAGCACACATTGTATTTTATATTTTAATTTATTTAATATCCAAAATGATCACTAGAGGTAAAATAACCCACCAGAGGAGAGAATGATGGATCCAGGACTAGATCACGTTTTTAGACCCAGGTCTTCTACGCTCTTTATTACAAGAGGGTTTCTCAAACTCAAGTATTGTAGAAACGCCTTTGAAAGAGAAAAATCCCTCTTATGGATCCTTGAGGGAAACGATGCTGCCATTTTTGGCGGTCAGCTAGTCTCATAACATCAGAAATCCTGAGGTGAACATGAGCATCCAGCCATTCAGAATAAGCTCGGGCTTTAGAGAGTTGAAAAAACACATGTTATAGAATATGCATGTTATCACAGGATTTGAAGGATCCCGCAAATTTATAGACTCCAGATTTAAAAACACATGACTTATGACAAAGACTATTTTATAACTTTTCTGAGTGAAGATGGATGTATTAGTCTGTTTTCAGGCTGCTGATAAAGACATACCCGAGACTGGGCAATTTACGAAATAAAGAAGTAATTGCACTTACAGTTCCACATGGCAAAAATATTTTGTCCATTTCAGCTTGTGGATCAGGGACCACCACACTAAAAAAAAGAAAGTTGAATGAAACTGAAGGAAATTTTCAAATTTTCCTCAAACCTGATGACTGGGACAAGATAAGGAATATCACAAGCATCAGTTTCTTCAACTAGGAACAGAAATTCTTGGTAATCTCTGGCTGGCACTGTTCTAGTTGAATGTTTTCTCATCTACTAAGGCCAGGGCTTAATGCATTCGTACCTCTCTATTCATAAGCCCTTTTCTGTGGTTTGATTATAAAGCCAAAACCCATCTATTTTGTCACTTAGATAAATTATTATAATTACGCTTTGAAAAATAAAACTTTTGAAGCCCAGACATAGAATGAGGATCTAGCTGCATCATAATTATAGTTAGTCCTGTGTGTCCCTGAATGAATTTTCCATTTGTCTCAGAAAAAGCTGGTTCTGTGAAATATGGCATATCTTTTAATTGCTGATTAAGACCTACACAAATCCTGGACCCTATTTCTTTGTTCAAAGACATACCATCTTAAATAACTAGTGTAGAGGCGGCTTCCTATAATATTTGTTGAATGAATGAATACTAGGTAAGAATACAGATGCTTATATAAAATGTAAAATGGTTGGGGAGCCTTCGGGGTGCACTTGTTCATGTGGCTTAAACCACTCGGCACTGCTGGCCCAGATATTACTATGTCCATCTGATTCCTGACCTCGGGGGCTGTTTTGTCAGCGGGTGTAGGGTGAATGCAAAACAGCCTCTGCCAACTGAAGCAGGGAGGAATGCACTGGAAGTTTCTAGAACCAAAGAGAAGGCTGGAGAATGTGGTGCAGAGGAAGGGCAGTGTCCAAGGCAGGTGCAGCACAGGGATAAAGCCCAGAACCTGCCAGCCTGGGCCTCGTTGTTGGCACTGTGCCTACCACTGGTTGCTTAATGCCCATGCTGATACATCCTGGGGTCAGAGGCCCTTAGATATCTGCCTCCATGTGGCAGCCACCACACTATCCCAGCATCTCTGGGTCACCCTCCTGAATGTGAAGCCTGGGGCGGAAGCTTCTCATTGGCAGAGTGGCAGTCCCAGGCCCACGCAGTAGCAGTCAGGGTGGCACTGCCGCTATGCCTTCCACTGGAAGTCACACAATGGGGTGACTCCCTCAAAGTGGGAACCATGTTCTGAATCTGAGTGAGCAAAACCCCCGCTGATTTTCACTGCTGTGTGCAACAGAGTCATGAAGAAATGTAGTTTTACTGAAAAGAAAGGAGCATTACACCAAGGCAAGCAAAATCACAGAACTGGCCCAGTTTTCCCATAGAATTGAAGCTTGAGCAACTCGCATTTGTTTCACCTGAGTTACTTTCTCAGGAAACTAACCATAAGGACTCTCAGATCATATCAAGGAACTGAAACTTCCCATATCACCACATTCGGACAATCAGACACACCTGCTACCTCTGGACCAACTCTTCTTCCTTACCCCTCCCTAATTCGCTGCTATACAAACCCCTAATTTTACTTGGGTATAGAGATGGATTTGAGACTTGAGACCCATCTTCTGGCTGCCGTCACCTGCAATAAAGCCTTTCTTCCCTAGCAATACTTGTCTCAGTGACTGGCTTTCTGTATGGTGAGCATCCAGACCTAGGCTGATAAAGAAGATAATTCAAGGAGCATTGAGGAGCTCTAATCTTCTAAGCTGCTTTGAGGGCGAGCACAGTGGTTCATACCTGTAATCCCAACACTTTGGGAGAATGAGGCTGGAAGATCACTTGAGACCAGGAGTTTGAGACGAGCCTGGGCAACATAGCGAGACCCCATCTACATAAAAAAATAAAAATGTTCGCTGGGCATGGTGGTATGCACCTGTAGTAGTAGCTACTTGAGAGGCTGAGGCAGGAGGATTGCTTGAGCCCAGGAATTTGAGGCTGCAGTGAGCTATGAATGTGCCACTGCACTCCAGCCTGGGAGACAGAGGAAGATCTTGTCTCTAAAATAAATAAATAAAAATAAAAAATTTTTAAAATGAAGTGCTTTGAACTCCTTGAGACCAAAGACTAATTTTTATTCTTAATTCTTTCTTTTTTTGTTATTTGCTAATGAACAGCTAGTTATGCTGAGTCGAATGACTCTGCACTAAACCGAACTTCAGCACATGGGGACAATTCCAGTGGTTTAATGAGGAATTATGTGCCTAAAATGCCCAGAGTAGAGCTGAAAGAATCTGGTTTCAAGTCTTGCATCTGCAACGAATTAAGTAAATAAATATCTCCAAGTCTTGTTGTTTTCTTTGTAGAATGGAGAAAGCAATGTCTATTTCCTAGGTTTGCTGTGAAGTACATAGGAAAAAAAATGATTGCTGTTATGTGAGGAGGAAACTGAAATAGATTTTCCTGGCCATGATCAAAGGTGGCAGCTTTTTACCAATCGTGTCCCAAAGTGATTTAGGGAGAGGGTCCTCCCCAAATAACCATCATCAATTCAATTAGCCATTGAATTTTTTTGTGTGTGTGTGCAGTTTATCCAGGATGACTTCATTTAAAAGACACCCAGCATGCCTGCTTTTAAAAGATAAATCACGGAAACTCTGACCTTTGTGTTCTAAAGCAGCTTTTATCTGGTACAAACAAAATATTTGAAATGCTGAGAAAGCCTTTCAACTGGAGACCTTTGCTGCAGACTGGCACAATCAGGGCTGATGACCTTGTTAATTGATGTTGGACCAAGCTCCTCTGAAAAAAATTAAGCTTAAAGTTAGTTTGTTAAACAAATTTTCATTTAAAGAGTTGGAAGCTGTGGTTTCTTCCTTTCTAACAATGACAGAGGGATTTTCAATTTTTTTTTTTTTTAGCAAAGCTTTTGCCCCATCTTTTAACATCTCTACCACTCCCAGCATCTCTGAGGCTTTGACATGGAAGTTAATTCTCTGTAGGTCAAGGCCTTTGCCCTGGGAGACAGATTAGCCTTCAGGAAGCACAAAGGCTTACAAAGAGTTCCCAGAGATGCAGAAGGATAACATTGGGTCCTACGTTGTCGGCCAGGGAAAATCCATTTTGCTATTGAGTCTTGATGCTGGAGTCTCCGTGCTGAGTCGTCATGGAAGTCGACAGTAAATGCAAGAGAACACTTGCCCTTTGGTCTTGCCAAGGCGAACAGAAGAATCATTGAGGAGGTGTGAACCTGCAGGTGTTTCATTGGACTCTAAGTAGGCCTCACCTGCACGGAAGCCTTTCATGTTGCAGACGCCCATCCAGTTCCCAACTTTCCTGGACATCACAGCTTCTCAGCAGCCATGTCTATGAGCTTATTTCCAAACATCTCTTTGGATGGGAGGTTTTCTGTTCCTTTCAGTCACCAATATCTATGCAAACATTGGATTTGTTTTTGTTCAGTGTGTCCATTTTTATCCAATAGTGTGTTTGGCTCTGTGGGGCTTCTAGAATGTTCCATTTGGTAATGGGTCTGTTACCCACCTCTGATTTCCTGGACTCCTGATTGGTCTTAAATATACCAGGCATACGCGAGTGCAGGTGGCCTGAGGTTTGCCCTGCAATCCCGTGTCCGGAAAAAGGCATGGACTACGGAATGTCTCCTGTTAATGGCCACCACCAGCCTGGAGCCATCCCAGCACATGTATCACTTCTCCCAGGAGAAGGTCAGCTTCTCCTCAGCCCTGCATCTCTCTTCCCTGACGTGGCCCACGGAGGCAGGTAGAGGAACTGCTCTTGGTGCTTGGCCCCCGCTCCCAAAGTTCTCCTGACCCACGAGTCCTTCCCTGCGGTCCTGCTGCTGCTCAAAAGCGTGCCCAGTCAACTTCAGACGGAAGGCACTCAGACTTCAGACTGCAGCCCAGCATATTTTTAGCTCAAGCTCGCTAAGAACCATGAAATGCTGATTTTTAGATTTTTTTTACTTTTTGCCAGAAGCATGTAACTGCCTCTTTAAATTATTTCAGCTAACTTCTGTTGATGGTCTGTGGATAAACAAAAGTGTCCGCTGAACTGAATTTGTGGGGTGATTTCACAGAAAGCAGGCATGCTGTAAGTAGGAAATCTGCATTCTGGAACATCTAATTAGGAAAACCTAACGGCGGCCTCCATAAATGTCTCCCAGGGAGTCTGCATCTGCGCTCAGTACGTCAGTTGCATATTAAAGATTCATAGTTTGTGTGAGTCATTAAAACTATGTAACAATCATCAAGGATGTTTGGCTCTTGGGGAAAATGGAAAGCATAGTTTTGATTTTAAAATAATTTGTTTTATTAAGAGTGTGTGTGTGTGTGTGTGTGTGTGATACAAAAATGTCCAGTAGGTGACCTTTGTTGATCTTTGTTCCTGCCTCTTCGGAGACCTGACCTCCACCTTGGACTCATCTCCCTTGTAGGCAACTAAGTGAAATCTCATGACTATAGGTTCTTGATATTTTGCTCTCTACCAGGTTTAGAAGATTAATAACCAGATTAATAACCAGAAAATTAATAACCAGATTGGGATAAAAAGAAGAGAAAGAACACCAATATGGAACAGAGGGAATGGGCCCAACCAAGGTGGGGAATGGGCCCAAGCAAGGGGGAAAATAGAAGCTAAGACATAGATGGAGGCTCCGGAACAAAACACAAGGAAGAAGGCAAACTTGCCCTTGCCAGTACTGCCATTCAGAATTTTTCTATTAGTTGAAGTCAGTAAAGATGGTTGTCCAACTGGAAGTCATACTGGACTTCTGTGGTTCTGTAATTCTAACTGGGAATCTTCAGTTAGAACCTAGACTTGGCACAGGGAAGGGCCTACAAAGATCCAGCACAACCTGAAATCAAGGTTCCTATTTATTTGTTTTCCTGTTTACTGACCCCGCTTACCAGAATGGAGGCTCCTTGTGGGCCAGGTACTTGCCTATCACGTTCATTGTTGGATCCCAGGTCCTATTCCCAGTGTTTGACAGATAGCAGGTGCCCAATAAATACGCGACATGTGAAGGAATGAATAGTGAGCATGAGGCTTTATTTATACGTATTTTGTTCAAATTTCAATCTCTGAGTTTTTGACTTTCACTCCCTGGTCCAGTCCTTCCCAGAGCTTATTTATTTATTTGTTTATTTATTTTTATTTTTTTGACAGGGCCTCACTTTGTCACCCAGGCCAGAGTTCAGTGATGCAATCTCAGCTCACTGCAGTTTCGACCTCCTGCGTTCGAGCAATCCTTCTGCCTCCGCCCCCCAAGTAACTTGGGCTATAGGTATGCACCACCACGCCTGGCTAATATTTGCATTTTTTGTAGAGATGGGGTCTTGCCATGTTGCCCAGGTTGGTCTAGAACTCCTGAGCTCAAGTGATCCCCCGACGTCGGCCTCCTTAGAGCTTTAATTGCCTCCTGTTTACCCCGTTGGTGGGGGAGGGATTCCCTTCCTAGGGTTTGGAATGTGGCTGAACACACAACACCTGACATTGGACAGATGCGATCGACACAGCAGCCTATTCCTAACATCTACCCACAGCCCAGGGAAGGAGGACACCATGCCATGCAGGCCACTTAAGGACAGAGTGAACAACCGGGGGCCGTGGGAGGCAGGCTTTGTAGTAACAAGAGACTGCAGTGTCTCCCAGGTCCCGTGGGAGGATGCGACTGGCTCGTTTGAGTAATTCCACAGGCTGGCAGGGAATGAAATTCACTACTCAAGGATAAGCAGGATCTGCCTGGTCCCTTGATAAGGAGGGTTGTTTGGCTGGGAGACCTTCTCTGCAGGAGCAGACTGAGGAGGGGAGCTTGTGGTTATGCCATCTGAGGCCCTCCTGATTTTGCCAGATGGAAGGAAATAAATAATACTTAGCTTTAATTTAAACCTTAGACTATACCAAGTAACAAGAACAGGCCACAGAGTCAGTCCTTATGAGGCCAAATCACCTACTAAGCTGTGTGTCTTGAAGTTATGTAGCCTCTCTCTGCCCTTCTCAACCTATTAATGAGGAATGATAATAACATTCACTTCATAAACTGCTGTCCAAAATAAGTTGATGCATAAAAGACACTTGCACCAGCCAGGCACAGTGGCTCACGCCTGTGATCCCGGCACTCTGGGAGGCCGAGGCTGGCAGATCACGAGGTCAGGAGATCGAGACCATCCTGGCCAACATGGTAAAACCCCAATACAAAAATTAGCCGTGTGTGGTGGCATATACCTGTAATCCCAGCGACTCAGGAGGCTGAGACAGGAGAACGTCTTGAACCCGGGAGGTGGAGATGGCAGTGAGCTGAGATTGCACCGCCGCACTCCAGGCTGGTGACAGAGTGAGAATCCGTCTCAAAAAAAAAAAAAGACACTTGCACCTTGCCTGGAATTAACACAGCTCCCAACCAATGTGGGTTGTCATGCTTAATGGAAGGAGCATAGATGTGGAAGTAGACAGACTCACATTTGAGGCTGTCTCTGCCATGAAGTAGACTTCACTTCTCTAAGCCTCAGTTTCTCCATTTGGCGATTCGCAAGTAATAGATGTAAAACACATAGCATGGTCCCTGGCCCCTGATAGCCATTCACTCACATCCACAGGGGTTATTCTATTCATGATACTATAGAAATAGCTTCCGCTTACAGAATGCTTACTCTGTGCTGAGTGCTGACCCAGGCACTGGCTCGGGGGGTGTAAGGCCCTGGGAGGGTGGAGGATCCAGGGTGAAGGACGGATTGGGTCACAGTAGGAAGGATGTTGTAGACCATGGTGAAGAATCTGGAACATGTGGCTGTCACCCTGGGGTCTGGAGTTATGAGATGGGAAAATAGTGTAGAAATTGTTGAGGGGGGGCATTTCAAAGTTCACACGACCGTGAGAGGTCTGGCCACTCCTTCCACTGGGAAACCTGCACATCCTTCTTCCCTTCTGCATGTACTGGCCTTGGCTTGATGAGCGTGGCTGCTGTGGGTGTGTCCCTCAGGCATGCTGGGACAGAGACAGTGTGGAGGGCTGCTGCAATGGAGGGACATGGAGACTCAGGAGGGTGTGAGCTGGGGAGGGTAGGTCAGGGTGTGGGTGGAGTGAACATTCAGGCTGCCCTGCAGAGGATAGACTGCAGCTGAGAAAGACCCGAGAAAGGGAGGGGGAGAGAGAGAGAGAGAGAGAGAGAGAGAGAGAGAGAGAGAGAGAGAGACAGAGAAAGCAAGGATGGTGTGCCCATGTCTGGAAGAGACAGCATGAGCAGGGCGGCCAAGGAGAGGATGAGAAGGATTTGTGACCACGGGGCTCTCTTTCCAACCAAGGGCGTCACACCAGTGCAGACACCTTTTCTTCTCAGTCTGGGAGAATTTCACTTCTGGTACCTGTAAAATAGGAGTTGCTCCTGCGAGTAATTTTTTGAAAACAAGGCAGAATAAAGAATACATATTTTTGCACTGAAAGCCTTGAGAGCTGGAAAGCATCTCGAATCTCAGGTCCTGAGGAGAGAGGGTACGGAGGTATAGGTGAGAGGGGTGGGGGCAGGGGCTGCAGCCTGAAAACATGGAGGGCTTGTGAAATGCCTGTTCTGCAGTCTTCAAGGAAATATTCCAATGTATCTCAAATACTCATGCCATATAGCCTCGCTGGGGCCACGGAGCCACATAGAGGTTAGCAACTCTATCCTGCAGTCAGAAAGTCCCGACAGAACATCAGATGCAGGGATGAACTGCAGTAAGCGGAGCTGCAGTCAAGCAAAATGAGGGTCAGAGCAGCTCACTGAGCCTGGGCAAGGTGGAGCGCTAGAGAATTCCCTAGCAAGCAAGGAAAATGCATGGAAATAAATCTCCCTGCAAACAACATTGCTAATTAAAAATGTATCCATGCCATTGATTATGTGGAGTTTTGTTGTTTTATGTTAGTGGCTATAAATGTATTTACATTGGCTTTCAAGCTTACTGCCCTTTGTAAGTTCTTAAATCCTTAATGTCAGATTCTACAGTCAAATTCGATGACCCATGGATTTAATCCTCCAGTGGAGGGAAATCTGTAGTATTTAAGTATTTAAGGGTCGGGATTCTCAGGACTCAGTGATGTACTTGGTGGAGTTGGGGCTAGAGGTGGCTGGGGCAGGAGTCAGGACTGGGCACAGGGAGGCAGCTATATGAGTGGTGGGGGTGGGGGCTTACAGGGCTCCTGTGGGACAGGCAGAGTCAGGTGACTTGGAGCTGGAGGCATGTAGACAGCAGGTCGGGCTCTCCCTGCAAATCCTTTCAGTTCACAGAATCCACCCGGTTCGTGTGTTAGATGTATACCCACACGGGTGCCACCTTTCCCAGTGGCAAGCAACCGAATGGCAATACGCTGATATCACTATCATTTTCTTTCTTTTTCAGGACAGTTGAAGATGTTTCCCAAGAAAAGAGATCTCTGTCTTTTAGAATGAGACTGGGCCATTTTGTGGACCTGGGGAAGTCGCTTACCTTTACTTAGCTTCAATTGCTCATTTCTTATGTGTGGAGAGTCACATCTGCGACGCGAAATAAATGTAAGGAAGTAACACGTACAATCTCCTAGCACGGTGTCTGGGACATACCAGACATTCCACAGTAGTAATGATCATCATCAAGATCACGTGGCTGGTTCTTTTGAAATACTTTGCATTAAACCATCTATAAGGTTCCTTCCGAAAAAATACTACTTGATTTGCATGTGCATTAGAAGAAAGGCCACTGGGGCTGGGGAAGGTGGAGACACGGCCACATTCTAAATTTTAATGGTATGCTCCTTTGAAAAAGAAGTTCCAGGCATGACTTCCTCCTTTGTGTTCATGTATACCTGTATGATTGCTTGAGGGTAAGACTAATGTCCCATACAGTAGTTCATATATTGGCCATCAAGTGTGGGGCAAGTCCTTCTTACAGAGTGGCATTCCTTGTGGTGAACCTGTGTTCCTTCTCTGCTTGCCTCAGCTCCTTTTCTTTCTTCTTTCTCCCGACTTTTTCTGGGCAGGCTTCTCTGAGAACAAAGTAGAAAGATCACATAAGTCAGAGGAAAGATGAAAAGAAATTAGTGGTTACAGTCTTATAGCTCACTTGGGAAATCTGTGCCCTTTCTCTAGGGGTTTCCAAGTTTAATTTTCTTTTATTCAATCTTTTACAGTCTGAACCCGGTGGCAGGCAGTGAATTTCTTTTAAGACTGCTGCGGCGTGGAGCTTCTGTTGGCAGAAATAATTTTTTAGGGCTATAAAAATCTTGGCAGAGTTTGAGAAACATCCTGGTGGTCCCAGCCCATCTCCAAGTGACCACTCCATTAAATCCAGGAAACAAATCCTTCATCGACTAGTATCACAAAGTTGAAATTTATTATACAGTTCAGAAGTGTAACGATTCTGGGAAATCAAGGAGAAATAGAGATGAAATTCCCAGCTTCACAGCATAATTCTCTCAGTAAATGGATGCAATCCTGCCTCTTATTTTGAGCTCAAAAGACAGACTTTGAAGATCTGAAAGTGTCCATTATTGAAGCTACTTAAAAGAAGTTGGCTCCAAAATCATCAAGTACTCTGTTTGTGGAATAAATGGAGTTTTAATGGCCTGTGGTGCCATATGAATATTCATGCTAATAGGTATTTTCCATTTAGGATATTAACTACATAGTAACCAAGAATTAATTCTAATGGCTGGCCGTTGTTATAGGCAACTAATTTATGTTGATTCTTGACTAGAAAAAGCAAATTGCCACATCCATTAAGGAAATTAAAGGAAGCTATCTTTTTTCCTTCACCTGCACCAGCCCACAGGCAGCCTCCACCTACATCTGCTGAGCATCCAAATGTCTTCTAAATGTGTTTACCAGTTTTATTTCAACCAGTAAGTGCCCTGTTTTCCATTTGCTGTTACTCAGTTAACAAGAAAGGAACCCAATATGGAAAATTTAGATTAAGCGTCAAGAACTGAATACTTACAATCCGTTTAACTAGGCCCTTTACATCACAATGAGGTCTTGCAGAAGGCAAAAGAAATCTTCTTGGTCACTGTTTTGTGCAGAGTGTCCCTAACCTCAAGTATTGTAGATGTCAAAGCTGATTGGGTGAGGAGGATAGCCTTTCTTTTTGCACTCTTAGATAAGGCAAAAGTAAAGGATTCTCAAGGAAGAAAAGAATGAACTATTTATTTTCCAGTCTTCAACCAAGATCATTAAGAAACTTGTTGTGATCATAAGAAACCAGCCTTCCCTCAAAATCAACATGTTAGATGTCAAGTCTCTGCTTACAGAGCCCAGCTGAAAAGAATAATTTTTCTGAGAGTCATTCATTGAGGGTTCTCTGCTTTTTTCCCCCCTTTCTAACCAAGAGTTACTATCTTCAATAAGACCACTTGGTGGTAGATCACCTACTACTACCAAGCTCGAAAATATACTTTAAGTTCTCTAACAGAAAAATAAAAAGAAAAAAGAGAAAAGCAAAATTCTAGGAGTTCAATGGGAAACCAGAATATCTTTGGCATGAAAATATTGGAAATATATTTTATATGCTGTAGCACAGTAACTTTCCTCCAACTCCTTTTCCTACGTAAAATTCAGCTATTATGTAGATCAACCTCTAGATGCCTTGCCTGCAAATGCACAACTTTGGAATCAGTACATGCACATTTCTTTAAAATGCTCTCATATTTTTTTATGAGAAGTTCTCTTCATATAGAATAGATCAAGATTAGGACATAATTTGTCATATTTCAATTCTATGTCATGAATTTATCTTCTTTGTCATATTCTTGTGGTGTGCATAACCATTGCTCACTGTTTTACTCTCATGGCCCTGCCTATGGTAGGTGATCAATACATATTTATTAAATGTGTAAGTAAATAAATGAATATGATCTTTATGTAGACCACATGCTGTTGAGCATAAAATATTCAACAGTAATGCCTTGATCTGCTGTTACTGGAGAAGGAGAGCTCAGGAGAAGGACCAATCCTTACCGTGAGCCTCATTGTAATACCTTCGCCCAGGGAGGGGCTTAGCTGCCATTTTCTGATCATGCAAAATATGTGTTAACATGATTTTTTACTGCATCTGCACACCCTGCACTCCACCCTGCACATGTAATGATCTTCACCTACCTCATGAGTCATGCATGTCACCCTTCCTAAGACACCACAATGCATTCCCCTGGGGAGCCAGCCAGAGGACCCTTCTTCCTGCGCTTTCTCCCAGTGTACGCCGTGTTTCAGGGAGAAGTCTTAATAAACCTTGTGTAGGAAACTTGCTTGGCCTAGTGACAATTTCTGTTGCATGGGGGCCTAAGAACTTGTGGTCAGTAACACAACCACCATGAAACTTGGTGAGAGGAGCCTTGCAAATCCCATCATCTAAGTGAGTAGAATCCTGGATCACCAGATGCCATCACCACAACTTTCCCTCCCTCCCTCCTTTCCTTTCCTTCCTTCCTTCCTTCCTTCCTTCCTTCCTTCCTTCCTTCCTTCCTTCCTTCCTTCCTTCCTTCCTTCCTTCCTTCCTTCCTCCTTCCCTCCTTCCCTCCCTCCCTCCCTCCCTCCCTCCCTCCCTCCCTCCCTCCCTCCCTCCCTCCCTCCCTTCCTCCCTTCCTTCCTTCCTTCCTTCCTTCCTTCCTTCCTTCCTTCCTCCCTCCCTCCCTCCCTCCCTCCCTCCCTCCCTCCCTCCCTCCCTCCCTCCCTTCCTTCCTTCCTTCCTTCCTTCCTTCCCCATTGTCCTCTGAAACTGAGACTGAAAGGGAGTAGGAGAAACTAACAGGTATTGGGCCACTGCTCTCTGCCCACCAGTGGTACCCACTAGAATATCTCAAATCTGAGAATGGGATTTTCCAGAATCCCTGTGGTTTCATCTAATTTTGTTATTTTCAATAAATTTAATTTGTTGAACTTACATAACTAAATGTTACTTTTTGTATGCTTATAAAACCTCTCATAAATAAATCCATAAACCCTAAAAATACTCTTATTTCTAAATGTGTACTGTGGTTTTGATTTGGGAAATACAGTTTTACGCAAAGGGATAAATTTAAATTGAACAGCTGGAGAAACAAGCTTCAAAAAAAAATTCAGCCTCCAAATAAGACAGAAGGATTTGATGGTGAAATGTAGTTCAGTGAAATTTAAAATAATTGCCTGTGGGCTTTCATTGTGGTGGTTTGTGTTCCTAAGACATTACCCAGCTGGAGTTAAAATGTCGGTGGTCCAGCACTGTTTGCAGCTCTCTGGTGTGGGGGCTTCTTCTTCAGTTTGCTGACACCTTCCCATTAGCATGTGGACTGCATGAGGCCGTCCAAGTTCCCCACTCAGTCTCCCCACATCCCGCGGAAAGTCTTCAGGGTTCATGATCTTGGACAAACATGTGCTGGAGATTTCCAAGTTCACGTCTCTGGCTTTTGATTAGCCTCTGGAAATCCAGCCATATTTCCAAATATCTGCAAGACGCCTCTGTGGAGATTGGAACGATTTAGCCTGGATCCATGGGCATTTAACAAAATCCACCATGGCTACTGGGAGCCCACAGTTCCGAGGAAGTTGTATGCAAAATTGAGTGTGTGTGTGTGTGTGTCCGTGTGGTGTGCATACCTATGGATGTGGGGGTGTGGGCAGGGTGCGTTTGCATAGTGCATTTTTCTGGGAAGAGAGTACATAGATTTTTTTCAGATTTTCAAAGTGGTCTTTGGTGCTTCTCTTCTCCCACAGTAGCTAATGTTCTAGGAATGCTTATCTTGTGCCAGGCATCATACCAAGTGCTTTATTGGTATTGTTTATTTAATCATTTCAGTCATCTTTTGAGGTACGATCTGTTCATATTTGTCATTTTGGAAATGCGAAGCATAGTGACATTGGTAAACTCCAAAGTCATAGCTAATAGACATTGGAGGGAAGGTTCAAATCCTGCCCCTGCCCCAAGGCAAGATCCTGGCTCCTAATTCAAGTTCTCCACCAGCATTGCCTCACTGGGACCTACCTGTCTCCCCTACTTAGTCATGGATTTTGGTGTTTCTTTTTAAAACTCTATCTCCCAGACATTCTCACAGCCTCTCCTCTAGTTCAAACCCCAAATATGATGTTAGTTGGCCTATGGAGGCTCACCCATCTCCAGACTGGATTATTGGTACGCTGGTCTTCCCACCCCTTCCCCTCTCCCTCCATCCCTGCATCACCCAGGGCCCACAGGGTCTCTAAAACATCCGTGGGCTCACAACCTGCAGTCTAGCCTGTCAGCGGGAGGTCATGTTACTCCACGGTCAGAGTCTCTCTGACCTTTCCAGACACAGTTCTGAAGGGCTCTTCAGGAGACACCACACATACACACCAAACACACACACACCGCCCAAATACATCAGACACCCCCACACTACACACACACACGCACTCACATACAACACAAACACACTGAACACACACACACCACCACTCTCCACACTCCACACAAATATTCACACGCTCACCAACCACACAAAACACATCACACACACCACACACACACCCACAAAACACACACATCAGACACCCCCACATTACACACACACATACAACACAAATACACACCAGATACTTTCCACACTACACACATGTACACACTCACCACCCACACAAAACACATCACACACACCACACAAACACATGCCATACACTGTGCACACACACATACCACACAACACCAAACACATAGACACCAGACACCCCCACACTACACACACTCACATATAACATAAACACACACCACACACACATACCAGACACTCTCCATACTATACACACAACTCAATATCCACACAAAACACATCACACACACCACACAAACACACACCATACACTGTGCACACACACTCACATACCACACAACACACCACATAGACACCAGACACCCCTCATACTACACACACACTCACATATAACACAAACACACACCAAACACACACACACCACTCTCCATACTATACACACACACCCACTCAATATCCACACAAAACACATCACATACCACACACTCACACCACACACTGCACACACACACAGACACCAGACACTGCCGTAGTAATCACACACACACCACACGTACACATGTATCACACATACAAAACACACACACCAGACACCCCCCCACACTACACACACACACCCCACACAAAATACACCACACACACCAGACACACACACCAGACACACACACACCAGACACACACCAAACAAAACACATCACATACACACACACTCACATGTCACACAAATACACATCACATACACATGTACTCATGTCACATAAACACACACCACACACCTACACACACACCAGACACACACACCACACAAAACACATCATACACATGCACTCACATGTCACACAAACACACACCACACACATACACACGTACCAGACACACACACACACCACACAAAACACATCACATACACATACACTCACATGTCACACAAACACACACATACACACCAGACACCCTCCGTACTATACACCACACAAAACACACATAAACTCACATACACACACCAGACACTCTCCCACATACTATGTACATCACCACACACACAACTCACACAAACATACACACTACACAAAACACACCACACACACTCCCGACACTCCCCCCAACACCACACACACTGTGCACACACATACATTCATGCCACACACCATACATACCAAACACCACACACACACAAACACCAGACACCCGCACATATCTCTATGCACACCACACACAAACAGCACACCACACACTACACACACACTTCCACACACCACAGCCCCCCACCTTCCCACACACCCTGCTCCCCTACACCACACCCCACATACTACCTCCCACATCCCACACCACATCCCACCACACACACACCCCTTTGATGTCTCTGAGGCCTAGAACCTCTGCCATGTGAGGACACAGCATTCGCCCCCTCCTGAGGACACAGTGTTCAAGGCACTATCTTGGAAGCAGAGACCAGACTCTGATCAAGTGATGAACCTGCTGGCAGCTTGATCACGGACTTCCCACTCTCCAGAACTACAAAAAATACATTTCTTTTCTTTATAAATTACATGACCTGTGGTGTTCTGTGATTGCAGCACAAAACAAAGATAATTGTCTTTCCTGAATGTGTATAACTGTTCCCAGATTTCTCCTTTCTATAAGGACACCACTCATATTGGATTAAAGTTCACGCTAAGCACCTCACTTGAGCTCAATTACCTCTGTCAAGACCCTATCTCACAATAAGGTCACATTTGGCACTGGGAGTTAGGAAGCCAACATACCTTTTCTGGGTAGTGGGGGGACGTAATTTTACCCATCACAGCATTTGATCACTCTCTTGGTTTCTGTACTCATCTTAGGGTCAGCAATTAGCCCCCGAAGAGTGCTTCTTTCCACCACCTCTTCCTTCTTCAACATGGACAATTTACGTTTTCATCTGCGCTCTTATTACCCTTGGTCTCCTGTAGTTAAGAATCCTGAATCGGGCCGGACGCAGTGGCTCACGCCTGTAATCCCAGCACTTTGGGAGGCCGAGGCTGGCAGATCACAAGTTCAAGAGATCGAGACCGTTCTGACTAACATGGTGAAACCCCGTCTCTACTCAAAATACAAAAATTATCCAGGCATGGTGATGGGCGCCTATAGTCACAGCTACTGGGGAGGCTGAGGCAGGAGAATTGCTTGAACCCGGGAGGCGGAAGTTGCAGTGAACTGAGATCGCGCCACTGCACTCTAGGCTGGTGACAGAGCAAGACTTTGTCCCCGCCCCCACCTCCCCCCAAAAAAACATCCTGAATCGAATCAATGTCTTTTCACAGATTTTTTTACAGGACAGCTGTATTTTCAGCTTTGAGGTCACTGCAGGGTGGTTTTGTTTTAATTAATTTATATTTTTCTTTCCAGCCAGGCTGCAGCAAGTGCTTGGTTTTCTGGAAGAGGTTTTGGGATGCTCAGATGTACACAGCAGGCCAGAATTTGGCCATGCGAAGGGTCTTAGGGTTAGAGATGAAGCATGACTATTAATAATAACAATTATCACAGGGTGGCTGCTCAGAGTCAGTGTCATCTGCATAATCATCTTTCACCTCAGCATCTGCTCCCTTCAAATACAGGCGTGTGATTTTTAAAGAACCAAATATCCAGAATAGGCCTTTCTTCTCCCCCACTTCTGAGGCACTCAGATCACTTTGTTGTGAGATCTAAGGTGATTCCTTTGCTCTTCACAAGCACTTCATGATAAGGTGGTAATTTAATGCCTTGGGGAATTAGATGTAGTTATAGCTGTAGATGTACTTGGGTTACTGGAATCCAGACAGGCAAAGATGATTTACTGATAGATGCACCACAGCTCAGCAAGGAGAAAAAAATAGGGCCAATATTTCTGACTCTTGGCTTCCAACTTCTAACCATATTCTATCCAGGTTGACCAACTTTGAAGCACCTGCCATTGCAATTTCAGGGTATGTGCTCTGACGCACGTCTTCTGCAAAGGCTTCGAGTCATTTTGTTTGATGTGCTTTTTATTATCTATTGCATCCTGAAGCACTCACTGAGTGCAAAACTCTGACATTTTTGGAAAACTCTTGCCGTTGGGCAAGCAGATGTCAGGGATGCCCTGTGGACAGGATCCAGGTGTGTGATGGGCTTCATGGGTCTAGCTGCCCTTCATCTTTCCAGATGAGTCCTGTCGCAGCCTCAAGCTGAAGAAGATACAACAAGGGGTGCGGGGAGGGGCTCATGAGGTTACATTTTCACTACGACTTGTGAGCTTCAGCAAAGGAGAAATGGAAATGTCAGTGAGGGTTGCCATCTTTAAAATATGTGCATTCTAAGGAGAAGAATTAAAAACAAACAAACAGAAAAACCTAGCATCTATGCAACTCTGGATTTCTTTGTTCCATATCACACACTGGGTAGCTTAAAATGGTAGAGCTTTATTCTCTCACAGTTCTGGAAGGTAGAAGTCAGAAGTCAAGGTATCAGTTAGAGACATACTTCACATTCACTTATCCACAAACGAGTGGATGCTACATTTTGGTCATTCGGAAGATCTTTATTATAGGAGTGTGTAGACTTTCCATACAGTGCTGTTGTGTGGCTTGAATTTTAGTTGTAGCCCTGCCTCTGGCTTCGTCAGTGATTTATCCTGGTTCCAGGAAATAAGAATAGCCTTTTCCTCATGATTGTCTTTGGTAGTTTTTAAAACATTTGTTTAACTCAACAGATGGACCATGTGCCTGACACTGCTCTACACCAGTGAACAATTTACACGGTAATGGGGGGAGGTAACTATAAAGATGATAAACATAACATCTTAATTGGAGTGAGTATGAAGGTGGTTGTTATCTTTTCCTAAAAGAAACAACAACAACAACAACAACAAAACAAAAAAAGAAGTCAAGGTATCAAGAGGGAGATGCTCCCTCTGAGACTCTGGAGAGAATCCTTCATTGCCTCCTCCTTGCTTCTGGGGGTGGCCATCAATTCGTGGTGTTTCCTGGTTTGCAGCTGTGTCACTCTCATCTTGGTCTCCATCTTCACATAATGTGCTCCCTGTGTATGTCTATGCTCAACTTTCTCTTTTCTTATAAAGACACCAGTCATCGGATTTAGGACCCACCCCAGTCCAATACCACTGCATCTTAATTTGCTTACATCTGCAAAATCCTATTTTCAAATAAGGTCCCCTTCACAGGTACAGGGGTTAAGGATGCCAGCATATCTTTCTGGGGGACACAGTTCAACCCAGGGCATGCTCCATTATCATCACATGGATGCATTTGTCTGCTTGGCTTGCAGGGGCTCTGTTATAAGAATGCAAAGTCTGATGAAATACTGAAAGTTGTCTGAACTTGGGGTTTTGAGGTTGTGTCTGCAGTCCTCAGATTTTTTTTTTTTGATAGGGATAAAGAAGTAAAAATTGGAATGGGTTTTGGTTTCTAGGAATCAGGTGAGTTGCCGAGAGAGAGCTACACGGGGTTGATCCCCAGCCGGTTGCCATCAGAACCCACAAACACCAGGTTCCTCAGTCCAGATCAATCCATACCCACAGCTCTGTTTCACATTAGTGTCACAGAAGATTTTCCTGTGCTTCTTTGTGTGGAATCAACATAGAAATTAAACAGTGCAGCAAATATCACTGACATTTTGTAATAACGTTCCTTGGATTTCACTGGGAATTGGCAAATCTCAGAAAGAAATAATTGAATAACTTGGGTGCTTGACTCGTGTCTATCACTCTTAGGAAGGGAGTGTCTGTGGTCCAGAGTCACAGCCTAAGGAGAGCCCATCTCTCCAAGGACCCTGTCCAAGCGGCTTCTTTATGTTCCTGATATTGGAGGAATAAAGGGGATAGGTTGTCATTTTCCCACCATGTTAAGAAGCCATCTGTGTGGTCGTCGGACTGGCAAAAAGACAGAGAATTTCCATTTCCATTTTTTTTTTTTTTTGAGACGGAGTCTCGCTTTGTCACCCAGGCTGTGGTGCAGTGGCGATCTCAGCTCACTGCAAGCACTGCCTCCCGGGTTCACTCCTGTGTCAGCCTCCCAAGTAGCTGGGACTACAGGCGCCCACCGTAACGCCCGACTAATTTTTTGTATGTTTTAGTAGAGACGGGGTTTCACCGTGTTAGCCAGGATGGTCTCGATCTCCTGACCTCGTGATCCGCCTGCTTCGGTCTCCCAAAGTGCTGGGATTACAGGCGTGAGCCACCGCGGCCGTCCCATTTCCATTTTTGATGCACTTGCTTCATGACCCTGGGCAGAGCCATTTGACTATTTTGGTTTTGCTTCTTTATTTGTGAAGATGATGAGAAGGAAGCTCACACCAGGAAGCCCAACTTTCCTGTATTCCAAATCCAGAAATAAATAAACGGGACCTTTAAGGCAGGTTTTTGAGGATTCTTGTGAATGATGCCATGGGTACCCCAAACCAGCCTTCAAACATGCTCGTTAATGTTTTCAGGGTGCCAGGGCATTATTGAGTAAATTGCAACTTTAGACATATAAAACAAAATATGACTGAAAAATAATTCTAAAAATCATGACAATTTTACATAAACTTAAAAAAACTAGGTCATTGGAAGTTTCTGAATACTTAAGATCTCCCCCATTCAGGGACTTTCCCTACAGTCAAAGTAACCGAAATGCTTAGGTCCCGAAACCTACTTTGTAGCAAATGGTTTACTTTACTGGATGCTTCTTTATGTAAATATGACTTTTTGAATATATATGTAGTATTTCTTTGTAGGGTAAATGCAGTGCTCACCAAAACAACCACTGTCTGGGAATTTTCTGTCAACTAAAACTGAGGTTGTTGTGAATTAGGGGAAATAGCTTTTGTTGTCACTTTGAACTGCAGCAGGGCAAAAAAGAAAAAAAATAGCATTGCGAATTATGTCTTATGCTCCTATTACAAAGCTAATGATTTCCTACTTACTCTTTCTTATTCCTTGATAAGGTATTGACAAAACTTGAGCCATAGGTTTATGTACAAGCCCGAAACGCTAACTTTTAGAAACGTGAACATACTAATTTCTCACAAATACAAATGAGCATTGGCTTCTTGTGAAGTGTCAGTTCACTGGCAGGATGCACAGGAAGTCCTGTAGTTTTATTTTTTCCAGTATTTACCCCTTCCAACTCTGTTAGGATAAACCCTCCCTTCTCCAGGCATCCTCAATGGCTTTCTGCTGCAGCCTGTACTTCTTTCTCAGCCCCACTGATTCTTAGCACAGTTTCATCTTGCTACTCAGGATTCAGTGCTGTTCCCCTAAAAACATCTCTCTCGAGATGGGTTCAGATCTCTTGTCTCCTGCCCACAGAGCAAGTACACCTCAGCTGTTTCCTCCTCATGCCCCTCATCCTTGTCCTCCTCCTCCTCCTCCTTCTTCCCTTCCTCCCTATCTCTCTTCTAGGATCCTTTGAGGATAAGGTCAGGAAGTTGGCAAGAAAGTACAAGTGCCCCCCGAGTGACTGGGTGAGATGACAGTCTGCTTTGCTGTCTATTGTGGCCTCGGTGGCTGATGCTGGCCTTTGGTGCTCTTCCTAAGCTGGAAATCCAAGTGTCCGTCATTGGTGGACACCCATATGGTTCTTTGGAGACCATATGGAGATCTTCACCTCCTTAGCTCCCACTATAGGAAGTCATGCCCTCAGCTTCTGGCTTCATGCCTAAAAGATCCCTCTTGACTGGGTATCCACATGCCAGGACAACCTTCGGTATTCACTCAATCCACAGGGAACTCCTGGATTCTTGCAATGTCTCATGAGGAGGTTCAGGCTGCTTCGGGATGCCCAGTCTTGAAGACCTCTCCCTGGTCTTCGCAGAGGAGGAGTGCTGCTTTATCCCACTTTTCCTCTCCTCTGAGGAGAGCCATGGGGAGCAGCAGACAGAGCAGTAGGGTGGGGCCAGTGGTACCTTAGGAGGGAGAGAGGCTTATGGAGGAATTTTCTGATTGGCTACAGGGAGTCATTCTTCCAAGGACCCCATGGTTTCTAACTTCATCATCAGGCTTGAATTGAAACACACCAGCTACCTAAATTTCCTGCTCGGAGAAATCCAATAAGGCTGAAAAGGTTGATGCTTTTCTCCTTTTACAGGTGAGAAAACATCCCAGCCTATGTCGTCCCTACATTTCACATTTCTCCCTGACACACGTGGTCCTTGAGCATCTAGGTCTTTCCTCCATCATCCAAATCAGTCCTCCTTTTAATATGGAGATAACTATGTCCTTGAAGGCTCCTGTGATTACCCTGGCTTTATCTTTCTTCCTGAATGCATAATTCAGCACTAAATTTAATCTGTTTTGTCTTATTGTGTATGTGAAGTCTATTCATCTCACTTCTCTAACCAGATGATACAATTTTAAACGTGGGAATCATATTTTCCAGGACTTACAGTTGCCTCTTTATTGAGTAGAAAATACTGAACATTTGATAGAATGTTCTTCGTTGAGTAGAAAATGCTCTTTATTGAGTAGAAAATGCTGAACATTTGATTGGAAAGGGCAGCTCAAACTAGTAGTGGAAGTTTGAGTTATTCTGGTCTTTCCCTGAGTCCTTCTTTATTGGGAAACTGTGATGTGCTTGAAAAGATACATAATTGATAGATGCTCCCCTTTTCCCTTATTGAATTTTATGTACAAATGTATGACCTTGGGCAGACCCAACCAAGTGGGGGCCCCATTCACAGGTTCTGATGGAGGAGAATGCCGGTTCCAGTTATTCTGAGATCCAGAACCTTAACAGAGGATGGTAGGTGACTTCTCCTGTTCAGCTTCCTTCCCAGTCTCTCTAGAAGGGATCTCTCCACAGTGCCTTACAGAGGCAACCAAGGAAAAGTTTGGGAAGGATCAAAGTCATGCTAGGGAAGATAAATACACAGCTGGCTAGGCAGGAGACTTTGACTATAACATGTGCATAAGAAACCAATATTCCTATGTAATCTAAGAATAGCCCGGTTCTGGTACTGAGTGCAAATCCATTGCCCCCTAAGAGTTGGGGCCACTGAAGAGACCCTGTCTCTGCCGTCTTCTTTCCAGTAGTGTGGTTCCATGGTGTCCTTTTCTTTCTGGCTGGTCGCTGACTGCATTGGATGGACAACCACTTGTGTTCTGGCTGATTTAAAAATGGCAAGCCAGTCTCCAGCAATTATTTCTCAAAGTACTGACTCTGAAATATAGAAAGCTGTTCATGAACCGTACTCCCAGCTTCATTTGTGCTAAAGCAGAAGTCCCTTAGAGTAACTCAGAGGTGCTGTTTTCTTCCAGTGTGAGCTCCGCATAAGTCTCACTGCCACTCCTGACCTCTCCTCCCCAGGAATGGCTCTTGTTTCCTCCTGGTTATTTCAGTGGCTGGGTTGGTTTTAGAATCCACTCTGGTTTTTGAGTGGATGAAACCAGAAACGAGTCAGTGAAACACGGGTTCTGACCTCCACTTGGCTGCCCAGTGGAGGTGTGTGACTTTGGCGGACTCATCTGCAATCTCAGTATCTTCGTGATGACTTCTGCCTCTGATCTTTTTCATCTGTAGAGAGCAGAATATGGGTGTTACATTATCAAAGGTCCTGTGCCTGCAGCAGCTCAATAATGGGGTTGGGGACACGGACTGCTGTTGCTGCCAAAGGGCTTTGTGTCCACTTATGGTGGCTTACATTTGCATAATACACCAAAAATTGTGTTGCTTCAGATGCAGGTATCCAAATATTGATGCCAATGCTGAGGAAGCCTGACATCTGATCATACAGTATTTTTATATCTACCATGAACTGGGTTGTTTTTTATTATTCCTTTTTTTTTTTTTTTTTTTTTTTTTTGAGAAAATGTCATAAGGTTTCAATGAAGGCATTCTGGTTGACATCTATGAACTTATAATGCCCCCTCACTTGAGTTTGAGGAAGGAACAAGGATGTGGGATCCTGGCGAGCCCTCCTTAAATTCAAGAGGCCAGGAGCCCTGCCTCCGGCGAATCTGGTGTGGGGTACAAAGGTATCTTTGTATCTTGAATGCGAAGGACAAAGAGGAGTGGTTAGAAGAAGAAGCAGAAGGCATGCCAGCTTTGTAAGAGATAGTAATCAACCCAAGACCCAAGATAAACAAGAAAAAAAAAAAAGTAAACACATTTTTAAAAATTCTCATTAAACTGAAGGCATTTGGGTCAAGTAAGTAAGTCTAAGTCTTTCACTAATTGCTTATTTGGGCCTAAACCCAAGAGCACCCTTTGGCTGAAAATATCAACTTGAATAATTACTTGAAAACCATGAAACAGTAGCAGTGAAACTTTAATTAAAAATAGCCATTGCTTACCATGTGAGAGGACTTCCTGCTTAATGGGGACACGGTAGAGGATGTTTAAATTGTTTACAGCATAAAATTTGCTTTCATCCTAATAAGAAAACTCAAAAACCTTCAGAAAAATAACTAAAAAAGAAGACATAATGGTCTCACAGGGCTTGGGCCCACGAACAGCCTCTTCTGCAAGGGGCAGCTGGTCACCCCAAGGAGAAATAAACCCTCCTGAAGTGAACAGAGGGGCAGCATTTCCAATGTTTATCAGCCTGAAATTTTTGTTAGTATGAATGTCTTTTCTGTTCACCCTGGGACTCTCCATTAAGCAGGTGTCTTTTTTTTTTTTTTTTCTTGTTTGTTAAGCTGTTGATTCTCTTTGAAGCTGAGGAGGGTCCCATGAGTTTTTAACTAGACCTGACCCCAGCTTGTTAATTCCTACAATCCAGACCCTGGGAAATGCTCCCTCATTAAACAACACCCTGCTCTCTCCTAAGGGCCCTACACAGCAGCAGAGTGTATTTTAGGTAAGTTAACCCTTGCTTTGCCATGGATCCCAGAGCACAGCTTCTCATCTGCCGAAGGTGCAGGCTGGGTGCTCAAAGCCTTGCATGGTCAGCCCTGGGAAATGCATGGTGATGGAATCGAAGCCATGGAGCCCCACGCCTGGCTCAGCCACTCATGAGTAGCATGGGGGAAGTTACTACTGCTCTCCAGCTCTGTGGCACTGTTTCAGCATCTGTAAAATGAAGATCGCTGTTCCATAAGGATATTGGGAAGATCACATGAGATAATGCCTGGGAAGGGCTTTCTAGTTTCCTGGCACGTGATAAGGACTCAATCAATGTGCAGTTGCTGTTTTATCACTGTTTTCATTCCAGAAAACTATAATGAGCCCCTACTGTTTACCAGGCACTGGGCTGCACAAGTGGGAGTGCCAAGATTCATAGAAGAACCCATTGGACCCAGAAGCTCCATCTGGTAAGAGAGAAGACAAGTAGGTAGTCATGAGAGTTCAGGGTGACCCTGGCTTTGATGGAGGCTTCCCAGGGTACTCAGGAGCATCTGTCCCAGATATGGGCTCAGGGACATTCTGAAGACTGGGTACACCTGTGACACCTGAAGGGACATTCTGAAGACTGCGTAGGATTTAGGCATGGAAAAGTGTTCCCAATAAAGGGATGCCCTTAAGCAAAAACTCAGAGGCATGTAGAGCCATGATGAGTTCTGGAGTTACTGCTGCAAGGCGCTGGGGAGTTGAGTCTACATAGTAGGTAGAGCCAGACCAGGGGACTCTGAGTGTCGTGTCCTGAGGCAATGGAAAGTCACCAAAAATGTCAGTGGAGGAGTTATGTGATCAGATTCCCATTTCAGGAGAATGGATTTTCCAGGAATATGAAGGAGAGGATGGAGGGAGAAGGATTGGAGTCCAAGGGACTGGTTGGGAGAACATTGCATTGAGAGAAGGAGCGCCTGGCCCCAGCAATGGCTGCAGAGATGGGCAAGAAAACACAGAAACAAGCGGGGGTTCAGGCACAGAGTAGACAACATTGGCAAGCACGGATGGTGGGACCTGAGGCGTCTGGAGGGGAGAAGGGCATTGAGACATGTTAGAATCTGGCAGGTGGTACAAGGTGAAGCCTGCTCCCATCTGTGATGGGGATTAGGAGCAAGAGCAGCCCCTGAGACAGCAATAAGGAGTTCTGCATGCTTCAGATTCCAGTTTTTGTACTTCATAAGTCCATGACCTTGGGCAAGTGATTATTTGCAAGACTCATATTCCTCACTTATAAAATGGGGCTAGTAACACCTTCCTTGGGGGCTGTGATGTACATCAAACAAAGGACCGTGTGCACTGAACACAGAGCCTGGAATCTGAGGCGTGGTCAGGGGGCCCAAGTCAAAAGCATGTCACCAGAAGTGTCATCATAATTGTTTGAGGACACAAAGACTGCGAGGGGCCAGTCCATATCAACTGCATGGTGATTTGAGGTTTGATCAATCGCAGTTGTGGTCTCCATAAAAATGGGTCCTTTGCTTTGCACACAGGAAAAGGATTTGAATGAATCCCAAGTGGGTTACTATTTTGTGCAAGCTACAGAAATAGTCAGCATGCAAGTGGTACAGATAAGGCACAGTCCCTTTCCCTTGGGGAGCTGAGAGCTGGTGAGCCGGCTGAGTGTCATCAGAGGGTCTAGGTTTCAGGCTCACATCACTGCCCTCTTTTACTGCCATCGTCTCAGGCGAGTTTCCCACATTCCCTGAGTAGTGTTCTCCACCCGGAAGCGGGGATCATCATGCTTGCTTTCTGGCTATTGGGAGACTTAGAGGAGGCACAGGGCAAGACCCAGCCCCTAGTGGTTTAATTCATTATTAGGGGAAATAAAATGTGATCACAAATGCTTATTATCTAGCACAAAGTGAAAAGTGCCATTAGAGAAGGATCAGGTATTATGGAAGTTCAGAGGAGAAAGGTGTCATATTCAGCTGAGATAATCAAGAGATGGAGCTTCCACTGAACGTGGAAGAAAGGCAGGGATTGTGGTGGCTTCACAGGTTGACTTGGCTATGCTGGAGTTACATTTCCCAGAATTCTGCTCCCCTTGGAGGGTGGGTTGGAGGTGGGTCACAGGGCATGTGCAGGAGGTTTTGAAGGTAAAGGAGAAGCAACAGCTGTGTTCCTTCAGCCCTTGGGGGCCAATTGAGGCCAAGGGCTGGGTTCTGAAACTGCTTGTGCACTTTGTCCTCACCTGTGGCTCACCTGGCTGCTCAGCCTCCAGCTCCTGCTGAATGCCCACTCTGTTCTCCAACTCCTGGGCCGCAGGCAGACTCAGCCTCACAACAAGGAAAGCCAGCTTCTCCTACAGAACCCTCAGTCCTGTCACTGAAGTCGAGGCCTAGAAGTGTGAGAGACTAGGGTATGAGGCCTAAAGCTACAGCCCAATATTATGTGTGTGCCTTCACATCTGGGGAACCCAGGAGGGCCTGGAATGGTCTAATGGCAAGTTCCCCATCCCACGGTGCTTCTGCGGAGAAGGTGTCGTGGCTAAGCCACTCTCCCTAACACCAGGGCCAGGCACAGTGCCTGCTATTGCTGGTAGGGGCTTCTGTTCGCTGCAGGAACCACATCCTCCTGCAGAAGCCAAGGGGCACCCTATTCCCTTGATACCACAGAGCCTGCCTCCCTTAGCCTTTTCTTCTTCACTCAGCTCCTAAGTGCAATCACTGTGTGGCCCTGAATGGTATATGGTGTCCTCCTCCCAACCTGTCAATTTCACCCGTTCAGTGTTGAGGTGTCCTATGTTTGACCAGACTCAAAATCCTGGGCAGGGAATCCCTCCTTCACCTACAAGGTGAAGAGATGATGTTCAGAACACAGCCCCCCGAGGTTCCAGTCTCTTCTCTTGGATTCTGGCTCCTGCCTGTGGGGTTTGCTCATCCTCACTCTCTCCCACTTCAAGTCCCCCCCGCTCTTCCTCACTGCCTCCCCTGTGGACTTTAAATGTCAGAACCAGACACAAAGACGACAGCCTTGCAGAGACCACATAACTAACTTCCATCATTATGTGGCATCAAATTCCTATAATCATATCATAAAGGATCAAATTCCTTATCATGAAGGATTTATTATAGTAATGTGACCCCACACAGGGATGGAAGTTGGTTAAACAGTCAAGGATGGAAGCTGGTTAAATAGTCAAGAATGGAAGCTGGTTAAATAGTCTGTCTCTCTCTCTGTCTCTATCACTCTGATGGTTTTATTGCTTGGATCTAACCTTGATTTTTACAGACTCTAACTGGTCAATCAGACTGAAGGAATAACAGGATCTGAAAAATCTAACAATGGTGAAGAAAAAGGTTGCTTCTGTGACGGCGGGAATTTCTCAATCCACCATCTTGGGTGTGCTAGAAATGTGACTGACTTTCTCTCTGGAGGTCCCTTTCTTGAAAGGAGCAGAAATAGAATTTCCCTAATTCACAGGAAGCACAATGACTATTCAGATTCCTCTCCCACGACCTTCATTTCAGAGGGGACACATTCCTTCCAGGGACTGACATGGCAGCGTCTCAGTCTCAGCAGGGGAGAGATGGGTCTTCCTTGGCCTCAGTAGGCATTGGCCTCCTCTGCAATGAGCATTGTCCCATTGGTGCTTATTGGTTCTACTGGCCAGTCCACCTTACCCGAGAACAGTGTCCTCTCCTCCATTGTCTGCTGCCATATTTGATTCCTCTCTACTCTATTATGGGTCAGCAGGGGTGGGGGCCCACTGTGAGTCTTCCTCATGTCCTTGGCCTCAGCCTCCTGAGCAGACAATGTTGTCTTGGTGCCCAGGGCAGCCAGAGGCAAAGGGCACCTAGGATTCCTCAACTCTAGGACTGTCAAACAACAACAATCCCCTTGTGGCCAGGCATTGGGTGGGTTCATGGTTCCTTTTGAGAAACCCCATAGGCACTTCATTCTTTTCATTTTCTGTGCTCGCTCTTTCAGCCTGAAGAGAGTATGGTTCCTTAGAAGCAGCAAGTAGTTAAACAATATTTTCTTCTTTTCTTTGGCCTAGAGCTCAACAAAAGACAAAACTCAGATGATGAAGAACTTGACATCTCTCTTCTTTCTTTCCTGCTGACTTGATGACTCTGCTTTGGAGCAGTGGGGGCCTCAGGGTCCCAGCGGAGAAGGCCATAGGCCAGTGGGAGGTGAAAGGGAGCCAAAGGTGGGAGAGGGTTCGAGGGAAGAGGCCATGGATAAAGGGAACACCCTTTACACAGAGGTCAGGGAAAGATGGCTTTAGGGAAAGTCATTTGATTTGATATTTGAGAGATGTTTGGTGACCTTCAAGAGCATATTTTTGGGAGAATGCCAGAAAGAAAATAAGGTTGTAAAGAATGAAAAGGTCAGTAAGGACTGTAAGGATAGGCAATATGGAAAAACTCAGTGTTAGCCACTTACTTTTATGGGATCCTAGTAAATAAAGGGGGAGACAGGTGATGGAAACTTTAGGGCATGTAGGGGACATTTAGGTCCAAGCAGGGTGGAGGGAAAGATATTTTTAGGATGAGGGAGACTTGGGTATCATGGTTGACAGGAGAGAAAGAGCAAGAGGGCAGGAGAGACCAAACACGTAGTGAAAATGCTCAACCTCTTTTGGAATCTTGGCTGTACTTCCACTAGCTTGGTGACCCTGGAAAAGACAATAAACCTCTCAGAGCCTGACATTCTTAATACATGTAACTTTTAGAGATGGCAAGCCTAAGTCAAAGGCTGGTTTTGTAATGTTATACCATCAGTATAACAACAAACATGCATAGTGTGCCTCTACTTGCATAAATACGGAACACATATATGGTTCTTACTATGTGTCAGGCCTTGTTCTCCATATTTACCGCATATGAACTCACTGAATTGCATGCAGTTAACATCTACTAACTCAATTCTCAAAGTAACCCTAGGAGTCCAATTTTTAAATTATCCTTGTCTTACAAATGAAGCAACTGAGGCACAGAGGGGTTAAATAACTCTCCCAAGAACACAGAGAAGGCAGTTGACAGGAAAATAGGCTTGATAACCTATGCTCTTAGTCACTGTACAACACTGTCTCATGCTGAATGAGTTTTCAGGATAAAAACTGATTGTTGATTGATAGATTGGCTGAGCAGAGAAAGATGAAAGAAATTGGTGGTAAACAACCACAGAGAAGGAACAAAAGTGTGGATCAATAGACCAAGTGAAAGGGTGGACCTGTGAAGAGCAAAGAACAAGCCCAAAAGAAAATACAGAGGTGCCGGGTAACAACAATGCTGTTTGAGCTCCTGGATCCAGCTGTGCCTGAAGCTGATAAAATCTATTTTCAGACCTTTGGCTAAGCCAACAAATTTCCTCTCTTCCTGAAACCAGGATGGGCTGGATGTCCACTCACTTTCATCTGAAAGATGATTCACTAATATGCCCATCTATTTTGAAGTCTGGTAGCAGAGAAGAGAGGTGGCATAGGCTAGCAATTCATGGTGTTACCAGCCTCTGGCTACCTCCTTCTATTAGTTTCCCAGGGCTGCCGTAGCAAGTGACCCCAACTGTGTGGCTTAAATCAGCAGACATTTATTCTCTTATAGTTGTGGAGGCCAGAAGTCTGAAATCAAGGTGTCAGGTCAGCAGAGCCATGCTCCCTCTGAAGGCTGTAGGTGAGAATAATTCCTTGCCTCTTCCTGACTTCCAATGTTGCCATGAATCCTTGGTGTTCCTTGGCTTGCAGATGCATTATCTTCCCTGCGTGGTCTGTCTGGGTTTTCCTTCTTCTTATGAAGACACAAGTTTTATTGAATTAGGGCCCACCCTAGTTGAAAACGACCTCGTCTTTATTTGATTGCAACTGCGAAGAGCCTATTTCCAGGTCACATTAGCAGGTACTGGAGTTAGGGCTTCAACGTGTCTTTTTGGGAGGCTCTCATGTCTATTGTACACAGCTGTGCGTGGCAAAGAATCATTTTGCTGTTTTCCCCTTATTCCCTCTACCTTCCTCCGGCATTCAGGCAGCTGTCTATCTCTCAGCTCTCAAAGGAAGGAATGATAAAGGCCAGATTTTTGATTTTTGAGTTCGGAAGCAGGCTCTTGAGATTCACTCTACAGATTACAGTCTAAAAACTAAAGGATATAGATGGACAAGTGCTGGAGTTTGTTGAGAGACAAAAGGATTTGTGGGTTTCAGCAAGAAAGCTCAGAGGCCTGAGCACGGAAAGCATAAAATAAGCCAGAAAGCTGGGGGCACACAGAGTAAGATGCAAATGCAGTGATACGGTTTGGCTCTGTCCACACCCAAGTCTCATCTTGAATTGTAGCTCCTATAATTCCCATTGACTTCAGCCATGACTGTCAGCCAAGAATTCTCAAAGACCATGAAGGGTGACTTCACTGAGGCAGAGGTAACTGCAAGAGCTGTAGGCAGCCCTTGTGCCAGGTACCCTGTCCTAAACTGAGTGTAAGTTTCCCTCTCCCCTGCTTTCCCCAGAACGTAGATTGTTGAAAAGACAAGGAGAAGAGAAAGGACAGGAGGGAGTGCTACATTTGGAAAAACCTGGACAAGCAGTACTCTGTAGTGATTGCTAGAAAGGATTGCTTCCATGTGGGTGAACTGCATTTTACACTTTCATATGCCACTAGAGACCAGCGGAATTGTTTCCTTCGCTTACTGAAGTTTTACTCAGTGTAATTTGGCTATGGCCAGGCATGGTGGCTCGCGCGTGTAATCCCAGCACTTTGGGAGGTCAAGGAGGGCGAATCACTTGAGGTCAGGAGTTCGAGACTAGCTTGGCCAACATGGAGAAACCCCATCTCTACTAAAAATACAAAATTAGCTAGGTGTGGTGGTGTACTCCTATAGTCCCAGCTGCCTGGGAGGCTGAGGCAGGAGATTCACTTGAATCTGGGAGGCAGAGGTTGCAGTGAACCGAGATGGTGCCACTGCACTCTAGCCTGGGTGACAGAAATAGACTCTGTCTCAAATAATGATAATGATAATGATAATAATAATAATAATAATAATTTGGCTCTTGCAAAAGAGATAACATTTGAGAAACTCAAACTTGCTTTTATTACTTTTATTAAGTCTAATACATAAGAAATAAATGAGAGCATGTACCAACAGGAACAATGACTATTTAAAACTTTCAACATGTTTCTCTTAGACTGATAACAGAACAGTTTCATTTGAAGCTTAAACTGTACATGCTGTCATTTATACATATTGGTAGAAATACTTTAGAAGGTGGCTTTAATTAGCTGCTCTTCTTCTCTTCCCCCTCATTCTTAAATAGATGTCAATATAATTAACTTTATTAATGAAACTGGCTGAAATGAGCTGAAGACATGGTATCAGATCGGCAAAGAACTGCACAATTAAGCATTTGAACATGAATAAACACACACATATATGCTGTTGGGCTAGGAATTGATTTCAGGATACATGGGCAGTCGCCCAGTTAAAAGTGCCGTGGGAGTGTGCCTTATGCTGATATGTACAAATATAACAGAATGACCCTTTTTGGCCCAAATGTTGAGACAGTGCTTGGGATGACTGAGTGGGATGTTTGTTGAGACATTCTCCATGGGCAGGTGTTACTAAGCATGCATGGTCTTATGTAAGTAGATTAAAAGAATGACTAATGATCATCATTAATGTTTATGAGAGAACTTGTTATGTGCCAGGGACTATTCTAAGCCCTTTAGATGTCGTAACTCATTTGATGACTCAAACTATCCCTAAATCGAGTGAGTTACTGTTATTTCTCATGCCTTAAAGATAAGAACATGGAGCCATGGTTAGTACCTCGTCCACGGTTAGAAGCTTATCTGTGGTACAACACGGTTCTGAACTCAACCTCTGGCTCCAGATTCCACACTTTTTTTTTTTTTTTTAGAGACAGAGTCTCGCTCTGTCGCCCAGGCTGGAGTGCAGTGGCATGACCGCGGCTCACTGCAAGCTCCGCCTCCCGGATTCACACCATTCTCCTGCCTCAGCCTCCCAAGTAGCTACGACTACAGGCTCCCGCCACCAAGCCTGGCTAATTTTTTTGTATTTTTTTTAGTAGAGATGGGGTTTCACCGTGTTAGCCAGGATGGTCTCCATCTCCTGACCTTGTGCTCTGCCCGCCTCGGCCTCCCAAAATGCTGGGATTACAGGCGTGAGCCACCGCGCCTGGCCCTCCCACACTCTTAAGTACTGCATTTTAAGTTTCCTTCAGGGTTGGTGCATATGGGGAAGTCAGTGAGAAAGTCTTCAAGATGGTTAAAGAAAAGCAAATAAGCCCTCTTTGGGCTGTTCCGTGAAGTCTCAGGATTAACTGATGAAAAAATCCTGGTGTGGTGTGTGTTCAGGGTCTCAGAGTGGCTTCTATCTGTATGATAGGAAGGCTCCAATGAAGCTCATTCTCCTATATTTATTATTTTTAGTCCAAAGACAAGCTCCTATTAACTTTGTGTGCAATGCCATTTATTTTTGGCCGTCTTTTGAAATACTGTGCTCAGCTCAAGTGAACAAGTTCTTGCCCCAGGTGTTAGAAACGTTGGCCACATCCTTGCAGGAAGCTGGGAGCGTGAATCAGCCACAAAGAAGGGCATCACAAAGGAACCTTAAAAGGAGGCCAAACTCAAATTTCTGGAAATGTGTTAAAGGTTCCACATGTATTCTGAGATCTATAAATATCTCATCTCCTATCTTTGAAAGGCCTTACTGCTAGTTCAAATGTAAATCCTCATTAGGTTATAAACCCTGAAAGGATTTTGTCATCAAAGATAGTGCTAAAATTAGATGCTTCCCGGCTGAGCCCAGCCTGCTTGCTTGAAGAAGCCAAATTATTTCCCCCTCTGTGAATTCAAAGCCCTGACAAATTCACCTCTCCCTCCAGGCTGTCAATCCAATTGGAAAAGTCCTTTGCTGAGTACCTGGGTATCAGTGTCCTCTCAGGTTATCCTTTGCAGGAGGGCTCACAAGGGAAGATTTGAACCCAGAGCAAGCCTGTTCTGAGTGCTGTGGGATGCAGAGGCAGTGGCTACCATGCTGCTTTCCACTTCCTTCCCCTTAGCTCCTGGGCAGCTGCAGAGCAGACTCGGACTGGCTCATGTCTCCTTGAAAGCATAGCAGAGACGTTTGCATTTCAAGAAGATTTGATCTTATACTTTCTCCTTTACTTTTGGCCAAGATTTACTTGCACTATGCATTGAGAAGCTCAGATGGTATTCAGTAAGCATCGCCCTAGATAAATCTTTTTTTTTTTTTTTTTTTTTGAGACAGAGTTTCACTCTTATTGCCCAGGCTGGAGTGTAATGGTGCAATCTTGGCTCACTGCAACCTCCACCTTCCGGGTTCAAGCAAGTCTTCTGCCTCAGCTTTCCGAGTAGCTGGGACTACAAGTGCCCGTCACCACGCCCGGCCAATTTTTGTATTTTTAGTAGAGATGCGGTTTTGCCATGTTGGCCAGGCTGGTCTCAAACTCCTGACCTCAAGTGGTTAACGTGCCTTGGCCTCCCAAAATGTTAAGATTACAGGCGTGAGCCACTGCACCTGGCCCCTACAGAAATCTTAACTGGGGAGAATAAGGAAGGAGATATCACATTTACAATATCATCTACTCTCATTCATTCATTCATTCATTCATCTACTTATTTATTTATTGTCAAATATTTATTGAACATCGAATGTATACTAGGCACTAGGATAGGTACAGGGGTAGACTAAAGGATAAGAACTTGCATTAGGTAGAGCTCCCCAGAAATAGAACTCCAGATGTGAATTTACATGCAGTGATTTATTAAAGTGTTATCAAGATAAATCAGGAATAGGGTGGAGGAGGAAAGTCTGGAAAAATTCAGACTTTGTTCTACCTTGATGCCAGGGAGCTGGGTTTTCATGCACCTGCAGTTGTCAGTCAGTCTGAGTGGTATGGTAATGCCATCTATTGCAATACAGATTCAGGAAGAGGGGATCCAGGAGTTGTGGGGTCATATGTAGTTATGAGTGTTGATTAGGTTGAGTTTGAGCTTTACATGGATGGGCAAGTGGAGGTGTCTGGAGGCTATTGAATGTGGACTGGAAGCTCAGAGAAGTCAGGTTGAAGATTTAAATTTAGGAATCATCAGAATATAGATGGTAACTAAAGCTGTGATTGAAGACAAGATGCTAACATTGCCCAGGGTGAGTAATGCACAGGACTGAGGTTGCAACTCTGGGAACATACACCTTTGAAGGTACTTTGGAGAAAGAGGAACTTGCTAATGGCTCACGCCTGTAATCCCAGCACTTTGGGAGGCTGAGGTGGGTGGATCACGAGGTCAAGAGATCAGGACCATCCTGACTAGCATGGTGAAACCCCGTCTCTACTAAAAATACAAAAATTAGCTGGGTGTGTGGGTGCGTACCTGTAGTCCCAGCTACTCGGGAGGCTGAGGCAGGAGAATTGCTTGAACCAGGGAGGTGGAGGTTGCAGTGAGCCAAGATTGCGCCATTACAGTCCAGCCTGGGTGACAAGAGCGAGACTCCATCAAAAAAAAAAAAAAAAAAAAAAAAAGAAAAAGAAAAAAAAAAGAAGAGAGATCTGAGGTGATGCTCTGTTCTACCTCAAGACCCTTCAGAGAGTCCCCACCAGCAACATGGCTCTCACTGAATATGGCCGCTTGATCTTGGACTTCTCAGACTCTATAACTTTGAGAAATAAATTCCTTTTCTTCATAAACCAGTTTCAGGTATTCCGTTATGATCAACAGAAAATGGACTAAGACCGAAGGGGAGACATAGGACAGTATCTCCAGTGAGTGCAGGGAAAGTGGGGGGCTTTTGTACTGATGGGGGAGACTTGAATGTCTTCACACATGGGTATAAGATGAGATCCAGGTATAGAAAGGAGGGTGAGAGTTTTATAAAGTTGGGAGCAGCTGTGATCCAGAGTATGGATGGAGGGAGGGGTTATGGATGGAAGGAGGAGTTATGGATGAGAAGAGGCAGGGTCAGGAAGGAGGTGGCTGTGAGGAGTTTGGTGGTGGGGGCAGAACAGGGAAGATACACTATGGCCTTTGATGTCAGGGGTGTCTGTCTGCTGAGAGTGAGGGAAGGAGATGGGCTGGGCACTTGGAAAGGTCCCTAAGGGTTTGCCTGGGTTGGCATCGGATGTGCTGGCTCCCCAGAAGACTCACCTGGCTCAGCAATGGTCACTTGGTTCACCTTTCCAAGGATGAGAAATGTGAGCAGCTACTGCCGGTGTACTATGGCAGGAGCAGGGTCTCGGAAGAGGGAGGGACTGGGGACATGCTCCCTACAGAGAGACCGTCAGACTTTTTACCAACGACGGCAACAACAGAAAACAGTTTTCTGCTGACTCTCATGCAGGGGCCACCAGCACAAATTTAGAAATCTACTCAAGAGGATGTTCAGGTAGAGCTTTGTCTAAAGAGAAGTTTTTATTTAGAAGGACCTGAGGGAAGGTCTATCTTTTCAACAGCAGCACGTGAGATTTTGTGCAACACACATGAAGCCTCCAGCATCTGAAACCTACACATGATCAGGTTGGTCTTTTAAACTTCCTTTTCCCTCTAGGATAAAATGCAAATACAAAAATAATTAGGTGAGTTTAGGAGTTTATTAAAAGCATAAAAGTCTGCCTTATACACTGAGCTCATAGACATGGAGAACATCCCTTTCTACATTCCACAACACATCTCTCCACACTGACTTTCATGTCACATTCTTCGTAAACATTCACCTTTTCACCGGTTTGGGCTGATACCTGTGCAGGGTGCTAGGAGTACAAAAAATAAATGAAAGGCAGGCTCAACTTACCCCCCACCACACACTTTTAAGGAGCTCAAATATTTACCCAGTGATGTTGGTACTGAGAAAGGTCATCTCCTTGTTGGGCAAACAGGGCCTTAGAGGCCTCCTGGTCCACTCAGGTCTGGTTACTGATGCCCAACCAGATGGCCTTTTGTGAGACCTCCTGACTTGTTACTGAGAAGCTGGTGCTTAGAATAAGCCTCTCAGTGCAGTGTTCTTCCTATTAGGCTATGTTCCTTGCTCATCCCAAATTTTCCTGTGATCCTAGGTCATTGAATAAGCCAATTTCACATGCTGCAGAATGGACATGTGAGGCAGGTAACCAAACACAGCTGAGAATGGACCTTGACCAAGATGGACACTAGAAGCTTTTCCAGTTACTTCCATAGCAACAAGAATGTCCCCTTGCCAGGTGCTCTGTAACTCCATTTGGAAGCATCTTCATTATTCTTGGC
Organism: Macaca thibetana thibetana; assembly: GCF_024542745.1. Taxonomy (NCBI): domain Eukaryota; kingdom Metazoa; phylum Chordata; class Mammalia; order Primates; family Cercopithecidae; genus Macaca; species Macaca thibetana. The sequence goes on along the minus strand of NC_065580.1, from coordinate 157,030,688 downwards.
TCCATGCAAAGAACTCCCAGTCCTCTTCCTGGAAATGTCAGCACCTTGGTGTTGAGGGTTAACTTTTGCTACAGAAGTGGACAGAATGCCATCTGCTAACTCGAAGATGATGAGAGGCCTGTCAAAGAGAATCAACTGGAGAAGAGAAGTAGAAGTTTCAATGAGACAGGAATGTTCTCTCATCACATGACTTAACAGAGGAATAGACACAGGATTCGGCTGATACTTGATTGAGGTAAAATCAGTTCTAGTGGCTGTATCTTTCTCTGGCTGTTGCTTCACTTGGCATGTGCAGAGCGTATCTCTTAGAACTGTCATTAGTCACCTTCCTGGGCTGTGACAGAACCACCTCTCACCCTGGATAGGGAAGCAGATGTTGAGGGGTTGTTGACGTGCTGCAAGAGTGTAGTAGATTTGTGTTTTACCAAGTGTTAGCAGTAGTTGCAGGGACGACTGTGCTTCCACTCAGGGTGAGAGGCCTGGTTTTCTGTGCCTGGGGGTTGGACCACGATACCACACCATCAGTTTGCCATCTAGGAAGCTGCACCTTTATAAGACACTTACACTTTCAGCTCTAGAAACAGGAAGCATCTTTTTAATAGACTGCTAAAACATTGCTTCACAGAGTAGCAAGGGGACAGTCCCCTCTATTTAGTGAGGTGGTCACCCTTAGGGCAATCTCAGAGAATGAAAGATTGAGGCAAACATTGAATTAATTGCTTGAGAATAAAACCCTTGCAGGTACACACAGCATGACTGGGAATGCCACCTCTGCTTTGGCTGTGATGCCCTCTGATGTCCAGTGGACATGGTGACCCACCTAGGTTGCAGTCTGGTCCAGCACTGCTGTCCTCAAGGACCCTTGGAGCACCCCTTGCCCCTGGTGCCACCACACATATGAATGTACGTGGCAGGTATTTTCTTCTCCATGGAAAGATGATCTCCTAGAGGCAGAGTCCAGCACTCTGGGAGATCCAGTGCTGAAGATGATAAACATTATCTTTTCTTCTTAGAGGGGGGTTGAAGTTTCTGGGACACAAAAGGCTTTCTGGCTTTGTCAAGCTGGTCTTGAGAGATGAAACAGGCGCCCCCCGCCATGTGCTGAAAGTCACTTTTACCAAGTTTTCCGTTTTTCTTTCTTTTTGATGGTGAGAGATTGAGAAGAGAGAGAAAGAAAAAAAAATACCACTCCCACCAAATCGCAAAAAGTTTGTGAGTCTAAGCTGTGACTTGTCCCTCTGGGGAGTGGGTGAGGGAGCTGGTGCTGCCCACGTCTGGTTTGTGCTTGTTGAGGATGGTAGAAAGCCTGGGACTTTTACCTTTCTTGTGAGTTACCAAGTTGGCTTGTCTCGGTTTCATAGATGCTGGCAGAAGGCACGAGACTCCTGGGTCAGAGATTGAGGATATCATTGCTCAAAGTATAGCAATAAGTGTGAGAGCCATATTCTCACCAGCTCCCCATCCCTGCAGGGCCCATGGGGTGATTCAGAGACGTTCAGGTGGACGCTGTGCACGCAGTGGGTTTGTGTCATAGCTGAGGAGCTCTAAGCTTAGAGCTCAAACTTTTTTTTTCCCCCAGACAACAAATACTTGTAAGATGCCTATTGTGTGCCAGGGACGTTTCTAGGAACTGTGGAGACTGTAAACAAAACAAAGAATTCTATTCTTGTGAAGCTGACATTCTTGAGAGTAAAGACAGGTAACAAAGAATAACCATTATGAATAAATAAATTTCAGAGCAAGTTAGATGATAAGGGTATGGACAAAAGCTAAAGCAGATATGGGGGCAGGAATCCTGGGGGAACTGCGGCATTGAATAGGGTGCTCACGGAGGCCCTCGTTGAAAAGATGAACTTAGACCAAAGATGAAGGAACTGAGGGAGGCTGCCCCAGACCTGTCTAGAATCTCTAGGCAGGGACCAGTGAGGCTGTGGCTCCTGATTGGCTGTGTCTAATGCCTAAAAAACTCTGGAAGGGGGCTGCTGGTACACCTGCCCAAATTTTGCCTCAGAAGGAGACATTGTTTTTATTATCTAGGTCAGCCAACAAATCTGCCATCTGTCTAGCAAGGACACACTATCTCTATCTTCCAAGGCTATCTGCTACGCAAGCATCCTTGCAAAAACAGTAGAGAACAGAAGCCATCAAAGCCTCTGCTCAAGAGACATGCACAAATGCAGTGACCCATGGGGGATGGTCTCACAACAGGTACACCCACTCCTATGCTTGATGGCACTCAGGTGACCCAAGTTATCATCAGGCCCATCCAGTCTTCAGTCCCTGCTTGCCAAGGGGTGAGGAGTTCAGTGAGGATCCTGTCCACAGCTCCATCTGACCCTGCTGTAGCTCTGGCTCGTCAGTGCCACATATTCTTCAGGCTACTCAGTGACCCTGCCATCACAAGTCTCCTCCTCAAGCTAACAAACATCCCACAGCAAACAGACACGGGTTTTATGCAGGTCTGAAGATTCCTTCCTGGCTTAAACTTTTGTTAGGGATTACAACAGCTTGGTTTCCAAGATCTGCAGAAAATCTTTCCTTCACTGCAGCCACACTCTACTGCCTCTCACGGACCATTTCGGAATAATGGGTGGAGAAGCAACATGGGCCTCGGGTGCCCTGGATATTAAACTGAGGATATTTAGTCTTTCCAGGTGGTCTTCAGAGAGCTGAGATACTCTCTACCACGTTCCTTAGAAATTTAAAAGAGGACGTTTATGGACAAACTGTTAGGTTCCTTTGAACCTTTGGTGAGTAGGTGGCCTCTAACACACTAGTCCTTTGGTCCCGTCTTATTCCAGTTCTAGAAGCCTGTGCGTCATTGCTGGAAATTGATTCATATAGTTCCAGAGCTTCTCTAGAAGGCCTCAGCCATGTCCTTAAAAGTTGCATAAACCTTTTGGCATATGAGTGATTCAGGGATCATGACACCAGACCAGAGGGACTTTACTGAGTGGTGATCTCCTGCTTATTTAAAGAGCAATGTAAGCAACAGTGTATTTTCTGTGTCGTAAGGTAGTATCAAGGGTCTCTGCAGCAAGGGCCCAAAGACGATGGGTGGAATAAAAGCTTATCCAGTGTAGCTGGTGACCAGCTTCATGTCATGGCACTGTTCCATCTTTTGCCATCTCAACTGTTCCCCTTCTTCTCTTCACGGGTAGACACGGTGGACATGGATGCAAGACAGCAGTCATCAGGCAGATGTGAATATGTAGCCAGTGGCTTACTGGCTACATATTAAGAGAAGGCCTTGCTTAGTCCAGGAGAGTGGGCATTTTTCAGGCTGTCAGCCAGATGGATGCTGAGGAGGAAACCCAGTCCACTGACCTAATAGCTATTGCCCATGTACCCTACAGATATTGACCAGAGGATACAGAATTTATTTGAGTTTCACCATTCCAACACAGAATAATCTGTGTGCAGACTTGAGCTAATAGGATGACTTCCACAAAACAAATCAGACAAGTAGAGGTCCAGAGGAAAATCTATTATTATTACTGTCAATAACAGTCATTTTAGTATACACTACCCTTTAATCTGCAGCCCCTGGAAGACAATAATCATAGACCCCTATCTGAACTGGAAGGAGGTGATCTTTTGAGACAATTGTTTGTGTGTTGAACTGGTTTTAATGAGTACTTTTTAAGGCAGGAGTCTTGAAAGCAATCCATTGTAGAGGCAAATATAATGTAGAATTTTTTTTTATTTTTGTACAGGTTGAGAGAAAAATGTTAAAAAGGTGAACTTCTATGTTTGGGGGATATAGAAGTTTTAGGTTGATAAAAGATAGACTTTTATTTTTTTTGCCCAGAAAGTAGCATTTCATTTCTTTTGCATAAAAAAACCAGTCTGAGAATATGCAAACAGTACATGTCAACACGGATTAGATTCTGAAACCATGGATGCACACCTCACATTCATGGAGTCATCTAACACTAGCACCAGCAGGTGGTCCTGGACACATTCTGTGTCACTGAATCTAAGCAGGCAGATGGGCCTGCCTGGAAAATAAATAGAAGGAAGAAAGGATGGGAAAGGAGGGAGGGAGGGAAGGAAAGACATTTCTGAATGCGTTCCCAAGATGGTAATAACTGGCACCAGTCTATGTTGGTGACCTTAATGGAAGCCTGTAGAGAATCTTCGGCCTGGGAGACTGAGCAGCCACGGACGTTTGATCATGTTTTCTGGTTAATGCCAAATCTCTGACATGAAGACCTGGTTATCTTTCACTTCTATGGAAGTGAGCCTGGAATGGAGTGTTGCAGCCAGGGGAGGATTACATCCTCTTTCAAAAGCAAACCGTGTGAGGGATGCGGGATAGAGAATGCAGTTCCAACTATTTATGAGTAAATTCTCTCTTAGGATGAGCCACATGGGAGATAAACTGGGGGAAGGGAAACTAAAAACTTAGATTTTAGAGGAACATCACTTTCCTCTGGTTACAGAGGATTGAGGCAATGTTTATTAAGATGGTCTATCACAAATTTGGATACCAGGCATAGTGGAGATAGGAAAAGTCATGCAGGGTAGGATGCATGATCGTGCCCAGGCTGGGGCTACATTTCAGACTCCAGAGCAAGGGGTTGGCAAATGTTTCCTGTAATAGGCCAGGTAATAAATATTTTAGGTTTCATAGGCTATACCATCTCTGTTACAACTATTCAGCTCTACCATTGTGCCATGAAAGCAGCCATAGACAATAGCAAATAGTGTATGTAGTCTTGTTTCAATAAAACTTTATTTAAAAAAACAGCAGGAGGCTGGATTTGGCCCATAGGTCACAGTCAGTTGAACCCTGGCCATGGGCAGGCAAGGGACAGAGCCTTACGAGGGGCTTTGAATACTTGGGCTGGGCTCTGGTTTCGGTGGAGACCAGCCTGCATTTTGTCCTCTCCAGCTTGAGAGCAGGAGCTGCACCTTCTTTGTGCTTCCTGGAGATTCCTGAGGAGTTCAGGGTGTTACTATGGACTCTGGTTTATTAAATTGAGCTCTGGGTTCAGGCCTGGTGTTTCCAAACAGAAGTACCAATGGGAAGGAGGACCAGGCCATTGGTAGAAGACGAGAGAAGCAGACATGGAAATAAAGGCAGACAACCTTTTCTTTTTTATTTCGCTTAGACAAAATGCAAAGAGTGTCTCATTAAATTAAAAAAGAAACAAAAAAGAAAATCAAATTGATTCCCCCCCACCCCTTCACTGACGGCACTCATCCTAATTAACAAAAGAAGACCAAATTGAGAACCCGGTTTCTAATGGGAAAGAAAGGTGTGCAAACGTGACTGAAGTTTTCCCCTGCCCGCAAATCGGTGTTCCTTTTAAAATCACAAATAGGCTAATTTCCCCCCCACCCTGTTTTCTTTCTTGCCTCTTGTGTGATAGAACTTCCAGTCAGAAGGTTTAATTAATCCCCCCATGCACTTTTGTAGAAAATCAGTAAAAATGCAATAGCCTGTGAAGATCATAAAACTGGACTTCTTTCCCAAAAAATCAGACGCCCAGGCGGATGGAGCTCACACTCAGACAGAAGAAAAGCGGGAGAGTCTTTGCACTGTCTGTGGTTTCAGTATTTTCTCTCTCTTTTTTTTTTTTTTAATATATTTTGGCAATTTTCTTTAATTATAAATATTGGAATTCCGTAAAAAAAAGGTAGCTTTGATTGAATTGTTTGAATTGTATTTACAACCGCTGTCCAGTCATGCTGTCTGTTATACCAGGGTGTAAGATTTTGCGTAGGGATTGTTGCCTTTCAAATGGCCCCGGGAGTCGAGCAGTGATTCTTGGGAGCTGCTCATTTTAGCTGCCTGTCCCAGCTCTGCCCCCTCCCGCTGAGGTAATGTGGCCACGGCCCCCGGCTGCCACGACTGTCCTTCTCTCGTGGAGGAGGCGGAGGAGGCGGCTTCCATCGGGATGGGCTCCAGGACCGTGGGGCGCTTCAGGGTCCGGCTTTTCTGAGGTTCCAAGCATGCTTGTCCTAAGCTCAGGTCCCTGCTGGTGCCTGGACCACCTCGGTTTAACAAAAAGTCCATTCTAAGGTATGGAGGCAAATGTATGAGGTCACCTAGAAGGAAAGACAGGGTAGTTAGTTGGTGTCTTCATTTGGTAAACACCGGCAGAATCCCCTGTGTGCACGTGGGTGGCCATGCGGGTTTTAGAGACGAGAATGGCGCTGCACACAGGTGCTTTTCTCAAGATCCTCCATCAGCGCTCACCACAAAGACAGGTGGAATCGTCCTCCTACCTCTTCGCTGGGCACGGGAGGAGCTCATTTTCCGACAGTACTTACTCGTATTAACTTACTTGTACAGAAATGGAGGAATGGAGGTAACAGAATCCTTCAAAACACCATCGTTGAAAGAAAAACATACATCAAAGGCAACAGCATCCACTGGTTACAAACGGTGATAGACCAAATCCCGCATGTGATTGGAAGTGCGGGGAGAGCACAGGGTTGAAGGAGAGACCAGGGATGTCAAGGGAAGAATGATGGACAGCTGGCTCTCGTCTTGGCAATTCTATGAAACCTTGTGACCTTGGCCAGCCACTTCATTATGGGTCTTTATGGTGGCTTTGGGTGAAAGTGCCACAGCTTATGGCCTCCTTACCAGGCCCTGCCTACCTGCTAACCTCTGCGTGGCTCTTCTGTTTCAGCCATGCTGTGTATAGAGATGACAGCAGCTTAGACCAGAGTTCTAGCATTTCTACTTCCTGCTCAAGGTCACTCTGGCTTCTGTGGTGCCATGTAAACATAACCTCAGGTCTCCTTCAAGAGCATCTGCTGGCTGGGCATGGTGGCTCATGCCTGTAATCCCAGAACTTTGGGAGGCTGTGGCGGGAGGATGACCTGAGGTCAGGAGTTCAAGACCAGCCAGGCCAATGCGGCGAAACCCCGTCTCTACTAAAAAACACAAAAACTAGCCAGGCATGGTGGTGGGCGCCTGTAGTTCCAGCTACCGGGGAGGCTGAGGCAGGAGAATTGCTTGAACCCAGGATGAGGAGGTTGCAGTGAGCCAAGAGTATGCCACTGCACTCCAGCCTGGGTGACAGAGCAAGACTCAAAAACAAAACAAAACAAAAACAAACCAAACAAAAAAACCCCAAACCAAAACAAAAATACCAAGAGCATCTGCTGCAGGCAGGGAGGTACCAGTTCTCTGGGATGCTGCAAGCCAGTGACAAGCATGACAGGGCTTTCCTCATGGCCATCCCCGCCCAGTGCGGGATCTCCCTAACAGGCATCCTTTGCTCAGGGATGCCCCATCAGCCTCACTGCAGCCTTCTCAGAGGTGCACTGCAGCCTGAGGTGCCTCCAACCAATCCCTCCTTCCCCTTCTCCTCTCACAGGTGTCAGACCTCTGTTATGGTCCCTGGACTCTCCTTGCCACCTCCTGCTTCCTCTTGCTTCGTTCTTCACAAGAATTTCCCCAATAAATTCCTTGCCTGTCTAATCTTTCTTCATAGGTGCTTCTCAGAAAACCTGAACTGCCACAGCTTCTTTCACCACCAACTACTGAAAGGTCAACTCTGACCTCTCATTGCCAAATTCTCTGGTTTCCTCTTGGTCTTCTTCCTACCTGCATTACTATAGCAATTGATGCTGTTGATATTTTTACTGTTGGCCGCCTCAGCTGCCAGGGCACTGTGGTCTTCCAGATCTCTGCCTACATCTCTGGCCATCCCTTCTCACTTTCCTTGACTGGATCCTTTTCTCTGTCTTTCCTCTAAATGTTACAGAGTATTCCCAGTGGCCTGCTCTCAGCCCTCTCTCGAAAGGCTTGGCTGCTTTCCTCTTCTCTTTATAAATAGCTTTCCCATCTATCTTTTCCATTTTGCTCTTTCTCCTGAGCCCTAAATGTGACTTTTCAGGTGCTTTGCTAGGCATTTCCACATGAGTGTCCGTCTGGAATTCTGAATAACACAGTCTACCAATTCAGTTAATGAAGGCCAACTCCATCCCCTCCCAATCCCAAATGCTGCTCTTCTCCCGTGTGCTCCATCTTGTGTAACATTATCACCATCCTTCCATCCTTGAAACCTCAGAGGCGACACTGACACCTTTCTCTCCAGGTTAATTCTACTGGCAAAATATCTCTTGACTCCTTATTTTCTTTAAAAAAAAACAAGAGATAAAGTCTTGCTCTGTTGCCCAGACTGGAGTGCAGTGGTGCATTCATGGCTCACTGCAGCCTCAAACTGCTGGGCTCAAGCAACCCTTCCACCTCAGCCTCCAGAATAGCTAGGGCTACAGGTACACATCGCCATGCCTGGATAATTATTATTATTTTAAAAATATTTTGGAGACACAAGGTCTTTCTTAGTTGCCTAGGCTGGTCTCAAACTCTTGGCCTCAAGCAATGCTCCTGCCTCAACTTCTCAAAGCACTGGGATTACAGACATTAGCCACCTGGCCTTGACTCCTTCTCATTCCCATCTTCAGGGCCCTGTTTCAAGGCTTTAAAACATCCCATCACCCCCTTGCAATGCATGAGCACAATGAGGGCCCAGCCACCAAGTCCACTTTGCCACCAACACTGCCTGGCTTGAGCTGGACTGACGCTGCGTCTGAGTTTCTGCTGTTTTGGTATAGGCAGTGTGCATTCTCCAGCCCAGTGCTTTCCACTTTTATCTTTTTGAGGTATAGGCAGACAAGGGGTATTTGTGCAGCAACACTGGGATGAGCCCAAGGAGTTGCTTCTGGCCACCTTGAGGTCTGAAGGACTCACCGTCTTGGCACACCTATAACTCATGTCATACCAGGTGCAAAACTCTGGCTAGAGAATGGGCTGGTGGTATGTGGTCCTGGAGCGAGGGCCCAGGGAAAAGGATGTGCAGGGAGAGAGAGATGATAATGGTCTGAGCTCAGGAGAAGCTGTGGGATGTGAGAGAGGGAATTAAATTGTAATACAAAGGGGGCCCAAGGAAGGCGGCTTCAGAGTCAATGACAAGTGGGAGTGGTGAGAGAGGGGAAGGGGTTAGGGGCGACTCCTTCCCAGGCTCTAAGCTCAGGAAACTCTGTGGACAGTGAAACCACTAACTGTGAAAGGGTGTATAGGGGAAAGATTGTACTTTGATGACAAAAGATGAAGGGTTTAGTTTCAGACCTGCTGAGTTTGATGCAGCTGGGGACATTCAAGACAAGGTATCTAGTAGGTATTTTTATCGTAGAAACGTAGCACTAGAATGACTCATTGCTCATTTTCTGAATCTAAAGTAACTGAATATTCTCGTTTCTTTTGCTTCAAAATATTCCCTGCTTTCCTTAGGTTGCTGTATGCTAACAATAGTTAATTGAGCCTTCCTCATCCAGCCCCTTTGGGCCTGTAGGCCCTGTAGGTGCAGGCTGAGGGGATCTGAGACCACCTGAGCCAAGCGAGGGCTGTCATTAGCCAGCTGCCCTGCTAGCGGGGCAACGGAAGTGATGTGTGTTTAGCTAGTGCTTAAAGCCTGAACCTTAGGAAACACTTCAAGTTTACCCACAGAAAAAGAATAACCAGCATAACAGAAGGAAAGGACTATTCAAGAGTATAAGGGAACTGGCCTGTAATCTCAGCACTTTGGGAGGCCGAGGCAATGGATCACCTGAAGTCAGGTGTTCGAGACCAGCCAGGCCAACATGGTGAAACCCTGTCTCTACTAAAAATAGAAAAATCAGCTGGACGTGGTGGTACATGCCTATAATCCCAGCTACTCAGAAGGCTGAGGCAGGAGAATCGTTTGAACCCAGGCATCAGAGGTTGCTGCACCACTGCACTCTAGCCTGGGCAACAAGGATGAAACTCCATTTCAAAAAAAAAAAAAAAAAAAAAAAAAAAAAAGAGTATAAGAGAACTAAAAATAAATATGGCCAAGTCAAGCCGTAAAAATGCATTTTATACAATGTAAATGAGCATACAAATTTTCAAAATGTTATTACCCTTCCTGAAAACCTTTTACCCCCAACAATAGGAGTAATGACCTTATTTTTGGGAAATCCACCAAATGATTTCTTTGTCCTTGTATTATTACATTGTTGCACCCCTTGGTATGTATGATTCAAAATTCCATTTAGCTTTTTCAGGATGTCTTTATTCTATTAAGTGATGATGAGTAATTATATGATTTCATTGGGAATGGCAGCATGTAATTCACTAAATGACCCGGCGACACTGGATTGGGCTCGCTGAAATTAAAGGCAATTCTAATTCAATGTTGGCTTCCTACTGTCAACTGGATCCAAGGGAAGCTCAGTAATAAATACCTAGACAATAAATGCGCCATAACATTCTTTTTTTTTTTTAGATGGAGTTTTGCTCTTGTTGCCCAGGCTGGGGTGCAATGGCGCGATCTTGGTTCACTGCAACCTCCACCTCCCACCTCCCGGTTCAAGCAATTCGTCCCCCTCAGCCTCCCAAGTAGCTGGGATTACAGGCATGCACCACCACACCTGGCTAATTTTTGTATTTTTAGTAGAGACGGGGTTTCTCCATGTTGGTCAGGCTGGTCTCATATTCCTGACCTCAGGTGATCCGCCCACCTCAGCCTCCTAAAGTGCTGGGATTACAGGCGCGAGCCACCGCACCTGGTCCATAACATTCTTATAGGAAGAAATTACATAATTTGGCATTCTTGTAAAAAGGGTTTTGGTAACTTGATGCATCTGAACTCTGGCTTATAAAAATATAATGGCATGAGGCCTACCCATTATAGACACTAATGAGGAGGGTTCAGGAATATCTTGCCATCTAGAATAGCTTTGTTCCTGAAAGATGAAATAATCTGATTTTTTAAAACTTTATGAAACTTCATGGCATTGAAAATTACTTATGTTCCTTTATGGTAGCTATTCTTCAGTCTTCTCTAACTAGGTGTTAATTATTTGCAAAAAAAAAAGTGATGAAAACATTAACAGAGTTGTCATTAAGAAATAAATTGAATAATTCTTTTGAAATGGGAACATCCTTTTGTATGTGAATCAATACATCTTAATTGACCAATCTTGCAATTTGTAGTTTTATATAATCAATCTCCAGAAGGTGATATCTTTATTCCTAAGAATCTTATAAACAAATTGTTAATTTTCTTATTTATTTATTTTTAATTATTTTTATTAAATATTATTTTTCTCATGTTGTTCGTATATTTGAGGAAATGCAACAGACATTTACCTCCAGGGTTCTTTAAAAATATAGGTCAAGAATGCCTCATGCTGTTTCTGAGACCCGACTCAATCACGAACACTTGACATATTTGTAATGTGTTGCAACAGATTTGGGGATAAATCTCTATTCTAGTGACTCCCCACTGAATGCACAGGGCTTATTAAACCCCTACTAAGTAATAGCATCGTGGTCCCCGCTGGACTGCAGAACATTCGGGTCTTAGATTGGAAGGAAGAAACGTGTTTGAAATCAAAAGATAGGACTCATAATATCTGCATCCTGCCTGCAGGGGCTCCCACTTCAGATGTAGTGATCAAGAGGGCTCCAGTCGCTGAAATGGACAGGTGAGAAGTAAAAATCCTTCATAATGGAAACAGCTCAGTGCTTACATGCAATGCCTACATGTGTTTGTTTACTGCAGGTCTGACAAGTATCTCTGAATATCCAATATCTCTGATTGATCCAGTCTTTCAGGTAAAACTCCATGTAAAGTTGTGCGATTCTCTAATTAGCTCCCTTCAAAAATGTGTATTTTCTGATTAGCACCCACAGCAGCCCTTTCAACTGTGTGCATGCTGCAAATGAGTTCTCTCAATAATTCATGCACTTACAGAGAAGAGAGCACCAGAGTAGTCAGCGGTAAGCTCTGTTATTATAGGCACTTATGTCCATTAAAACCCCAGCCCATGTGCTCATCAACAAAGCCTCTGAGGATGTGGACTCTCTAATAGTCATCCCATGTGCTTCAGATGCCTACACATACCAAGACAACTCACACAGTTATTGATCCAGAAAGAGACACGTGATGTGTGAGACTGTGTTGACCATGGGGACATTGGCACAGCATCCCCCACCCCCAGCACCCTGCCATCCGCCTGTGTCACATGGGAGAAACTAGCCCTTGGCTTTAATTGTGGTGATGAGGAGTAGAGGCCAGGATAACACTGCCTGCATTTATCTGACAGTTCTAGATCTGAGCTCAGTTTCCTCATCCATAAAATGGGAGTAATAGCAGAATCTAGCATAGAAGGCTGTGGTGAAGAGTAAATTAGATAATGCATGTGAACACCTTCCATGGATTAAGAAATCTGTTTCCACAGAAAGCAGGGCCTTCATGGGTGTGTTTGGCACTCCCCAGCTCACTTGCTCCATAGCTTATCAGTCAGGACCCTCTCCAGTTCTCCTATGCAGTGAAAAGTAGCAGGGATCCAGGAGAAGTCTGAGGATCTTTTGTGCTTTGAACTCCAAGGTCACCATATTGGGTCACCATGCCATGGGTACTCACCTCCACTGGGTGCAAATGCCCTCGGCGTCTCTGTGTGTAAATCTATCATTGCCATAAACACTGGCAAAGGCAAATGCCCGGTCTTAGTACTTGTTTCAGTAAACCCAGCTATGACAAAATTCACTTATATTCCTGGTAATGATTTCCAAACTCTATGGCGTCACTTCCTCTGCTTTGCTTCCCTCTACCTTTCTCCACATTTCCCCCTTCTCCTTCTCCCTCCTTCTTTCCCTTCCTTTTTCTTTCTCTCTTTCTCTCATTCTCTCCACTCTTTCCTTTATTTTCCTTCTACTATGGTTTGGCCGTGTCTCCACCCAAATCTCTTCTTGAATTGTAGCTCCCATAATTCCCATGTGTTGCAGGAGGGACCCAGTGGGAAGTAATTGAATCACGGCAGTGGTTTCCCTCATACTGTTCTCATGGTACTGAATGAGTCTCATAAGGTCTGATGGCTTATAAGGGGTTTTCCCTTTCACTTGGCTCTCATTTCTCTCTTGCTGCCTCTATGTAAGATGTGCCTGTCACCTTCCACCATGATTGTGAGGCTTCCCCAGCCACATGGAACTGTGAGTCCATTAAATCTCTTTTTCTTTATAAATTATCCAGTCTCAGGTAACATGAAAACTAACTTCCTTCCTTCCTTCTTTTCCTTTTTTTGTTTCCCTTGTACTAAAACTTTCATCCATGAAATCAAAGGCATAGAAAAGGGGTAAAAGCATGAAGCAGGGGATGAACAAAGAGATGGCTGAGTGCAAAAAGACAGCAAGCAGGGCATAAACATCAAGAAAAGTGTGGTGCGTGTGTGTGTGTGTGTGTGTGTGTGAGAGAGAGAGAGAGAGAGAGAGACAGAGAGACAGAGAGAGATAGAGAGGAGAGAGATATGGGAGGGAAAATCCAACTGGAAGAGCAGCATACTGAAAGGGGAAGTGGAGGCATGGAGAAGGAAAGGACTAGCACTGGCAGGAGGACCCGGCTCATGGTCTGACAGCAGGAGGGACTGAGCTTGAACTCACTTCCATGCCCTCCTTCTCCGCTGCTCACCTACCTGCCCACACTGCCGGTTCCTTCCCCTTCCCAGTGAGCTAAACCCAGTTAGTGTCTCCTGCCTAACCCCAGCATGAATACAAAGGCTAACAGAGTCCTGCCTGGGCCTATGGGACAGGGTCCCCCCTGCTGACTTCTTTGGGCTGTAGTGGTGGATTTGCACACCACAAACCCACTGTGCTCTGCCTTGAGGCCAATACCCTTCCTGTCAGACTCTAACTGAGGGTGAGGGATGAAGCAGGTGGAGAAGGCCCAGCACAGAGAAGGGCTCTGGGAAACTGAGGGACTGAGATGCAGGAATATATCAGGGTCAGGGGAGGCTGAGATGAATGAGGTTGGGTGAGTGTGAGGGAGGATGGATGAGAGAGAGGGGGATGAGAGAGAGGGGGAAGAGACAGAGAGAGAGAGAGAGAGAGAGAGAGAGAGGGATCAGAGAGAGGGAAACACACACACAGAGGGAGGCAGAAAGAAAGAAATGTAGCTACACAGATCCATAGACAGATAAAAATTAAGGGCAGAGTCACAAATAGAGAAGGGAAAAAGGGAACATGGTAACCAACTGGGACAGTGGTAAGGAGTAGTGGGGGAAGAGGGCACCAGAAAGGTGGGCACTATGAGAATAAATGTGTATTACCCACAATTAACAGCCCTTGTGGAGCTTTAAAGATGTGTGTACCATACAATGACCACTGGCCCATCCATCACTGGGGCACCCATTTCTCATTCTCTCCTCATCAGCCTCACCAAAACCCAGTGCAGATCACAGGCTGCACCCATCACTGCCTTTCTGGAGGGAGACCAGGCAGCTGCTTTGACTTCAGCCTTGAGGATGAGACGCTTTACCAATTATTGCAGCATAATGCTTTATTATTTGACATCATGCTTCATTTCTCATCCTTCTGTTGCTGCCCTCTGGGGACCTTCAGTGCCATTAACGTCTCCAAAAGTCCTGATTAAATAAGTCAGCACTGATTTCTCCTTCCTTCCCTAACCACTCTGCATACAGGTATCACAAGCACCACGTTGCCTTTGGTTCTGAAATGTACAGATTTCAGGCCCCACATCTATCATCAGATACACACTCAGAGCTTGTCCCCCTCCACTCTAGTGCACTCATGGTGCACTAGAGCCATGGTTGGCCTGACTGCGTGAAAACTGCTGTACTAAAGCTGCCTCCTTTTAGTTGAAACCCAGGAAAGCAAAACTTCCTGAACTTTCTCAATCTATTCGGACACACGCAAAGTTTGAATGTATTTCAGTTCTTGGAAGAAGGATGGCAAAATCAATACTGAAACAACAAGAATGAAGTGATTCACAAAATCTATAATGGATGTGCATTCCATTAATCCATCATCAAACAATGGCTCTTGCCATCTTGCAGGCACCACACTAGGGGAAAATATCTGAACACTAGATCAGAGGCTCTCCACTGAGGGCGGTTTTGTTCCCAGGGGACATGTGGCAAAGTCTGGAGACATTTTGGTTGTCACAACACAGGGGAGGGTGCCACTATTGGTACCTATTGGTCAGAGGCCAGGGGTGCTGCTCAACATCCCACAATGCTCAGGACGGCCCCTGCCACGAAGAATGATCTGGCTTCAAATACTAATGGTGCTGCTGTTGAGAAACTCTGCTTTAGATGATGAGAATTCATAATGCCAAGTGTTCCTTATTTCACTTTAATTCTACTTATAAAGCATTGAATTCAACCAGGATAAGCAGTTGTACCCCTCAGCCTCAGAATACTAGTCCACAAGGAGTGACGACCTCAGTTCTTCATGGAAGAAAATAAGAGATGGTCCAATGGAACTGTAATAAGAAGGCAAAATCCCCAGGTCTTTCTCCAGTGGCACCTGCTGAGGTGGGAGCTGACTCCAGTGGAAAGAACAGTAGTTACAGACTGCAGGGCTTGGTGTTGAAATACTGTCTCTGCCTCTGTTTCTGCCTCCAGGTAGTTTTGTGACCCTTTTGAGCCTCAGTGCTCTCGCCTTTAGTCAAATGAATGAGGCACACTAGTTTCTAAAGGCATTGTGAAGCCTAAAAGAGCCCTTCTTGTGCTCTGAGCTATCTCACCTCTGAAAACTGGTTATATACATCTGTACCGGGAATGTATGGATAAGGGTGGAACAAATGAAATGCATTTCTGGGGGCCAGATATTCCAAGGCACTTTGCGGTAGCCTTCTTCCTCCTCCTCTGCAACGCTTTGTTAGTTGGAGGCTGTGAACATGCAGATGCTTTCCCAAGTTTGTGGGAATGAAGGTGAATCACAGTTTTTGGGGCTTCAATCTCCTCTGGGGACACATAAAAAGGAACTTTCATCAATTTCTAACAAGGTTTGAGGTCTGCCTGGATAGAGCTGGATATTGATGCAAAAGTAAGAAGCAAAGGATGATTTCCTTGAGTTCGAGCAATTTCAATAAAAAACACAGAGACCAGACTTGCAACAACACTACAGTGTCAAAGAGCTGGTTCCCAAAGGGGAGCATAGAGTCCACCCATACGAGAGGCAGAAGAGATCTAACACTTTTTGAGTTTAATATTAATGTTGCAGCATGGTAATGAAAACTAGTAAAATAATCTCTCTTGGTAAATGAATCTTCACTCCCAAACGGCAACCAGGAAAAACCCTAAATAAATAATGTGAGACTGATATCAGAGGCCCATGTACAGGGATTCGATTACAATTCTTGGCTTGTACTCAGGGGGCCCTCATGCATTTTTTAAGAGCTCATCGATATTGTGATCCTTCTGCTTGCTCGTGAACTTTAAAAGCTACACTGAGGTATAAAAGTAGGGCTTTGACTTTGTTGAGGCTCATGATTGTTCTCAAATAAAGTAGTTCTGAATAAAAGTGGGATTGGAAAATCTTCCCTGTCCTTTAGGCAAGCGCAGAACTTAGCAACGGTTTTGGAGCACCCACTGTGGAACGATTCATGAGATCCAAAGATGGATACAGTTCCCACATGAGAGCCAGGAGGAACCACACATTGGGGACCACCTGACGCAGAACCCCGGCTGGGAGCTTGCCCTTGTTCTGCCATGAAGCTGACAGAGCTGTCTCTACAACAATGTGCATCTTCAATCATCCCACAGAAGGAGCTGAGTTAGCTGGAAATGAGAGAATTCCAGACAGAGTGAATGTGTATTCGTGGAGTTGTAGGAGGCCAGAAAGTTGAAGGCTGGAGACCAGGGGTCAAGGTTGGAGGCTGGAGACCAGGAGTCAAGGTTGAAGGCTGGAGACCAGGGGTCAAGGATGGAGGCTGGAGACCAGGGGTCAAGGTTGGATGCTGGAGACCAGGGGTCAAGGTTGGAGGCTAGAGACCAGGAGTCAAGACAAGGAAAACATGGCTGACCCCTCAGACGCCATGAGAGCAGCAGGAAGCCATGGAAGGAGGTTAAACAGGAGAAGGTTGACTCTTACTGGAGTTGATGGCTTGTTTCCCCTTTCTGGTTTGGGATACAGGATGCCTTAGGCCTTGGTGCCAGCAGAGTGTACAGGCGGCCACACTGGAAAACGATGGTCTTTGCTGTCTTCTTCTTACCTTTCTGTATGCCCCTGGGCCTTCATGGGGCTTTAGCTTCTCACAAGGCCTCACTGGGCTGTGTGTGTTTGTGTGTGTGTATGTGTGTGTATGTGTGTATAGGTGGCGACTGACCATCTTCTATGAGCTGGGCTCTGTATTACTTTTTGACCTTCTCAAGATTTGCCTGTCTCATGTCTTCAGAACCC
The DNA here is from genome assembly GCF_024542745.1 of Macaca thibetana thibetana. NCBI lineage: Eukaryota > Metazoa > Chordata > Mammalia > Primates > Cercopithecidae > Macaca > Macaca thibetana. Next base: position 157,013,494 of record NC_065580.1, on the reverse strand, counting down.
ATTGCCTGCAGTCTTTGATACACACTATTCTGATAAATGAATGAGACTGTGAGGCGTGTTAATTTAAGATATTAACCCTTTTATGCCTTAGGGTAATACCCAGTGTCTTTTTACTCAGGAGATATTCAATCAGTAGGTGTCCAATACACGAGTGTCGCATATTTGTGTTTTAACTGGGTCTGAGATGCCATGAATGTTCAGTTAGCCTGGGCAGCCTTCTCTCTTGTTGTCTGCAGCGCTGGAATCTGGGAGCTTCCTTCTGGTCACTCAGCAGGGACAACGAGGCCTCTACCCCCACATCACTGTTCTCTCAGGTACACTCCTCCCCCATCACTTTCCACCTCTCGAGGAACTGGCGCAGCCCAGGATTAGAACTGAACCCCAATAAGCTACCCAAGAAAAACAGTGAGGCTTTTAAGGGGCTCAGAAGTCAGAGAAAAGGCAATCAGAACACAGGGAATGCATATTCTGGAACAAGAGGACACAGACACCAGCCCAGCACCCGCAGCAAATACAGTGAACCAGCCAGACCACCGGACAAGGTCAGAGGTACAGGGGACGGCCTCTTGAACACAGTGGCAGGAGGCTGGGTGCGGAGTGGTGGCTGCAAAAGACCCAATGGACATATGTGCTACGCTTTTATTTCATGCAATGGGCTTAGAGTTCGAAGGTTGGGAACCCCTCAGAGCAGGTGCTACTGTTACCTTCTGAGTCTGAGGGGGAGCTATTAAGAAGACACTGAAATTCTACAAGAGCCCTTAAGAAGCTAAAATTGCAAATACTCCTCAGAGAGACCTGGTTTTCCAGCAGAAATCAGGATTAGCACATGCCAATATTTAGGTCGACATAGAGTGGGCGTGAACAGCAGTATGTGGAGGCTTTGTTGGATGGCCCCAGGGTTCTTTTAACCTAAAATTCTACGGGAGTGTTTGAAAGGTCATGTGTGTTTGGCAGTTCAGAGGGAACTCTTGATCCCTGTTGTGTACACCAAGCTCATTCCTTTCTCCTGGCCTTTGTCTTTGCTCAGCTCTCTGGACCACCAGAAGGATCTTTGCAGGGCTCTTTCCATCCCATCATTTACATCTCATTGCCTCAGAGACCTTTCTGGACCATTCTTTCCAAAATACTCCTCTCCCACGTTTTATCCCCTTCCTGGATTTGCGTCTCTGCCCAGCACTCACCATGGTCGGGAACGATACTATTTGTTTACTTGATCAGTGTCTGTCTCCCTTCCAGGAACAGAAGTGTCTTCAATGTGGATCTCTGTGGGTCTTGTCTATCACTGCATCCTCAGTTCCCAAAACAGGACCAGTCATTTAGTGTCCACTCAACACATGCATGGCAAAGAAACACAGGGAAGCAGGGAGGCTGAGAGGGAGGGAGCAAGCCTTCCTCTAGAAAACCCAGAGCAGTGCAGTGAGAATGTGTGTGCGTCTGTGTGTATCCATGCATAGGAGCATGTGCTTATGTGCCCACATACATGTGCATGTGTGTGAACATATATGTGTGTCCATGCATATGTGCATATGTGTGCACAAGTACCTACGCATCTGTGCTTGTGTGTGAATGTGTATGTGTGCATGCCTGTGTGTGCCCATGCACACATGTGTAGGCATCAAAGAGATTTTCATTTGAAAGGAGACCTTTACTATAATATTTATGATAAACGTTTCAAAATTGAGTTTTAGTGATGTGCAAAACAGGAGGAAGATGCCGGTGCCGAGGCCTGGCACCCCAGCTGCCTGAGCCAAGTCCTCAGGCAGTGAGGGAGATGTAGGTAAGTGAAGCTGGGAGTGGGGGTTATTTAGCTGTGAAGATTGGATTGCTGGTATCTTGTTTTGATTTAAGAGCCAACAAGAGAGATACACAGACTTCAGAGAGGGAAAACAGCATGGTCAAAATGACAACTGAGAATAAGGTGGCCAGCCTTGGTCAGAATAGTGCTGACCTGTGCAGAGGTAGGCTCTTTCTTCAGGTAAGGGCTCCTCCAGGAGCTCCTGGCCTCAGTGCATGCCTTGGGCCCCGCCTCTTACTCTCCACCCTCACACCCTCAGGAGAGAGTGATGCAAGATGAATGGATCCTAAATTTAAAATCCAGTAATTGTTTCGAATTACTGTCATTCAGTGAATTAACAAGTTGGCACCAGGCAGTGGCCCTTTCCCACTAAACAAAACAAAACTCAAATGCATTCCCCAAGGAAGGGGCTGAAACTCATAATGTTGTGTCTGGGGCCCAGAGGGCATGAGCACAGAGATCCCAAGGGGTTGATGCTTTCCCTACCGCTAGTGGGGCAGGCTGTGGTAGGGTGCACGTCTGAAGCTTGAAATTGAATTAAGTAGCTTCATGCAATGGCTTCTCTTGATGGCACAGGATAAACATCATGAATAAAGAAGCAGCAACAGTAATCCAAGAATGTTTGCAACAGGCTCAAAATGCTACCTGAAACCAAGAATGGGTACTGTAATCAAAGAATTGGAAGCCACCTTGACCCAGAGGAAAAAAGATGTTAAACTTTGCAGCTATTTCTCAGAGGAATAGAATTTTGTTTTCTGTTTGTAGAGATGGGAATAGTCATCCCTTATGGAAGAAGACAATAATTTGCTGCATTTTTAGGACTTGTAATTGTACAGGCAAATTCAAAATTCAGGTATCAGGAAAATTATAGCTAGATAATGCTGCCTCCTTTGTGGATAGCTATCCTTACTTCATGCGAGAGCACCCCTTTATCTGTTGAAGAGATGTCTTTTTTATTTGCTAAGGGCAAGAACAGAAAATAAGTCACTTTGATTAAAGGTGCTGAAAGTTGGAGTAGATTTAAATGTCCTTTTGTATTTGACTATTTCCAGTAATTGAAATATTTTCATTTTCACCAATTGGTTTTGTTGTCACAACCATAATATATTCATTCATACAATAATGTTTATGAAGCACCTACTATGTACCAGACACAGTGCCATATATGTGTATATTATACACACACACACTGGAGATACATATATATATATATATAGTTTTAAAAATGAATTAATACTATTGGATATTCAATAGTATTAATCCATTTATAAATATTTCTTGCATGATAGCTACTTGCCTATCAGGTATCTGCTAGACCTTGAGAAGGAAGTATGAAGATAATTCAGACATGTTTCCTATTTTTCTGAAGCCACAATCTGCTCAAATTCATGTAACTTGATCCCAATTTGCAGAGAATTTAAAAGTTTGGGGATCATAACTATTTGTACTGAAGACAGAAAAAATAAAAAGGGAAAGAGAACAAAAAGGACCATCAAAAAAGAAGCTCTAAGGCTGAGGAGAAATATATCAAGAGATTTGGAAGACTATAAACGGAAACAGATATATGACTGATATCACTTAGCGTGAAGAGGGCACATAGGAAAAGAATGTGATTTAAAAGCACAACTCAAGGAGCTGCTAATTGTATCACAGCCTCCAGTTAGCCGAAAAGTAAATAGGAACCTTGTATTTTGTGCCCAACGTTGAATTTAGTTGAATTATAAAGGAGCAATGGAAAGGCTTCCAAAGGCTGAAATATTTTCTAAAGCATATCAGATGTTCAATAATAATGCAGTCATCTAGGGTATATAAAACAAAGTTTGTGGACATTTGAACTTGCATTGATTTAAGAGATTATTCAAACCTGTATTTATAAAATCATGTTACTCTGAAAAGTATATTAAGACAATAGTAACTTAGCTATGATCTTCCATTGCTCTAATGGATCCAGGCAACAATGTCATGAGCAAAGGTCAAATTTTTAAGAGACAATCCAACAATATGAACAGCATGTCATCAAAAAGAAGCTTCAACCCTCTAATTATGTAAAGGCCTGCACAAATAGGACAGTCTTCTAACCTAGAAGCTCAGTCTGTGCCCTAAATCACACACAAAGGGAAAATGATGGCATGCTATCTCAGGTGGAAGCATAAAGTACTTAACTGGGTGACACACAATTGAGGTGGGTGCCTGCTAGGACTTCAGTGGTCACTGGAGAAAAATAAAAGCAAGAAGGAAGAGGCGGCCAGCAGTACAACTGGAGTCACCATGGGGATTCTAACAACCACAGCCACCAGACAGCGCCAGAAACAACAGCTAATATGGCTGAGCGCCTCCTCTGCTGACCTCTTCACCTGTGTTATGCTACGTGCATCTAACAGAAGCCCAGTACATAGTCACCAATGCCATTCCCATTTTACAGATGCAGGAACTGAAGCTGAGAACACCTATCCAATATGCCTACAGGCTCATTGGTCTTCTCTCTGGTCCTCCTCACATTCAGGCTGAACGGCTGCAGAAAGCCATGACATTTATCCTGCATTTTTCTCCATTTGCCTTGCAAATAAATGCCAACAATACAAAAAAAAAAAATAGTTGAAATAAAAACACCCACAAATAACAGCTCGTCTTTTCCCCTGAGGAGGTAGACAGAATGAAAATAAATGAAGCCATCATTCTTTATTGGATGCTGGCAAGAATCTTGAGCTGGTATGGAAGATTATTTGCTGGATAAACAATTCTTATTTTATATATTTTTATGCATCTCTAAAGCTCATTTCAGCTAGGCCTTATCCCATAAAACCCAAGGGAACTGCAGTCATTCAAAAGTGAAGATACGTTTTTGAAATGGAATCAGAACAGTGGTGTAGAAAATGGGTAAAATGGGAAATAAAACTGGATTCCATAAGAGTGGCTAGATAAGTCTGTGAAGGAAAGTCTACAGGCAGCTATTTCAGGGTGAAAAAGAAAACGTGGTTCTTCAGATGAGAACTACAATTGGCTGCCATACGTTGGATTCCATCTGAAGATGTGTTTTATTTGCCCTGTACAATGGTTTACAAATATCCAAGCCAACACTAAAAAAGCTGTGAATTTCCACAGAAAACCAAGATTTCTGGCTTCTCTTAAAACACAAGCCCACACTAAGGCCCCCATTTCCACTTGTGATCAGTTGGCAGGGTCCTGCTAGAGTCTTTTCCTTTAGACAGCAGTGAACTCTGAAATGGCCCATGTCCCCATCACTCCTCTGACCCGGTTCTTAGCCTCTGCATTCTATTATCCGCCAGGCCCTGCAGACCCCAGAATGTGCAGCTTTCTTTCACAACCCAGATGATTCACAGGTGTTCAAGTTGAAGACCAAACTACTGGCTGACCTAATGTTAGCCAGTTACCATCACCTTGTGTAATTCAGTGAGGCCAAGTCCCAAACACTGGCTACAGTAACACCTCTCCCCTTTCAGAAGCCCTCAGTGTGGCCGTTTTAAAATTCAGCCTTCCCATGTTTAACAGTCTTCCCCTCAAGCAGTCAGGGGCCTCCTTCTCTGCAATCAGGGCTTCCTGGGCTCTGTGACTGCTTGCTTAATAGAATACAAGAGAAATGATAGCTGTGTGTTTCCAGGCCCAACCTAAGGAAACTGGCTATTTCCACAGACTGTGTCTTGGGCCATTTGCTGCTAGAACCCAGCCACCATGCTGTGAGGAAGCTAAAGCACCTTGTGGAGAGGCCGGCACAGGGAGAACACAGCCAGGCCAGTGAGCCACTTTGGAAGTAGATGCCCAGCCCCAGGAGAGCCTCTGCAGCATGGCACCCTCACTAGACCCCACCCACATTTCAGATTCATAAAACAAGTGACTGCTGTAGTTTTAATCCAATGAACTTTGGGATGGTTTGTTATGCAGCCATCAATAAACAGAGCACCCATTTGGTCTGAACACTGAGAAGGGCTTTCATAGCAGATAAGGGAGAACCAGGAAGGTGCACTTCCCAAAGCGACGGCCCCCACGTGGTCTTGCTCACCTGGCCGATGTGCCTTTGGAACTGCCATATTCATTACTCTTCCTCCATCCTGAGGTTTGGGGGGAGATGCAGTGAACCTGCAGATTCCCGATTCGGAAGGGGTGCTGGAGGTCAGACTGTCCGTGTACTCATTTGTCCCTGCCGTCAACTGTTCGGATGACGTGTCTGATATGAAGCACTCTGTGATGGTGAACTTGGCGTGCCTCAGTTGCTCTTCCATCTTGGCGTGTTCATAGGCCCTGGCCAGTTCTTCGTAAGTGGAGGAGGCACTTTCTGTGGAGACCATGCTGCTTCTTGCTCGATCTACACCATGAAAGAGAAAAACAAGACGGACGACTCACCATCAGAAGTCTGAACCAACGGCATGGCCCTTCCTGGCTTGGGACCGTTTTCTTCCAGATCATGGTGGGACCTGGTAGGAGTTCTGGTTCCTTGTCAGAGGCTCCTGAGGCCAGCTTCACAAGCCTCAGCAGATCTGGCTAAGGAAAGCTTTGTTGCAACCAAATTACTGTAGTCAGATGTTCCAGCTTGGGACATTTCCATAAATAAGTAATGCATTCCCTCTAAAAAAGTCCTGCTTTTAGTGAAAACAGCAGGACTGGCAGCACCCCTCTCTCTGCTCCAACCTGCAAATGGATCTGTGCCCTAGAGACTCTTTAACTGGCATGAATGATTTGAGCTGCAGTTCAGCTTCTGGGGCCTCAGCTCAGGAAGGAAGATGTGACGATATTTAGAAATAAAGACGTGACATTGCACGGAAATTGGACACAAGTGCAGAAAGGTCCGCAACCCCTGGGATGCATCTTCTGTTGTGATTACCCTCTATGGGGACTAGAAAACCATCAGGACAAAAACCGGTGCCCACGTGCCTTTGAGCTGGGCCACATCATCTTGGTCAGGGAGATGTGTGCATTTCAAATGCACTAAAAAGTTTTAAGGTCACCTCTGCAGAACTCTGAGACTCTTCTAAGAGAAATCACAGCCATAAAAATAAATTCACATGGCGACGATCCACCTCTGGAACACTGTTTTTGAAGTATATCATCAAGAACAAAAGAAAAATGAGTATTAATATTTCCTACAGCTATTAGATTCAGATGTAATTTCTTTTCAAAATTTAAGGGGGAGTGGTGGGCAACCCACTGCTATTCTTAGGCCCTGTCTTCTCTCTGAAGTGAAAACTTGGTGGTTGATGGCATAGACCGAATGACTTACCTTATAAGCTACCCCTGTTTAATTGTCAAACAGATCAGCCTATGTTCCCTATAGAGGGTGCTGCGACCTCATCATGTAACTTCAAGTGCAGTGTCTTAATCCTGGAGAAGGTAGTGGGTCAGACGCACTCAGAGTGTAATCAGCAATTATCGCAATCACGGGGGTGCAAATTTAAAAATGTCTCTATTTCTCCCAGTGGGGTAGGAACTAAATGGAGAAATAAGCTTGGGTCTAAGATTCAGGACACCTGCAGAAGAGATGCAGTTTGGCTCTGTGTTGCCTTGTGTGGAGTAAAGGCTATGCAGTTGTATCGGTAACTGTTAGATAAACCGCTTAACAATTTGAAAGTGACCTTCAAAAGAACATCAGTAGGAGGGAGGAAGCCCTCTCTCCCCTCCCCAAGGAGACCACGAAGCTCGAGGTGTGGGGGCTGTGCTGGTCTCCAGGGATGGAAGAGGCAGCGTCAGGGCCTACCTGTGTCTTGCGAAGGGCTGACGCTGTAACTGTCGCTCTCTTTGTCTACTGATCCTGTAGCCCTGGGTGTTGGCAGCCTCCAGTCTGTGGTGAGAGTGTGTGCTGAGATGGTGGGGTGGGGTCTGTTGAGGGTCCACTGGCTGGCATAGCGGTTTCTCGCTGTGGGCCCAGCCTTGGCATTCCTCCTGGTGGTGGGATCTGTGAAGAGCCAAGAATTGTGTCTGTCTTTGTCTGCAGAGGAGTGTGGTCAGCTGAGAGCAAGAGCGGAGGTCAGTGCCACCCACTCAGCCCTGCTGACTTGCCCACACCCTCCAGGAAAACTTCCTTGACTTCTCCTGTGCAGAGGATACTTTCCCTTTCCTTTATGGCTTGAAACCTTCATCTGATACTTACGTGTTTAATCAGCCCTGAAAGGAAAAGAATACCCTACTTGGATTCAGAAGTTACATATTTGAGTCTTGTTCTTGGCCTTTAATAATGTTGTGATGCTTCTAAAAGCTAGAAATGGAATGAGGGGAGACTGACAACAATTACAGGACAAAACAAGAAAATTTCAGATAGTGATGAAGATTATAAAGAAAATACAACCAATTACTGTGCTAGAGAATGACTTGAGAGAGGTACTTCAGTTATGATGTTTGCAACCGTAATTAAATGAATGATGGTACAAAAAAAATAATGTTATGACCTGGGCATCATCATTTAACCTTCCTGGGCATCATCATCTTCTGTAACACAAGGAAGTTCAGCCCAATGTGTTCTCACACGACCTCCTTTCTACAACCTTAGGTGTTGTTTTGAGTGAATCATGTCCCCCCAAAAGATATGTTCATGTGCTAACCCCCAGGACCTCAGAATGTGTGATCTGGTTTGGAAACAGGGTCATTACAGATGAAATTAGCTAAGACGAGGTCATACTGGAATGGGGTTGGCCCTTAATCCACTATGACTGGTGTCCTTATAAGAAGAGAACACAGACACAGGACGGGAGAAGGCCATGGGATGATAGAGGTGGAGACTGGAGTGCTACAGCTGCAAGCAAATACATTTCTGTGCTGTGAAGCCACCCATTTGGTGGTACTACGTTAAAACAGCTCTAGGAAATTAATACAGATGTTGCCTGTATTTTTGTTTCTCATATTGCTACTCACTGTTTTAATGATGACTGTTTTATTCATTAAATTGAAAGCTCCTAGAGCAGAGGGACCATATTATTATGTCCCAACTCTCCTTAAGCTCCTTGCGTATGATAACACATCCCTTTAATGGAATTGTCCTAACTTTAACACAGACACCTTGGGTTATTTAATATGGAGAACAAAGGGTTAAGCTGGTGCCAGATGGGTTTCATTTTCTCTAAATCTGGAACCAAAGGCAGCAAGTCGATGGGGCTGGTGAGCTAAGAAGAAGGATGTTCCACCAGCAGAGACTGTCAGGTATCAGAGTGGGCTACGACATTGCCTTTTCCAGAATTCTGTGGAAAACGAGAGAGGTTCAGTTACCTGGAATGATTTTTTGGGGGCTCCAGCCTGGAGGCATTCTAAGGTCCTAGATGGGTCTTTTCTACCTTTGAATTCTCTGCTTCTCAAAGAGCAGTTTGGTGCAGTCATATTTCAGTATGGTCTGGCCACTTCTAAACCCAGCAGACTGTATTCACTGTTGGGCCCTCACAAAGTTTCAAAGGAGCAAAACTGACAGGGCCAGCCTGTAATGTTATTGCACTGATTTATTTATGTGCTTTCATGAGTCTGGCAGTGTCTCCAGGGCAGGGGCAATGGTATCTCTCTTTGGATCCATCCATAGAACCTACAATAATCCCTGACATACAGAGTTTTCTGAAGGAATTCATAGACCTAGGGTTACTTTATGAAGGCAATGGAAGCTCAGAGAGAAGTGACACAGCTGTTAAGTGATAAAACTATAACCCACACCTTCTGCCTTTTCAGTTCAGATAATGCCTGTTACTTGACCACATATGGCCAAATCCTGAGTGTCTAAGTTTCCTAGTACAGTGTCTACATGACCCTGGCTTGCTTATAATTCCATGTTGGAACTTGAAAGGCTAACACTGGGAAGGTGCAATGACTTTGTTTTTAAATGGAAGATTTCCTCATTGCAAGTTTCTAGTTAATTGGACTTTGAACCTAATCTATCATTCTGTGTTGCTGGAGAAGCACGTTAAGATGGCAGCCAAAGAGATAGATTTTAAGATTTCCTAAATCATCAGAATACTCAATCTTGGTGAATATTCTCTGGGGCATTGATTTTAAGACACATTTCATCCCTTACTTGCACAATTCCATGGAAGACTTCATTAGAAGATATTTTTTGGCCTTGATGAAAATGTAAATGAGTTATGCTGGAGCTCTACACAACCAGGTATGAATGATAATTGGGTTTCTTCACCGAAATGCTAGGAAAGAGGTCCTCAAAAAGACAGAAAAACATTATCATGGGTAAGAGGCTAAATGTCTTCCAGGCACTATCGACTTGATAAGTGGAGCTTAAATAACTGGAGCTTGTTATTTAAATGCTAATGAGTTTTTTCCAGAAAATTACCCAGTCCCTTACATAAGTTTTGAAAATTTTCATTTTTATTCTTCTTTAAGTTTCTTGCAACTACAACTGTTGCAGCTCATTCTGAGCAGGTTTACGTCTGGCATGGAAGTTGGAGGGTGGTTGGGGGGTATAGTTTGCTAGTCCCACTTCAAGGATACAATTATTTCCTCCAATCCCCCAAACCTCGACCCTCGCTGCTTCTCCTTGAGCTCACTCCCCAATGGTGGGGCAAAGATCTTCACTGTCATAGCCCCTTTCCTCATTAAGATCACCCTATTTGGAAAATTCCATGGGAAAGTCGCACATGTCAGCCTTGATTCAAAGCCAGGTCTCTTTTCAAGTTAATTTTGTTCGTAATCTCTTTTTTCTAGATAAGAACAGTTTTACTGGTGGCCTGATAATGTTGAAAATATAGGTCAGGATATTAGTTTCCTTAAATCACAGCCCTCTGTTCTGTTCTGCGGGAGGCAGGCATCCTAGGATCAAAATTGTCTCAGTATGTAGAATACTGAAGTATTTGACACATTTATTTTTTAATAATTGGGTTTTTACAGCCATTGTTTTGTACCTGAACTGAACTCTGCTGTATGATAATGCCTAAGATAGCAGCTAAAATACAATTTTTACTTGGATTCCATGGGTAGCCTTTTTTGTATAACTTACTAGCTCATCTACTAAGCAAATAAACGCTGGGATTTACTGCCCCTTCATGGAAAGTATTTTGTTAGGCTCCCAGCATCCTAACATAAATAAAACCCGGTGATTAAGCATCACGCCTGCCCAGCAGCCCATGAGTTGGAGGGCATGGGATATAAATAGCTCATGGCCTTTCAACCTGGGGTCTGAACCCTAATTAAGCTTCTGCCCATTGAATCAGATTATTTTAATTATCCCGAATTTGGGATGACAGAGGATTTTGTAGATAATAGGGTTACAGAACGTGTCATGTGTACTGGGATCATGCTTTTAATCTGCTTTCGTCCGTGCCATTGGTTTCCATATCTTGTAGTTGTGGAGGTCCAGCTTTACATAACAAATTTATTAACTGTCTCATAGAGAGGATGAAACTGGGAGATCTGAACAATCCCTCATGTAACTAACAAATATTTATCTAGCACTTATTACATCCTGGACCACTGGATGCACCTCACCCACCCCAGGTATTTCCCTCAGGGCCATTGCTAGTCCCATCCTGGGTGACAGAAGGCATTTTGTTTTGTTTTTTTTTTTTTCAGAGTCTCAACAGTAAAAATTCGAGTCCATGTTGTAAGCTTTTGTCATTGAATGTGCATATGTGTGAAGTCAATTCTTTAGTCTCTACATATCCTATATGTAGCATCTCTACCTAAAGGCAATGTAGAATGACTGAGAATGAGAGCTTTGGAATTAGGCTGCCTGGACTGGAAGTTCATATTCACTACTCCCTGGCTGTGTCACTGGCCAAGTGACCTTGTCAGACCTGCCTAATCCCCTAGTCTCTGAGACTGGGTGATGTCATCACCCACCTTAAGAGCTGTCGTGAAGTTTGAATGAGATTAATGTGCCCAAGTGCTCTGGGCACAAGGGGCAGGCTCAGCCGGCCCCGCCTATGATTCCTGTGCAGCAAACATGACTCAACATCTTTTTTTTTTTCCATTCCCATTGTTGCGATCTCAGAACATGATGGCTGATTGGTATTTATCCACTACATGCCTGTGTCAGACACTGTGGCTGGTATGCAGATGAGGACATGAATAGAGTCCTAGTTTTCCAGTGTATTATAATCCACAGGAGAGTCAGAGAAGTAATCAGTGCAGCAGAACAGCCAAGGGACGTGTTTTCACACACTGACAGAGATAAATAGCAAATTGTTATGATTTCTCCCACCCTTATAAGAATCTGTTGCAACCCTCTGGCAAACTAATAAAATGCCTAGAAACGTAACTTCTACAATGCAGTCATTCTGGTGTGCAAGCAACATGTTTTAGATGCTCTTCTTAAAAATAAAGAATGCTTGCAATGACAACACAGTCCTAACATATAAAATAGAATCATGATGTCTTTTCTAGCTGAGAAAATAGAGAATACAAATGAATCTCTGCAAATATGCCCAACTGCAGTGAGAAGAACCTGCTCCATGGAATTCACTGAGGTAGAAACACCTGGGCAGAGGTGAGAAGCTCTGGTGCAAGAAGCTAGTGGGGGAACTGTGCTTCAGAAAGTTCATGAGTTTCAGACTCTTGAACCCACTGTGGGGCCAGTCACCCATCATTTCTAATTCTAAATAAAACATAGAGTGTTGTCAGTCCCTCGTACTGTGGTTTTTAAGGAACATTTAACAAAAAAATGATCCAGAAGATCTTTTCCTAACACAGAGGGTTCCGCAAGTGCTAAATGAATAAGCTCATTTTGGAGAGTGAGGGGGGAACCAGAGATTGATGCATGCATTTGAGTAGATTTGCTTGATGTTGGTAAACATCATTTAGTGAAATTCATCACAAAGGAAACAAACATTGTTCTATAAGCTGCAGTGTTTCCCTGTGATCATCAGGCTAAGCCCCAAGGACAGCATCTCAGCACTCTCAGAATGAAATACACCTGCCACACGCTGGCTTAGGGTAGGTACCCTGCAAGATGAGGACAGCTGTTTCTCTGTCTCACCTTTTCCTTGGCTTTCACTGTGCTCCAGTGCCAACTTCCATGCTCATCATGCGGGGAACCTTGGGAGCTTTTCCCTGCCGCCCCCTCTGCTCCCGCTGTGGCTCTGATCTTGTTTCATGTCTTCTCCTCACTGGAGGTCTTCTCGAATGACTTGGACCCAAGACAGCCCCTCCCACTGCTCCACATGCCCGCTGACTCACCATGGCTTCATTCTCTTTCTGTCTAGGACTTACCGAGACATGAGAAACACTTTAGCTCCATGTCTAACGTCTGCCCCCTGACTAGAATGAAATGAATGTCTTTTTGTGTCTTACTCATGGTGTATCTCCATCACACAGCACTGAGCCATATATGTAAAGTGAAACCTGAATAAATATTTTTGAAAGCTGAATGAATGCATTAACATTCCCAGCCCTGCTTCCAACTGTATAGCCATGAGATATACACACGTCTCTCCCATGTGCATCCTGCCTGCCACTCACTGACCACTGGTTTACAGTATCTGCTGTGACTCAGGTTCATGTCTCTGTTGATATTTTACATGCCAACAAATCAACTTCTCCATTATTCTGGGGCTGACCATGCAGCCGGAAGGTTGCCAGTGCTTTTGTTTTGGGCTGCTTCTTCTCCTGTCTTAACTATTTATGACTAGCTTTATGCATTCTCGGCTGCTAGCTGACCATTGAAAGGAAAGTAGAAATGCACGTTGCTTTTTACCTGGCAGGAAGAACTGATGTGCTGGAGGGGTCCTGCCCTGCTGCGTTACACACAGGAAACATTTCTAACCCTTGCGGCAGTGTTTCTCAATGTGGGGTCCAAACAGCCAGCATTAGAATCACCCAGGGTATCTGTCACCATGCAGATTCTTAGGCCAGAATCTCTTGGTGGAGGCCTGGAATTGATATTTTAAATAGGCACCAGGTGATCCTGATGCATGTAAAGGTGGAGAATGAGACCCAGGGCATCTGCTCTGTTGTCTCTTTTGCCTACTCTTCCGCTACCGTTTCTAACAGAATGCTGAAGCCAAGGCTGCATCGCTCTAAAAATCGAATCCTTTCAATATCTATAACTTTTTCTGATGTAGCAGCAAAAAAGTGGCTCTTAAACCCATTGGAGCAGTGTCTTGAAGTAGCAGCAAGCCACACCAGGCAGTTCACAGTGGAGAAGCCAATGGCTGAAGAGACGTCAAAGTCCTTGAATCTTTTTTTTTTTTTTTGAGACAGAGTCTTGCTCTGTCACCCAGGCTGGAGTGCAGTGGTGCAGTCTCGGCTCAATGCAAGCTCTGCCTTCCGGGTTCACGCCATTCTCCTGCCTCAGCCTTCTGAGTAGTTGGGACTACAGGCACCTGCCACCAGGCCGGCTACTATTTTGTATTTTTAGTAGAGACAGGGTTTTCTCCGTGTTAGCCAGGATGGTCTCGATCTCCTGACCTCGTGATCTGCCCGCCTCAGCCTCCCAAAGTGCTGGGATTACAGGCGTGAGCCACTGCGCCCGGCCTGAATCATTTTTTAAGAGCAAGGCTCCGGCACACACCCCTTTGCAAAGCTAATTCCCACTCATATCCCGTTTATGTCTTCAGAATGTACTAATGTGATCAAAGAAGAAAGGGGGGAAGAAGATTAGACAAAAGGAAGAGGTAAAAGACTTCTTTCGAATGTAGAATGTTCTTGAAAACATTTTTTAAATGAATTTCAATGCCTGCTGAAACTGTTTTCTGTATATTACAATGTTATTTTGTAGGCAACGGGTTTACTTCATAAAGCTCACTGCATTTTGCAAATGCTTCTCAAGCTAGGATTTATGAAGAATAGCTTTTAACATTATAATATTTATTTTTCTAATAATAACACACTAAGAATGTAAATTTTTGCAAAGAAATTGATTCGAGATTTGAAAGCTAGACATCAAAGCTTCCAAAATGATAATAATCAGGACATTAATTTCTCAGTCTGTAAAGAGATTTAGGAACAATTCCAATTATGAAGAAATAAGAATATCTAATTAATAAGCTCTACATACATATTAGGGGATTCACCTTCATTGCAGTAATTAATTTCCATATATTATGGATGCAAATATTAATAACAGAATCCAACATAATCTTCACATTAACCAGAACTATAATTTTTCTCAAACAGCATGTTTAGGGGGAAAAGCATAAGCTTTGGGGATAGACAGGTCTGTTGCTGAATCTTGGTTTTACTACTTATGTGTGCAACTTTATGCATTTGCATAATTTATCTGAGGCTACAGTTTTCTCATCTGCAGAATAGAGGCTATGATACCGACTTTATGAGTAGGTATCTTACAGGATTGTTGCAAAGATAACTTGCATGACATCATCTTTCTATCCCAATACTGGCACACGGCAGATACACACTAATGTGGATTACCTTCTTCCTTTTCTGTGTTGCCTAAATTAAAAAAAAAAAATACATGTACCTGAAATTTCTAGCACTTTTTATAGTAAACCAATACTAACAGTAATTCAACTGACATGATAATAGCCAAGATCCATCCATAACAGCTCATTATCCCAACTAGAGATGTTGTTATACCCATTTGTTTCTCAGGCACAGGTATGAAAAGCCACACATTTTCATTTGAGAGAGAAAGAGCATTACTATGTTTTCAGCGTTGTTAACACCCACACATTTTAAGTGTTGTTGACCACTCACTCGTTCCCGGCCGAGCATCTGAAACATCCACTAAGGGCCCAGTGGCCTGAGACACCGATTGGTAATGGACCGTGTGAGTGACCGTCAGGGACTTCTGCTTCGCTGCCTCTCCAAAGTCAGCATCCGTCAACAGAACCGTGGAGCGATCATCTACAGAACGGCAGGAACACAGACAGAAAGCCAAACACGTTTACCTCCCTTCCAACGACTCCCTGGCCTTTTCTCTCCTGAGGCACTTGTGTTACTGTTAATGACAACCACAAGAATAGCCTCATCTAAAGTGACAAAAATGATTGCAAATTCAAGCACTGAATCAGCATTACTCTAGAGTGCTAGGAATAGAAGCTTCTTCCTTGTGCCATGTTGCTGTGCTGCACCCATCAACTCGTCATTTACATCAGGTATAACTCCCAATGCAATCCCTCCCCCCTCCCCCCTCCCCATGATAGGCCCCGGTGTGTGATGTTCCCCTTCCCAAGTCCGAGTGTTCTCATTGTTCAGTTCCCATCTATGAGTGAGAACATGCGGTGTTTGGTTTTCTGTTCTTGTGATAGTTTGCTAAGAATGATGGATTCTAGCTGCATCCAAGTCCCTACAAAGGACTCAAACTCATCCTTTTTGATGGCTGCATAGTATTCCATGGTATATATGTGCCAGATTTTCTTAATCCAGTCTGTCACTGATGGACATTTGGGTTGATTCCAAGTCTTTGCTATTGTGAATAGTGCTGCAATAAACATACGTGTGCATGTGTCTTTATAGCAGCATAATTTATAATCCTTTGGGTATATACCCAGTAATGGGATGGCTGCACGTTATGCACATGTACCCTACAACTTAAAGTATGATAATAATAAATAAATTAAAAAAAAAAAAAAAAAAGAAGCTTCTTCCTAGGGGTTGGTTTTGGGAGCACTGAGCTAAGAAGAACCATGACTACGCAGAGAAGGAGCTCTTCCTTCTCTTTGCGCTTGGTTTTTCATTAAGCTAACATTGATGTGAACTCTGGATTTATGTGTTTGTCAAAAGCTTCTCTGAGACATCATCTGCAGCGCCAGCCCCCTCACCAGTGATGAGGCTGTCAGTGAAGATGGATCCCTTTGGCTGCTGGGAAGCTCTGTTTGCAGGACTAGAAAATCGCCACTGCAGTTCTCTCTACTGAGGCTTGCTCTTATTCTGAACTTGGCAAATGTTTGGAGGCGAAATAAAGAGAAGAAAACATGCCAGTCTTCAGAGCTTATTGATTCCTCTATTTTAAAGGACTCAAGGTATGTTCCTTTCCTTCCCACCTCCTGTAAGCTTTAATCACTCTAGAACATCCATTAACTGACTTCTCCTACGTGATTCACTTGTCAGACTTCCCAAGTCCTACTGCCGTGGGCACTTGAAGGTGAGCAAGGCAGGAGCCTGGGTTTGGATGGGTTCTGGGCATCTCAGTCTTTGGAGCAGGAGCCGCTGTTTGAGCTGGGTCATTATTTGGTGGTCCAGGGTTCTCATTACTACCTCGTGATATGTTCCATACTTTTTAAAGAGCTTTTTTACTCCAAGGGAGACTTTGGCTAGGATATATAGATTTTTCATAAATTTTCAAAGACTGCAGCCCAGGATGCTGTTGCTGGGAGTTTATCAGTCAGCAGGGACCACGCTGCAGCCTGCCCTGACACTGCAACAGGGATGCGAAAGTCGTAAACAACACAGCTCGACGCCCATGCCCAAAAAAGGCTCTGAACAGAATGAACCTTACAAAATCCAATTACTCAGGCTCTGGCAGGAAAGGAAAGCCTCCGAAGTTAGAATAAAATTTCTTGGCAGAGAAATAGAGGAAAGGCTGCCAAGATGTCTGTGAGTATCCCAGCGTGTGGTGCGGTGAGGGTGGCACCACAGCAGGAGCCAGGGCTTGGCCTGGAGGTCCGGCCCCGTGGCGGTCACTTGACTCCTCCAAGAGGGTGGCTCTTCCACAGAGACAGTGTCCTACAAGTGGACCCAGCACCAGAGGCTCCATGTCTACATTTGTTTTTCATTAATGATGGGAAGTATCACAGTTTCTAGCATGCAGGCCTTTTTAGATCACACCAGATGATCTGTGGGGCTGGGTTACACACTTTTCATGGAAAATTTTGGGCACCCATCTGATCATGAGGTTAACCATTCATACTAGTTGGAAATTAATGTCACTGTAATATTGGATTCTTGTAGTCAGAGCCTGGAGCATTTTAAAGCACCACAGTTCTACTTCCCAGTAATTAGAAAATGCCATCGACCAATTGTTAGGCATCACAAGGAGGTCAAGGGCTCTCGCTGATAGATGATCCTGCATGGACTGGGATGGATCTCTGGCTAAGGGTCATATTTACAAATGGAAATGACTGGCAGAATTTCTCTGGTGTTAAGCCCCCAGTGACAAGCTCCTAGCAGGCCATAGACCACTCATGGCATCTGCCTATCTATTTTCATAGCCATATGTAGGATTATTAACTCTAGTGAGGCGCATTTAGCAAATACTGTAACCGTGTTATATAACCATGGTGACCTCCACAAGCTATGTAACCTCTCTACGTCTCAGTTACAAAAGAACCTTTTCCTATGTTGGCTGGAAGGGTTAAATTAAACAATGCATATAAAGGGCTTATAAAATTACATGGTCAAAGGAATTACATTCTGATTTTTGAAATTTTTTCAAAGGAAATTTTTAGTTTTAATGCCCAATCTACTGGGTGAAACAAAAGAGATTCCAGGTCTACCTTTCCCTTTCCCAAAAAAAGATTATCAAAAGCAAAACATAGTAGCTTATCCCTTATCCTGATATAAGCAAGCTAATAAAATCTTGTGTACTTCAGGGCAGGTAGTGCCTCCTCATATACATGGTTTAACTGAAGCGTTTCACTGAAGTTAGCCCATCAAGAGCCACTTTGGACTTGACCAGTCTTGCTTTAAGTGCTGCTATGCCTGGACCAAATGCGACTCCAGCTAGGAGAACCCAGGCCTTAGAATTTAGGAGCCATTAGGTCAAGATGTCGCCAGTGGTGGGCGGGGCAGCAGAAGGGCAAGGGTTGATGGAGGAGGTGTGCTGCTCACGTGGCCTCTTACCACTGCCTTCCTGGCAGGAGGCAGCCGGGCTATGTGCTGAGTCAGGCAGTTTATACAGACCACAAGGAAGGGTTGCCCTGGAACCCATGCCAGCCAACACCTTCCAAAACAAACATAGCCAGGTTTGAAAAGAGGCAGCCTTGGAGCCTGCCTCAGAGGGTTTCCATGGGCACTTAAAAGCTTGGGTAACTTCTGGTTGAGGCTTTCTTGGAAGCAGCCTGTTCGTGTGGAAGCAGGTGGCCTGCTGCTGTGCTAGCTGTCACTGGAGACAGACAGCACGGTGGTGAGTGTGGCCAGGTGGGGAACCTGGTTCTGCGCCTGTCTCTGTGACCTTGGAATGCTACACAGACCTCTCCACATCTTGGTTACAAAAGCAAGACTTCTTTCATAGGTTGGCTGAAAGGTTAAACTAAGTAATGCACACGAAGTGCTTACAAAAACTATGTGACATTTACAGAATTCTCAATACATGTTAGCTATTCTTCTCATTATTATTGGAAAGGAAATATAAGGTATTTCACTCCAGAATAAATAGAATAATCGAGGGAGGCAGTGTGGGGTAATGGACTTCAGGTGGAAAGAGGCTGGGAAGAGTGAAGACACCTGGGTTCTGGGTGAACAAGCCAGGAAACCTCCAGGTGGCTGTTCTGAAACCCTAAGACTAGGGCCCTGGTGTTTTTTTCCAAAGTGCTGCTGGGGAAACAGCTGCAGGATGTTTCTGGGGCATGGGTGTGGGGGAAGATGTCCTGTACAAAGACATGTGTTTGTTTAAGTGTTAAGTATAGTTTAAAAGTTTTCTTTAAGGACGGCTTGCGTTATCAGAGTTGATGAGGGGGGCACAGAGTGGATTTTCAACCTGGGGCTTTAGAGTGCAGGCCTTCTGGATTGATGTGTATTTGATTACAGATGTTTATTCCTTGGAGTGGCATCCATAGCCTCCCCTGGAAAGATCCCAAATGGATCAGAGCTGGGGGATTTCTGTCCCAAATGCCTGGAAATGAATGGCATATTGGCATATATGGTGGTAGATATAAGTCAAATTTTCTGCACATTTGCTGGTACTTACCCTTCTTCACAAGAACAATTCTCTGCTTTCTAGCTTTTGTACTCATGTAGCCTTCAAGACACTCTCCTGTCTAATATTTCCCACACCCTGGGGTTTGGATTGAGACGGCATGGCTGTGGCAGCCACTTTCTGTAAAGTGGCAAATAGGGCACCTTACCGATGGTCTCCATTGTGTCTCTCTCTTCAATCAAAAGCTGAGCCCTGGGAATGTCGATGTGCATTCGCAGGGTTTGCTGCTGCTTGCTTAAGGTATCTGAAGTCCGGGTATTCTTACTGGGAATAAAATGGGGGAATGCATTAACAAATCCAGTTCAGTGTTAACATTCTACCAACATGGACCTGTATACCAACTTAGTTTATTGTCTAAATATACAATACCTTGTGGGGAGGGGAACAGAAAAAGTACATACTATGAAAATGTTTCCTTCATTCAAATGTTATTTATTAATATTAAATTTCAGCTGGCTGGGGAGTTTCAGAAAATACAAATTGTCAGTAGAGACTGGCTCTACATCAATAGAATCTTTAGAAAGTTCTCATTTCTTGTGTAAATGCTAAATGAAACAAATGAAAAGCAATTAAAAACCAACAGCATTTTCATTTGTCACATATGAGATATTCCAGTGAGGGTGAGGAATAGAGCACCAGATATTCCAAAGATGGTGAGGGAAAAAGCACGTGCACCAGCTGTTTGTCGGATGGGAGTTTTACTAATGGATTTGTATTTATATCTGGTGTCATTTTATGTTTGTTCTAGAAGCAAATCACAAACCTTGTTAGCTTCCCTGACATTAGTTTTCCTAACTGATAGTACATTTTAGAATAGAAAAAAGAAAAGCAATTACTATCATAATTCAATCTCAAAATTTGTGTTCCAGAAAATTACTCTTAGAGTGAGCTGTTCTCTAAAAGTAAATGAAAATAAGTAGTAAAACTGCATGGTAGAATTGTATTCAGTTATGGCCTGCAGTTAAAAAAAATCTCCACGTTGCACAAAAATCTAAGAAAGTCAATAAAGACCTTAATTAGCAATCCACATTAGAAGGGCGGTTGTTCAGTCTTTACAGAATAATAAGACTTTACTAGATGTTCAAATAGTATTTGCTAAAGCATCCTGTAAGAAGTAACAGTCCCTTGGATAATCCAATCAATGGCATAATCTATGGCATCCATCAGTCCAGCTCAATTGTTGTTAACACTGGTTTTGACAAAGATTTCCGGAGCCTAGTTAACTCAATAATAGTTTACCTCTGCGTTACTTTCAATGGAGACCGAAATAGGAATACTCACGCTACATTTTAAATGCTTTCCCCTCTAACCAAGCCATTCACCCCAAGTCCCAGGGCTCTGCCTCCACCGATCCTTCCTTGTTAATGAGGACTCATCCATTCTTGAACCAAGTGGTGGACAGAACCTTAATTATCCCAAAGTGAAGTTCACTCAAGTACCCCCTTAGATGTTTGCCTGATGAGATCCATGTATACTCCTCATTTGAGGAAAAGCAAATTATCCCATGAGAAAGACAACTTCTGAAAGGTGCAACATTTCTACTTAGGACTTGATCTTGAACCAGATTTCTTGCTCTGCAGATGAGGAACTGGGTTATGTACCTACATCATGCTAATTATGCAGAGCCCAAATTCAAACGTTTTGTCCTGATTTTTCACATGGTCTCTGTGCTCTTTCAAATTACTTAACTCACTTCTCATTTATTGATTTTTTTAAAAAGAGAGTAACAAAAAAATTCAAATAATCATATAAAATGAAGAGCATTTTGGTTACTTGGGGGTGTGCACTTACGGCATGCTTAGACAAGCTATATTTCCACAAAAACATATGGGGAACTACTCCTCTGTGAATATCCCAAAGATCTGTTTAGAAACCTCACTAGAGACTTGAGCTTGTCCTTGCACCAAAAATAGAAGTGTGAGCTAGTTCCTTCTGCTCTTCATGAATAGTTATGAGGCAGTCAGCGGCTGCTCTATTAAATAGCGATGAACACCAAGTGCAGGCTATACTTAAACAACAATAAGGGGTCTGCTACCAGACTGCCACAGGAAGCAGGCTAAATAACGGCTGTGAACCGCCACGACTGGCTGGCATCAAGATTTAGAACATGATTCGACCCTGCGAGCCAGGACGACCAAGGCTGGAGGTAAATTCTTCCTCCTCAGAAGACTATAAGAAAATGGCCCAACAAACCTTGAGATTCAGAAGCTAATTGTTTTTTGTTGTTGTTGTGATTGTTGTTTTTTTTTAGAGACAGGGTCTTGCTCTGTCACCCAGGCTGGAGTGCAGTGGTGCAATCACAGTTCACTGCGGTCTTTTTTTTTTTTTTGAGACGGAGTCGTGCACTGTTGCCCAGGCTGGAATGTAGTGGTGCGATCTCGGCTCACTGCAAGCTCTGCCTCCCAAGTTCACACCATTCTCCTGCCTCAGCCTCCTGAGTAGCTGGGACTACAGGTGCCTGCTACCACGTCTGGCTATTTTTTTTTTTTTTTTTGTATTTTTAGTAGAGACAGAGTTTCACCCTGTTAGCCAGGATGGTCTCGATCTCCTGACCTCGTGATCAGCCCGCCTTGGCCTCCCGAAGTGCTGGGATTACAGGTGTGAGCCACTGCACTCAGTTGGACTCACAGTTCTTTCTCTTTGCACTTGGCTGCTCCCTTTGTTTAGAACACACTTCTCCTGCTACCCCCAAAACCCCCATAGCTGGCTCCCTCCTTGCAAAGCTCAACTCAGATGCCATCTTTCCAATGGAGCCAGGCTGGCCATGTGATGGGGATGTCTCATGAGTCCTCTCCCCATTCTCTGTTTAATTTTGTCTCCTTGGCACTTATTACTCTCTAGTATATACTTAACTGATTTATCTTATCCATTATCTGCCTCCCTCACTGGAAAATATGCTCCACCAGGGTTTTCTTCACCTGCTCTGTTTCCTGCGTCTCCCTAGGACTTAGAACAGTATATGGCCAAAGTAAGTGCTCAATAAATATCTATTAAGTAAATCCTCACACTGATTTATTTTGAGGGCACAATGTGAGCTGAGTGACTTTGTTATGAGGCAATAATATCCTTCTCATTCTAAAAGGGTCATTGGATTCCAACTAAGTTATTCCATTACTTAATATTTGCTGTCATTTTTGACAATCTATTGTTACATTTATATTTATCACTCTGTGTTCTGTGAACCTCAAAAATGATAACAATTGGTCATTAGAATGGCAGCAAACCTTAAAAAAGTGATTTGAACAAACCTCATTTGCAACCTGGAAAAAAGAGTCCAAATGTTTTCACTGTGGAAGCAAAAATTGCATCTTTTTGGCATGGCATATGATCATGCTAAATATATTAGTTATTATTGAGCTATAATCTTCAACCATCCATTTATTTGCCATCTGGTTGTTTGATTAAAATGAGAAGAAGAGGAGAGCAGAGGGGGTTTCACAGGGCAGAGAATTTCCCGGCTTAGCCAATCAATTATTTGCAGCCACTGCCACTCTTCAAAGTCTTAATAGTCCATCATCCTCCCAAATATGACACAGAACACTCCTTAAATGTACAAATGACTATGGGACTGTTAAGAGCATAGCTCATTATAACACTAGGGTAGAGATTTTTTATGTGCACAAAAATACGAACATCAAAAAAGCTAAACTAATTTGACCATTCCATTTGAACCTTTTTCTACTTACACCCAACTCACTCACTAATACTGATTCCTGGACCTTAAACATTATACATGTTAGCTCTCTACAGTATACAGGTTAGCTCTTTAGAGCAAGCACCTCTTAGAAGGCTGTTTCTTTTTTTAAATCTTGCATAAAAATATAAAAGGACAACCTTTCTATCTGGGTGTGAGGGATGCAGTCTCTCTTCCCTGGGGTGATGTGCATGGGTAAAATAGGTGGGTATCTAGGAGCATGAAGCTCAGCAATGGGTGATGCTGCCATGCCAGGGATCCCTGGGGACCCAGGCTGAGTGGTATGTTCTGCTGTCTCACCTGCCTTCCTGGCCTGGCCCTCAGCTAATCTCCCTGAAATACGCAGATACTTCTTGGTAGAAAATGGTTGAAAAATAAATGTTACATTCACCTAGAACACAGAACATGGAGTGATAAAGCTAGAAACAATGTTGAATATTTTATTTTTATTTTTTAGGTAAGGAAATCAAGACACAAAGTGGTAAAATGACCTGCTGAGATCTGAAAACCAGCTTATGGCCACACGGGGCCTAGAACATAGACTTGTGGTTCATATTCTTACTGTACCAGGCTGCCAGCTCCTTTGACTTCCAGAGACAACAGCAGCACAGACCAGGGGTAGCTGTTCAGTATCCTCTCTGCCAATGGACACGATTTGTCTGGACCCCTTGGGACATGTCCAAAAATGGTTGATCCTAAATTGACCAGTTAGGTAACGAGGTCTTTGTGTGCTTGGCCCATTCACCTGCCAAACTTAGATTGAACGAACCTTTCATGGGTAAAAGCTTTGCTTTTACTTCTAAATTAATCCCATAAAAATCCACCTATTTGAGAAGCTTGAAAATTCTCTTCCTTTTCAATCACTTTGACCATTTGAAGGAAAACCACTGTAACTATCATAAGTGGTTGTGATTACTGGTTTTACTGTTCCTAATTCATCCTGGCAACTGGCAATAGGAAGACCATAATTAATTCCTCCTCTTATCAACAGATGGTCTTGCAACCACAGCACTACCCTGTTTATAGAGGATGCTTGCTAATGTCTTTCTCAGAGGCTAGGGAGAAGGAGTAGGAATACACTCTAGAACATCAGGAGAAGTGAAAAAGCAATCATCCTAACTGAACAAATGTTGAACATGTCAGAAAATATAGCCTGCAGTTTCACAGCCTCTGGACAAAGGCATGATTTACAGTTTGGAAGTAGATAGGGGAGGGGCCAGGGTAGGTTGTGCAGAGCACAGCTGAGGGGAGGAGAAGCTGTCTGGGGGGCTGCAGGAGTCGTGCTCAGTGTACGAACTGGTGAAGCAGGCCAGGGGTGGGGGCTGCTGTGGTGAGCAAAAGTCACGCCATTCTAAAGGGGCACTGTGCCTACCTCCAGGCACCATTATGACCTCAGCGGTGTCCAGTATGGCCAGGGCATTTTCAAGAGAAATCAGAAAGCCAATTTTTTTTTTCTTTTTTTTGAGATGGAGTCTTGCTCTGTTGCCCAGGCTGGAGTGCAGAGGCGTGATCTCGGCTCACTGCAAGCTCCGCCTCCTGGGTTCACACCATTCTCCTGCCTCAGCCTCCCCAGCAGCTGGGACTGCAGGCACCCGCCACCACGCCCAGCTAATTTTTTGTATTTTTAGTAGAGACGGGGTTTCACCCTGTTAGCCAGGATGGTCCCGATCTCCTGACCTCATGATCCGCCCACCTCGGCCTCCCAAAGTGCTGGGATGACAGGCGTGAGCCACCGCGCCCGGCCCAGAAAGCCACATTTTATATGAAATCTCTTCATTTTAAATGTCATCAACTAATTCATATTTTTAAAGTCTATCTTTGACAATTTCTTTTATTAGGTAGATTAGTTATTAAAAGTCAAGTGACTCTGACTTCTTTCTTTTCCATGTTTTGTCAGA
Organism: Macaca thibetana thibetana; assembly: GCF_024542745.1. Classification (NCBI taxonomy): domain Eukaryota; kingdom Metazoa; phylum Chordata; class Mammalia; order Primates; family Cercopithecidae; genus Macaca; species Macaca thibetana. Next base: position 156,988,361 of record NC_065580.1, on the reverse strand, counting down.
TCTACTCAACACAAGTGCATGCGTGTTTGGATGTATTCCCTGTGACCCATAAATGTCACACGAACAAAGAGCACGGGTTGAAGGCATCTCATGCAATGTCTGTGATCTTCTCCCGGAAGCGTGATGAAGTACCCCTTGTGAAGGAGATACTGTAGAGAGAATTGGCATCTTTGCTTTTCCTCTGAGCTCCAGATTTCTGCTACCAGTTGTCTATTTGACACTTCCTCTGGATGCCTTAAAAATAATCCCAAATTCAACATGACCCACACAGGTCTTTTCATTCCCATCAACACCTCCTCCCAACCTACCTTCCAAAAAAATCAAAAGTCCATAGCCTGCCTCTATCTTCCTCATCGTGGCAGATGGCACCAACGTTCATCAGATCAGTCACAACAAATGCATTTTAGAGTTATCCTTCCCTGGTGACTCAAGCCTGTAGTCCCAGCGCTTTGGGAGGCCAAGGCGGGTGAATCACCGGAGGTCAGGAGTTCGAGACCAGCCTGGCCAACATGGTGAAACCCTGTCTCTATTAAAAATACAAAAATTAGCCAGGCATGATGGTAGGTGCCTGTAATCCCAGCTCTTTGGGAGGCTGAGGCAGGAGAATCGCTTGACCCGGGAGCTGGAGGTTGCAGTGAGCCGAGACCACGCCATTGCACTCCAGCCTGGGCAACAAGAGCAAAACTCCAACAACAACAACAAAAGAGTTATCCTTCATAGTATTGTTTTACCTACAACTCACGTTGTTTTAAAATACAGTATGGCCAAACAAAATGTCTGTAGGATGGAATCTGTGTGCCAACGGCATTCTACTACTGCCTTCGGTCTTCAAAGATACTAGTGATATGGAACATGTGAAGTTTTTAAATAACAAAAAAGTACTAATTTTATATGTGTAGATGGAGAAGGAAGTCACAGCCAAATGTATTGGTGATGGGAGTGGGAAGAGATCCTAGATCCACCCTCTTTCTCTCCCACATAAATCATCCTAAACTGGCAATGTTGAGTTCACCATCAGAGTCCTTGCCATTTTCCCTACTTATTTTCTAGACTCTGATTTTCCTTTTTCACTTTTCATTTAATCATTGCAATATGAAAGGCCTAAAATGCAAATATCAGGCTGAGGTAACACATCAGGCAATTAATCCATACGTGTAAATGCTTCATATCAGAGTGTTCCGTTATTTACAGAGTAAAAAGGTGGGACAGCACAAGAAAACTGAACGTTTGAAGAGGGGGACTGGGTGGAAAATAGAGTTTGGGGACGTGAAAGCAACGTGCTTGTCACAGCTTTGCCGATCACAAGCCTGTGGACGTGTGAAAGGAAAGCTGTGAAGGATGCATTTCTGTCTTCCACAGTTGTGAACATTCTCGTACTTACTCAATAACCACTCTTCATTCATCCCCTCCACGGTTATGAATGAGGCAACTACTGTGCTGACTACTCCTAACATGAGGATGAACTATGAAGGCTATGACTTCCAGGACCAGAATAGACAGTGAATAGACAGTGGTAAGAGGAGCTGATGGGTGCCCTGGTGGAGGGTGTTGATGGAGACCCAGAACCTTTGAAGAGCATGGGGCACAGCACACTCCTTTTGTGCTTTTCTTTTAACTTGGATGACTCTGTTAGAAAGACGGCTTGACCTCATGAGTAGTAAATTTAGGTGAAGGCAAAACTAAAGCTACTTCCTCTTTATGTGCCTCTGTTCCCCGGCTAATGGAAGCCTTCTATTGGTTGTGTCCAGCCAACAAGACATGTCTACAAATATATCATTTTCATCTACAACTTCAGCGAGGTATTACATAAATATTTTGGAATGTATAGGAAATTGCATTCTTTTCTAAAAAGAAAAGATATTATCCATTTCAGACTGCCATTATTAAAAAAGAAAAGAAATTATCAAGGCAAGTTGGAAATTGTTCTTTCAAACATGGTATCTGGGGTCTTGTTCTTACCTCATGAGCATTTCAGCTAAACTCTTTGCATCTGGGGAAAGAAAGTTAACATTAGTACATGGTAAATAACTCATTAACATTCACTTAGGCATTTATGACAAATACTCTACAGTCAGATCACAACAGTCATTTTTAAACACAATCATATACCCAGATTACTACTAATGACCTCGAGTTTTATGGAGTCCTTATTTCTTCTAAATGAGACTTTTAAAATATATCTTATTTTAATTACAAAAAGATCAACATAACTATCCTATGATTATAACATTCTCAGACATCTACTAAATGTTTTATTCCAGCCTACAGTAACTTCTAGGAAATCCAATTTTATTTTCGGTAGTCAGAAAATTAACATTTTGAAAGTATATCAGATCCGGCCACTGCACTCCAGCCTGGGCGACAGAGCCAGACTCAGTCTCAAAAAAAAAAAAAAAAAAAAAAAAAAAAAAAGAAAGTATATCATTTATGTTGAACAAACCCATGCTTTTTGTTATCAAAATATCAGAAGTAAGTGGCATTATTATAGAGCTCTGAGTTCCTCGGGTTGACCAAAGAATTGTATAAATGAAATATAAATGTTCCTGGAAACTTAGATGTTTATTTCGAATTCAGAAATAAAAAAAACTTCATTTTTTTTTTCTCTGAGGACATTGTTTACCAAGACCTGGTTATCACTCCTGACAGAAGGAATCCTGACTAAAAGTGTAGAAAAAAAAAATCCAATTTTTTTTGGTGGTGCTATTTTGAAATTCCCGTTTCCCTTAAAATATAATTTATTCTTTTTACACATTTGGTCCTGGCAAAAATGAATGTTTCCTTACTTAGAGCACAAAAACCTTCCTTTCTTTTTTATTTCATTGCTCTCTAAAAAGTCTTGATGCTAAGTATACTGTTCAATGAACAGAACTTTCCGGAAATGGACTCAACTGACGGTGTGACCAGCTCTGCAGTGAAAGAATACATATGTGGGAGCATTTCCATCTCATGCCTTTGGGGGCTGGCAAACGTGGTCAGTCTCTGCACAGTGAGCAGCATGCTATTTCTGAAAGACGTGGACAGTCACAGAATGACCACGTAGAGGCTGTCCTCGCCATGAGCCAAGCTTAGTTCGTTAAGTCGGCCAGTCCCAATGGTAACCCCAAGATGGGGCCTGGTTTTGTGCATAGATGGGTTCAGTCTGGGAAATGAAACAGGGCCCATCTACTCCACCCACACAGCAAAGAAAAGAAAGCAAAATAGCATTGGATTTCCCAGTTCATGTCTTTATACTTATCTGCAAAGACACAGCAAATATAATGAATTTCCTCTTTCCCCGAATGACTTAACACTTACAAAGTATATATATATATGTGCTTATATATACTTCATGTGTGTGTGTATACATATATATACACGCATACATATAATGCCGCCAGAAGCTTGGACTTAATTAGCTCCAGGGAACTACCAAGCAGTGGCTGGTACAATACTCTAAAAAGGGGGAAACAAATTCAAGGAGTAAACATCCCACTTCAGTTCACACTTGGAAGAGTTATCAGCCTCAATTGTCTTCAGAATCAACTGCTCTCCTCATTCTGCCCACCACAATAATTCTCCTTTTCCTATTCTCGGTCAGTCATCAAGCTCTCTCCTATGAGCTGGTCATGGCAACATACTAAGGAATTGCAGTGTCCAGCAGGGAGAAAAGAGCTCCCTGCAATGACTGCCATGCCAACAGCAGACCTCTCTTGGCTGCCACGTGCAGGCATCCTCCCCCAGGCTCAGGTCTTTCACAGGTCTAGATGCCCAAAGCCGTTTGGGTCAACCCTTCCCTCAACCTAACACTGACTCTACCTTAAAGGAGCATGGGACGTGGGGAGTTTTGACATGAACAGGCAGTGTGCTCCATGCAGAGAATTCACATGCATTGGAATTATGAGCCCATTTGAGAAGTAATGACTAGGTCAGTTTGACTGGACAGAGAAGTTGCCAGGATGGTGGTCTGGTGCACAGTCTAGACATTAAAGAGCTAAGATGTGACTTTGTATTACTGACCTGAAAGCTTCTACCTGGGCCAAGGGGAGAGAGGAAAAAGAACGGCAGAGGTGGGTGGTGGATGGGTGTGGGTACTGTGAACTAGCGTCCACCGGGCAATCCAGAATGCTCTGAATGGGGAGGTGGTGGCCTGGGACTTATTGAAAGCTTCTTAGTCCTTAGTCCAAGTGAGAAGCTCTGAGCATTGGAAGAGAGAGCAGCGGTTGTGTGGGTACCATTATAATGTGAAGATAGAGGAAATCTGTAAGAATCAGAGTCCTACCAGGTGTACAGTGGGACAAGGAGGAGTTGCAAGGAGTCCAGGAAAAGGGCAAGATTTGGGATATGCAGAGCTAGATGTAGTAACATGAGTGACAGGAATGGTCTAAAACAACATGGAAGCAGCAATTTGGGGAGAGACTCATCTAGTTTCAATATCGGGGGACATTAGGTGAGGCTGTTCAGAGGCAAATTTGGAATCAAGTTTGGAAAGATGCCACGGCTGAGATGAGGGTCTGGGTGTTTTTCATATCCCCATAGTGAGAGTGCAAAAAGAAGATGGCAGAGTCTCATCTGGGTCACACTTTCATTAAGGGTGAGAAGACAGTCTGAGACAAGCCAAGAAAAAATTTAAAGTCCCAGATTCACAGAATCTTAAGAGCAATAAAGACTTTTCAGATTGGCCTCCTAATGAATGTTGGAATCCCTTTCACAATGTCTTACACAAACGGGCACATATTCTCTGTCTACATGAATCTAGAGCTGGGGCCACTGCCACTCCAGCATTGGGGTCAGTGCTCCTGCTGCACACCTAGTGTCCTTCCTCTCCTCCCAGTACTCTCCTGCCTTCCAGGTCTGCAGGTCTCTCCCAGTCAGCATGTCCCCAGGTGAACCTTTGTTTCTTCTCTTCTCAGTCCTAATCTCACTTATTAGTCAGCATCATTACTGCTGGTGTGCCCAACACTGATATCCACACTGCAGGAAGGGTGAAGACTTGGAATCCATCTTACTGCATCACACCTGTGCTTTGAAACCTTCAAAAGGACCTTGTTGCAACAGCCCTCATCAGCACAGAGAACCACCTTCCATGCTGGTCCAAGCTGTCATCCGGCTCTGCTGCCGCTCACTTGTAACCTCCAACCTCTCTCTGAGTTTCCTGCACTTGCCACTTTCTGCAGAGAGCCCAAGGCTTTGCTAGTGCAAAGCCCTCCATTGTCCCCACCACCCCATGCGGATTCAACTTTCTCCATGCACCCTCCCATGCCCAGTAGGCAGGGCTGAAGCTTCAGTTCCCTCTGCTTCCCTGAACCTCTGCCTTATACCTCACACATCTCTTCTCAGCTCATACTGTGCCCACCTGTTTCTGGGTTGTCTTTCTCTTGGCCCCTTTGGGCACAGTCCTGTCCCTGATCCACAGTGAAGCTACACAAAGATTTACTGAAGACACATTTAACTGTGACAGACATCTTCCTTTTCTCGTGCAGAAATTCCTTGATGTAATTTTAACCTGAAGTCATTTGCAAGCCGTTCAGATATTTCTATGGAGGTGCATTTCCCTTGCTTGGCCTTAGCTTTCTCTTTTCTGGGTTACATTCTCTAATTCTCTCAGCCACTCCTCAGACGGAATGATTTCTAGGTAATTCCCCACTTGGGACTCTCCTCTTTGAAAGGCCTGAGATTTTTTTATTTCTTTATTAAATGAGGTTGAGAAAGATGCTGGTAATTCTTGATCTTCTAGCACACTAGGGAGAGCACAATGCTCATTATATGTGTTGCAAATGAATTTTTTTTACAACTTCTACAGAAGACTTCACAATTATTCCTATTAAACTGTATCTTCTTGGTTCCAGCCTTTCAAAATCTCTTAAAATGTGGATTCGTCCCTCTAATTCATTAGCTTCCCCACCAGGATATATGTGGCCTCCAAGATTGGATCAACCTGCCCATGCTTTCAGCAACATCCTGGTGTTCCCTTATTAATCAGCCCTGTCAAAATGCAAATGGAGTTTGTCCTGGCCCCTGGTGGTCCCTTCTATTCCCTGATTGCACACAAAACATCCTTTCTATAACCTCAACTAACTTATTTCAATCTATAATGTCCAGAATGAATCTACTATTGTTGAAAACACATACAGGGTATAGATGCTCTTTGACTTATGATTACCTCCTGATGAACCCATCATCAATTGAAAATATAACTAAGTCAAAAATGCATTTAATATGCCTGACCTACCAAACATCAGGGCTTAGCCTAGCCTATCTTCAACATGCTCAGAACACTTACTCTAGGCTACAGTTGGGCAAAACTAGCTAACACAGAGCTTATTTTATAATAAGGTGTTGAGTATCTCATGTAAAAGTGTTGGATCACATGTCACTAACCCAGACAAAGATCAGAGTTCAAAATATAGTTTCTACTGAATGCGTATCACTTTTGCACTATTGTAAAGTCAAAAACTCCTAAGTTGAACCACAGTAAGTCAGGGACCATCTGCATAATCATTTTCTAACACCTCTAATTTGCATTTGATTGTTCAAAGGTTATCCAGAAAGATCTTGGGGTTATGTCTGGAAAAATTTTGTTCAGAACCCTAAAATGTTGTCCTTCAGAATCATGGGGCTGGAACCCCATGACAGCTTCCCCAAGTTTTTAGTGGTGGTGGAGATCTTTCCCTTCAGCGAAACAGCACAGCATTTATTGTGTCTGCATTAGGCTGCTTAAGCTTTGGAACTTGTGTAATAGTTCTTTGTAAACATTGTCTGCAAAAAGCGACATCTACACCTCCACATAATGGCTAATACACAGTATGTTTTGAAAAAAATAAATCATTCTAAACTATCAGGGCGCTGATTATTTTCATAAGCATCCTGAGTCCCTCCCCTCCCCTCCCTCCTGCCTGCCTGCCTTCCTTCCTTCCTTCCTCCCTTCTTCCCTCCCGCCTTCCTCCCTTCCTTTCCTTCCTCCCTTCCTCCCTTCTTCCCTTCCTTTCCTTCCTCCCTTCCTCCCTTCCTCTCCTTCCTTTCCTTCCTCCCTTCCTCCCTTCTTCCCTTCCTTTCCTTCCTCCCTTCCTCCCTTCCTCTCCTTCCTTTCCTTCCTCCCTTCCTCCCTTCCTTCCTTTCCTTCCTCCCTTCCTCCCCCTTCCTTCCTTTCCTTCCTCCCTTCCTCCCTTCCTTCCTTTCCTTCCTCCCTTCCTCCCTTCCTTCCTTCCTTTCCTTCCTTCCCTTCCTCCCTTCCTTCTTTTTATAATTCCTGGTCCACATTTTCTGATTCAAATAGCATTTCTCCTGGTACACATCAAGCAAAGCAGATGCTGAGCAGCTCTCCTGTCTACCTGCCATCTGTTAATATGAGAACATTGTTCACAGCCGTGTTCTTCTTGCACAAACACAGCTAAACAGCCCTTACATTGCCTGTCACATTTTTTCCCACACATTTCAGATCAATCTGAGATTCAGACTTTGCGACATCTTTTCTAAAGCCCCTTGCTACTCCCACACATCCATCCTTGGCTCTGGGCTCCTCCCTTATCTGTTGGACTGGGAAATGATGGAGAAATGATAGCAGGCTAATCCAGTGATATTAAAATGTGGAATGAAGGCATTTCAAAAGACAACATTTGCTAACACTCTGAATGCTGCAAAGAGGGCTAAAAAATGATGGCTGAAAGGATAATGTGGAGATCAGAGAATAACTGGTCATCTGTCTTCAGGAAAGCAGTTACATTTGGGTGGCAAGTGGAAGGGGACTGTGAGAATTTGGGAGGAATTGAGAGGTAGTGTAGCTCACAGAATACTCTCAAGCATTCAGTGGAGAAAAGAATCAGAGAGGCAGTAGGTTGAAGATATGCAAGCTAGAAGGAATATGTATATGTCTCTCTCTCTCTATAATGTATATATATTTAAAATATAATTAGGGGAAGGGTGAAGGGCAGTGAATATTGAGATACAAAATCAATAGACCAAGTATTTTGATGGGCAAACAAAATTATATAGTAGCTATTGATACTGTGTTAATACATCTTCTAATTCCAGGTATAATTGATAAACCTTTAGAGCTTACTTAATGTTGATGAGAAAACCTGTTTCTTACTTGAATATTCAAAATCCTACAGAAGTTTCAAGGCAAGAGGAGTGGGGTAGGGAGAGTGATCTGAACTCCCTTCTAGCTCTGCCTAGACTCATATGTGATTCTGGATAATTCTATAGCTGGCCTTCAGTTTTCATGTCAGAAAATGGGGCATCATGACTGGATGCGGTAGCCCACGCCTGTAATCCCAGCACTTCAGGAGGCTGAGGCAGGCAGATCACCTCAGGTTGGGAGTTCGAGACCAGCCTGACCAACTTGGAGAAACCCCATCTCTACTAAAAATACCAAATTAACTGGGCACGGTGGTGCATGGCCATAATCCCAGCTACTCAGGAGGCTGAGGCAGGAAAATTGCTTGAACCTGGGAGGTGGAGACTGTGGTGAGCCAAGATCATACCACTGCAAGCCAGCCTGGGCAAAAACAGCAAAACTCTGTCTCAGAGAAAAAAAAAAAAAAGAAAAGAAAGAAAATGGGGCATCATAATGGGCAGTTCATACTCAACCGTTTTGCACAGCTATTGAAAGACTAAGGCAAGATGGTGTATAGTGAAGTACTATGGAAAAGAAAGAGGAGCGAAACAATGGGAAACATTAGTAGCCTGTGGATTAGGACGTGGTTAGATCGAGTTTTGGGAAATGGCACCTCTGGTTGGATGTGGAGGCTCCCAGCTTGGCCTTGCCCAGTTCCTGTGTTCTGGTTGTAGACCACAGCTTGCATCCTGGTGATGTGCCTGGCATGAAGCTGCATATCAACGAGGCAGAGCATGCCACTGCATGGCATGGGAGAGTGCTCACCACGACCCCAGGTACTGCGACTGTGCAAAGCTTGAGAGGCTGAATAGCCTCACATTTTGCACACCCCAATTTTTCTTTAAAAAAGAGAAATTTTGTTTTATAGCCACAAGGCTATGTTTTAATGTCCGAAGTTCTAGTTACGTAAACTGGAAGATGCTTAGGTTAATATCTTTACTGGACAGTCACCTGCAGACACCCACAAAAAAACATTTGAGGGTAGCAGATTTTGACCTTATATTACCATCCATCAAAAGCTTTTATTTGTAGCCTCTCCCTCAACAGTCCCTGTCTTTCTGTGGAATTGAAATAGTCTCATAAAGTAGCTATTTTTGCAAGGGCTATAAACCTGCATTATGTTTTTACAAGATCCCAAATAGGACTTCCAATCATCACAATGCTCAGATGAAAGCTGATTTGAAAACTGTGGCAGACATATATTAAAAAAAGAAGGCCATATATACTGGTGATCTGAAAAAACTGCATGCACAGATACAGACAGAATAGAACACCCAGGCAAGGCGGAGCTCCAGGGCCCGGCTGAGACCCACAATCCCCTCCTGACTGCCCACTCCCTGGTCCCCCTCCACGGGCAGCCCTCGACTCCCCCTCACCCCCATGCTCTTTGCTTCCCGCTCTCAGATGCAGAGAGCCTTTTCTATTCAGTTTGCCATAACAAGTTTGATGTTTTCAAAGAATAATTTCATTAAGAAACCAAGACAGAAAGAAAGAGAGAGAGAGAGAAAGAGAGGAAGAGAAAGAGAAAAAAGGAGAGAGAATGGGAAAGGAAGGAAAGGATGCGAAAGGAAGGGAAGGGAAAGGAAAGGAAGGGAAAGAAAGAAAAAGAAAAAGAAAGACAGAAAGAAAGAGAGAGAGAGAGAAAGAAAGAAAGAGAAAGAAAGAAAGGAAGGAAGGAAGAAAGAAAGAAAGAAAGAGAAAGAAAACACAAAGCACAGAACTAAAGAGTTTCAGGGTACAGGCTTCTAATGCCATCTTAGCCACACTTGGCAATGAAATCTCTAGGGTGCATGTGTGCTACTAATTCATTAACAATGTGGGCTTCCCACATTTAGGGTGGCTTTATGCATTAGTGCTGGGGCATCTACTAAGACTTTGAGTCTGTCTCAAGTCTAAGTGTCACTGGGCTCCTGGATGCACATTCCTGCTTTAGATGAGCAAAGTTCAAGTTACCTTTTGGTTTTCCAAATGAGGGGAGCTTTGGGTTCATTTGCAGAGCAGATAAATGTCCTGTTAGAACTCAGAAAATAACAATGATTCCTCATAACCTACCCCTTAATCTGCCTGCATAGCACCATGAACCCAGATCCTCTTTGGGAACGGTCTTCTAGAATTGATCAGTTTTGTAACAATCCATTTCAAAGCATCTTTAAAATAATAAACACATTTCCATTCAAGAGAAGCAAGACGCTTTGCCACAAAAGCATGGTCAAATGTGACATCCCTCACTGATTTTTATCTTTAGCTTATTTGAAGTCCTGCAGGTTGACCCACGCTAACTGGTGCCGAGTTAGCTTGTGCTTTCTTGCATAAATGCATACCAAAGGAGGAGGCTTTTAGAAAGATTGGAGTTGATTACTTGACATGGGATCACATTTTATAAGGTTGGGGCTGCCTGCATCTCAGGCCCAACCAGTGACTCACTCTATAACCTTGCACTTCAAAGGATCTAGAAGTTGAAGAAAAACCAGGGCACCATTAAAAGCAAAATGCAGCTCCTGAACTCCTGGATAAGGTTATAGATTTTAAAAAAATGTGGGCACTTGCAGGCAATTTAGAGTTTAGGAGGTCGCTATGCTCTAAAATTAGTAAAGTACTCAGGAAGAGAGAATATAGGTTGACTACACTGCTAGAGTCCCATTTTCTTTCTTTCTTTCTAAAATTTTACATAAAATAACATCATATTATATTCATCTAACTAGGTTACTTGTCTATACAGTAAAACATACTCAGCCTATAAACATTTTTGTAGTTTCTAGCAATTGAAAAATGTGATCAATTTCAACCATATAAAATTGATCTCACCTAATCACTCTAATTCACTGGGGATCCCTATAATATTTTTCTATAATTCAAATCTCCTTATTTCCATTTCTGATCCTGTTAGATGGTTGCTCAGGCAATGCTGACATGTCACTAGAAATGTTGTCCTTACTTTTGACAATCAAAATACTCTGTCTGTAGAGTCTGTAAATATATTTAAACTTATTCTTCCACAGGCACAGAGTCTGTACCTCATGTGGGTTCGCTTGAAATTGGGTGATTCGACTAATGCAATCCGGATATTTAATACATAGGCACCTATTCCTTTAAACTCGGCAGCTGCAATTTCCCTCCATGAGTGAGTTGAAAATACTTTGAATTAGTAATGAACATTTCAGGGCCCTGCAGGGCTAAGAAACAAAGGTCTTTCTGGGGCAAGGCCTGACTTTTCATCGATTCCCCTTTATGACCCTCACCTCTGGCGCTGTCCTTTTATGGCAGTGCTTTGCACAGGTATGGAGATGAGTCTGCCCCTTGCAAGTCTTGACCCACTGCCACTACAATGTCACCTTTTATAGTTCTCAGAGTCTTAGAAATCTCTTCTCTCTCTAGGACCTAGCTAAACTCTTGTGATCAAATAGAAATGGTCGACAAGCAAATGTTACCAATAGTTTAAAAAAAGGTTCCATCTTGCACCTGGTAGATAATCTACAGTGGTTTGTCAAATTGCATTTATTGCAGTGTGTCTACATTAAAACTTGCCACTCAGAAGTGGTGTGAAATTGTGTACCCAATCCTTGGCATCCTGACTGCCCTCTTGTCAGATTCTTGATTTGAGAACCTTTGTTAGCCACGTACAAAATGCGGAACTGCAGATACCTCTGTGCCACGGCAAGCTATTTTCTGAACTCCTTTGCTCCTCAACCTCTCTTAGGAATCTTTGCCCCAGCACTTATTTTCTTCCTACTGAAACCTTTGTGTTGGATTTACCTTTTCCCCAGAACAAAGAAAACAAACTGTTTCTGGGGAATGAAAGGCCATGTTCTCTGAGGTGACGGACTGCTGTCTTTGCCAAGCCCAACTGCAAAACACTAGTGTCTAGAAGCAGAGAGACCAAGAATTAAAACGCCAGCCCCAGGATGTTTTCTGGAGAGAGCCCTTATACAGCAATAATTAAATCACAAAGAACTACTAAGAATTCAAATACAGGATGCATGGGTCATCATTTCAACCCAAAGGCCTCACTCAGTTAGAGTCCACAGCACGTTTATCTGGAAGCACTCTCAGCGACAGGAAATGCACTGCTGGGGGTGCTCAAGTTCAAAGGTAAATAGGAAAAATAAAATAATAGCTGGGAAGGATGGAGAGCGATAGGAATCAGGGAAAAGAAGACAAGCTGAATTTGGCAGAGGGTGTAGACTGATGAGAAGCATTACCTAGATGCTTAACTCTTGTGATTAAATCGAAATCATTAATAAGAAATATTTACTATTGGTTTTTAGAAATGTCATACAGACAACGTATAGCCTTCTAAATGCAAGTAGTTAGACATAGTTATCCAATGGTAACAAGGACAGACACCCTTGGTATCTCATAACAATTCTTCTAAAGTCCAGGCCACCGTGAACAAGGTTATGAAAACATCCTTTTTGTATTTTAGTGATGAACACTCATGAACTGAACGGAATTCAACACGGTCCATGTTGTATGGAACTTCTCACCATAATGGGCTGTGTTATATACTTGTAGTTCTATTTTACTTAGCACTGAGGTGGCCTCCCTTTCCCTCTCCACCTGGGATTAATCTGTCCTTCTTTTTCACTGATGTAGGCCTTCTTTGAAGCCCTATTTCTGTATTCATGACAGTTTTGTTCTTTTACTGGTAGCTGCTATGGGTCTACCTCCTACCTTAAACCCAGAGTTCAGAAAGCTCTTTCTTTTCATCTTTGCATATTAAGCACCTAGCATTCACTCAAGTAATGTCTGCAAAATTAAAAGATAATTGGTTCGCACAATTGAGAAAGAACATTTCAAGGAGACTGATGTTTACCTGAATTAATTGGGCTGCAGGAGATTTACATGGACAGATTCTTAATTGTACAGATGAAGTACAATGTACTTCGAAACTGTAACTTGTTGGCAGAGCAAAAGCAAGTTGATCGTAAAATGTACTAGAATTCCATAAAAAGGGGTGCTTTGGATAAGTGAAGACAGGTGAAAATATTACCACGTTCTCTGCTCTAAGTGGATTATGGTCAAATGAAGTATTTACAGAAGACGTCATTGTTTTCTAAATGTATCAGTAAAGTTTGGGATACGTTTTGAGGAGACAGTGCTTCCAGATTTGTATTTTGAACATAACTTTGAAACATACACAGGACGCTGCATAGAAGTATCCCACACTACACTGATATTAAAATGAAAATACCTTGTAATGCACTTTACCGAAAAAGCGGCTTGGTTAAATACCCTCACCGGTAAAGGGCAAAGGACCTGGGAACACTTCTGCACAGTTTCATATTTGAAATAACTCCTTGTCCTCACATTGCAGAGCAAGGGCAAGTAAGGGCTCTTGGCCAGAAGCTGAGAACAGCCTCATCACACAGAACGACATGGGGCTGGACATTATAATCATGGTGTCTGTTCACAATGGAGCTCATCTGGCCTGGCTTCTCCAGCCTTCATTATTTTTTTGCTTCATTAGAGTGAAACTCTTACACCAGGCTTCAGATCCCATTTCTAATTTGGGATGGCATGTGTCGTCTGCTTCACAATGCTTCACCAGTACCCTAAGCCCTCAATTTCTACTTCCAGTCAGTCAAATAATTCTCATTCCTGGAGCAAATCTGATAGATCTTTTCATAGAAAGCCATAATTGGTGGCTTTGCTGGACCCACTGAAAATTAAAGAGACTAGAGTTAAAAAATTAATTTTCCTTGCCGACCAACAGCTAGGATTTAGGGGACGGGCTGGTTTTCGCCTGATTTCTGACTGAGCTAGGAACATTCTTATTGTTCTTCCCTGAGGCTCTGCAGTGTCGCTGAAGGAACATCAGAGAACCAGGCAGTGGGGGGACCTGGGTCAGAGAAGGAAGAGTCACTCCCTTTTGAGGTTTGTTCTCTAGCTGGCATCTCTCCCGGTGGCTGCAGAGCAGCAGGGGACATGCGGAGGTGGACAGCAGGGTCTAGACCTACCTCGCAGCCTCTTCAGCCTCTGCTCCCGCCTCCTCCTCCGCACAACCAGCAGGAGCACGAACAGCAGCAAGACCCCCACCAGGATACAGGAGATGGTCACCAGCATCTTGAGCCCCTCGTTGGTCGTCAGCCCTTCTTCGCTTTGGACAACTGATTTAATGAGTGGAGGAATTGTACCTGAAAGCAGGGCCACGGTGTTAGATGGCTATTAATGAAGACGGCATGGTGGAGCTTTTAGGGATGATAGGTTATAAAAATCGTGGTGTGATCCTAGGGTGTCGGAGGTGATGAAAAATGAAAAGAACTCTTTTTCTAGGCCCTGGCTCACTTATTTTCGTATTTATTTCCCTCCCTCTGCCTGAATTTCCAACTTATTCTATAGCGCACATTTGAAAAGGACTTCCTTTTGCGACACACTACTGAGCGCAGGCACTTGAAAGCATGAGGCCCAGGCTCGGTGCTGACAAAAGCCACATGCATCTACCCAGAATTAAGTGTTCCCTTGACTGTCACCCACACTACAACTGATAGAGACTACTTGAAAAAACTGCACATCAAAGAATGAACAAAAGGTTGGGCAAATGGACAGAAGCACATGTGCAGGGAGAGGGTCCTAGATACACTCGCATAAAGCTCAAATCCCTTGTGATTAGGTTATTTGTGGGCTTTTGTCACAGGTGTAAGACCAAATCTACTTCAACAGCTGCCATCTAAGACTACGAGAGCTACAGACAACTTTTCAAAGGGGACCCATCCAGGTTTCTAAAGGAGCCTACTTTTGATCCGGCATTATTAAATAGTGCTACAAAATCCAGATTATTTCGAGTTACAAGGAAACACTGAAGGAAAATGAACTCTGAGCTATCTTAAGCTGCCTTCTATCTAGATGCTCAGTACAATGGATGCAGAGATCTAAACACAGGCATCCACCTTTTATGGGGTATGTATTTTGCTACCCTCCATTATGTAAGATGCTCCACCCCACTGCACTTTCCATATACAGCAAGGGCCAGAAAGTCAGCACTTCAGGAAAAGAGAATGCAAAAATAATATAATTTCTCTCCCAGCAAAATGGTCTTTATCCCGCATTTAGTGAGCAGAGCAGGGATAATGGAATCCTCATTCCTCTGAGATCTCCGCTAAAGCCAAGAAGGCTGTTTTTCCAACTTCAAAGTGTTTTTGTGAAAACCCAAGTCTCCAAATGCTTAGAAATTCAGGGAAGAGGCACTTACAGGATGCCCATAAGGATGGGTCTGCAAAACCAAGACAACACAAGGACAAGCAGAAACATTTGGCTAAGGAAATGGCAGAAGAAAGAGTGAGATCGATAAATGGAGGACTCTGAAACCTGAGTGATATGAATGTAGGCTGTCCATCTTGGTTTTCTCAAGATAAAAAAGTTCTTCAGGCAGATGTGACAATAGAGATATTAAAGCTATCTATTCATAAGTTTGGTCCAAAGAAATCTGTAATCTCTTTCAAGGAAAATATAAATATGCAGTCTTATTTCTTACTGTCATAAAGTCATTTCATATTTCCAAAATGTAAAGGTAGCTTGCAGGATTTTTCAAAATTTGGGATCTTAAAGTGAGAAAATGATATGTTTTCTTAGAAGACAAACATTTAAAATCCGCAGAGCACTTTGTGAATTAGAATCACAGTTTCAAATTCTACATGAGTAGTTTTCTAATTAAATCATGAGCTGTGAGCATATCATCAGTGTGCACATTTAAGCTGGGTGCCCAGGCATCTGCACATATTATAGAGAAGCTGGGGACCAGAAAGTGAATATTGTAAGACAATGATCTAAAGCAAAAAAGATACTTACTACTCAAATGTGTGCTGGTTAACAGAGGATTTTGATGAACCCTTAAATGCTAAGTAAAGTGTCTGGTAAGTGTCAAAGTTCTTTACTTTGTAAGATCAAATAATTCAGCCACATTATGGGGAGAGGCCAGCTTGGAAGTTCTCCTCTCTCTGTGGGTGATGCTTTGTGATGGGGCCACCTTTGAATGAAGTCACTCGAGTGAGGGCTATGAAATTAGAGAGAGGCAGCCCATGAAAAGCATCAGCCCCTGAAGAGAAAAGTTGTTGTCTGGGAGGGCATAGGCTATTCTGGGGCCATAGGACAGAGCCCCTGCAGAGGCTAGGGACCCCGGCTGGTGTAACCAACACTAGAAGAGCTTTCTACAAGCTCAAGGTCTTCCTACAGCCCTGAGACCCAGGCCAGAAGTGCCAGGAAGACCTTGGGCTCTGGCGGAGGAGGGTGTTGTGGAAAAATGACCTTGGACAGGAGATTTGGGGTAGGTCTGCTCTGTGTGCGAAGCAGGAAGAGCCAGTTCTGCGCCATCCGGACATTATAGGAGAAATTGATCAGATGAAAATCCCAGGCAACTTCACCTCATTAGCTCCTTGTGGTCATTTCTGTGGGTCCTTAGTTTCACAGACACTCTTCCTAGGATGGCATAAACTGTGCTCCAAGGAGCTACTTGCTGGAGCTTTAATAAAGCGGCCTCCCGAATGCACGAAGTAGAGGAAGAATCACTCTTCCAGAGGGCAACCTTTCTCTTCAAGGGCTGATGCTTTTCATGGGTTGCCTCTGTCTAATTTCACAGCCCTTAGTTTTGAGTGACTTCATTGAAAGATGTCTCCTCACAAAGCATCACCCACAGGTAGAGGAGTACTTCCAACTTGGTCTTGGTTTGGCTAACTGTCAATAAAGGGTTTCGGTGTTTCTTGGTTAAGTCGTTCAACACTGTGGTCTAGCCTGACCAACAGAAGATGAACAGAAGGCTCTGAGGAGAGTTGCGCTGGAGTTCCAATTCATCCTGATGCATTGCTGCCATTTTTACCTTGCAATTAGAGCACCTAACTCAATCCTTGCTGTTCCCCTAGTGAGAAATCAGCATCAACGCGCTGCTACCGGGACCTTCTAAAGTTCTCCTACTAAGTTACAGTCAAGGACACACTCCCTTTCAGCTTCGCTGGGCTTAGCATTTGTTCAGTTAGCAATAAATGGCCCTTGATACCAGAAAAAATGAGTGAGATTTTCAACCATTTATTTTTGGTTAACTAATGTCAAGAGACACCTCACCTAGTTTTTGGAAAGTAAATGCAAGTGGCAAGTGTGTGTGAGTTTGTGTGTGTGCACGTGTTCATGGATTTCTATTATCCTATTTCCATCGGTGACCCTGCTCCTGCCCAGAGACTAACATAAGCTCCTTTACCATGGAAAATTGTTTTCGCACATGCAGTTTAAGGGCATAATGAGTGCAAAAAAGAAAGTTGTTATGTGGATTGGGATGAGGTGGGGAAAGGGGTGGGAGACAACAAAAGCAATGTTAGCTCATAGACATCAACACAAGCACAGAACCACATGGTCAAGAGTCCTTCAGCCCTGAGAGAAATCACTCCTGCCCCATGACTCCCCACTGAGACTCCATCAGTGTCCATCAGTGTGGGCACACAGCTTACGACACTTCCTGATGATGGCAACGGCTTTGGCGACTGCTGTGTTTCAGGAATGCTGGGTTATCTTTGTCTTGGAAACTCTCCCTCACTAAAACTGGCTTCTCCCCGAGGACCCTGTGCTCTGACACCCTTCTTGTTCTATCTCTCCTATGCTCTCACACTTGCAGAATCCAAGCCTCATTTCATTTGAGTCTCTTATTTCTGGACACACAGTGATGGTCATCTGGATATAATGAACTAGGGAGCCCCAGACAGAGTTCACTGAATCCCCAAAGCCTAATGGGCTCCATGGGCACTGGTCACACTATGGCAAAGATGATGTTCGATGGGAAAGGGGCAGGGCCCACGTGCACATTCCCCAAGACACAAACAGGAGGGCCACGAAGCCAGCCAGCTTACTGCCGTCGTAGTTCAGCGTGGCGAAGTTGGCCTGCTTCTCCGCGCAGCCAGCGCTGTTGCACACCCGCATCTGCAGCTCATACCAGGTGGCTTCCTGCAGGTCATACAGGATGTAGGACTTGGAGAGAGAGGTCCTCTGAGCTGTGGTCCAAACCGTGGTCCCAAAGGGCCTGTACTCCAGTGTGAAGGAGGTGATGGGGCAGCCGCCGTCATTCCAGCCAATGAGGTTCAGCCTCACGCGCGTGGTGTTGATGCTGGCAAACAGCTCCTGCTCCTTTGAGAACTGGGGCTCTGCGGGAGAAGGCACATGGAGGTCAGCTCACAGGACACATGGGGAGGCCATCAGCGTCTTCACGCACTTCCCTCAGACTGCTTCCTCCAGCGAGGCCAGGAGCTCAGTTCAAGTCTGGCTCACAGGCACTGGCAACTTGTCCCATTAATAGAGACTTTATGGACCAACAGGCTTCCTCCAACTGTAATGACCTGGGTGTGTGAGGGAAAATTGCACGGGCGGAGGTTATTTTGGGGTATCTTAGAGTTCCCTAAAGAACAATGCGACGTTCACGTATGGGTTTCCTTCTGTGGTTTGCACTGCAGTGGGCTGGGCTGACCTTTTTCCATCCTCATGTGATGAACCTGACTCAAGAGAAGACAGAATTGGATTTGGGAAGCACCAACAGATTTTCCTCCACAACTAAACACTTGGTCTTGGAGCCCAGGGACCTAATGGATATATTTCTGCATAAATCAATCCCAGATCATTTGACCTCTTACCACTTGTTACGCAAAACTGTGGCACCGGGCACAAATAATACCCTTGCCATCTCATTACAAGCTCTCCTGCCATCTGACCCCACCCCACCTGATAGGACTCCCATGGGAGGGAAGCCTGCAGAGACATCTCCTCACCTTCTCCCTTTGCTCACACAGAGCTGCATCACCCCTCCTTCCTTCTGGAGTTCCTGGGACAAAACCTCTTTCTCTGAATATCATTTCTTTGGGGTTCATCTCCTTGAAAGTCCACATTTTAGATTAAAAAAAAATGCAACTCATTTTGAAATGTTAACAATTTGCCCATCATTTTCCCTCTGAAAAGCAGGGGCTATGTGGCAATGCGGAAATGATAGGAAGGTGGGGGTATGGGCTGGCTAAGGGAGAATGGGGCCTCAAAACGGCTGACAGGGCAAGTGTCACGCTTCATGGCTGTACAGCCTTGGCACCTCACGTTCACCACGCTCTTGATTTTCAAACGACATTCTTCTCTTTAACTGCAAATGAAACAATAAAAGAGAGGACCAGAACACTCTGGAAGGTCCAGCTGTCCCTCTCATTATGCTGTGGCACTGCTGAAGCCATCTGAGGAATGACAAAGTTCAAACACATAAACATAAAACATGATGGATCTTTTATGACTCCAATCTCCCCTTCTGGCTGGGAAAACGGAGGATATTTAGAAGCGACGAGAAGGCACACCTACCTTTTCCTAAGGTCTTTGCTTCTATGATTTCACTTATACGCCCTGGGCCCACTCCGTTTTGGGCTGTCAGTGTGAACTTATACCAAGTCCCACATTTGAGATTTTCCAAGCGGTAGGAACGTTCGCTGGGGCTGATTGGAAAACTCCCCCACTGCTCACTGTTGTCCTCAGAGTACTGCAGTATGTATCCTGCAGAGAATGAGAAAGACTCACATAGCACTGTTTGCTTTCTACGGGAAGTGGGTTGACGTTTGCATTTTGTGTGTGTAATAGAATGAACGTTCTCAGAACTGAAGAATCTTCAGAAGGAACAATTTCACTCTTTCTGACTCCAGGAAATTTAACCCAGCCTGGGAGAAGCGCCATGATGTATTGATTAGTGAGTCATTTGGGCCACACCAGACATTATCACTGCAAAGTATTGCTGGATAGTGTGGTCAAAATTAAACCACTTTTCTGCTCATTCTTTTCTAAAAGCCATATTGGGCAGCAGGGAATACTAAGTTGCTCAGTATCTGCCCTTCAGATCTTATGTGCCTGAATCCTTGAGTGCAGACGTAGGCTGAAGCTGAGTTATTTTTGCAAGACCTGAATCTCTGGGAAAGGGACACATTATCAATGGGAGTAGAGATTTCCTCAACTGCCTCACTTCTCATGCACTCCTGGTCTCACAATCCATAGACACTAGGAGAAACAACTCCAAGTCTTGCAGCCATCCCAATATTCTGACAGTAACCTGGCTTCTCTTTAGTTTGAAAAATTCCTCCAACAATTCATTCCTCCACAGGACCACTGCCTCTACTTTTACAACTACTAACGATGACTGTCCACTCTTGAGCACTCACTCCATGCCAAGCCCTGTCCTAAGCCCTTTGCTTACAGGATTTCTGCAAGTCTATGGAACAGTGATGACTCTCCCACACTGAGATCCAGAGCAGCTAAGTGGTGAGTCCCACGTGCAGAAAGGAGGACACAGACCCTTCAGTCAGCCTGAAGCCCATGCTCTTCACCCCCGTGAATGCTGAAATATTCTTCCTGTTAGCTCCTTCATCCCTGTTATCTACAGCCGTGTTCCTTCTCCACCCTGGCTAGCTGGCCTGGAATATGGCGTCTTTGCAACAACGGGTTGGTACCTTCTATTCCTGTCCTGTGGAGCTCCATTTTAATTTAAAAAAAACCATTTTTTTTCCCTGCACACTACAGTGTCTCCTAAACCCAAATGGGCAGGTTTGCTGATTTCCACACTCATCTCTGATGCCTCCTTCCGAGGTCACGGTCAGTGTCTTCCCTACTCCTTTCAGCCTTCCCTCCCCACTGGACTTCTGTAGCCGTAGGGTCCCTGCTCCTTCCTGAGCCTTTGTGTTCCTCATCTGACCTCCGCAAAGCTCCTTCAGTACCTGACAGGTGATATCTGTGCACCTGCTCCCAGCCACATCCCAGCCTGTATTCCAGCTGCCCTACACATTATAGGGATTCCGCTTTCCTCCCACTCTCCACCCTTGAAGTCACCTCAAAAACTCCCCTAATCCTTGGTGATAGGCCTGTATAGTTCCCTGTCCCCTGCTATCATCCTCAGTGCCATCAGTGTCCATCAGTGTGGGCACACAACTTACGACACCTCCTGATGATGGCAACGGCTTTGGCCACTATGGTGTTTCAGGAATGTTGGGTTATCTTTGTCTTGGAAACTCTCCCTCACTAAAACTGGCTTCATCCCGAGGACCCTGTGCTCTGACACCCCTCTTATTCTACCTCTCCCATACTCTCACACTTGCAGAATCCAAGCCTCATTTCATTTGAGCCCATCCCCAGATGCCCCCCGTTTTTTTCCTATAAGAAGGTTCTCTAGTCAGCCTGGAACCTTTGGTAGGCCGTTTCAACAAGGAGCCTCGTTTCTCCCACTCTTTAGACTTCTGGTCATGCTTATGTTACTGGTAATCTGTGATCCACTTTTCTTCCCAGCTGTCCAGAATCATTTAAGAAAGTCATTAGGCCAAGTGTGGTGGCTCAGGACTGTAATCCCGGCACTTTGGGAGGCCAAGGCACGTGAATCACGAAGTCAGGAGATTGAGACCATCCTGGCTAACATGGTGAAACCCCGTCTCTACTAAAAATAAGAAAAATCAGCTGGATGTGGTGACGCATGCCTGTAGTCCCAGCTACGTGGGAGGCTGAGGCAGGAGAATCACTTGAACCTAGGAGACAGAGGTTGCAGTGAGCCTAGATCACACCGCTGCACTCCAGCCTGGGCGACAGAGTGAGACTCCATCTCAAACAAAACAAAACAAAACAAAACAGAAGAGAAAGTCATTAAACTGTGATAATTGTGACTCCTACAATTTGTGCTGCGCATCTGCAGCTGGGTCCTTGTAGCTTCTTGGCAATGACTTTTTTCATCTATTAATGACTCCCTGTGCATTCCACAAGGCAGCTGTTACAAACCTATCCCATGATCCTCAAATCCACAGACACATCCTCACCACTATTTAAAAAAAAAATCACCTCACTTTTTCTTTCCTGAAAAAAAAAAATGAAAAGAAAGAAAGATCTTCCCTTCACCCATTGGAATGCTGATAAAAGTCTAACAACTGGTCTTGGAGAGGAGAAAAAAGGCTCTTATTTGTAGCATTTCTGATTTCCATGGTGAGGGAATGTTCTTAGGATGGCTGTGGCTACTGAGTGCAAAGCTGGGAAGGTATAGGGCACTTCACTCTTGGAGCTGGAAGGAGCTGATCCAGCACACCACTGAAGTCACTCTGAATTGCTCCTGACTTCTGGTTTACTTCCCAGCCTTCCTTCTCTCTCAGAAGAAAGGGTGTTCTCTGCCTTAGGAAGTCTAAGCCCCTATTCTCTCTCCCCAGCCCTGGGACCTCTTTTATGGCTCAGGCCCTCTTTCCTGTGTATCTTCTGTCTCTAGCTTAACTCCACCTACACTAGAACGATCATGCTCACTCCTTCCATATAAACCTCATTTAGGCCGCGTGTGGCGGCTCACGCCTGTAAGCCCAGTACTTTGGGAGGCCGAGGTGGGCAGATCACCTGAGGTCAGGAGTTCGAGACCAGCCTGGCCAACGTGGCAAAACCCCATCTCTAGTAAAAATACAAAAAACTAGCTGGGCGCAGTGGTGCGTGTCTGTAATCCCAGCTACTTGGGAGGTTGAGGCAGAAGAATCCCTTGAACCGGAGAAGTGGAGGTTGCAGTGAGCCAAGATAGTGCCATTGCACTCCAGCCTGGGTGACAGAGTGAGACTCCATCTCAAAAAAACAAAACCTTGTTTATATACCTCAACTGTGAACTAATTGCAAAGGCTTTGTGCAAATAGATTGTTTTACATGTACACTTTAGGTCTTCTGTCTTTTATTACTTTCTAAGTCAGGACAGTACGTATGGTTACATAAATGAATGACATTGTGTTGACAAAATAAAAAAGAAACAGTATTTAGAATCTCAAAAAAGAGATGTCTAAATTTCTTTTTTCTTTCTTTCTTGCAACTGTTGATATTTCACTCTGTGAATAAGCATCCTTGGATGAATGATTTGAGTTTCAACACATGTCCTAAAAATAGATGTATGGTTTCTGTCGTAGGTTATGGAGGGACTGTTTATAGTATTTTTTGGGGAGAATAAACTAACATATACCAGTCATTTGCTGAAGATGTGTCACTTATTGGCATGTGGATCACACAACTAATCAACTCTTGTGTACAATCTCTATCTTATTACCTCTGATGGAGCTGCCCCCGTTGTCTCCAGGGAGCCAAGAAAGGGTGATGGAGGAAGACGTGGTCTTGGAGACTGTAAGCCGAGGCTGATCTGGTGGAACTAGAGAGGAAACAGTTTTTAGAAAACAAGAATTAGTTTTTTTCACATCTTTAATTTTCCTGAACAGTCATTTACCAACTCATTTTTAACAGCCACTTATTAAATAAGTGTTTTAGATTGCCAAAATAAGCAATTCACTTCTGTCAAAATGTCTATTTAGTTGATATCCTGGGCTAAAGAGATAGAACAGAGTGAATCTATTATTTTTTTAAAAAATCAGCCACATTTCTTCTTGGATTCATATCGAACGCATTTCCTCACTAGTTCCTTGACTGTCTGAGTTATTCATCACTAATTGAAATCTTTAAACTTACTAAGTATACATGCCTCATTTTACTATGAATTTCTGCCATGAAATTTAAATGGAAAAGATAAATGGCATCCACTTAGCAGTTCTGTTCTTCTCAGGATGGGAAAGGGGAAGGAGGAAAAGTAGCTAGTGGGAAAAAGAACTGGAAAAATCTTCACTTTCTAAGCTATTCCTCCAAGATGCAACACACACACGCACACACACACACACACACACACACACACACCCCTCTGAAAATCAAAAGCAGGCCTTTGAACTGCAGAACATGAACTGGTCTCTCTTACAAGGCTTGTAGAATACATACTGGTAAATAAGTCTGGACCGGTTCTGAGGACAGAAACACTAAATTCAGAATCAGGTTATCCAAATCATATAGAAAGCCTCATATAAAGCTTCATATAAAATTCCCTTCTCTTTTCCTCCGAGAGAAGCCTGATATATTGGCCTATCTCTTTAGAGTCATAATATAGTGCCTGTCTTCCAAAATGCCCTCGAATTATCCTGACTTCAATTAACTTGAAATTCAAGATCAATTTTGCAATATTTTTAGAAATATAGTCCTTTTCCTTTCCTTCCATCCCACTGAGAACAGTATTGATTTTACTTTTACTTGCTGTAATCTATTAATGTGACAACACCTAAATCCAAAGAGGCACACACTTTGATTTTTCTACTAATAAAATATTGCTGTGCATACAAATCTGAACTCAATCAGTTATTGATCGGGATTTACACAAAATTTTAATATGATAATCTTTTGAAGTTGTGCACATTTTGTGTATGATATCAAGAAAAATACTTAGTATTAAATACATAGCTAAATATTATAGAAATCTAGTTAGAGGTCCAGTCACTGTCATTTTATAAAATACACTGCATATAAAAATTGAGCTAATTAGCATACGAAAAAGACCACAATTCAGACTTGTTTTTTGTTTGTGTTTTCTGGGGATACACTTACACATATGTAAACAGTGTAATTAATGGAAATTAAGAAGGACTTTTTTAGACATGCACGCATAAAGAAAAAAGAGACTAGGCATTCTGTATGCAAAGATGTTTTGTATCTTGGTATTTCTGAGGCTGTGAATGCTTTTTATTTTCTTTGATTTGTTTAATTATATTTTGCAAAATGAACATGTGGTTTTTTTCTGTAATATGAAAACAGGGCTGATTTTAAAATGTGTTCAATGTTACCCTTTGCATACAAAGTGTACATGTAAAAGATATCATTAAAAAGAGTCCTCAGATGCTGTACCTTGTACTTGTAGGTTTAAAATAATTTCATCAGATCCCCAGTTGTTATTGGCGATGCAGCTGTAATAGCCAGAGTCTTCTGCTTTCACCGTGCGAATAATGAAGCTTCCGTTGCTAAAGATGCTCCTCCGCCCATCAATCGTTACTAGACTGGGTGTCCCGTTACTGCCTCACAGGAAGAAAAATGCACAGATTAAAGAAATTACAATCCAAATTAGCTGAGGTTGGGGAAAAGCATAAAGACTCTCTGTGAAGCAAACAACACGTTTGAAAGCTTCATATTTCTTGCATTATGAAAGAACTAAATATGATTACATAATGAAAACAATCAATAGCTGTGTAGCTGAAGGTTTCCTTTGTAAAAAATGTTATGTTGAAGACGAGATCTGCATCAAGGGCCCAGATTCTGGCTCAAGTCAATGGGCTCCTCATCCATGCCAGAGACTGATGGGTCCTTCTTTACTCCATTCTGTGGGCACTGGAGATCTCCTCATTTTGGCAATTCTGGGAATTTCTTCTGTAGGCAGAAGCGCCAGTTTGAACAAATCATATAGGTGAAACTAAACCTTGGGATCATTTTTAGATTCACTGCAAGTCACAATTATTCATGATTTTGGCATGAAAAATGACATGTGATATCTCAAGAGGGTGATGAGTTTACCCCAGTATAAAAAGAACTGCGTGGCCATCATAACCACTGCTCCGGTGGCAGATTGTCCAGTCCTCTGGGGTCATTCGCACAATAGGCAGAATGCCAGCTTGACCTTGGGAGCTACATATTTCATTTGGATGAACCAACTTTAAATGCATGAGAAAAGTGGTCACTAAACCAAGCCATTATTATTTCTACAGTTTGGTCACTACACCAAGCCATTATTTCTATAGTTTATGCCTTCTAAGTGCTTTTGCTTGAAACTAGGCTTTCTCAGAAGAAAATAGAAATATCACATTTCTATGCTCATAAATGAATTTTCAACCCTTTACTTATATCCTAATTTCTTCTCCTGAATAGAGATAAAGCACTTTAAAAAGTTATATGGACAGACCACATCTCACTCACTCTCTCCCTCTATCTTGGCTCCTATTATTTTAATAATTACTATTGAGTATGGAGAACCAGATTTTAAATGAGCAAAGTCCTAATGTACTCCATTTCTTAAAGTCCTTTCTCAGGGTATTTGAGTTATGGTTAGTTCGCTAACTTTAAAGAAGAAGAGATAGGTGTTAAGTCACACAATAACCTTGGGTACATTCATCTCAGTTACATGGACAATTTATCTGAGAGGGTACAGCAAACGTCCACAATAATTGAGTTGGTTCGACTATTTTCCTTGCAAGCATTCTTTCATGAATTAAAAGGCTCTGAATTAACAGAGGGTTGATACAATAAATCAGACCCTTTCAGTGCTAAAGCCGAGATTTCTTCCCTGCCCTCATCTCAGAAGAATTGGTAGGTTTCCTTGAGTTTTCACTAATATAAACAAACACAAAATTAGAAGACCACTAGACCCAACCTAAGTATGTCAGATGTAATCTCTTAGAGTTTCACTGAAGGCATACATTGGGTTACTGGTTACCTGTCTTTCATCCATTTGACCGCAGGAGAAGGGTCCCCAACAGCCTTACAAGGCAAGACAATGTCTTTCATCCATGGAGTAGTCACTGTCCCACTGAAGGTCAGGATCCGCGCAGGAGCTGAGGAATCAAATGAAGTGGATGCCTGATTACTCCACAGACGTGTCTACACAGAGGCCAACGTGACCTACTCAATAAGGGCAATACCCAAAAATGGATGTGAAGCCAAGTCACATTACAACTGTCCATGCTACTCCCTGGTAGCTGGGTTATGAGGAATTGTCATTGTAAGAACACACAACTAGCAGAAAATTCCCATTGTAGCATTTTTTTCTTTTATTGACTAAACATGAGGAGTCCAAATTAAATATTTGGGGCTTCATAGGCCAAGCAGCTCCAAGCTGTGTTTTCTATGAGCCCAATTACTTCTCAAAGCACTTTATGAAGCAATTTATCTCAACACAAAAACTGTTCATTAAAATATACTTTAATATCAGAGGAAGTAGACAATACAAAACACAAAGGCCCCAAAGACAGGAAGGAGTAAAACTGGAACAAGTTCTACTTATCAATTTCCCGACTGTGTTATAGCAACTTGATCTCTAGGACACACATTAAGGAGAATGAACATTTCCAGAGCGGCCTCTCTCGAAGAACAACCGTTTGCTTGGGACAGTGATTCAGATGCCTAAACAGGAGCATCTGCCAGGGGCATCTGGTGCTGGCGCGGCCCCAAGGTAGCAGGAAGTCCCAGGAGACAAGGAAAAAAGCTCATGGTGAACTTGCCTTGAAGTCCAGTGTGGCCAGCAATGAGAGGTTCTAGTACTACCTCCATCAGTGAGTCACAAAAGCTGACAGGGACGCCACACGCAAGTCTTCTAGAGGAAAACAATCTGCTCAGTCTGTGTCATACATTGGGACATTACTTTCTGGGGCATAAACAGGAGCCAGGGGCTTCTCCTGTCCTTTGTTTTAGCCAGTATGTTTCAGACACTGTCATGGAGCTGGGGACATAGAGGAAACAGGTGCCCCTATGGGAGCTCACCCTCAATAGATGCACAGACCAAAAACCACAGGTGGCAGGCAGCCTTGATCTGATTCAGAGCCCATAAAAATGGGGCCAATGTGAGACCCCTGCACCATTTCTGGGTTGAGGGTTTGCATTGGCAAAGGAAGGTGAGAGGGCTCTCCCAGGGAAGCTCTAGAATCCCAGGAAGGGCAGAGTACCCGGAGCCAAGTCATTATGCAGCCATCCTAGTATAGAATACCCACATTAGCCACTAGGATCTACCAGATCAAATCAGACATTTATGCTTCCGGGCACTGTGGGCAAGAGTAGAGAGAAAAAGGAAATGCCAGAGGGCTTAGAAGCTAGACCTTGTTTTTTGTTGCAGCAAAACCCATGTTTCAAGCAGTTTCCGCAGACTGAGATGAAGTATTCTAAGGCAGGGCTGATTTCATCAGTCATTGACATTGCTGATTTTGCATCATGATAACAAAATGGTCCTGATTAGGCAGCATCAGCCCGCACTGGTAGCTTTTGGCATTTTCTTTTTCACACTCTTCAGGCAGTTCTTTAGAGAGTGGAGAATGTCCTCAACAGTAAAAGGGGGGTGGCTAGAGAAATTCAGCTAGAGTTATGGGCTTTCTGGCTTTTTAACCATCAGCCACTTTAAGAAATGTTTTACATCAAATTCCAGAAGCTACACAAGCATTGGGATGTTTGTGTGAGTGCAAACAAAGTTGCCTGAATAAAGACTTCACTATATGTGATGCATTATGATGTTTTCTACCCTTTCTTAACCCTAGTTTAGTCTAGTCTAGTTGATTTGACTCTGTTCCATTCTATTCCATTGTTGTTCTTTAACATTCTGGGCATGACCCCTCAAATTAACTCCAGGACTTACGAATGCTTTTCCATTAGCAATTTTAAAAATACAAGCTAGAGCTACTTCATCTTCAAGCCCAACAACCTCCAATGCTATAGCCCAATGCCCATTTTAGACAGTTGAAATTTAAAGGGTCTCTAGCCAGAGATGTCATGACTGGGCAACTCAACACACTAGACCTGGGGCAGCCAAGAGTATCCCCTAGAATCTTTGTTTAAAATGCAGGTTCCCACCATGGCCTTGTGGATTCAGCAGCTCTTTCGTGTGCTTGGGACATCTGCCTTTTGACAAGTATCCCAGGTGATTCTGATGAGAAACTGAATCCCTTTGCAACCTGGTGTCCCCTCTGATTCGGGTCCTGTTTGTTCTCAGCCATGGGGCCAGATTCTCTGTGCCTCGTTCGTGTCCTGGACCCTTCCTAGGAGGGGCTTCCCCCAGGACCAGTGCCATGGTCCCATTCTGCCACTCCCTCCATAAAAGCAGTGGTCCTCCTCTTCTTCAACCTATATCTGAATTTTGGACCCTGTTACCTGTCGCTAGACTGCTGCTGGTCTGCCTTGACTTCCAAACAAGTACAGAATAGCCTGTCTCAGTCTCCTCTGCTGTGGACATCCCCACCCCTCTAGGATGGGCCTTTCAGCCTTAATGGTTTGCCAGTGTCTGGGCTTCTGGGTGGGGGCTGCCCTATTGATTATCTGCTCCATCCTGGGGCACTCCCTAGCTTATCCCCTTTCCAGAAAACTTACCTACAGGAACCCTAACCCTGAGTCAACCTCCCTTAAGCATGAAAAGTTAAACCTTTCTGGAAAAAATCCATGCAATAGAGTACTTGGAGATTGACCACCATTTAGGATCACCAACCTCAACTGAACTGTCAGTACTTCCTGCCGGTCTCACTGTTTCTTTAGTAAATGTCCTCCCCGTTCCCTGCAACGATGGCTTCCTACTGTCCCTCCTCTTCTCACACTTCTGGGCTTCCCTCCACCATCCCCAAGTTGCCTAATGTTTCAGGGACACCATCCAGGAATCCTGCATTTCCAGTCACCAAATCTGTGAACCTACTGGCATTTCCTCCTCTAAACCTCAGAGCTGTGGTTATCGGCTCTTTCTTATGTATTGTTGACTTCTCCTTTCTCCCTCTCTACTGGGATCTTCCCATTACCATACAAATATGCTCTCATGGCAGGCCTCATGAAAAAACAATGAACCCAGAGCCTTTCCTTGAATGAGACCCTCCCACACCTCCAAGCTCCTTCTCTTGGTTGTCACTTCTTCTAAGTGATGTGTGTTGAAGGAATGTTCTGCCCAGTCAGCCTGTCCCTCACCTCCTACCCACTTTCTCACCTGACTCAGGCTCATTTCTGCATGCCCCTCCACACTCACTGACACCGCTTACAGAAAGGTCACCACGGTCCTCCACGTGGCCAAACTGAGGGGCATTTTTGCCTGGTTTCACCTGACTTTCCAGCAGCAGCAGCCTCAGCTGACCGCTCCCTCCTTTTGCAAGCATTTGTTTTGAATCTGCAGCCTAACACCCTGCTGGCTCCCCTGCCTCTCTGGCTTTTCCCCTTTTCCTTTAACTGCTCCCACTCCCTTTGAGAGGCCATCCTGTACCTTCATCTCTCTTCCATC
This sequence comes from Macaca thibetana thibetana, assembly GCF_024542745.1. Classification (NCBI taxonomy): domain Eukaryota; kingdom Metazoa; phylum Chordata; class Mammalia; order Primates; family Cercopithecidae; genus Macaca; species Macaca thibetana. The sequence continues at coordinate 156,958,479 of NC_065580.1, read as the reverse complement.
TCTCAGCCAATCTCATTCTTATCCCAGGTGTAAGGGATACCCAGATGCTGACCCCCTGAATTTCTGCCTCCTTCCAGATGTCTCTCGAGAGCCAGGACACACCTCAGTGCATAGATGCCTCTGAGTGAATGGCTCTTCGTCATGTTGGAACCCCTCCAAATGCCTGTGCCTCCTCTCACTGGCTTCAAAATCCACTTCTTCCATGGTCTTCTTCATCAATAAATCATGCCTCCACTTATGCTAACCCACATGAGAATTTGGGTTTTCATTCTTGCTATCTCCCTCTCCACCCTCTTCCATTTCTGCCACCGAGTCTCCTCTGCTCTGTGTCCACAACACAGCCCAGGACCCTCGGCTTCTCCTCTCAATCCTCTTTGCTACTCTGCTACTCCAAGCCTCACTGGGTGACCCCTTGGCCTCCTTGCTGGGCATCTGCTTTTCTCACCCTTCCCCCTCTGCAGTCCATTCAGGACAGAGAGATCAGGGTGGTCTTAAAAAGCACATCCACTATTGACTGGGCGCAGTGGCTCACGTTTGTAATCCCAGTGCTTTGGGAGGCCAAGGCAGGCAGATCACGAGATCAGGAGATCAGAACCATCCTGGCCAATGTGGTGAAACCCCATCTCTACTAAAAAGAAAAAAATGCAACAATTAGCTGGGTGTGATGGTACGTGCCTGTAGTCCCAGTTACTTGGGAGGCTGAGGCAGGAGAATCGCTTGAGCCTGGGAGGCAGAGGTTGCAGTGAGCCGAGATGGCACCACTTCACTCCAGCCTGGTGACAGAGCAAGACTCTGTCTAAAAAAAAAACAAAACAAAACAAAAAAAAGCACACCTGCCATTAACTATACGAAAGGCACCATTTAATTAGGATGTCTATAAAAAGGAAAACTAGGTGTGAGGTAAATGGCAACTCTGTATTCTATCATCACAATTTTTCTGTAAGTCTAAAACTGTTCTAAAAAATAAGGTTTATCACACACACAGAGACAGACACACACACACACACACACACACACACACACACACACAAAGATCATGTGCCTCCTTTGCTTAAAACCCTACACTGTCTTCTTATCTCTCTTATGGGAAAATCTGAAATCCCTAACACAGTGTTGAAAACCTAGCATGATCAGGCCCCTGCCTTCCTTCCCAGCATCTCTGGGACCACTGTTCCTTCCCCGGCCCCAGCAGGGTCCAGTGTCCTGGACTTCCCCCTGCTAAATCTTTCTCTGAAGGAGCTTCTGACTGCTCACTTCTTCCCTCTTCACATAACTGCCTTTGCTTGTCCTCAGGGACCAAGTGTGTCTTCCATCTGACACTACGGGTGAGGTCCTCTCACGCCATTTCTTTATAGCACTGACTGCAGTTTGTCTTTATGCATATACTTTTGTGATGCTTTGTCTACTAACTGTATTAGTCTGTTCTCATGCTGCTAATAAAGGCATGCCTGAGACTGGGTAATTTATAAAGGAAAGAGGTTTAATGGACTCACAGTGCCACATGACTGGGGAGGCCTCACAATTATGGGAGAAGGCAAATGAGGAGCACAGGGCACATCTTAGGTGGTGGCAGGCAAGAGAGCATGTGCGGGGGATCTCCCCTTTACAAAACCATCAGATCTCATGAGACTTACTGTCATGAGAACAGCACAGGAAAGACCCGCTCCCATGACTCAATTACCTCCCATCGGATCCCTCCCATGACACGTGGAAATTATGCGAGCTACAATCCAAGATGAGATTTGGGTGGGGACACAGCCAAACCATATCACTGACTGGTTCCCCACCAGACTGTAAGATCAAGGGAGTCAGGGAGTGAACACATCTCTTAGATCATCTTAAGAGACTCCTCTGGGCTCTCCAAACCCTGCTTTCCTTTCCCTAGTGGGTCCATCCCTTTATTCTAGACAATAGGATATTAGTAAAAATAACATATATACTTCCATATCTGGCTCATGAAAACCTCTCATCAAACCCTCCATATTCCCTTCTTCCCCCATCAATGTAGCTTTAAATGAGGAGAAATCCAGGGTTGTAAATCATAAGGTGGAAGAGGCCTGGATCCCTGAAACACCATGTGGAACAGGCCACCCAAGAGAGCCCTGACCAAAAATATCTCTGTTGGACTATGTTATTATGTGAAGCTACTGAGATTTAGGGAACATTTGTTTCAGCAGTCAGCCTCCCTTGACCAAATCCTCTGTGTCCCCAGCACAGACCCTGACATGCAACAGGCACTCAAAATGACTTATTAAATGACTAGAGGACATTGAACTTCCCCAGGCAAGACGTGCTTCTATGGGAATTTTCAACTCTTTCCCCACTGAGTAAGTCATACCCCACTGCACTAGCCAGGCCTTTCTGACTGTGTCGAGAGATAGAACTTTGAAAGCACAAAGGAAAGGAAGAAATATTATTGCTAATTCTATGTGTTTTGTTGTAGTTTTTTTTTTTTTTTTTTTTTTTTTTTTTTTTTTTTTTTTTTGGTAAATCACACAGCTCAGTCCTTATGTCCAACATTTTCCTTGGTAATCATCATTTTCTCAATCTCAGGGAGTGGCTGAATATCATGACCAAAGAGGGTAACACAAAAAATAAGTCCCCCCAGTTTATTTCCCTTACCAACTTACTTATTTTCTATCTGTATTTGAGCTGAAAATGTGACACCCCTCTTTTTTCCCCTCACTGTTTTATTCTGCCTATTTCTTAACTATCTCATTGAAAAGCACATTATCAAGAGAATTCTTGGAGGTAAAATTGGAATCTTGGAATGTTTATTGTTCTCTTTCTGGCTCTCAGAGGACATATTAGTGGCAACATATAGTAATAAGTTGCCACTATTCTGTAGCCCCAAATCAGGGGCAACTCCTGCTGGCCTGGAATTGTGTTGTAAGGAAACTGACTTATCGTGAGTGCTAATTTAGGGGGTTCCTGGAAACACTGGATGGTAGTGACTACCAGAAGAGCAAGAATGCCCTGTGCCTGCACGTGCATTTTAAGGACCAGTCTAACAGAAAAATGTGAAGATATTATATTCACTTTCAGGAACTTTTTGTTCTTTGGTGACTCCTACTTCCTGCTGTTACTTCAAGTCTTTGCTTATAGCATTCTATCAACAGATAGTGAACGATTTTCAAATATTTTTTAGCTTGCAAATTCCACAGACTTTAAAATAGACATTTCTCATTAAGAAGTGTGATACCTGATTTTGGTGAAAGTAGAACATCCCTGGGAAAATGCCATGTAATGATTTTCAGCTACTCCAAGGGGTGAATGGGGTCTCCTTTCCTGATTTTCAGATACTTCCATCGTAAGGCCACTCATTCTTAGCTCTGTGTTTACCCCCATGGAATTCCTTTCCCACGGGACAGAAGCTCAGAGCTTGCTAGCCACAACCCTGTTTCTTGAGCTAAAATGTGATATTCTGGTTTATTTAATTTTTAGGGACGTGTAAGTTTTATTTCAGGTAAAATAGAGACTTAAAAACAGTCAAGTTACAACAGGAAATGAGGTCCTTACTGCCACTGCCTACCTTTCGCTAATGGCTCGACTGTGATGATTTCGCTGCTGTTGCCTCTTCCAGCTGAAGTCACAGCCACCACCCAGACGCTGTACTGACGATTCCTACTCAGGTTGGGAATTCTGTAGGAAAACGAGTCGGGAGAGGCCTCAAACTCGCTGATCACCTGTGAAAGGAGACATAAGTGTTCCCACATTCAAAGAAACATGTGGCAAAAATGGATTTCCCGAGGGAATGGTCATGAACATATTAAATATCATAACAAACAAAACTCACAACTCACTCCCCTCTAAAAGGCTGGCTTTGCAATATAAAATATAACTGGTGAGTTTAACTGAGCCACCATCTACATTTTTCTCTGTAGCAGCTTTGATGGCCACCAATAAATAATTTATCCCTTTACATTACAGGCCACAGCACTTCTATATTTGGCTGAGATGGAGTAAGAAGAACCAGATTTACCCTCCTACCTGAGACAACTGAGGAACACACACCACATATAAAACAATGGTTCTAAAGGCATTGCACATGAGGTAATAAATGACAGTGATCTCTGAACAATGGGAAACAAATGAAGAAAACCCCACAATCGCAGAGTTTTTGCATTTTTTAGGGCAATGTGAATTTTATTTCTGATAAAATAGAGAGTTCTGCCTCCTCAACTCAGGAGCCTGGCAGCCTTTCCAAGCTGAGGAGGCAGAGCTGAGAGCCTGAAGGAAGCTAGAGTTCACAAGGAAGAGCACTGGAAAGAGAGCTACACACAAAGGGACAAGCTCTGGAGATTGAAGAGGGTCTGACTTGGGTATTCAGCTGAGCAGATCCATGGATATGTGTGAGGAAACTACCTGAGGCCAGGGAAAGAACCACCTGAAAGAACTGGAGGTCACGGTGCCTGACACTCACACAGGGCTGGGAGTAGTGGCTGTTCCCACCAGTTGGGTTGGAAAACATCAAGATTCATCATGCTTTGGGTATAGTGCGCATAAGGGTCTTACCACAAAGGGGAAATAATTAGCCCCAGACTGAATACCACTCTAGTCTTTCCTAATTATTCTTAAAAGCAAGACTTAGAGAGAGCAAATTATTCCCAAGTAACTTAACTACACCCAAGAATAAAGGTCAAGAATATTTATAGAATTTACAGAAATTGAAACATCCAGTCCTCCAAAAGGTAAAGTTCACAAAGTTTAACACCTAATAAAATATTTTCACATACAAATAGCCCAAATATCTGTCAACTGATGACTGGATAAACAGAATATGTCATAGTGATACCATGGAGTCTATACTAGCCTGTTTTCACGCTGCTGATAAAGACATACCCGAGACTAGTTGATTTATAAAGAAAAAGAGGTTTAATGGACTCACAGTTCCACGTGGCTGGGGAGGCCTCACAATCACAGCAGAAGGTGAAAGGCATGTCTTACATGGCGACAGGCAAGAAAGAATAAGGCCAAGCAAAAGGGGTTCCCCCCTGTAAAACCATTGTATCTCCTGAGACTTATTCACTACCACGAGAATGGTATAGAGGAAACTGCCCTCATGATTCAGTTACCTCCCACTGGGTCTCTCCCACAACACATGGGAATTATGGGAGCTATAATTAAAGATGAGATTTGGGTAGGGACATGGAGCCAAGCCATATCAGAGTGTTATGAGATAATAGAAAAGAATGAAGTACTGATAAATGCTATAACTTGGATAAATCTTGAAAACATTACGCTAAGTGAAAGGAGCCAATTATAAGAAACCACACATTTATGATTCCCTTTATTTAAAATGTTCAGAATAGGCAGATTGATGGCAACATAAATTAGATTACTGGTTGTCAGGCGCAGGGTAGGGGAAGGGGAAAATTGGGAATGACTGCTAATGGGTGTGGATTTTCTTTTCAGGGTGATGAAAATGTTCTAAAATTAGATAGTGGTAAGGGTTGCATAACTCTGTGAATATACGAAGAGCCATTGAATTGTTGAATTTAAAAGTGATTGACATCTCAATAAAGCTGTCATAAAAATTTCCAGGAAAACATAATTCATAAAGAAGAAATCAATCAATCAATCAAAATTCACCATAATTGGCACAGACATTAGATTTATGCAAACAAGGGCAATAAAGTAGTTAAAATTGTATTATAGCTGTATTATAACTGCATATGTTCAAAAATTTAAGTAGATATGATACAAAAAGACCTAAGTTAAACTTGAAATGAAACACAATGCATGAGATAAAAAATACATTGAACTTGATTAGCAGCAGAGTAGATATTGCAGAAAAAATGATTAGGGAACTTAAAGATGTGAAAGGAAAATAAATCTTGGGGCCCCCAAATCACTAAGCTAAAGGGAAAAGTCAAGCTGGGAACTGCTTAGGGCCAACTTGCCTCCCATTCTATTCAGTCATCCCTCTGCTCACTGAGATAAATGCATATCTGATTGCCTCCTTTGGAAGGCTAATCAGAAACTCAAAAGAATGTAAGCATTTGTCTCTCATCTACCTAGGACCTAGAAGCCCCCTCCCCACTTTAAGTTGTCCTGCCTTTGCTTCAAGTTGTCCTGCCTTTTCCAATGGAACCAATGTTAAAAAATTGATTGATGTCTCATGTCTTGCTAAAATGTATAAAACCAAGCTGTGCCCGGACCACCTTGGGCACATATTGTCAGGACCTCCTAAGGCTGTGTGTCATGGGCACGCATCCTTACTTTGGCAAAATAGACTTCCTAAATTGACTGAGACCTGTCTCAGATACTTGAGGTTCACAAAGACATATTAATAAATGACACATAGAAAACAGAATAAAAAAGTTAACAGGGCATTAGTGAGCTATGGAAAAATATCAGGATGCTTAACACACATGCAGTGAAGTCACTAAACGAGGCGAGAGAGACGGGACCAAAAAACGGTTGTAAAAAATTGTGGTTGAAAAATTTCCAAATTTGATGAAAACTGTAGCCCATAGAGCCAAGATACTCAGTGAATTCTAGCCACAAGAATATTAAAAAAAAAAAAAAAAACAAAAACTATACCCAGGAGCATCATAATCACACTACTCAAGAGTTTTAGTTTCAGTGCTAGAGAGAAAATCTTAAAAGTAGCCAGAGAAAGTACATGTTATATAAAGGGGAACAAAGATAAGCATGGCAGCCAATTTCATTTGAAAAACAATCGAGGTAAGAAGACAGTGGAATGATTTCTTTCAAGTACTAAAAGAAAAAAAATCAACCTAGAATTCTATATTCAACAAATATATTTCAAAATGAAATTGAATAAAGACTTTTTTCAGATACATAAGAAGCTGAAAGAATTAATCACCAGTAGACCTACATTACAAGAAATGTTAAAGAAAGTCCTTCTAGCAGAAGGAAAATAATACCAGATAGAGACATAAATATACACAAATAAGTAGAAAAAAGAGGTAATTATATAGATAAATATATATGATCTTTCTTATTTAAATATTATTAAAATATGGTTGATAGTTAAAAACAATACCAATGTAATGTGGATATATAATATAAATAAAAGTAAAATGTTTAACAATAGCACAAAGGTTGGGAGGACAAAATGGAAGTATATGATTATAAGTTTCTTATACTAGATGCAAAGTGTGTAATACCACTTGAAAGTACACTACAATGTTAAAAGCATATGCTGTGAATCCTAAGGAAACTACTGAAATTACAAAATATAGCATAAAATAAAGCTAATGAACTAATAAGATAAATAAAATGGAATTACAAAAAGAAATCCAAAGGAGTCAGAAAAAGAGTGACAAGGGCAACAAGTAGCACAACAGCAGCAGAACTCAAATAGTACTACCACGGATTTAAACATAAACATATTAATAATAATTTTAAGTGCAAATGATCTAAATATATTAAAGGCAAAGATTGTCAGACCTGATAGAAAAGCAATATCCAACAAATGCTGCTTACAAGAAACGTGCTTGAAATATAAAACACAAATAGGTTAAAAATAAAGGAACGGAAGTGATATCCTATGATAACACTAACCGAAAGAAATATGGAGTGGCTATAGTAATAAGAGATAAAATAGATTTAAGAGCAAAGGATATTACCAGTAAGAAAGAGAGAAATTTCATAATGAGAACAGGGGTCAGTTCATCAAGAGAACATAACAATTCTAAACATTTATTCACCTAATATTCACCAATTATTCAAAGATATGAAGCTCGGTTATTAGATGAAAAAATGTTTAGGATTTATTATTACATGAAACAAAACTAATGGAACTTCAAGGAGACATAGACCTAGATAGGTCAGAATTGTTCCTTAAAAAGCCATGTGGAGTAGGTAGAGCTGGATCCATTTTATAGATCAGGAAACTGAGGTTCAGAGAAAGCAAGTGACTCACTGATGTCACAAGGCCAGACAAGTGCAAAACAATGGTTCCAGCTCAGAGCCTCTGGTCCCAAGTCTGGTGCTGTTTCCTCACACTTTATGCTGTCAATTATAAGTGACCAAAACAAGAAGGGCTTACTTTTACCCTTGCTAGCTTTTCAATAAACCTTACATGCTTCCGCAGGCTGCACAAGTTACAATACCAGCTATGCAGTTAAACAGGGGATTTAAATCTTCACTATATCTCTTAATTGTCATACAATCTCATGCTTCCTCTACAAAACATAATGTCAGATAATTACTTATTGTCAAAATTTTAATTTGCGGGTACACAGTGTCAGATGATTTGGAGAGACTCTTGCATGGATTCCTTAGACACATGCCTATAATCTAGCATGCATGTGCATGTGTATGCACTCATTTACACCTCACCTCCACCCTCCTCCCACTACAACACTCCAGTCATGTCTTAGAGTATTATGGGAAAATTAGTCCCTCTAGGAGTTCAGAGGGAATTTGGCCTGTTTCCTGATAAACCACAGAGACAATCCTGAGACTGTATGCACTTGCACTGTATGATTCTCCAAGGCTATGTCATTGCCAAATTAATTTTACAAAGCTTAATGATGTGCAAATTATAACCATTGCTCTACTGAACATTAAGCATCAGGAAAGCATTAAGATATATTTATAAAATAAAGATCTTTTTCTATATAGACAACATAGCTTTTAGTTGAAACTCCATACTTTATCCTGTTGACAAAGTAAAATTTGTTCTTGATTACCTCCAAAACACACATTTTAATGTTTGCCTGTAACATAATGCGTGGCTAAAATCAACAATAAAATATGGTTTCTTATGCAACAAGATTTGTTTCATCATTTATATAGAAGACTAATCAAGAATTGAAGTAAAAAAGGTATATTAATAGAAACTTCCTTCATTTCTCTGTAGGTTAGGGTGAAAAAGAATAAAGTCAAGCTGTTAGTGGCTCCTATTGGTTATCTGGGCAAGTTAGTTGCACTGATGTCACCACCCTTTGATGCCACCGTGTATTCCTCTGAGGACTGCCATAATTAGGCACCATTTTCCTGGTCTTAGTAGCAGGGCAAGCAGAAAATTGATAACTGAACAATTTAAGCCATCAGAGTTGATTTATTTTTCTTTGGAATATATGTAACTGGATATTAAAGTTGACTCTTCCTGTTCTCTGGAAGTTTTAGCAATGATCTTAAAGTGTGAGAATGTTCCTAAAGATGCCAGTACCTTCTTTCCTAACAAGAGCTGTGAGGCCACCTGGGCAGGACTTGCTGGTTCTGATGTTTTGCCAATCACCCATTTCCAGGCTCCAAAAGAGGCTGGGGCAGGAACAAGGATTTTCTGTTGAGAGAGGTCTGTGAGCATTCCCTCTTATGAGTGGAAGAGGGCTTCGAGCTCTAGGGAATCTCTCGGAGAACCTGGAGTCTGAAGGACACAGAGCTTGGTAAGTGAGTCACCCCTGAGAAGGCTAATGGCAAGCCACAGTGGCAGAGGTTAGTCCTGCTCACAACAGGAGAGGAGGCTGGGCCAGACTGGCCACGCCTCCTAGAGTGAACTGGGGTAAGGATGCCTACTGGTGGACCCTAGAGGACAGAGCAAGCCTGGATGTCTTGAGAGAGAGATGCCTCTCTCAAGACATGAGATGCCTCCAACAGAGGGATGCAGTGTAAATTATATAGTATTTATTGCAAACAGAATCCTTAGCTACGGATGGTGCGTAACTTAACCATTGTTAACCATTTTAAGAGGAGGTAGGAGAAAAAAGAAAAAAAGAGCAAAATGGGAAGAAAATAACCAGAAGTTCTCTCAGTGTAGTGGAGCCAATCTAGTTGATTAAATCCTTTTTCTTAATACTCAGCCAAAAATGCTTGTTCTGAGAAGAAGGGATGATAAATATCATGTCCTTATTTTATATTTTTTAAAACAAATATATGAAGTTTCTATTTATTTTTTATGCATTTCCCTCCATATTTCCCTCCATATTTTAGTAAGTTAGGATAGCATGGACTATATTTACATTTTTTAATTTTCTTTTTATTGGATACCAGATTTTCCAACACAACAATCCAATAGTGTGTAAACTGACTTGCTACTTTCTACATGCGTGTTTTATTATGTAGCACTCTCTTCCAAATACAGAGAATGTTCAATGAGAAGGGATCACTTTGATTTCCAGATTTCTCCTGATATATCAGCTGGGTTACTATTTCAGAGACTCTGAATCTTTTTTTTTTTTAAAGGAACAAAGCAAAGCTTCGCCATCAAGGACGACAGATAAACACTATGGTATAAAGAAGGGCAAACTCACAATGGAGTTTCTTAGGGATTAATGAACCAAATGTGGCAAAAGGAGAAATCTGTGGGGAAGCAACAAAGACACTTTTCTTAATATTTAATTATTTCCTTTTCTTCAGGTAGACTTTGAACTCTCCAATCTCATCTTCTTTAGAGTTAAGACAGACATGCCAGTCATCCTAGATTTTATTATGCCTAAAGTATGAATTAATTTTGAGTGGACTACAGTAATTGTGCTAATCATTTGTTTGAAGAGAAGATATCAGAGTTCCTTTGTGACCTGTGGAAATACAGAAACAGCCAACATTACGCAGGTGCGGCCAGGCATGGACTTGAGGGATCCCATCCCCCATGGCCCTGAACCAGAATGCCAGGGATTCTGTTCCACGGCTTATTTTTAATCCTGCTCTGTCCATGCCCAGCTTGAGGAAGTGGATGGGACATTTGTGGACTGGGCTTGCCAATTATTCTGCATCTGTCATAAATTCCTGTTGGCCAGCTGAGAAAAAAGCCTGTTATTCCTCATCTAAAATGTGTTTAAACACGTAGGCTCTATCCAAGTTGAGAAGCAACCTAACATTTATTATTAATTAATCATGTCTCAATTGAAATGGCCCTAAGTGGCTGCCAAGTTACTGATTTCTTGGTCCACCAGATAACGTGGTGGCATGAGAACACGGCTGTCTCTAGCTCAGCGGTCCCCGGCATCTTTGGCATCAGGGACAGGTTTCAAGGAAGACAGTTTTTTTCACAGATGGATGGACATGGTAGGATGGGATGGTCTCAGGATGAAATTGTTCCACCTCAGATCATCAGGCATTAGTTGGATTCCCATAAGAAGCATGCAATATAGGTCCTAGTACTAGTCTGTGGCCCGGGGGTTGGGGAATCCTGCTCTACTGATGTCTTGTAACAGGGGCAATCCACAGTGTTCCCAAGGAAAGGTTTGGGTATTTGGTCTGAGGACACACACATAAAATGTAAAATATGCATGTTGCTTATGTAATGAACCATCTCAAATACTGTTCTTACAGTGGGCTGGTCATGGTATTTACCGTGGGAGGTGGTGGGGGGTCCAGGCAGACACCACTGCATTGAAAGTATGGAGGTCTGTGGATGAGGGATGACGGCAAGAGTTAGAGGACCCCATAGGCCAGACATAGAAATTTGCTGGACTATAGTTCTCTCCTTTGGGCTGTGGGAAGAAAATCTAGGCAAAAGTTCTTAGCTTCATACCTCGTAATAGGAAGGGCTTGTAAATAATGACTGGGCTTTAATTCATGGTCATGCACTCAGTTCAGTTGCAGTGTGTAGACTATAAGGTAAGTTCCCGCCCCCAAGGAGTAAGAAATGATCACAGCAAACAGAAGATTAAAATGAGGTACTGTAGAAGTCTGACCAATTCCTAGTAAAATTTAGATATACACTCATTTGAATCTTTTTCTAAAACCAACCCTGTCATAGTTGAAGACATGGATGAATATTTAAAAGATGCATGAAAAATAAATGGAAACTTCATATATTTGTTTTAAAAAATATTTATAGCAAGGTTTTACAAGACTTCTGACATGTTTGCCTCCCCAAAGCCGTATCCAGAGGGGAAAATACAGTTAATGGGATAACTCTTGTGACACCCAAGCCAGATTGTTCACATTTCAAGCGTTTTGTCTTTGTGTGTTTTTGCTTTAGGTCTGCTGGGTAGAGTCGCGGGTTCCTAAAGAACTAAACGTGCACAGTTTACCCTTCCAGTCAAAAGAGTGTATGGGTTGTGAGAAGGTTAGTTTCCTCTGAGAGCTTCAGGGTCAACCCACGGAAAGACTGGGAACAGTGTTTTCTAGACCTATCTTCATTCCACAATTATTTTTGCCTTGTGGTGTTGATGTGATATTTTTCTTTTTATGTGTAAGATGCTTTTCACCAGTATATAAGATACAATGAGCCACAGTGAGGCGCTTTAAACACTCTTTGGTCATGTCTATAAAACTAGATGTTTGCCCAGGAATTGCCAAATTCATTTCCAAACCCCTCACATTATTTAGCTCATAGCTGCACCTGTCAGACCTTGCAGAGCCTTCTCTAGTCCTCTCAATCAGCGGCTAAGTCTGCCCTTTGTCTTTCATAGTGTTTGCCTTTATTCCACTGTGGGTTATGGTCTTGCATGTGCTTATTGCATCTACCTGGGGGTCAGGCTCCCTGACCCACCTTTCTACTCCCTCTACTGACCCATCCCCCTACTCACTCTGCAGGGAACCTGGTTCAGAGCATTGCTTAGAGTTGGGACTCAATGACCAGCAACCGGAATAGACTGAAGAAATTCTTGTTGTATTAGGTGAATTTAGTAATGACCTAGAAATGATTTGAGTACAATAGAAAATAATGAGTATAAAATGACTACAGAGCCATAGGCTGTTCATGTCAAATTATTCAGCCTGTCTGATATAAAAGGAATTCTACTTTTAAAAATTTCAATTAGCTTTTTAATGAAAAACTAATTCTATCAAGGAAATGCGATGTTTTAAAAAGCTCTGATAGCTAATTATTAACATGCAATTAAAAAAACTTGAAGGCTGTGATTTCACAGATAGAATGTTCACAGCAGTGAAATAAAAACTCCCCCAAGGCAATAAACAAAGTTGATAGCTCTTTTACTTATAGGGTAAGGCACTTTCAGAATGCATCTTTCTGTTTAGTGGCAGAGAAATGGCCTGGATTCCATTAAGAATAAGCAGTTCACTGTATTAATTTAAGATTTTTAAAAATCTTATGTATAATATATTTTGATCTAATTTCCATTTTATTTCACAGTTCCCATCTATAAAAGAGGATGTCATGGCAGAAAGATCTTCCTAAAGGCACAGGTTGAGGGGCCAACACGGGTAGAAATGGGATAACAGCCAGGCAATTCTGGTAGTTTCCTCTGCCTTTTATTGAGATTACTATAGATACCATTATATATATGACTATATATATATATATTTTATATATGTGACTATATATAAATATATGACTATATATAAAATATATATTTATATATAATATATATATTTATATATATATAAAATACACATATAATATATAATATATATATATATTATATATAATTTTTTATATATATATTTATATTATATATATATATTTATATTTATAAATATATATTTATATATTATATATTATATGTATATTATATATAAATATATATATATATATATAAATATATATATTATATATAGTCATATATATTTATATATAATATATAGTCATATATATTTATATATATAAATATATAGTCACTATATATATTTATATATGTGACTATATATATATATATAACTACATAGACTATTGGCTACTTTTAAAAAGCCTTTCAAATATAAAATATTTTATTTTTTGACCTTCTAAATATAAAAGTTATTGCTATAATGTTTTGCAACTATATTAAAGTTGTTATCCAGAGAAAGCATGAGAAAAACTAGTTTCTTGATGTAATTGTTTAGAATTAGAAGCATCACCCAATTAGCCCAACTGGCATTACAGATACTTATGTTAACAGGCTCTTTCCAACCAATACACTCTTCCTTTGCTACAATTTTGCCTCATACCTTTTTCGTTGTCATACCACCTGCCACGAAAATTATCTGTCTGTCAAAGGTGCATTATTAATTTAACTTGATTGCTGTTACCTATTCAACAATTCTGTACAAAAATACTAGTTTATCATATAGTTTCTCACATACAAGAAAGAAGTTAATGAGAAACACAATTCTTAGTAATAAAAATAATACATGCAGAATTTACAATATTGAAAAAATAGCTGTTTCCACTAGTGTTAATTGAAAAATGATTTAAGACTAATTTATTTCCTTAAATCATACAATATGTCTGTGTCGGGCCAAGTCAAAAAGGTGAGATGTTTTCAGAGCTGGAATCTTCTAAAAGCTCCAAAAGCTGATTGATAAAAAGGGCATTTTAGCAAAACTTTGGAGACAGTAAAAAGATCAGAGGTTAAGAGGGTGAGGGGATGAATACGTGGGGCACAGAGGGCCTTTAGGGAAGTGAAACTTCTGCATGATGCTATAATGGTGGATCCATGTAATCGAACATTTGTCCAAACCTATAGTACGTACAACCCCAAGAGTAAGTCTTATGTAAACTATGAACACTGGCTAATAATGATGTGTCAATGCAGATTCCACCATCGTTACAAATGTACCACTTTGTTGGGGGATGTTGATAGCGGAGAAGGCTGTGCAGTAGAGGCAGGGGTATTTGGAAAATCTCTGTACCTTCTTCTCAATTTTTCTGTGAACCTAAAACTACTTAAACAAAGTCAAGTTTTTTAAAGAGCATTTTAGCCTATGGATAATCAGAAAGCTCTATGCAGCAATGGGGAAGTGCATTCAGGGTGACACATACTAGGCTACCTAGTCTGAATGAATGCTACCTCAAAGTCAAAATGCTTAGTGACAGGCTATCTGACAAATCGGGCAGGCAGTCTTCTGAGACTGACCTTCAAAAGAGATTTCCAGGGCCTCTTTCTGTGTGAAAATGTTAGTGGAATATATGCTTATGTTTTCCTTTGCTCTATAAATTACACGATTGGGCTCAGAATTTTAAAGGTCAAGATTTCTACCTTGAGTATAGGCCATCTGCATTTTACCAGTTATAGCAATTGAATGGCTTTACATAATGCCTAGCAGACCAATGACCACTGAGAACAATATGAGGAGAAAACTGAAATACAGCTTCAACAGAAAGATTGAGTAGTTATTGGCTGGGTCACTGTGTGATATGGGTTGGCTGTGTCCCCACCCAAATCTCATCTTGAATTGTAGTTCCCATAATCCTCATGTGCTGTGGGAGGGACCCAGTGAGAGGTAACTGAATCATAGGGGTGGTTACCCTCATGCTATTCTTGTGATAGTGAATGAGTTCTCATGAGACCTGGCTTTATAAGGGGCATTTCCCCCTTTCATTCTGCACTTCCTCTTGCTGCTGCCATGTGAAGAAGGACATGTTTGCTTCCCCTTCCACCATGATTGTAAGTTTCTTGAGGCCTCCCCAGCCATGCTGAACTGTGAGTCAATTAAACCTCTTTCCTTTGTAAGTCACTCAATCCTGAGTATGTCTTTATTAGCAGTATGAGAACAGACTAATACGCTGTGAATAGGATAACAGGGAAAAAAGACCACTATTAAAGGATAAACTTATAAAAAACAACATAGACTTCCCTTCCACTTTCTTAAAGAATAGACGTCAAACAAGTAGGCAAAAATTGCTGCACTAAACACTAAGAGAAGATTTAGAAACATATTCCATATCTATTGAGATAATCACGTAGTTTTTGTCTTTCCTTCTGTTTATGTGATGAATCATATTGATTGCATATGTTGAACCAACCTTGCATCTTGGGAATAAAGCCTACTTGATCAAGGTGGATAAAGTGTATTAGCCCATTTTCATACTGCTATGAAGAAATATCAGAGATTGTGTAATTTATTAAGAAAAAGAAGTTTAATAGACTCACAGTTCCCCATGGCTGGGGAGGCTTTACAATCATGGCAGAAGGCAAAGGAGGAGTAAAGGCATGTCTTACATGGTGGCAGACAAGAGAGCATGTGCAGGGGAACTGCTCTTTATAAAACCATCAGAACTCATGAGACTTATTCACTATCATGAGAACAGCACAGGAAAATCCACCCCCATGATTCAATTACCTTCCACTGGTCTTTCCCATGACACATGGAGAATATGTGAGCTACAATTCAAGAAGAGATTTGAGTGGGGACACAGCCAAACCATATCAATAAGCTTTCTGACGTACTGCTGGATTCAGTTTTTCAGTATTTTGTTGAGGATTTTTGCACTGATGTTCATCAAGGATATTCACCTGAAGTTTTTTTTTTTTGTCATATCTCTGCCAGATTTGGGTATCAGGATGATGCTGGCCTCATAAAATGAGTTAGGGAGGAGTCCCCCCATCCTCATTTTTTTGGAATAGTTTCAATAGGAATGGTATGAGCTCTTCTTTGTACATCTGGTAGAATTCAGCCATGAATCCATCTAGTCCTGGACTTTTATTGTTTGGTAGGGTACTTATTGCTGCCTCAATTTCAGAATTCATTATTGGTCTATTCAGGGATTCAATTTCTTCCTATTTCAGTCTTGGGAAAGTGTATGTGTCCAGGAATTTATCCATTTCTTCTAGGTTTTCTAGTTTATGTGCATAGAGGTGTTCATAATATTCTCTGATGGTTGTTTGTATTTCTGTGAGGCCAGTGGTAATATCCCCCCTATTTATTCTGATTGTAGTTGTTTGAATCTTCTCACTTTTCTTCCTTATTAGCCTAGCTATTTTATTAGCCTATCTATTTTATTAATTTTTTTTTCAAAAAACAAGTTCCTGGATTTGTTGATCCTTTAAATGGTTTTTCATGTCTCTATCTCTTTCAGTTCAGCTCTGATTTTAGTTATTTCTTATCTTTTGCTAGCTTTGGGATTTGTTTGTTCTTGGTTCTCTAGTTCTTTTAGTTGTGATGTTAGGTTGTTAACTTGAGACCTTTCTAACTTTTTGACATGGGCATTTAGTGCTATACATTTCTCTCTTAACACCGCTTTAGCAGTGTCTCAGAGATTCTGGTACATTGTATCCTTGTTCTTATTAGTTTCAAAGAACTTCTTGATTTCTGTCTTAATGTCATTATTAATCCCCAAAGTCATTCAGGAGCAGGTCATTCAATCTCCATGTAATTTGTAGAGTTTTAAGTGAATTTCTTAATCTTGATTTTGAATTTGTGTTGTGGTCTGAGAGACTGTTCTGACTTCAGTTCTTTGGCATTTGCTGAGGAGTGTTTTACTTCTGATTAATAGGGTAAATTTTACAGTAAGTGCCATGTAGCAATGAGAAGAATGCATATTCTGTTGTTTAGGGGTGGAGAGTTCTGTAGATATCTTTCGGATCCATTTGAGTTCTGTAGATATTTATCAGATCCATCTAATTCAGGACCTGAGCTCAAGTCCTGAATATCTTCGTTAATTTCTTGTCTCAATGATCTGTCTAATATTGTCAGTGGGGTGTTAAAGTCTCCCACTGTTACTGGGTGGGAGTCTAAGCCTCTTTGATGGTCTCTAAGAACTTGCTTTATGAATCTGAGTGCTCCTGTGTTGGGTGAATATATATTTAGGACAGCTAAATCTTCTTGAATTGAACCCTTTACCATTACATAAAATATAGGATTATGTACATTTAGGACAGTTAGATCTTTGTCTTTTTTGTTCCTTGTTGGTTGAAAGTCTGTTTTGTCAGAAACTAGGATTGCAACCCCTGCTTTCTTCTGTTTTTGATTTACTTACAGGATTTTCCTCCATCCCCTTATTTTGAACCAATGTGTTTATCTCAATTAGATGCAGAAAGGGCTCTTGATAAAATCCAACATCCATTCGTGTTAAAAACTC
The DNA here is from genome assembly GCF_024542745.1 of Macaca thibetana thibetana. Taxonomy (NCBI): domain Eukaryota; kingdom Metazoa; phylum Chordata; class Mammalia; order Primates; family Cercopithecidae; genus Macaca; species Macaca thibetana. Next base: position 156,940,811 of record NC_065580.1, on the reverse strand, counting down.
TCAATAAACTAGTTATTGAAGGAACATACCTCAAAATAATATGACCCATATATGACAAACCCACAGCCAACATCATACCCAATGAGCAAAAGCTGGAAGTATTTCCCTTGAAAACTGGCACAAGGCAAGGATGCCCTCTCTCACCACTCCTACTCAACACAGTATTGGAAGTTCTGGCCAGGGCAATCAGGCAAGAGAAGAAATAAAAGGCATTCAAACAGGAAGAGAGGAAGTCAAACTATCCCTATTTGTAGATGGCATGATTCTATATCTAGAAAACCCCATCATCTCGGTCCAAAAGCTTCTTAAGCTGATAAACAACTTCAGTAAAGTCTCAGGATAGTGCAGAAATCACTAGCATTCCTGTCCTCCAACAACAGTCAAGCTGAGAGCCAAATCAGGAATAAACTCCCATTCACAATTACCACAAAAAGAATGAAATACCTGGGAATGCAGCTAACTAGGACGGTGAGAGATCTCTATAAGCAGAACTACAAACTACTGCTCAAATAAATCAGAGATGACACAAACAAATGGAAAAACATTTCATGCTCATGAATAGGAAAAATCAATATCTTAAAATGGCTATACTACCTAAAGCAATTTATAGATTCAATGCTATTCTCATTAAACTACCATTAACATTCTTCACAAAACTATTTTAAAATTCAGTTGGAACCAAAAAGAGCCCAAATATCCAAGGCAATCCTAAGCAAACAGAACAAAGCTAGAGGCACCATGCTACTGGACTTCAAACTATACTACAGGGCTACAGTAACCAAAATGGCATAGTTCTGGTACAAGAACAGACACATAGACCAATGGAACAGAATAAAGAACCCAGAAATAAGACTGCACATCTACAACTATCTAATCTTTCACAAACCTGACAAAAACAAGCAATGGGGAAAGGATTCCCTATTCAATAAACGGTGCTGGGATAACTAGCTAGCCATATGCAGAAGATTGAAACTGGTCCCCTTCCTTACACCGTATACAAAAATCAACTCAAGATGGATTTAAAAATGTAAATGTAAAACCTAAAGCTATAAACACCCTGAAAGACAGCCTAGGTAATACTACTATTCAGGACATAGGCATGGGCAAAGATTTCAGGATGAAGACACCAAAAGCAATTTGCAACCACAACAAAAATGGACAAATGGGATCAAGTAAATGAAAGAACTTCTGTGCAGCAAAATAAATTATCAACAGAGTAAACAGCTCACAGAATGGGAAAAAAATTTTTGTAAGCTATGTATCGGACAAAGGTCTAGTATTCAACCTTTATAAGAAACTTAAACAAATTTACAAGAAAAAAGCAATCCCATAAAACATGGGCAGAGGGCATGAACAGAGACTTTTCAAAAGAGAACATACAGGCAGCCAACAAGCATAGGAAAAGCTCAACATCACTGATCATCAGAGAACCGCAAATCAAAACCACGATGAGATACCATCTCACACCAGTCAAAACGACTATTATTAAAAAGTCAAAAAATAACAGATGCTGGTGAGGTTGTGGAGAAAAAGGGGTGCTTATCCACTGTGGATGGGAGTATAAATTAGTTCAGCCATTGTGAAAGACAGTGTGGCAACTCTGCTCAAAGACCTAAAGACAGAAATACCATTTGACCTGGCAATGCCATTACTGGGTATATACCCGAAGGAATATAAATCATTATGTTATAAAGACACATGCACACATATATTAATTGCAGCACTATTCACGATAGCAAAGATGTGAAATCAATCTAAATGTCCATCAATGATAGACTAGATAAAGAAAATGTGATAAATATATACCATAGAATACTATGCAATCATGAAAAAGAAAAAGATCATGTCCTTTGCAGAGATGGATGGAGCTGGATGCCATTATTCTTAACAAACTAACACAGAAATAGAAAAACGAATACCACATGTTCTCACTTGTATGTGGTAGCTAAATTATGAGAACATACGGACACATAGAGGGGAATAACACACAACACACACCTTTTGGAGGGTGGAGGGTGAGAGGAGGGAGAGGATCAGGAAAAACAACTAACGGATATTAGGATTAATACCTGGGTGATGAATAATCTGTAAAACAAACTCCTGTGACACAAGTTTACCTCTATAACAAACCTGCACATTATCCCTGAACGTAAAATAAAAGTTAAAAAGTAAAGAACTGCATTCCATTAGAACCAGCCGTGAAATACAAAGATATTTCCAAGAAAGCTTCAAGAATAGACTTCTCAAGAAATTTTATAAAACCAGAATTGATTTTCATATGTCTGGGATGTTTAGATGTAGCCTTGCCTCAAAGAAACCCTTCTAGGTTTTTTTCCAGCCATATGATTCCATGACAGGATGCTGGGGCTTCAATAATGTTTGGATGATCCAAGAACATACAGAGCCTAGCATCTGCCTGCCATGTAGAAGCACTCCACAAAGGTCTCATGTACATGATTCATTACATGTGTGTAAATGGAACACACTTGTCTATTTTTAGGTTAACTTGTGGTATCTCCATAATTTTCAGATTTTCTATTATTAAAAAAAAAAAAAGAGAGAGATATTCAGCTGGGCACGGTAGCTCATGCTTGTAATCCCAGCACTTTGGGAGGCCGAGGCGGGCAGATCACGAGGTCAGGAGATTGAGACCATCCTGGCTAACATGGTGAAACTCCGTCTCTACTAAAAATACAAAAAGTTAGCCGGGCATGGCCGTGTGCGCCTATAGTCCCAGCTACTTGGGAGGCTGAGGCAGGAGAATGGCGTGAACCCGGTAGGCAGAGCTTGCAGTGAGCCGAGATCACGCCACTGCCCTCCAGCCTGGGGAACAGAGTGAGATTCTGTCTCAAAAAAAAAAAAAAAAAAAAAAAAAAAAAAAAAAAAAGATTTACCCTTCAGTCATTTAAATAAAATGATGGAAGAATGATTTCTATGTAAGTGATTTAAAAGCACAGGCACTCGATCCAAATCCTTCTGGGATACAAAGCATCCCAAAGTACATAACACAATTTCTTGCCTTATTAAGCTACAGCTTCATTACACAATTTAACCTCTTTTAGAAGACTCACAGTCATAATCTGTAAAATTTAATTCAACACACATTTGAGGAGCATCCACTGTTTCAGCACAGTAACAGGTTTGCCAGCTTATGCTCATGTCTAACAACAACGCGAGAGATTGTGGCTATGTCAAAGTGAGGTTGAAATCAGTGCTGGGAACGCTGGGGCAGGATGGAGCTGACATCCCAGGGAAGGCAGGTAAGCATCAGGACAAAGAGCTGGGACTCTGAACTCAGCCCCCTGTGGGTTGCAGGTCCCGTCTTCCTTTGCTAACCTGCGTGGCTCTGGCCATATTGTACAGTCTTCCTTTCAGTATCGGTAAATGAAGATAACAATCACAACGCTTCCTGTGTAAGATAGTCACCAGAATTAACTGATGCAAAACAGTATTTTTAAAAATGTGAGTCACAGGAGCAATTTAGTGGAACATGACAACCACTTTAAAAACAAAATGAAATAGAATAGAAAAAAAATCAAATGGAACAGAAAATATCAGAGGACATCACGTGTAGTAAATGCAAGTTTGTGGTGTGCGTGTACTTTCGTAGTGTGATTATAACTTACATTTTCTATTGCAGGTCACCATAGAACAAGTTCAAAAACCATAGGTATAAAGCTTTTGGCACCCAGTGCCTAACATGTAGCCAGTGCTAAGAAATGGTGAAATAAAAATATAGCATTTAAGTTCAACTTTAAACAATAAACATTTTTACCAAAGAGGATGAGATGGAAAAGGCAAGGAGAATCCAACACACACATACACACACACACAGACACACACACACGTACACAAATGCAGACACATATGAGACATGGTATTACTTAGACACCGGATGGAAGAAGGTTAGTAAAATATGAAACTAGACAGGAGCTGCAGCTGGATTCTGGAACTCTATCTAGGTCATATTGCGAATTTTCAATGTCTTTAGGTAAAAAATGAGAAGTCATCCAAGAAATTTGCACAAAGGAATAACATGCTCAGATTCAGGACTGGAAAAATGAATTGTGACAGGGATGTGGACAGCAGACCGGGAGTTGAGCCTGGCAGTGGGAAGGCTTCTGACTTGGTTTTGGTTCCCTGGGGGAGGACCTGAAGCAAGGCAAGGGCAGTGGGTGTGAAAGGAAAGGAGATTAAGAAGACCTTGCATTGGGAGGCAGAGGCGGGCGCATCACCTGAGGTCAGGAGTTCGAGACCAGCCCAGCCAACATGGTGAAACCCTGTCTCCACTAAAACCACAAAAATTAGCCTGGCGTGGTGGTGGGTGCCTGTAATCCCAGCTACTCAGGAGGTTGAGGCAGGAGAATCGTTTGAACCTGGGAAGCAGAGGTTGCAGTGAGCCAAGATTGTGCCACTACTCCAGCCTGGCAACAGAGTGAAACTCCGTCCCAAACAAACAAACAAGACATTGCAGAGGGCTCTTGTGACATGATGTCACTTTGCTCATTTATTTCCTCTGATCATATTACCCCTTCCTGCTTCTGATTCTTCAGGTAAGATTCTTCTCTTCCTGCAAGCCAGGACTAGCTGTGTGTTCCAAGCAACCGTCTCTGGCCCCGTGTTTGAGTGACCCCCCGTCCCCGTCCGCACCCCTGCACCGTGCTGTACACATCACTGCTGTGTCCTCCGTCACATCACACAGAAGGGTGACATTGTCCAGTGTTTCCTGCCTTTCCTAGAACTGCTGGGTATGGGTTTGGAGCATACGTCGTGGTTCCCTTGTGGTTAAGACATGGACCAGAATCTTATGACAGATTCTGGCCCATGATTTGTGCTGGAGCATTTACATGCCTGTGTCAGAGCCTCAGAGATTTCTTTCTCTTTGTCATGAAACCTGCCTGGGTCCTTCCTGGAGTGAAGATAACACGGCATGGACTGCCATACACTCACAATGAGCATGATCGTGAAAGAAAAATAAAACCGTTGGTTGTTGTAAATCACTGAGGATTCAGGCCTGTTTGTGATGCCCCCTAACTCAGCATCTCTTGAGTGATGTGATTCAGAACCTGGCTCAAAGCTTGGTGTAAGAGTAGTGCTCTATGTTTATTTGTGGTATAAATGAATGAATGATTAGGAGAGGAACTATAGGTAGCTCGAAGCTTCTGGTCAGAAAGCAGCAGATTTTGTTAGATCATCAGCTAAACTAGAACACAGGAAGAGAGGGAGAGACAAGTATAAACGTGTTTGTGGGCACACTGAATGTGAAGTACCGGGGAGGTCTTCCTGAGTACGCAGATGGTGGTAAGTTGGAAATATAGGACTGATGGTTCTCTAAGATTGTCAGGATTAGAAATAAAAAATGTGAACTCTTTAATTTCAAATGATAGTTAAATTATAAGAGCAGATTCAATGATCCACGGAGATAGTGAAGAATATTAAAAGAGATAAAGGAAGAATATTGGAAAATGCCTACATTTAAGGGTGAGAAGCAGAGGGACGAGAAGCAACAAAGAATAAAAAACAAGATAATGGAAGCTAAGAAAAGGAGGATTTTAAAAGCAAACTGCTGTCTAGTAGTGTCACTATATGCTACAGTGACATGAAATAGGGAGGGTACTGGGAGGGAGGAATGACATTTTAATACAGCCGGGAGGTCCCTGTTTTGTGTGAAAGGGGAAGAATGAACACTGTGATGAGTATCATTGTAGATACACTTGAGCATGTTAGATGCTGCTTTCCGGATTCCACGTTACACCACTTTCCCACTCCTTGAGATTCCTGCACATTTCTGGTCCTCGGAAGTCCCCTTTCGCCCTCAGCCTGACTATGGCTTTATTCGATGCAGTCTGCAGCTGGTTGGGAGGCAAACACACACCTGTTGCCTGGGGTGGGAAGCTGTCTGGACCTGGTGAGCTACTTTGCCTCCCAGAAGACTTGTTTAATTCTAAGTTGTGGTCTACACTATGGAGAGTTTAATTGCCCAGGTCTTCTGGGTAAGAAGAGTAGTGGTGTATTCTCACTGGTTCACTCAGCAACATTTATTGAGCACGTACTATGTATAGGAACTGAATAATATTATCATCTGAAACTGGAATAACCAATGTGAATCACAGCTCAGAAATATTTTATGCCTTCTGACTTTTAGTTTTCATTAATGAGAAGTCTGTGCTTCCTAATTTTACATTTCTAAGCTCTGCAAATGAGATTAGCATTGTGAAATAGACAATGTCTACATCATAATGCTTATTTAATGTGTATACAGTAAAAGCAGTCTGTATGTAACATTTTTTCAGACTGCTTTTATGTAGACCGGAGCATCAGGGAGGAAATGAAGCTTGGCTGTTTCCTTCCTGAACCTTAAAAGGGCCGTCTCACGTCTTTGGACTTTCATTGCTTATAATAGATTGTTTGATCATTCAAACCATTATATATTAAAATTAATAGCCAGAATCTGCAAATTATGGGGATAAGGCTCTGAATCAAATGACTTGAGATTTTGCTGTTTGAATCTCTGATTGGGGAGTTTAATATCTCATTGCACTGCTGGACCCCCGAGGGAAGGTTCATGTTCAGTCAGCACCATCTTTAGACAACCTGTTTGCAGATTCCTTCTCAGTTACTCTAACTTGTCATCGGGCCACATGCAATGTTTCAAATTCTAATGGCTTTTTGTAAGCTAAACTGAGACAGCACCATGAAATAAATGCCTATTAGCAGACATTATATGTCACATATTAGATAAAAAAGCTTGTCTATTTTAACAAGGTCCTTTCCCAAGAAAGGGAGATGATTTGGGATCTTGAGAGAAATTGACATCAGTGAGGAGGTTATCTGAGGGACTCTTATAAAAAGGATCAAATTACAAGGCATATTGTGTCCTGATTTATCCCCCTATGTTCTACATTCAACTATGAAATCATTTCAAATAAAAAAATTCAGATTTATGAGTAAGGAAAATATCTAGAGCTCATACTGCCCTCTGGTGGTCATTCGTACACATAGCCAGAAAGGCAAATACCTCAGAACACTTGACAGCATCCAGTTTACTGAAAGTCAAATTGCAGAAACTGACGGAAAAAAACAAAAAACAAAAAACAAAGAAACAAAACAAAACAAAAAACACTCTTCTTTCCTGTACTTTAAAGTTTCTTGATCATTTCATATTTAAAACAGAATAATAGATATTCTTTGCAAATATTCACCTCTGAAGAGAAATAATTGTCTCTGACCTTGACTCTCAATGATATTATTTGATGTAAAAAATAGGCCTCCTGGTCTTAAATGATGGTTAAGATAGATAGATAGGAATGTGGATATGGAGATGGAACTGTTTTTAGTTCACTTCACTTCGATGAGGGTGCTCTGGGGTTCTGGGACCTCCTTGTAACACTTTCTAGGTATCACCACCTGTGTTTGGGGTTCTGGGACCTCCTTGTAACACTTTCTAGGTATCACCGCCTGGAAGAACACAGGCACCTGCTCATCATATTTCTATGTCTCTAGTCTTTTTCATATGGTCAAAAGGCAACACAGAGATACCCCGATAAAAATCTCAGCTGTTATTTCCCACCTTTTTCTGGTTGGTTTGTTCTCATTACTGTCTTTTTTTTTTTTAACGGAGTCTTGCTGTGTTGCCCAGGCTGGAGTGCAGTGGTGTCATTTCGGCTCACTGCCACCTCCGCCTCCCAGGATCAAGAGTTTCTCCTGCCTCAGCCTCCTCCCAAGTACCTGGGATTACAGGCATGTGCCACCACGCCTGGCTAATTTTTGTATTTTTTGTAGAGATGGAGTTTCATATGTTGGCCAGGCTGGTCTCAAACTCCTGGCCTCAAGTGATCCTCCTGCCTTGGCTTCCCAAAGTGCTGGGATTACAGGCGTGAGCCATCATGCCTGGCTGGCCCTCATTACTGTCCCTTTTGAGAGTGTATTGTTAAGATCCTGGGCAGGTCAAATCCCATTGTTCTGTGGGCGAAGAGACAGGAGAAATCCCGGGCAAACGCGTTTCTACCCCATCTAACAACACCTGTGTGACTTTATTTGCAGGATAGGATGTTTTTTCTTCCTTTTTTTATTGTATGTAATTCTCAGGCTGGGAGGACAGAGCCAGATACAGCCTGTATCATCCACAAAGAGGGGCTTCCTCGGCAAGCATCAGTCACTAAGGACTCATTTCAAATAAGCCAGGTAGGGATTTTTAGTTTACAGATAAAGATCTGATTGAGAAGACAAAACGAGAGGAAGCTGCTGGTGTTTCTGTACCCTGCTAGGTGCCTTCTAGCCTGTTAGAGTCAAAACAGCAAACATGAATCCCGTAGCAAAGAGATCAATGAATGAATGAGCGAATACTAATACAGATACAATTCAAGTTCTAGTGGAAAATGAGTACGCTTTATTTCAGCAATAATTTTTGTCTTTCTTTGGTGAATACAGGGACATGTCAGTGTTAAGGAGAAAATCGGAGGCCACCCTGGGCAGGGTGGGGGGTCCTCGAAGAATTGCCACTCTAAGTAGAGGGCACAATGGCTCAGTTTTTTTTTCTGTGTCTACGGTGCTCTACATCTCTGGGCTTTGATGGTAGGATTCAGCAAGTGAGGATTAACAGCATATTGCAAACCACATAAGAAGCCCATAAAAACACTGTGGAGCCTAACTCAGACCACTTACATTTATGTATTGACTTCAAGGACAGCGTACTGCCATGAATGCATAAGCAGTAGAGCACACACCTTTTTCAGCAGACAGACAGACCTTCATGGGCCAAGCAAGCCCACACACTCTCTCGCTCACACTCACTGTTGGGGTACACCAGGCCTCAAGGGCCCCTGTGGACTCTGAGCTTGCACAAACACATCACCTTGATTATTAATCCATAAATTTGTTTGGGAATATTTTTCAGCCTTCACAAGGAAGGAGATTCCATCGCATGCTACCACATGGATGAATCTTGAGGATATCATGTCAAGTGAAACGAGCCGGTCACTAAGTGATAAATGCTGTATCATTCCACATGCATGAGGTCTCTAGAGGAGTCAAATCCAGAGACAGAAAGTAGAATGGTGGGTGCCAGGGTCTGGCTGGAGGGAGGATGGGGAATTCGTGTTTAATGGGGATAGAGTTTTGGTTTTGTAGAGTTCTGGAGATGGATGGTGGTGATGGTTTCACAACAATGTGAAGGTATTTAACATTGATAAACTCGATAATCAAAGTGGTTAAGATGGTAAGTTTTACATTATGTGTATTTTACCAGAAAATAAACAAAACCAGTGTGTATATTCACTCCACAGACGCTTAGTGAATGACTACATGTGTCAAGTTCTATACTGGAAGCTGGAGATGCAAAGATGGAAGAAACACGGCACCTGCCGCAGAAAATGTCATAATGTTTCTATGAAGACATCATCAATTTTGGTGGGTGATTTCAACATTTCTTTTTTTAATTTCCCTTTTTGATATGTTTTGGTGTGGTCTCAGAAGCAGTCTAATTTTATAATAATTATTCAGCAGGAATAATATGAATGATAACAAAAACCACACTTTGAAATAGTAAATAACTTTTAGTTCCTTCACAATGAACCAGGCTGACTGCTGTAACCGTAAGGGTAATAGATCTTCATGAAAATCCCTCATTTCTAGCACAATAGGGTTTTGCCTGCTATTCTTTTCCCAGTGTGAGACGGAGGAGGGAAAGAAGGGAGGGATGGGGTGGGAGGGAAGGAAGGAGGGAGGGAAGGCATGAAGTGCCCGTCATGATGAGTCCAACAGTAAAATCAATAGGTGTTGTCCACTGACTATCAATTAAGGCACAATTAAGGCCTCTGGGCTTTGATTTTGATCAGGTTGCTGGCAGTTTAGTAGGAACTCACCAAATAAACAATAATTCCAGACAATTGTCCCCCCTGTCATGATTCAGGAGCGTATTTTCATATGAGGTGTAAATGAGGACTTTGCTTTGTATGTGGAGACAGCAGGGGCAAAACAAAACCACTGGAAAGACCCAAGTAGGTGTGAAACAAAGGAATGAAACTGTCCAGCACGAGCACCTGCAGCTCGTCCCTGGCAGACGCTTGAAAGGCACTTGGTTATTTGCCAACTTACTGTGGGATAGGGGTGGGAGCAGAATACAGTGTACTTTCGGATGATGCCGTTCAGCTTGAGAGGGGGAAGCCAGGACACAAAGACCATGGAGGCTGAGGCCGCCGCTGCCTTCACGCCCGCGGGAGGACCTGGAACTGGAAGAGCCGTGCGTTTAGTCACAAGGTGGGGCCTCGACTTGGGCTTGCGGGCCCACGCCTCCCAACACGACCCCACTCCATGCTCACTGTTCAGCTCTTTGAGGACGAGCGTTATAGGTTCTGCTGTGTCCCCCCAAATGCAAACGTTGAAGTCCTAACCCCCAGGACCTCAGAATGACACTGTCATTGGAGGTAGGGTCTTTACAGAGGCAATCGAGTTAAAATGAGTTTGTTAGTGTGGCCTCTAATCCAGTACTTCTGGTGTCCTTATAAAAAGGCCAGTTTTGGCACAGAGACAGACATGTATAGAGGGAAGATGATGTGAAGACACAGGGAGAAGACGGCATCTATAAGCCAAGGAGAGAAGCCCAGAACAGATGCTTGTCTCAAAGCTCTCAGAGACAACCAGCCCTGCAGACACCTTGATTCTGGACTTCTGGCCTCCAGAACTCAGAGACAGCAAATACATTCCTAATGTTGGAGTCTATGGTTCTTTGTAACTCTAGGACCTAATACAGTCAGTTCTAGTCCCTGTTGTCCTGGGGAGCCTTCCCAGCCCATTTCAGTGCCTGGAGACTTCCTGCCTCTGGATAACTGGACAATTAACTTCTGGATCAGTCTTATTTCTGCTGCAGTTTTTGGCTTTGAATGTACTGGGGATGAACCTTTTGGATCCTGAATTTGAGAAGCATGAGGGTGAACTACCTCAGCCATGGAGACCCCACCCTCCCTCACCCCAGTCATTTTGTAATGGCACCACTTTGGGCTCAGGAGAAATGGAAATATTGTTGATGAATAGGGATTATTGTGTCAAAGATTCACAGTATCCATGTAAGACAAACTCTCCCCTGTAAACCAGCTAAGAAGGCAGAACATGGTGGCAGCAATATTAAGCATGATTTGGGAGTGAGATTGAAGGCATGTCCCACTCCTCTTGTTCTTTTATTTTCCAGGTTGAAGAGGTGGGGGGTGGGGTGAGATGACCAAGACACAGAAGATGCCAAAATGTCATAGGTGCCAGTGAGAAAGGCATCAGAGCTCTTGCTTTGTTCCTCATTAACCTCACTGTCCACATGGAGGGCAAGCACATTGATGGAGGCACTGAAATTCAAGCCAATATAAGTCCCTTGCAAGCCCGTGGAGAAAGCTGTGAGTCTTTTACTGCTTTGACGGCAATGCAACTGCTCAGTAAATAGTTTTGGAGTTGAATGTGCATCTCATAATTGTCATCTTGACTCTTCTAAGTCTGCATAACAAAACCAAGAGCTCTGATGAGAACTAACTTGGGTTGGACATAGTCACCATTTGAAAATATAAAATCCAGTTTTGGCAAGTCTTGCAGACAGTGGAAGGTCTAGAAAAGGTAACACACATAAGTGATAGATCCTGGGTTAAGAAATCCTGTGAGAACAAACCCCTATCAGGTGAGGGCAATGTCTAAGACATCCACAACCTAGTTCAGAGCTGCCAGGGCTCCTCCTGAACAAGGGCAGAGTGAACGTTTCATGAGGATTTTAATCCTAGTAGACACCCAGCTTAGCCAACACTCTCAGTCGTTTCCATAAAGCCCCTGATTGGTGTTCACTACAGTGAACACTCTTGCTGGACATCTTCTCTTTAGGAGGCCAAGTAGTTTAGCACCAACCAGTTGAATGGCTGCTGAAGAGGAGCCAATTCTATTTGTTTCCAACCTGTTCGTGACAATTGTACCTGTCACGGGTAATACTGTAAGTTAATTCATTACATAAACCAATGAAATTCAAGTGCAAGAAAAAGCTGTTTCTATGACAGTTAATGGGACTGCTTTGGAGAGGCTTCCTTAGAGGTAAGTTAGAAAGAAATTAAAGAGAGAAAGAAATCAAGGAGGGAAGAACAAAAGGAATGAAGGAGGGAAGGAAGGAAGAAAGGAAGAGGGAAGAAAAAAGGAAGGAAGGAAGGAAGGAGGGAAGGAAGAAGGGAAGACAAAAGGAAGGAAGGATAAAAAAAGAAAAGAAAAGAAGGAAGGAAGGAAGAAAGGAAGGAAGGAAGAAAGGAAGGAAGGAAGGAAGGAAGGAAGAAAGGAAGGAAGGAAGGAAGAAAGGAAGGAAGGAAGAAGGCTGATCTATGTTTGGTCAGGACCACTGAGAAGAATGGGACATGTGGATTTGTCTCCATTTGCAAATAGATCGTTGATAAATGGTCACATGCTCTTGAGACACCAGTTGAAAAATGCAGATGCTACACATTAAATACACAATTCATGGAGTAAAAGATGGCACAGAACTCCAATGTTTTCACCCAAAACTTGAAGTGATCCTAAGTCATGTGATTACAGAATGATTAGGGAGTGAATACATATTTATATGTATTAAGCTAAAATGCAGCATTTCAGGTACTTCTTGGCCACTGTAAAGTTTGGCGATTCCTTGTTTCAACTGAGGATTTCCATGAGCATGCCTGTGTCACAGCCAATCAAGGGGCTTTGACTGCACCATCTAAACTCACAGTTGACTCCTCCTACATGGATTTATGATCTATCTTGCACAGTCTTTCCTTGTATGGTTACTAGAACTTTGTACAATAAAATAACAACGTAGAAGATGTGAAGAACACGGCATTTTGGAAACGTTTTCTGGATGACTGAGCTAATCTTTTCAGAGCTAGAACTTAACATTTTCGTTCTGGTTTGGACAATATCATAAAGCTTAAAGGTGTGGGCCCTGGAGCCCCACTGCTGGTTTCATGTGGCTCTACCCCTTAGTTCCATGTCCTGAGCAAGTCGATTAACTACTCTAATAATCTTTAGTTCCCTCATTTATAAATCTACAATAATTGTGTTGGCTTATGTTTTTGCTGTTAGAATTACAAGAGATACTTCATGTAAATGATTTATCGTTCTCTGTAGAGTAAGCGCTAAATAAGTTCTAGCTATCATCTCTAATAACCATCCTTATGTCCTTAGATTAAATGTCATTAAATGATAATAGCCTTTACTTTGTGACTCATTGGTGAATGACAAACACCAGACACTGAGAGTTGCAGAAGACAGAGATGGCAGATGATGGAGTAAAAAATGGTATATGTCTGTCTGGGACATATTTTCTTGAAACACTCTTAGTGACCACACCCATTTTGGTAATCTGAGTTTTTCTTACGAAGGTCAAAACAAGCTTGGGAAGTTTTCATGAATTCCTGGGCATCGTAGAGAAAAGTTCTGCATACAAGTTTAATTGATTGCAGTAAAGAATGTGGCCTTCAGAGAATTCTCTCTTCTACATTCCTCCAATGCACCTGGACATCCCTTCTGAGCTGTAAATGCTTCTGTGTCTCATGTGTCCAGTTGGCTGAGACGTTTCCACCAGGGGTCACACAGGCACCTTAGGCCAACATAGTCACAACAGGGCTCACCATCTTCTATCCAAACCTGCGCTTCTCTTGCCCCATCTCAGGACATGGGCTCCCCCCATCTTCTCAGTTGCAAGAACCAGAACCTGGAATTCCCTTCCCATTGTCACTTGACGAGCCCTTTGGAGGTCCACATGGATGTGACAGGTCAGCAGCTGGGCTCTCCCCCTGATTCGCTGGTGCTCCCCAACACTGAGCTCTGTTTCAGTTCCCTGAACGTGGTCTGCTTCTCCCACCCCGGGCCCTTGGGCTGCCATGATCCAGGGCCTTGGGATGCCTCTGTCTGGACTTTTCCCCACCCTCTGCCTTCTCCCTGGCAACTCCTACTCATCTCTCAGGGTCTAGCATGTGTCATTTCCTCCAGGAAGTCTTCCCAGATCACCAGCTTAGGTCAGGTCAGGGCTCCCATGTCTCTGTCAAGACTCTTCTTCATCATTGCACTTGACACAATCCACTCAGGGGTGATCTATCAACATCTGTCTCCCCCACTAGCTTGCAAACCCCACCACACCCATCCTGTTTCTCTGCATCTTTAGTTCCTGGGCCAGTATCTGGAACATACTAGATCCTCAATACATATTTTTCAAGAGTGGAAAACTGATTTCATTCGTGTCTGTGTGGTAGGCAGGATTCTACGATGGGTCCCAAGATCCCCGCCCTCTAGTGTATGTGCCTTGGTGATTCCTTCCCCTTGAATGGGTGTGGCACCTGTTACTACGATGGACAGAACCCTCCCATGGGCAGGTTGTGCCATGTGGTAAAGGTGAAGGGCTTGTGCAGGTATCATTGAGGTCCTAATCACTTGACTTTCAGTTAATGAAAAGGAAAGTTTCCTGAGTGGGCTGGGTTTAATCAGATGCGCCCCTTAGAAGAGGAGATGGAGGTCAGAGAGAGACAGAAGAGGTCAGAGGGATTGGAAGCCACGTGAGGCTTTCCTATTGGCCTTGAAGGAGGAAGCTGCCATGTGGTAGGGGGTGTGACAGGGAGTAACAGGCAGCCTCTGGAAGCTGGTGACTCCAGCCCCATAGCCAAAAACAACAACAACAAAAAATCCCACCAATAACCTGTGAGCCTGGGAAACCCTGACCTCAGATGAGGGCACAGCCCCAGCTCACACCTTGATTCATCTGTGGGACCCTGAGCAGGGGACTCAGCTCAACCAGACCTGGATGCCTGACACTTGGAAAGGATGAGATAAGACATTTGTATTGCTTTAAGGTGTTAAGGTTGTAGCAATCTGTTCCACAGCATAGAAAATAAATACAAATGGGTAAGCCCTCCTGTAACATACCTTAATGTAAAATACCAAAATCATTTTTCTGAAACAGCTTTGGTTTCAAGTATGAATATCAGATAGAAGTCTGACTAAACACCCACACAAACACTGCAGTCAGCTTCATTTTTTTTCACCATCATTTTTCTGCTCTTAGTAAACAGCCACAGGCAGGTGTGTGTGTATGCGCATGTGCACACACAAACATGCATGTACATATGTGGTACACCATGGTAGCCAGATCTTTCTGAGCCCACAACTTTTCAGTGGCTTTTCCTGAGCCATGCCGTGCCATGCAGATGCTACAATCCTGGAGGGACGTGTCACGTTCACAGCTGTCATCTCACCAAGCAATGCACATATGTCCCTTTTCTCTTCCCATGTCCATAAGATTCTGGTATTTTTGGCCTTTCCTCTCACTAGAGCAGGAGTGTTCAAACATTCTTTAAATGTTTGACTGATCCTTTAACCAAACCATCATGTGGAAACCCAGCACATAACACAAGTAGAAGTGGGGTGGCTCTTGAAGCCAGGGTCAGGGAGAGAATGGAGACTCTCACTGGGCCTCTTGCTTACCACTGGGGCCCACCCAATAACCCTTGGGCTGTGTAAGAACCTAGTTTGAGAACCACTGCAGTGGAGGGAATGTGGAAAGCCACGTGGTAGAACCTCTTCTAGGACATCTTATGTGTCGTGTTGCTGGTATACCGGCCACTGCACAGGGCACACTACCAAAGGCTGTAGAGCCCCGGAATCCTAAGCAGTGTTGATTGGTTGTACTTCCCAGTGTCTACTGAGGGGCAGCACCTCTGGTGGCTATGCAAACACAACATGCAATCTACCCCCTTTCAGGTCCACTGAGGTGTGGTCATATAATCACCCCAGCACACGTCACAGGCACATACTATCCACACCTTCATAAGTATGTATGGCTCAAGGTATGGGTGGTCGGAGGATTCAGAGGTATCTGGATGTCAGCTTATTTTTTTGCTTCCTCTTAGCTCTACTTTCAGGTCTCCTCCCAATAAGACTTGCTAATTGACGGTGGGGAGGGAGTAGAGATGACATATTACACCTGCTGCTGGCCCTCTCACACGTGCCTTCAGAGTTATGTGCATTAGTGATGTGTTCAGTCAATATTTGAACTTAACTATCTCTATTGATACCTATGCAAAGTTTACTCTTGTGTAAAGGGATCAAGGCTGAAACTAGCTTTTGCCTTCAGCGTGAAAATAGCAATTGGAAGATTAATAGATTCATTTTGTTTGTGTTCTCTTTCCTTATGGCTTGGCTCATATTATAGTATTGGCAAATAAAATGGCATTGGGATTTCACAACTGTTTTAGAAGTCAGGATTAGTTGTTCTTGCGCTCAAAAACAGAAAGCCCGATCACCAAGTCATCCTTTGTGTTTCTGCAGCAATAATAGGGGTACAAGTTCTCATTGATAGAGTAGTACTGGAAAGAGAATGTGAACTGTGAACAGTTGTCACAGACCCCAAAAATATCTCCATGCACCTAAGTCTACATTTATGGATAAAAGACAATATCCATGGGCCCTGAGACTCTGACCACAGACATGAGAATATGTCCATGCATCTGAGACTATAGTTATGGATACGAGACTA
Source organism: Macaca thibetana thibetana (assembly GCF_024542745.1). Classification (NCBI taxonomy): domain Eukaryota; kingdom Metazoa; phylum Chordata; class Mammalia; order Primates; family Cercopithecidae; genus Macaca; species Macaca thibetana. Next base: position 156,924,295 of record NC_065580.1, on the reverse strand, counting down.
TGTCCATGGCCCCGAGATTATGACCGGAGACATGACAATATGTTCGTGGACCTGTGAATATGTCTATGAGCCCAAGAATCTTTACATAGAGGTAGAGAAACTACTTAAAGCACAGACTTGTTCTCTAAACAAATATTTCTATTGCAAATAATCTGCTGCAAAAGTAAAATTTTGCCTTTATTAGGGTTTTCTCTTTTTAGTATGATCAGTGACCTAATAACACAGTTTAAGCCTCCAGGCTCCCTAGATTAGGAAGACTGGTGCAGGACGTGTGTCTGGCATAGACAACTGAATTGGATGGTCCCTGTTAATGTAGCTGTCTTTCTTTGCTTGCAAGAATATTGATAAACACTGAAACTTCAACCTGAGCCTAAAATAGTGTCTTATTGAGAAAGAACTGAGTAAATGTTGGTAATTATCACTTTACTGGAAATCTATCTGTATTTTTACACAATTTAATTGAACTTGCAAGTGTAATCCAAACTTCAAAATTACAAAGCTTTCTCACTGAGGTATTAATAGGATCTGTGATCAGTTAGACTGGGCATTCGTTCTTTGAATTGGCCTTTGTCCCTTCTTCCAATCAGATAAATAAAATTGCATTTAATTCTGTAAACTGCTGGAATGCCTAATTATATTAGGTATTGAGTCTACAAAAGTGACTGACACAATTCTTCACCATTTCTAAATTATTGAATTTTTCATCTGAACCTGGGAGATAAAGTGATATTATTCTAGTTTTTCTCCTCTTCCACCCAATCTTCACTCCACCTCTTTTTTTTTTTTTTTTTTGAGATGGAGTCTCACTCTGTCACTCAGGCTGGAGTGTGGTTGCATGATCTCAGCTCACCGCAGCCTCTGCCTCCTGGGTTCAAATGATTCTCCTGCCTCAGCCTCCGGAGTAGCTGAGATTAGAGGCGCCCACCACCACACCCAGCTAATTTTGCATTTTTAGTAGAGACAGGGTTTCACCATGTTGGCCAGGCTGGTCTTGAACTCCTGGCCTCAAGTGATCCACTACTCCACTTCTTTTTGAAAATACACACTTATCCTAAAGAAATATTGACACTCAGTTCTGCATAGTCCTTGTCCCATACCACCAGCAAAAGTGGGATCCACGGCATCCTCCTTGGGGTAACTGGGGCACCCAAGGCAGGGTTTTCCATAGTCAATCCCAGCTCCACACACTATCAGCACTGGAGACAAAAGCAAGGCATAATTGATTGACAAATTAGACCTTGGGCCTTGGGGTCAAGTTTTGAAAGAGAACTCTATGATTCTTAAAACTAGAATATTAATTTAAAATTGATCTAAAATTGTGAAATTAATAAGGATCTGTGAAGAGCCTTCCCTTCTTACTGGATTTCTGTACATTCTTCTAAAAATGCAGATGCAAAACTTTTTGTGGATGATCAATTTGCTCTTTAAATAATTATTCCAGTGACATTTGCATTATTGCTTAGCAATGTAAAAAAGAGTATTTCACTCCTGCTCTGAAGGAGTGGAGAGCAAATAATCAAATATTGAGTGTCAGGAAGCATCCCACTTTGTGGCAAGCAGGTGTTTTCGGATATCACTTCAGCTCTCATACATTGGTTCTGTGCAGGCTGATTGCTACAGCAGATTATCCATGAGGACAACCCAGTCCAGAGAAGCTTAGGTAAGGTGCCCAAAGTCCCACAGGTAGCAGGTGACAGAGCCAGCATATGCACAGCTCTGTGTCTATTACATTTTTAAAAAATGAAATTATGGCTGTCTTTACTCAGGACTTAGCTTTCTAGATATCTCTATTGATGTGTGACTTCCTAATGGCATTACAGTTGAAACTTAGATTTCCCTAAATAATCCAATTTCTTACAGCAGAACTGGCTGACACCTGCACATTCCCTGGAAGAACTACCTGTGCATTATAGAAAAAAACTAAAGCAAACGAGGATTAGTTTGGGTGTAGACATCATAATGTGAGAAGGGCTACAGAAGCAGCAAAAACACCAGGTGACAGTGGATGCCTGGGGCAGCTCAGGAGAGCCAGGCCTGGCTTGCCAAGGTGAGAGCAGAGAGTGAGGTGGAAGATGGCAGGCTTAGAATAACAGAGAGTCATGGTCAGGGGCAGAAAGGCTGAGGAGAAGAGCGTATCGTGCCCCCTGAGCAGGTGTTCTTTGCTTCCATCAGAACAGATATGGGATGGAATAACAGCATTTTTGATACTCTAGTAGTGGGGGAGACGGCATAGACATCAAACCTGCCCGTACATGGGAGGCGACTGGCAATGGCCAACAACTCTCCCGCCCCTATGCTGCCTGGGGAACAGAGTCCTGGCAAGATGACAAAAGTTGCAGAGACAATCCAACACAGCATTTAGGTCTGCTAATGTCTCATCTCAACGTATACATCCGTGCTGGAATATTTTGGGAAGGTTCTATGTGGGCATCAATTTGACATCAGTTGCTCCTTCCTTTACTAAGGTGGAGGCTACTTTTCTCACTACCACAGTAGTATTTATCAGAACTTATCTGTTCCTCAAACAGGCTTGGCTAACGCCCCTCAGAGTTTCCCTTAAAATAGTACAGAATCTTTGTTGTACGGTTTTTGTAGGTTTGGGTAATAGTCACATAACCCAATCCAAATTGTAAGGAACAGCAAGAATTATTGTTGTAGAACAAAATGAGCAGCAATTTAAATTTTTACTAAATCACCATGAATTCTTGCAAGAATTAAAAAAAAATTAACATGAAGTTCTCAAATTAAGGACTTATTCTAAAGTGTTTCAGCTGGCAAAGAATAATAGAACTTCAGCCTGTACATAATTTTCAAGAAGTGGAAGGATGGATTTAATCAGAGCTTACACTAATAACTGAAGAGCCACTAAAATTATTCTAACAAGATACAAAACATGTATGACAAGTATTACAGCTCCAGGATAAAATGAATTTCTGTTTACAATAATACTTGGCCAAAGGAAAAAAAAAAAGAAAGAAGAAAAAATAGAGAGGAAGAAGCAGCAATGGATTAGACACATCAAGCAAAGGCAAGAGAGGAAGCTAATGCTCTAAATTGCACTGGGATATTTTGGGAAGGCAGCAAAGGTTTGCACTGAGAATAGCCTGATGAACTGCAGGGTAAAGGCAAGTGAGCTCCCTCTGACCCAGCCCTTCCAGCAGTTGCCCACCCATCTCTCACCATCCTCTTTGGTCCGGGTGAAGATCTGCTCACTCCTGACCCCGTCTCCTGCGCGGGTGAAGGCCAGCACCTGGATGCTGTAGTTGGTGTACTTTTCCAGCCCGTCCAGCTCCAGGGAAGGCTGTGTGGTGGTGATGTTTTTAATCTCACCCAGCTCTGGAGGACAAGAACAAGAAAACAAAATCCCACTTCTGAGCCTATTTCTGCTCATTTTCCCGTGCTGTCCCCACTGACTGTCCCTGTGCCATGCCATCACCCGTCCAGCCACCATCTGGACATGGGAATTCCTCAAAGGGACTGTGCACAGTCATCCGTGAGCTCATGGTGTCATGTGGCCCTTTGGAAAAGATCATTCACACCAAACTGCTCCAGAACACAAGGCAGAACGTTGGTCTGGAACATGAAGCAATTCGCTCCAAGTTAAGTGTTATCAACCCAAGGCCAGCACCAGGGCTGCCACTCAGCCTTCAGCAGGTGCTAATGAGCAATGTCTCCTGCACCTCGAGCAGCACACTTAGTACCACACACACACTGCACACTCAGCGGCACACACACACTGCACACACGGCAGCACACGCGCACTGCACACTCAGCGGCTCACACGCACTGCATACTCGGCGGCTCACATGCACTGCACACTCGGAGGCACACACGCACTGCACACACGGTGGCTCACACGCACTGCACACTCGGTGGCTCACAGGCACTGCACACTCGGTGGCTCACACGCACTTCACAGTCCGTGGCTCACACGCACTGCACACACAGCGGCTCACACGCACTGCACACTCGGCGGCACACACACACTGCACACATGGCGGCACACACGCGCACTGCACACACGGCGGCACATGCACTGCACACGCGGTGGCCCACAACGCACTGCACGCGCGGCGGCACACACGCACTGCACACGTGGCAGCACACACGCACTGCACGCTCGGAGGCACACACGCACTGCACACGTGGTGGCCCACATGGACTGCACGAGCAGCAGCACACACGCACTGCACACGTGGCGGCTCACACGCACTGCACACTCGGAGGCACACACGCACTGCACACTTGGCGGCTCACACACACTGCACATGCGGCACACCCACACTTCACATGTGGCGGCACACACGCACTGCACACTCGGAGGCCCACATGCACTGCACACGCGGCAGTTCCACTGCTAACTATTCGTTAGGAAGCGTCTGCAAGCTGAGGGGTTTTACCGTTATTTTAAACAAACTCTACTTTAACATACATGTATTTTTAAGTACCTAACTTCATCTCAAATATCTGATTTACCCTCTTTAGCAAGTTTCCAGTCTACAATACAGTATCTTTTACTATAGTCACCACTTCCTACATCAGATCTCCAGAACTTACTCATCTTGTATAACTGAAACTTGGTATCATTTGGGGGTGGGGGAAGAAAAGGGCAACTATCTGAGGGGGTGGACCTGCTGTTAATTAGCTTGATTGTGGCGAGCATTTCACATGGGATACATACGTCAAAACAAGCTGCATGCTTGAAATATACACAATTTTTGTCAATTATACCTTTAAAAAGCTGAAAAGATGACATATTTAAATTAGAAAAAAATACACCTGCGCTAAACTGAGTGGCTCAGCAAACCCCTCTGTTTACCTGGAGTGAACTCTCAGCTTCAAGCCTGAAGGGACATGCGCATGTGTCAGAAATTTGCTGTCAGCTAAAAATGCTTCACTTTCAGGAGTGGGATCAACTAATAACGTTCACAGATGGAACACTATGCACTCTCGTCCCCAGCACATGCTACACGGCCATTTGAGAAAACTTACCAGGGATGTACTTCCTTGGGGTTTGGCTGATGGGTTTTGAAATGAGTCATCTTCAGAGCATGAGAAGGGTCTGAGAACTGTTTCCCTAGGGGAAGGGGCTGTCAGTGACACACTGGTACCCAGAGCAGGTCGGTTACCCCGAGAGACCAGCAGGTCCGGGGAGTACCTGGTGGAACAGGTCTGCTTTGGCTACCTGTAGAGGGCAATGCTAGCTGCCTGTCAATCTCTCTCACTTTCCCTGGCCTCCGTGTAGGGAGTGGACGTGACTTGCGTGCCTGCCTAGGTGCCAGCGCTATGCTATTCTAAGTACAGATAGTAACTTATGCGACCAGCAGAGTTATTCCATTACTTTTGCAACTCATTCATTTTACAGACAAGGAAGTCAAGGGACAGAGAGGATCAAGGAGCCCAGCACAGTGGCTGAGGGCACAGGCTGCAGATGTCAGCTGCTCTCCTCCGTCGCTCTGGGAAAAAGCAGAAAATAGGCTGAAAATAGAGGCACCCACAAGCCGTCGTGTCTGCCAGATTAAACGGGCTTTTGCTTTTTGCCTGCCCGGTTTTTCCTTCCTGTTCGTTGTTTTTCTTTTCTCTTGTGTGTCCAGGATATTTCACAGAAGTTCACAAATGAATAGCCCTGTATTTTGTGATGAGGATGACTGTGGAATGTCTTTTGTTCATTTTAATTTTTTGTCACCAAAAGGATCAATGTGGAATGGATACAGCATTAAAGGAGAGTGGCAGATACTGCATGGGATGACTGAGGCCTGTCCCTCACATGCCAGAGAACCCCTGTGCCTTCTAGGAGTTGCAAGAAGAGGGGTAAAGGGGCTCCCTGTGGCTCCCACAGTCCACGCCCCAGTGGGAGCCGAAGGCCTGGGACCACCAGAAGCAGTTCTGTAGGCTGGGGCTTTGCTGGGGAGAGAGCAGGGTGAGGATGGTCCAAAGACATGCCTTTGGACTCCTGTCTTCTAGGGAGGCCAGCAGGGTGCCAGCTGTTAGAGGTCACAATTTGGAAATCTCAACAGAGGGCTTATGAAAATGAGGAGAATGTCTGCGCATGTGTGGTCACCAGGCAGTCAAAATATCAATACTTCGTTGCCCCAGATGGATTGGAAATTCTCATCCCTGAAGGAAGGGTCTTTCCATATTCAATTATATTCCTTTTCCTGAATGCATTTAATGCAAGTCTTTTGGATTAGGATAAAAAACCCAAATGTAACCAGACATGGTGGCTCATGTCTCTGGTCTCAGCTACATGGGAGGCCAAGGTGGGAGGATTGCTGGAGCCCAGGAACTGGAGGCTGCAGTGAGCTGTGATTGTGCCACTGTCCTCCAGCCTGAGTGGCAGAGCCAGACCCTGCCTTTAAACAAACTAATTAAAAACTCAAATGCTAATAGACAAAGTTTAAATATAGAACTCATTAAGATCTTTTCAGATTTAGAAACTTCACTGTCAAAGATCACACACACACATTCCTACAGATATATACACACACAGTCAATAAAAATACAGCTGAGGGGAGGGGCTGGTCAGGGCAGGGTGCTGGGAGCTGGTAATGAGACTTTGATGAAGGTTTTTTTTTTTTTTTTTTTTTTTCTCAAGAGTGCAGGTGTCCACCTCACAGGGAAAGTAGGATCATTTCACAATATAGGAGAAAGCTGTGACCCTCCGGCCACGCAACAATTGAATCAGACAGAATGAGGAAGAGGAGCTGGTGAGGAGCCAGAAGGGCAACCTGGCCTCTCTGATCTTCTTAAAGACAGCAAACACTTGGCCGGGCGCGGTGGCTCACGCCTGTAATCCCAGCACTTCAGGCGGCTGAGGCGGGCGGATCACGAGGTCAGGAGAACAAGATCATCCTGGCTAACATGGTGAAACCCCGTCTCTAACAAAAATACAAAAAATTAGTCAGGCATGGTGGTGGGTGCTTGTAGTCCCAGCTACTCGGGAGGCTGAGGCAGGAGAATGGGCTGAACCCAGGAGGCGGAGCTTGCAGTGAGCCGAGATCGCGCCACTGCACTCCAGCCTGGGCAACAGAGCGAGACTCCGTCTCAAAAAAAAAAAAAAAAGGAAACACTTAAAACAAAATGATTAAAAATGCTAATAGTTAATATGCTAATTAGAATTAACATTTAGATGTTTACTCATTAGAGGGTTCAAGTCATTTTGATCAACTAATTTATCATGAACCGTGAAGACAAAAGCAGTCAAAACCCCAATTCTAAGATTTTGAAAACCACCTGAGCCAGAGTTGGCCCTATTTGCTAGAACGCCTCATAGACTCTGAAGGAAGGGTATTTTCCTGATGACAGATATTGGGTGACTAGCAGATATGGAAGAAATAAAAAGCAAAGGATGAAAAAAAGAAAGCCAGATACAAAACTGAGTGTTTAGTTTGCCATTCTTTTTACTTCTTTTTCTTTTTAAACGTGAATTTCTACAGTCGATCTTCCACGCCCCTATAGAGCTGTTTAATACACACACACACACACACACACACACACACACACACACATGTTAACTGAAGTGCACTGTTCAGTTGAGGCCATGAGGGGAATAAAATTAAAAATATATATAAAATAAATATAGATATCAGATTTTTTCTATTACAAATTTTGTTTTAAACAAAATAGTTTTGTGTATTTATTTATATCCTGCCTCATTCTCAGAGGGTTTTAAGGCAGAAAACAAAATAGGTGTGGGAATAGCTTCAGAAGCAACCCCCAGCTGCCTACATACACTAGTTGGCACCTAAATATTGCTTCCTTTCCGAGTTTACCATTTTTGTCATGAAGGAAGATGGATGAGATGGAAGGTAGCAAAAATTCAAAGGAAAACGCTAACTTTTCAAAGGATACAATTGTCCTAGCAATCTCAAATAAACTGTTTCTGTCAGGCCTCAACCATGATTTAACTTTCTGACCATGAAAAATAAAATCAGAAAATCCATCAAAGTATTGTTTATTTAACCTGCCCTATCAAATATACTAACCAGTTTTATCTCATCTGATCACATTAACAACAGAATTCTTTCTTAGACATATTTTGGAAAGTATTCGGGTTATTGCTAATTACAGTGGTAGTAACAATATTTGCCTCTCTCAGCCTGTGTGAATGTGTGGTGTGTGTGTGTGGTGTTTGTGGTATGTGATGTGAATGGTGTGTGTGCGCCTGTGTGTGTGGTATGTGGGTGTATGGTGTATGTGTGTGGTATCTGTTGTGAGTAGCATGAGGTGTGTGATGTGTGGTGTGGTGAGTGGTGTATGTGGGGTGTGTGTGGGGGGTATGTGTGGTGTGGTGTGTATGTGTGGTGTAGTGTGTGGTGTACTGGGGTGTGTGTGGTGTGGTGTGTGTGTGCATGTGTATGTGGAGTGTGTGTGGTGTGTGTGGGGGGTTTGTATATGTGTGGTGTGGTGTGTCTCATATATGGGGTGTGTATGTGGTGTGGTATGTGTTGTATGTGAGGTGTGTGTGGTGAGTGTGTGGTGTGTGGTGTATGTGGGGTATGTGTATGTGGGGTGTGTGTGGTGTATGTGGGGTATGTGTATGTGGTGTGTGTGCATGTGTATGTGTGGTGTGTGTGCATGTGTATGTGGGGTGTGTGTGGTGTAATATGGGGTGTGTGTGTGGTGTGATATGTGGTGTATGTGTGGTGTGTATGTGTGGTATGGTGTGTGGTGTATGTGGAGTGTGTATGTGTGGTGTGTGTGGTGTGTATGTGTGGTGTGGTGTGCAGTATATGTGGGCTTTGTGTATGTGTTGTGTCTGTGGTCTGTATGTGTGTCATAGTGTGCAGTGTATGTGGGGTACGTGTATGTGTGGTGTGTATGTGTGATGTGGTATGTGGTGTATGTGTGGTGCGTGTGCATGTATATGTGGGGTGTGTGGTGTGGTGCATGTGTGATGTGTCTGGGGGTGGTATGTGGTGTATATGGGGTGCATGTATGTGTGTGGGGTGTGTGTGCTTTGGTGTGTGCTGCATGTGTGGTGTGTATATGTGTGGTGTCGGTGTAGTGTGTGTGGTGTGGTGTGTGGTGTGTATGGGGTGTGTGGGGTTGCTGTGTGGTGCATGTGAGTGTGTGGCATATGTGTCACATGGGTGCAGGTTACGTGCTGTGTGTTGTGATGAGCGTGTGTGTGTGTGTGTGTGTGTGGAGTGTGATGGTGACGTTTGCTCAAGGTGTGGCTTTACACAGTCACTCCATGCTCAATGTCTGTGGAAATCCAGCCAGCCCTGGAGGCCACAGAATGAGGAGTTTGTGCAAAAGTGTCCAGTAGCCCCATGAACTGACCTGCTTCATAAACGAAATCTCTCGGGTAGCAGGAAGAGTGACCATTCGCAGGCAGGTTCCTGTTTCTGAAGGTTTCTTGCTTATCTTTCGGAAATTACGTGCAGAACGTCTACACTGTACATTTATCTCATCACTTTGATTTTAATTCCATGAGTGAAAGTGTCTTTAAAAAGCTGCATGCACTCCCAAGCATTTCTTTATTTAAAGAATTCTGTTTTTGAATATTCAAGTTTTCACAGCTTTAAAGGTATGAAGCCACATCTTTCATTTTAGAATGGAGATGCCAGCAGGCAATGTTAGCAAATGTGAGTGATCTTAGAAAATATGGGTCATGTGGATGAAGTCGCCACTGAATTCTAGAAATATTTCCAACAAGAACAACAGAAGAGACACCTCAGCATAACACTGCCTTTAGAAGAAAGTTAGGGTATTTAATTTCACCCACTCAATGTAAGGAGTAGAAATGAGAAGGAACATGTATAATGATGTCATATGGCATTTTGTCCATAAAATAGATGACTTTGCAAATTTCCATCGCTCTCTACTCTGTGGTGTTTTAAAAGCTTGTCTTTAGGTGGGAGGGGGGTGAAGGTGTTACAGAATCATCTACTTAAATCTGCCCTTCTTGGGTCTGTGGTTCCATATTCATTAGCATCTCCTTCGGTCCCTGGTCTGGAACGTCGACAGGGACAGACACAGCAACCTTGGTGTTTCCCATGAACTCAGTGCTGAGTGGGTGTTTAGCAAATGTGTCTGCTGCAGGACCAAGGGGGGTCATTCTAGATCACCTCCCATGGCTGGTACTGCTCCAGGTACTACACGTGGCATCAAAGGCACAAGGTCTGGTCTCAGTCCTGAGAAACACATCCAGTTAGGGACAAGCAGAGCTAAGGCTCAAAGGCCTGCGCTCACTGAGCCAGTAATGCTTGCGCTGCTCATGTGTCTTCTTGCCTTATTGTTGCACCCACCGTGGAGGCTCCTGCCCCTTGTGGGGCCCTATGTTTACCTGCATGGGGACAGGGGCCTGCCTGGTAGAACAGATCCAGGAGGTCCTGAGCATGGAAGGGATAGGTCCTTGACTGCATTTGCCCAAAATTGGAGGTGAGCACTCATCAGGGATCACATCCAGTTGCAGGGGTTAAAAGAAGCCCCAGGCTAGGCACAGTGGGTCACACCTGTAATCCCAGCACTTTAGGAGGCCGAAGGGGGCAGGTCATTTGAGGCCAGGAGTTCAAGACCAGCCTGACCAAGCTGGCGAAACCCCATCTCTACTAAAAATACTGAAAATTAGCCAGGCATGGTGCACGCCTGTAATCCCATCTACTTGGGAGGCTGAGGCAGGAGAACTGCTTGAGCCCGGGAGGTGGAGGTTGCAGTGAGCTGAGATCCTGCATCCCAGCCTGGGTGACAGGGGGAGACCCTCTCTCAAAAAAAAGAAAAGAAGCCCCAAACAGGAGGAGAGGTACTGTCCAGGGACAGGGGGCGCAGGAGGGGGCTGCAAATGGAGGGCAGGGGAGGAGGCAGGTGTGGGCCCCCCAGGCTTGGGACACAGTGAGCAGACTTCCAGAGGCCTCTCCTGTTGGGGGCTGCAGCCTCGCTCTGCCCCCAGGATACTCACACAACCCGGCCCAGCCTGGCAGGCACCACTCGCAGCCTGAGGGCAAAGACAATGAGGTGTGCTCCAAGAAACTTGTGGCCCCAATCTTATGGCCACTTGAGAAAGTCACTTTTTCAAAGTCTTGCCCTAAACAAACAGGAAAATTTTGTCCTACAACTTGAAACACACACACACACACACACACACACACACACACACACACACACACGATAAAGAACAAGGAAAAGAGAGGAGGAGAAGGGGAAGGAAGAGGAGAAAGAGAAACAGGAGACAAAACGAGAGGGCCCTGAACGTCCTGGCCCCTCCTGAGTGCCCCCCTCCGTGTGCCTGGGCACTTTTCCCACACCCAATTACAGCACAACTACAGGAACTTTAATGTTTCCCCGCGGAGTTCTATCTGGGAAACAGGAAGGGGCCAACATTCTAGAATACATATCACATAGAATGATCTAGGTAGAGATGGAGGTTTTGGTGCTGCCTGCAGAGACTTGACGTAGACACTCATAATTAGGAAAATACATCAATGTTGAATTTCCCGAGTGCCACCCCCGCCTAGGCTTCAAATTGGGTTTAGAAGGTGTGTGATGTTTTAAACAGAGAGACCTGTTCAAATGTCGAATGAGAGATGACAGAAAAGGCGAAAGTGTCTATTGATAAAGAGGTACCCGCCGTATCCTGAGCCCCTTGTTAGGAGTTAGGAAGGGTCTGCAAATTCCATCATGCATTCTCTGGAGGCAAACCCAAAGTCCTAGTTTAGTCCTCTTACCTCCGTCCATGAGGTTGGCCCAGTAAATGACTCTGAACCCCTGGAGAATTCCATTCAAGGCTTCCTTGGAAAGTGTGGACCAGGATATTGATATGCTTTCTGGTGATGTTGCTATGGCTTGGACATTTTCAGGGGGGTAACTGGGCACTGAAATCAAATAATGAGAATCTGTAATAACCGTGGGTGGTTTATGAGCAAAGCAATACTGTAAAAGCAACATATTTTAATATTTCAATATGCAAGCAAAAAATGCACTCAACCCCAAAATGAAAGAAAAAATAACAAAGATCACTTCTCTATATAAATCTTATAACTCAGTAAAATATCATGAGTCAATGCATATATTCTAATGGATTCCATAGTCTCTCTTTCCAACTTAGTTTCTTTACTTTTAGGACAGCTTCTTAATTTTTTTTGCCTGAGTAGAAGATCATTGTTTGTCTGATTTATTTTCCCCTTACTCTTGGAAGTTACTTCTTTAAGTTGCATTTACTTTATAGAGTACAGTACCTCTGTATTTAGTAACATCTGGCATATAAATTGGAAGCTTAACCATTGTAAAGTGCTAAAAAGTAGAAATATAATCACAGATTTCCCGTCTCATCCTCATCCCTTTCCCCAGAGGGAAGAGAGACCACAGACGAGGAGACGGGTCAGAAGAATATTGAAAGCATTTTTACTATTGAGCTTTTGTACATCTTAACTGCTGACACTAGGAGGGGCTGCAAAATACTGGCTGAAACAAGCATCTTAATGAAAAATGAGCATTGAAGCAAAAACAAAGGCATATTTAACTACTATTGCAAAGATTTTGAAGATAGACAATTCCAGTGTTCAAGTTGCAAGTCACTGAAGACTCCTCTCCTTGCAAAACTTGTCAGATAGTACAGGTTCAAGTTATATTTGCTTCCTCAAACCTATGATCAAGGGTCGGGCGCCGTGGCTCACGCCTGTAATCCCAGCACTTTGGGAGGCTGAGGCGGGCGGATCATGAGGTCAGGAGATCGAGACCATCCTGGCTAACACGGTGAAACCCTGTCTCTACTAAAAATATTAGCCAGGCGTGGTGGCGGGCGCCAGTAGTCCCAGCTGCTTGGGAGGCTGAGGCAGGAGAATGGCGTGAACCTGGGAGGTGGAGCTATGATCAAATGGCTAACTGCACAAGAGGTAAATGCAGTTCCAGCTTGCTGCCTTGAAAGCTACCACTTATTGCTACAAATAACCCCATATCTTAACTTTCTGCCTAAAACACTATGCCTTTGGATACCAGGGTTCTTTATTTACAAACACTACTGGAAATTTGAGCTTCTGGGTTATTCTGTGTCACCGTGGAAGGGCTAATTAATTCATCTTGGCCGCTAGGGGGCGATCGATCACTGTGCGATCTGAAAATTCCTTTTCTCTGTGCTCAGAATGCTTGAAAATAGAAAGCAATTAAAAAAAAAAAATTTAAAAAACCTTCTTAACATTTGGGAGAAAGTTTTTAAGCAAATAGCATTTCTGCATTCTCGTGAGACTTCTTCAGTAATAGGGAGAGCCTTGCTTTCACTCCAGAAAAGCCCAATTCTTGTACCCGAAATGAATGAGGAAGAGTCTGAAAAGCGAGGGACTTGCTGGCTTTGCAACCCAGCCCTAACCGAGGGGTGCGCATCAGCGAGGTGGGCGAGGTCACGAGGCAAGGCTTTCCCACCTGAGACCCCAGGCCCTGCAGGGCACTGCAAAGTCAGTGGGGGGAGGAGGGGGGGCGGCGAGGTTGGGGGAGCCGGGGAGACCTGAGGGAACCTTTGCGGAGGGGAAGTCATCACCAGGGCCCAGCCCAACCTACCATCCTCGAGAGTGGTTGTGATGATTTCCTGAGAAGAAGGCCCCGTGCCGGCCCGGTTACAGGCCTGCACCACCAGGCCGTACTGAGTGAACTTATTCAGGTTGTCCAGAGTGTAAACTTCACTGTCCCCGCTGGTGTCGACACTGATGATGTTGAATTGGAAGTTACCCCCAGTGCTGTACTCTCGGTAACCTATTTGGTAGCCACGGATAATCCCATTTTGCAAATGTTTCTTGGGAGCCTAAACAGGAGAGAAAAGAACACACTAAAGAAGTCTTGAGGTAGGACAAGAGCGACATCAATGCCCACACCCACGTAGGAAAGCAGAAATAAAGTGGAGTCATTGCCATGATGCTGGGGTGGTGGTCCAGTAGCAGCCGCAAAGCCACGTGCAGTGCTTGGTCTGTGCCAGGCACCCTTCCTTTACCTGTGAGTGCATCTGGCCCTCTCAGCCCCTCTGAGCCACTGGACCGTCAATGGACACTGGAGGTCACCTGAGTATACATGGCAGCAGGGGAATCTGAACCCAGGTGTCAGGCCCCAGAGCCTGCGCTCTCATTCTGTCCTTCATGCTGTCCTGGTTGACTTGTCTAATTGGCAAGAAAGTGTCAAAATACAGATCACGTTTGTGGCATCTCCAGGTACACTTACGATGGGGTGTGACTGACCCTCAGGCCTGCACCCAGCAAGAACTCTTGGGCTCGCTGCTCTGTGCCAGGCCTTGTTCCAGGCACCAGGGAACAGAATTGAGTTTGGAAATGTAAGAAAACAAAAGACCCCTGTCCTCATGGAGCTTATATTCTAAGGAAATATCCCAGAATCACAGTGTTTCCAGGTTGAAAACTGGCATGGGAAGGTGAGTGCACACCCTACAGAAAGGTAATCTCTTTCATGAAGCCCTGAGTCATTCTGGAATCATTTGGGGGTGATTAAATTGGGGGCAAGAGAGAGGCTGGTGCTAACTCCACCCTGCTGATGCGAAGATGGTCCACCAGGTCAAAGTAGGATTTAGGCCGATGTGTAGGACTTTATTTAGAAACCGGAGCCTTTTCAAGAATGGTATAAGGCCGGGTGCGGTGGCTCATGCCTGTAATCCCACCACTTTGGGAGGCTGAGGCAGGCGGATCACCTGAGGTCAGGAGTTCAAGACCAGCCTGGCCAACATGGTGAAACCCTGTCTCTACTAAAAATACAAAAATTAGCCAGGTATGGTGGTGGGCGTCTGTAGTCCCAGTTACCTGGGAGGCTAAAATGGGAGAATCACTTGAATCTGGGAGGTGGAGGTTGCAGTGAGCTGAGATTGCACCACTGCACTCCAGCCTGGGTGACAGAACAAGACTCAGTCTCAAAAAAAAAAAAAAAAAAAGGTATACGAATGGCACCAAGATGAGGCTCTAGGAAATAAAGGTTTTGTAGACTTTCAGGCAGTCAACAGATATGTTTGTTTATGTGTATATATGTATACATACACACATACATGTGTATGTATATATGTATACATGTACACATGTATGCATATACATATACACCCATACATTTAAGTACAAACTACGGATCTATATCTCTCAGGGCTCTGAAAGCTTTCTCCGTCCTGAAAGTGCTTATAATTGACCTGGAGAGAGGAAATAAGCACTTAGGAATCTGTAGAGAACTATGAAGTGTGGACATGCATGGTAGGGAGGTAAAGGCCAGCAGGCATCCAGAAAGTGTTAGTGTGGGTGTTCTGAAGTGGTAGGAAGACTCAGAGCCCAGGTGGGCCTGGTGGGGCATGGCTCAGAGAAGTGGAAGGAGGATGGGGTGAGTGGAGCCTGCAGAGGGTGTGCACCTGCCCAGCGGTGAGTTAGGAGGGAACAGACAGAGTGGAGCAAGACCTTGAAAACCTGCCAAATGTGACCAGGGCAGGGCAGACAGGAAGAAATCAGAAGAAGGTTTTGAGCTGATGAGCAGCATTGATGGATTCAGCAAACACTTATGGATTGCCTAATAATAACTTCCCAGGGGATTCCATGCCTCAGACTGTCATTAGTAGTCATTCTGACTTATTCAAGAGCAGTAAAATCATTTTTATTGTTCACAGCAAGTTTCTCCATTTATGATTTTCTTGGACTCCACTTGCTTTTCCCAATAGCCAATCTAATGTAGTATATTCATGGTGCCAGCAGGTGTCAGTGAAACAGTCACGTAAACCATTTATTATTTGTATCTGTTGGCTCAGAGTTAGATCCTGGTAGAAGAGCTCATACCTTTTTTATTATAAACAAATGTCTATGCACCTCTGAATCCACAGATGTGCTGGCTTTTGCATTGATGGGCTATGGCTTTTCACACTGTTTAGAAATAGATATCAAGATTCTGTGTTTTGAAAATTCAACTACTCTACGTGAAAATTGTTCTGCTGCAACCACTGAATTGTATTTATGTAACCTAATTAATCAACCAAATTAATTTCTCTGCCAACATCACCTATAAGTCAAATTTACCAACAAGGAGATTTCCCCTATTTTACACAGTGTTTTAATGTTAGATATAGTGACCCAAATAAAATAATATTATTTTTAAATGAGGTTTACATCCATTAAATATTCTAATTGTTCAACTGGCTCCCAGTGAGGCTTGAAGGCTCCCTAAGACAGCAAGTTGGATTCACAGTATGGGGAATGTGGAGTCAGGTCAAGAAGTGTAGACAGTAGAGTCAAATGCCTGTGAGAAAATGTTTTCATAGAGTAACCAATTTAGCTAAATCCTCCACAAGAATGAAGGGACCTGCTTGCTGACATGTAGTTCCTCCAGTTTGGCGGGATTAATCCTGCCTGTTATCTGTTTTGCAGGTAGAATGGAGAAATCTTCCCTTTTTTTCCTCCCCATGGGTGAAAACACATTCTAAGAAGCTTAAGTATAATAGACAACACAGGTATTTTTGTTCTGTTCCATTTCAATATTTTGTTAACAAGAAAAAGAAAATTCTTTACATTTTTCTTAGAAGAACTACATTTTAGTCCTGTGAGTTCCAAAATAAAGCTTATTTTTTCTTAGTTGATACTTCTGCAAAATATTGTGCAGAATAATTATCTCATTTTTATAATAAAAGTAAACCACCACCATTTCTATCCAATGCAACTCTATTCACATTTTGAAGCATTTCAGCCTATTCATCTAAAGTAAAGTGTTTTGCCCTACATAGCTGTGTTTGTAGCCTGTGCAACTTGGTGTCTGAATTTTTCTTCTTCATTTAATGTGCTATTATGATTATATTCCCATCTTTAATTCATAGTCTTTAAATATCATATTCCATCATAGTGATGTTTTATTTTATTTAACCATTTTTTTTTATTGTTGGGGATATTGTTCTTTCCGGGTTTATTTACTACCACAAATGCTATGTTAAACATCTTCACAATATAGTTTCTCTGTTTCTATTTATTGAACTCCAGTCCCACAAGTAGATGACTGTCTTATTTTTTAAGTCCATGCTTCAGTTGGCTGTTAATGAGATAGGGCTTTTTTGGTTATTATTCTTCCAGATGTGTAATATACTATGGTAAGTTAAGGGACTATATCACAAGGAACAAACAAGAGAGCTCTCCTCTATTTTTCTTAATATTCCAATTTTGAAATGAAATATATTGAGTAGAGTTATGAGTTATTTGATGGCAGTAGTGTTTTTACATCCTTTTGTAAAAGGGTGCTAATACGATCTACAGTTTTCATGCAGAATAAATTGTTGCACCTGAAGAAGTGAGATGTGTTTCCTATAAAGAACATATACTTTCAGTTTCATACCTTGCAGTTTCCCAAACTATACGATTTAAAAACAGACTTAAAAGGTAGTGGGGGAGGATGGGAGCAGCTGCCAGTGGTTGCAAGCTTTCCCTGTGGGGTGATGAAAATGTTTACAATTATGGTTATGGCTGCATATCTCTGTAAACATATGAAATACCACTGAATCATACACTTAAAATAGGAATGCTACAGCATGCTAACTGTATCTCAATAAAGCTGTTTTTTTTAAAAAAGGTAGTGTGCTGACTCATCTCTAGGTTATCTTTCTATTTCAATTACAACACTAACTGGCACCTCCACCATGATGACCACCACCACCAATCAATGCATACCACCTCTGCAGGTCACTGTCACCACTGCCAACATCAGTGTCACTCCCTCAGGTCCCCCACACAGCCAAGCCACCACCATCACTACTACCATCTCTACCACCATCATCACCACCAGCTTCATCTCTGCCAAAAATACTGTGAACACGACCACCACCACCAATAGCATCTCCACCACTGACATCACCAACATTACAACCACCAGTATCAACGTCACCGCCATAGAAATAACCTAAAAGTAGAAGCACCTCTATCACTTCTTCCACCTTTACCACCATATTTATCACAAACTTCACCAACAAACCACACTTCAACCTCTACTACTTCCATCATCATCCTTGATGTTGCCATCACTATTACTAAAAAGATGCTTCACTTCATCACTATCCCAACACCAACATCATTATCACCACAACTATCCATCACTCCATTACTATCCCAATATTAACATCACTACCACCACAACTATCCATCACTCCATCTCTATTCCAACATCAACATTGCTATCACCACAACCATCCATCACTCTATCACTATCCCAACACCAACATCACTATCACCACAACCATCCATCTCCCCATCACTATCTCAACACCAACATCACTGTCACCACAACCATCCATCACTCTATCACTATCCCAACACCAACATCACTATCACCACAACCATCCGTCACTCTATCACTATCCCAACACCAACATCACTATCACCACAACCATCCGTCACTCTATCACTATCCCAACACCAACATCACTATCACCACAACCATCCGTCACTCTATCACTATCCCAACACCAACATCACTATCACTACAACCATCCATCACTTCATCCCTATCTCAACACCAACACCGCTATCTCCACAACCATCCATCACTCCATCACTATCCCAACACCAACACCACTATCATCACAACCATCCATCACTCTATCACTATCCCAACACCAACATCACTATCACTACAACCATCCATCACTCTATCACTATCCCAACACCAACATCACTATCACCACAACTATCCATCACTCCATTACCATCCCAATATTAACATCATTACCACCACAACTGTCTATCATTCCATCTCTTCCAACACCAACATTGCTATCACCACAACCATCCATCACTCCATCACTATCCCAACACCAACATCACTACCACCACAACTATCCATCACTCCATCTCTATTCGAACACCAACATTGCTATCACCACAACCATTCATCTCTCCATTACTATCCCAACACCAACATCACTATCACCACAACCATCCATCACTCTATCACAATCCCAATGCCAACATCACTGTCACCACAACCATTCATCAGTCCATCACTATCCCAACACCAATATCACTATCACTACAACCATCCATCACTCTATCACTATCCCAATGCCAACATCACTGTCACCACAACCATCCATCATTCCATCACTATCCCAACACCAACATCACTATCACCACAACCATCCATCACTCTACCACTATTCCAACACCAACATCACTATCACCACAACCATCCATCATTCCATCACTATCCCAACACCAACATGAATGCCACCACAATGACCACTACAACTACTACTACCACCTCTACCACCTCCACTTCCACTTACTGAACACTGTTTGCTTCCCATTGTAATTTGTGCTTTATGTATATTATTTCATTTTCTTTCCCACAAAAACCCCAGAGAGTATAAGTATACTTCTTCACAGATGAAGAAACAAAAGGTCAAATATGTTAAAACAACTATCTCAAGGCAAGTATAGAGTAGGAATTCTCCAAAGTTGTATTTGGTATTAACCACTCATAGAGCCTCAGAGAACTTTTCACCCTTTTGCAAAGTTTGCTAGTTTTGTAAAGTTATACTATACATAGCATTTCTAATCAGAGGAAAATTTAATGGATCACATGAAGAGAAAATTATATATTTTTATGCATAAAAGCAAGCAAAAATTCTTACTCTACCAGGGAAAGTTTGAGTTACTTTATTAATTTGTAGATAGACTAGTCAGATTGAAATTTAGAAATGTATTTAAATTAAAGAAATCCTTGCGGATGTATTTTAAAACACCCTCTGAAAAAAATCCATAAATGTAGGGATTTTGTATATTAAGTGTAAGAAATGTTAGGGCCTGTAGTTCAGGTTTTCAAAAATGACACTAGAGGCTCACGCTGAGTTATGGACAAGTCAGCAGGAGTGGAAGGTGTGTTTAGTGGAGACATTTTAATCCATTTGTCTGGCAGTGGGCTTCATATTCCCAAGAAAAATTAGTGCATAAGATCCTTTACTGGAAAATTGTTTTGAATGATGCTTTAGCCATTTTTGCTTGGAGCATGTGTCTACTTGGAACAAAGGGAGATGGTTTTCTGGGGTTTAGAGAATACATCCTCATAGGGAAATGATCTTTAGAACACTGTATTAAGGTTGTTAATTAGCACTGTAGAACAATTGACACATGGGTAGAAATAATGATTCACTTTCATGAAACTCAGTGAATGAGGTTAATGGTGGGGTAAGAAGAAAAGGAAAAGAAGAAATCAGGTAGGGATCTGGAAACGTATTTTGAATCTGAGTTGCATAATATTGGAGAACACAAATTTCCTATGAAACCACTTTGACCATGCCTCTTTGATCTCTGTCTCCCGATCTCAGTTAGTACCTGTTGTGAGATCTGCTCTCTGCCTCATCTTTCAAGACTAATGCCTCCTGGGTGTTCCTTGCTCACCTGGGTTCCTCTCTGACTGCCTGAAAGAGGGTGGGGATCCCAACTCTCTTACATATTCCCACCTTATAAAAGCTGTTGTCAAAAAATTTTCTTCTTTCTTCTTTCAACGAATACCCCCTCTACTCCTTCTCTGCAGGTCAGCTCAGCTTCCAGCTCACCAGGACTCTTCCCCAGACCACTCCCACCAAGAAGCCCTCTCCCTCCCTGGTCTCCATTGGCATTCACTCATCACTTCCACCTCCTCTGGTGGCCACCATTCTCGATGAAACATGTGGTTTCAAAGAATAGCATTGCAAGCTCTAGAATGCAAGGAACCCTACAGAATGTAATCTCACTTACTATTTCCCCCCGTCTAAATCAGGGCTTCAACACTGGGATGTTCTCAGAAGATGCTCTTGCAGATGGAGAAGAGAATGGTTTTGAACACACATGAGGTGCAAGAAAAGAGATGGGTAAGAATGATCGCAGATACAGGTTTATACTCTAACTGGGTAAAGGACTGATGGCAAAGGTATGAAGTCAGAAGGAATTCCTCGACTGCAGACACATGGTTTAGCTGTTGAAGAGAGACCTGGCTTAGCTGTTGAAGAGAAGCGGAGAACTCAGCAGTCCAATGTGAAAGCCGGGAAGTGTGGATTCCAGCTGAGGGTTGGCTTCCGTGCTGGGACTTAGCCTGCTGGCCTACACAGAAGGATGACAGGTTGAGGCAGGATTTGGAGGGGTTGAGCTTCATTGCCCAGGCCCCACCAGGGATGAAAATAGCTTCTGATGAGCCAATTTATTTGAACACTGTCATTCATTTTTGTCCTTCTTAAAAGAATGATTCCAGAAAGAGAATTTGCTCACTTATTCAGCCAGCCAGTGGGTTACACGTGTTTTTATGATGATGGACCTGCAGATTGACAGCAAATCTCACTTGGTAACCAGTCATCTTAAGACAAATTAAAGGAGTCCTTTGAAAAGTAAGTATATGAAAACAAAAACAAAAACAAAAAAACCCAAAAAAACAAAAACAAAAACAAAAAAACAACAAAAAAACCCCCAAAAAAACCCCTAAGGGCTCCCTTCTACTCCTATTTAAGAACTCAATAAAATGAGGTCCTTTCCACAGGGGAAAATGTTGAAATTTAGAAATGTGCTTAAATTAAAGAAATCCTTGAGGACGTATTTACAAACAACAGACTGCTTTCCAAAGTGAGTGCTTTCTGTTTGCCTCTTCTCAAATCCTGTTGAATGCAGTGCAAATCCAAGAGAAGGTCATGCCTGCTCATTGTTAGGTTTCTCACACAAAGATTGTTTTTCCTGTGTTGAACTTTACTCCCCCATTCATTTGCCTTTGGATCCAGTAATGATCCTGATTTCTTCTCATTTCTTTCATTTATCTGCGGTGGCCTGGCAGGTTTTTTCCTCTCTCTCGCCTTTCCTGGCCTGGCAGGTTTTTTTCTCCTGTAGTCCTCCTAAACAGCCTCCTTTCATCCTCCCAGACGCCCTTTCTCCAGTTTCCAAATCCCTCCCAACCCCCTCTTCCTTTAAGAAACCTTCTCTTTTGATCTCCATGACAACAGTTGCACCGTGTCAATGTATTTGCACGGTGTGCAAGTGACTGTATTTTATACGTCCTTCCTAATCAGTCTGCTGCAAGCCGCCGGTGGCAGATGCTTCATCATTTAAAGGGACAGTAAAACAGTAGACGTGCAAATGCTCACCGTACCTTCCTGGATGTGGCTGATTAGAACAGGCATCTCTTGTGCTGAAGACCACCAGCCATATTCTGTTTCCCACATGCCTCCCGCCCCTTCCCATTGAAAGGAAATGACTTTTGCTGGATGTGCAGAATTCACCTGTTGGCCAGAGTCAACTAAAAGCCTCACTGCAGAATTTCATGTTTGAAGAACCCTGTCTTTCTCAGGCATGTTGAATAATTTAGTTGGGAAATGAATTGAACATTTTCTTTTTAGATTCTTCCAAATCCACTTAAAATGTAATCTGTCCTCGTTTCCCTTATGTGATAAGTTGGGCGGATGGTCTTTTTCATCTTTGTGCATTTTCTGCAGCCCCCCGCCCCCCGCCCTTACCTGCTTTCCAACATAAACAGTAGCTACTCCATAAGCTTGCTCAGTGAATGGGCGCATCACATTGAACAAACTTTAACTGGGCATCTATTCTACACAAGGCATGGCACACCAGGGACACCTATGAGTTAATCAGTGTTCAGAAAACTGCATGATACTTGCAGTGCTGCAGGTTTGCCCAGGGTACTATGGAGGGGCAAATTGGGGTCAGAAGGATTGCCAGAGAAGAGCACACCTCACCTGAGCTGAAGGGCGACTGGACGTTGCCTTGGAGGGTGCAATGCTGTCAGCAAAGCAATTGGCTAACACAGCTGCATCCAGGTGCAAGGACAGAAGACACCAAGGAATGCAGAGAGGCTCAAGTGACTCTGAGGTGAGGTATCCATGGTGATCACAGGGGTGGGGGATGGTACAAGCACAGATGAAGCTAGGGACATTCCTATGGGACAGAACCTATGGAGCCTGTATGTAGTAGCATCGTGGCTACCAGCAACATCCACATCACCTGGAAAACTGTTAGAGCTGCAAGAACTGGGGACCACTCAGACTTCCTGAATCTAGAATAAACCCTGGGGGTGGAGCCTGGTGAGGTGTGTTTTAAAAGGCCCTCCGGGATACTGGTGCTCCCTCAAGTCTGAGAATCACTGTTCTTATCACCGGGAGTCACTCAGTGATTTAGATTTGGCTTTGCTTGAAGAGACTATTTAGTTAAAAAGCAGTCACTGTGTATTCCCCCATTTCTCAGGTTAGCCAATAACCCATTTTCCTGGTTCTTTGCAGAACAAAAGGGAATACATGCACATAAAACTGTTAGACCTTCCTGGTCTTAGGAGCAATTTAAAGATCTACCTTACGCAGCCCTAAAGGGATTCTGCTTTACGATAAGTGTGTGGGTGGTGTGAGAACCAGCTGGCTATCTTGGTCCATGGACAATGGATTTTGAGGGAGTTACGTCAGAGAGAGGAGATTTTTTTACATTACTGCCTCAAATAATTCCTTTCCTTTCCTTTCTTTTCCCTTTCCTTTCCTTTTCTCTCCTTTCTTTCTTCTCCTTTCCTTTCTCCCTCCTCCCTCCCTTTTTTTCTTTTCTTTTCTTTTTTCTTTTCTCTTTTTCACAGGGTCTCACTCTGTCACCCATGCTGGAATGCAGTGGTGGGATCATGGCTCACTGCCGCCTCAACCTCCCCAAGCTCAAATAATCCTTTGACCTCAGCCTCCTGAGTACCTGGGATCACAAGCATTCCACCATACCAGGCGAATTTTTGTATTTTTTTGTAGAGATGGGTTTTTGCCATATTGCCCAGGCTGGTATCCAACTCCTGAGCTTAAATAATCTGCCCAACTCAGCCTCCCAAAGTGCTG
This sequence comes from Macaca thibetana thibetana, assembly GCF_024542745.1. Taxonomy (NCBI): domain Eukaryota; kingdom Metazoa; phylum Chordata; class Mammalia; order Primates; family Cercopithecidae; genus Macaca; species Macaca thibetana. The sequence goes on along the minus strand of NC_065580.1, from coordinate 156,900,531 downwards.
AGACTATAGGTGTGAGCCACTGCTTCTGGCCTTAAATGATATTTTTGTTCATATATCTCTCCTTAGAGTTGTACTGTATTAAAAACACTATCTGTGTCCTAGGTCTCATAATGGGGAGATATACAGGCACGTGACTGGCTCCCCCAAAGTCATTATCTTTTGAGGAGCTAGGAAAGGATGAGGTGTCCATATTTCACGAAGTAGAAAAGGGCCACAGTGTTTAGAAGTAAGGGGCTATGCAATTTCAGTTTGATAAATAAATGATAAATGACAGATTATTTGAAATAGGCGCTGTCTTGAGAGCCAAGAATGTTATTTGCAGGCTGCAGCTGCCATATTCTAGTCAGACTTGGCAGTTGAGGAGGAAAGGGTGGCCAAGGGTGTATGTGGGCTTTGCCTTGAGACATAAATGCTGAATGCTATAAATAGACTGATAATTTTACCATATGGAATTGAGGTTAACTACCGCAAAGCAAAACTCCATTTATTCCATTTCTAAAGAGTAGGACAGCTTCCACTGTATTCATCCAGCCAACAAACACCTGTGAAACAGCTCCTCTTGCTGGGACACTCCTTTTTCGAATTCTGTTGTTCTTCATACCTCATACCACCTGCTAGCCACAGTTAGTATTTCCTACCAGCCACAGAGGCCTATCAGTGCTCTCTGCCAAGGACCAAACAAGGGAATTCGGGCTTTGCTTTCTATGAATCAGCTCTGAGGGGTGGCCTCTGGAAATGCCCCCACCTATCTCCTGTGCCCGACAGTGGGGACTTAGAGGGTGTGCTCTGATGCCAAAGAGGGAGTATGCTAGTCTGTGAGCCTAAGGCTGGGCCCCAACTATTTAGCAGTGGCTGAGTGAACCCAAAGGGCTTTGGCCCACCACGCATGCCTGGAAGGCTCAACCCAGAGTAGACCCTCTGCAGGTAATGGAGGCCCTGTAATGGTAGTGTGGCCAAGGAGGGCAGGGCAGGGGCCCAAGAAAGGCCACAGGGATAAGGGAGGGAGGGTCTCCCTGATCCTAATCTGATAAACAAGCACAAGAGGCAGGATTTCAAAGGCATGGTCATGGGGCCATGGAAAATGCTCAGAAGTAGTTTTGTGGGGTGGGAGAAGACAGCGTCTGATTCTGGAAGTTTTGTAAGACAGCGCCAGTGGAGGGCCAGTCATGATCCAACATGGCTGGTAAGGAGGCCAGTTGGGCAGGGGTGGAGCTGAGTGAGATGAAGACATATCCACATCCACCTCTCACCCCAACAAACCACCGGGTCTGCATGCTCTGGAGGCAACCTGGATGTCTTGATGAGAAAAGAGAGGAAAGGAGGGTGAAGAAGAATCTTCCCTGGGACCAAACAGGCCCTTTCCACTGAGGAGGGCAGGGTTTGGGAAGCTGGAGGCCAGGGCAGGGAGCCAAGCCAGGAGTCGCCCTGACCAGTGCTCTGACAGGTGCACAGGGCAGACTCTGTCTACTTTGTAGGTTTTTAAACTGAAACTGCCTCCATTTCCCTCCCACTCTTCCATGTTTGTTAATAATATAAATTCAAGAATAACTAAGAGAACCCTTACGTGATATACGAGGAGAGGGTAAGTGTGGAGACAAACTGAGTCCTGGAATTCACAGGGATGAGGCTGAGAGCAGGTAGTGGGTGAGAGTGACCCTGGGCTGGAAGGGACATACAGATGGGAATGGCAGGGAATGGCACTGCCAGGAGGCAGGTGGAAGCTGTGACAGTCAAACTGAGACAGAGAGAGAGAGAGAGAGCGAGAGAGAGAGAGAGAGAGAGAGCGTGCTTGTAAAGGAGTGAGCAGCATCAGTCACATGCATGGTTGTTGCAGCCTTTGTCATTTTTGCTAAGTATCTGTCCAGAAGAACCAGAGAAGATCCAGGTCTCAGAAGGAGCCTGCCTGCTGAAAGGTGAGCTTCAATTTTACAACTGGAAGGAATTCCTGAGTGCTTTACATCCATGCCAAAAGAACCAATGAACTGGAAACTATTTTTGAGTGGGGCACTGCTATAGAGCTACCTGAAAATATGGAAGTGACTTTGGAACTGGGTAATGGGCTGAGGTTAGAAGAGTGTTGAGGGCTCAGAAGAAGACAGGAAGATGAGGGAAAGTGCTAGGATTATAGGTATGAGCCACCACATGTAGCCTCTTATCTATTTTTGGGTAATGAAAGGCTTTAGCCTTGACTAAAGGGAATTTTAGACATCAACATGCAAGAATAGGTATTTGGGGGGAGAGTATTGAAAAAGTTGTCTAGGCTAGGCACAGTGACTCATGCCTGTAATCACAGCACATTAGGAGGCTGAGGCAGGAGGACCACTGCAGGCCAGGAATTTGAGACCAGCCTGGGCAAAATAGTGAGACCTTCTTTCTAAAAAAAAAAAAAAAAAAAAAAATCAAAAAGTTAACTGGGCATGGTGGTATGTACTTGTAGTCCCAGCTACTCAGGAGGCTGAGGTAGGAGGATCACATGAGCCTGGGAGGTCAAGGCTGCAGTGAGCCGAGATGGTGCCACTACACACCATCCAGCCTTGGTGACAGAGTGAGATGCTGTCTTAAAACAAAAACAAAAAACAAAAGAAAAGAAAGAGTTGTCCAATAGGCTACTGTATATTCCCTGTTAGGAACGCGCTAGAAGCATTCAGACCAAGGGCCCCTGTGAACACTCTGACTTATGCTGGGGGGAAACACTCCACAAGTCCAGATGCAACACGTGCCACAGATACCACACAGGCCCACGGGAGCAACACAGGCACTCCCTGAATCACACTCTCCTTCAGTGGGAAGTCTTGTTTCCTAAATTCACTGAGGATCTGCCACCTAAATTCTTCTGTTATTTACAGAAAAACAAACCTTGTTTCCAACTTTAAATTGTTAGTGGTGGGGAAAACAGGAAGGTAAAATGGTTTTATGTCTTATACATCTATAATTACTCAAAGCACAAAGTACTTTCATTTTTGGTCTCAACTTAAATTTTTCAAAAGAACAGGAAGAGTTTATTATAGGAATTGAAAGAATTTAAAGGAGCTTTCAGAGTTTTTAATACAATGAAGAGTTTGGCTTTAAAAATGTTATGGGCTCTCTTGAAATAGAGTTAGTTACATCTTAATGTATTAACTTAAATGTATTTGAACTAGTGAAATACATTTGAAGGCACACATTGTGTTTTTCTGTCTTGCTTCATGCTACCTTGAAAATAGTCTGGAAATTACCTGTGCTGGGGCAGCTAATTCATGCTCTCCTGGCTGGGTTTCTTCCTATGATGGACCCTAACCAACTTTGTCCAACCGTGTTTTAAACAGTAAAACTAATGTCATGTTTCTTCCTTTGCCTTAGGAAAGGGGTCCATGACATAGCAGATGCCATTTGATGATGTCTATGTAATTCTTGATTGGATATACGTTTTCCTTTGATTTTTCATTCTAACATCTGTGCCCTGTTTACTAACTTATCTATCTCATTTGATTTCTCTGAAAAGATGGGAAATGTCATCAGCGAGATGACTTAAGAACTGCTGTCTGAGGACATTCAGCACATTAAACAGTGTATATCCACCTATGCTCTCCCTGTATGGCATCTGTGCATTCATAATGCTCAATGCCATATTCACTTTAGCTTGATTTTCTGATTTGTTCTCTATGAAAAGCAGAGTTAGCATTATATAAGAACCAATAAAACTGTCTAAGATGGTCTTCTGAATACTTTTATTAAATTACTACCTATCTATTTTTAAAAATTAATTAATTAAAATTTTGAGACAAGTCTCACTCTGTCACCCAGGCTGGAGTGCAGTTGCGCAATCTTGCCTCACTGCAGCCTCTGCCTCCTAGGGTTCAAGGAATTCTCCTGCCTCAGCCTCACAAGTAGCTGGGACTATAGGCATGAGCCATCATGCCTGGCTAATTTTTGTATTTTTAATACAGATAGGGTTTCACCATGTTGGCCAGGCTGGTCTCGAACTCCTGATGTTAAGTGATCTGCCTGCCTTGGCTTCCCAAAATGCTGGGATTACAGGCATGTGCCACTGTGCCCAACCCCATCCATCTATTATTAGGTTATTGAAAATAAACTTCTTTTTTTTTTGTTGGGAAAATTTCACAATATTTACATTTATTGGGAGATATCTGCCATCAGAAATGGCAGTGCTGTCCAGAGCCATTGGTGGGATGGGTGGAATCAGAATCTAGCATAGGGATCGAAATTGGGGTTGTTAATCGAGGGATCACCTTACGGATTCCAGAGTGGGCCCACATCCATTATCCTCTATGGCTATCAAGTCAGTGCTGGGAGGGGAAGAGGGAGGAGAATCTATCATTAAAATGCACTGCTACTTTCTTGGTTATGATATAATGAATAAAACACTCAACTTAGAACTAGAGAAAAGGGTTCAAGTTCCAATAATGACAAATTGAGTGACTTGCTTAAGGTCATTTTGGTTAGGTGTAGAGATGGGCGTTGTATCTAATTTTCTGAAATTTAATCCAGTACTTTTTATACTGTATTCTAATTATACATAATTTACTTGTTGGAAATGGATTTAACTTATGCTAAGGCTACTTTATATAAAATGTGATGAAATAATGTCAACTTATATTTTTACATGTACTCTTCAGTTTTCACTGTGAATATTACATGTTTGTACATATATGTTACTGTAAAGCTTCCTAGTGAATATTATGCATAGTGTGCTTATTAGACAATTTAAGTCATTTTCAATATTATTCTGACCATACACAATTTTTGACCTAGTATCACAACTTCAGGACCTGGTCCAATTGTAAAACGTAATGTTGATGCACTAAGAAAAGACCTAAGGATGAGCATCAATAAATGACCAAAATACCCTTTAGTTGCAACCTTATTTGCATTTCTGATCATATGCTCTTTAAATCAAGACAAAATACAATACTTTCCTTCTAAAATTGTATTGCAACTTTACAGTTTATAACCTAACTGTTATAAAAAAACAATCAAAGTGCCTACACTTAGATTTTTTTGTGTTCATCCAGACTTAATGTGAAGCTCTCAGAAGAAACCATCTAACAGGATTTCTGGCTTGATGACGACAGACGGCCTTGGTTGTAAGCCCTAGGCCAAGTTTGATTTGTGTCCTGTCAAGGTCACTCTGCTGGAGAGGCACAGCTTTTTCAGTGGGGTTTTGAATCAAGAATTGCCTCTTAGCCTGACAGTCCCAGACAGCATCTCTTTCCGGCCTACCTGAGCATCAGACCCAGATTCCACCCCTGTGGCCGCCAGTAGCTCTCGCAAATGCAGCCAGCATCTTCCTGGCTGCACTCTGAAGCTAGAAACCAAGGGAACTGCCTGCTTAGGTCAGGAGACCTGCCAGACCCTTTGTGCATGCAGGCTGGCAGCTCTCTCCTGGGACAGAGAACTGGAGTCCTTGAAGAAGGCCCATCACATGGCTAAACTGAGAGGAATAACCCAATACGTAGATGGAAAGATGTAGAATACATTCCAAATGGTATAAATAAACATCATGGTTTCATTAAAGAAACACGCATATTTTATATATACAACAAAAATATGCAAATTTAGTCACCTATGGCTTTCTAGAAAGTCCACAGTTTTTTTTTTTTTTAAAGCACCACCTTTTGATAGGAACCTTTTATGATAAAAGGAAATAATGGTAAATGGTTTATGCATTAATTTAACAGAATTTATTGCACTCCTGCTGAGGCTACAGTGAACACACAAGACATGTCCTCAAACCTCATGGATCCTAGAGTCTAGTCCACCTAAAAAAGTTGAAGAAGAACAATCTTACTTCATATGGATGACCAGAGATTTTGAATTTTTTTTTCTTGTTATCAAGGAAGGAGGTTAGACTCGTTAATATGAGAAGGGCCAAAAATTATTTAAGTATTTGTAAGAAATGTTGATTTTCAGGAATTTCAATAAGGCTATATTATAAAACCAATGCTAGAGCCAATGGATTAGTTCATAAAAGCAGATACAAACTTTTGCCATTTTTCACAGCCTAAAGATTAAAGTGATAGTTGAAGAATTAAGTAAAGTTTATTTCAAGGCAACCTTTTTGAATTTCAATTGATATAGGAAAAAAGGGTGTCTACTCACTACTAAAGTTACTCTAAGGTTAAGTTTATAATTTGGAAAGAAAAGGATAGCAGGTAAGAATGTAAATTTCATATATCTTCTCTAATTTTTATGGGGTTGGGTATAATTTATAACATGAATTTGGAAGGAATAGTAAAGGTAGTTAATATTTATTGGGCATTACTAGGCATGAACTACAATCTTGGCACCTCATAGTCATCAACTTGTTGACTGTTCAGAAACCCAGGAGGCAGACCCAGGCAGCCTGGGTGGAAGTCCTCAATCTGACAGTCACCAGCCTTCAGAACTTGGGCAAGTTCCTTTGACTTCAGGATCTCCCTCTGCAGAAAACTGCCTGTTCCCAGCTCACAGATAAAATGAGATACTGTGTGCAGAAGTTGAGCATTGTGCCTGGCAGGCAGCAAACCCCCGGAAGGACAGCTGTCCCAGGAACCCCTGGCCAGGAAATACTAGTGCGGGAAGGTACCTTGTTCTTTCCCGGAGGTAGAGGGATTTCAGTGCAGAAGGCAATCGGAGCCCGCAGTTTATTTTATTAAACCATTACTGTCGAGGTCACTGGAAATATGGCAGTTTTGTTTTTAGATGACAGACTGAGCCATTTTCCTGTTGTAAGAGTTCAACTCTGAAATGTAATAGGTTGTAATGATGCCTTAATTAGCTGGAATTATTGGGGAGAGTGGAGACGTGATATTCTGGTTAAAAATATTCTTCGGATTACTGAAATTTAATTAAATCTCTAAATATTCAACTTTAATATTTTACAGAAGTCATAACTCTCTTTCTTAATTCTAAATGAGAATTTTGCTCATTTTAAGTAAAATTTTCACCCAGATGGTACAATACTGAGGGCCAAGAAAGTGGTAAAATTATTCTCAGATTTTTATTGCAAGTTATCACTTTGATCATTATTCTCAGCACAGGAATATTTAAGTAATTGACCATTTCATAGTTTTGGGACAGCCTGTGGTTCTGCAAAGGTTTCTCATTTAATGCAAAAATAAAACAACAACACATATTTTATATCAATAGGAAAAAAGCATCTGTCTTAAATTGTATTCTCTGGATAAATGTTTTGAGATGTATATAATCATTAAATATTCCAAATAATGAAAGTTTTATTTTAGGAGTGACCATGGCAAACACACACATACACACATGCAAGCATGCACACAAGTAGCTGGCAATCACATTGTCCTTAATTTGCATAAAAGGAGGGTAAGTTGATTCTGAGACTGATTACGAGAGAAGGTGACAGACACTGCTAAAAGAGACACTTTAGGAGATAAACTAAAAATTAGAATTTTCTGAAAAACCAAAGAATTCCTTAGTTGTACAATTTTCAGGTACTTTATCAAATATGTTATCAATTATTTATAGCTTTAAATATTCTTTCTGATTTTGAATCAGAAACAAAATCTGCCACAAATTAAATTGTATTTGCTTACACAAATCCTTTTGTTTTTCCAAGAATGTCAAATGAAACTTTATTGTCATTTATTTTAGTTTATTCAGAACCGCTTACATCGTCTCTTGAATTTCTGTCAAGGCCTCGGTTAGCACTTTAATTAACTTAATATTTGTAAAAGTATTTAAGAGCCCTTTCCAAGACTTTATCTTGCATAATATAGACATCAAATACGCTTGTGGTTCTTGAACATCTTTCTATGGGCTTACATTTGGGATGTAAAGATGTCCATTTCCCATGAAACTTATCACAAATTGGACCACTATTGCCCTTTACTTTTCAATGAACTATATTGAAAATTACTATAGTAGAAACTCATATGAAAAGTGGTTGGTCGCCTGGTGTATTGAGTGTGGTTCACATCTTTGGGTGCCTGCCATTGTACAGGCTGGGGCATTTCACTGTATCATGAGTTAGGCCTGAGCTCAGCATGTTTGCTGTCTGGAGATCCTAATAGCTGGGATGCCTTCTCCATGGCAGTCTCAGAAACACATAATGCTTCACAGGCAATTGTGATATGGAACACTTGTCTTCTAGGCCTCTTCCTTCCCAACTAACATATACACTCACCTCTCCTTCACTCAACCCATTCATTCATTCATGGAACACATGTCAGCCACGAGGGATTGGAGCTGAATAAGCCTCTCTTCCTGCCGCCAAGGAGCTCCCAGAACAGTGGAGGGGATGCACGTGAAACAGACTGCAGAAGCCATGGGGTGGGAACCTCCCTGAGCCATCACCAAGAGCGATGGGTAACACAGAGGGTGAAACTCTAATTGCACTTTGGAAATTCCCATTTTCACGGGGTCAGTCATGCACAATCTGAGCCTCAAATGAGCAGGAATGGACAGGAGAGGTGAGCGTGTTAGAAACAGTGGAACACTGACAAGAAAGACGATCATACTTGTGGACTGTTGCGTGGGTAGGAATCCCTGGGAAGGTGGGGCAAGGTAAGGGGCCTGAATCCGGGTGCTCTAGCTGATGTAGGATGGTTGCATTCACTAGGTCCTGAGCAACCTTTGCTGGACATGAAAGATTTCAAAATCAGAAGCTCTTCTTTGGTGAAAGAAATAAGTAAGATAAAAGGGGTACCGGGTGCACTGCCTCACACCTGTAATCCCAGCACTTTGGGAGGCTGAGGTGGGTGGATCACTTGAGGTCAGGAGTTCAAGACCAGCCTGGCCAACATGGTGAAAACCCCTGTTTCTACTAAAAATACAAAAAAATTAGCTGGGTGTGGTGGCGCGTGCCTGTAATCCCAGCTACGTGGGAGGCTGAGGCAGGAGAATTGCTTGAACTTGGGAGACACAGGTTGCAGGGAGTGAAGATTGTGCCATCTGCACTCCAGCCTGGGCGACAGAGTGAGACTGTTTCAAAATAAATAATAAATAAATAAAATAAAATAAAAGGGGAAAGTTGCTTATTTTGATCAATAGAGGGTGTTGTTACAGAAGCAGTGCTTGTTCAATGATAATTAAATAAATGTAATCTCTAGCTCCAGTGTTAGAGAAAGGCCACCAAAGCGCCCCTTACCTTTAAAAGGCTTAGAGTCTAAATGGTTATTTTCCCACCAAAACCCCAGAGCTATTTCCTCATTTACCCTGTATCTATCTATTGAATGCATCTTTTACTTCCAATTCTCCCACCAAAACCCCAGAGCTATTTCCTCCTTTATACCCTGTATCTCTCTACTGAATGCATCTTTTACTTCCAATCAGCATCCGTGACCATGAATGAGCTCCCACCTTAGACTTCCCACGATTGCATATGTCCACTCTGACTGACAGATGTGGGGCTCCCTCTTTGGGGCTAACACTATTTCTCCTTCCTTCTTTCTCCTTACACAAAACAGATATTCTGGATTTTATGCCATAAATAAAGGCATGTTGTATGTAACATATTGTCCTTTACACATACATTAGATTTCACGTAATAGCATCCAATTCGATTGAATCAGTGTTGTCCTTTAAAAGCTCATTATATAAACAGGCCAATATGAAATGATAAACTGGTAACAGGGCAGCCCCTACCTCATTAGTCAGTTAGATCACCGGCAAGTCCGCCTGCTGACAGGCCATGCCACAAAGGCCCACTACAGAGATAGATTGCACTCCTCCATGAACAATATATTACAGTCGATTCACAATCTAATGAAAGCCAGGCTTCCTTTTAATAGTCCCACAACATGTTCATCCTTTGGCACTAAAAAGAAATTTAACTGCAATGCACTGACTTTTGTGGCTGCTTTCTACAGAGAGAGAAAGGATACAATGCCTTTTAAAGCCTCAGAAGTTTCCATTTTTAGTTATAAGAGCTAGATCCTCTGTGGACAGACACCTCTCTCATGCAGGACCCAAAAGACCCAAAAAGCTTTTGAGGCCATAGTAATACCTGGTCTTTTTCAGGGAAAAACACAAGAGAATGTGTAAAGCTAGTGGGTAAAACTTCACAGTCTTCCATTCAAGACAGAGTGAGTCAGCATTCCATTTGTAGAGTGGCGGGAATGCATGTGGGGTTACGGCTTGCTGAGTGTCTTTATTCTACAATGTGTGTGATGCTCGCAGGTGGTGAATGTGCTCACAAAGACCAATGACACCGCCCCCCACACTCCTCGGCCTGCACTGTCTGTGCAGCTAAACAGTCACATCACACTGCCCACAGGAAACACAACTCATTGACTGCGGTTGAGAAACGCTGACACAAAGGGGCTGCATTAACGCATGTAATACCAAAAGTGGTATCCGCCCCAACACTGAAAATCCATTTTTGTTACAGAGGCTGGTCATCTTATGAAAGAACCCACACTAGAGGGAACACAAACAAACAATCAAACAGAAAACAGATGCAATGGTTAGAAGAGGTGTGTGATGTGAAGACCTCATTGTGGTTGTTGGCTGCCCTCTTCTCCCATTGACACCACAGGAAAAAAAAAAGGGTGAGGAAAGAGATAAGAAAAAAAAAATCACATGCAATGAGAGAAATTCAGAGCTGGGATAGTTAATGCAATCTTACAGAACTCTTGGTTCAATAATAACATTCTGGATGAAATGGAATTTGGCCTAAGATAGTCATCTCCAAGAGCACATTCAGGAGGATGACTAATACCATGGCCCACCAGGTCAGGGCCATGCTACTGACTTGAAGGTCATGGAACAGTGGTGGTTGGTGATGAGCTTGCTCCAGAATCAACACTGCTTCCTTACTTGAGGAAGTTTGCTATGGAAATCATGGCTGTTGAATGAAACAATGTGCTTAGTGATGCAATTGTTTACATTGTGGCTCAAGCTTTCTTTCTCTCCCAGCTACTTACAACAAACACTAAAGTAACCAGCAGCCAGTTGGCCTCTGTGGGCCACACATGGGGTAGCACTGCCCTGGGAGTCAGTTGATTCAACAGCTCGCTTCACTGGCAAGAAAATATAGGGGCTTTCTTGAGAACACATCAAGTTAGTGGCACAGTGAGGACCTGGCCTGTTTCCTGCCACCTCGGTGGACTGTCTGCCACCGCATGCTTTGTTATTTAAAAAAAAGCAATTTGAAAACATTTTTGCTGGGATGAAATGAGAGCAAGCAGTCAGGGACTTCAGTTTCACTATTTCTGTAGAGACTACTGCTTAGGACCTTGATTAAGATTCAAGCAAAAAAAAAAAAAAGATAAAACCACTTTATTCTCTGTGATACAGAATTTGCTGTGACAGTATTCAAAATGTGCATACAAATACTGCATTTTAGGAAAAGGGCTTTCCAGTTAATTTTGAAAAACTAAGTTTTGTAAAATTTGAGAGTCTTGGTGTCGGAACACTGAACAGGAGTGAAGGGCTCGCCCTGGGGGGAAAGCACCGGGAATACAAGTGTTTGCTGGGTTTACCTTCCACGTGACCCTGATGCTCTGAGATGATATAGGCTCCAGGTGAACTTCCTGAGGTGGACCGTCAGGAGCTGTAAGGACCAAAAACCCACAGGCAGGTTAGAGAAGCGTGCCGGAGCAGATCGAAGCCTACACAGCCAAAGGCGGTCCCCGAAGTCATCCCATCCCCATGTTTGGCACAGAGAAAGAAGTTTTTAGCGGTCGTGGGAAACGTCAGTTTTGTAGAGTTACTGTGTCCAACTCTTGGCCTTTGTTTATTTGCTCTTTGGAAACGTGAATCTTGAGGACCTATCACGGTATTCCTTCTCACCATGTCTTAGACAACTTCGTGTATCAATCCCAAGTTTGAACAAGTTAAGGGGTACAACAGAAAGTTGCAAAACAAAATTTCCCTTATAAAATGCTGTCTATGGTGTGTACCGAAGGTCCTTCTCTCCCCGCTGGAAGCTTTGCTTAGTGATGTGGTATTGGGGTTTCTCAGTTGATTAGAACGACTTCGGGCAAAAATAATCAAGATTCTTCTGCCTTTGGGTGTCTTCCATGGCTTTTATTCTTCAATTAAAAACCCTTGTGGCCGGGGGTGGTGGCTCACGCCTGTAATCCCAGCACTTTGGGAGGCCAACACAGGCGGATCACAAGATCAGGAGATTGAGACCAGCCTGACTAACACGGTGAAACCCTGTCTCTACTAAAAATACAAAAAATTAGCCAGGTGTGGTGGTGGGCGCCTGTAGTCCCAGCTACTCGGGAGGCTGAGGCAGGAGAATCGCTTGAACCTGGGAGGCAGAGGTTGCAGTGAGCTGAGATTGCACCACTGCACTCCAGCCGGGGTGACAGCGAGACTCCATCTTAAAACAAACAAACAAACAAACAAACAACAACAACAAAAACCCTTGTGAACCGGGAGCTCTGGCCACAGAGGGCTGAAGCAATGTTGAAGAGGAAAACAAAGTATGCAGTTTAAAGCAACCTATTTCCGCTGAGTGTGCTGTAAGTCAGCGGGCCAATGAGAGACATCCCAATTACATCCCAGTTAGAGCTGATTGACATGTGTTGCAAATGTGCTATATACTAGGTACATGGTGTAGAACTAAGAGATGTAAACATTTTGCCAACCAAGAGTTCAGAATGTAATCAGAGCTATCAGATACACACACTGAAAGAAGGTTGCAATGCAAGGCAGCAGGTAAACAAGTGTCTTCTGAGAAGCAGAAGCAAATGACGACACAGAGATCAGAGGGAAAGAGTCCTTTAGATTAAAACATGTTTTTGGATTGACATTTTTGAGATCACTGCAGAACTACAGAAAGCCAGTTCTGTGGACATTTGCAAAAGGTTGTATGGCACACGGGAGATAAGAAAGCAGAAGCAGTGAATATGAACTCATTTTGGAGAGTTTGGAAGTAACAGGAAAGTGAAAATACTTGAAAGATAAAGGGTAGATTGGGGAAGGGCATGACCAAGGAAAGCTGGCTTCCTTTTTTATAACAGAAGAGGAAGTTCTGAGTAGTATCATGATGTAGTTGCTAAGCTGATGGCCATTTGAGTTTTTTTTGTCCAAGTTCACATTCTGGTTGTATCACTTGTTAGCTGTGTGCTTTTTTTGAGGGTTACTTAGCTTGTTTGTGATTCCATTTTTCTCTCTATATAATGGACCAATAGAATTTGTATCACAGGGTTGTTATGAAAACAATATGTTCAGTAAATATAAGAAATTATAATCGTAATATAATTATCATTAAGTGTTTTTAAATGGGGGAAGCAAATGGGAGAAATTTAACAACGAAAGGTAAACTTGAAGAAATAATGAATGTCCTGGCAGAAACTGAAGAGGGCAGAAGATACAGGCTATGGAGTGAGTCCGGCATAGGAACAAACACCTCTGGGATGGGAGGAGGGCAGAGCTATGGAAGGCCTTAGGTAGGCTTACTGGTTGAGGGAAGCCAGGTGAGGGCAGACACAGGTAAACTTACTGGTTCAAAGAAACAGGTTGAAATCTGATTGCTGCTTTTCTCAACTATAGGACAATAAGCCAAGCAGGAAATCAGAATGGGAACATGAAGGAGAGAGTTACGGGCTTTAGGAACAAAACAAAGGCTTGGAAAATGGCTATGGTCTATAGAAAAGGGTGCACCCTGTGTCTTAGGGCACTAAGGCGCTCTATCAAAGTGGCCCTCCCCAGGAGTCAGTGCTCTAAGACGCAGGGATTGCTACTCCAAGAGGATAATGGGACTCCACAGCTCCGTCCGTGCACTGAGGACCAAGAAGGAAGCTGATTCCACAGGTTGGGGCTGGTGAGACTGAGAGAGAATGATGCTCTAAGAATGCCAAGAATCCAAGCAGATTCTCCAGAATATATGGTTTGTATGGTTTAGAAATATGAGTTCGAAAGGAAACGGGGATATTGCGGCCTCAATTTTCCAGTTAAGATGTATTCATAATTAAAACAAAGGTGTTAAAAGGCAAGAGCTGCAGAGAGACAGGAGATGGGAGTTCGATCTCTGGGTTGCTTGTTCCCTGCACCCCTCATTCACACGCTTGCTGATGCTGTCCCTGGCATCTGTTCCAAATGGCCCCTGTCCTGCTTTCTCCACCATCGCCCTTATGGGCATCCCTATCTCTCACTCTGCTGCCCCACTTCCACCCCACTTCTATGCCTGGTGACAGTTTCTATTTAGTTCCTAAACATTAATTCTGGTCTCTATTGTACTCTTTTAAAAGGGACATGGCCCCAGAGCACAATTCACACTGTTCACCCATCCTAGTAATTTTCTGCTCCCAGATGGCACCTCACTGTCCTCTCCATGCTTTTATTCTGCACACTCCTTATGAACCATGTCCCAGCCATGTTCAAAACACATGGGACCCCTGGGTAGATCCCAACCTTTTCCCTGAAGCTTTCTTCTCCCTCCATCAGGGTTTGCTGCCCGTGTCTGTGGGCCTCCTGCTACAGTTTATCCCCGCCTGGGCCTGGGGACCTGTCCCTGTAGTGTGCATATACATTTGCGTGTCTGTCTTTGCATATCTCTGGTCACCCAGCAGATTCTACATGGCACCAGGAACTGAGCCCAGAGTGAGTCCTTACTTTGAACGGGTAAAGCAATTTGTAGATGCTGAAATGCTGAGCATGCATCCCTCTCCTCAGCAGGTCCGGGGACAACTAGCAGTCTGGAGTGCTGCAGCCTCTCAGATCTATTAATTCCAAAAGTGCAAAGGCTCTGCTAGAACTGAAGTTAAAGTCCAGCACAGGAACCGAGGGAGAGGCTGGCTTCCAGCTAATGGTGGTAATTATTGTTAAGGCTCTGTACCCAATTTCTTGCACATGGGGTCAAGCTCTTAGGCAGGAAACTTTGGACATCAAATTCAATACAAACTCATGGAATGGATTTCCCTCACACAGGGATAATTCTGTGCCCAATGAAAAGCACACCGTTTTCCATAAAAATCCTTGAAAAATGATTTTTGAGTCTGACAGCTATACTGAGGCTGCGTTACTTTAATTTAGCAACCCTTAACTGAATTTAACAAGAAGCCAGTTTGTTAGGAACTGGGGGCAATGTCAGGGGCACTGTCTCATCCTGAATCCTCCGGCTCCCTGGGGCGTGGCCTTTGGTTTGGTCCTCTCAGAAAGATGGCAGACAAGAGTTGCAGTCTTGATTTTCCAGTTGAGATATATTCATAATTACACCAAAGGTGCCACCATAGTGTTTACAAGAATGTCCTCAATTCTATCAGAAAGCACACATTCCATAATGTAATCATGAATTGGGAATAACTTGCTTTTCCAATCTGGTCTGGTATTTATGTTTCTTGAGATAGGGTCTCACTCTGTCGCCCAGGCTAGAATGCAGTGGTATGATCTCGGCTCACTGCAACCTCTACAGCCCAGGTTCAAGCGATTCTCCTGCTTCAGTCTCCCAAGTAGCTGGGATTACAGGTGTATGCCACCATACCTGGCTGACTTTTGTATTTTTAGTAGAGATGGGGTTTTGCCATGTTTCCCAGGCTGGTCTCGAACTCCTGGCCTCAAGTGATCCATGCGCCTCAGCCTCCCAAAGTGCTGGGATTACAGGTGTGAGCCACCATGCCAGGCCCAGGTCTGGTATTTTATGAAGGTCCCCGCTGAAGAGGAGAGGGGGTACAGTTCTTTTATCCAGGACAGACTTGATTGTTTTTAAGAATGTAACAGCTTAATTACTTAGCCTACCAATGCTGCCATGATTTGTCAGTAATGTATTTATTGTTCTGCCTGTTCCCTGAAGTGAGAGCATTTGGATCCCTCCTCTTAAAAAAAAGTGATGAAAATAGTCCAGACAAACCAAAAGAATTTAAGTTATACAAACACACATTATGGCTATGCCCAATATCGTTAGGAATGTTTTCTGTTTGCTTGTGTTTTAACAAAGGACACTAAGTTTTCTACTATGTCTCTAAAACATTACTTTAAATATGTTTTAAATTATATAAAATTTGCTTCCTTTAAGAATTTTATTGCTTTCTGTATAACTCCCGAGCTGTAATTTTTTCATAGGTTCTCATCTGATTGCCAATGATGCCTATAAAATTACAATCCAAAGCCAATTGGGTTTCCAATGCAAAATGTATTAAGCATCAATCATTAGGTATATCCATTTATTTAACTAAATTTGAAAAATGTGTTGACATTGGACATTTAAGAATTTACTTACATGGTTTCAAATGTAATATATAGAGAAAGCAGAATTGGTTTCCCCATCCCCTAGCCCCATCCCGAATATTTAGCTTATTTCCTGGGGATGGAGAAGGCTAGAGGTGAAGGTGATTTTCCAAGGCTGGACACAGTGGCTCACACCTGTAATCCCAGAACTTTGGAAGGCCGGAGTGGGCAGATTACCTGAGGTCAGGAGCTCAAGACCAGCCTGGCCAACATGGTGAAACATGGTCTCTACTAAAAATACAAAAATAAGCTGGGTGCAGTGGTGCATGCCCACAATCCCAGCTACTGGAGAGGCTGAGGCAGGATAACTGCTTGAACCCAGGAGGCAGAGGTTGCAGTGAGCTGAGATTGTGCCATTGCACTTCAGCCCGGGCAACAGAGCAAGACTCCATTCCAAAATAAACTCTGCATTTCTACAAAAGTCAAAACTCTTCAATCCGTAAAGCAGTAATAAGCAAAGACTATCTTTATAATCTCTATTATGCTTGCAAAGGTAAAAGGCAGGGCAATTCATTCTGTGTGGCTGAAACACAGGGATGACAGGTGCCTCCTGATTGCCAAACGCATGGATCTCTGCTTTGCTTCCCTGTCCTGATCCTTCCTGGCTACGCTGGCTCTGTCCCTGTCCCTCCCCAGCTGGACAGCCTCTGGCTGCCCAGCAGCTCCTGTATCCTTCCCAGATCTGAGACTCAAGCCTCAGTGCTCCATTCTGCTCCAAAATACTCCCCTCCCTGTCTCTATATCTTGGCTTTAACCAGCATCTTGGGGCCTCATCATTGATTGATATGGGCTCAATCACCCCAGTGGGAACCACTCCCACGTTTTTGCCTCTGGTTTTGAATGGGAGATTTGCCTTCTATGTGCCAGGTCCTAAACTGGGCAAAGACCAGGATACAAAAGTAGAAAAAATATATAAATTTTTGAAAAGTAGTGAGGAGCAGCTGTACAATTCTACAAACACACATTTGTCTTCTATAGGAGTTGGGTGGGTGGGTGAGAGGCATGTTCTGTGTTGGACAAAGGGAACCAAGACGGTGTTTAGTAAAAATCAAAGTATGACAAAGAATAGCTGGTGCCCAGATGGGGAAAGGATGAAGTCATGTAATAACTATTTATTAAATAAATGGCTCATTTATTTAATTTACTTATTTAATTAGCATATCCTACGTGCTAAACACCATTCCAGGTGCCTGGGATACAGCAGTGAGTGAGCAGAACAGACAACTCCACCTGTCCTGGTGGGATGGGATCAAAACAGACTATAAGCAAAATAAGTCAACAACTTATACAGTATACTGGCTGGTGATACAAGCAACTGGTAGAAGGAGAGTGGTAAGGGAGGAAGGGGACCCAGCGGAGTGGGCAGCGGGATGAATTTTAATAGGGTGGCCAGGATCGGATTCTTGGAGAATAATGTTAGAAAGTGTTAAGGGAAGAAAGGAAGAACATTTCAGAACATTCCAGAACTGTTCCAGAACATTTCAGGATAGCAGACAGGGGTATACACAATGTGTATGAGGGATAGCAAGAAGGCCAATAACTTTCTTTAGGTTTAATTTCCAAAGTTTCTTCAAACCCAGGATGGACGAGAAAGACAAAAATCTACAGAAGCAGATCCCTGAGGGCCTGGTTGGGCATGGGGTGTGCTCGGCTCTTCTCGCTGAGTGAACGCCGTGCATTTGACTCTTACTGAAAAACACATTGATACCACCCTCTGAGCTAATGAGAACAGCTAGCCCTATGTTTGTTTCACATGCTCCTGACTTTTATTCCTTCTGCCCTCATTCCATCCTCTCCCCTCCGCCCCAGCTCAGCGCATAGGAAACTCTTCTTCCAGATCACAGCTGCTGCCCTGGAATGGGAGGAAAGATGAGGCAAAGACTTAACGTAGTGCCAGATTCCTTGGAAACCCAGCGACTCTGCGTCGTACCCTTCCATAATCCACACCTTCCATTCTCTGATGGTCTGTCAAATTCAGTGGCGTTTCAACGAGCGCCCACTAATTGAAGCTGCACGTTCTATGCATAGATTTATAGTGAAAATAATGAAGGGGGCAGCCACCCCAAACTCGGTCACAAGGCACTAAGTGACTCACGACCTGCAGGGGGCAGCTGCTAATGGAGAAGTTGGTCTGAAGCAAGGGTCAGCTGTGAAGGTCACGTGTCACATGGCTGATCTGCATCAAAGAGACACTTCGGGTCCATTAACAGCTGATCTTGTTAACTCCGACTGTGTTACTTACTCTCTTGACTGATCCTTTGTTGTGGGGGCTGCTGGTGCTGGGGGGGTTGGGGAAACCGTGAAGACTGTGCTGAATGGTGTGGCCTTGGCTTCAGGGCTATTCTCTGAGGTCAAGTGTATTAAAGTGGTGTGATAATGCTTCATGCACTTTCACATGCAAATAAACTCAGTAGTTTGGGGTTGGAGCAATGTGATTTCCCAACATTAGGTAGGGACACTATGCCAATGGCAGAAATCCCTTCCTCACTAAGCTTTGCAGTGGATACAGCAGAAATCTAAAACTCAAATTCCCATGGTGGCCAGACTTCATCAGAGATCCATAAACATTTCTATAAAGACTCAGATAGTACAAATTTTGGGCTTTATGGGCCCATGTTATTCTTTTTTTTTTAAGATGTAAAAACTATGCTTAGTTCAAGGTCTGTAAGTGAAATCTAGCTCACCGACTGTAGTGTGCTGACCCTTCAATGAATGGAGGATGGGAACTATGGCTCACTGAGGGTGTATGGTCAGCCTCTGGGGTGGCCACTCCATGCTTAACTCCAGCTCATTGCTGCCAAGCAGGAACTCAAGAGCAACTCAAAATTTAGATTTTCAGCTGAAATTTCCAGATTTAAAAAATTAACACTGAATTAAAAAGTTTTGCACAACACTAAGCTGACTTATATCCACAGGCCTGGTTTGTCATGGGCTGCAGCTTATGGCCTGGAATATGCCCTATTCCATCAGGATTTGGGGAGAGCACCTCGAGCCCCAGATGCAGCTATTTAATGGTTGGTCACTGGAGCTCTGATGGGGGCTGTATTCTTCCCCCGTCTTCTTTCCCCTCGGCCTTCCTCTTCTATCTTTCACCTTTCTCTACTTTTCTGCATGAAGTTCTTGCCTTAGTCTTTTGGGGCTGCTATAACAAAGTACACTAACCTGCATGACTTACACACAACAGGAGTTTATTTCCTTTTCTTTTTTTTGACAAGGAGTCTCACTCTGTTGTCCAGGCTGAAGTGCAGTGGCACGACCTCAGCTCACTACAACCTCCCCCTCCAGGGTTCAAGCGATTCTCCTGCTTCAGCCTCCCAAGTAGCTGGGATTACAGGCATGTGCCACAATGCATGGCTAATTTTTTTTTTTTTTGTATTTTTAGTAGAGATGTGGTTTGGCCATGTTGGCCAGGCTGGTCTCGAACTCCTGACCTCAAGTGATCCCCCTGCCTCAGCCTCCCAAAGTGCTGGGATTACAGGTGTGAACCACTGCACCTGGCTCAGAAGTTTATTTCTTACAGAAATTTATTTCTAGAGGTTAAGAATTCCAAGATCAAGATGCCAGATTTGGTATCTGGTGAAGGCTTATTCTTCTGGTTCATAGATGGTGCCTTCCTCCTGTGTCCTCCCAGGGCAGAAGGGGTAACTTCTGACCCACTTCTTAATATTATTGCATTAGGAATTAGGTTTCAAGATATTAATTTGAAAGGGAAGGCATGAACATTCAGACCAGGGCACCCTTCAGAATTTCACTGTGGGTTTAATCCAGGATATATTTTCTCAACACACACACACGCACACACACATACTCTGCTCATTGCGACACCCATTCTAAAGGCAATACTGTAAATAACGTTTATAAATGTTCATCTCATACGTTCATCTCCCTTATGCCAGACACACACAAGGGACAGAATTGTGGAGGGGGCCACAGCCCCTCCATATCAGGTGGCATATCATCATGGACAGCAGGGTCCATGAAGACATAATGATATACCTCAAAGGCTACTGTCAGCAAAATCCCTCTTCTGTGCTGAACTGAGGAGTCCCAACTATACCTGGGAGATGGAAAAAGGCATTGCACCAGGGAGGAAGGCATCTTTGAACTAGGCTTTTCAAGGAAGAGCACAGAAAAGGGGACATGGAACCTGTAGTGCCTTCCACACAGGGGAAGAAGCACAACAATAGAGGTGTGGGAGCATGCAAAGGCAGGTCAGTGCTGGGCATGGGGCTCTGGGGAGTCACTGAGTGTCGTTGCAAAGCAGTAGCACTGGGGAGCCATCCTCATGTGCCCAAGACTTGGGTACTACATTGCAGTAAAAGTGAGTGGGCAACAGCTTTTGGAGGCACCCACATGAGGAGTAAGGGAGCAGTGGGACAAGGTCATCTCAAGACAGCTACAGCTGCTAAAATGATGTGCCTTTGGGTTTGCCTGCTGGGAAGGGGCAGCAGTATCTACAGCCCCTGCTGAACACTCTAATGGGATGCCTTTGGCCAGAGCACCCATTCTAGGTAAGTTACACACAGGAAATTGATTTTTTAATTTCAGTCATGCAAACCTATGAACCAAGACAAAGACAAGTTCTCTGCTGTAGCTTTCCATTTCTGGAACCTGCTCTTTCCCTTTCCTTCCCCTTAGCTCCTCTGAATATTAAAGGAGAGGGGCTGTGTGGGGCTGCCACAGCCAGCACCCAGATAGAATACAAAAGGTCAGCTCGGGAGCCAAAGAGGAGGAGTCTGCATCTGTCTGCAGACATGCCAGGCAGCTGCCCTGCAGACCAGCACCCCAGAGGCTGTTCACCTGGCCTTCTGGCAGGGAGAGAGCTGCTGCCATGGCAACTGCCAGCCGCAGCAGAGGTCACAGAGGAAACGAAGAAAAAAGCAACAACAGCAGCATTAATAATGGCAATCAGAAAAGCAGGTGCAAAATACATCACCGGAAAAATGCTGCTATCCTGAGGAGGTGGCTGGGATGGGGCAGGATTAGAAAAGCGCTTGAGAGGGGTGGAGAAGATTGAGCAGGAAGTCAGAGATGACATTTTGGGCTGAAGGATGGGGACAGCTTATTTTCCCTAAGTACCCAGCGTAATGAAATTCCAGGGATCTGAGGAAGTTAGTGGGTTGTTTACATACATAATTAAATACAATTCTATTTTTGCAGGAGCAGATTAACACTTATTTCCCACTTATTTCTGAGACATGAAAAGTATTTTTAGAGCTTGAGATTTTTTTCAATGATAAGATACGTCTGTGTAAGGAGCAGAAAGGCATCATAATGTCCATTTTGCAGACGAGAAATCATACAGAGAATCCAAGTCTCAGAAATGGCTCACTCTCAGGCACTTCAGCATAAAGGTCTTCTGTCACTCACTCTTGAAAACAATGTTCAAGAACTGATGTCTTCCAACATTGAGAAATGGGCATTCCTCTGCAGTTCAGGAAGAGTTGTACATTTTAACCTATTCTCTTGAAGACAACATTGATTACAGATACCAGAAGAGTGAAAATGTTGCATTTTATTGATCCAACCATCTGACTTCTTAGGATTTAATCTAAGAAAATGATCTTGGAGATGGCAAAAGACATACCACCAGGATGTTCACTGTAGTGTTTATACTAATGAAAACTTGAAAATAATTGAGCCATTTGGCAATATGAGATTTGTTAAACGTGTGGTGACAGATATCACTACAAATTGTAGAGAAGTATTTAAGAGATACAGAAGCTTGAGTTCTATTTGGGATGCTGTTAATGGAGGTAGCAGACATGAGGTGGTGGGAAGGAAGCCAAGATCAATCTCTACTGAAAGTTGGAACAAACCTCCCTTCTTCTGTTAGCCATCTGGGTATGGCAATCACCTTAATCTTGGTGATGGAAAAATAGGGACCTGAGACTAAGCTGACATCTTCCATACAGTAGGGAGTGGCTGATTGCTCTGATGGTGGGCAGGAAAAGAAGAGGCAGGTTTGGGGGCTGGACACTCTTTCCCTCCAATAAATGAGCCAGGCATGCACTCCTTATTTTTCATCCTGGGAGAAACCCAAGCACGGTGGCTTCCTCTCCTCCTGCCAGGAGGCAAGTTGACAATCAGCATTCACGGACCATTGCCTCATTGCTCAGTTCTCTGCACACCTGTTAATTTCATCCCCAGGAAACATGAGTGGCCCACAGTGTGTTAAGAGGTGTGTATACACTGGTGTGTGTCTGTGGGCATGTGCATGTGTGGGTGATGAAATTATTTAGCCAGTTATCACTGCCTGTTTCTGGGTTAGCTCTAGGTGGGAAAATAATGGAAGCCGTTTTGCCTTCTCCACAATGCTTATTTCTATCTTCTGAATTTGTAACACTAAATATAATGTTATTTGCAACAGAAAAAAGAGCAAAAACATTATTTTTAAATATTGATGTTTCTAGTCAATAAAATAATCTGTTCCCCTTCCCACATCTCCTGCACGGTAAGCACGCTTGCAGCTTCCTAGTTAAGCGTTACTGCTTCCTCCCACACCGGACTTCACAGGGTCTCAGGAAAGAAACACACTCACGGTTCTCCTATCAACCTGGATTCCATGTGTCCAAATAAAGGAATTGTAAAACTGCATGATTCTTTGAATCTCACCAGATTGTTAGCCTCATACGTCTTTCTTTTAAGTCTTGGATATGGGAAACTTGAACTAAATCCTATTTGAAGAGCAGTGCCTTCAAAGTAAGATGCAGAGCGCTGTCTGCGTTTTTTACAGGGCACAGAACTACGGAGAGCACGCATCAAAGACCTCCGCCTAGCACGGGCAAAGGTCTGCTTCTGCATTTAAGCATCTGAGCCCTCAAGAGTTAGCTCCCGGGCTCCTCTGGAGCAAGATTCCGCCCGGTCCCACGTACCTGCCTCGTCCGCCGTGATGGTGAGCTCGTTGCTGGGCTCGCTCTTGCCAATCCGGTTCTTGGCGTACATGCGGATGCTGTAGGTGGAGGAAGGGTGGATATCAATGATGGTGGCCGAGTTCAGCTGAGGGGAAACATCTTTGGTTCTCTGAGCAGAATCCCAGGAGTCTTTTGGGTTTTGTTTTTCAAAAAAGAAGAGATAGAGATGTGAGTTTTTTTCCTCTGCCTTTGAAAGTTCACAAGCAGGAATTAAAAAAAAAAAAAAAAAAAAAAGACGGAAAGAAAGAAAAATTACACTCAAAGCGATTTCTCAATGCAATGTTCCCAGCTTTCTGGCAGAGTTGGCCATCAGAGGGGATGTGACATCCCACACTCATTATTCACGCTGCGAGGGACATGGGGCAACGAGCCAGCTGAGTTCAGGGAGGGGCGATGGAGGAAGCACAGAGCGGCCGACTGCGGGAGATCTCAGAAGGCAAATTCCAGTGGCGAAGCTCAGGTTAGTGAAATGGACAATGGTCACCGTAAGCACTCATTGTATGGGACAGTACAATGAACTATGGTTTGGATAGTACCCCTGGGTCCCCCCAAAATCCCTGGTTCTAAAAGGCATTTGAAAACCAGCAAAACTTCAAGCCATACCAGATCCTTTCCTCTCCAGTGTGTTAAAAATAAGATAATCCCATACAAACCAGTCTCCATTTCCAGAATAAATCCTGATTACCAAACATATTTTTTGATTCTATTTTTTGAAATCATTTAGTGCCAAATCCTTGGTTGTAGGAATTATTTTTCAACCACAGCTAATTATAACAGCAGCACCTGCTTCATGTGAAATGTTATCACTGAATCTATGACATTTTGTATCTGGTGATTTTCAGGTTTCAAGCAAGGATGGGAATGTCAATACATGGTTCTTATGTCAAAAGAGTGGGCAGTTGTTGATTGTAGGTGGGTGGTTGACAGCTGGTGTTGGCTGGGGGGATGAACAGAGGAGTCCCCAGGACAGGAGACAGAGATGGTACCTACATATTCCCACCCTCCTCAGGGTCTGCCTTGGTGGTGATGACCACACAAGTAAGTCTTCCATGGATAATCTGAATCTGTGTTCCCTGCTGGCCTTTGAACTCCAGGAGGGCAGAGGCCATGCTGGCCATACCCAGTCTTTTATCCCGAGTGCTAGCCCAGTGCCTGGCTCACAGTAGACAAACAGTACATGAATGTTCAATAGATGAACAAATAAACCACAAATACACAGACCTCTGAGTCTTGGGAATGGGGTCATTCACTTTGTCACACTAAGGGTGAGTATGGCAGTTTAGGGGACTTCTCTGTCCAGTTTTAAACATAAATGCGAGATATTTTCTGGAATTGAAGAAAAATATGTGGCTTAAAGACTGCTTTTGAATACTTTTTACTTCTGAGAGAATGCAGCCTAATGGAAGCTGACAATGAATATTGCAGTTGACAAGGAAAAAGCATATTTGGGGTCAAGAAGATTAGAGGTGGAAAAACATGAAATAGAAAGAGTTGGAAAAAAATTGATGAGGAGAAGAATGTGATTCAATAGAAGACAAATGAGGAGAGGAAATTTTACAGCAATGAAATGGCACACACCTATGAGCCTTGTCGCACAGAGTTTGAAAGCCCGGCTTCTGCAGAGATGTTTAGGAGGATGAGGAGGAATGCCAGGTGCCGCAAGATGCAGAGACATTTGCTAAGTAGCCCCGGGAGGAAGTAGGCAGTTGTGGCGGTTGATGCCTTTGCCCAGGCAACATGGAAGTTTCTGGAACTGATGGGGCCAATGAAGATACAGCCATCTTCACTGGAGGTTTTTGTCTGGGAGTTGGCGGGCAGCCTGGAGAGGCATATGAGTATCCATGACTGCAGTCCCTTACACCAATCCAAGGCATATGGTGGACCTGGGTAGGGACAGGACAGTCCCCTCTTGGTGGTCAATGGGCACCTCCACATCCATGCCCTATAGGTTCCTTTAGCTCAGCCCCTACCTCAGTGACACTCCCTTGTTCAACAGTCTCCCAGTGACTTACAAACCCTCTCTGATGCTGCATTTGCTCCCTGTCTGTAGAAACTACCCCTCACTCCCTCCAATGGGCTAGGGGACCCGTTTCAAAGCCCATCCTCACCCTTCCTGTCCACGGCCTTCCCAGACTCTCCCCAGTCACACTTGCCCTTTTCAGATCTTGGATGTCCATTCATACATTTCTGTTTGTGATTTACTCCTAAGAACCTCTTTATTTGGTTAATGGTGCATTCTTTTTAGTTATATTTATATCTCAATTTTCGGTTTCATCCTCCCATCAGGGCAATGTGCTGGGCATTTTAAAACATGACTTCTGTGGCCCCCAAATCTGTGAGCACATTGGAAACACCTTGGGGCTTTTTGATAATTCTGCTTTCAGACCTACTAAACCAGAATCTCTGGGGAATGGTGCCCAGAAACCTGTGCTTTTAAAAAGACTCCCTATCTTGGTCATTCTGATGTATAGTTTGGACAGACTGTTTTATATGATTAAAATTGTACAACATCCTGCCAAGGTAAGGTTTTTATTTCCTTAGTAAAAGTCAAGAAACTCAAGCCCTGTTACACAGCTGGTAAGAAGAAGGGCTGGGATTTGGCCTCATCTGTGTTATCTCCAAGCTCAAGGTCATTTTTCTATAATGTGTGACATCCACATAGTCTCTGAAAACACCTAATAAGACAGGATTTTGGTATTTCCAGGCACCTGCTGAAAATCTCATATGCTTAGAAGACCTTCTGGCAAGTTGACAATGCACAGAAATCATTTGGTCAAATGTAAGAGGAGAAAACTTTGGCCCAGAATTATTGTACCATCTGTGGGTTTGCAGGAAGACTGAGAGGGCTGTATAGGCTCAGAGTTGCAGCCTGGTTTAGGAAGAAGTTGTCAGAATCATTCATTGAAAGAGTGAGCAGGATGCCACGGCTTAGTGTAAGGGACTGCAGTCATGGACACTCATATGCCTCTCCAGGCTGTCCGCCAACTCCCAGACAAAACCTCCGGTGAAGATGGCTGTATCTTCATTGGCCCTGTCAGCTCCAGAAACTTCCATGTTGCCTGGGCAGAGGCATCAACCACCACAACTGCCTACTTCCTCCCAGGGAGACTGGTGGTGTAGGAGGATGGGGCAGTTCAGAGTCCCACTGCAGCCTCTGTGCAGTGAGGAAGGAGTGAGGAGCTGACAGGAGCCAGTGAGGTTGCACTGGGTGCTTGCTGGGGAGCTTGTCTTGGGGGTCAGATACCCCAAATCCAATGAATGCAGGAGCAACAAGGACTAATAAAAGAGTGTGGACTTGATATGAAGAAGTGCTGTTATAGGCTAAAGACCAGAACGAGTGAGGGTGACTGAAAGTTCTAGAGGTGAATTACATGAAAGGCTTAACAATGGAGTGGTAGCTGGGAGAAGGAGTGGGCCCTCCATGTTGGTGACTAGGAGGAGGTGTGGGGACACAGCAGAGCCCCTTGTCCTCTGTCTTATTCTTCTCAAGGATAACAGTTTTCAGGGTGAACTAGGGGTGGGAGCCCAAGAGAGGAGAGGGGCTGGGGGCGTGTACGTTCTGTGTCAGATTCTGTGTTTCCTGTTACCTCCCAGGGTGTGATGGAGCTTGCCATGGTGCTGAAACCTGGCCCGAGACCTGTGAGGCACTATGGACAGGAGGGAGGGACAGGAGAAACTGTGGACAGGAGGGAGGCACCAGAGAAACCGTGGACAGGAGAGGCCAACAGAGAAAGGAGGGAGGTACCAGAGAAACTGTGGACAGCAGGGGCCACCAGAGAAACCGTGGACAGGAGGGGCCACCAGGGAAACTGTGCACAAGAGGGAGGCACCAGAGGAACTGTAGACAGGAGGGGCCACCGAGAAACTGTGGACAGGAGGGAGGCACCAGAGGAGTCGAGGACAGGAGGGGGGTACCAGAGGAACTGTGGACAGGAGGGGCCACCAGAGGAACTGTGGACAGGAGGGAGGCACCAGAGGAGCCGTGGACAGGAGGGGGGCACCAGAGAAACCGTGGACAGGAGGGGCCACCAGAGGAACCGTGGACAGGAGGGGCCACCAGAGAAACCGTGGACAGGAGGGGCAACAAGAGAACCTGTTGAGAGGAGATGGCCACCAGAGGAACAGACTCTGAAGGGCAGGCTGCCTTCCCAGGAAGGGAATAAAGGGAGGCAGCAAACTGCAGATGGATCTGCTGGAGGTCCCCGGACAATATGCTCAAAGGGATGTTAAAGGTGGCCTTGGGTCCATGTAAAGGAGAAGCAGAAGTCCCTGGGAATCAGAAACTATGGCAACCAAAGCAACCTGTGTACTTGTCAGCTATGGGAGAAGAAGAATATTCTGGGTAAGGAAGGGACAGCTTCACTGTGCCTCTGCCTGGTCAGATGACGCCCTCTGGTGCTGCAACTGGGCATGACCAGAGTTGGCGGGGCCAGGAGATGATGACAGGAGATACAAGAACAAGGACTTGGGATGGTCAGTGTTTCCTGGAAAATAGTAAACCAAGGAAAGTCATCTGTTGTCAAATCCTGGGAGGAGTGTTATTTGGCCAAAGGGTTAAGAGATGGGAAGAGAGCCGCTGGATCCAAGACGGTCTTTTTTGGTGCAATAAATGTAAGAACTTGTAGCAGTCACAGCTGACCAAAGACAGAACTGTGTTCCCTGGGTTAATGAGTTTCTGTTTCTAGGATTGTTCAAGCATAGAGTTAATGGTAACTTGCAGAAGTTCTTTCTGTTAAGAATGTGAAGTACTTTAATACATTGGTTATATGCTGCTTTCTTCAAAAATTAATGAAAATAAAGGAAAACTTTTGGGGGGATAATTTCACCATTGCCTGAAACAGGGGTTGAGACTCAACAATTCGACTAATGATTATCATGAATCTAGTATACCTGTCAGGCACTACAAGGGGTTCAGGGACATAGCATAAGGTTTGTCAGACACAATTCCAGCCCTCAGAGCTCACTATGGCCCATAGGGGGACAACTGTCCAGTGGGGTACAGATAGTAAATTAATAGTCACAAGTCCACCAAATGTTCCAAGACATGCTATGCATAGTGAAGGGGAATAGGTAGTCAGGGAAGGCTTCCTGGAAGAAGTGACATTTAGGCTGTTATTAATATTTGAAGGATCAGCTTTCTTTGTAATCAGTCTAAAACTACACTCACTTAAACTATGGTTGTAATTTTTATACACCAAAAATTTCTTGAGGAAGCAACTAATACATGAAAAATCTGACTAACACACCTCATACAGCAGTGAGTACAGGTGCTGTCTACTCTCAGCACAGCTCCTTCCTCCCAGGGCTTCCAAACTGAAAGTAATGGGAGTTCTGTAGGGTCCTGGTGGAGACCTTGGTCATGGACTTGGATCCGCTTGTCCTGTGGGCTTTTCCCCAGTGATTCTCCTGGGACCCATGCTGACTCTTAAAATGACTTGCTCCAGGGCTGCATAACATCTAAGCCACACCACTGGCCCTGGCCCTGTCTCTGGTTGAAGTAGAGCATGAAGGATGGAAAAAGTATCCCTCAATCCCTCCTGCACTCAGCTTTATAGACAAGGAGCTTTGCTGCTTTGGTTATATAAACCATGATCAATGTATACATTTAAAGATGCTATTGATAATAATGATTCTTAGATTTCAATTGCATGTAAATTAAATGCAATAAACATTTACAGTACACTCGTTCACTTGACAGACATTGTGCTGGGTGCTGGGGATCCCAGGACACAGAGAACCAGAGTCCCTGCCTTTGGGAAACCCCTGGGGGAGTAGGGAGATAGTGAGGACTCTTAGATGCTGAGCAAGTAGTTTAACACAGAGGGTTTTAGAGGCATTTTACTCGTATTTTCCTGCATGCTGGAGCAATCTACAAGCTACCACCTATTAGATGTTGAGTATGCTCCAGGCAACGAGGAAGGCATTTTCAACGTCTTCCCTTCTTAGAGTTTGCCAATATCCATTGAGTGTCTCCACATGTCAGGTGTGGTTCTGGGTGTTGGAGAAATGAGCTGGGTGAAAATAGACCTACTAGGTGCAGGGAGTCCCCAAGGAGCCTCTAGCGTGGTGGAGGTGAAATGCATTAATCAGTATATTTGTCAGTAATCACAGAGATACATATATGATGTCCCATAATGCCACGTGCTGAGATTGAAAGGGAGACTGAAAGGGAGATGGAGCTGGGCGAGCACCTGGGAACTGGGATCTAAGGAGGGGGTAGTAACTGGGTGGCCCAAGGAAGGGAGGACTCCAGGCAGAGGGCAGCTGGTGGCCTTTGTGGTCTCCTTGCCAGTCCTTTGAGGTGGATGCAGCAGTGCCCACTTCACAGGTGAGATGAGCAAGCGAAGGTGCAGAGCTGGTGCAACACAGGCCCAGCAGCAAATCCCATACAGGCTGGGTCCCAAACCACTGAGCCTAGGCCTGCCACCAGCATCCAGCAATGCCCGATCCTTTATGAGGACAGGGGAGGTCCTGAGCTGCTCCACTAGGAGTGGCCTCCTGTGTGCTCCGGCACCAGCAGCATGGGCAGCCTGCAGCCCCATAGCCAGTGCGCAGCCAGTAAGGTAAAGGGCTGTCCCTGTCCCCACAGTGCTCATTGCATCTGTCTGAGCTCTCATCACTGTCACCAGGTTCCAGGCCAGTTTCTGCTCAAATGTGCCTGCCTCACCTAAGAAGCATTTGCTTCACTTCAAGACCTGTATCTGTGAACTTGCAATCCCACTTCTTTAGAACAAAGGCAAGGTCAGCCTCTCCTCCCTGGGCCCTTGAGAAACCTGTTCATCCTAGTCCCCAAAAGACGCTTGTTTAGCTCAGCACTGTCTTGGGCGAGTTCCCCCCTCCCCCCAGGTCACTGTGCCTCACCCCTGAGCCCAGGGCCCTGGCTCTGCAGCATTTCTTGGCTATGGTGAGACTTGCAGTCCAATCAACCCCTGGAGGGCCCTTCCTCAGACTTTGTGTAAGTAGTATCACCTCACTTCTAGGTCCCTAGTTGCAACTCAGAGGCTGATGGCCTGAGCCATTCCATTTTTTCTTACATGCATTTCCAACCCAGCAAGTCATAGATACTACTTTTCAAAACACTATTTTTTGCTTTGATTCACCATCTTCTCAATCTTCAAATTCTGTTCTCCTGAATTCCTGAAGAGTCACCCCTTGGCTTTCCTTTGCAGTCACCATTTCCTGGCTCTGTTCCTGGCTTGCTGTTGCTGACACATTTCCTCACTCCTGACCTGTGGTTCCTAGCTGCCTTGAGCTTGATTTTTACTACAGCTTTAGTGCCAAAGATACTGAATGGGTCACAACTGGGTAATCTGAAATAATGTGCCGTGTCCAGGAAGTGAAAAATAAAGCTGCTTTTGTGGCCTATAAGGATTTTATTAACCCTTCCTATGCTGGCGGTGCTCGAATTCCTCATATCTTTTATGAGACACAGTAAAAATTCTGACTGGAGGCCACAGTGGTGGTATTCTACCCTCGCCCCACGCATCATAAAGTTCAAAATGGCCCCGGCATTGTTCCTTGAAGGCAATGAACGGGCACACCTGCAGTGGCCCTGGGCTGAGTGGTCCTGGGCACAGCAGCCAGTGTTGCCGATGGTCCCTGAGCATTTCCAGGAGGTTGCTCCCGAGTGAATTTTCCTTTTTCTGCACCAACCACCACTGCACAGTTTATCCGACCAACACCAAGCACAGCTCGAGTTCAGCACTCTGGGTGCAGGACACGGGCTCAGGCTCTGCAAAAGTCACCCAACTGAGGAAATGGGAAACGAAGGGAGCAGGTGAGATAGAAAAGGTCATGGCAGGGGCCTGGCTCCATCAGCCACTGCCCACATGCCGACAGGCAGCTGCAGTATCAAGGAGTCCAGCAGAAAGCAAGACCGAAGTCTGGGGCTGGCTAAAAACGAAAAAGAAGCAGAGCTGAGCCTCAACACAAAACTCCACTCCCACAGCAGAAAGCTAGGATGCGCCTCCGGCCAGGAGGGAGACTGACTGGGGGAAATGGTGCCTCTGAGTGACGGTGAGCTGAGTTGTGCGCTTACAGGTAAAACACATTAATAAGGAGTAAAATAAAGGAACTTTCTGAGGTGGAAATGAAGCTGGAGGAAGTAAAGAACTTACCTGATTTATTTTTGCATTCAATATCGTAGCCCGTGATGGGGCTGTTTCCATCAAACCCCATGGTCCACCTGAGCGTAATTGTGCGTGCTTTGACATCTTTGATCTCAATTTCGGGAGGGTCTGGGGGCTCTGCGCCATCAACAGAAAGACTCCGAGTTAGTTCAAACGGAGCTCTGACATGAAATGCCAGTGGAAATGCTGAGCGTGACTCACAAATGATTTGTCTGCATTAGACAAGAACAGACGCTTTTTATTTGGAAACATTTTCTTTTTCCTAATCACGTTTTAGGGAAGAGAAATTCCACTTTCCCAAGACTTCCAATTTTCATAGTCCTTAAGAACTGGACCAAGCCTGGAGGATATAAAATGTCACTATTCTAGTTTGGATCTCTAACTCAAAATATATTTTGGCCCCAAATGTTAAACTTCCCTTTTATTCTGGTCATCTAGTACATGGATTCCTAAAATTGAGCTAAGAAATTTCACCGCTGTACTTGTGTGCATGCGGCTTGACTGTGATGGGCTTGTCATCTTGACTGGCTCCTCTAAGGGCTTCGTTCCCTGTTTCAGGGCTTTACTCTGACATAATCACAGGCACTGCAAAATTCTGCTTTAGCACTGACATTATACATATTCAAAATTTCCTGGGAATTAGGAAGTGTTACAGGGCAAATTGAGGCCACACAGATGCCCAAGGCTGAGCATAGAGCTCCCGTCCTGAAACGACTGTGTTTATTCTCTTATGCTATCGTCTTCCTACCTTGCACTGTGAGCTGAATTATTCCACGGTCCTCCCCATAAGAATTAATAGCATGGCAGGAAAAGAAACCAGAATCTTCTCTCACAGTTGGCAAAATCTATGTGTGAAGCAGAAAGAAATTTATCTTTTTCAGCAGGCAAAATGACTTCGGGCCGTAAAGCTCTCTCTCCACTCTTTCAGTTCTCCTGCCATGCCCAGCACACACATATGTACACTGACACTCACACTCACTCACACAACTCCCATTCCTCCAGACACATACGCTAAATCACACACATGTACGTATCCCTCTGAGGACAAATTATTTCAGTGTAATTGTAAGTAGGTGGATGAATAGGATTCATGTACATTATCCATGTCAGTTGTAGCTCATTAAATTGGATGTGTAATTTATATAGAATGTCGTGGTCAGCTTGACATATATCCCACATATACATTTTTTTTTTTATGGTATCCAAAGCAACCATGCCTAAAGAGACAGATTAAATACGGCAGCCAGGGCTGGGGGCCAGCACGACTCACATCAGATTCCTTTTCCAGGAGGATTCCAGGAACGGAATGTCTGAGAGCCAATATAAGCATTTCGAACACAGGGCTTCCCCACCTCCCCACCTTGTGTGTGCTATAGTATCATCCTCTATCCCCACGATAACAGCACAAGCCAGTTCACTACTCACAGTGCTTTTCTCTAGCTTTTGTGATCCTCTCTTGACAACAGCATTTTTTTTTATTGTGGATTTTTCCAAAGAAGCAAGATAGTTTTTATAATATTTTTGTCCCAAAGCCCATCTCATTTTTCTTTTTGCAGGAAGTTAAAACATGCACACAGCATAGGCCGTCATTCCTCAAAGATTAACTGTCATTTAAAAACCTTATTTCTCACTTTTTTTTTTTTTTATTACAGTTAGGTTCCCTGCTGCGTTCATAATGACACCATTCTTAACACTTAGGCTAAAGCACTATTTTTGAAGGCTACTTCAGTAATCTCGCTGTGTGAAAGGCGAGAGAAAGGGTGCTTCATAAATAAATTCCAAAAGATTATCTGCTACTTATCTGCACCCACTTGTGTGAAAGGAAAGACTTATTCTTCCAATAAAGTTCATTTCATTGAGTTGTATTTGCCATGCTTTTACCTGCAGAGTAGAAATCACCTCTTCTCCCACCTCCTTGGTGGACACAAGATAACGGGCCATCTCAGGGTTAATGATTCGGTCCTCCTTCTCCCAGCGGACTATAATGGGCTTCTCACCATGCGCCGTGCAGCTCATCTCCTTTTTCTGCCCCTGCGTAGCCAGGGTAGTATTTGGATATGATGTTATCATCGCAGGAACTGAAAAACCAAAAGGGACACAACTTGTTCAGCAAAGCAGCGTTCTTGATTTTTCCCTGGCAACACACTCAGGTAAATCATGCTTCAAGAGATATTTCTTTGAAATGAAATTTATTCAAGAAACTGCTGAGTGAGAATCACAGGCAAAATAAAGGAAAGGCAGCAGAAAAATGAAACTCGAGTAAGTGAGCCCTCAGCAGAAATTGTCATGCCGTTTCATATCCACGGCATGTTGCTCTCTTCCAATCCTGTTGAGGGCCATGGCCTATATCCCTTAGCACACCCAGAATGATTGGCATCGTTTGGCTATGTCCCCACCCAAGTCTCATCTTGAATTATATGCCCATAATTCCCATGTTTCATGTGAGGAACCTGGTGGGAGGTAATTGAATCACAGAGGTGGATCTTTCCTATGCTGTTCTCATGATAGTGAGTAAGTCTTACAAGATCTGATGGTTTTAAAAATGGGATTTTCACTGCACAAGCTCTCTCTGTTTGCCTGCTGCCATCCATGTAAGATGTGACTTGCTCCTCCTTGCCTTCCATCATGGTCATGAAGCCTCTCTAGCCACATGGAACTGTAAGTCCATTAAACTTCTTTCTTTTGTAAATAGCCCAGTCTTGGGTATGTCTTCATCAGTAGCATGAAAACGGACTAATACAATGATGTTACTGGTTGCTCTGTCTATTAAAAAAAAAAGTTCACAGGAAGGGTTATCCTCCTTTTTCTGGGATCATCTATGTTTCTAACTATCATTTTCAACAATGGAGATAAAACCTCCACTTTTAGTCAACTTTACGTGAATCCCTTATTGCTGCTAACCAGTGCTCGTAACCACTCTTCACAATGTCCATCTCCCACAGTTTTATAAACCTTGCAAACCTTTATCAGTCACTGGAGACCTGAATTCTGTCCTTCTTCCATAACTTGTATCAGAGAATCTCATCTCCAATTTACTGAGAAAAGGGAACTCTTTATTTGTGAAGCTTCTCAAGTTTTCTTTTCCCACATCAAAATTAGTCTAATATGTAGGCTTCTCTTCTTGGCAACAGATGACACAAGATCCCACCCCAATTCCACAAGCCACCTATAAATTGTAGACTGTATATAACAAACACCTTTTAAAATGCACACTAAGCTTATAAGAAGGTGAGAGAAAAACCAGAGACCAAAAACAAAAGCTGATGGTGACAAGTCAGAGGTAATATAATGGTGGTGTTTTGACTACCTGAGAGGCATGACATTAAATGTGAGACCTCCAAAGCCAGGCTCCTCAAAGGGTTCTATCTTGACAGAAAGTATATAACCAAAATAATAATAATAATAAATAAAAATCCACAAAAGTAAAGAGAGAATAAAACTACCTCAGCTTGTGTTATATATGTAGAAAAACAATCTCTCCCCTGAGAATTTGCAAAACTGGCCTGACTCTACATAGGTCTGGAGTCAAATTCATGCTAAAGAATTAACATGAAGGTGACTGTAGTTTGATAATGGCCTGAGGAGACTAGCAAAAGCTAACATACTCTACAAGAATACGTTCTCTGTCCAGGCCCACTGAAATGCACCCAGATAAAGCTCTACTGGCCATGAGCTCACAAACTAAAACTAAAGAACACATGAGAAAACTAACACCATGACTGAGAACCAGCTTCCCAGGACTTCAGATGATAGAGTCATCAGATACAGACTACAAAATAACTATGCACACATGTTTAAAGATATTTTAAAAATATGATAAAGGAATAAGGTGTTAACAAAAAGGACTAGAAAGTTTAAAAATTCATCAAAACATAACTATATTTTTACTTGCTTTTAAATCTCATTTCCCCAATTACAGGAAGAAGCTCCCTTCCCCCATTTCTGAGGTCAAGCTCAGACTATGTACTTGATTGCTTGCCTCATAAGCCTTCCAAGGTACTTTACCATAGAAACATACTGGGTGGCTTCTTCTAAGACTGGCACATACTGGGTCATGCCTTGTCCCATAGCTTACCAGAGAGGTTTGAGACATATAATAAAACGTCAAAATACCAGCAGTTCTGTAGCCTGGACACTCACAGAAGAACCTACATTTGGGAGTTTCTCCAGAGTCAGCAGCCATGTGGCAGAGATGCGCCCCACAGCACTGACCGTGTAATAAGATGGGAAGTAGGCAAATTGGTGACTGAGGAAAGAGGCGCCAAGAGTCCTGCATATCAAAGAGAGCTGTTCACAACTGTTGTGAAATTCCTCTTCCGGCATTTCTGAGATGCAGCAAAACTGGCTATACTGTCCCCAGCCTTTGTTTCTGATCCCCCCTTTCCCCTAGCCTATCAAAGAAAAATGTTTATTTTTATTAACAGCTTTATTGTGGTACAATATTCATACCATAAAATTCACCTGTTTTAAGTGTGTGATTCAGTTGTACACTTAATGTTGCATTAGCTTCCTAGAGTGCCTGTAACAAATTACTAGAATCTGTGTGGCTTGTAATAACAGAAATTTCTTCTCTCACAGTTCTGGAGGCTGGAATTCCAAAATCAAGGTAGCAGCAGAGCCATGCTCCCTTTAAAGCCTCTAGGGGAAGCCCTTCCTTGCCTCTTCCAGCTTCTGGTGGCCACACGCATTCCTTGGCTTGTGGCAGCAGAACTTCAGCCTCTGCTTTATCTTTACGTGATTTACATCCTTCTTTGAATGTTTCTGTGTCTTCTCATGGACTTCTTATGAGGATACCAGTCACTGGATTTAGAACCTACCCTAATGCAATATGATCTCTTCTTAACGAATTATATTTGCAAAGACTCTATTTCCATATGAGGTCATATTCCAAGGTTCTAAGGGGACATTAATTTTGGGGATACTATTCAACCCATTACAAATATATTTATATTATCTAATACATATACATACATACCATTATAACCTGAATACAAATATACACAGTTGTATAATCATCACTGAATCAAACCTTAGAGCTTTTACATTACCCCAAAATATTTCTCCTGCCCATTTACAGTCATTTCTCTTTCCCCGCTCAAGTTCTAAGCAATCGCTAATCTACCTTCTCTCCCTGATATGGTTTGGCTGTGTCCCCACCGAACTCTCATCCTGAATTGTAGTTCCCATAATCCCCATGTGTCATGGGAGGGGCCTGGTGGGAGATAATTGAATCATAGGAGTGGTTACCTCCATGCTGTTCTCATGATAGTGATTGAGGTCTCACAAGAGCCTAATGGTTTTATGAGGGGCTTTCCGCCCTTTGCACTTCTCCTTCCTGCCGCCATGTGAAGAAGCACGTTTGCTTCCCCTTTCACCATGATTGTAAGTTTCCTAAGGCTTCCCTAGTCCTGTAGGACTGTGAGTCAGTTAAGCCTCTTTCCTTTATAAATTACCCAGTCTCATGTACGTCTTTAAAAGAACAGACTAACACAGTCCCTGTATTGCCTTTTTTGATCATTTTCTATACACAGAATCATATAGCATGTATTCTTTAATATCTAGTTTTCTGGATTTTTTTCACTAAGCATAGTGTTGTCAAGGTTCATCCATGTCATAGCAAGTATCAGTACTTTGTTCCTTTTTATTGCTAAATAATATTCCAGCTCATGGATATACTGCATTTCTTAAATCCACTCACCCACTGATGCACACTGGGGTTATTTCTACTTTGGGGCTATTATGAGTAATTATACTACAAATATTCCTGTATAAGCTGTTGTGTGAACAAATGTTTTCATGTTTTCCAGGAGAGATTCCTAGAAGTAGAACTACTGGGTTATATGGCAATTTCATGTTCAACATTTTGATAAACAGGCACATTGTTTGACCAAGTGGCAGCACCTTTTTGCACTCTCGTGGCAGGAGATTGGAGAGAGAAGAGGGAATGAGAGGAGGTGTTAAGATTCAGCATTTATGGTGAGGGAACATTCCCTTTCAACCATTTGAGTTCAGCAATTTGAGTTCAACCATTTGAATTCAATGAGGGAACTGAATTGTGGGTGTACCTACAAAAAGGTAACCTGGCATGTTCCTCAACAGCTGGAGGCTTACTGGCTGTAGAAAGCCCAGGCTCACCATGGATCTGCTGTCACAGAGGAACTAAAGGTGGTGGCGCCTTCTGTTTGGCCTCAAATCCACTAATCAAGATTTTTTTCTCATAAGGGAAAAGGGCTAACTCATGATAATTAGAGATCTCAAAGCCAACAAAAGTAACCTAATGTATTACAGGCCTATGAACAAGAAAATATTTACTCCTCATTCTTTCTCTCACAGCTGGGGAATGTGAATCAGAAACCGTGACACCCACATATAATTTAGCTTTGAAAGGTGACCCCTGTCCACCACCATCATCCCCCATCCCCCAATTCCTGATGAGCGTCCTGATTCCTGCAACACCCTCATCCTTAGAACAAAATATAGAAACTCTGGTTGCAAAACTGAAAATCAATCCATGTTTAATGCCTCCCAGTCTCCTGGGTATCTCAAGGCTATGGTCAGGATGTCCTATTGTGCAGTGTTTGTAAAAAGGAAATCTGTAAAATGGTAAGACGTAAAAAAAGACAGTTTTCCTGTGAGAACATGGTAAGTCACCATCATCACCTCTGAAATCCAGGGTAGTTTAACACTCACTGACTTTATTCCAATCAGAGTGAGCCAATTCTGAAGTAAGGGTTTCTGTCCTATTCCAGGAGCTCTGTGCAGGGGAGCAATGCATTGCAAAGGTTGGTGTTGACCCAGAACTTTAATTCCCTAGTACTTTAAAACAACCAACTGGAAGAACTGTTCTCCAAAAACTGCAGCATTGTTTTGAGGACTTGTTTGTTTTCTTCTATTTTCCTTTAAAAAAAAAATAATTGCAAGCTTTATTGCATTTGATGAGAGAAATACCTTGGCCAAACCACAGACCTCTGGTTTGTTTATGATTTGCCCATCTTAATCTGCAAATACTCCTCAGTTTTATTTAGATTTCTACTTTGAAAGAGTGCCCTACTAAAATGGGTATTTTTGTTCTGGTTATTAAATTCAGCACTTAGAGAGAAATGCTCTGACTAGACCATGTTCTTCTAACCAGCTCAAGTATTTTCAGCCCTTTAAAGAAATGGTGGAAAGGATTTTTAAAAAGGAATCATTATCATGGCTTCTTTGCAATGCTAATGTTTGAAGGCATGACCTTTTCACTTGTCACAGTTATGGATGCCTAGAGATGACAACATGTCTGTACAGCAGCCCTTTCTGCAAGGATTTCTGAAGCATAACAAATGGATGGGGTAATTTAACAGGGACTGGTACCAAGGAGAGGCTGTGGGCAAATCCTGCTATCAGGGCCAAGGGAGATCCAGACCCAGGAAGCCTTTGTCCAAAGATTGTGCGCTGTGTGCTTCTCCTGCAAAATAACCCATTGAGGAAGGTGCTGTTTTACATCGTATCAATTGATAAATTTGCTTCATAAACTATAATATTATCTAACAGTACCCTTAATGCTCAACAAATCTGAGTTCTTATGATATAAGGGAGCATCTGTCTGACCTACTTTTTTGCAGCATAAAGATGCCGTGGTGTAGTGGAGCTGCTGTCATTGGCCAGGGAGATCGGATTGTGCACATCTCTGCCCAGCTTGGCAGTGCAGTCATCTCTCTCTCCCATTTAGCTTGAAATTGGTAATGGTGGTAGTATTTATGCCACTGAAATTGGCAAGTGCTAGAAATCAGGGCTTTCTCTATCCTCTCCCCATCAATAGCTAATTGATAAACATTTAGCAGAACGATACTTAGGAGAGTGTTTCACTGTATTAATAATTTTAAAGGGTGTTCCCATCGTACAAGAGATACTGAGAAGATGGAGAGATTAAGCTAAGAGCAATAATTAACTTTATCAATAAAAGTAAACCCCTATTACTTAATTATTAATTAAATAATTAAAATGTGAACAGTATGTCACTGTATGTTTTGGCAAGTAATTCAGTGATACATTGATGCATATATTAAAATTTTAACCCAAGGATACAGAGAGAATGAAAAATTATATCAGTAAATCACTGATATTAAAGATTGGTTCCAAATTTTACTCTCAAGTCTTTTAATGACTCTATCAATAATGCAAAATTAATCCTTATACATTTTTATAGTTTTCGTTCCTACCTGGTTCTGCTGAAAAGAAAACAGATTGAAAAGAAAGCAATTGAAAAGAAAACAGGAGAAAGTACCAAACAGCCTGGATAATCCCGAACGAGACAAGATTCCTGTCACAAGCATCTGGCTCAATACTTTCATTTTATGGAGAAGAATGGCTGTCAAAAGCCCAAATACAGGAGTCCATCAGGATCAAATTTGATCGGTCCTATTCGAAAACCATCATTGTCATCATCACCCCCAACATAGGAGATGGCCAACTGTCCAGAGCGTCCAGGACTTCCGGTGTTTTAGCACAAGAAGTCTGTATCCTGGGGAGTTTCTCAGTCCCTCCAGGCATTCAGAGCAGATATGGCAGAGGAGGGTGTGGAGCCAAGAATGAGGCAGCATAAACCTGGCCCAATGCCCAAGATGGGAAACTGAGGCAGGAATTACAGGGTTCCCGGTGGGAGGTCAAAAGAGGGAGATGCTCTGGGACATAAATACATTTTAAAGCTATTTTTTTCAAGCCCTTTTTAAAACATTCCTCCCAAATTTTTATTATGAAAAAATTTCAAACATACAGAAAGCCAATCAGCCATGTATCTACCACCTGGATTCCACACTTCACATTTTAATGGACAGTGTTGAATCAAAATGTGTTTTCTTTGTTATCAAAATTTACTGAATGCATTTTTGTATTATTCTATTTTAAAACTACCTTAGGTAAACACATACGTCAGCGTGGGTCTCAAAGGTCAAGCTGTAAGATGGCAGCCACCTGCCTGGATTCTGCGGCTCCGGGTGGAGACACACTGGGCTCCTGGTGTCCCAGGTAAAGGAACCACCACCCCCTGGCCTGCAGAGGTGATGTGGGGTTAGGTGGCCCTTGGGGTAAAGTGGTGCCCCTCACATATGTCTCACCAAAAGGAAAGGTGAAGAAGGGGCCTGGAAGCAGAGAACCTGACACCGACCTCCTGCCGCTTGGACTGGGCGGGACCCTCGGTTGTGCTGGTTTTGGCTTTCTCACCTGAGTCATAGGAGAGCTGAATGGGATTGGGGCTCTCAACCTGGCCTGTGTCTCGGAATCACCTAGAAGCTTTTAAAATAGGTCAGTGCTCAGGCCCCACTGCAGATTGGCTCGGAGTCACTGGGGGCGGGGCTTATGCATGGATTTACTTAAGTTTCCCAGATGATCCTAAAATACATAGCCTGGATTGAAAGGGGCCTATCATGGGGAGGGGGGAGGGGGGAGGGATTGCACTGGGAGTTATACCTGATGTAAACGACGAGTTGATGGGTGCCGACGAGTTGATGGGTGCAGCACACCAACATGGCACAAGTATACATATGTAACAAACCTGCACGTTATGCATATGTACCCTAGAACTTAAAGTATAATAATAAAAAAATAAATAAATAAAGCAATAACTTCTCTCATGTTCACTTGACATTTTACTTATTCTTAAAAACTATATAAGACAAGGTAAATTACCTAAAAATTTAGTAGCTACATTTAGAACCGTAAATTATGTTCAGGAATAAGAAATTAAAAATCTTCAGAGCTGGAATACAGTTTAAATCTATGTATTTTGAGGATGTGTTATGTCTGGGGGATATGTAAAAACCTGTGAACAATTTACAAGACAGATCACTTGCACAGCAAACTCTTAATGAATGAGAACTTATGAGGATCTAGGAGGCATTGTCATGGAGGCAATTAGTCCTGCTTTAAAAGTGGTTAAGACTCCTAAATGTTTCAATCAATACTACATTTTCAGGCTTACTTAAATAATTATTGTGAATTTTCTATTTCAATAATCACAATTTTTAAATAGGATAGAATAATCCTAAATAGTTCCAAAGAATTGATCAGGGTTAGAGTGCCACAAAAGCTAAGAGAGAGGTGGCAGAAGATAAAATTTTCAAGGGAAGAGTTGTTCCAGTCAGCATATAAAGTACTAGGAAATCAAAAGCTAGAGTTTTAGCTCTTTCCATAAAAAAAAAAGAAAGAAAAAGAAACAACTCAGCCAGATGATCCCTAAGGTCTTTTCCCCCTTTAATTGCCATTTCCCCTCCTTTCCTTTTTTCTTTATTTCTTTCTCTCTATCCTTCTGTTCCTCCCTCCCTCCCAATTTTTTCTTCATTCTTCCCTTCCTTCTTCCTTTCCCCTCTCTTTCTTCTTCTGTTTTATTTTACCCTCCCTCATTTTCTGTCTCCTGCTGTTTTTGTTTTCTCTTTCACAGTGCCATAATAACAACAACAGCTAATTTTTACGAATGTTGACTGTGTGCTAAGAACTTTTCCATATACTGCATAAGTATTTAGGCCATATGACAACATGATGGAATAAAAACACTAGCCATGGAAATGACCCAAGACATATAAGTGCTATTTTAAGTCGATTCTAAATTATGCTATAAATAGAATTGAGACATGTAGACAAAACATTTCCAACAGATTCATTGGATTTGCATCTATATTAACAAATGTCTATGCAGTTGGTCAAATAGAAACCAGACACCAAACACCTGCTTTAAATGGGCAAAAATAAAGATTAGAATATAAGATAATTTTGGAATTAATTTCTACTTGACATCTTCTCCCTTTTCTCCTTAATTTCTAAGTAAGGAAACAGAGAACTAGGGGGTTTAAGACTGGAAGTGACTAGACCTATTCCCCTTGCCTCTCTCCTATCCCTACTGCAAAGTTCTATTTAGTACGTTTATTAAAAAAAATTAATATTACCATAAAAGTAATACAGTAAAATGATCTTCATTAATCCCTAAAGTGATGAATCTTCCCATCCCCTCTCTTCCCTTCTCTTTCCTCCTTCCTTCCTCCAGGATCTGGAAAACTAAATTGTAGCAGCAGCACAGTTTGTTAATGCATCTGTCCTTCTGTCCTTTCATGTCTCAGATCACTTTCACATCATGAGCTTACAGCAACATACGTGTTCTCAGTAGAGAAGGGATTCTTAATTCCGTTTACCTATAATTACACAGGGTGGGGAAATTAAGTAATTAGCCTAACGTCATACAACTAGTAAATGGAAGCTCTAGAAGGAGAATCCAGGTCTTCTGATTCCGAGTGCAAAGCCTTTTTGCCTTACAGTAGTGGAGGAGGCCAAGGCTGGCCCACAGGGTGCAGAGTGTCTGACCACAGAAGTGTCTGGCACCCTGACTGTCTTCAAGCCTGGACACCCTTGGAAGCCCCTCAATCTGGGGCCTGAGTCCATTTACAGGAGAATCCCCATAAAGTACTTGAAATTTCCATTTTCTCAGCTGCAAGGCAAGACCCAAACATCTCCTGCAAGCCTACTGCATACTCGTAGAATTATGCAGATGAGACTGGCTACGTCATTTGCAGGACCCAGAGCAAAATGAAAAGATGGAGCCCTTTGTTCAAAAAGCAGGAAAAAGGTACCATTAAAGTTCTAAACTAGAAAGCTTTTTCCTTCCTTCTGTGGTCTCCCTCTCTCTTTCTGTCATGATGGCCTTTATTTTTTATTTAATATCCCACTTCCTCTGGCATGGTGATACTGACTGGTCAAGTGCTGACCCTCACTGACTCCCAGGAACAGCCTTGTGACTTGGCATGCACACTCATGTGCCCCCCCACATGCCTGGATTCCCACCATCATCATACCCAGGCCAGGTGGGGGGGACGTGTACTCAGGCCTCTCTCAGTCGAATAGGTGACCCTCAGTGACCTGGAGACCCACCCTGCCCAGTCATCCTCTGTAAGCTCTATGGTACTGCCACCTAGAAGCAGGGAGGGGTGCCACACCCAGAAATGTTACAGGGGGCTGTCTCTGACCTTCTCCACATACTTACCCACATCCCCATGGACTAGATGACCATAGCCATTGCTGGGCAGTTGCAGGAAAGGGGAGCCTAGGGCTCCAGAGGGCAGGAGAGTGGACAGCTGAAAATCTATTCTGGAAAGGCAATGGGAGGTGGGATGACATGGGAGCTGTGGCTCCGCATACCCTGTTCATGCTCCACTGTCACACTGGACTTCACTTGCAAAACACAATTTCAAAGACAAAATTGTTAAGAATTCAAGATGGTGGCTACAGACAATCTTTGGCTTGTGGGACTGGACTGGTCATGTACCCATGATGCTGTCCCTGAATGTCAGGACAGTACTCCACTTCCTAGGCATCCTCTACTGCTTCCAGTAGAGAGAAACAGCCCAGCTACCCTGAGGAGGAGGGGAACAAGAAGAGCTGAGAGGGCAGTCTCTTGGGTAAGACTTAGACATGACTAACCACAATCTGGAATCTGAAGTAGGGAGCCCACTCTTCCCATCATGAAGGCAATGGGTACAGAGGCAAGCCTTAATGAGGGAAGTGGCTAATCCCCTTGCAATCAACATCTTCCCAAGCCACTAAATGCATCACCATTATCTTTCATTAAATCTGTGGTTCCTATTCCTTACATCACCTTGGAGTC
The DNA here is from genome assembly GCF_024542745.1 of Macaca thibetana thibetana. Taxonomy (NCBI): domain Eukaryota; kingdom Metazoa; phylum Chordata; class Mammalia; order Primates; family Cercopithecidae; genus Macaca; species Macaca thibetana. The sequence goes on along the minus strand of NC_065580.1, from coordinate 156,856,735 downwards.
ATAAAAACACCCACAGTATGCCAAGAATGATGACTTCCTGGTTCATCCTCTGGAAAGGACATGATCTCATTCTTTTTATGGCTGCATAGTATTCCATGGTGTATATGTGCCACATTTTCTTTATCCAGTCTATCATTGATGGGCATTTGGGTTGTTTCCAAGTCTCTGCTATGGTAAATACTGTGGCAGTAAACATAAGTGTGCATGTGTCTTTATAGTAGAATGAGTTATAATCCTTTGGGTATATACCCAGTAATGGAATTGCTGCGTCAAATGGTATTTCTGGTTTCAGATCCTTGAGGAATCACCACACTGTATTCCATAACGGTTGAACTAATTTACACTCCCATCCACAGTGTAAAAGCATTCCTATTTCTCCACAGCCTCACCAGCATCTGTTGTTTCCTGACTTTTTAATAATAGCCATTCTGACTATTCTCACTCATGAGTGGGAGCTGATCAATGAGAATACGTGGACACAGGGAGGGGAACAACACTCACCGGGGCCTGTCAGGGGATGGGGGGCAAAGGGCGGGAGAGCATTAGGACAAATACCTAATGCATGCAGGGCTTAAAACCTAGAAGACAGGTTGATGGGTGCAGCAAACCACCATGGCACATGTATACCTATGTAACAAACCAGCACATTCTGCACATGTATCCCAGAACTTAAAGTAAAATTTAAAAAACAAAAAACAAAAAAAACACCCACAGTAGTATCTTCTCAGTCACAGCGAATACTTGCTCTCCTCAGGATTCTCCGTTTGTTTTTCTGTTTGTAAAATATACATAACCAAAAAATTGTCATTTTTGTCACTTTCAGTGGATTAAGTACATTCTTAGTCTGTCTTCAAGCCAGAACACCCTTGGAAGCCCCTCAATCTGGAGCCTGAGTCCATTTACTGGAGACTTCCCATAAAGTCCTTGAAATTTCCATTTTCTCAGCTGCAAGGCACATTGCTGTACAGCCTGCACTACAATTCATCCCCCAAACATTTTCACCCTCCCAAGCTGAAACTTGGCACCTCTTAAAGAATTCCTATTATCCCCTTTTCCCGGCACCCCAGGCCCTGGCAGCCACCATTCTACTTTCCGTGTCTATGAATTTGACTTCTCTGGGGACCTCCTATAAGAAGAATCATGCAGTATTTGTCTTTTTGTATCTGGCTTATTTTACTTAGCATAATGACCTCAAGGTTCAGCCAAGCTGTAGCCTGTGTCTGAATTTCCTTCTTTTTCAGGCCTGAATGATATTTCAAGATATGTGTACACAGCATTTTTTTAATCCAGTCATCTGTCAACGGACACTTGTGTTGCTTTCACCTTTTGGCTGTCGTGAACACTGGTGTACAAAACATTATTTTATTTTTTTATTATACTTTAAGTTCTAGGGTACATGTGCACAATGTGTAGGTTTGTTACATATGTATACATGTGCCATGTTGGTGTGCTGCACCCATTAACTCATCATTTACGTTAGGTTTATCTCCTAATGCTATCCTTCCCCGCCCCCCAAAAATAGGACCTGGTGTGTGATGTTCCCCTTCCTGTGTCCAAGTGATCTCACTGTTCAATTCCCACCTATGAGTGAGAACATGCAGTATTTGGTTTTCTGTTCTTGCGACAGTTTGCTGAGAATGATGGTTTCCAGCTGCATCCATGTCCCTACAAAGGACACGAACTCATCCTTTTTTATGGCTGCATAGTATTCCATGGTGTATATGTGCCACATTTTCTTAATCCAGTCTGTTGCTGATGGACATGTGGGTTGATTCCAAGTCTTTGCTATTGTGAATAGTGCTGCATTCAACAGCCCTTCATGCTAAAAACTCTCAATAAATTCGGTATTGATGGAACGTATCTCAAAATAATGAGAGCTATTTATGACAAACCCACAGCCAATATCATACTGAATGGGCAAAAACTGGAAGCATTCCCTTTGAAAACTGGCACAAGACAGGGATGCCCTCTCTCACCACTCCTATTCAACATAGTGCTGGAAGTTCTGGCTAGGGCAATCAGGCAAGAGAAAGAAATCAAGGGTATTCAGTTAGGAAAAGAAGAAGTCAAATTGTCCCTGTTTGCAGATGACATGATTGTATATTTAGAAAACCCCACTGTCTCAGTCCAAAATCTCCTTAAACTGATAAGCAACTTCAGCAAAGTCTCAGGATACAAAATCAATGTGCAAAAATCACAAGCATTCTTATACACCAGTAACAGACAAACAGAGAGCCAAATCATGAATGAACTCCCATTCACAATAGCTTCAAAGAGAATAAAATACCTAGGAATCCAACTTACAAGGGATGTAAAGGACCTCTTCAAGCAAAACATTATTTTTTAAAGAGTCTGTAGAACTTTGCTAGAGAAAATGGCTTGAGACTTTTTGCGTGTTTTTTTCTGAAGCCATTCAAAGGCCAAGCAGTATTTTCCCTGTTTGTGGTCTCTGCCTCTCAGTTTCATCTCCGTTTCCTCATCTGTAAGAACAATGAGACCTGCTGCCTCCTAAGGCTGTAATGAGGATTAATGAGATTATGTTAGTGGAACCCACCGAGGGTGTTGGAAGAATGGCCCCGCAGAAACACCAAGTGTGATTATCCCTGCTGCAGAATCAAAAATTTCTCCCGTCCAAATACTTATTGCTCATAAAGTTTCAGCAAGTGAGGCTGCCTACTGGGCAGCTCTAATCCTTATAAAGAAAATGATTTCTCCAGCCAGGAATTAATAAATTCTTAGCACATACTAAAATATCTCCTCGCCTGGGTTATTATGCTGACATAATGAAGTTACTTAGATTATAACCATTAATCAAATTCATGTTTCCAAGCTGGAGTGGGTCATATTTGATGCTAAGCTTTAACAAGAATGACAACATCTCCACTTGCTGGCAGCTTTTCCAGGCCCTTATGACACGATTAAATGTGTCAGGGGAAAGACCAAGAGCATTTAGGGTTCATATTACATTCACTCTGAAGTTATTTCAAGTCACATTATCGGAAGAAAGTTGATTTATTTTTTAAGACGAGTATGAATATTAACCAAAAGATATCAAAAACAGTATTTTTTTTTCTGTCTGTCTGGTTATGTACATAGGTACTATATTTTGCCCAATAAGAAATCTTCTTTTTTATTATTATTATTTTTTTTGATGGAGTTTCACTCTTGTTGCCCAGGCTGGAGTGCAATGGCACAATCTCAGCTCACTGCAACCTCTGCCTCCCCAGTTCAAGTGATTCTAATGCCTCAGCCTCCCAAGTAACTGGGATTACAGGCACGTGCCACCACGCCCAGCTAATTTTGTATTTTTAGTAGAGATGGGGTTTCTCCATGTTGGACAGGCTGGTCTCAAACTGCCAACCTCAGGTGATCCATCCGCCTCGGCCTCCCAAATTGCTGGGATTACAGGCATGAGCCATCATGCCCGGCAGGAAACTTCTTAATCATTATGTAGAAAAAGGAAAAGAGTAAACAGATTTTGATTTCCTACCATTGATGATAGTAAAAAAAATAAATGGAACAAGGAAGAAAACAGATCATGTCATCCTGAAAATTTGGGTAAGTGCTGTCCAGGATATTAATTGCAGCAAAAATATATTATGAGCCATGGGTTAGCCAGTTTTTAAGGTGACCTGTGGCAATCTCACCTCCTGGAATTCAAACTCTCCACATTTTATCACCCTGAGACCAGATTATAAAAGGACTGTGACTTCTACCTTCTACTTGGGGGCACCAGTTCTCTCTCTTTCTGTCTGATCACTTGCTCCAGCGAAGCCTGCCATGATGTCACCAGGATACCCATGCGGCCCAGGGAGAGGACCATGAGAAGGACAAGTCTTGCGTCAATAGTCTGCCAACTACCCTGTGTGGGAGCTTGGGGGTGGATTCCACCCCCGCCACCCTTCACTCTTATATTCAGATGCATTTCCCAGAAGGCAAGCAGTTTCCATAGGAACAGAACCAGCAGTTTCCACGTGGCTTGGGGACAGACACAGAGTCTTCATGTCTGAAGCCATGTTCTAACTTTTGAGCAGCTGCTTTATGTACAGCTGTTTTTCATGGAGAAACAGAGAAGATAAATCATCATCCCCATTAGCACTCAATGGGGTGGTGAATTCTACCATGTCCTGTCTCCATCACCCACTGCACAGCACACTGCCTGTGGCTCCTAGCAGTTTAGTGTGCTGTGTCTCCTGGAAGCTGGACTGGTTATCTCCTTGAACAAGTCCTTCTGCCTCTCTGTTCCTCAATTTCTGTACCCGTAATTACAGCACCCCCTCCTAGGGTTGCTGTAGAAATTAAAAGCTAAAAGCTCTTTAGGGTGTCCCAGGGATCTCCTCCACCTGAAGATTCTTGTCCAAAGTGGGCCAATGCCCTGGATTTTGATTCTTCCTTCAACTTTATAATCTCCACCATATTTCTAAAGTTTCACCTTTTCCTTGAAGCCACTCTCACCATGTGATCTTCATCTGTGTCAATATTCATTTTCCACTGGGCCCTCTTCATTCGAGCATTAGTGGTATGATTCCATTGGCTTGCATAAAATGCCCATATATATTTTTTTATTTGGTTATCTGGGTTATATCATTTTTTGCATTCCTTTTTCATTTGACTATGCTAGTATCAAGGATTTTTAAATGTCCTTTAAAAAACATCTGGTGTAATAATGAGGATGATAATCACAGCTAATATGCATTAAGCTCTATGCTGAGAAATGTATTAGCTTTTAGTATCTACAGCAATCCTAGGAAGGAGGTGTTGTAATTATGAGTATAAAAATTGAGGCACAGAGAGGCTGAATGACTTGTTCAAGGTCACACAGGTAGAGAGGAGTGGAGTCAGAATTTTAACCCACGCAGCCTATCTGTTTCCCACCTGTGTATGGATGCATGAACAACTTGGTATATCCTTGGCTGCTTTTGAACTGTATGTAAAATAGCATCAACCTTTCTGCATTCATTTGTCTTGCTTCTTTCCTTCCATCTTATGTTTGCATATCTACCATATATGTATAATGCCTATTGTTTCTTTCATTTTATAAAAGAGTTATTATACAGCCCTGAACCAGCATCATCTGGGAACATGCTATAAATGCACATTCTGGGACCACACAATCTGTCTGAATCATCCCCCACCTGGGGACTTCTTTACACCTGTTCTTTGCGACATTCCTCCCCGACCCGTCACCCAGAGCCTTGTTTTCTAGTACCCTGTGTGCATATTGCAGAAGCAGCTCAGGCTTTGGAATCCGCAGAGCTGACTCTGAGGTTTTTTGGCTCTGCCGACTGATAAGCTATAAAATTAGGTGGCTATTTATGTTCTGAATCATCTATCAAATGGGTGCAATGGTGATGCCCGCTTCAATAGAGAGAAGCAACACAATTCAATACACGCAAAGACCTTTGTAGACTATAAAATGCTTATAAGGTTAGTTTTTTTTCTAGCTAATATTTGTATTCATGACTTGGTTTTCTAATTACATTGTACATTCCTCCATGGCTAAAGAGCTTTTCATATATATGTATAGGCAAGGATTGTAAGAAAAAAAAAGTGTTAAGATGATGGGATCATGCTGATTTAAAAAGGTTAAATATTTAGTGTGGTTTTTATAAAGGTTGAACAATAAATAAAATATGTTTAAAAGTAAATTTCACTCATGTAGATTTTAAATGAGATATTAATGAATTTGATAAATAATATAAGAGCTGTGTCTATCATATCACCTAGAATATTAACAACATAGGTAAAAGATAAAAGGAAAACAGGGGTGTTTTAAGTGCTACCTTTTGTTAACTTGTTTTGAAGAGAATGGGGTGATGGTCTGCTTACTTTCCAAGAATAGGGTTTCCAGCAGTGTTTTCAAAGAGATTTTTGCTACAGATTAACTGTAGGGCCCATATATATATATATATTTTTTTGAGACGGAGTCTCGCTCTGTCGCCCAGGCTGAAGTGCAGTGGCTGGATCTCAGCTCACTGCAAGCTCCGCCTCCCGGGTTCACACCATTCTCCTGCCTCAGCCTCCCGAGTAGCTGGGACTACAGGCGCCCGCCACCTCGCCCGGCTAGTTTTTTTTCGTATTTTTAGTAGAGACGGGGTTTCACCGTGTTAGCCAGGATGGTCTCGATCTCCTGACCTCGTGATCCACCCGTCTCGGCCTCCCAAAGTGCTGGGATTACAGGCTTGAGCCACCGCGCCCGGCCAGGGCCCATATTTATGTGCATGTGTGCACACACGTACCCACGAATGTGCCTGTGTGAGCACATGTGCAATTGTATGCATGTACATCCATTATTTCCTGTGTGCCTGTGTACACGTTTGTGTGGATGTGGATGTGTGTTTATGTTCATACCTGCCTGGGTGTCTGCTGGAGGGACAGAGGGCAAAGGCCCCTAAAGCCTTTTAATTATCTTAAAACCTTTCTCCCAAATTTTATGTGAAAGCCAAGATGTGCATTTTTTATTACGTTCATTAGAAAATATACAACTATACATTTCTTTCTTAAGACTTTCTCATAAAGGAAAACCTTAAAGTTCTCAGATGGTCTCTATAACCTTGGCCTATTTTATAGGTTTGTGGAGGGGACAACTGACTTAGAGAGGCTATGGAGATACAAAATAACACCAGTGGTTTTGCAGACAGAAAAGCACCTCTTCTGAAAGAACAAGGAATACACCCGGCCTGTGGAAGCCAGAACCGGCGCCTTTACTTTCCTAACTCAAAGTGGGGGCGAGATTCTTCTCATGTAACTGAATTGCAGTATTTTAATGATATTAAGAGATGGAGGTTGTGTCCTAGCTTTCGAGTAAATGCCAACACAAGCAAGTGTGTCTGCACGTGCACACACACACTCACACATGCAACTAAAACCAGTGCTTTTTCCTGCTTTGTGATGTGGGTCTATGAGCCCTGCATCCAGGAGTGAAGTGGGTAAACAGATGCATGGCACATTTGCAGGAATACATTCCATGTAACTGTTGGCAGGCTGCACCCCTTCTGTAGCTTCTGTTTATGTCGGTTGATACATCTTTAAAAAGGGGGGAATGGAGGGAGCAAGGAATTGTTGGCAAATAGCACTGTTAATCAGGAGGTATTTTATGACCCAGAAGCTCTCAGGGGGGTTTTAGAGTTCAGAGGCTCGTGAAGCGACATGTGTAACGGTCCCTCCCAGGGGAGACGAACAGACACTAATTGAGGTATTGACGGCTCTAAATGAAGCAGAAACCTGCTAGGAAGATTCAGCTCCAAGGAAGATGAGTGCTGCCAAGCAGTGCATGCTGGGGCCTTCGCAGGTTTCATTCACTGCTCCTTCATGCAAGTAAGTGTACTCTTGGGCCGGGTGCGGCGGCTCATGCCTGTAATCCCAGCACTTTGGGAGGCCAAGGTAGGCAGATCATCTGAGGTCAGGAGTTCGAGACCAGCCTGGCCAACATGGCAAAACCCAGTCTCTACTAAAAATACAAAAATTAGCTGGGTGTGGTGATGGTAGCCTGTAATCCCAGCTACTCGGGAGGCTGAGGCAGGGAAATAGCTTGAACTGGGGGGGGGTGGAGGTTGCAGTGAGCCGAGATTGCACCATTGCACTCCAGCTTGGGTGACAGAGCAAGACTCTGTCTCGAAAAAAAAAAAAGTGTTCTCTTGAACACAGAAACTTGTGCCTCTCACAGCACAAGGTCCCAGGCTAAAGAGCCACAAAAAATGATCTGTTGAAGTATTAAAAATATCTCCTTGACAATATCCCCAATTCTTTGCCTGGGTGAATATTATATCATGTATTTCCCCCTATGTACATATAAAACAGGCATATACGATATTTAGGCATGTTTCAAAATATTCAAGGATAGTAAATAATGTTTAAAATCATCATCTATAGTTTCTCCTGAAGAAAAATTGTTGTTTTGTTCTCTCCATCCCATTTAGGGAGGATTTATGCAATAGGTATTGGAGGTTTTACCTCATTTGGCCTTTTATATTTGACACGGAACTATCTCACCCACAGAGGCTTTTTGGCACTGGCGGCAGCACCTGCTTCCTCTCAGAGAGCCTGGGATGCCCAAAGCAGAGGGAATTGTGAAATCTGACACAATGTGTAACCTGTGCTCTAACTGTATCTCTCTGAACTCCACGCAGTTCTAAGGATAGTAATGTCAGTGCATCTAGGTAAAGAGAGCTTTGAACACCGGTGTGAGTCTGTGTGTGCCTGTGTGAATAGCAAATGAGCTGTCACCAGAATACCTTCATCCCAGTAGGTGTGTCCCTAATGACAAGAACAGGATGTGAGGATGAATCCACTGGAAACTGCTGGGGAAAAGCACCTGAGGCCAGGGGTCAGGGAGGCAGCTCGGGGTAGCCGAGCAGAGGCTGTGAGCATCCTCTGGAGGGCATGTTAGCACACAGGGGTAGGCCCAACCTGTGGGGCTGACTCAGTAGGTCTAGGGGGGACTCCAGAGGCTGCACATTCCACATGTTCCTGAGGGACAATGGTACATCTGGGTAGGTGGTGGAGGAGGGCACACACATTGAGACCCAGTGAGAGGAATGGGTGTCTCCAGCATCAGCCATATTTCCTGGGCCACTTCCACACAGCTACTCAGATGTGTTTTGTCAAGTAAGTTAAAACTCTGTTTTTATTTTTAAAAAATCCCAATAATGTGGTAGCAAATATCTCTAACCCTTGCTTTTCCCCTGAGATTTGGGGGGAAAAAAAAAAAAAGTTCAAAAGAAGCCTGGGCAACACAGTAAGACACCATCTCTACAAAAAAAAAAAAAAAAAAAAAAAAAAAAACGCTGGGCATGGTAGCATATGACTGCAGTCCCAGCTGGCAGTGGGACTAAGGTGGGAGGACCCCTCGGGTCCAACAGGTCGAGGCTGCGTGAACTCTGTTCATGCCACCACATTCCAGCCTGGGCAGCAGAACAAGACTTTGTCTCAAAACAAAAACAAAAACAATTAAAGAAAATTTAGGTGATTTCTTTTCCATTTCAAGAAAAGAAAGACGTTGCATGCATGATACCCCACGATAGAAACTATAAAGATAATGCTTAGCAGATGTGATAACGCATCCTGTTAAAGATTCTGTATGGCAATAAACATGCAAACAAATAAATAAATAATAAACCAAACCAAATTTTAAAAACGTCAAACTGAAAAAAAAAATTGTAACTATAGTAAAAAAGTATTATTATGCAATAACATAAATTTATAAATGCTAAAAACAATCCCAGAAAAAGGGAAAAAGGATAGAGAATTCATTAAACAAATGGAAATTTCAATATTAAAATACCAAGATATTCAACTTCTTTCTTTAATTTCTTCTTTAATTTCTGTGGAATTTGCTTGCCATTGCAGAGCAGATGACTGAAAGGGTCCAGGTTGGTAGGAGGTGGGGACTGGGGTGTTGGCACTCCAGTCTTGCAATGGAAATGTCAGGTGGTACAGTCTTTTGGGAAGCCAGTTTGGCCAGGTGTAAAAATACGTTGCATGAGCAGATCTTTTGACTCTGTAATTCCTTTTATTGTATTTTATCCTAGGAAATTAATTAGATAAATGTGCATGGTTTATGTATAAGGATGGTTCATTGCAACCTTATTGATTATAGGGGCCTCTAGGTACAACATAAATGTTCACAGTTACTTAAAAAGTAATTACACATCTATAAGTGGAATATTATTCAGCCCCTAAAACACTGAAAACTATATGTAAAGTCTCAGAAAGACACCTGTGTTCGTTTGCTAGGCCTGCCATAATAAATTACCACAGATTGGCTGGCCTCAATAATAGGACTTTATTATCTCATAGTCCTGGAGGCTGGAAGTCCAAGACCAAGTTGTTGACAGGGTTGGTTCCTCCTGAGGCCTCTCTCCTTGGCTTGCAGATAACCATCTTCACCCTGGGTCCCCACACGGTTACTCTTCTGTTGTGTGTGGCTGCACGCTAACCTCTTCTTAGAAGGACACCAGTCAGATTAGGTGAGCACTTCCCTTAGGACCTAATTTTACCCTAATCACCTCTTTAAGGCTCTATCTTCAAATACAGTCACATCGGGAGTTGGGGCTCCAACATGTGAATTTTAGGGGGAGACACAAGTTAGTTCCTAATAATACCTATGATACATTATAAATGGAATAAAAATGGAATTGATGAAGTAATAGATTCAGTGTATGTTCCCATCAACAAATATTCCTGGTTCAAATTTGAGCAGCACTGGCCAGGCGTGGCGGCTCATACCTGTAATCCCAGCACTTTGGGAGGCTGAGGTGGGTGGATCACCTGAGGTCAGGAGTTCAAGACCAGCCTGGACAACGTGGTGAAACCCCATCTCTACTAAAAATACAAAAAAATTAGGTGGGTGTGGTGGCGGATGCTTGTAATCCTAGCTACTTGGGAGGCTGAGGCATGAGAATAGCTGGAACCCAGGAGGCAAACATTGCAGTGAGCTAAGATTGCACCATTGCACTCTAGCCTGGGCAACAAGAGCAAAATTCTGTCTCAAAAAAAAAAAAAAAAAAAAAAAAAATTGAGTAGCAGTTCCTCCTGAAAAATGTGCATTGAAATGTCTTTCAGCATAGACTGAAGTCTTTCAGAGGCTACATTTCTGGGCTAAACCTGGCTACAGTTCTACTGTCACGGAAAATGGCAGTGAATCTCAAAGGGTCTTCGGTTGAGCATGGAGAATGGCTCACTGAGCTGTTGCTTTCATTGTTTTCCCCAAGGATCTTGGAGTACTGCATGCTCTCACATTCTCCCATGGTCAGGAATTCTTACTCACCAGGAAACAGCTGGGGAAAGAAGTAACATGTCCTCTCCGATTTATGTGTGAAGGAACATTTTGAGCATGACGAGAACATGCAGAAAAATCTCCTGACATAACTGTTCTCTGTAGGGGCCTCCATTTAGCCCTACACAAAATCCCCTTGGGTTGCGAGGCAGAAATATGGAGAGGCAGCTGCGGCTTTCACTGCCCCACTCCTCCCTCCTCTCAACCTCTCATTTAAAAATCTAAAACAGGCCAACCTGATTCTCTAGGGAGATTAAGAAATTTTTGCTGGCAATAGGAAGCATGTAACAAAGGAAAAAGCCCTCAAAACAAACAGCTTCCCAAAGATAAGGTCTGAGCTATTGTGATTTCTTTTCAGAAGCTCTAAGAGCAAGACAGCTGACAGCTAAATGAGGGGGCACTATTTTGAGAACTCACATTCAGGATTAATTGTAGGGGCGAGGTTCTGTGGGCTCCGAGAGGTTGCCTGTAGCCACCAGGACAATGAATGATTTTTCCCTCATTGTCTTCCACCGGGGACTCTCAGAGCTGGTTGCCATGGTTGATGAAGTGAAGTGCACATGCTTCTGCCTTGAGGACAGTGAGTGACAGGAAGTTGTTAAGGAAGCAGTGGGGGAGAATGAGTGAGAAGGTTATGCATGGTGTGTGGCCAACCCTGGACCTGCCCAGTATAATGCCAGGCTTTGAACAGAATGCCAAGAAGAAGACTGGATGAAGTGAGAAACTACTGATTTCATAGACATTGTATGGGGCACCTACATTTCTGTTCTTCCTCTTCTGCTCTCTTTTCCACTCTCACCCTTGCTGATCTGACTTGCTTGGGCTGCCTTGATTATTTCTTACAAAGCCCTGACCACTCTCTCCTGAGCTGCCATCTCCCATCTCTGGAGGTCAGCTGATGTCATTTGGAAGGCACACTGTCCCCTTACAATCAACATGAGACAGATGAAATGTGACACCTTTCCTTCCAAGCTTTCTCCCTGTCCCTATTCCTGTCCCAGGCTCCTCCTTGGATGGATTCCAGGTCCCCAAGGCAATCAGTGGCCTGGTCCTTTCTGGTCAAGGTTCATAGCATCATTTAAATTAGACTTGTCCCCTCTAGGCCTGTGACCATTAGTTTAGTGCAAGCCATAATCAGGATGCCTGTGCTGGGCTGTGAAATGGCATTATAACTCATCACTCATTTGCCTTCCTTTTCGTCCCCACTCCAGTCTATCCTAGGGCTCTGCCAGACTCAGTTTCCTTACATGCGACTTCCAGTACTGTATCCTCTCACTTGCAATTTACAACGTCTTCCTGCTATTTACAGATTAAGCTCAATTTTCACAGCTTAAAAGTTAAGACGTTTTATAATCTTGCTGTAATCTATACTTCCTGTTACCCACTAACTCCTTCTTTACCCAGACAATCTACCCCAGCATTCAAAAATACCTTGTATGTTTCTCTACCTCCCCCATTCCCTATTCTGTGGTCTAAGAACACAGTTTTCCTTTTTCAGGTATGACTGGCTGGCACTGTTTGGCCATTCCGAAAATTACCTCCAGTTCTTCAAGCTGCATTTCATTCCTCCTTCCACGTTACAGTCATGTCCTGTTTCCTCTATGGAGCCCTCCCTGACCTCACCCCTACAAGCGGCTCTCCCTTCTCCAAACTCCCACAACTTTTTAATGTATAGATCACATTTATTGCGTATATATATCTTTTGGCATTTACTTTTACAAAGCTAAAATTTTGCAATACAGACTCCTAGGAAGTTGCAAAAATAGTAAAGTTTTGTGTCCTTTGGCTTCTGGCCATGCTGTGATTTTCCACAGCTGTGGTGCAATATCAGAGCCAGGAAACCTACACAGGAACATTCCCAGTTAACATTATCCACTAGACTAGTTGCCTTCCTCTTTTATTCATTTATTTATTTTTTAAGATGGATTCTCACTCTGTCACCCAGGATGGAGTGCAGTGGTGCGATCTTGGCTCACTGCAACCTCTGTCTCCCGAGTTCAAATGATTCTCCTGCCTCAACCTCCCCAGTATCTGGGATTACAGGCGTGCACCACCACACCTGGCTAATTTTTGTATTTTTAGTAGAGATGGGGTTCCCCCATGTTGGCCAGGCTGATCTCGAACTCCTGACCTCAGGTGGTCCACCCGCCTCGGCCTCCCAAAGTGCTGGGATTACAGGCGTGAGCCACTGCGCCTGGCCACCTTCATTATTTTTAACCCACATTCATCTGTGTGCCTGTGCTTGTGTATATCTGTAGATATATACTTCCGTTTAACTTTATCCCATTATAGGTCCATGTACCCACCACCACCATCAAAGGTGGAACTGTTCCATACCACAGAAGAACTCCTTGTCCCTATCTCTCTGTGTTTGCACCTGGCCCCATCCTACCCATTGTCCCTGTCCACTAGTATCCACTAAGGTATTCTCCACCTCTGCTGTTTTATCATTTTGAGAATGTTTTATAAACATAACCTTTTGAAGTTGGCTTTTTTTTTCAGTAAGCACAATGCCCTTCAGACTCATCTAGGTTACTGCGCGTGTCAATAGTTCATTTCTTTTGATTGCTAAATAGTAGCATTCCAAACTATGGATGGACCATAGATTTTTCAACCATTCACCTGTGAGAAGCATTTACTTATTTATTTATTTTTGTCCTGAATCTAGCTACTATAAATAAAGCTGCTATGGACATTATATACATTTTTATATAAGTGTTTTTGTGAACATAAATTCATATTTCTTTGGGATAAATGCTTAAGAGAACAATTGCTGAACCACATGGTAAGTGCATGTTTAGTTTTATCAGAAACTGCCAAAGAGTTTTCCAGAATGGTTGCACCATATTACATCCCCAATAGCAATGCATGAGAGATCCAGTTTCTCCACATCTTTGCCAGCATGTGGCGTTATAATTTTTTAAAAAATTTGTTTTTCTCATAAGTGTGTAGCCAGGCGTGCATTTTTTGTGAAATAAATTTTTCTATACTGTTCAAAACTTTTACTTATTATTTCATGTTTTTAAACTTCATATTCCATGTTTTGCTTTATTTTGCGTATCAAGGCTTCTAGGGCATATTTTAATAACCCCAGAAGCGTGCACATAAGAAGACCTGGTTAAAGAGTGCACTGTGAGTGAGCCACGGGGTGAAGGACCTGCTGCTGCCTCATGGCCTCCTGCCCAACCCCATCCCCAACCATGCACATATAGGTTTACTGTCAGGACTGTAATGAGGTTTGCATGAATAAACAGCTTTAGAAACAGCTTTCAAGTTTCCACCACAATACCTGTTAGGAAGTCTTGTTTCCACCATAATTGCTAATTGCTTACCTACATGTGTCCATCCGGGTATCTATAATGTAGACGTGAGCAATACATGATTGTAGAAAATTCCAGTTTAAATTACTACATTTTTATTTGGGTTCCATGCAGAAGACATCTTAGGCAGCCACTGCAGATTATTTCTAGAAGTGAAGGGACACCTGGCTTGGAGATGGAGTGGGGAAGCTAGAAGGGAATCTGTTAAGGATGGCAGGGATGGAGGGGCTCCTTCTCCATGAAAATAAGCAGAGTCAAGGAGGAGTCCTTGAGGCAGCCTCTCCCAGACATGCAGGATTATGGGTTTTGACTTGGGGAATATATATACATATATAAAATGAAAGGCAACCCAGCCATATAAAAGAACAATATAATGCCTTTTATAGCAACTTGGATGAAACTGGGGGCCATTATTCTAAGTGAAGTAACACAGGAATTAAAAGCCAGGTACTCATGTTCTCACTTAAAAGACGGAGCTAAGCTATAATTATGCAAAGGCATTCAGAGTGGTATAACGGACACTGGAGACTCAGAAGTGGGGAGGGAGGTGAGGAATGAAAAACTAGCAGTTGGGTATATGTATACTACTTGGGTGATGGGTGCACTAAAATCCTAGACTTCACCACTACACAATTCATCCATGTAACCAAAAACCACTTGTACCATTAAAACTAATGAAAGAAAAACATTAATTAATTTAAAAACCACACTGGGGAGTCCCTGCATGCTAAGTAGGTAGAACAAATCAATCATAAATGACTCTGCCATTTTGTTTACATGCTGTACAAAACGGGTGAAACTGCTCCTTTTCTTCTACTTTTTTTAAAAAAAGAAAAAACTTTGATATTTGTGCTCGAGACTACTATGGGAAGGACCCAGTTATAAACATGCATTTCAAGCCAATATTTCTTCTTCAGAATAAGTGCTAAGCAAGTCAAGATATGCAATGATTTCTTCTGGCCTCCTATAAATGAGCCCTTTTTGTTTTGTTTTTGTTTTAGAGACTGGATCTCTCTGTCACCCACGCTGGTGTGCAATTGCAAGGCCATAGATCACTGCGACCTCAAACTCCTGGACTCAAGCGATCCTCCCGCCTCAGCCTTCTGCCCAAGTAGCTAAGACTACAGTCGTGTGTCAGCATGCCTGCCTAATTTTTTTTTTAAATTTTTTTAGAAACAGAGTTTCAATATGCTGCCCAGGCTGATCTTGAACTTATGGCCTCAAGTGATCCTCCCACCTCGGCCTCCCAAAGCTCCGGGATTTCAGGCATGAACAACTATATCCAGCCAATGATCCATTTTTTCATGAATTTATATTAAACCAGTTGCTTCCTAAAAAAAGCTTTTAAAAACACCTAGAGGCAAAGTCTCTCTATTTCAGAATCTTGGGAGAAGTCATAGGCTTATCTACATAGGTATCTGTAACCAACACCTATTAATGCATCATCAGTTACAAAACCAAAGTGAGAACTGTGAGTATAGAAAAATGTCAAGACTGTTTAGATTTATGTAACCACAGGCATATCACTTGAATACTTCATCACAGAGCAGATTTTGCACCTGGCAGATGGGACTGCTGTCACAGCAGCACAGGTAACACTCAGCAGTAAGGCCAGGAGGCCCCTCCCACAGCCAACCAGTGCCCCCATAAGAAGGCAGCCACTGCCCTACCTCCCATCTGGAGTTGCTGCCCTGTTAGAACGTGATGGAAAAGACAGGACACCTTGGCAGGGCTAAGTGACCAATGTCTTTTCTTGGCCAAGAATTTGATGTCATTTGCATTATTTTTCAAAGTTGGTTACCCTAAGTGGAAAACAGAGATTGCTATGTCTGAAAATCTGAACACAACTAATGATTCCACTCCCCAGCCAAAAAAGGGACCAGTGGACAGGTTTCCCTTCTCCAACTCTGAAACACAACCTGACTTTCTAAAGAGAACATCTGTTATCCCTTTCTCAAAAATGCCATGACAAAGATTTTCGTCATTTCAAGATTATTTTATATTTGACATCTCAGAAGACTATGTATATTTCTTACTATGGTATTATATTTCTTGATTATGTTTTTGTGATTGCAAATGAATAGAAGCTTAAGGCAGAAGGTTTGAAAAATGCAGAAAAGTATAAAAAAGCAAAGAAAGATATCACTCCTAATTGTAATCCTGAGAGATGCAACCATTTTAACAAGCACATTTTCTTCTATCTAAAAATATACTATTTCTGAACCTTGTCAAGTTAATACTATATATATGTATACATACACATTTCAAAAATCCTGCTTTTTTAACTTTTAATTTAGGTTTGGGGTGCACGTGAAAGTTTAGTTACATAGGTAAACTTGTGTTATGGGGGTTTGTTGTATAGATTATTTCACCGCTCAGGTATTAGGCCCAGTGTCCAATAGTTGTCTTTTCTGCTTCTCTCCCTCCTCCCACTCTCCCCCTTCAAGTAGACCCCATTGCCTCCTCTCTCCTTCTTTGTGTTCATAAGTTCTCATCATTTAGCTCCTACTTACATGTGAGAACACCTGGTATTTGGTTTTCTGTTCCTGTGTTAGTCTGCTAAGGATAATAGCCTCAAGCTCCATGCAGGTTCCTGCAAAAGACATGATCTCATTCTTTTTTATGGCTGCATAGTATTCCATGGTGTATATGTACCACATTTTCTTTCTGCAGTCTGTCATTGATGGGCACTTAGGTCACTTCCCTGTCTTTGCTATCGTGAATAGTGCTGCAATGAACATATGCGTGTGTGTATCTTTACAATACAATAATTTATATTCTATTGGGTATATACTCAGTAATGGGATTGCCAGGTCAAATGGTATTTCTGTCTTTAGGTCTTTGAGGAATCCCCACACTGTCTTCCACAATGGCTGAACTAATTTACACTTCCACCAACAGTGTACAAGCACTCCTTTTTCTCTACAACCTCCCCAGCATCTGTTATTTTTTAACTTTTTAATAATAAAGTTATTAAAGTCATTCTGACTGGTGTGAAATGATATCTCATTGTGGTTTTGATTTGCATTTCTCTAATGATCAGAGATATTGAGCTTTTTTTATATGCTTTTTGGCCACATATGTCTTCTTTTGAGAAGTGTCTGTTCACGTCCTTTGCCCACTTTTGAATGGGGTGGTTTTTTTCTTGTAAATTTGCTTAAGTTCCTGATTATTAGACTTTTATCAGATGCATAGTTTTCAAATATTTTCTCCCATTCTGTAGGTTGTTTACTCTGTTGATCATTGCTTTTGCTATGCAGAAGCTCTTAAGTTTAATTAGATTCCACTTGTGAAATTTTGCTTTTGTTGCGATTGCTTTTGGTATGTTTTTCATGAAATCTTTGCCTGTTCCTATGTCCAGGACGATATTGCCTAGGTTGTCTTCCAGGGTTTTTACAGTTTTGGGTTTTACATTTACATCTTTCGTCTTTCTTGATTTTTGTATATGTTGTAAGAAAGGCGTCCAGCTTCAGTATTCTGCATATGGTTAGCCAGTCATCCTAGCACCATTTCTTGAATAGGGAGTCTTTTCCCCACTGCTTGTTTTTGTCAGCTTTATCAAAGGTCAGGTAATTGTAGATGTGTAACCTTATTTCTGGGCTCTCTATTGTGTTCTATTGGTCCATGAGCCTGTTTTTGTACCAGTACCATGGTATTTTGGTTACTGTAACCCTGTAGTAGAGTTTGAAGTTGGATAATGTGATGCTTCCAGCTTTTGTTCTTTTTGCTTAAGATTGCTTTGGCTTTCAGTCCCTTTTTTTGATTCCATATGAATTTCAAAATTTTTTTTCTAGTTCTTTGAAGAATGTCATTTGTAGTTTGATAGTTATAGCACTGAATCTGTGAATTGATTTTGGCAGTACCATTTTAATGATATTGATCCTTCCTATACATGAGCATGGGAGTTTTTTTTTCTTTCATTTGTTTGTGTCTTCCCTGATTTGTTTGAGTAGTGTTCTTTATCTCTTGTTGTAGAGATGGATCTTTCACCTCCCTGGTTAGCTGGTATTTCAAGAAATGTTATTCTTTTTGTGGCTATGAATGGGATTGCCTTTTTGATTTGGCTCTTGGTATGGCTGTTGTTGGTGTATAGGAATTAGTGATTTTTGTACATTGATTTTGTATCCTGAAACTTTGCTGTTGTTGTTTATCAGCTGAAGAATCTTTTGGGCTAAGACTATGAAGTTCTCTACATATAGAATCATGTCATCTGGAAACAGAGATTGTTTGACTTCCTCTCTTCCTATTTGGATGCCCTTTATATTTCCTTCTCTTTCCTGATTGCTCTAGCCAGAACTTCCAAGACTATGTTGAACAGGAGTGGCGAGAGAGGGCATCCTCTTCTTGTGCCGGTTTTTAAGGAGAGTGCTTCCAGCTTTTGCCCATTCAATATGATATTGGCTGTGGGTTTGTCATATATGGCTCTTATTATTTTAAGGTATGTTCCTTCAATACCTAGTTTATTGGGAGTTTTGAAATGGAATGAGTGTTGAATTTTATCAAAAGCCTTTTCTGCATCTATTGAGATAATCCTGTGGTTTTTGTCTTCAGTTATGTTTATGTGATAAATCACATTTATTGATTTGTGTATGTTGAATCAACCTTGCATCCTGGGGATAAAGCCTATTTGATGATGGTGGTCAAATCCTGTTTTTTAAAAATTCAGCTATATCATATGACTGCCTCCTATATTAAGAAAACTTATTTATCTTGGAGTAAGTACGATAAATAAGTTTTCTTAATATAGGAGGCAGTCATATGATATAGCTGAATTTTTAAAAAACAGGATTTGAGAAAAAATGCTCATCATCACTGGCCATCAGAGAAATGAAAATCAAAACCACAATGAGATACCATCTCACACCAGTTAGAATGGCAATCATTAAAAAGTCAGGCAACAACAGGTGCTGGAGAGGATGTGGAGAAATAGGAACACTTTTACACTGTTGGTGGGATTGTAAACTAGTTCAACCATTATGGAAAACAGTATGGCGATTCCTCAAGGATCTAGAACTAGATGTACCATATGACCCAGCCATCCCATTACTGGGTATATACCCAAAGGATTATAAATTATGCTGCTATAAAGACACATGCACACGTATGTTTATTGCGGCACTATTCACAATAGCAAAGACTTGGAATCAACCCAAATGTCCATCAGTGACAGATTGGATTAAGAAAATGTGGCACATATACACCATGGAATACTATGCAGCCATCAAAAAGGATGAGTTTGTGTCCTTTGTAGGGACATGGATGCAGCTGGAAACCATCATTCTTAGCAAACTATCACAAGAACAGAAAACCAAACACCGCATGTTCTCACTCATAGGTGGGAACTGAACAATGAGATCACTCGGACTCAGGAAGGGGAACATCACACACCGGGGCCTATCATGGGGAGGGGGGAGGGGGGAGGGGGGAGGGATTGCATTGGGAGTTATACCTGATGTAAATGACGAGTTGATGGGTGCAGCACACCAACAAGGCACAAGTATACATATGTAACAAACCTGCACGTTATGCACATGTACCCTACAACTTAAAGTATAATAATAATAAATAAATTAAAAAAAAAAAAAATTAGAATACTCAAAGAAAAAAAAAAAAAAAAGAAAACTTATTTAAACCCATAATTTAAAATTACTACATAATATTGAATTAGGCTGATACACCACCATTCCCAGAAGCAGTCACTTAATTAAGCTATTTAGAGAGAAACAATTTTTTATCATTATAAAGTTCTATCTTGACTCTTCTTACATAAATATTTGTCTATAACTTTTATTTCTTTGGTATAGATAATTAAGGGTGAAATTAATGAGTCAAAAGACATTAACTGTTTATGCTTTTGATATATTTTGTCAAATTGCTTTAAAAATTTTTCCTGCCAAATGATGTATTAGAATGTAAATATTTGTGCATCTCTGCCAATTTTCCATATTATCATTTTTGTTTCTCCATGTGTTTATTAATAAAACCAATACGCAACAAGTTAAATGAATTTTTTTTTGAGTAGCATTCTACTTCATAAATAATGTTTGTAAATTAATACTAATGCCAACAGGTCTAAATCTTACATGTTTAATTTTGTTATATATACACCAAATACCATCTTTGAAAATGTCTGGTGCAGTTCAGACATAAATATTCTATACTTCCATAAAAGATACTAAATAGCTGTGGACAAAAAGAAAACGGGAATCACTGCTACCCAAGGAGTTAATGGCTTAACTTTTTCTAATAAACAGCTGTAAACTGTTTTCAACGTTTTGCCAGGTTAGATTTGATCTTTGGTTTTAACTGTGCTATGGGAGCCTTAGCAATATAAATCTGCCTTTCAACCTGACATCCTGTCTCTCACATCCACTGTGGCCTGGGGTCCTGGAAGCAGGCTTTGGGAAGATGTGAACACCTTGTGCACACTTGAGGGAGAGTCACTGTCTGTGTGTGGTCAGCTACCTCTTTCTCCATGAACCAACCTCAAGTGGCTATTTCCAAACATAGCCAAGTCAAGCATCAGAAGAGCTTCATTTAAAGTGAATATACATGTCTGAGTTAATAAATAAAATGTAGAAGGAAAATGCAGAATGGACTGTACAACAAAATATTCACTGAATTCACTATTTTTTCTCCTCTGAAAACAGTCTGTGTTTGTAAGGATAACCTTAGCCTGGGTTTTGAGGGTAAGACATTTGGTATTCAAGAGATAAATTAGCTTATCCTGCTTTTTAATTAAAATGGTTTTCCTCCATGGTACATAAATAGATTATAAAGAAATTTGATGCTATGCAAAATCTGCTACGATAAAGTCTAATATTTCATAATCTTTAATAAAAAGTCTCCACAATTTTGGTGCCGCAGTGATGAGGATATATTAGAATAGCTATATGAGACTCCCCAGGAGAGTTCACAGCTTAACTGTGACCGAAGAAACAGATGCAGGATGCAATTTCTTTCCTTGTATTCCAAAGTGGATAGAGGTATTGTGCACGTGTGAGAAGTGGCAGGAAATGCAGTAGGCTCACCCTAGCACCCAACCAAAAGGTGGTCACTTATCCTTCTGCGTTCATCACTGTGCTCACCGGGCCACAAGGCTGCACAAGCTTACTTTGACAACGTGTTGTCTGAAGTCACTCCATCAATGGAGGTTTTAACCTCATTAATCTCTGAACCATCCTAGGAGGTAGCTTTGTATTATCTCCATTTCACAAATGCGGAAACTGAGGCTGAGATGCTCAGAAACCTGCTACAATTCATATGGCTAGTGAGAAGCAAAGTAAGGATTTAAATTCATTTTTGCCTACTATAGTATGTCTGTTAATTATTATGCAAGAGTTGTGGAGTGTCAAAAAGGATGAAAAAGAGTTGAGACCCTCAAAGAGTTGAGTAGGGTGAAACCATGAATAATAGATGGATCTCTCCCAGAACTACACTACCTGCCCCACGCATGCCATCACCACGCTACCCAACCTGCAGAAGGCATTACCAGACACCTGAGTGGATTACTCAGATCCAAGATCTAGATAACCTGAAAAATTATTATATATATATATTTATATATAATAATGCATACATGTATTACATATGTATAATATATAAATATACAATACACATATAATAGGATTATATGAATAATATAAAATATATAATATATGATATACATAATAGAAAATATGTATTATATAATATACATATAAACAATAATAATAAGATTGTTTTATATCAAGTGATCTCAGGTACAGTCCAACAACACCTGGGATCCCTGACAATTTTTCAAAGGATCTGTGAGATCAGAGCTATTATCAGAATAACACTAAAAAATTATTTGCCTTTTTTAGACAACAGTACAAAAGCAATAGTGGGCAAATCTGCTGGGGTCTTAATAGGACTCAAGGCAACGGCACCAAACTGTCCTGATGGCCACTGTGATCTTCACTATGGTGCATCAACACTCGCAACAAAAACAAACGAGGCAGCTTCACTTCAGCGTGTCCTTGACTAAGCAGTGAAAATCGTTTCATTTCATTCCCTCTCAACCGTAGAGGGTGTGTGTTTTCAACATTCTGTGTGACGGAATGGCAGAAACATACAAAGCACCTGTGTGTTGGGTGCTCAAGAAAAGCCCCGGTGTGGCACTGAATGTGAGCTGATCAGCTGTGATTTTCATGGAAGACATTTCTGCTTGAAAGAAAAACTGATAAACTATTTTTGTCTCGGTATTTGACAAACATTTTCTCAAAAGGAATGAAGTGAACCTGTCGCTTCAAGGGAAACAACTGATAGTGTTTGTTGCCAATGGTAAAATTTGAGCTTTTAAAAAAGTCTTAATTAGATTTTAGAAAACTTGGATTCTTCGCCACATGCTTAACATACCTTCCCAATATTTAAAGATATTTTGGATGACATTAATAGTGATATTATAAATGTGATTTTCAGAATTATTGTATAATGGAGTGCATCAACATTTGGAATGTCTATGTTACTAAGTGAATAAATACTTTCCCAAAACCAATGCATCGTGTTATAAAATCATGCATGTGTAAAAGATCCAGAAACACTGATGTATTTTAATGCAATAGAGTAGAAAAAGGCTGTCGATATGGTTTTTGGTTCTGCATGGAAATTAATCTTTAAAAACTACCACTTGCCAAATTTTGGTGGAGTATCAAAGAGCAACAGCCACGACGATCTGAAAACACTGTTAAGCTTCCCCGTCCAACTACATCTCTGTGCGAATTGTATTTTCTTCATATGCTTCAACGAAAACAACACATCACAGTAGATTGAATGCAGAAGCAGCTACAAGCCAGACATTAGAGATTTGCAAAAAATGCAAAACAACGCATCCTCTTCTCACCAATTTCTAAAAATACATTTTATTAAGAAGTGTAGGCCGGGCGCGGTGGCTCAAGCCTGTAATCCCGGCACTTTGGGAGGCCGAGACAGGCGGATCACGAGGTCAGGAGATAGAGACCATCCTGGCTAACATGGTGAAACCTCGTCTCTACTAAAAAATACAAAAAACTAGTCGGGCGAGGTGGCGGGCGCCTGTAGTACCAGCTACTCCGGAGGCTGAGGCAGGAGAATGGCGGGAACCCGGGAGGCGGAGCTTGCAGTGAGCTGAGATCCGGCCACTGCACTCCAGCCTGGGCGACAGAGCGAGACTCCGTCTCAAAAAAAAAAAAAAAAAAAAAAAAAAAAAAAAAAAAGAAAAAGAAAAAGAAAGAAGTGTATTTATGATAATATGTCATAGTTGTCATTTAAAAAGTATCTCAGAGTAATCTCTAGTACAGTAAATATTGATAGATCCAACGTACAGTAGCAAAAGCCCTTTTGGATCTTTAATAATTTTTAGGATTATAAAGCGGTCCTACAGTCAAAAATCTTGAGAATGCTCATCATCACTGGCCATCAGAGAAATGCAAATCAAAACCACAATGAGATACCATCTCACACCAGTTAGAATGGCGATCATTAAAAAGTCAGGAAACAACAGGTGCTGGAGAGGATGTGGAGAAATAGGAACACTTTCACACTGTTGGTGGGATTGTAAACTAGTTCAACCATTATGGAAAACAGTATGGCAATTCCTCAAGGATCTAGAACTAGATGTACCATATGACCCAGCCATCCCATTACTGGGTATATACCCAAAGGATTATAAATTATGCTGCTATAAAGACACATGCACACGTATGTTTATTGCGGCACTATTCACAATAGCAAAGACTTGGAATCAACCCAAATGTCCATCAGTGACAGATTGGATTAAGAAAATGTGGCACATATACACCATGGAATACTATGCAGCCATCAAAAAGGATGAGTTTGTGTCCTTTGTAGGGACATGGATGCAGCTGGAAACCATCATTCTTAGCAAACTATCACAAGAACAGAAAACCAAACACCGCATGTTCTCACTCATAGGTGGGAACTGAACAATGAGATCACTTGGACTCAGGAAGGGGAACATCACACACCGGGGCCTATCATGGGGAGGGGAGTGGGGGGAGGGATTGCATTGGGAGTTATACCTGATGTAAATGACGAGTTGATGGGTGCAGCACACCAACATGGCACAAGTATACATATGTAACAAACCTGCACGTTATGCACATGTACCCTACAACTTAAAGTATAATAATAATAAATAAATTAAAAAAAAAATCTTGAGAAGTGTCCTTCTATATAATTGAGACAATTTTAAAGTTTGAAATCTATATTGATCTGCATTAAAGATCTAAAGTCTAATGGAAGTTTCTTAGAATAAGGGCCAAATCCGCAAATATAATAAACTTTAATCCCTGGAAATGTTCCTTGCTCAATATTCTTTTACCCATGACCATGCTCCCTTCCAGCATCTCTACCAGCCTTTGTTACCTTCTCAGGTGTGTCTGGTGTGGCCTCTTTCCCCTCCTGACAGGAGGAGACTTGCCCGGCAGCCTGCCCTCAGTCCCTGGTCCCGAAGTGGGAGCCAGGAAGAAGGTGCAGAATTGGAGTTACCCCCTGAGACTCACCCTCAGAGCAGCCTTGAGGAGGTCCCCAGGCTGCAGGGCACTGAACCCCAGGTAACACCTGAGCATGGTCATTAGACCTGTGACTCACAGCCCCGCCCATCACTTGATCCTGATAGCTCCCATTCAAGTCATTTCTGAGACACACTGAACTTGCCATCATCACCGCTTTCATTCCAGCTGCTACTGTCCTAAGGGAAATGCCATTTTCAGCTCTTAGACACATTCTTTTCCTGCAGCATGACATATGGGCTTCCTAAACACAGGTAAAAAATAGCTCCAACAGGACAGCTTTTCTCAGAACCAGAAGAGTATTTTTAAACATCTTTAATGAAAATCCAAGTTACCTTTTTTCCTACAGTCATATCATATACACACATTATAATTAGAAACACACATGCTCAGACACATCCATGTATCTATCTAGATTTTTTTTTGTCTTTTAAGCCATCAATAGTGGTTATTAGCATGATCTAATAAAATGTCAATGCTATATTTCAATGTGAAATTGTTAAAAGTTAAAACATTAATAAAAAGTTGCTCTCATTCACTTATGAAGGTTAGAATGGTTTCTGAGGATGAGAATGACAACACCTATGTGAGCACATTTAAGGGACTCTCTAAAACAGGTGGTGCTCAAAAATGCCCTCTCATATTTCCCACCTGCTCAGATAGGCCCACGTGATGGTTGCCTCCATCAGGAAGGATGGAGAGCTTCTGGAAACCTCTACCCCACCCGACATGCTGGGGGTCCCTGGGGAATGCACTGGCATTTCCTAGATTTCAGAGAAGTGAAGAATGAATGAAATCAGGATGAAGTAAGAATGAATTTCTCAAAATAACTCACAGTGTCATAACAATATGTGTACTAGGGAACTGAGAAAACCTTTGGCTAAGTATAAAAATGGGGATTTTTTTTTAACTGAGAAAGTATTTTTGAACTCTTTAAACATCCTGTGATTCAGTCTATTTTTCTCCTCCAAGAAATCAAAGCAGTATAATCCTTCATTAACTAGTTGATTATCACTGACACACCATTGAACACCAACACTATTTCAAACAAGATCTGGTTAAATTGCAAATGAGAATAACTCTGGTGATAAACGGATACCATATTTAATATCTAAATGTCTCTGGTATTTAAACATCTCCGGTAGTTTTCTTCTTAGTCAACTGTTTAAGTGAATGTTGAGAAGAAATGAAAGAAAGAGACTTGCTCCTCTTTGAAAACAATTACAGTTTCCTTGCAGGAATATGCTTATCATTCACATTTCATCAGAAACATACGAAGTCTGGCTGGAGGCAATGACACTGATGGGAAGAGCACTATGATGCGGAAAGATTGCTTGGAAAATGCAGCCTTCTACCATAAAAACTAACATTATCAATAACATTGCAAAAAAAAAAGAATTTAATTCCATAAACTAATATTGATGCACAAATGAGCAAAAAGCAATAATTGGCAATAGATGACATCTTGAATCTGCATTTGAAGATTTTACAATAGTCAAAAATAAACATAAAAATGTGCTTTCATATTTTCTAAAACGAGTATCCGAGACATTGCATCCTCTCAAGTGACAGCTATTAGGACAACCAACTCTCAGGCTACATCTTATGTTTCATATTTATATGCCAGTGAATTTTCATTGTGCCAAGCTGTAGCAAATGAACCTAAAGTCATTCTCTAATGTTTAGACACATCTTTGAAGCAGAGCAATATAGATCCTTTAACCAATCCAAAAGTCAATTTGCCATTTATGCTGTTCATACTTCAGCAATTATTTAAATTTTTAAAAAATTTTATTTTAAGTTCAGGGGTGCAAGTGTAGGTTTATTACATAGGTAAACTTGTGTTATGGGGGTTTGTTGTACAAATTATTTCATTATCCAGGTATTAAGCCTAGTACCCATTAGTTATTTTTCCCGATTCTCTCCTTCCTCCCACCATCTACCCTCCAAAAGGCTCCAGTGTGTGTTGTTACTCTCTCTGTTTCCATGTGTTCTCCTCATTTAGTTCCAACTTGTAAGTGAGAACATGTAGTATCTGTTTTCTGTCCCTCCGTTAGTTTGCTAAGAATAATGGTCTCCAGCTCCATCCATGTCCCTGCAAAGGACATGATCTCATTCTGTTTTACAGCTGCATAGTATTTCATGATATATGTACCCCATTTTTTTTTAGTAGTTTCTTAGGCTCTAAGAAGAAAAAAAAATCATTTAAGGATCAAAGCCTGATGCTGGGGTAAAATGTGTCATGGTTGACTCCGGCCCATTCTGAAGCCACATCCCTGAGAATTCAGCACTAAAGCATTTGGAAGCCTTCGAGCTTTTCCAGAAGACATTCTGCGAGAATCACAGCACAATGACTCAGCCTCCCAGCTCCCACTTCCCTGAAGATAGAGGAAGGCAGGCAGCTTAGGGCATGGTAACCAACTCTTTGGAAAAGGGTCATTTTTGTGGCCTGTCATAAGACTGAGGCTGATAGGAAATGCTACTTTACCAATACTAGACAACATTTGGGGTAAATTGTTTTCTAAATGCCTAGTAGCTATCTCCAGTTCTTCCCATGATATTTCTCAGAATTTGAAATGTGATGATTCTGTCTTAAGATCATATAGGTATTTTGAGGTCTGTAGCTACACAGTGCCACCCCTTTCCCCCACTGCTACACTTACTGGTACACCTGGGATGATACCTCCTCTTCTATTCAGTTTTTCAAAGTAATAAACAACATTTTAGAATACATTTAGATTTATAGAAAACTTGTGATAATAACACGGAAAGTCCCCATATACTTTACATCTCCACATCCAGTCCCTCTATTATTTACATCTTACATTAGTGTGTCAAGTTTGTTACAATTATTGAATGACTATTAATGCATTGTTAACTAAGTGCATACTTTGTTCAGATGTCCCTACCTGCTACCTAATGTCCCTGGTTTGTTTCGAGATCCCATCCAGGATTCCATACTATATTCTGCAATCATGTCTTCTTAAGCTCCTCTGTGGCAGTTTCTCAGACTTTCTGTGTTCTTGATGACTGACAGTCTTGAGGAATGCTGGTCAGGTATCATATAGAATACCTCTCAGTTGGGCCTTGTCTGTTGTTTTTCTCATTTTTAGGCTGAGGTTACGAGAGTTTTGAAGGGACAAACCATGGAGGTAGAGTGCCATTCTCACCACCTCATATCAAGGGTAAGTGCTATCAACAGGGCTTATCACTGTTGCTGTTGACCTTGGCCACCTGGCTAAGGTGGTGCTTGTCAGGTTTCTCCACTGGAAAGTTTCTCTTTCCGTGTTGTCCTTTCCAGAAGGAAGTCGCTCTACAAAGCCCACACATAAAGAGTGAGAGTTATGCTTCATCTTCTTGAGGTGGTATATCTACATAAATCACTTGGAATTCTTTTGTCAGGAAAATTTGGTTATTGTCACCATGTATTTATTCAATCATTTATTTATATCAGTGTGGGCTTATTTTACACTAATCACTGATTTTACACTGATACACTTATCAGTGTGCATTTACTTTAAACTTTGGGTTATAATCCAATACCGCCTTAGTTTTGTTGCGCAAATGATTCCAGATTTAACCACTGCGAACTCCTTCAGTTGGCTCCCACATCCCACTGATGCATCACCATCATTACGTGTTTCTTTTATCCTTTCTTTCTTTCCCCCTCCACCTCTTTCTCTATTTTTCTTTTCTTTTTTTTCTTGGTACTTCTTTATTTTCTGACTCTACAAGAAGTTCCAAGTGTTTGGAAATTCCAAGTTCTTTTATATTCCCTTACCAGTCTTAGAATTAGCATTCTCAAAGGAGTCCTGGTTAATTTTACTGGAAAATCCTATTAGAAACCAAGATTTGGGGACAGTTGTGTATATTGCTACTGTGGCACTGTTCCTTGCTTCCAGGTCCTCTTAGCTGACAGAAAAAAAAATGTGTGTATACTAACTCATGTATATACACACACCTATGAATATTTCTATATGTATCCATTGTATGTCTATTCAGCTAAGCATGAGTTCATACTGATGTCTCTAAGTCTAATTAGGTACCACACAGCTCATTCTAGCCTCTTCCCTAGCTTGTTTGTAAACTCCCACTTCATGGTGAGAAACCTAACTCCCATGATCTGCCACCCAGGGCCCTAATTGTTTAATTACAGTATAGACATATAGTAGTTTCAGAAATAAGTCCCTGTTAGAAACAACTTTATCAACCAGAGTGCAGTGTTTACGTACAGTTCTTTGTGCCTTTAGTCATACAGCTTCCATTCATCTCCAAAGTTACTTAGGTCAGCACCCAATTAGTAATGTTATTTAACTCATTTGTAATACAGTTAGACTGATTTGCACACTCTGCATTCCATCCTGGGGTCCCGTGACCTCTTAAATGCTTTTTTTTTTTTGAAAATTTTAATTACATTTTAATTCACCTACATTAAGATTCATTCTTTTTGCTGGAAGGCTCTGTGGTTTTAAAAAATACATGGTGTTGCATATTCATGGTTGCATTATACACAATATCCTCATCTCTCTAAAAATGTCCTGTATGCTTCACCTGTTCAGTCCTCTCCTTTCCCTAAATCCCTAGCAACCACTGATCTGTTTCCCAACTCTTGTTTTCCCTTTTTCAGAATGTCATAAAAATGGAGTCATAGAGTATCTAACCATCTTAGACTGGCTTCTTTCCCTTAATATGCACTTAATTTTAGTGGTTTGACTCATCATTCTATTTTATAGCTGAATAATATTCTATTGTCGAGAGATGTACCAAACAGAAGTTTGTGTATTTATTCATCGGTTGAAGGACAGCGTGGTTGGTTCCAAATTTTTGGCAATTATGAACAAAGCTGTTACAAACATTGACATGCAGATTTTTATGTGGACGTACATTTTTAAATCAGTTGGGCAAACACCCAGGTGTACAATTGCTGGATCCTAAGACAACACTGTGTTTAGCTTTGTAAGAAACTGTCAAGCTGGCTCTATACTTTTGCATGCCCACCAGCAATGAATGGGAGTTGCTATTAATTAATATCCTTGTCAGCAATTGATACTATCAGATCTTCGAATTAAAACATTCTAATAGATGCATAGTGCTATTGCAAGGTCATTTTAACTTGCATGTTCCTAATGATAAATAATAGCGAGCATCTTTTCTCTATACTTGTTTGTCATCATATATTCATGAGAAATAATGGTACAAAATTGTCTTTAATTGCAATGTTTTTATTTCTCATATTAGAATAATGCTAGACTAATGGAATGAGTTAGGAAGTGTTCTATCTGCTTTTGTTTTCTGTAAGCTTGTGGAGCACTGGTGTTAGTTCTTCTTTAAATGTTTGGTAGAATTACCAGTGAGGCAATCTGAACATTGCGCTTGTTTTTGTTTTTGAAAGACTTAAAATTATTTATTCAATTATTTTAATAGAAATAGGACTATTCAGTTTATCAGTTTCTCTTTGTTTAACTTCTGGAATTGGCCAATTTTATCTGAATAATCAAATCTGCGAGCACCGACCTTTTAAAGTCTATGGGACCAGTCATAGTGACCCCTCTTTCATTTCTTTCTCTAGTTTTCTAAGGTATAGAGTTAGGTTTTTGATCTGAGATCTTTCTTCTTTATGAATATATGGATTTACTGCTATAAATTCTACTCTAAACACTGCTTTTGCTGCAGCCCACACATTTCAATAAGTATTTTTATTTTTACTTAGTTAAAACTATTGTTTAATTTTGCTTGAGAATTCTGCTTTGACCCATGGGATAATTTAAGAGTGTTATATTGTTTAATTTCTAAATATTAGAATATTTTACAGCTATCTTTCTGCTATTGGTTGACAGTTTGATTTTTTTGTGGTCATAAGTTGTGAGGGTTGGGGAGTGTTTCATACTCATGGTTAAATCTCAGTGTTTTTTGGGCCAGTGTTTCAGGGCTGTGTCCTTCCAAGTGTCAGCCTCCCTCCAGGTACACAGATGTCCCCACAACCCCCACCCCGCATCCCTGCTCCATTCTCTGCATTCCCAATCCATTTCTCTGAAGCCTTGACTCCTAACTATGCTTTTTTTTTTTTTTTTTTCCCACCCCTTAGATCAGATATGTAGGCTGGAGAGGGCTGGAGAAGGAAGGAATTTATTTCCTTGCAGGTGGGACAAAATTTCAGAATGTGGTTCTGGAAAAGCTTTTGTTTTTTTGTTTTAATTTTCCTTGGAGAGTAGACCTTTGTTATGGAGAAGGTTTGATCATCGCTGTGAGAATCTGATAAGGTTCCTAGAGGGAAAGTCTGTGAAAGTGTGAGGATAACCCCAAGACAGTGGCCCTTAAGAGCTCCTCATTCTCACTCCAGCCCACACTCAGCCACCAGCAATGTACTAAAATTGTCATTTACTTGTTCTTGCTACTTCACTGGCCCAGCAGCTTCTGTTCCAGGTGGGCCGATCTCTGTTGTTGTATCTTGCTGTGTCACCTATCTCCCTAGATTTCCGGGTCAGAGTTTATCTGTGTCAATTCAGTTCTCTGTACGAAAAGTTGTTGATTTTCAGTTTTTCCAGGCTTTTCTTTTCTTTTTTTCCCTTTTTCTTTTTTTTTTCTTTCTTTCTTTCTTTTTTTTTTTTTTTTGACACAGGGTCTTGCTTTGTTGCTCAGGCTGGACTATAGTGGCATGTTCATGGCTCACTGCATCCTCTACCTCCTGCACTCAAGCAATCCTTCCACTTCAGCTTCCCAAGTAGCTGGGGCTATAGGCACACACGACCATGCCCAGCTGACTTTCGTATTTTTTGTAAAGACAAGGTCTTGCCATGTTGTCCAGGCTGGTCTGGAACTCCTGGGCTCAAGTGATCCTCCTGCCTTGGCCTCCCAAAGTGCTAGGATTACAGGTGTGAGCCACCGAGCCTGGACTCCAGCTTTTTCTTATTGTAAAGATGAGAATGATGCCCTACAAGCTCTTCATGTGTCCAGAGCTGAAACTAAAAGTTGATGCCTCCTCTTTTGTGATCAAATGTTATATTTGCCAATCTGATATATATTTGAGTAGCACAATGAGAAACTGGTCTGGACACCACCCTTGGCATTTTAGTTGATTAATATTTATCTTACATTCTAGGAATCATCTAAATGTTCCCATATATCTGCTTGAAAAATATCATTTTTTACCCCAAAATGAATATAGTAATTTTTGGGGGACTTTATGAACAGTGGATGTTTACAGAATGGAATTCCACTACTTCGGCATTGGCAGACCTAGAACTGTAACTACAAGGCAGATGATGTCATTCATTACGCACTAGGATTGAATTCTATTTCTAGTTGCAGCCTTGAAGACAGGAGACACATGGGAAAAATTCAAATATGATGAAGCCAAAAATGGACTTGTTGAGTTAAATAAAGAGGCTTAGCCACCTGTTAAGGGGTGGCTGGCTTTTGTGAGTTGCCATAAGAGACAGATAATGAATGCATGAATCTGGGGAGCATGGGGTATGATAGACCCAAGGGAAAAGCTTTGATACAGCCCTTTGATACACCTTAGAACAGACTGGGATTGAATTTTACAAACAAGATGCTAGTCAGTGTCTCTACAAGGGTCTTCTCTGGTTATTAAGAAACCTCAGTTCACTAGGAAAATATCCCTAAAGGTGCCCAGGAAGCTACCGCCCAAGCTGCTTGGTATTTCACGATTTCTCAGTAGATAAGTGTCTTCTAGCTCCAGAAAGAGTTAGAATTCCATACTGAGATGTTTTAGAGAAGAAGCCCAAAGTATTACTATTTTTATGGTAAGACATCTGTGCAGTTTAACTGTAATTTTTATGAGATATAACATACTAGTATTTCTTATCAGATGTGGAATTCTAATTTAAATGTATAATTAAGTAATTGATTTAGACAGGTGATATTAAGCAGGACTTTTACTGAGATTAAACATAGTAATGTGATATTTAAGAAGTCATAATAATACTAAATTATTTATGTTGTTTATTTATTTATAAGTTATTAAGATGCCCAGAAAAGTTTTGTTAGATAATTGGAGTACTTAAAAAGGAAATTAAATATGTGTAATTTATAAATATAGTTTAATGTACAAAGAAGAAAAATGAACTAAGTTTATAAATGGGTCTAAACATTAATCAAAAATCTCTTAACGTGAGATGAGGGAGAGGATCAGAAAAAACACCTGCTGGGTACTATGCTTATTATCTGGGTGATGAAGTAATCTGTACATCAAAACCCCATGACAGTTTACCTATATAACAAACCTGCACATGTACTCCTGAACCTGAAAGTTTTTTAAAAAATCTCTTAGGAGTACTTGTTTAAATTTACTAGATACACACATAGAATAATAAAATTTATAAGTTGAACTGAAAAAAGAGGGTTTTTGCATTTATAACTTTAATAAATGCCCATATTAAGGTCCAAGTAATATTTTAAATATATTTTTTCCTTCACTCAAAAGCATCTGCAGGCTCCAAAAAGCTCACCTAAACAAATATACTTAAATTTGATGAAGAAAATAAAGGTCACCTAAAATTCAACCAACCAGTCTGAGGCAATTATGGTCAAATTTCTACTGACCATGCTTCAACATGTTTTTATGTATGATACACACACACACACAAACACGTAATTTTGCACAAATGGAAGCACATTACATATGCAGTTGATGGAATTACAGACCTTTTGCCTCCATGTCCAACTCTTTGTCCTTCTCCTCCACATTGACACACTCCCTCATGCTCATCCCTGCTCTCCAGACAGCCTTTATTAATAACCTGGTGTATGCCCTTTCATGTTTTTCTCTGCAACCATACACACACGTACATGCATACACACATATGCAATTTTTTGGTTATAGTTCATTTGACAGAAGAGTATCTACTACACACAATTCTTCATTTACTTTCGCAAACAGCAATAACTCATAGCAATTCCACATGATCTGGTATCACTCTAATTCACTTTGTTTTCATGGCTCAGTAATAGTTCTTGCATGTTAAGATGGCTCCAGGCTGTACCAACATCTGACAGCCTCAGATAAGGTCTGCACACTCCTCCCTGCCTCGCCTTGGCTGTTGCATGACTCACTTCATTCAGCCAGTCTGTGCAATCTCAGTTCCCAGGCTAATGACGCCTGCAGTCCTTCTTAACCAGAAGGCCCATGCTGGGAATGTACAACAGCTCTTGTCAGAGAGTCAACCTGCAGAGCTGGCTAGCACGGGACATGGCTGTGTTCTCAGAATATTACATCGGTCTTAAAACAGTGATTTGGTTTTTACTTTACTCTTGAGACATGGAGTTACTTTTTGGATAACATGGTGTCTGGGTCAAGGCAAATTCAAGTAATTCTACTAAGACCATCTAAGTTGTGAAGATCTACACAGTGCAGAAGTCAACTCCAGTCTCAGGTACAGAACAGTTCTGCAACTTTGGACAAGTGGCTTCACATCTCTGAGCCACACAAGTTGCTTTGC
This sequence comes from Macaca thibetana thibetana, assembly GCF_024542745.1. Taxonomy (NCBI): domain Eukaryota; kingdom Metazoa; phylum Chordata; class Mammalia; order Primates; family Cercopithecidae; genus Macaca; species Macaca thibetana. The sequence continues at coordinate 156,822,645 of NC_065580.1, read as the reverse complement.
CTGTAAAATGGAAATCGTGGTCATGTCCACCTCAGAGGCTGATGTAAGGATAAATGAGATTACATAAGCAAAGCAGTTCCCGCCGGGCCTGGCTCTTGTAAGAAAATGATACATGTAAGCTATTATGTGCTTTTCCATTCTTGGTAATGTTGACCCAAGATGTGACTGGTTCTTGAACTTTTGGGAAATAAGGAATATGAAAAATTCTGTGACCATTCTAACTCCTGTCTACTGTAGCCTCATCATTCTGTTTCCTGCTTCTTCTCTCTGTCCTTGGCTATTCTATGATGTTCTTGATATAGTTCTCTCTTCTCTCACTTTTCTGCAGTCACATGGTCTCTGTCATTCCTTCCTGGTACATTTAAATGCATCCAGTTGCCAGTTCTTTGGGTGGATATATGTTTCTTTTTTTCTTATTCTTTTCTTTTTTTTTCTGATAGAACTTCATATACCCCGAATGATTCCCCTGGGTTGTTTTCCCTACAATATAATGTGAGTAAAATATGTATCCCTGAAGCCCAGGGTAGAAGCAGGTCACAAGAGGCTTGTCTCCATCTAGCTCCAGACCTTCATAAGCATATCAGGACGTTATGACTTAGTTGCTCTATGTCTGCAATGACAGTAGACCTTGTTAATAAAAATCACTATCACTATCAGCTCTTCCTCGTTTGTATGAGACTAGCCTCTTCAGAATGCAATAGTATTAGGAGTATTTTATTTGCCTGTAGAATTAAAGAATTTACTATATTACATCCAAGAAACGAAAATTAGCAGAGCAAATGTTTGTATTATTCTACGGCAACAGTGATACATTACAATGGAGTTATCCACCATCAGCCCTACTGAGGCATTGGGATATGGTCAGGGGGCCAGATGGTGACCATAAAATACAAAGACGAGACTCAAAACAGACAGTGGTTTCATATCAGTTAACCGTATGGTCCAGAGGAACCATCTGTACTAGCCTCTAGAAGAAACACATTTTGCCTTATGAAGTAGGAAAACACAGGAGAGGAAGCTGTCGGGTTTTCAAAATATGGAGGCATTTATTTTCTTTCACTGTATATTTAATTTGAAGAATGTTACATAAAGGCCGATAATTAAGACTAAAAGAGCTGCTACTTTAGTCTGTGTAGGACTCTTTCTGAGCTCTTTCATAACCCTGGCCCTCTTCAGCAAGAAGCTCAGCTGAAATCATGGAAAATAGAGTTTAGTTCTCAAGGATCATTTGGAAGAAAGAAAATGGCACTGCACCTATGAGGGCCAAACACTGCCTTCCCTTCAAAATGCATCTTCTCCAGCCCTTAGGATCACCTGATTTGACACTTCTTCAACTGTATTCATCTGCAAGCAAATTTAGCCTCACACCCAAGGACATTGCAACTAGGAAGTTAATGATGATGCATCGCCAGGTTTGCATTCCTTTTCAGAAAAAAAAAAATTCAGATCCCTTTACACTGCACCAAAAGCCATCATCATTACTGAGAGAGCTCTGTCACATTAGATGCAATAAACTTATGTTTGTATCATCAATGGGACTAAGAAAAAAACCTCACTATTGCATGGGTAATTTTTCTGTTATTCGAAAGTAAAGTTGTTTTGCTAAAATAAAAGTTTCCAAAGCCCCAGGTGATGAAGTACCATGTGGCTGTATTATCAAGTACCATACCGAGGGTGGAAACACTGTGGTTAGCAATAAATGTCCTCTGAACACTTGCTTCCATCTGCACACTTAAATATACAAACAACTTGTTTCTGCCGATGCAGCTGCATATATTAAAGAAGAATTCTAAACCTTGAACTCAGCTGCCCATGTTTCTTGCCTGCACTCTAGAAACTGTTTTCTGTGTGTAGCCAGCAGGTTGCCCTGTTTTGTATGATATGCCATCACTGAACTCAGGGTGTGGCCCAAAGAGGAAACTTAATCAATATTTGATTAATGAATAAGTCAAAATGTGCTTCTCAAAGTGCCCCTTCTGAAGAGCATCAGAGCTCTGGCTCACTCTCACCATGTTGTAGGGTCATCATAGCCCAGGGCTTCTGGCTCTTCTCTATCTGGTGGGTCTCCGTGGATGTGGGCTAGTTTATCCTTCCAAAATTTGTACAGAACTTCCAGTTCTGTAGGGTGTTACTTCCAGGGTACAAATATGTGGGGTATAAGGAGCTAGATCTCAGGTGCTGTAACCAAAAGAAAGAAATATCCAGCCCTCAGACACAGAGCACAGGATAAGTTTTGAGTGACACCAGGGTCCAGGCTGCCCAGACTCACATCCTGGCTCTGCTTCATAGAAGCCTGGGATCAACTGTGCCCTAGGCATTAGTTCCCTCATCTTTAAAATGAGGTTAATAATAGTACCCAAGTCATTGTGGAGGAATAATTATTAAACAAGTTAATATGGATAAACAGCTTGGGACCATGACTGACCTACAGTAAGCAGTCAGTGTCTACCTAATTACATTCAGATAACCAAATCAAAGATGTTCCATCTTACTAATGTCTGACAGGAGGCTGCCACTGTCACCAGGCAAGGAATATGAGGAGAACAGTGTGGGAAGCCATGGGCAGCTTTATTACTTCTGACAATGACTGAACAACTGTTTTCCAACTCTCCCATCAACTCCTAAAAGGTAGGTGTCTAGTGCCCATCACACATCCCAGGGCTAGCTCCTCAACCATTCCGTGGAGACTGTTCAGTCCAAGTTTGCTGAAAAAACACTGCAACAAAGCTAGGAGGTTGTAGACATTTCCTGTGGCTGCTGGAATAAGTTCTCACAAAGGTAGTGACTTAAAATAATGCACATTTATTCTCTTACAGTTTTGGAGATGAGAAATCTGAACTCAGAGTGTCAGCAGGGCTGTGTTCCTTCTGGAGGCACTAAAGAAGTTTTTTTTTTTTTTTTTTAAATTATACTTTAAGTTCTGGGGTACATGTGGAGAACGTGCTGGTTTGTTACATAGGTATACACGTGCCATGGTGATTTGCTGCACCCATCAACCCATCATTTACATTAAATATTTCTCCTAATGCTATCCCTCCCCAGCCCCCCACGCCCGACAGGCCCTGGTGTGTGATGTTCCCCTCCCTGTGTCCATGTGTTCTCGTTGTTCAACTCCCACTTATGAGTGAGAACATGCGGTGTTTGGTTTTCTGTTCTTGTGTTATTTGCTGAGAATGATGGTTTCCAGCTTCATCCATGTCCCTGAAAAGGATATGAACTCATCCTTCTTTATAGATGCATAGTATTCCATGGTGTATATGTGCCACATTTTCTTTATCCAGTGTATCATTGATGGGCAGTTGGGTTGGTTCCAAGTCTTTGCTATTTTGAACAGTGCTGCAATAAACACATGCGTGCATGTGTCTTTATAGTAGAATGATTTATAATCCTTTGGGTATATACCCAGTAATGGGATTGCTGGGTCAAATGGTACTTCTGGTTCTAGATCCTTGAGGAATCACCACATGTCTTCCAAGTCTCTTAAGGGCTGCCTAGATTCCTTGGTTCATGGCCTCTTGCCTCTCTGTTATGAAGATCCTGGTGATGACACTGGGCCCGCCTGGCTAATCCAGGGACATCTCTCCATCTCAAGATCCTTCCCTTAATCACATCTGCAAAGGCATTTTGCCATGTAAAGTAATACATTCACAGGTTCCATGGATTGGGCTATAGACATCCTGGGGAGGAGGTGCATATTTTTCTGTCTACCAAAGAGCTTGCAGAAGTTTGGGAGAAAAATTGCATCAGATATGGGGATGTGTGGGAGGAAATGAAGGAAAGATGACCCTCCCTGGGGTAGAATCTTTCTGAGGATTTTTTAAACCATAATACTCCAAAGAATCAGCTGCGTGCCTCCAAGAACAGAAACATAAAACTCCAGCCCCCAAGTCTGATTCTGTGGTCTGGAACGTGGAATTGGAGTCTGCATTCTTAGTTCGCTCTCTCATCCCCAGTGAACATGACCCTTGGACATATTTGGACAAGCACGCTCAGGATGTGGCAGTCCAAATGAAAATGGGCCAGACCTTGGCTCATGAGAATCTCCTCTTTATGCAATAATCCACAGCCAAAGGCTCTGTGCTTTAAAAGCAGGGAGGTGGTAGAGCTGGATAGCTTTTGGGGACATCTTGGCCTAACAGCAAGCAGGAGAGAGGATGGAGGTGTTCACCCCTCAACTCCACCTAGCAGGTGTCTTGGCCTAGCTGTCCCCTCGGAAGGAGGAAGACAGAGACAACCAAGCTCTCTGAGTGGAAAGTTTTGTGTCTTCTCTCACACGTGCCATAGCAGCTGGGGGAAAAGAAAATGACTAATTTGTGTATTGCCTAAATAAGCAACACCATCCAGAAGCTTCTCTTTCCTTTTCCATGCCTAAACTATGTCTAAGTACCAGCTTTACATGGCCTTAAATAACATGCAACTATTCTTTTCGGTGACAGCTCCCAGAGGTGACAGTGCAGTACTCAGGAGGAATTAAAAGACTTTCCGTAATTTTCTAGAATCCTACCACTTTCAGGGGAGAATGACTGTGCCCTTCTCACCTGAATCTGACAGTGATATAAGTCCCCATATAAGGTGATGTTCCTGCTTCCCTTTGCTTGGGAGGCAGTGGCAAAGATGCTCTGAAAAAAAGTAGATTCTAATTTGAGCATCATGTGTATCATTCACCGTCTAACTTAGGATCTTTTAAACTTTCCCTTGGAATGGCTTCAGAGATGGAGAACAGTTATGTGTCCAGAGTGGAATCAGGCCATTATGATGGATTACCATCATTTCTCCCCATCTCTAGAAAGTCTGCTCCAAAGGTCTTTTCTAAAGAGAAGAATGCACAATGTTTCAAGATATCAAAACCTTAAATACCCAGATACTTAAAGATGAATTGGGCCCTAGTAAAGAAAAGGAAAGGAAAATTAATTTTTCCTTTTTTTCAAAGTGAGAAGAAATAATGATAGTACATGCTGGAAATATAATTTTGATATCACAAGTTTCTTGGGAAAAGAAAATAATAATAACCTATAACAACATTGTTTTAGATCACAAAATAGAGAAGTGGGCCTGTTTCATATGTGCTATTTTTGGATAGCTGCCTTCTTAAATTTGAGTTAATCACTTTACTGTGCAAGAAGAAATCAACAAAAAGCAATGGTGAAAGAAGCAGCTCCTTCTAAGTTTTCAAGAGACAAAGGAAGTAATTCTATAAGAGAACAAATAAAATGTAATGCTTTTTCCAGCATAAGGTGAATTAGATCATCTGGGTTAGGAAGTTTTTCTATGCTGGGAAGATATGATGAAGTAATTGAGCATAAGTGCCTAGAATTTTATAGGAAACTTCCGAAGTTACTTGATTTAGAAAGACAGATGAGGCTCAATATGGCTTCTTCCCTCAGAAGTGGCACAGGTTACAGCAGTAGTAACTTAATCCAGCCTCAGAAAGAGTTCCCAAAGCACTCAAAAGTTGTATGAAAAAGACTTAGAAAACAGGACTGGAAATATTTTATACAGTAACCCTGAATGCTTTAGGATGTTACTTTTTAAGGTATTCCATGCTTGTCTAACACCTGTCCATTCCAGGGTGTACATATGCAGGGGCCTCTCCCGGCGAGCATCTCACTTACACTTCCATCGGGTCCTGGCGGGAACACTGGATAGGGAGGCTAGAGCCACTGCACATCGCCTCTACCATAGCTGCTCAGATCTTCATGTGCACAGAAAACACCCAGAGATCTTGTTGGAACACAAATTGCCAGGCTACAACCCATGGAAATTTGCATTTCTAACAAGATCTGCCCCTTAGCCCCCTGCAATGCAGATGCTATGGGTCTCCAGACCCCGCTTTGGGCAGCACTGACCTACACAACCACAGGAGGGAGCCCTCCTGATTAACACTCAAGCCAGGCAGGTAAACGCTGGCCATGTCTACCTGCCTGTCCTACAGGGACCTCCACCTTTCCTTTCTATTCCCGTTCTACCTTTGTTGAGTAGGCCTTCATCCCCTCTTATCTAGCTACTGCAGTAGCTTCCTCACTGTTTTTTTTGCCTCCTTTCCTATTCTCACTCTACCCATTCTAATACATCTTGCATATAGATAGATAGATGTTCATTACTTTTCTGCAAATACATCTTGGATTATACTTTCTCTGCCTTTAACAGCATCCTGTGTCTTCCACAAGATGACAGTAAATTACATGTGAGCCTTTTCTAACTAAATTACCTTATATTTTCCAGACTCTACGTTTTTGTTCAGGTTGTTCCTAATGTCAGAAATTTCTTCCCCATTCCCCTCCTTTCCTCTGCTTACTGAAACTGCATAGCTTTGACTACATAGCTCCAATGCCCCCTCCTTTGTGCAGTATCCATTGATTGCCCTGTGTGAAAATATTGGATTCCTCCTCTACATTCCAATAACAAATTGCCTGGCAGGCATGCATGCCATTTGTGACAAGTGCCACTGATCCCCTTGTAACAGGTATTTGTAGCTTCCCCACCACATCTAAGCTTCTTGGGTGCAGAGATCCTGATGACTCTATCAAGATCTATCATATTTACTCACAGAAAATGACTAACGGTAACGGTGCTGGGAGAACTGGCTAACCATATGCAGAAGATTGAAACTGGACCCCTTCCTTACACCATACACAAAAGTCAACTCCAGGTGGATTGAAGATTTAAATGTAAAACCCAAAACTGTTAAAACCCTGGAGGACAACCTAGGCAATACCATCCTGGACCTAGGAAGAGGCAAGTATTTCATGACAAAGACACTAAAAGCAATCACAACAAAAGCAAAAATAGACAAGTAGGATCTGATTAAACTGAAAAGCTTCTGCACAGCAAAAGAAACTTATCAACAGAGTAAAGAGACAACCTACAGAATGTGAGGAAATATTCGCAAACTATGCATCTGACAAAGGTCTAATATTCAGTATCTATAAGGAATGTAAACAAATTTACAAGGGAAAAACAAAAACCCCATTAAAAAGTGGGCAAAGGACATCAACAGATGCTTTTCAAAAGAAGACAAACATGTAGCCAACAAGTATATGAAAAAAACTCAATATCACCAATCACTAAAGAAATGCAAATCAAAACAATGATATACCAACTCATACCAGTCAGAACAGCTATTATTAAAAAGTTAAAAAAAAAAAAAAACAGATGCCAGTGAGGTTGCAGAGAAAAGGGAATATTCATACACTCTTGGTGGGAGTGTAAATGAGTTCAATCATTGTGGAAAGCTGTATGGTGATTCCTCAAAAAGCTAAAAGCAGAACTAACATTCAACCCGGCAATCCCATTACTGGGTATCTATCCAGAGGAATATAAATCATTTTACCATAAAGACACATGCAAGCGAATGTTCACTGAAGCACTATTAACAATAGAAAAGATGTGGAATCAACCTAAATGCCCATCAATGACAGACTGAACAAAGGAACTGTGGTATATATACACCATGGAATACTATGCAGCCATAAAAAAGAATGAGATCACTTCTTTTGTAGGAACATCGATGGAGTTGAAGGCCATTATCTTTAGCACACCAATGCAAGAACAGAAAACAACATGCCACATGTTATCATTTATAAGTGGGAGATAAATGATGAGAACTTAAAAACACAAAGAAGGAAACAACAGACACTGGGGTCTACTTGAGTGGGAAGGGTGGGAGGAGGAGAGGAGCAGAAAAGACAACTACTGGGTACTGAGCTTAATCCCTGGGTGATAAAATAATCTGTACAACAAACCCCTGTGGCACGTGTTTACTTATATAACAAACCTTCACATGTATCTCTGAACCTAAAAGTTTTTTTTTTTTTTTTTTTTAAAGAAAGAAAATGACTTTGTTAGATGGACTCCTAAAGGAATGAACGAACAAATGGATGAATGGTCAAAATAATCAAGAAAATAAAGTAACGTTTTAGGCTCTGTGGTGATCACGAGTGCTGTCTGTCACATGTTTCTGGTCATCCACCTTCTGAGCACCTGGGAAACTTGTTCTGCCTGGTCCCTTGTGGTTGGATGGGACCATATGACTGGCTCTAGCCAATGAGCTGTGAGAAGTGCCATGTGTATCTTCCAACCAATGAGCTGTGAGCAGAAGTGCCATATGTGTCTTCCAACCAATGAAATGTGAGCAGAAGTACCATGTGGTACCATGTGTGTCTTCCAGCCAATGAGTTGTGAGCAGAAGTACTATATGTAGCTTCCAGCAAATAAGCTGTGAGCATGAGCACCATGTGTAGCCTTCAGTGAATGAGCTGTGAGCAGAAGTGCCAAGTGTGGCTTCCAGGCTGGAAGCCTTGTTACGATGGCACCATCCAGGACACTCCTATTGACATGGTGACACGCAACTTTGAGATGGTGCCTGTTTTATCAGTCTGGGATCCTGGGATAAGCAGATCTCTCTGCCCCCAATCCCATAGCGGGCATATTGTGTGAGTGATAAACAACTCTTTGTTTAAACAGCTAAGAAGCAGGTTGCTGCGTACTGAGCAGAACCCTCTATCCTCACTGGCATAGGCCTCTTCTGGGTCTCTTTCCCACCACTCATTTCCACCTCATGCACAGCTCTTCCAGTCACAACCAGGTCCTTCTCTCAACAACTTCTGTCCTTGAAGGTGACCCCTTATTACCCATTTTATTCTAGTAACATAAGACTCCCTTGTGTCTGGGGCTTTGCTTCCTGTTTTCTATTTACAGCTAATGATATCTGAGTCTCCCACCTCACAGCCGAGTGATCTGGTCTGTGCTTTGGGACCACCCCTGGGCTTCTGTTACGGTGAATGTTCTCGTGTATTTAGAATGACATTGAAACACGAAAACTCAGGAGAGAGGCCTTCCTGTAAGACTCTTGTTACATTTCGTAATTTAGAATTAAAGCAAATGAACAATCATAAAGAAAAAGGAAAAAAAAAGTGATTTTTTAAAAATAAAATTTCAGTCTTTGTGGGGAGCGGATGGATTGAGCATTTCCTTGATGGGGTTGTTTTGCTTTGGTAAAAAAAGCACAGACTCTCTTCTTGAATGCATTTCTTTTTCAATAGTGAAAGGTAGTGAAAAAAGAAAAGAAATGAGCACTTTTAACAAGAAGATTTTCACGCATATTACCTGTACAGGAGACATAAATCAGTGCAAAATGGAAACGTGAAGCTTCTCGTTCAAAAACTAAGATTTGCAAGATGATGACAGCAGTACATAAATAAAAGCATGGTTTTTTTCTGAGTGTGGGACCCTGTGTGACTGCACAGTTTGCTCCCCAATAAAGCCAGCCCTGTGTGTGACATGGCAGCCTTCTGAAATTCTAGAAGATTTTTTGCTCCTCCACACATTGTTTCAGCACTGTATTCCATGAAGTCAGAGAATGCCCAGGTGTGATCGCTGAATTCAGTGAGCATTTCTGGAGAAGAAAAGGATAATGCAAAGAAACAGAGGAACGGAACCCCCTTGCCAGCAGCCACCACTGCTTATCATCACATGAATTTCCCCCCAGTGTCATGCAGACGGTCTACCAGGACAGTGATCCACACAGGCATCAGAGGGAGGCACCTCGGCGGGGCTCCACCTTGCATTTCCCATCTGTGATGTTCATTTCAGTCCTGTCAACCCCGGAAGGCACAGCTAAAAACAAGTGGGAAATAAATGCACCTTGATGCCCAAATGGGTTGTTCCTTCCTCATTTAGACAACACAGGGAAGAGACTGTTCTGTCACAGTGAACTAATATCTTACATCTTTTATCATACTGACTGCAGTCAAATTGTTACTAAAAATTCAAAATTGTGGCCAGGAACAGTGGCTCACGCCTCTAATCCCAACACTTTGGGAGGCCAAGGCGGTGGATCACTTGAGGTTAGGAGTTCGAGACCAGCCTGGCCAACATGGTGAAACCCCGACTCTACTAAAAATATAAAAATTAATGGCGTGGTGGTGGACGTCTGTAATTCCAACTATTTGGGAAGCTGAGGCAGGAGAATCGCTTGAATCCAGGAGGAGGAGGTTTCAGTGAGCTGAGATTGCGCCACTGCACTCTAGCCTGGGTGACAGAATGAGACTCCGTCTCCGGGGAAAAAAAAATCATAATTGTGCAGCAGTAGACTATTCTCTGTTTAATCATTCATTTTCTTAAGTCCCTGTGCCTGGTTTGCATTTTGTTTTCTGTGATGCAGATCTAAGAGGTCTGAGATGAATCCTGAAGGAATGAGGAGCACAAGGAAAGCTGCTGAGGTGTTCTGTACTGAAGCTAAGTAGCACCTTCTGCTTCATGGCCCCTCACAGCACTGGTAGGTAGGTAGGTAGGAGCCCTGCTCAGGTTGGGGTGGCAGGGGTGGGAAAAGTGAGCCAGAAAAGCCCAGGAAGTAATCTGATGTGCAGTTTGTAACAGACCTCATTTTCCTCCAGAAGCCAGGGGGTGGGATGGATGAAAGAGGAGTTTTAGAAAGGAAGAAAACTCAGTGCTGTTATGATTTGCATGCAGAAGTGCTTGAAAATCTGTACTGGCAATTAGCTAATGAGACAGTGCTCGTTTCCGCCGACTGCCAAGGGCTTGACTTCCTAGAGAGCTGAGTGAGGCACTGGGAACCTACAGGAAGAAAATCGAGGGAGGGAGGGAGGGAGGGATGCTCCTGCTTCCCCCAGTCACCTTGAACCCCTTGCTTACATGTGGCTACCATGTTGTTCCAATGCTGGCCCAAGTGTCACAGAATAGCTGTGAGAGAAAATAAACAAAGAATCGCTCCAGCAACTTTCAGCACAATTTACTGGCACTTGTGTCTTGCGGCTGCTGCCACCTGTCGGGGTAATGACACATGATGGGTGAGTAAAGTGCAAGTCCTTAAATCAAAGCTGTGCGGATGATCTGGAGAGGCAGCCAGCAGCCCTCAGAGTGTGCTCATCCCTCCGAGTGTGCTCATCCCTCCGAGTGGGAGGACCTCATTAGGACAAAAAGGGGCCTGTTAGCCTAACAAGGGCAAGTCCTTGTATCTGCGAACTGTTTCATGTTTTCAGGATTTACCCTAGCTCCTCTCTGACACATGAGAAAAAAGGAAAGCTGAGAGGGTAGCCCAGTCCATCATAGCTTGCTGGGCAATTCGCATGAGGCTCCTGGGGCTGGGATGGCCTCTGAAGATGCCTCCACCTGTACCTCTCCCCGAAGGGAGGCCTATCAAGCAGCAAGTCAGGGGAATTTTGCAAGTGTTTTGATGACCAGAATCTCTGCTTTTCACCCTTTCAGGATTGGTGCTGGTAGGGAGGCTCCTTTGGATGGGTGGAGCTCATAGTCTCCTTTCCCTTCATCCCAGGAATTAACAAATGAGGAAGAGATTGTGTGTGAGCCTCGCTGAGCCGTGGACAGTACACCTCTGGTCTTACGTGGGCTTTTATGCTTTTCATTAGTCTGAAACTGGACAAATCAATGATGCTTCACAGTTATCTAGCAGGAGTAGGAACAGGGATGGTAGATAAAGAACAGTCTTTGATTTCTGGTAAGATCCAGGTTCCTGTTCCTTAAGAATTAGGAGCTCCACAGCAATGGATCAGAAGGGGTCAAGCTTACCTAGGTTGGCAGGATAAGGAAGTTCCTTCTGTTTTAGTCCTTTAAGGACAGACACTTTTAAACCACCCACCGGATTTTTGTTCTCTGTATCTGCTTTCCTCAGCCCTTTTCTCTCTATAAACCTCATCTCCTCTGCTTAGCTCATGGGAACTCATTCTGTGGCATCGAATGGGGTGTTGCCTGAATCTACGCTCTCAAATAAAAGCCAAAGAAGATTTAAAAAAATATCCTCAAGAAGCCTGTTCAGCGAGCCTGAGTGAACACAGGCAAGAATCCCATACTCACTTCCTACATGTCCAGAAAGAAGCAGAAAAGAGGCTCTGGCATGGTGGCTCATGCCTGCAATCCCAGCACTTTGGGAGGCCAAGGTGGGTGAATCACCTGAGGTCAAAAGTTCAAGACCAGCCTGGCCAACATGATGAAACCTTGTCTCTACTAAAATACTACTACTACTACTAATAATAAATACAAAAATTAGCTGGTGTGGTGGTGCATGCCTTTAGTCTCAGCTACTCATGAGGTTGAGGCAGGAGAATTGCTGGAACCTGGGAGGTAGAGGCTGCAGTGAGCTGAGATTGCGCCACTGCACTCCAGCCTGGGTGACAGAGAGAGATTCCATATCAAAGAAAAGAAAAAAGAGGCCCCAGGAGAGCAGTATCTTGGGGTGGGTAGATGTGCACTACTCATAACTAATATGGTGAAAAAGTACCCAACAGCAATGAAAATGAACTCCATACTACCCTAAAGAACAGTGCTAGAAATCAGGCAGAAGCCCACATTGGATAGCCTAGAGACAGCTGAAGTTTAAAGCTCAGCTTTTTAATTTCCTGCTGTGTGAGGAGTCCCCAGGATGCAGGACTTTCAATGTGGAGACTGAGAGAGTCCCAGGGAAACTGGGACAGCTCGTCACCTATATGTGGCCTTGGGTCAATCTTTAACCTTGATGAATGTATTAGTCCATTTTCACACTGCTGATAAAGACACACCTGAGGCTGGGAAGAAAAAGAGGTTGAACTGGATTTATAGCTCCATATGGCTGGTGAGGCCTCAGAATCATGGAGGGGCAGCAAAAGGCACTTCTTACATGGTGGCGGCAAGAGAAAAATGAAGAGAAAGAAAAAGCGGAAACCCCTGATAAACCCATCAGATCTTGTGAGACGAATTCACTATCATGAGAATAGCACGGGAAACACTGACCCCCATGATTTAATTATCTCCAGTTAAGTCCCTCCCACAACACATGGGAATTCTGGGAGATACAATTCAAGTTGAGATTTGGTAGGGGTGCACAGCCAAACCATATCATTCTACCATTGGCCCCTCCAAAACCTCATGTCCTCACATTTCAAAAACAATCATGCCTTCCCAACAATCCCCAAAGTCTTAATTAATTTCAGCATTAACCCAAAAGTCCACAGTCCAAAGTCTCATCTGAGACAAGGCAAGTCCCTTCTGCCTATGAGCCTGTACAATTAAAACCTAGCTGGTTACTTCCTAGATACAATGGGGGTACAGGCATGGGGGAAATACTCCATTCCAAATGGGAGGAATTAGCCAAAACCAAGGGGCTACAGGCCTCATGAAAGTCCACAATCCAGCAGGAGAGTCAAATCTTAAAGTTCCAAAATGATCTCCTTTGACTCCATGTCTTGCATCTAGGTCACACTGACACAACAGATGCATTCCCATGGTCTTGGGCGTTCCACCCCTGTGGCTTTCCCAGGTACAGCCTCCATTCCAGCTGCTTTCATGGACTGGTGTTGAATGTCTGTGGCTTTTCCAGGCCCATGATGCAAACTGTCAGTGGATCTACCATTCTGGGGTCTGGAGGACAGTGGTCCTCTTCTCACAGTTCCACTGGGCGGTGCCCCAGTAAGGACTCTGTGTGGGGCTTCTGACCCCATATTTCCCTTTGACACTGCTCTAGCAGAGGTTCTCCATGAGGACATGCCCCTGCAGCAAACTTTTGCCTGGGCATCCAGGCATTTCCATACATCTTCTGAAATCTAGGTGGACATTCCCAAACCTCAATTCTTGACTTCTGTGCACCCACAGGCTTAACACCACGTGGAAGCTGCCAAGGCTTGGGACTTGCACCCTCTGAAGCCATGGCCTGAGCTGTACCTTGGCCCCTTTTAGTCATGGCTGGAGTGGCTGGGATGCAGGGCACCAAGTCCCTAGGCTGCACACAGCATGGGCACCCTCGTCTTGGCCCACAAAACCATTTTTTCCTCCTATGCCTCCAGGTCTGTGATGAGAAGGGCTGCTATGAAGACCTCTGACATGCCCTGGAGACATTTTCCCCATTATCCTGGGAATTAACATTTGGCTCCTCGTTACTTATGCAATTTTCTCCTCAGAAAATGGCATTTTCTTTTCTACCACATAGGCTGCAAATTTTCCAAACTTTTATGCTCTGCTTCCCTTATAAAATGAAATGCCTTTAACAGCACCCAAGTCATCCTTTGAATGCTTTGCTGCTTAGAAATTTCTTCCACCAGATACTCTAAACCATCTTTCTCAAGTTCAAAGTTCCACAAATCTCTAGGACAGGGGCAAAATGCTGCCAGTCTCTTTGCTAAAATATTACAAGTGTCACCTTTGCTCCAGTTCCCAACAACTTCCTCATTTCCATCTGAGACCACCTCAGCCTAGACATTATTGTCCATATCACTATCAGCATTTTGGGCAAAGCCATTCAAGTCTCTAGGAAGTTCCAAACTTTCCCACATTTTTCTGTACTCTTCTGAGCCCTTCAAACTGTTCCAACCTCTGCCTGTTACCCAGTTCCAAAGTCGCTTCCACATTTTTGGGTATTTTTTCAGCAATGCCCCACTCTACTGATACCAATTTACTGTATTAGTCTGTTTCCATACTGCTGATGAAGGCATACCTGAGACTGGGAAGAAAAAGAGGTTGGATTGGACTTATAGTTCTGCATGGCTGAAGAGGCCTTAGAATCATGGCAGGAGGTGAAAGGGACTTCTTAAATGGTGGTGGCAAGAGAAAAATAAGGAGAAAGTAAAAGCAGAAACCCCTGATAAACTCATCAGATCTCGTGAGACTTATTCCCCATCACAAGAATAGCACAGGAAAGACCAACCCCCATGATTCAATTATCCCCCACTGGGTCCCTCCCACAGCATGTGGGAATTCTAGGAGATACCGTTCAAGTTTAGATTTGGATGGGGGCACAGCCAAACCCTATCAATGAACATTAGTTTCATCACCTGAAGCAGGGCAGATACAGTTATCCAAATTGCAGTATTGTTGGATATTAGCTGATATGGTTTGGCTCTGTGTCCTCACCCATATCTCATCTTAAATTGTACTCCCATAATTCCCACATGTTGTGGAAGGGACCTGGTGAGAGATAATCTGAATCATAGGGGTGGTTTCCCCCATACTGTTCTTGTAGCAGTGGATAAGTCTCATGAGATCTGATAGTTTTATCAGAGGTTTCTGCTTTTGCATCCTTCTCATTTTCTCTTGCCGCTGCCATGTAAGAAGTGCCTTTCGCCTCCCACCATGATTCTCAGGCTTCCACAGCAACGTGGAACTGTAAGTCCAATTAAACCTCTTTTTTCTTCCCAGTCTCATTTGTGTCTTTATCAGCAGCGTGAAAACAGACCAATACATTAGAGTAGAAATATATTCAAATCATGGGAATTGTGAAGGGTGAACAAACATGAGTATGGAAGCAACATTTCAGCAGGTTTGATAAAGTGGTTAGTGAAGGCAGCTGTCCCTCTGGGATGTGTGATGTGGTAGGTCTCAGGGTCAGAAGTGAGCTCTCTTTGCAACCTGGTATGCTGGGAGTTAAGCTTTAGGAAACACAGAGTTGAGGTGATCATGGCTTCATGGGGGAAAATGCAGGGATTCCTTGCAGCCAGAAGAGAAGAGAACCACCTCCAAGCTCCAAAGGTGGATGAAGGAGGTAGGTGTGTGGCCCCAGCTCCTAACCAGGAAGAGGCCTCAAGGTGTTTTGTCTGAGACCAAGGCCTCCTGGCACTGTTCCAAGTGGAAGGAAGCCCTAAGCTGACACACATCTGAGACCTGAGAGGAGCCATTTTAAAGGAAGCTGAGGTCCCTCTGTTGACTTTTAACCTTCAGAACATGGTCACTTTGTACTGTTTTTGCAGGTTCTACTCACATTGACCTTGACTCCATGACCTTGGAATTTAAACCTGAGACAGTGTTGTATCCTTGCCTGGGTTTGGCAATTGCAGGGTTCAGGCCAGTAGAATTACCTATGAAGGTTTGGGGATTCACAGACTCTGTTGTAAGCTTAATTCGTACAGCATCTGGGGACCCCAACACTCTTCCTGTGGTTTGTGACATCTCTGAAAAACTTCTACATGGTAAGGAATTTTGGTGTTTTTTAAAAAAAGTCAGGAGCCTCGATTAGAAACATGAATAAAGGGAGATGAATGCTACTTCCTTTAAGGATGTGTCAAGGCAGGAAGACATAAAGTAAGAGTATATATATGACACTACGTGGTAAGCTGCAGATAAAAATTTCAACTTAGCTTGATGCATCTTCTGTGGTTCTTTTATAATCATTTTAAAATTTCACACTTAGAGTGAACACTTGTAATAGATGGCCTGCTAATATAGTGCAAAATGTGGCCATTTTACATTTTCTCACAAAGAATTAACCCAGAATTTCTGAATCCCCAGATGGCTTTGCTGTCACCTCCTTTCATCCCCATTGCTAATCTGTGAAAAGGCAGCCTTCACATTAAGACACTTTCCTGAAGTGGCGGCGACAGCTCAGTGAGAGCTGCCGTGCTGCACTGGGTCAGGGCTGACATTCCCAACCTCATTGCTAATGAGAACATTTGAAAGATTCCTGACACGTTCATGTCCATGGAGGTGGCCGGAAGTAATTAAGCACTGCTTCAATAAAGGGCTACCTTGGCACGTTCAAGATTTTAATGGGAAAAGGGTGATGGCTGGGCTGTGTGCACATGTTGCCTGCATCTCCAAGACCCTGTCCTTCTTGGCATCTTTCCCTGCTTATCAGACCAGTTCTGGGCACTGATAAGACCACAGAGCATTTGCTCAATCTCTATCATCTGATATCCTGAAAAGGGGGTGGAGGCCTTTTTGCAGACTTCTGGGCTCCCACAGCCCTTGTTCTGCAGCATGCTGCCTGCCCTCTCTTCTGTCATCAATGAAATATGGTGGAGGGAGCTATGCTGCTGTGGCAGCTTGGAGACTGTAAGGGACCAGAGTCAAATGGGCCATTGAGGGCTGGCTACATAGTTACTGGGCTGGCCATGTGATACAGAGTACAGACCACTAAAAAGCACATAGCAGAAGAACACTGAATGACACAGAAAAAATCAACCCATATAGATCAGAATAAAGGCTAAGTTATTAAACAGTGTATTCAGATGTTTCTAGTTATAGAAAAATGCTTCAACACATATTAGCATAGAGAAGAAAATAGCCACAAGGAGATTTATCACTATATTAATTTTTTTTTTTTTTTTTTGCGAGGGAGGGTGTTTCTCACCATTCCTGATGTTTCCTTCCACATGGATCAGTTCTGTTGATGTAACACTTCTCATATTTCCTTAGTCTTCCCTTGTTTTAACTCAGGGTAGAAGGAATGACTACACTTGATAATGAGTTTGGAAGGGGGAACTAGGCATATACAGCTCTACATTTTCCTGTACTTCTTGTTGGAAGCTGACAGTTCATAAGAAACACTGTGTAGTGGACAGATTCCAAGATAGCCCCCAATGATCCTGTCCCCTGATATTCATGCTCTTGTGGAATCTCCTCTTCTTGAGTGTGGGTAGGTCCTGTGACTTTCTTCTAACCACTTAAATATGGCACAGATAATGGGATATCATTTCCATGATTAGCTCACATGATACTGTAACTTCAATCTTTCAACTCTCTCTGTTGCCTTCTCCACTCGCATGATTTTCCTTTCCTTTTTTGAAAAACAAACAAAAAACACTTGCGAGCAAGCAGCCATGTTGCAGACATCCTCATGGCAAGGTACCAAGGGTGAACTTTACTTGGCCAACAGCCAAAGAGTAACTGAGGCCACAAGTTGACTCCTGACAACAATTACATGAACTTGGAAGCAGATCCCCACTTGAGCCGTCAGATGAGACCTAAGCCATGGCTAACACTTTGATTGCAGTCTTGAGGAAGACATTGAGAAGGCTGTTTGTTTGAGAAGGTTGAAGCCAGCACCTCAGTAAGCTGTGTCTGAACTCCTGGACCCACAAAAATTATAAGAATATAATTGTGTGCCATTTTAAGCTGCTGAGTCTGTGATAATTAGTTACAAAGACATAGATAATAAAGGCAGACCTTTATGCCATAAAGTATGCATGGGTGGCCCTAGTCTTTGGTAGGGCACAGAGGTGGTATCAGGCTCTTGTGATGCCTAGGACTGTCTGGGTAAGCCTATTGGATTCTTAGTTTACATTATGAGGATTATTTGCCTATAGATATAAACAGAATTGTCTCACATGAATTTTATCTGTGACAAATGAGATTTGGTTGTTTTCCTCCTTTGTTTCCCTCATAAATTTTAGATCTTGAGCAGGTAAAAGAGATACTTCTATCACCATCTTTTGAATATTGGGACAAGGAGAGATTTTTCTACCTTTCAATCTATTATTTTATTTTTAAAATATATGGGAACCTGTGTAATTGTTAAAATCAGAAAAAAAATACTAAGAAGGGCCAGCCAGGTGGCCAGGCACATGCAAGTGAGTTTTGATAAGGACTTTTTACTATTGCCCTAGATTTTGTTTCTGTGATTCAAGATTGAGGATTAAAGTATCATATCCTTAAGCTTTTTTCAAGACCATGGGGACCAGATTCCCATTAAAGGCTTAAGTTCTGCTACTCTCAATCATTACTCCAGTCCCCACAACTTCCCAATGTATAAAACAAAACTGCAGGAAGTGGGGAGAAAATTGTCCTGGGTTACTAGAGAGTGCTAAGGCTTGAGTTGTCTGTCCCTCCAGATCCAAGTAAGGGGGGCTAAAAAAGAATCACTCACAGGGGTTGGGAGTGCCTGTAAAAGTGGGAAAATGGAATTTATATTCTTCTGTTTGCTATTTCATTGGGAGGCGACATGTTTATCTGCCTTACACATACCTGAGCAGGAAGACATAAACCAGGAGAGAGATGCCAGGTGAAGTGTTAGCACGGGACAATGATGCATGAGTTTCCATGAACACTACAGAAACTATCTGGGCTTAGGATGGTTGGTCCACAGTGAGGGAATTCTGCAGCAAAAGTCTCTGGAAGGCATTGGGGAGCATAGTGGGAGGGAGGATGTTATTTACCTCTTTATCATTCTCCTAACTCAGGGACTGTATAGCAGGGAACCTGGAAATTCCCTGCCAAATAAATTGCATATATTTGGTTACATGATACAATGCAGAATATATCTGGTCTTTGTTCCTGGTTTCTGGATAGAGCTTCCAAACCTCTTGGAGTTTTCAGAGTGATAGGAGTGTCTTCAGTTACTCATAACAGGCCTTTTCTGTTTCTGTAGTACCTGAGTTTATGCTAATGAGGTGACTCATGGTGGGCTCTCAGATGATTACCAAGGAGGGGCTGGCCGTCCAGAAAGATCAAACATATGATGAGAGGAGGGAGACATTCAGCCCCACCCCCTGACCTCTGGGGAAGGAAGAGGGGCTAGAAATAGATCTCAGTCATGTGGCCAATGATTTAATCAATTACGCCTCAGGAATAAAACTTAGATAAAAACTCTGAACAATGCAACTCAGAGAGCTTCCTGGTTGGTGAATATATGAGTATATCCAGAGGGTGACACAACCCAGATCCACAAGGCTGGAAGCTCCTGTGCTCAGGACCCTTCCAGATCTTGCCACATGTACTTGTGCATCTGATTGTTCATTCATGTCCTTTTTGGTACAATGATAATTGTTAAGTGTAGCATTTTCCTGAATGCTGTAAGAGGTTCTAGCAGATTATCAAACCCAAGGAGGGTGTGCCATCTTGAATTTGCAGCTGTCCAGGCAGAAGCGTGGGAAGCCTGGGACCCCGCTCACTGCTGGTGTCTGACGTAAGAGCAGTCTTGCTGGGGATCTTGCCTTTTAACTCATGGGATCTGATACTAACTCCAGGTAATTAGTGCCTGAATCAAATTAAATTGTAGGATACCCAGTTGGTGTCAGACAATATTGAAGGAATGCAGGCTGTTTTTCATACAGAGTGAGTGCTCTGATGATCAGTAAATATTAGAGAAATAGTCACAGCCAAGATAAATGAGAGAGCCTTTGTTTTTCATGATCTCCTCATATCATATCACCCCATTATAATAGAAGCAAGTTACCCGGAATGAAAAGACCAAACACTACAGGCAGGGGAGGGTGGCATGTCACAGTTTAAGTTGAACTAGCTATGATGATATAAGGAAATAAGTAAAAAGCTCAGAACCCTGTGGAAGGTGGTGATGGGAGCAAGTTTAAACTGATGCATTATGCTCCCTTATTCCTCTAAGCAAGAACAGGATTTTCTGATGCATACAAAATGGTAGAGTTGGCAATATTGAATGCATTTGATGCTTATAGTCATGAGCTTTTCCAACCATTCAAAACAGAGGTCTCACCTCCAGAAAACTGAAGTACATCATGACTTAACACACAGAATCAAGGTGATTAGTTCATGGGGGTGGATATAAAGCTCAGGCCCCCAGCCCCAGCCACCTTGGAAGGGCAACCCAGCTTCAGAGCTCTCTGCAGGATCAGCCGGGCCCTGCTTGCGTCTGCATCCCAGCCTCTTTCTCCGCCTCTCTGACTTCCTGTACTCCCACGAGGGAGCTGATCCCAAGTGCTTTCCAGCAGGCTTCCAGCACACAGATCCCTGCCAGAAGCCAGCCTAAGACAATCCTCCTTTATCCAGCTTTCCACTAAAAAATCAGCCTCCTCAGAGTGGCTTTCCCTTATCTCTCACATGCCGTCTAGTAAGTCCCTTCATGATACTTGGTGCATGTTTTAACTATAGGATTATTCATCTGCTGGCATGATTAATGTCAGATTATAAGCTCTGTGTGGGTGAAGGCCCCCTGGTCTAATCACAATTGCATCACTAAGGCCCAGCACCAGACTCCCAATATATAAATATTGGAATAAACAGGTAAATAAAGGATGTTAAATCCCATTGAGGAGACAATTCCATTTTTTTAGTCTCCTACTCAGTTTTCCCCTATATCCATTCATCCCTTTAACCACTGAGTACCTGCTGTGTATACTACTGTGTGCTGGGTGTTCCATGCCAGATAACGGTGACTCAGACAGCTCCTGCTCCGTTTTTGCTGTGTGATTCATGAAGCTGGGTTCCACTCTGCAACCTCGTGTTATGGTTTGAGATAATGTTACCAATGATCTATTACATGCATGTGGTTCTTTTCCCCAATCAGTCTGTAAAAGACTTAAAGGCAAGGACATTTGCAGTCCTTGCTCATAGCCATACAGTAGGCAGAATAACAGTGCTTCAAAGACATCCCCAGCCTAATCTAGGGAACATGAGTATGTTACGTACATAGTGAAAGGTATTCTGCTGATGGAATGAAGGTTGCTGATTAACTGCCCTTAAAATAGGGAGAAGATCCTAAACTCTCCGGGTGGGTTCAGAGACATCGCATGGGACTTTAAATGCAGAATAAGAAAGCAGAAGAGTCAGTCCATGCAATGTGGCAGAAACAGAGGCAAAAGAAACGAAACAGAAGGAGAGTCAGAGATCTGATGTGTCAGAAGGACTCACCCCACACTCAGCTAATTCTGAGATGTAAGTGATTATATGCAAGGAATAAAAAGAGGCTTATAGGAGCTCAGGGCGACCCCCAGCTGACAGCTGGTAGGGAAGCAAGGATGTCTGTCTCAGCCACCGGGAGCAGAATTCTGCCCAGTGAGAAAGAGCCAGGAAGCAAATTCTCTCCCAGGTCCTCTGGTAAGAGGGGCACAGTGCTGTGGACACTCCAAGTTTGGCTTTGTGGTATGGGAAGCAGAGAAACCAGCCAAGCCACTGGATACTCAACCTGCAAAACTCTGAGATAATAAAAGGGTGTTTTCCTTAAGTCGTTAAGTTTGTGGTAATCGGTAATGGCAACTTGAGAAAACTAATACAGTAGGTATCCAACGTATGTTTTGGACTTGAGTCTTTAAAACTCTGTATTCCCAAATTAAAACGCAGCATACACTGAAGCATTGATAGAGTGCATTTGCAGTTTCAACTTTTTGTAAACAGCATGGAAGTTCATGGCATGTTAAAATATGCACACATTAACATGTGTCATTTTGCTGAGGGAGATACTTAGGTTGTGGATGATGCAAGGCATGTGTGTGGGAATATAATCCTGCCTGAACTTTTAGGCAACTAATATCAAAATGTGCATTAGTCAGGGCTTTCCAGAGAAACAGAACCAATAGGAGAGAGAGTGAGAGACAGACAGGCAGACAGAGAGAAAGACAGACAGACACACACAAAGAGACACAGAGATTTATGATAAGGAACTGCTCTATGAAATTGTGTGGGCTGGTAAGTCTAAAATTTGCTGGGCCAGCCTGCAGGCTGTACCCAGAAAAGAACTGATGTTGCAGCTTGGGTCCAAAGGAGGCAGCATCTCCTCTTCTTCCAGGGACTTCAGTCTGTTTTTCTAAGGACTTCAACTGATGAAGCCCACCTGCATTATGAAGGATAATCGACTTAACTCAAAATCTACAGATTTAAATGTTAATCACATCTAAGAAATACCTCCACAGTGACATCTAGGCTGGCTTTTGACCAAGCATCCGAGTACCATGCCTAACAAAATTGACACATAAAATTAACCATCACAAATCCACCCCTTGTCAACTGGGCATCCATGCACGTCTGCTTAAATCATAATCTTCAAATAAAGACAATAACAAGGTCATACTTCCACTTCACGTGATACCACTACCCTGAGCACAACTGAAAGCACACAAACCCTGTCCCTAAAAGAAAAGCAAAGTCTTTAGGCGATGTTCATGCCTCTCCTTAATGTCCCGTAACTTCACTTCTATGATGTAAACTTGACAATACTTAAATACTGTGATATCAAATCAATATATCATATGTTATATGGTAAGGGGATAAGAAAGGAAAGAAAACAAAGATACAATTGTTCCTTGGTATCTCTGGGGAATTGGTTCCAGGAACCCCTCACACAGGCTACAAAACTGTGAGAGAGCTCAAGACATTTTATATGCAATGGCCTAGTGTTTGCATCTAAACTACACACATCCTCCTGTACACTTTAGGTGCCATGTAGACTACGTATGAAACCTAATAAAACGTAAGTGCTATGCAAATAGCTGTTGTATTGTACTGTTTTATATTTGTGTTTATGTTTATTTTTGTATTGTTATTTTTTTTTCCCTGAATATTTTTGATTTGAGGATGGTTGAATCTATGGCTGCGGAAGCTGCAGATTCAAAGGGCTGATTGTGTTTGCTGAACACACACACACACACGCACACACACAATGCAAATGCACTCCCTGGCACTGCCTCTCCACATGGCTGTGCTATTCTCTCATAATACATCATCCTCAGCCTTTTACAGCAATTACCTTGGGGGACAGGATTGAATGAGCAGAATGGATTCAGTTAGCATTACTGCAATCCCAATTTTTACAGTTGTGGAAATAATTTTACAGTGGCACACGAGAAAAAGGGGCTTCTCAGAGATCTCAGAAAGTAAAAGAGACAACTCAGGACTTCCAAACATTAATTTTTTTTTTTAAATGCTCATGCACTTACCCTTGTTTTTTTCTCCTGCCTTCAATACATGCCCAAGGTAGCACAGAGGTGGCTGCATGGTGTGATGACAATGACAACACTCATGGTATTATGTGCCTATTAATGCAGTTTACGGCTACAGAAAGCCCCTTTCTCCTTATTCTTTTCACAGAGGAATGTACCTTCCCCTTGCTGCATTATCAATAGGGTTTTAAGCAAAAGTGCTCTTTTCTCCTCTTGCACATTTACAATCAATGGCTAAAGACTCAGAATTGTGAAGTGCTTTCTGACTGTTCTGTTCCCATTCTCTAGCAATGGGCCATTCTGTATCAATCTAAATGAGCCACAGAAGACATGGCATTTGACCTGCATCTCTGGGGAGAAAGTATTGTTCCCGGCAGCATTCAGCAGTACAGTATACAAAAAGGAGAAGCGAGGAAAACCTAAAAGCATGTCTTCCAAAAATTCTTCCTGGAGATCTTCTTCTTTGTCTGGCATCAGCTCTCCTGCTCTTTCCCTCTTGCATTTCTTCCTGCTGCAAACACTGGTTGAGAACCTACTACTTGCAAGGCCTAGAAATGTTATTCTCAAAGGACAGGAACACATGAAATTGTTTCCAAGCTGAATGTCCAACTAAGATAACAGTTACAAAATGATGCCGAACCATAAAGTGAAATATAAGCTACTCCTGAAACACAATAAAATGGAGCTATGTGTATTTATCTGTGTAAAAAGTAAAGTAGAGATTCCTCCTTAAACACTTTCCTCCCCATCTAATTAGGAATAAACAGTAACTTCTCTTAGAAGCGAAATTTATTCAAGGACCTGTGCTAACATTCTTAAATATCTGCTAGCCGCAATAAAGAAATCAATGTACTTCATGTTCTTAGCTCCCAGAATTTAGCTTAAATATTTGCCCTGGCATGCTTATACTGGTCCAAGCAAGCATTAAGTCATAGCCTGCTCCTCTTCTTTACTTGAAGGTGTTTTTACCTTTCTCAGCATTCCACAAGTTACTTCCTCCTTCTTTTGTTCTCCTCTGCCTTTGCCTCTTTTAAAAAATTCTAAGTTGCTAGCCAATCAAGACAAACACAGAAGGTGAGGTCCTGTTCCAGTGAATGGAAACTGGACACAGCAGTAGGCTGGACACGTCAGGTTATAAATGACCCTGTCTCCTTTCTTCGGTGTTTCGGTGTACTCTCATGGCAAAACTGCTGGCGAGCGTGCCCTTTCTGCAGAAAGTAAAAATGGCCTTGCTGAGGAAATTAAATGTATGTTCAAGTGTTATTTCTTTACAGCACTGAGGAACAAGCATTTCTAACATCTGGAAGGACAACTGTGATACACTGTCAACTTAAAAAGCAAATGCATACTAACATATACTGTGTGATTTCATTTTTTAAAAAGAGAAAAGGCTTACACATATCAATATGCCCACAGGAAAATGGAAAAATGAAGAGCCCGGCCATCCATCCAGAGTGCAATGCAAAGTTCTCACCACCTCAAAGGATTTGATCTCCTCTTTAAGGAACTATTTTTTTACCCCGGCAGCATCATGGAGGGAACACACCAAGCTTCCTGTTGCCACAGGGCCTTTTCTCTGGTTGTGCCATCTCCCTGGAATGCATATGGCTTCCCTCCTTCTCATTAAGAATAAAGACTCCACTCTGAGCAAAGACAGAAGCTAAGTAATAAGGGGCAAGAAACTAGACAGGGACTTCCCAGTAGGGGGCAGATCCCATAGCACCAACCAGAGATGAGAATCAGGCCACACCCATAAAGAGGCAATGCCTCTGGGCCCAGAAGTTAAAAGTTATCTCCATTTCCTTAGAGAGAAGGCTACAACTGGAATCAGTTGAATGCTGGTTATTGAATAGTTCTCCTTAGAGCGAATGAGAGTTTTGAGTCAGCCATTCTTAACTAAAAATGCTTATCTTGTGTAGTCCTTCAGGTTTTATTACATAACGTGCTGATGATTAAAGTCACAGCTCCAGTGTTCAGAATGAGCTGAAAATCAGGTGCTCTTTTCTGCTCAAGCATCTTTGGAATGAGAAGGTCCTTACTTGCCTGTGTGTACATGGACTGTACACCTCTGCAATGTGTCTTACAATCAGTAGCCAAACGGATAGACACAAAAAAATGAACATCAAACTTGAGGTTCTGGAATCAACTGGCTTAAGGGTGTGGAAATTGAAATAAATAGGTGGGAAAATAGTATATTCAAAAATCTACCACCTCCAGCCCTATCTCTGCCTGCCCGCCTCAGCCACGGCTGAACTGCAAAGAGCAGATGGTGGGTCACTGCCCTGTGGCACGGGCACTTTTCACAACCTGCCACTGCATTACAAATGTGCATCAGTGACTGCTCCGTAGCTGTGGTCTTTGGCTATGTCCTAACATGAGGAGTGAGGATCGTCCCTGCAGAGGGTCACACCTGGGAGTCCTCAAGAGCAAAGTGAGCATCACATCCAGGCACTTGCATTCTACAAAGAATAAATCATCAGAGAAACATCTCCAAGTCTTGCCTGTTCATCAGCTTATTTCCATGTATCCATTCGCAAGGCCCATTGCAGGTCAGGTGAGCCAAGAGCTTGTTTCGGCTGAGTTTGCAATAAGACTGGTCTAGTGGCCCTTGAGGAAAGCACTTATGTGTAATTTCTCTTCTTAATTAAGTCTAAACAAAACTATGCATTGTCTTCTGCATCCTTTTCAAGATGAATTATATTAAAAATGATTACATGATAATAATGAAACTAGAGATTGGAAAACAGCCCCCGACATTCAGGAGCTGGCTGGAAACTCCCACTTGGGCTTTGGTGTTCTCTTATTGAAGATAAACAATTTGACAAAACACTAACATCAGACAAAACAGCTCTGTGACCAAGATGGATCAAGACAAAAGAAGACTCCTCCGTTATCATGTCTGAACATAGACAATAGCATGAGCAGTGTCCAAAGAAACCACAGCAATGACCAAACACATCTGTTCTCCTATCCAACCTGACTGACCACTGCTTCTTTACCCATGACGGCGTTAGCCTGGCTTCATTTCTCTCATCTTATGAACAAGATTTATTAAATATCTGCTATGGTTTGAATGTTCGTCCCCTCTGAAACTCACACTGAAACTTAACCACAATTATAACCGTACCAAGGAGGTGAGAAATCTTGCCCACATATTTGGTCAAACATGATTCTATATGTGTCTGTGAGGGTGTTTCTGAACAAGATTAACAGCCAAATTGGTAGGCTGAGTCAAACAGACTGCCTTTTCTAGTGTGCATGGGCCTCATCCAATCCATTTAAGACATGAAAAGAACAAAAAGACTGAGTATGTAGAAACTCTGCCTGCCTGATGGCTGAGCTGGAACCTTGATCTTTTCCTGTCTTTGGACTTGGACTGAAACATCAGCTCTTCTTGGGCCTAGAGCTTCATGGCTTTCAGATTGGAATTACACATTGGCTTTCCTGGGACTTCTTAGCATCCATAATCACGTGAGCCAATTCCTTATAATAACTTATTCTCTCTCTCTCTCTCTCTCTACATGCATACACACACACACACACACACTTATATAAGTATATACATATATACCAATATAAAGATATATAAATATGTATGCTAATAAACAGCACTATTTCTATATATATCTTATTGGCTTTGTTACTCTAGAGAACTCTGATAAATAGAAATTTAATGTTATAGATGGAATAGCAGTGCCTCTCCAAAATTCAGATGTTGAAGTCCTAACCAATGTGATGGTATCTGGAGATGGGGAAGTAATTACTTTTGAGAGGTAATTAGAGTTGGATGAAGTCATGAGAGGGTCTAGTCAGATGAGAACAGTATCCTTTTAAGAAAAGGCACCTGAGAGTTAACTTGAGTGTTTTCTATCTCTCTCTCTCTCTCTCTCTCTCTCTCTCTTTCCCTCTCATTCTCTTTCTCTCTGTCCATGTGTACATAAAGAAGAAGTAAGTGCACAGTGAGATGGCAGCCACCCACAAGCCAAGAAAAGAGACCTCAGAATAAAACTTACCTTGCTAGAATCTTGATCTTGGACTTTTCCGCCTCGATAACTGTGAGAAATAAGTTTCTGTTGTTTAAGCCCACCCCCCAAAAGAGGGTGGGAAGTCTAACCATGGTATTTCAGAGGCAGGATATTTAGGAGATAATTAGATTTAGATGAGGTCAGCTTCCTCACCATGTCATGCTTTATGCAGCAAAAAGACTCCGCAGAGAGTCCCCACCAGCATTAAGGTCTTTAGCAGTTGCAGCCTCTTCACCTTGAACTCGCCCAGCCTCCGAACTGTAAGAAATCAGTCTAGTTTCTTTTTAAAGTACCCAGGCTCAAGTAATCAGTTATAGCAACAGAAAACAAATCAAAACAATACCCAATCGTAGAATTACACCCACTTTCTGGAAGCATCACTCCAGAGTTAGGTGCTACTTACTTGAACCTTCCCCCAAATTACCTGACACAAGCCCGAGTATATAACACATCCTTCCCAACACCCTCTTATGAAGGCATCTCATTGCTCCCCATGTTGTACGCTTTACCTCATGACAACAATAAACCCAACTTGTTACCCTACAAGTATGTAGCTGATGGGCTTTGGCTGGAGGGCGTTGATAGAAACGAGGTACAAGGACAGCAGTTTGGGAATCCCAGCTCAGAGGCTTGGCTGACTGTGCCTAGTACTGTGCTTGGCACACGGTAAGAACTCAGCAAATATTTCTTGACTCAATGAAAAGAATCAGGCAGCTCCTGTTGAAACTAATGTGCATGCACCTTGGAGCTTTCTTGCCATTGGCCATCTCACCATGAGGCTGTTAATTTTGCAAAAACATTCAAACATAATTAAGAGTCCAATAGTATTAAATTAATAAGAACTTGTGCTTAGGTTATACAAATAAAAGAAAAAGGCAAGATATCTTTTTAAAATGCCATACAAAGTTCAAAATTCTTCAGTAAAAATTAATAAAATATGTCTAAGTCCAAAATGGAGAAAACTGTGCCTCTTCATTAAGGAACCTACCAGAAAACTAAAGAAAATGAAGAGAAGTTTCATTTCTGGATATGATGAGTCAATATGGTAAAAAAGTAGGTCCCTCACATCAAATTATTCTATATATTAAACAAAGTTTTAATTACTTAATGGTTATTTTTGAAATAGACAAAATCATGTTTAGTTTTATCTGGGTGAATAAACATGTGACCAGAGCAAAGAAAATTTCAGTCATATCCAGTATTCCTCAGACGATAGTGGAATAAAACCAGAAATCAATTCCAAAAGGAACCCTCAAAACTATACAAATACATGGAAATTAAGCAATCTACTTCTGAATGATTTTGGGGTTAACCATCAAATCAAGATGGAAATTTAAATTTTTTTTTCAAAATGAATGATAACTGTGACACGAGCTATCAAAATCTCTGGGATACAGCAAAAGTATTGCTAAGAGGAAAGTTTATAGCACTAAATGCCTACATTAAAAGTCTGAAAGATCACAAGTTGACAACCTAACGTCACATTTCAAGGAATGAAAGAAGAACAAACCAAACCCAAAGCTAGCAGAAGAAAAGAAATAACAAAGATCAGAGCAGAACTAAATCAAGTTGAAACAAAAAAATTATAAAAGATCAATGAAACAACAAGGAGGTTATTTGAAGAGACAAACAAAATTGATAGACCACTAGCTAGATTAACCAAGAAAAGAAGAAAGAAGATTCAGATAAGTTCAATTGGAAATGAAAATTGAGACATCACAACTGACACCACAGAAATGCAAAAGGATCATTTGAGACTACTATGAACACCACTATGTACACAAACTAGAAAATCTATAGGAAATGAATAAGTTCCTGGAAACATACAACCCCGTAGCTTAAATCAGGAAGACATAGAAATCCTGAAGAGACTAATAACAAGCAGTGAGATTGAATCAGCAATTAAAAAATAAATGCCAACAAAACAAAGCCCAGGGCCAGTTGGATTCACAGCCAAATTCTACCAGACATTCGAAAAAGAATTGGTATCAATCCTACTGAAATTATTCCAAAAGATTGAGGAGGGAATCCTGCCTAACTTATTCTACAAAGCCATTATCATCCTGATACCAAAGCCAGGAAAGGATATAACAAAATAAGAAAACTACAGACCAATATTCCTGATGAATATAGACGCAAAAATTCTCAACACAATACTAGCAAACCAAATCCAATAGCAAATCTAATCCAATAGCCCATTAAAAAAATAATTCACCGTAATAAATGAGTTTCATTCTAGGGATGCAGGGATGGTTCCACATATGCAAGTCAAGAAATGTGATTCATCACATAGACATAATTAAAAACCAAAACCATATGATCATCTCAATAGAGGCAGAAAAAACATTTGCTAAAATCTAATATCCCTTTATGATAAAAACTCTCAACAAATTAGGCATAGAAGGAACATACCTCAAAATAAGAAAAGCCATGTGTAACAAACCCAGAGCCCACCTCATACTGAATTGAATGGGGGAAGAGTTGAAAGCATTCAACTGAAGCAAGACAACGATGCCCACTTTCACCACTTCTATTCATCATAATACTGGAAGTCCTAGCCAGAGAAATCAGGGAAGAGAAAGAAATCAAGGGCATCCAAATAGGAAAAGAGGAAGTAAAACTACCTCTGTTAGAAAACCCTAAAGACTCCTCCAAAAGACTCATACATCTGATAAATGAATTCAGTAAAGTCCTACGGTACAACATCAATGTACACAAATCAGAAGCACTGCTATATACCAACAATGACCAAGCTGAGAATCAAATACAGAACACAATCTCAGGTCGGGTGTGGTGGGTCATGCCTGTAATTCCAGCACTTTGGGAGGCCAAGGCAGGCAGATCAACTGAGGTCAGGAGTTTGAGACGAGCTTGGCCAACATGGTGAACCCCCTCTCTACTGAAAAAATATAAAAATTAGCCAGGTGTAGTGATGGGCATCTATAATCCCAGCTACTCGGGAAGCTGAGGCAGGAGAACCGCCTGAACCAGGAGGCAGAGGTTGCAGGGAGCTGAAATCATGCCACTTCATTCACTCCAGCATGGGTGACAGAGTAAAACTCCATCTCAAAGAAAAAAAAAAAAAAAAGAACTCAACCCCTTTAATAATAGCTACAAAGAAAATAAAACACTTTATTTTTAAAACACTTGGTAAATATACTTTACCAAGGAGGTGAAAGATCTCGACAAGAACTACAAAACACTGCTGAAAGTAATTGTAGATGACACAAACAAATGGAAATACATCCCATGTTCATAGATTGAAAGAATCAGTATTGTGGAAGTGACCATACTGCTCAGCAATCTGCAGATTCAATGCAATTCCTATCAAAATACTAACATCATTTTTCACAAAATTAAAAAAAAATCATAAAATTCATAGGGAACCAAAAAAGAGCTAGAATAGCCAAAGAAATTCTAATCAAAAAGATTTACTCTTAGAATCACATTACCCAACTTCAAATGATACTACAAGGCTATAGTAATTAAAAAAAAAACCACCATTGTAATGATATAAAAGTAGATGCATAGACAAACGGAACAGGATAGAGAACCCAAAAATAAAGCCAAATACTTACAACTGACTGATCTTTGACAACGCATATAAAAACATAACAGATTAGACATATAATATAAGGAAAGTATAACTTACTCAATAAATGGTGCTGGGAAAATCGAATAGCCAGATATAGAAGAATGAAACCGGATTCCTATCTCTCACCAGATACAAAAATTAACTCAAGGTGGATTAAAGACTTAAATCTAAAACCTGAAACTATAAAAATTCTAGAAGAATACCTAGGAAAAACTCTTTTGGACATTGGCCTGGGCAAAGAATTATGTCTAGGACCCCAAAAGCAAATACAACAAAAACAAAAGTAAATACATGGGACCTAATTTAAAAGCTTCTGCACAGCAAAATAAATAATCGTCAAAGTAAACAGACAACCTACAGAATGGAAGTAAATATTTGAAAATTACGCATCTGACAAAGTACTAATACCTGCAATCTACAAACTCAAATCAGCAAGAAAAATAAATAATCCCATTAAAAAGTGGGCAAAGGACCTGAATGGATATTTCTCAAAAGAAGATATACAAATGGCCAAAACCATGTGAAAACCTGCTTAACATCACCAATCATTAGGGAAATGCCAATTAAAACCACAATGAGATACGACCTTACCCTAGCCAGAATAGCCATTACTAAAAAGTTAACAAACAATAGATGTTGGCATGGATGTATTGCAAAAGGAACACTTACACACTGCTGGTGGGAAAGTAAATTAGCACAATCTCTACAGAAAACAGTATGGAGGTTTCTCAAATAACTAAAAGTAGATCTACCATTTAATCCAGCAATCCCACTACTGGGTATCCATCCAAAGGAAAAGAAGTCACTATATCAAAAAGACACCTGCATGTCTATGTTTATCACAGCACAATTCACAATTGCAAAGATATGGAATCAACCTAAGTGTCCATTAACTGAGGAATGGATGAAGATTATATATATATTCTTGAAATTTTATATATAAATATGTTATATATATCTTGTATATATATGTTACATATATGTCATCTTGAAATTTTCACACACACACATATATATACACACACATCATGAAGTACTACTGAACCATAAAAATAATGAAATAATGTCTTGTGCAGCAACTTAGATGGAACTAGAGGCCATTATTCTAAGTGAAGCAATTCAGGAATTGAAAAATCAAATAATTTACGTTCTCATTTATAAGTAGGAGCTAAGCTTTGGGCACACAAAGGCATACAGAGTGCTATAATGGACTCAGGAGACTTAGAAGTGGGGAGGGTGGGAGGGAGGTGAGGGATAGAAAACGATATATTGAGTACAATGTACACTACTCAGATGATGGGTGCATTAAAATCCTAGACTTTACCACTAAACAATTCATCTATGTCACCAAAGCCACTTGTACCCCTAAAGCTACTAAAACAGAAAAAATTTAAAAACAAAGAAAAAACAAGTAACAGTTAAGGGGAAAGGTTATAGGTGGAGGGAAAGGCAGATCTTTCCGTATCATAACCTTAACATATTATGAAGATACAATTTATTTAAATCACATGATGCTGGTGTGGACATTAAAGAAAAATAAATGCAAATGTATACCTGAGCATTTGGGATGTGAGCATGAAAGCTTCCACTAATTAAGAGCTTATATTTTTTCTTTGGCAAGGCACTCTGCTGTCAAAATATCTTATTTAATCCTCATAACTCCATTTTGCAGTTGAGGAACATGAAGCTTGGAAAGGTTCAAAAACTTCGCCCAAGTTTACATAACTAAGAGGCAGTGGAACTGGGATTTGAAAGCAGATTATCTGACTTCAAAGTTCAAACTGTTAACAACAGTTACACAACCCCATTAGAAGTTGCTAAACATTCTGGAATTATTTTTTGTAATAGTTTTATCTAAGTATAACTCACATAGCATAAAATTTGTGTTCGTATGCTTACTACAGCTCAGTGGTTTTTAGTATATTCACAGAGTTGTACAACTATTACCAATGTCTAACTCCAGAACATTTTGATCACCCCAAATGGAACCTTATACTCATTGGCAATGACTACCATTGCCCTTCCTCCCAGTCCCCGGCAAACACTAATCTACTTTCTGCCTCTGTGAATATTCCTATTTGAGGCATTTCATATAAATTGAATTAAATAATACATGGTCATTTGTGCCTAGCTTTTTTCACTTAGCAGAATGTTTTCAAGGTTCATCTGTGTTGTAGCATGTATCTCTACCGCATTCATTTGTATGACTGAATAATATTCCATTATAGGACATACCACATTCTGTTATCCATTCACTAGTTGATGGGCATTTGGGTCATTTCCACTTTTTAGCAATTACAAATAATGTACCTATAAACATTCATATACCTGTTTCGTGTGGACAAATTTATCTTAGGTATATACCTAAGAGTAGAATTCATGGGTCATAAGACAACTCTATGTTTTTAGACTTTTTGAGAAATGGTCAAATTGCTGCTCAAGTGGCTGCCCCATTTTCTATTCCCATCTGCCATGTATGAGTGTCCCAATGTCTCCACAATCTCTTCAATAATGGCTATGTTTTTAAAAATATTTTAGCCATCCTAGTGAGTGTGAAGTGATATCTCATTGTGGTTTTGATTAGTAGTTTCCTCATCACTAATGATGTGGTGCATCTTTGACCGTTGGGATATCTTCTTCAGATAAATGTCCTTCCAAATCCTTTGTCCATTTTTTAAACTGGGTTGTTTTTCCATTGTTGGGTTGTAAGAGTTCTGGATATAATTTCCCTATCAGATATGTGATTTACAAATATTTTCTCCCATTCTCCAGATTGCCCTTTCATTTTACTGATGCATAGAATGCTTTAATATTTACAGAGTCCAAATCATGTAGTTTCCCTTTTGTTGCATATGCCTTTGGTGTGATAGCTAGGAAACCATTGCCTACCTCACAGACACAAAGATTTACTCCAGTATTTTCTTCTAAAGGTTCTATAGTTTTAGCTCAAATTCAGGCATACAATTTGTTTTTGATTAATTTTTGTAAGTGGTGTGAGGAGGGACCCAACTTCATTCCCTTGTTCCAGAAAATTTATATTTCTACATTTACTCATTTAAGCCTTGTAACAGTACTCTGAGGTAATCTGAGAATTAAATATCAAAGGCACAGAGAGATTAAGTAACTTGCCCATGGTACATAGCTACTATTTAGCAGAACTAACCAAGTTTTACTTGACTGCCCATTTTCTAAAATATCTTATCCTAAAACAAAACTGCCCTTTCAAAATATAAGGACTGGATGGGCTGTTCAACAAATTATGTTAGAACAATTAACTAACCATTTAAAGATATTAGCTCCTGCTCATAATTTGGAAAAGATATTAGTTCCTACTCATAATTTCCATCACAATAAATTCCTTAAGCATAGAGAGTTAAATGACAAATATAGAATATTCATACTCTTGGGAGAGATAATTATTTTGTAAGCATGCTATAAGAAAAACCTGTTACATTTATCTACCTAAGAAATTTTAACCTGTAGATCAAACTGTAAAGTAGAATTAAATGTTTCATCCTTGTTGTAATGGCAAAGAGTCAGGATAGACTAACCTTTCCACATACAGTTATGCCTTAACGACAGGAATGTGTACTAAGAAATATGTCCGTTAGGCAATTTCGTCCTTGTGTGAACAACATAAGAGTGCACTTACACAAACATGGGATAGCTTGCTACACACCTAGGCTATATGGTACAGCCTATTGTTCCTAGACTACAAGCCTGTACAGCATGCTACCATACCAAATAGTGCAGGCAACTGTAATACGAGGGTGAGCATTTGTATATTTAAACATATCTAAGCATAGAAAAGGTACAGTAACAACATGGTATAAAAGATAAAAATGGTACACGTGTGTAGGGCACTTACTACGAATGGAGCTTGCAGAACGGGAGGTTTCTCTAAGTGAGTTAGGGAGTAAGTGGTGAGTGAATGGGAAGGTCTAGGAAATTACTACCCATTACTGCACACTTTATAAACACTGGACACTTCAGCTACCCTACATTTATAGAACACTGTCTTTATTCAATATTAAACTTAGCTTACTGCAACATTTTACCTTATAAGCTTTTAAATTGTTTTAATGTTTGACTGTTTTGTAACAACATGTAGCTTAAAACACAAACACCTTGTACAGCTGCACGACAATATTTATTTTCTTTCTTTAAATTCTTTTTCTATAAGGTTTTTTTTTGTATTAAAAATGATTTTTTTTTTAGCTTTTTCGTTAGAAACTAAGACAGATGCACACATTAGGTTGAGCCTACACAGGTTCAGGGTCATCAGTATTACTGTCTTCCACCTCCATGCTGGCTGTCTTCAGGGCAGTATCACACATGGAGCTGTCATCTCCTATGATAACAATGCCTTCTCTGAACACCTCCTGAAGGACCTGCCTGAGCTGTTTTACAGTTAACTTTTTTTTTTATAAGTAGAAGGAGTAGACTAAAATAATTATAAACAAATAGTAAATACATAAACCACAAATAGTCATTTATTATTATCATCAAGTATTTTATAGTGTATATAATGTGTGCTCTGCTTTTGTACACTGGCAGGGCAGTAGGTTTGTTATGTAAGCATCACCACAAACAAGAGAGTCATGCATTAAGTAAGAATGTTAGGATGTTGTCCATTATAACATACATTAGATGGATGTTGTCCATTATAGCTCCATTATAATCTTAAGGGCCCTGTCATAGATGTGGTCCATCATTGACCAAAATATTGTTATGCAAAACATAACTATATAACATAAAATCTGGATTGTGGGCCAGGCATGGTGGGTTATTCCTGTAATCCCAACACTTTGGGAGGCTGAGGCAGGCAGATCATTGAGGTCAGGAGTTTGAGACCAGCCTGGCCAACATGGTGAAACCACATCTCTACTAAAATACAAAAATTAGACGGGCATGGTGGTAGGTGCCTGAAGCCCAGCTACTTGGGAGGCTGAGGCAGGAAAATCACTTGAACCCAGGAGGTGGAGGTTACAGTGAGCTGAGATGGCACCGTTGCACTCCAGCCTGGGCAACAAGAGAGAAACTCCATCTCAAAAAAAAAAAAAAAAAAAATCTGGATTGTGTGGGTCTATGTATACCGTATGTGTGCACACACAAACATATGCATGTGTACATACACACATATGTACAAATACACACATACATACATTCCAAGCAAACAGGGTCCTTGCCACTCCACAGACATAACCAACTTCTCCCTTCAGCCTTTGCCCTTGCTATTTCATTTGCCTGGAATGCTTTCTCCAAGACGTATGCACACCTTGGTTTCTTTTATCACTCTACCCCTGCCAGGCATTCTGTTATGTACCCGTCTGCATGTCTTTCTCCTCAAGGGAGTATGTGCTCCATAACAGTGAACTAATACTTGGTCTTGTTCAGAGTGCACAGGATGTAGACCAATTCTTGACACTAGGGAGCGCTCAATGAACCCTGCTGATGGGCAAATGGGCGGATCTGGCCAGGGGCAGCCAGAAGACAGGAGGAGATGTGAAGGGAGCTAAGCAGGGACCCCACAGCCAAGGACCAAGTGGTGGTGCAGATGTCTCAGCAGATGCCAGTGTGGAAGGTCACGGCTGATTGAGGGCTCAGAACATTGTGGCCACAGGGGAAGGCCATGGAACAGAAGGACCTTAAATCAACTAAAAAACATTGAAATAGCCACAATTACCCCAAAGTTTAAAAATATATATAACATTTCAGTTGCCTGGTAGAGGAGAGCCTCAGAACAGAAGAATGAAGAGGAGGAGCGGCAAGAGGAGGAGGAGGAGGAGGACGGGAACAGTAAAAGGGAAAAATAAGATTTTTACTGGCCCCAGTAATTTTTTTAAAAGGCTGTTTATCCTTCTCCCTCACCAGGTACTGACCTCCCTGCTGTGAGCCAGCAGATGTGCCCAGGTCCAAGAGCTGCCATCCACCTTCAACTGTCCTCCCACGGAGTTGTTCTTCCCCAGCCCAAAGCATGCACTGCAAATCCCTATAGCTTCTCAACCCAGATCAAACTCCTTATTCCCCCAGAGCCATTTATTTCAGCACGATTACTGAGGGGAGCACTGTGGCTGAACTGCACTCCATGAATTGGTGATGCAGCTGTCTCCTTACCTAATTAGTTTGGATGCCTCCAGGTGCAAAGGCAAAAACCCTGACCCACGCTGGCCTACACAGCAAAGGCAATAAAGTCCCAGGTGATCTCATGTACTGCCAGACATCATGGGGTCAAGAATTAAATGAGATAAACCTCTCTTGCAGAGTCCCATATTAAGAATATGGAAACCTTCTCCAGAAACTCCTCAGAAGAATTGTTGTTACATTTCATTATTCAAATCCTGGTTATCTGACCATCCTGAACTCAAAGGGAGCTGCTGCCTTTGAGGAGTCCTGGCCAGGGCTCACACCCAGTGGCTTTGATGGATTCAGACTCTCCTGCTTAGGCAGGCGATGTGGCTTGCATTGGGCTTCTCTCCAACACAAGACTGCAAAAGAGTTCTGTTGTCACTGAGTGTACAGTGTCCGGGGCTGCTGGAACAAAGTTACTGCACAAACTGGGGGGCTTAAACAACAGCAATCTATTCTCACACCTTTCTGGGGGCTAAGTCCAAAATGACAGTTCCGGCAGGGCTGGAGTCCCTCTGAAGCTTCTACAGGAGACCCTTTCGTTGCCTGGCCCAGTGTCTCGTGGCCTGTGGCAGCATAACTCCAATCTCTGTCTTTGCCCAGCTATGTTTTCCATTTGTGTCTGCATCCACATTGTCCCCTTTTTATAAGGACACCGGTCACATGGGATTAGGGATCCAGCCTACTTCAGTAGAACCTCATCTTCACTAATTACATCTGCTAGGTGCAAGGACACTATTTCCAAATGTGGTCACATAAGGTACTGGAGGTTAGGAATTCAACATATAAATCTAGTGGGTGGACGGGAAATAATTCAACTTTCAGCACAGAGAAAGGAGGGAAATTGAAATCGGAGCAGGGAACAAACTGCATCTGCTATAGGAACCCTCCTGTTTTACAAATTCCTTTTTCACTCCAGGCAATCTTTAGCCAGTGCAATTTCAGGCAGACTTGGGAAGTGAAATGCTTCTGTTTGGGTGGAGCTCAGGAGGCCCTACCAAGGGCGTGGCAGCTGCTGAGGGATTTCCTTCACTAAGCGATGTCCCCTCCACCACACTTACTTTCCCTGGATTTCTCCCATTCTCTGCTTCCGCCTCCAGAAATTTATTCTCAAACAGTTCTGGGGGCCAGAAGTGCAAAATCAAAGTGCTGGCACAGCTGCAGTCCCTCTGAAGCTTCTGCGGGAGACCCTTCCTTGGAAAAATTCCCAGCAAAGTTGCAGATGTATCTGGCAACTGGAATTGAGAGGGAAGCAGGAGGGATTGAGTGTTGCATATGCACAGGATAAATTGTTGGGGGGCTCCTGGAGGGGCTGGTGACTGTGAATTTAGGAAAATGCATAAGCTGGGTGTTCGTAAATCTGGGACGCCTCATATTCTATTTCAGGCACTAATTTGTCGTGTTTGGGAAGGACTTAAACTATAATTCAGAAATGATGATTGATACGGTTTGGACCTGTGTTCCTACCCAAATCTCCTGTTCAATTGTAATTCCAGTGTTGGAGGAGGGGTCTGCTGGGAGGTGGTTGGCTCAGCAGCCTGAGTGATGATAAGGAGCCTGGGAAACATGTAGGGTTGATTCAAGGTGGCCGAAGCTTCACCATGGGGTGCAGCTTGGGGCTGGGTTGCTTCCTCCTCCAGAGCAATGCTACAGGGACTGGAGATTTCCATTTAGCTAACTAGGGGTTAGGGTAAAGATCTGTGCATACTGGTGGCAGCAGGTGAGAGCAGAAAGCAAAAGACGTTGACTGGATTATCCAGGCCTAGATACGGATTCTTTTGACAGGAAAGGAGATGGGTTATTATATGTCAGGCTCCATATATCTGCCCTGGCAATGGCAGGGCTTGAGAGTGGCCTGAGGTCAAATCAGAACATGGAGATCTGTCCAGAAATAGCAGAAATAGCCAAGACCCTGTGGACGGTCAGGTCAGAGCTGAGTGAGTTGGTGCTTGCACATGTATGTGTACACACACATGCACTTGCATTCTGACAGTACAGAAATCTGATGGGCATAGCGACCCACAGACCTTCCCGGATTCAGCATGGAGGAGGAAGACCACATTACCTAGGCTGGACTGGAGCCCACGGGCTAACTGTGGGAGCTTGGGGGTTCATTAGATTCCAAGAGTAACTGACTCTCCAGGGAAGCGCCTGCTCCTGTTTGATAAGCGGTGCTCTTTTGTCCTGCATGCGGGGATCAGAAAGGACCGATGCAGAGCAGCCCACAAAAGCAGAGCTGCTTGTTCACTGTGGGCCACAGGTTCATGCTGAAATCAGTGTTCCTGGAAACACGAGGCTTCAGATCGGCCAGTGGCAGAAAGTTGGGAGCAGGGAGGATGTAATTTGGGCATCTGAGACAAACCTTAGTGATGGCTATCAATTTAAGAGATTCAGTGGTTTTCAGAGCTGTGAAAGGAAATTAAATTTTGGGACCCTAAACTCAATTTAGCTGAAGAGAAAAGCCAAGCTGGGAATTGGGTCACAGAAACCTGCCTCCACCTTTTAGTTCCTAAACAAGATGGCTACAAGATGAAAAGCTACACGCTTCCCTCATATTTTGCCCACAAGGAAATTCCTGGTGAGCTGTTAAAACTTCACCATGGCAATGCAACTTGATAGTTTATCTTTACAGATGCAGTAGCCCCGCCCACCAGACACAAACGCGTAACTGAATGTTCCCCTCCCCGTTTTGTCTGTGTCATGTAAAATGCACATTCCCCAGTTTTCCTCTGCCCCTTTTGTTTATGTGAAAACTGTGT
Source organism: Macaca thibetana thibetana (assembly GCF_024542745.1). Lineage (NCBI taxonomy): Eukaryota > Metazoa > Chordata > Mammalia > Primates > Cercopithecidae > Macaca > Macaca thibetana. The sequence continues at coordinate 156,782,792 of NC_065580.1, read as the reverse complement.
GCTTCTCAATAGCTCGTCCTTTCCCCTTTAAATTTGGAGCCCTCAAAATCACCTTTGGAGAAAGGAATAGACCTGTCTCCCGGGCACATCCTTAACTTTGGCAAATAAATATCCTAAAATGATTAAGACTTGTCTCGTTATTTTCCTCGATTGGCAGAGCTATTTTTTTCTTTTTTCTTTTTTTTTTTTTTAACATAAAGGCATTCCCTGGGCCTCAAACAGTTCCTGGTTGGGGGAAGGAGCACATATGTGGTATAGTTTCTGCAGCCCCTGACTGGCCTGGAGCATAGGGCAGGATGTCATCACCAGAGGCCAAATTTGATTGCAAGCAGGGCCTACTCCCTCTGCCTTTTCTGCCAAGGCTCCTAATCGTTATCTCACATGATAATTATTTTGGGTAAAACATAAACCAGCATTGTGATGACAGTGTAGACTCACAGGCAGGAACCCCGACAGAGCTGGACAGATTTGCATGCAGTAACCTTCCATCCCACTGATTGCTTTCCATGACAATTCCATACACCCTTGCCGGCTTTCTTCTTTGCCTGTGGCTTCCTTATGCTTGATTCAATAACAACAACAAAAAGATGTGTGTGTGTGTGTGTGTGTGTGTGGTGGGTGTTTATTGTTAAAATGCTTTATTTTTGGAGTGCTGTTTCTTGAAAGCAGTAAGAAAATTTCCCATACAGAAGACTCATCCGTGCTGGGTTCGCAGGATCCCACAGTATGAGTCCCCAGAAGCAGGTCCCATCAGGAGAGTCTGGGTCTTTAAATTATGTTTACAGCCAGCACCAGGCCATCCTGGGAGTCCAGACTTCCTGCAGGAGCAGCTGTCTTAATTTCCTGACGTCATCCAATTAGACAGCAAGGTCTTCCCTATTGAATTTAGAAATATTTGCAGCTCATTTTTAAAAATGACTTATAGAAAGGGGAAAGTACTTAATGTGTTTATTTAGACCAGTAAACTCTCCTTTATATCTAATTTTTTTTTTTTTTTCAGTTTGAGATCCTCAAACACTTTACTGATTGTTATTAAACAACCAGGGTTAGGAAAAAGACATTGGCCATTAGAGTTTCTAAAGACACCACTCCAGGGCTGAGCTTTGGCTGACTATTACACAAGGATGAAAATACCTCCCCATGGGCCATGGAGGTCCTCTTTCTTTTTCCCCTTTCCTAGCCTGTGGCCTTTTAAACTTTTTTCAGAACAACTTTCTGGAAATGCTCCTATGCATGGCACCATCAATATATTTTCTCTTTCTTTCCAACCAAAGAATCACTTACTCTAGGTATGTATTGGAATACTTATTTAGAACATCTTATATCATACAATGTGTTTTCACATGTGTTACTCTGTTTAATTTTCATCACTCTATGAAGATGGCATAGTTCTTCCTATTTACTAGGCCCAGAGAGGTAAACTAAAACAAACAGCCACGGAGAGGTGCATTTAACTTATTTAAATCCACCTCTCCGTGATTAGCTCGTATTAGGTTAAGAATCTAAAATGTGGCCAACTCCATCATCTCTCTTTGAACTGTGTTCACTTTGAACGTTCTCCTCTCCCATCTCCTCCATGTACCGCAGAACATTCGAACAGAGAGTTACTCTTGCCTGGCATCTTTCAGTTTCTCGTACCTGCTTTCTCTGCCTCCTCTCCCCGGAACACCCTCTCTAGCCTCAACAGTCCTGCCTTTTGAAGCCCCTTGTGTCTTTAAGACTGAATTCAGATGCTGCAGCTTTTCATTCCATAGTTTCTTAGTCAACTGAGGCTGCTGTAACAAAGCGCCACACGTTGGTGGCTTCCCAACAATGGAAATGTATTCCTCACAGTTCTAAGGCCGGAAGTCTGAGATGGGGCTACCAGCAGGGGCAGGTTCTAGCATCCTCCTCTAGGTCGCCACCTTCCTGTGTATCCTTGCATGGTAGAAACAGAGAACAGGAGGGCTCTCTGGGGTCCCTTCGATAAGGACACTAATTCCATCCCTGAGGGCTCCCCCTTTGTGACCCAATCACTTCTCAAAGGCCTCAGCTTCTAATATCATCACATTGGGGGTAAGATTTCAACATACGGACATTGAAGGGTCACAGACATTCAGTTCATTGCACATGGTCACTGATTCTACAAACAGAAGCAAATCACACCCTCTTCCGTGCACGCTGGTGTTCTGGGCTCTGTTCTACCAATTGTGTATTCTGCCAGACAGGAACTGGACATATACCCACCCAATTATCCCCAGAGAGCAAAAGCTCCCAGAGGGCAGGGGCCAGCTCATCTCCTTAGTCCTCCCTGATGCTGTACAACTACCACTGAGTACAGAGATCTGGAGAGAGGACATGTGGGGGCATCTTCTATTCTTGAAGCCTATTTTCCATGAAGCTTTCTTTAATTCCCCCAAGCTGACATTTCCTTAATTCCCCCATCCTCCTCTGAATGTCACAGACATGATCCATGTGACTCTTCACCCTGCATTATAATCAGTGGCTTCTACCTTCTTCCTGGTTATCTCCCCTTCCAAAACACAAGGCCTGTCACTCATGAGGGTAAGGTCCATGGTTGATTGTACTTGTATCCTTCATAGGGTTTTATATATATTAGGTCCTAGATATGTGTTTATGGATTAGAAAATTATCTTATACATTTAAAATCTATTAAAATAACTGCAAAATACACCCCTTTCATTGGGGAAAGATGGACCAACTCTGGTCAACACTGCTCCTCCAATTTTAGGTTTCCATATTATTTCATCAATTTATAACTTTTAAAAATTACCATTTCAGCTCTGGATTTAAATGATATCACAATTTGCTATCAAATTCTTGCACATCATTTCCTCCAGAGCATATGATTTAAAAGTCAAAAACTAGGTATTGAGTATGTGCAAAATATATTCCAAAACAACCCCATTTCATAATTATAATCTATTTCACAATATAAAAGTTTAATAAATAAACACTTGGATGTTTTTATTGTTCTGTCAGAAATAGTGGACTAACTAAAATAAATTCAGTGAGTGAGGATGGATACTTGTCTGTCTAGCTAGCCTTTCACTATCATACACACACAAATACACACACCTCTGAATGTCACTTTTAAATCCCATCCTTCTAATAAATCATATGGTAGAGACTTTTCCAAACTATTCATAGCAGAATTAAAGTTAAAAAAAAGAGGAAATCCGAGGGCCAGGCATGGTGGCTCATGCCTGTAATCCCAGTGCTCTGGGAGGCCAAGAGGGGAGGATCACTTGAGGCAAGGAGTTTGAGACCAGCCTGGGCAACAAAGTGAGACCCTCATCTTTACAAAACATGTAAAAAAAAAAACAAAAACAGTTGGACTCAGTGGCATACACCAGTAGTCTTAGCTACTAAGAAATCTGAGGTAGGAGAATCCCTTGAGTTTAGGAGTTCAAGGCTGCAGTGAGCTTTGATGGCGCCACTGCACTCCAGCCTGGGCAACAGAGTGAACCTCTGCCTCAGAAAAAAAAAAAAAATGAGAGGGGAGTCTGAATAAAGCCTTGTAATCAAGAAGAAATCACAGTTCATTCAATGGAAAATTACACAAATGGGCATAAGCCATTCACTGTAAACTAAGATGCACCATCTTAATAAGCATGAATCAGTAAAACTGGTTCACTTTATATCCTTTCCTTGGTTGCCAGTGACCAATGTATGAAAATAATTTCATTATAAAGCACCTTTTTGTATATATTGGGCCAGCAGCGCCAGCATTAAGCCTAGTCCTAGACATTTCTGTTGTGTAGTTGTTTACTAGTCACTTGATTTTAAAATGGTCCTTAAAAGGAAATCCATGGACAACCCAGCTTGCAAATAACAAAAAGCATGACAAAAGGCTTTGTAAAGAGCACATCTGAGACCACGTATTAGGTTTTTCCACAGGAAAATCAACAGGGTAGCAATGTGGGTGTTAAAGGCAAAGACCTACTCATCTGCTAGGTTGCCCAGAGCCCATACCAATGGCTGTGAGAACCAAAGAGAGAGAAGAATGTGGCTCATGCTCCACACACAAGGGGCCCTGGGCATGCTGTCAACAATTGGCTGGATGTTTACCATCTTCTTCAATCATGTTTCCAGAACAACAAAACTTTAAACCCAGATATATCACACCAATGGGTCTCCTTTTGTGTTGATTTTAAACAGGTATGCATGGAGACAATTGAAAATGGCAGCCCCCAAAGACCTATGCATTTAAACTAGATAAAACGAAGCATTTCTTCTCTCTTACTTTTAACCGTGAGGTACATGGACTTGCTGACGTCTGCGCCCACATCGTTGCTGACCTTGCAGAGGTAGTAGCCACTGTCTTCCTCCACGACATGCTTGATCAGCAACGACCCATTGCTGAGAACTTGGATTCGGCCATTTAGGGCAATTGGCTGGAACTGGGGAACCCCAGCACCTGAGACAGAAAAAGAAAGAGGAGCAATGATGCAAACGTGAGTACGTATGGGAAGACAATGAGTTCAAGTACACCCAGACTCATAAAGAGAAGCACCAGACACTTCACACAGATCCCATAAGGCAGTCACGGGATACACCAGGTTTTTCTTTCTTTCCTCCAATATTAAAATTCTTGTTTAGAGAGAAAAGCATTTATTTGGAATGACAGTATTTCAGACTCTGAGATAAAAAACTAACAGAACTTACAGATAGTTTCTACATAAAAAGCCAAATTTGATGAGTGTTAAGTAGCTGATAAATTATTCAAAGAAATCACAGTAGAACAACCACAGAAGCAGACAACTCTCACGGTGCTAAATAAATTCCTTGTGTTCCCAGGGACTTAATATGAATGTAAACAAGGAGTGCTCCAGGGACATGGCATTTGAAGTCTTTGCTCACTGCACATGTCTGAGGCTACAAAGAGAATAGGAATACTGCAGGTTTTTCTTTAAGGGTGGTTATATTCTGGTCCAGAAACACAACACACTGTTAATATCATTTAATGTTATTTAAATAAATACATCAGGTTAGTGCAGTAAGACAGCACAGAATTAAAATGCCACTCTCCTCAGAGGGTTTCCATGCAAGGAGGAAATGGCACAGATATGATATGCTGTTATAATGACTGTGATACAATTCATATGAAGGATTTATACACAACTATGTAAAAAAAAGGATTTTAGCAATAATGAAACAGACTACGAAGGTCCTAGAAGAGTTCTGGGAAGATGGTGATTTGGATGAACCTGCCATGCTGCCTGCTTCTGGCCTGGAGGAGTTGGGTGGGATGGAAGAATGGGATTCAGGCCCTGAAAGATTCTCCCAGGGCATTTTTCTTCTCTGGCCTGAGTGTCTGGGGACTTGAGGGGAAAGCTCTGGGGTGAGCATCTTCCTGGAGGAAGCTCAACATTTGGGCCAAGGATGTGTTCTAGAGAGAAGCTGCTAACTCCCTGACCCAAGAACCTACATGGGAGCTGAACAGGTCAGCCATCTCCGCAGGCCTTAAGCAGGAAACTTCAGAATTTGCATCTGAGGACAGGAGAAGGGAAGATACTTTCTCCTGCTGTCTCCACACCCTAATGACAGCTTGTATATTGGTCTCACTTGAGCTCACAATGGCAGAGACTGTGGCTGTGCCTTCCTTTCCCATGTTTCTGGTTTAGATTTCTCAGCAACTGGTCTCTAGCCCCACTGAAGAAACGAGAGAAACTGATAATGTTCCTAAGGGGACCTTTCACACTGAATAAGGAGATCAAGTAGAATCCCTGCAACAGGTGGTTCCCATCAAAATGGAACTGCTAGAAGGGACATATGATAACCTGAAATTTTTTTTTTTTTTTTTTGAGATGGAGTCTCGCTCTCTCACCCAGGCTGGAGTGCAGTGGCACAATCTTAGCTCACTGCAACCTCCACCTCCTGGGTTCAAGGGACTCTCCTGCTAATCCCAGCTACTTGAGAGGCTGAGGCAGAGAACTGCTTGAGCTTGAACCTGGGAGGCAGAGGATGCAGTGAGCCGAGATCGTGCCACTGCACTCCAGCCTAGGCAATAGAGCGAGACTCCGTCTCAAAAAAAAAAAAAAAAAAAAAAAGAAAAATGAAATTACATGAATGTAGACTGATAAGAATATCAATTTTACTGACAGATAACATTATTTTCTACATAATCAAAAAGTGTAAACAAAAAAGTTGCTATAACTATGAGTTTAGCAAAGTCATGGGACACAACGTCGATATACAAAAATTAATGTCAATTTCATTTACATATAATAGTAACAACCAATTGGGAATAAAAATTAAAAAGAAAATATATTGGCAAAAAACATGAAATATTTAGAATAAATTTAACAAAATATGTACAAGACCAACCCACTGAAAATTGTAAAAGTCGATATACAAAAATTAATGTCAATTTCATTTACATATAATAGTAACAACCAATTGGGAATAAAAATTAAAAAGAAAATACATTGGCAAAAAACATGAAATATTTAGAATAAATTTAACAAAATATGTGCAAGACCAACCCACTGAAAATTGTAAAAGTCATTGAGAACCAAATAAGACCTAAATAATTAGAGAGTTATACCATGTTCATGAATAAAAATGCTTAACATTTTCAGAAAGAGGTTGGTAATCTTTTTCTGTGAAGGCCAGAGAGTAAATATTTTAAACTCAGCAGGTCATACAGTCTCTATCGCAAGTACTCATCTCTGCCACTGAATCATGAAAGTAGCCATAGAAAATACAGAAACGAAATAGCATGATTGTGCTTCATAACAACTTATTGGCAGGCCATGATAGCTCACACCTGTAATCCCAGCACTCTGGGAGACCAGAGTGGGGGCATGGCTTGAGACTAGGAGTTTGAGACCAGCCAGAGTCATGGGGTGAGACCCCATTTCTATAAAAAATTTTAAAAATTAGCTGGACATGTTAGGTCATGCCTGTAGTCTCAGCTACTCCCAATGCACTGGGAGGCTGAGGTGGGTTTGAGGTTACAGTGAGCTCCACTGTACTCTATCTAGCCTGGGTGACAGTGAGACTTTGTCTCTAAAACAAGTGGAAGAGGAAGAGGAAAGGGAGGAGAAGGAGGAAGGGAAGGAGGAAGAGATGAAGGAGTCTTCAAAAATACTGAATCTGAGAAGAATTGATCTTTGTCCTAGCATATAGTGATAAATGTTGGTGATCATTATGAGGAAATAAGATAGCCTAAAATACTTACTTACAAAAGCAAAAACAGGTTGTGGGCCGAATTTGAATTGTGGCCCACAGTTTTCTGATATCTGATTTAAAGGTAATTGAGAGAAATGTAAATATAGGATAATTGTACATTTAGAAGGTGGAGCATCTACTAACAAAACTCACATGTTTGCATTAGTTCTTTATTACATACATAAAATATGAATTTTCATAAAATGGTTATAAGTAGAAAATGTTCTTAAAATTCTTCTTTTCATAAGGAATTCAAAGTCAGGGACAAAAACATTTTTAAAACATAACAGTATTTTATTATCTCTTCAATATGTTGCTTTCCTCACTTGAGCTAATGAATATTTTATAAAGTGAGACTAAAAGGACAACCGTTTTTATCCCTAAATCTGCTCCCTCCTTGGAAATAAATTACCAAATGTACAAAATTCAGAATTATACCAGCAACTTGTATAATATAATTTAAAACTTAATTCATGTGAGACATTTACACGGCAAAGAAATATGAAAAAAAGCTCATCATCACTGGTCATTAGAGAAATGCAAATCAAAACTAGAATGAGATACCATCTCATGCCGGTTATAATGGTGATCATCAAAAAGTGAGGAAACAATAGATGCTGGAAAGGATGTGGAGAAATAGGAATGCTTTCACACTGTTAGTGGGAGTGTAAATTAGTTCGACCATTGTGGAAGACAATGGGGCGATTCCTCAAGGATCTAGAACCAGGAATACCATTTGACCCAGCAATCCCATTACTGGGTATATACCCAAAGGATTATAAATCATTTTACTATAAAGACACATGCACATGTATGTTTATTGCTGCACTATTTACAATAGCAAAGACTTGGAACCAACCCAAATGCCCATCAATGATAAACTGGATAAAGAAAATGTGGCACATATATACCATGGAATACTATACAGCCATAAAATAGAATGAGTTCATGTCCTTTGCAGGGATATGGATGAAGCTGGAAACCATCATTCTCAGCAAACTAACACAGGAACAGAAAACCAAACACTGCATGTTCTCACTCATAAGTGGGTGTTGAACAATGAGAACACATGGACACAGGGACGGGAACATCACATACTGGGCTCTGTGAGGGAGTGGGGCAAAGGGAGGGAGAGCATTAGGACAAATACCTAATGTATCCAGGGCTTAAAACCTACATGACAGGTTGATGGGTACAGCAAACCACCATGGCACATGTAACAAACCTGCACGTTCTGCACATGTATCCCAGAACTTAAAGTATAATAATTAAAAAAAAAAAAAAAAAAAAAACTTAATTCATATGAAAGTTCACAGAAGATTTTGGTGCCTTTTTTTTTTTTTTTTTTTTTTTTGAGACAGGGTCTTGCTCTATTGCCCAGGTTGGAGGGCAGTGATAGCATCATAGCTCACTGTGGCCTCAAACTCCTGGGTTCAAGCAATCTTCCCACCTCAGCTTCCCAAGTAGCTGGGACTACAATACAGGCAGACATCACCACACCCTGCTAAGCTTTTAAAATTTTTTTGTAAAGATGGGGTCTTGCTATGTTGCTCAGACTGTCTGAAACTCTTGGCCACAATTGATCCTTCCACTTTAGCCTCCCAAAGTGTTGGGATAACAGGCATGAGCCATTGTGCTTGGCCTCAAATGCTTGAGAAAAAATAAATACATCAGTATATGACTGGTTGATTTTGAAAAATAATTAACAAAAGCTATTTAATAGTTTACTTGTTGAGATTTAAAGCATGAGAATTTTAGATTAGGGAATCTGATTTTTTTTTGTCAAAAATTCAAACAGTAAAAAAGTAAATGCCTTCGGAGGGATTATGGACTTTCTAATATTTTCTCAACATAAAATAATGTATCTTTTGTTTTTATGCAAATTGATTTTATTGATTACTGAGCACCTGTACTGTGACAGATACTGGGTGAGGATCTATGGCTAAAAAGATCAATGGAAAGATCTTTTTCTCCTTCCTTTCTCCCTCCCCTTCAGTCCTAACTCTGGGGAATTCCAGCTGCCATGTTGTGAGCTGCTCCGTGGAGAGGCTCCCATGGGAAGGAACTGGGGGTGGTCGAGAAACTAAAGCATATCAACCATCACAGGAGTGAGCTTGGGACAAGATCCTCCCACAGCTAAGCTCTGAAATGACCGCATCCCAGCCAATCCCTTGGCTTCAGTGTTGGGGAGACCAGGAACCAGAGGTCTCAGCTAAGCCACACATGCATTCCAGACCTACAGAAATGGGAAGCTATTAAATGTGTATCATCTTAAGCCACTAAATTGGGATAATTTGTTACACAGTCATAGATTCCTAACATATATGTAAAATTAGGTAAGTTACATTTCAGCTTCTTAACTTGTAAAATGGAAATAATAATAGAATCTTCATCGTAGGATGGTAGAAAGACTAAAGTTCTTGAACTATGTATTGGTAAGGCTCATAGTAAGCAAACAACTTTGTGCTTTTTAACATTCTGTTTTTAATTATTTAATAATTTTAAGATTATATAGCTCTCTGTCTTTCCCATTCCACAAGAATAGGGACCATGTTGCAGTGAATGTCTCCATTCATCAATCAGTCCATCAGTAGAGAGAAATATATAGTGGTAGGCAATCTGTATGCCTAACTCAGGGAGAAGAATTTTGGACCAAAGGTGATGCATCTTCAAATCTTAAAATATATTGCCATATTTACAATAAACTGCCTTAAAACCGTACTGTTACCTCATTCAGTGCTAGCTGAGGGTTAATTTTTTCCTCAAACATGTATGCTATTAATCTTTTAAATCTTCATCAATACTATACATCACTATTTCAATTTGCACATTTTGACATATTTTTTGTATTTTTTTGTTTGTTTTTCTTTATAGATAATTTTGAACATCATGAATGTATTGGTCATCTGTATTTTTCTTTGGTAAACAGCCTATTTATATCCCTTACCCATTTTTCTACTGAGCTTTTGTCTTTTTCTTCATTTTCCAAAGCACGTTAGGTTATAAGGAAGTGTTTCTATGTAATTATTTTACAAAACTCTTTTTTTGTTCTTGTTGCTTTAATCACAATAGGATGTTGAATATTATTAGCTACCTTTTAATCATATATTGAGATAATTATATGCTTTTTTCTCCTGTAAAATTACACTGCATTTTTAAAGAATTTGGTTTTTATAAATTATCAAATTACTTCTTGTAGATATTGCATTCATTAGTGTAAGGATAATAGATTTATTGGAAGTTAAAATTAAGGAAAAAGCCTTCCACTTCTATTTAAGTGCTTAAATTTGTAACACACTTTGAAAATCAGTAAAGGCTACTGATGTCTTTCTCAAAGTTGACTGTAAATTGAGAGTAGATGCAGTCCAATACAAACAACCTGAAAATTCAACCAAATATAGGATTGAAAAAATATAACCATAAGATAGGTAATCTAAAAATTTTAAATTATATAAAACTGTATTTAAGAAACTGAAAATCAAACAAAGTGCTGGTATGGTTTGAAAAATTTACATGAATATCTATGTCAACAACACATTTTTTTCCTTTTCTTAAATAATTTTCACCTGAAAAATGCTTGTAATAGTTGAAACATTTATATTAAAGAATCACAACATAAAATTAACTACAATGCTAAGTTGTCTCAATTAAATAGCAGAAAAGGATGATCTGTTAATTCTTAGCTAGACTGAGGTAAGCCTCTTTATTACTAAAAGGTCCTAAAGAAGGCAGAAATAAAGTCTCAAATGCATTTAAGAAAACATTAAATCTTTTCTTCATCAGAAAAATGAACCTAAGTTGAAGGGTTATTGCATCTAAAGATCTAATTGTGGTTACTAAACGGAATAATAGTGAACACACTGCCAACCAATTCGTCTACTATGAGGACTGCAGTTCCAAGGGTTAGCGTTTGTTTAATTTGAGGGAAGTGGACTGGGGGTTTGACAGAATAACTTATCAGTCATCTACTTCAGATTCATCTTTATTCTAAAGAGCAAAATTTAACCCACTGCATCAATATGTAAAATCCTGCAATCTTCTTAGGACAAGGTAAGCACTTTAGGTAATTAGCTAGAAGATACAATGCCGCAACCAGCAGTCATTAATTAAAACACTGTCAATTTTCTGTGACTAGCAGGGGTCAAGTGGGGACAATTTCAATGCTCCGTTACATGAAAATAAAATGCTAAAGCAATATGTAAGGCACATGCTGAATTGCTAGTTATATTAACAGTGGGTCACCTTTCTTATTTAATTGCAAAGGTATGCCTAGCTGTGTTCCCAGGGACTGATGCTATGGGGACAGTGGAAAAAGATTGGCTGATTGTCACCAAATGAGCTCAATTTGAAGGCAGCAGCAAATAAGAAAATTGTTTCATTTTTTTTTAAAATTTTATTTCACTGTTAGGTCTTTGCTGGTCTGTAGAGAAGGCACTTGGCTAAAAGCCAAAAGGGTTGGGTTCTCATGCTCTCTAAAACTACCCGTGCCTTAAAGCAAGTGGCTTTTCTCTGCATCCTTAATTTCATCATATATGAATGAGGAGAATAATCCCTTTACATATGATGTAGGATTGTTGTGCACATAAAGCAAAACAAGATTGTAAGAATGTGGGTATAAACGCCTGCATAAAAGGACTATGAGAGCTTGGTCAATTAGCTCATCCAGAGAGGTCCTCTTAGGACTCTTCAGTCGCAGGACCTAAAGGAGGTCTCTTTAGACTCTATGATTTGCACACCAATGGTCAGGCTGTAAGCTGTTCTTTCTTCTCACCAAGGAGTCAAACAAAATCCCTTTCATCCTTATGGAGAGAGTGGTGTTTTCCTCAAGAATGAATTTGTTTTTCTCCTTTAGGAAGGGGGGCTTCCTTCTCTGAGAAGAGTTGGGGGATTGTAGGAAGTCATTGGGTAAAAAGATAGAGGTCGCAATGGAAAGAGAATTCAGTGGAGGAGTGCTGAAGAGTTCCGTTACAAAGAAGAATCCAGAAGTGAACAAAGGCACAGTCCTGAGACACTACTGGCTTGTTTTCAGGCTGCAGAGATGTTTCCAATCCCTGAGAAAGCAGCTTCCACAACCGTGCAGGTAATATTTATGTCACTGAAAGTTTGTGTCAGATGGTGTATGCTGATCTTTAGAACTACCACTTTCCCTCTAATCTCTACCCTAAATTGCAGGGTTTGAAAGCCTGAAGACCACATTCCCTGGCTCCTTTGTTACTAGATTCCGGTTTACATTTTACCAGTGAGAGGCACTTAAAAACAATTTGGAAGGTGCAAGGGTGGAAAAGCCATTATTTTGCTTTAGAAGCAGCAAATTGATACATGGGTCAACCCCAAACATTAGGTTTATGGCTGCCTGTGGGATAACTTCTACAAATCACTGCTTGAGCACTAGAGGCAGCTGTTAGCAGTGATGGGAGGAGCATCTCATAGTTCCTACACTGCTCAAGTGCTTAAAGGGCCAGTCAGTTTGTCCAATGATTCAACAGATTTTGCACGCCTCTAATTCCCGTTATTAAATCCCTTCTTGATAACACACCACACCCTAACTGAGACACCATCCAGGTTACTTCTTTTGTAAATGTGCACATAATTGTGTCCACTGTGCGATCCAGTTATCTTTCCTTAATGCCTTCATTTCTATGTTGAGGCTATCTGCTGAAAACAATGGAAATGTCATGGTCTAGATTAGTGCGTAATCAGGATTTGTTACAACTTGCTAGTCCACTAGCACTTCAATGTCTAATTCTGTAACTAATAAGGAATTATGTAACTAATACGCAAGAATCCTTTTTTATCAGCCAGATGAAACATTGACCCTTCATTCACTTATCAGAAAACTGAGCTGTGAACTGAACAGGATTCAGCACTCGTCAAGGGGTCACATGATATTGGAGGTGGTTGAGGTAGCTCAATTACGCAGATGCCACCAGGGCTTTGCCTTGCTCCTGGGAGGAGCCCTGCAGCTGTGTCTACCATTCAAGGTCTCCAGCCACCATTTCCCTGGAGCAAGAGCTCCCCGAGCATTTGTCCTCACTATGGCTGCCTATACCCAGAAGAAGGCTTCTAGAAAGTTTCCTGGGATATAAATAAGGAAGAAAGATGGAGGAGTGCTGAAAAAATAAAGGAAGAGCAAGATGGGCCTTGGGGTTGACAGTCCTGGTGGCTCCACCAAGACTTAGGGGAATTACACTTCCTTAGGTGAGGACCCTGCAGAGGTCCTGCAGCAGCTCCCGGCGCCACTGAGATGCTGATTAGGGTAGCACAGAGGGAGGCAGAAGGTTTCCTGCTCTGCTAAGTGTTTCCCTACCATCAAAGGAAGAAAATAAAACAATACGTGGAACACTCACTTTCTCTGTTCAGCTTACAACCTGTTTTTAAAACTCATTATTTCTTTGTGAGGCCCCTTGTCTCTTCTTGGGGAACACATAAGCAGAGCTCCTTTTGTTGTGCATGAGGGATCCACACTGGAGTTTGAACTTGGCTTTATTTTTACCATGTGTGCCATAGAAAGATATTGCCTCCTTCTCCTTTTTAGATTATTTGAATTATTTCCCCATATTAATTGAATATATGCATCTTACCACATAATTGGAAATAGGGGGCACTAGGTGAGAGCCGGGACCTGATAGTCTGGATCAGAGGAATGCACTGGTGTAGAACAGGCAGTCACTGCTGTTCCAGGAAACCAAGGACATGGAAGAGGTCAAAACCATGGATGTGGAGGCTTGGGGTGCTCTAAACAGTACAGAGCAGGACAAATGGTGAGTCTAGGAGTGGGCATGGTGAGAGCACTGAATGGTCTGCAGATGCACAGGCATGGGTGGGACAGTGGGAGGGCAGCAGCCTCCACCAGGTCAGGCTTGTGGTCAGAAGTTTTATTCTGCTGATCTACACTAAGAGGATTAACATAGGGTCAGGATTATAGGGACTGGTCCCAAGGAGATGAACAAGACAAGGGTCAGAGACAATGCAGAGACCCAATTTCCCAGAACAGGAATGCAAAAGAGACATTTGTCTGAGCAAAGCCTGTGGAACTGGCATTCAAGGTCAGAGTGAGTGGCAGCAAGGGCAAAAAAAGAATGAGACGAAGCACCTTGGACACTGAACCCAGGGGCACTCAAGCACAAGGGTGGGGCAGAGTGAAACATGCAAGGGCATATAGAGCAGGGCAAATGGACCAGAACTTGGGGAGGAGCCTTGGAGGACCTAAGAACCCAGTAGCATCCCAACTGGGGTCTATGAACATACCCCCCCACAATGAGCTATTTTAATATAAATCCCCTGCTCTCCCAGAGGAAAAACAAAAGAGAATTTTATTTAAGAAAATTTCTGTCTCTTGATAATTTTCTCCTTTCCAGACTTATCTTTGGAATGTGTGATCTCCAGTGTGTTCCACAGTGTGATCTGCAGTGTGACCCACAGTGTAATCCACAGTGTGATCTGCAGTGTGATCCACAGTGTGATCTGCAGTGTGATCCACAGTGTGATCTGCAGTGTGATCTGCAGGTGATCCTCAGTGTAATCCACAGTGTGATCTGCAGTGTGATCCTCAGTGTACTCCGCAGTGTGATCTGCAGTGTGATCCTCAGTGTACTCCACAGTGTGATCTGCAGTGTGATCCTCAGTGTAATCCACAGTGTCATCTGCAGTGTGATCCACAGTGTAATCCACAGTGTGATCTGCAGTGTGATCCTCAGTGTAATCCACAGTGTGATCTGCAGTGTCATCTGCAGTGTGATCCTCAGTGTCATCTGCAGTGTGATCCTCAGTGTAATCCACAGTGTGATCTGCAGGTGATCCTCAGTGTAATCCACAGTGTCATCTGCAGTGTGATCCTCAGTGTACTCCACAGTGTGATCCGCAGTGTGTTCTGCAGGATGATCTGCAGTGTGATCAGCAGGTAATGTGCAGTGTGATCCACAGTGTGACCTGCAGTGTGATCTGCAGTGTGGTCCATGGTGTGATCTGCAGGTGATCCGCAGTGTGACCTGCAGTGCGATCTGCTGTGTGATCTGAAGGTATCTGCAGTCAGATCTGCAGCATGATCCACAGTGTGATCCACAGGTAATCTGAAGTATCATCCTCAGTGTGATCTGCAGTGTGACCTGCAGTGTGATCCACAGTGTGATCCGCAGTGTGATCTACAGTGTGACCTGAAGGTATCTGCGGTGAGATCTGCAGTCTGGTCTGCAGTGTCATCCACAGTGCGATCTACGGTGTGATCTGCAGTGTGACCTGAAGGTATCTGCAGTGAGATCTGCAGTCTGGTCTGCAGTATGATCTGCAGTGTCATCCACAGTGTGATCTACGGTGTGATCTGCAGTGTGATCTGAAGGTATCTGCAGTGAGATATGTAGTCTGGTCTGCAGTGTGATCTGCAGTGTGATCTGCAGTGTCATCCACAGTGTGATCCATGGTGTGATCTGCAATGTGATCTACAGTGTGATCTACAGTGTGATCTTCAGGTGATCCACAGGTGATCTGCAGTGTGATCCGCAGTGTGATCCATAGGTGATCTGCAGTGTGATCTGCAGTGTGAGCCCTCTCTTGACTGCTAAGGAAGAGATTGCCTTGTTCATCTCACCGAGGAGGTCTGAAACTGGTGTTGACAGAAAACCTGCTCTAGAATTAACCTGCTTGAGCTTGTCCTTTCCCTCATATTTCTCATGGTCTTCTGAGACATAGGTCTTGAGGGCTACAGAAGGTCCCAGGGATGTCCCCTAGACCTTGGGAGGGAAGTTGTGGGCAGGATCAAGGTGAGCCATTCCAGGGCACCCCTCTGAAGTAGGAGGGGACTCCAGAGAGGGTCACTTGAGCAGTCTGGCCAGTATTGAGCACAGCATGTGTTTCCCCCTCCATCTTGCATGGAAACATTTAGTTAACTGTCTGGAATGCCTAGTTTTATTGCTATGAATCTCTCAACAAAATAATCAAGTTCCTTTGGCCCCCTTTGATTAGAGTCTATAACCACAGGGGAAGATTTCTGCAGGTGGGTTGACATCGAGCAGAAGAGGGTACTTTTAGGGCCTTAGTGGTAAGGGATAGCCAGACCCTCTGGGGGACTGTGTTTAGTGAGTGCAGAAGTGACAGCCTCCAGCAGCTTGTCTGGGGACAGTAGGAGAAGGAGTAGCAAAAGTAAAACTGTGCGTGCACCAACTAGCGGTGGATTCTCTGGAGCCTCCAGGGAAATATGGAGTTGGAGAAACTACGGTGAGTAGAAAGGTCACAGGAAAAGGGGCAGGGGGGGAAGCCAGTCTTGAGAGAGACAGGAAGAAATAGGGTCACACTCCCATTGCAGCCCTGTGTATGAGCTACAGAGTGGGGAAATAGAAACTCCTCTAAATTCAGAACAGCATCACCCTTGCTGGGAGAAGAGCGAGCTGTGGACAGCTACATAAGGACAAGCTCAACAAAGACTGGCTGTAGACAGACCTTGACCCTTTTCCACCCAGAAAACCAAGGAGGACTAAAGAAAACCAGATGCTGTAGCTTATAAAAAATTCACTACTACTGACAAATGGAAAGAATGCAATAAAATTATTAATGTTCATAAAAGAAAAACTTGGATACATGAAAGGACTATCCATGGTATTGGCTGGGAAGACTCAATATTCTAACGACATCAACATTCTTCATGTTAAGCTTTAAATTTATGATCCTCCAAATTTTCCAGATGTTTTTGAAACTTGACAAAGTTATCTTAATATTCATCTAGAAGGAACAAGCAAACAAAAATGCATGCCAAAAAAGCAAGGACATTTTTGAAAAATAAAAGTCACAAGGGGAGTAGTGTCAAAACAGATATTAAAATAGAAAGAGATAAACTTCTAATACGTGTGGTGCTGAACAGGCAGTTCAGTGTAACAGAGAAAAGGCTGAAACACAGACTCCAGTATTCACATTTTCCCCTTAGACAATAAAGCATCACAAATGAAAAAGTTTGAGCTCTTCAACAAATGGTTTTAGGACAAATGGCTAACCATGTAAGTTCATGATAATGACAATAATGATATTAATAATAGCTAATACGTATTGACTAATGGCTATGTGCCAGAAGCCATAATAAATGCTTTCTATGAGTCACCTTACTAAATCATCACATTTATCCCCTTATTGTATCTGTTTCAGATGCAAGGATGCTGTGGTTCATATGGGGTAGGTAATTTACATGCAGTCACGCAACCAGACAGTGTTGTGTTGTGGCTGGGGTTTGAACTTATAGCCCAGTCTCCTGATGATTTATACTCCTCCTCCTAGATTCCTACTTTACTTATTTTACTAAAATCAAGTCCAAATTCAATGAACCTTTGTATATAAACAATAGAATTTCATATTTGAAGATGGAGGCATAAACCAGCATTTCTTCTTCTCTTCCTGGGAACAACATGAAAGCAAATGGGAGAGCAAAGCCTAGACAAATACAACCTCTATTTCCTATGAAATTAGAAAATAGCTCAACTTCCAACTACAGAATGGGTAAATGGGTAACCAACAGGGTAACTGAGCAGAAGAGCATGCAGGAAGACGATGGAACCAGGGCCACCACTGTCAACTTCAGCAAGCCCCAGCAGAGTGGGTCACAGGTGAGGGCAAAGCCTCCATCAGTGAAAACAGTGTGCACAGGCCGGGTGTGGGTGGGCGCTTCCCCAGGCCTGATGTGGCTTAGAATCTTAGAAGTAGGGTGAGCTGAGGAATCAGGCATTTGCCCAAAACAATCTTTTTCTGGGGACACGGATTTTCTTCAAATGTAAGTACAGTGGTTTCCCCTCATCCGCATTTTCACTTTCCATGGTTTAAGCTACCTGAGGTCAACTACAGTCTGAAAATAGATGAGTATAGCCTCATAAGATATTTTAAGAGAGAGAGAGAGGGAGCACATTCACATAGCTTTTATTACAGGACATTGTAATAATAATGTTATTCTAGTACTCATGATTTTTGTTAATCTCTTACTGTGCCTGATTTATAAATTAAACTTTATCAGGGGTATGCATGTGTAGGAAAGTGCACAGTATATGTAGGGTTTGGTGCTCTCCATGGTTCAGTCATCCCCTGGGGGTCTTGGGGCTACTGTATTCAAAAGGAAGCCAAGATCTAGCAAAGAAAACAATAAGCAAAACAGAAGAAAGAAACAGAACAAGAAACCAGGTGTCATGACTTAGATGAAGACTGTGAATAAAACAGTCACTTGTCTATTAAGCCATGGCTGAAGAAGGGTAAACTGTGAGCTGGCAGAGCTGGAGAGAAAGAAGGAGAAAAGATATAAATTCACAGCAGTGAAGGCAGAACCAGAGCGGTCACAAGGAAGAACAGACCTTGCTGGGGAAAAGACACGGAGAATAGAAATGGAAAAATATAGAACAAATTAAAATGGAAATCAATGAGTTAAAAAAGCAGAGAGAAAATGACAGCTACAGAGAATAGGTGGCAATCATATGGAACCACAATCAGAGACTCTGAAGAAGAAAATGAAAGCAGGGAAGAGAACAAATACTTAGATATACAATTCATGGGAAAAATATTTTAAAAAATAACCTGAATTTACATATTAAATAGATGTACCACATCTATGGGAAAATTCACCCCAAATGGAAAACACCAAAATATAGGCTAAAAATTTACCAGACTTTGGGGCAGGTGCGGTGGCTCACGCATGTAATCCCAGCACTTTAGGAGGCCAAGGTGGGTGAATCATGAGGTCAGGAGTTCGAGACCAGCCTGACCAATATGGTGAAACCCTGTCTCTACTAAAAATACAAAAATTAGCTGGGCGTGGTGGTGCATGGCTGTAGTCCCTGCTGCTAGGTAGGCTGAGGCAGAAGAATCACTTGAACCCAGAGGTGGAGGTTGTAACGAGCCAAGATTGTGCCACGGCACTCCAGCCTGGGTGACACAGCGAGACTCCATCACAAAATAATAATAATAATAATAATAATAATTTACCAGACTTCAAAGTCAGCTCTTTGGTGCACAGAATCAAAAAGATTAAGTTCCTTCTACAGGGAAATCAGGCAGTCTGTGGTCCCTCCAAGGAGACAGTGTAAGCTACCAATATCCTACCAGATACTCTGTCCTTTGGGTGTAAAAAGGCAACAAACCATTGTAAGGAACAAACTTGCAAACCAGAAAGAGGAACAAACCATTGCAAACCAGAAAGAGGTTGGAATGTTCTTCACTATGGTCAAATAACTCATACTGAGCACAAAATCAATCTAACATAGAACTGGCAATTGCAAAAGTTGGGCATATGGCTGCAGAATAGAACATAGAGGGTCTAAGCCCTGATGATGTAGAAAATATTCAGTGAAAACTAGGATATTTAGAAAATTTATCATTGCTTATACTGGAAATTGACAGCTGTGTCTGCAAAGAGAGGAGCCCAAAATGCTGATCTTATCCCAGCCCCAGAGCTGCCCTCCTGGAGTTGTCCTGTCTGTCACAGGCATTTCCACTCTCCTGATCGCCTGGCATTCCCCGCTTTCTGTCACACCCATAGTAAATCTGTCACTCAAAGACATTCAGAATCCAACTATTTGTCCCTCCTCCACTGCCATCACCCTGGTCCTGGCCACATCCCAGCCAAGGCCTTGAAACAGCTCTCCAGTTGAAATTCCTGTCCTCTACACAGTCTGCTTTCAAAACGGCATGCTAGTGTGATCCTTTTAAAGCATGAAGCAGATCACACCATCTCTCCCTGATTACCCAGCTAGCCTCCTAGCTTCTGGCTTCAGCACAGCAGCAGCTGAAGAGAGTGTATCACCATCACAACTCTCATGCTCACCATACCCACTCCCGACTTGGGCAGAGCCAGGTCCCTGCAATGACTGATGGGGACCCAGTGCAGGAGTCTCCTCTCCCAGAACTCCCTTTCACTAACTCTGCCACAGCTGCAATGACCTCCTTGGTGTTTCTGGATCGTTCCAGGCATCACCCTCCCGGCCTCACCCCCCACCCCCAACTTGGGAACTAGCTGGCCCCAACTGCTCTCTCTCTGAGGACAGGAGCACAGGACTCATCTGTCTTTCAAGTTTTTCCTCAGACTCCCTACTCCTGGGGTATGCCGACAATGCTATTTTAAATGCAGACTACTCCCCATTGTCCTGCGGCATCACCCCCAGGCATTCTCTGACTCTTGTCTTTGGACATTCCCAGACCAAGATTCCCTGGAGGTCAGAGATTCTATGGGCAGCCAGAGAGAGCAAAGGAGGCCCAGGCCAGGCCCCAGGCTGATGCATCCTCTATTCTCTTGTATCTGCAGTCCCTCTTTGCTTCTCAGCAGGTAACAAGGAGATGGCCCTGGTCCTCAGGACAACCACTGAAACTATTTTCCCTCCAGTATAAATGACATACACGCAAGAGAATGGCATTAAGCCATGGACTTCTGGGAGTACAGGTGAGACCCACCTCAGAATGAAGCCCTGACTTTTTAAAAAAAAATCTCTTTTAAACAAGAGGCCTCATTTGTTCATGTAAATAAATAAATCCAAAAAGAGAACTGAATGTTTTAGACTTTGTGTATCTAGACCCAAGGTCAAAAATGTAATGACATGATGTTTTTTTTTTTTTTTTTTGTTTTTTATTTAGCAAAGATTGTTTCATTTCTACAATAGCTACCTTTAAACTGCAGTGATTTACCTGGAATTCTGCCTCCCCTGAATTAAACTGTTGCATCTCTCAAGGAAACAAGCTGAATCCGTTTTGTTTATACAGTTTCGTCATTTATAAGGGAGCTGCACTTGAGCTCTTAGTGATCATTGCAATGAAAGA
The DNA here is from genome assembly GCF_024542745.1 of Macaca thibetana thibetana. Lineage (NCBI taxonomy): Eukaryota > Metazoa > Chordata > Mammalia > Primates > Cercopithecidae > Macaca > Macaca thibetana. The sequence goes on along the minus strand of NC_065580.1, from coordinate 156,761,849 downwards.
AAACATGTTCCATAAGCAAGGCTAAATTGTTCTTAAGAAAGAGATTTATTGTTTGAATAATTAAAATAACAATATACAATGTTTCTCTATCAGATTGGAAAACGTCAAAAAAAAGCCTAATATCCAGTATTAGTTTGGTTATAAGAGACAGAAACTACTGCAAACTGAGGTGAGATGTGTAAATGAATAAAATGCTGGCAAATTGTCAATACATATTAAAAGTTATAAAAATTATTTACTCCTTGAGTCAGCAACTTGACTTATAGAAATTTATTCCCAGGGATAAATGAACACATATACAAAGATAAATGTGATAGAAGTCATTATGATATTTTTCTAAGAGAAAAACTGGCAAAAACCAAAAATATGACATTCAACAATCGTGTTGGAGATATCTAGTTGCTAAGTATCCAACACCCCCTCTAACTTAAGAAAATAACACACATTATGTCCATGATGGCTTACAGATGCTTCATCGCTAGGGGCGACCCGGCCAGTGATCCAGGGAGATGCTGATAAAATTGATCTGTGATGCACTTCTGGAAAGGACCTTAAAGGGAGGTGACTCATGAGGGAGGGGCAGTCATCTCCCTTTGCTCTTCCTTATCCAGGGAAATGTGAAAGGAAGTTGACACTAGAGCTTGGTGGCCATCATTTGGGGATGAAGAATGCTGCTAGGAGAGGCAGAAATCTTCCTAACACATAAGGAGTTTGGGTGCCTGATGACTTAGTCAAGCCAACTAGTCCTGAGCTGTCTACATCCAGAGTCCTCTTACGAGAAAAATAAACTCTTGTGAGTTTAAGTGGCTGAACTCAATCTTAACTAATTAGATAAATGTAATTATTGATGTATTAAAATAAACATTACACAGACATTAAAAAGTCATGGAGTTCAAGACCAGCCTGGCCAACGTGGTGAAACCTCATCTCCACTAAAAATACAAAAAATTAGCTGGGCGTGGTGGTGCGCACCTGTAATCCCAGCTGCTTGGGAGGCTGAGGCGGGATAATTGCTTGAACCCAGGCGGCGGAGGCTGCAGTGAGCTGAGATTGCACCACTGCACTCTAGCCTGGGCGACAGAGCAAGACTCCATCTCCAGAAAAAAAAAGTCATATTAAGCACCATATTTGTTGTTATGGCAAGATATACATAGCATATTGTTAACTGAAGAAAGAAGATTATAAGCCAGCAACAATCATATGATCAAAAATTTTAAAAATGTATAATGTGCATCTACGGGTATACAATTGCTTGGGAACAGGACTGACAGGCTAGAGACAAAACATGTTTGCAGCAGTTGGGGGAATTTAACTTTTTAAAAAATTGCAATTTCTAATTTTTTTCTTTGATGACTTGATATTGCATATGAAATTTAAAGACAAAAAAGCTACTACTACAACTTAATGTTTAAATTAGTGGTAAGAAGGGATAAAACGTCAGTAACATCCAAGACAGACAAAGCATTATTTCATCTATGTAGAAACACCTCCAAATAAATAAGACACAGAGATAAGTGTGCAAGTAACCTGAATAATAAATTTCCCAAAGGAGAAGTAGAAGTGGTCTGTTAACATAAGATAAAACATTTTAAACAACGTTAACAATCTAAGTATGCAAATTAAAATGAGAGGGCATTTTCAACCATCAGGTTGTAAAGACTATTTAAAAAAAACTGTTATCTAGTTGGTGAGGATGCTGGGCCACATACACCCACCCCTACTGTTGGTGGCCTAAGTGCCCTTGGGCAGTACAGAGTAAGAGCCTTCTATATGGCTGGTGCCATTTCACTTCACTCACATGTATGCACATTGAATTAACATACAGGACTGTTCATTTGCTACAGCGTTTATGAGAGTGAAAACTGTCAACACCCTCAGGGAGAGAGAGAACGCCTGCATAATGACAAGCATTAAAAATAATGTCAAAGAGGCAAATGTCATGGAAAATGTCCATAATATCAAATACGCACCTCGATAGAAACTAAATTAAATTTATGATATTTATCTGTTTCCATGTAATAATGCACAATGGAGCTTCAAATATGGCAGGAAATAAAAAGTCATGGGAGCAGAAACTCCGAATAACAGGCTTTTATTTTTGAAGAAGTCCTTTGCACATGGACAGTGGATGTGGTGTGTGACAGGGAAGGTGCCTCAGGGACTTTTAAAAATTTAGTTGTTCTCCCAGACAGTGTCTAGCACCCTCTTCCCCACTTCTTTACCTTCCTTCTCAAAAGAGAGTTGGCAGGAGGGTTGCAACCAATGTACCATTTGTTTTTCCTTTGGTCATAGTTGTTTCCGTAATGAGAAAATGCAACATTCTGTTTTAAAAAAAAACATCTAGAGTATAAACGATGATTAAGTCTACACAAAAACAAATACCTCACAATAATTAAACCTAGATACTAGGTCTTAGGTTATTGGGGAAAAAAGGTCATGACTGACTGACTGATTATTTGATCTCACCAGTACATATGTGGCCCTCAACTATTTTGTATTAACATAGTGCTGAATTCAAGTGTCTAAATGACAAAAGAAAGAGAACTTCCAATATGTTTGCAAGTACAGTTAAGGAAGCATTCTGAAGAAGCTAGCCTAATGAACAGAAATTGTTTTTCCAAAGTCTAACATGATTCCACCCTTTGTTTCCATATCATACATTTCTACTTGTGTAATGTCTACAATGTCACCTAAAACCCACGAGCTACTGCTCTGCATTAGAAGAGGGAACATGATTAGGGGTGCGAGCGGGGAACATGAGACAATCATGATGGGACATTGGGCGTGTTTGTTTTTAAAAAGAGCATGCCAAGGAGATGAGGTGTAATGTGTATATTCTAAGGTAATCAGGTGAATAAAACAATCAATGATATTATCTGTCATTTTCTAAACCCACTCATCTATCTAAATACTGGGGAAATAATTTTCCAGCTATGAGTAGTTCTGACAATTTAAACTCACATGTCTTCATGGACAAGCATGCAGTGATCTCTAAGCAGACCATGGTTATGTAATATAGGTGGGCAAGGTAGGACTTCCTAAGTGCTGAAACAATCTATGGGAAAACCTTCCATCCCTTTGTGGCCTTTCCAAGGGCATGTTATATAGAACAGACACACTGTGGGTCTGAATAAAAACACCTAGGTGGATGACTAGGAATGTCTATGAGAGAATGATAGGCTTGGTGGAAACAGAGATACATATCTATTCGCAAGAAACTTCTCTGGAAATCTAGAAATGTTCATCTATCTAATCCTTTAGAACATAGCAAATGTTTGACAGGTAACAAGCAGATCAAGTAACTCCATACCTTTAGAGAATTTCCACACGATGGTAGGTACAGGGTAACCCTCAGCAGAACAATTGAGGATGACAGCTTTGCCATAAATCCCATCCTGGTCCCGCGGCTGAACTACAAACTTGGGAGGAACTGAAAAGAGAGAAATGTCACCAGTAATTAACACTAGACCAGAAACTGAGTAAAGGTGTGATTTTAAGAAACTGAATCATTTTAACAAACATTAAAAATAAGACTGTTCCATATACATGGGACAATAAAAATACTATTGGCAGTTTGGGACAAATTAAGAGAGTAATCTCAGTGCTGAAAAATTTTCTGATTCATATCAATGAGCTTTTGTCACAGGTAAAAGCCCTTTGCACTAGGGAAAACTGGCCTCGAAGGAGGAAGTTTGACTAAATCAAAGGAATGGAACATTTTGCTTTTGCTTGTGTTATCAAAAATATTCAGAAATTCCCTCAATGGAAAATTGAATCAGAATCACCATTTAAAGAACAGATCAGGCTGGGCACGGTGGCTCACGCCTGTAATCCCAACCCTTTGGGAGGCTGAGGCGGGCAGATCACCTGAGGTTCGGAGTTTGAGACCAGTCTGACCAACACAGAGAAACCCCATCTCTACTAAAAACACAAAATTAGCTGGGTGTGGTGGCGCATGCCTGTAATCCTAGCTACTCAGGAGGCTGAGGCTGGAGAATCGGTTGGACCGGGGAAGCGGAGGTTGCAGTGAGCTGAGATTGCACCACTGCACTCCAGCCTGGGCAACAAGAGTGAAACTCCATCTCAAAAAAAAAAAAAAGCAGATCAAATATATATTTGTGCCTCCAATAGTAATTATCAAATATAAGTATTCATCTTGGATGTGAACTGGTCAAAGCATTTGATGTTGATTTTTCCTCTAACAGGAGATAAAGTGAGAAATAATAGGCACCTCCTAAAGGCAATCAAGAATACAATGTGGGCGTGAACCCAGGAGGCGGAGCTTGCAGTGAGCCGAGAGCACTCCAGTCTGGGGGACAGAGCAAGACTCCGTCTAAAAAAAAAAAAAAAAAAAAAAAAAAAGAATACAATGTGGGGCTGAACTTTTCCCAAAATTCTGGTGAGGACATAGTGCGTTATGCCTGATGTCAGCACCAGGGCGGGCCAAAGGCGGACTCTGAAGAGCAGTTGCAGTGAGGTACCATAAAGCTTTTCTAGTGTGCCTATAAAAAACAAGATAATAAGTGACTGCTTATCTGGTGAATGTTGTGAGGTGCTGTAAACACCCATCCCTACCTAAAACATACATATGACTTCACTTAAAACATATCTCCCAAAAGAAAGCATATTATTTGAGACAAGCCATTAGGATTTTAATATGTATCATACCTCTTAGAGAGAAGAACACACACATTCTCCTAGGAAAGGTAGCATCTGAAGGTATTCTAATCCCCTAATCTTTCCCAGCAGATCAGGGATTCACTACAGGGTAGACTTTCAATGAGGCAGTCATAAACTATGTGAGAGGAGATGAATTATCTACACCATAGAGTAAATACTTGGAAATTCCTGGTAAGGCTAATCTCTTCAGCCTTGCAAAATCCAGAATTCTTAATTTTGAGACATAAATGTGAGCCTACATGTTATAAGTAGATAGGAACTCCAGCTACCACATATGATAGACTGAGAAGATGGTTAGGGCCTAAGTTAGCAAGGGGCTTAGAAGCATGTTACAATGATCTGAGCCAAGCTGAAGATCACTTTGGCCTTAAAATAACCAAGGAGGAAGGGAAAATGTCAAGACACAAGAAGCAGCCAGAGATGGAATTAACCACAGTGTTTCTGGAAAATCATTGCTTTTAATTTTCTAGCCTTACTTTCTGTAGAAAGATTTACACATGAAGAAGCACCAGACTACCAGCATAAAGCCAACTGTTAAACATACTGGCTTGGTGTCCAGCTCTGCTATTTCCTATTGGGCAATTTTGTGCAAAGTATAAAATGGCTCTTGGTCTCAATTTTCTTATCTGAAAATTGGAGATAATTATGGAACTCATTTTTAAGGACTGTTAAAAAGATCGAACAAATTAAGATTAGAAAAGTTCTCAGAACTGTGGAGGTACTGCTGTAAGAGTGCTGGTTAATTTAGTAAATGCAGGTATGTTTGGCTTTGACTTTTTTTTTTTTTTTTTTTTTTGAGACGGAGTCTCACTCTGTTGTCTAGGCTGGAGTGCATTGGTGTGATCTCCACTCACTGCAACTTCTGCCTCCCAGGTTCAAGCAATTCTCTGCCTCAGCCTCCTGAGTAGCTGGGATTACAGGCGCCTGCCACCACACCCAGCTAATTTTTTTGTATTTTTAGTAGAGACGGAGTTTTATCATCTTGGCCAGGCTGGTCTTGAACTCCTGACCTCCTGATCCACCCGCCTCGGCCTCTCAAAGTGCTGGGATTACAGGCGTGAGCCACTGCACATGGCCCGACATATTCTTAACGAGCAAAGTTCCCAACTTGCAAATGAAATAAATAATTTGCACAGCCAATGGGTCTCTGAGATATTGCTTAACTAATAAGCAATGTTACTTCATGTAGAATACTTCATGGTATTCGGAGACAAAATGTAATTAAGAAAATGAAAATATATTTAAAATAAGATAATAAGGAATGACTGTCTCTAGGGGAGTAAATTATCTCTAAGAAATATGGTAGAGATTATATAGAGCTAAGTTTTCTAGTAAAAGTAACCAATCAACCTCAAGAGTAGGTGACAAAGTTGAAGACATTGTGCCAAAATTATTCTCCCCAGGTGGAAGGGAAATCTGCAGCCATCCACATTCTATGCTCCATTTGGCTCAAGTTCTGCCAAGAGCAAGAAATTGCTCATCAATGGACAGGGTAGAAAATCTCTTGCATTCCCTCCGGTAGCATGTCTAATTATAATTGATCCATTACCCCTCCCAGTTTGATTCTAATCCAACAAAATGTTCCTTAAAATCTCATCAAAGAAGTTTATATGAGAAACAACTATTGAAATATTGTAAGCATAAGGCAGTTACAGATGAAAATGTTCCCTAAATTACTAGAATAATTACCCTATATCATTGAAAACTGTTTCTGACCCTGGAGTAGCCAGGGGATTTCCCATGTGCACCTCTTTCCTCATAGACTGGAATTCTCTCTTCAGATACCCCAGTGATTTACAGTCACATGAAGACCTAAGAAAGAAGCTTCTGCAGTCAGTGAACTTCTTAATTTTTACAGCAAAGAGAATAATTAATAGCTCAGATATTTGATGTTTGGCTGATAGACCATGCAACTTGAGACCACCTTGAGGAAAATGCTATATTTTACTAAGTGCATGAATAAGCCAAATCATATACATTTCCTTCAAATTTTGACAGAAGACTGTCATGAATTTAAATATTCAATCCCTAAGTGATTTCTTATCATGTACCAGTGAATATGTAGGTCCCTTTCATGAAAATGAACTTGTGAGTTACAATAAGAATTCTAAGACTGGGAACATCCATGTACTTACACCAAGAAGAACTGAGGCCATACTCCTCAGATCCGACACCTTAAGAGTATGCTTGGCAGTGGTTTGTAGTTCTCCTTGAAGAGGTCCTTTACATCCCTTGTAAGTTGGATTCCTAGGTATTTTATTCTCTTTGAAGCAATTGTGAATGGAAGTTCATTCATGATTTGGCTCTCTGTTTGTCTGTTACTGGTGTATAAGAATGCTTGTGATTTTTGCACATTAATTTTGTATCCTGAGACTTTGCTGAAGTTGCTTATCAGCTTAAGGAGATTTTGGGCTGAGACAATGGGATTTTCTAAATATACAATCATGTCATCTGCAAAAAGGGACAATTTGACTTCTTCTTTTCCTAACTGAATACCCTTGATTTCTTTCTCTTGCCTGATTGCCCTAGCCAGAACTTCCAGCACTATGTTGAATAGGAGTGGTGAGAGAGGGCATCCCTGTCTTGTGCCAGTTTTCAAAGGGAATTTTTCCAGTTTTTGCCCATTCAGTATGATATTGGCTGTGGGTTTGTCATAAATAGCTCTTATTATTTTGAGGTATGTTCCATCAATACCGAATTTATTGAGCGTTTTTAGCATGAAGGGCTGTTGAATTTTGTCAAAAGCCTTTTCTGCATCTATTGAGATAATCATGTGGTTCTTGTCTTTGGTTCTGTTTATATGCTGGATTATGTTTATTGATTTGCGAATGTTGAACCAGCCTTGTATCCCAGGGATGAAGCCCACTTGATCATGGTGGATAAGCTTTTTGATGTGCTGCTGAATCCAGTTTGCCAGTATTTTATTGAGGATTTTTGCATCGATGTTCATCAGGGATATTGGTCTAAAATTCTCTTTTTTTGTTGTGTCTCTGCCAGGCTTTGGTATCAGGATGATGTTGGCCTCATAAAATGAGTTAGGGAGGATTCCCTCTTTTTCTATTGATTGGAAGAGTTTCAGAAGGAATGGTACCAGCCATCCCATTACTGGGTATATACCCAAAGGATTATAAATCATGCTGCTATAAAGACACATGCACACATATGTTTATTGCGGCACTATTCACAATAGCAAAGACTTGGAATCAACCCAAATGTCCATCAGTGACAGACTGGATTAAGAAAATCTGGCACATATACACCATGGAATACTATGCAGCCATAAAAAAGGATGAGTTTGTGTCCTTTGTAGGGACATGGATGCAGCTGGAAACCATCATTCTTAGCAAACTATCACAAGAACAGAAAACCAAACACCGCATGTTCTTACTCATAGGTGGGAACTGAACAATGAGATCACTTGACTCGGGAAGGGGAACATCACACACGGGGGCCTATCATGGGGAGGGGGGAGGGGGGAGGGATTGCATTGGGAGTTATACCTGATGTAAATGACGAGTTGATGGGTGCTGACGAGTTGATGGGTGCAGCACAGCAACAGGGCACAAGTATACATATGTAACAAATCTGCACGTTATGCACATGTACCCTAGAACTTAAAGTATAATAATAAAAAATAATTAAAAAAAAAAAGAGTATGCTTGGGTTGAGTTCTGCCTGGCAAAATTAGAGGTGATGGATTCCTGGGAAAAGTTGTAATAAGTTTCTAAACAAATTTCTTTGGCTGCCCAGAGCCTAACGGGAAGACAACAGGCATACAGTCCCTTGGGGGTTGCCATCACTTTGAGACAGCTGCATCACCAGCTAAGAATAAAATTCCAGGGCAGGGGAGTGTCTGAATGAGGACCCAGTGTTTAACATGTAATTAATGACATCATCCTCGTATGCTCTAAGCACTGGGAATGACCATTATCCCTAGGAACAACAGAGTTACCAATTTTTTAAAGTAAGCAGCAGTTTATTTTTTTAAAAGTAGAGATTTTTTTTAAAGAAATTATTAATATTTGACCCACATATTTTTTTCTACAAAATGACAGCCTAAGAAATTGTCCTAAAGGAATCAGGAGCCCCCCCAGGAGTCACTTAGTAATAAAAGTGAGCATTTCCTGAGGACTCAGTGGGTTTCAAGTACTCCTAGTTCCATCCTTTGACCCCTCCCAGAATTGCCCTCAAGACAATTCTTATTTTGCTTGCTTATTAAAGAGAGGGTCCTCTACTATGGCCCTCTCCTGCTTCTCAGGGTGTTGTCTTCAATCTTCTCCACATCTTACTCAACAAACCTCCTGAGCTATTTCACCCACTCCCATAATGATGATTGCCTTCATCTTCTCTTGGTGTGTAGAGCACCATATCCCCCCATCATTAACTTATATCACACGTACCTCTAACTCAAGTTTCCAAAATGGTACCTGTTCCTGTCCACCATCCATTAAGGTCCTCAAGCAAGAAAAATGGAATTTCCTTTCATATCCTCTTCTTTTATTTATTTATTTATTTTTATCAGATACTGATAATTATTTCTTGAAAATGTAGCTTCAAATTCTCTTCGTCTCCACCGCCACACCCCAGTCATAGTGAGTAGTCTGGTTATGTGGGAAAGGGGCACAGCCCCTCTGTCCACCCGGTTTCAGCACCTCTGGGTGGACAGCTCCACCTCCACACACTTTGCCAGGACACTGCACTAAGGGGATGGGTCCCTCTCTTTGCTGTCTCAGGCCTTCTCAGAAGTCATGAGCCTTTACCCACCTTACTGGTGCAACCCTGACATGTGAAAAACAATTGTCCATCACTGAGGGACAGGAGTCAGGGTATAAATTCTCTGCCTCACTTTCCTCCGATCCAGTGGGGGCAATTATGAGGCCTGCTCTATGCCTACGCTTCTCAAATATTAGAGGGCATCAGAATCACCTGAAGAGCTGATTAAACCACACATTGCTGAACCCTGTCTCCACTGATTCTGACTCAGTAGGTCTGGGGTGGAATCCAGGATTTTGCCTTTCTAATGAGCTCCCAGGTGATGCTGAGGCTGCTGGTACAGAGATCACACTTCAAGAACCACTGTTCTATGTGATTCCTTAGAGGGCTCCCAGTAGGAATGAGCTCCAGTTGCCCATAGCAGCAACCAGCTCATTAAAGTAACTTTTATTGATTTTTTTTCTTCCTTTCTGATCTCATCCTTTCCATTCTGGGATCCAGGAATGACATCCCAAATAAATAACCTGCCAGCCAATTCTGTACCTCACATTCTACTTTCAAGGGAACCCAACCTAGGACAAGGCCCATATGTCTCTTATTTAGATTTCTCAGCCCCCTAACTGGTCTACCTGCCACCAACTGTCCCACTTGAATTCATTCTTCACACAGCAACCTAAAGGATCTAAGACACAAATTGGATGATGTGACTTCCTTGCTTCAAAGCATCCCATATTCCCATGGCCCTTTGGTATAATCCAGACTCTTGGGATATTTTAAAGGATTTTTATGACTTGAGCCCTTGGTCTCCAGTTGCATTCTGTGACATTCTCCTCTTGCAGACTTTGCCCCAACCATTCTAAAACCCTGTCTACTATCCAGTCCCCAAGACCGATGTTGCTACCGAGTCTTCACACAGACTTCTTTATATCTTTGTTTAACAAGTTCCCAATTACTATTTGCATCTTAGCTTAGCGCTCACTTAGGCACATTTTTTTTCTGATGCTGTGGATAAGATTAAGTGCTTCTTTGAGCCCTTCATCACTTACCATAACCTTTACTACACTCATTTGGTATTTCTGTTTAATAGTCTGTCTCCCACACTAGGCTGTGCACGCTATGAGAACAAGAACCATTCATTTCTCATAGACCATGGTATGCCCAGCCCACAGCACAGATCTGGAGTACAGAAAGCACTCTGTAACTACGTGTTGAAAGGACACATGAATAAATGAATGTTATTACTTCAGTTTTATAGACTAGGGAAATGGAGCATGGCTAAGTTAATAACTCAGATCAGGGTGACCCCCAAAGCCCGAGGTCTTTGAGAAGAGTGGACCCAACGGAAGTGCCATCTGAGGGACAGCAGAAGACAGCCTCATAGGAGGACTCTGGCCAACAAGATACAAAGCCTGAGATGGAAGGATTGAAGCCTTTGGGACTGCTGCCATTTGGGCCAAAACTTATGACAGAACAAAAACACCACCAGTACTCTATAGTGTCTGGGTGTATAATTCCCCAAAGTTGTTGGTTTCCTTTTTTAAAGATGATATTTTGATTTCCTTTTATTAGTGTAACACATTATTTGGTATATTGTGGTGAGCCTGCTTGCCAATATAGTTGGTTTTCCAATAGAGCATGACATGGTTTGGTGGTGTCCTCACCCAAATCTCATCTTGAATTGTAGCTCCCACAATTCCTTCATATTGCGGGAGGGATACAGTGGGAGGTAATTTAACCATGGGGGGCGGATCTTTCCCATGCTGTTCTTGTGATAGTGAATAAGTCTTATGAGATCTGATGGTTTTATAAAGGGGATTTCCCCTGCACAAGCTCTCTCTTGCATGCCACCATGTAAGACGTGCCTTTCACCTCCCAGCCACGTGGAACTGTGAGTCCATTAATCCTCTTTTTCTTTACAAATTAGCCAGTCTTGGGTATGTCTTTATCAACAGCATAAAAATGGACTAATACAGAGCGGTTTTTCTGGTGGGGAGGAGGAGTAATTAAAGAGATGAATAGGTTCAGCTACATAATTATATCACATCTCCAAGAGGCAATATGGCTAACTTTGCCAACACTTCTGTCAATCATAATTCCATGCACATAACCAGCACTCCTGTCTCTCCAAAAAGAACAATTTGATATATATTCCAAAATACCAATATCTTGTCATGGGATCCACATAGGCTGAGAGTATCTGAAGTTTCAAATAGGTTTCTTTGAGGAAGTTTATTCCTGGTGTTGCCTAAAATGAGGGTTGTTTAAAATATATAGGTCTTTGGCTTGATCTGTTTATTTTGTGTATGTTGGAGGGGGGATTACTTCTGTTGTTGCTTTATTTTTAAATAAAGAATACTATGGTTATAATAAGACAGGCATTTTTCTAGTTTTAAATGTAGTCCAGCGTCTTACGTGTGGAAGCCATGGCTTCTAAGTTGCTATATATTTCCAAAGAATTAATTTAGGTTTCCCTAGCTGTAAACGTGGGCAGAAATTCAGTTTTAATGAATGCCATTTGGTGGAGGTGGGAGGGAGTGCATGGATAAATACCGCCATTCTCTACTCGGTGACATTTAGTTGAGATGGGACTTGGCCAAAGTCTAGGTAAGATTTAATTTACGACACTGAAAATTAAATCGATGTTTTCCCATCATTCTGAGAATAGATGGCCTGGCCCCTGCTTATCTCTCTGCCTTAAACTTTCTGTCCTCTCTTACTGAACAGGAAGCACCTTGGGCCTCTTGCTGTGCTGTGAACACACAAAACTCACTCCACACTCTGTCTTCAGACTTGTTGGTCTCTCTGCTTAAAACTCGCTTCCTACAATTCCCTGGGTCGTACGCCTTCACTTCAGTCAAGTCTCTGCCCAAAGATCTCTCCAGAAAGCCTTCCCCTGCCCAGCCTACCTAAAACACTATTTTCATCCCCATCTTTCTCAATCCATGTACCACATGTTTATTTTTCATAGTCCTTGTAGATAACTGACGTTGTTTGTTCATTATCTCTTCCCTTCACTAGAATTTGAGCCTTATGGGGCAGAGACTTGGTGTCTTTATTTTAATCACCATGGTATCCTCGACACTCAAAATAATACCGATTATAAAACAGATATTTAAGAAATATTTTGGGTAAGGATGAATGAATGAATGAAGTAAAATCATAGCATGAGAATTCTATCAAAAATTGGATCAATAGATGACAATAAAATAGAAACCTTCTATAATTTTCATTTTTCCTGTCAACTGACAGTCAACTACTATTTTAGCCAATGTGTTTGTTTCTCTATGTGGCAGTTCACCATTAAAAGTCAGAAACCATGGACTCATCAGAAGATATAAAAAAGGGTGAGAAAATGAACCTCCTTTGGAATCACAAATAGGAACTCTTGTGTTGGTACTTTCCTGTGAGTGGTGCAAAGACCACAACAGGAAGCAAAGGGCAGAAGTGCTCTGTCATGAAGCCTAATGCTTTATTTCTAACAGCTTCATCAATGCTAAGGTCACTCCACTGAGCAGGATATCAGGGAAACCATCAGTCCACTGTCATAAGAGCTATGAGATTTGGCTCTTATTGACTCATACATAACAGCTAAGAGATTTTTGCTTTTGGGATTTTGTTTTTGTTTTCTTATATTTTCCTCAAGACAACAGCTAATTTATTTTAGATCAAGTCTTTACAAATCTTCCTAGTAACCCAGACTACCAAACAATGTGCTAAGTTTTACAATCACCCCAGGTCAAACTTTTCTTCTGCAGCTTCCTCACATCACTCAGCCTTTATAGAAAAGAAGAGTGTTAGGGACTTGCCCTGGATCAAGCTTTAACTTAAGGGAATGTGGTGGCTGGTTTGTATTTTATCTTCCACACCATTTAAACGTTCTCCATATTAGCAATGAGGCTGTTTCACTTTACCATTTGTGTGTTCACTGGAGTAGCATTTTTCATTTCCTTCAAGAACTTTTCCTTTGTGTTTACAATGTGACTAACAGTTTGGCATAGGAAGCCTAGCTTTCAGCCTATCTTGGCTTTCAAATGCCTTCCTCACTGAATGTAATCATTTCTAGCTTTTGATTTAAAGTGAGAGATGTGTAATGACTCTCCCTTTCACTCTAACACTGGAGACCATTTCATTTCAATATTGTTATGTCTTAGGAAATAGGGAAGTTAAGAAATGGAGACTGGGAAATGGTTGGCTGGTAGAGTGGTCAGAACACACCCAACATTTATTGATTAAGTTTGCCATCTCATATGGCTACTAAACAATTATAATAGTAACATTGTAACAGTAACACTAGGGATTACTGATTACTAATCACCGTAACAGACATAACAATAATAAAAGTTTGAAATGTGGTAAGAATTACCAAAATGTGACATACAGACACGAAGTGAGCACATACTGTTGGAACAAATGGTCCCCAAAGACTTGCTCGATGCAGGATTGCCACGAACCTTCAATTTGTAAAAAATGCAGTATCTGGGAAGCGCAATAAAGCAAAGTGTGGCTGGGCATGGTGGCTCACTCCTGTAATCTCAGCACTTTCAGAGGTCGAATGGAGTGCATCACCTGAGGCCAGGAGTTCAAGACCAGCCTGGCCAATATGGTGAAACCTTATCTCTACTAAAAATACAAAAATTAGCTGGGCGTGGTGGCACATGCCTGTAATCCCAGCTATTCAGGAAGCTGAGGCAGGAGAATTGCTTGAACTCAGGAGGCCGATGTTGCAGTGAGTGAAGATCGGCCCATTGCACTCCAGCCTGGGTGACAAAGTGAGATCCGTCTCAAAAAAGAAAAAGAAAAGTGCAATAAAATGAGGTGTGCCTGTGTTTACTGAATGCAGTACATTGTGGATATGCTGTGCTGTTGGGGGTCTGGATTTTGTTGTCTTCCTTTTTAGTGTCAAATGTTGTACGTGCACACAATTAACTTACTAGTGGAGAAGTTTTATCTTGTCAAGAATCTTCTTAGGCTTTTCAGGGCTGGCCTAGAGTAACCCTTATTCTGGGGCTAGATTAGTTCTACTCCTAGTGGGTGGCCTTTCTGAGATTTCAACTGAATTCCCCTATTCTGGCTAGTTAGAACTCCAGCATTCCCAAGCAGTGTGCAACTTCTGCTAGCACCCTTTGCATGTGAAGAACAGTATTCAGCTGAAACTGCAAAGGAGCCCTGTACAGATTTCTAGAGATCTTTCTTTGAATAGCTCCCTAATCTCCAGTAGTTTGTCCTTCAATACCCAGTAATCATCTCAGTATCTTTCAATTTCTCTCTCTGTTTTCTCCACCTGCCAAGATCACTGTGATCTATTTGGGCTCTGCACTCCCTTGTCATGTGCACAAAGTACCCCAAGCAGCCATCTGGGGTGAATTTGGAGCTCACTGCATGAATTTGTTTATGCATATCAGTCCAATTTATAGTTAGTTTGCAGTAGGAGGATAAATGTGTTACCTGTTACTCTGTGATGGTCCCATTAGATAATTTTTGTATTTCTACTTCTTTGACCCAAAACATTCCTCCTCCCTATAATTTTCAGTCATTTCTGTTGGTGCTACCTACTGGAGCTTCACACCATGGTTATTATACTACTTTGAACATACTACTGCACTGGTACAAAGAATTCTGGTTGCATTCACTAACTCAAGGACTTTGACCCTGTAATAACCTCCTTTTTATCTTGCCACATATTTTTTTCCCCTCTACTGGCTCATTCTCATAAGCATATAAGCATGCTGTAAAGTATCCAGTCTTAAAAATAACTCCTGCCCTTGCCCCATGTCCATTTCCAACTTTGTCCCCATTTTACTGCCTCCTGTGATGGCAAAATTCCTAAAAATATAAAAATATTTGTGTTTTCTGAGTTCCTGCACATTGGCCTTCTTTCTTTTCTGAAGCTCCTCTAATCAGGCCCTTGCTGCAATGACACCAGGTCATAAACAATAGCCATCAAGGTCATAAACAATAGCCATCAAGGTCATAAACAATATCCATCTTCCTAAACTAGTGACCAACTCTTGGTTTTCCTCTTTGTCTACTTTCAGCAGGATTCAATACTGTTTAATATCCTCTTTCTCAATTTAGTTCCGATTTTGCTTCCAGAGTGTCACAGTCCACTAGATTTTCTCCTCCTTTACAAGCTGCTCCTTTTCCCTCTTCGTCTCTTCTGCTGATTCTTCCTCCTCTTATTCCAGGGCCTTAAATGTTGGAGTGCTCTAGTGACTGCTAGGACAGGTGCTTCTTCCATATCATTGACCATCATTCCCCTTGTCAAAACCATTCTTCATCATTTCTTCTCTGCTTCTGCTAAAGACACTTTCGTTCACCTTGTTATTAGGCAAAGCATGATTCCACTAAAGGTTCTTTTTTATCTCATTTGCAACATTCACTCCACAAGCATGTTTTGTTTGCTTTACCACCAAAATAGATTGTGAATTCCACTGCTTCTCATAACCTTAACATTACCATCTTCATCCAAGGCATTTTTATCTTGCCTGAAAGTCTGAAATAGCCTGTTAACTACTCTCCTTGCTTTCTAGCCCAGTCCATTCTTCAGACAGCTACTAGTGATAACTAAAAAGATAAATCAGGCCAGGGTGCTGCGGTGGTTACAGTCAACAGTGCCAAATCTTTAATCTAGAAAAAAAAATCCACACTTCTAAAATGGCTGCATGTTCTAATGACTCAGGGGGCTGGGACTGATACTTGGCTACATATTAGAATAAACTTGTGGATTTTACAAATTGTTGATGCCTGGGTTCCACCTCCAAAGATGGTTCTTTAATTGGTGGGAGCTTCATCCTGAACATCAGGGCCTTTTTAGAGCTTCTTATGCAATCTGAATGTACAAGAAAGTTTCAGAATCACTAACTAGTGATTTTTGGGGAAAAAAGAACAATTCCCCAGAGATCTGGAAGATGGATTTACCCCTAAAGATTATGATTTAATTGGTGTAGTTTGGGACCAAAAAATGCACATCAGTGTTTTCTTAAATCTCCCAGGAAATTCTACAGAACTGTCTGGATTGAGAACCACAGTCCCACACCACCTTGTCCCTGTCTGTTTCTCCAGTCACACTGACCTGTTTGTGAAGCACATTTTCTTCCTCTAGGCTGCATTATCTCACTGGTGATTTAATATTAATTTAACTAAATCTTATTTAACATATTTGAAGAACAACCACATGGAGACATTAATCATGTCATGATCAGCTACATTATCCCAAATAGCTAGGCTCAGTTTCAGCTCATCTGACCTTTGTCTTGGTTAAAAACTTCTGGTTGCCTTTTCTGCAAGGGCAAGTGGTACAAAAAGCATCCCTGCACATTTTTATCTGACATTTCAGATTCCTGACCTGGATCCTTCAGAGCAGATTACATAGAAAGTAGGCTGATGTACTATTTTGCCCTTCACAAACCCAAGAGTCAACTCTGCTTATAAGAAAACACTTGGGAAACAGATACTACCTTGGCTCCCTTTTTTTATTTATCTTTCAAATTTTGGGAAAAAATCAAGTATCCTAATTCTTCCACTCCAAAGAGCAAGGTGGAAATGAGAAAAATGTCATGAGGATGTTAAGTTTGTGTCTAATTGAATATATATTTTCTAAATTACTCACCTGGGGCATTTTTTTTTTCCGGAAATACAAAGTTAGCTTCTTCCTATGACTTCTAAGTCTGTGTCACTTCCTTTTGCTGGCAAGTAGATAAAAAGTGTATTTCTCCCCAGTCGGAAAGGCAGAAGAGTTATCAAGGGGACAAGGATTAAGGACTGAGGAAGGACATGAGAATCTCCTGTTCAAGAAAGAGCTATCTCCACTCTCTGGAAAATTACAGAAATCCTCCCGCTCCTAACAACTACTCTGAGACCACAATTTGGGGAATTTTAAAATGCAAATAATCATTGTTAATATAAATCTTTAACTTCATACAGTTACTTTTGCAATATTGTAATGGTAGATTAATGTATAGTACTCTTGGAGAATCTTAAAAATCACAGAATGTCTGTGTTTGATACACATTAGAGAACACTAGCAGCTTATTTCATAGATGAAGAGTGTGAGCCTTAATGGGAATTTGGTGACTTGAATAGAAGTTCAAAATAAGACTGATGTTTACAGTTTAGATGTAATGAGATTACTGCCAATGTTTTCTGAATGTTAGCCTATGCTATTTTAATTCTTTTGAATAAATATGACCATACTCTGCTTAATTTTAAAATGTTGCAATGGCTTTCCAAAATAATGATATATTTAATGCTAAATAGAATAGATGGGCAAAGAAAACCACATTTCTAAAACTCAAACAAACATTATGAAAAGCTATTTTATGGCTCTTTGGAAAAACTTTGATATATAGCTTTGACACATATTTTTAAAAAGCCATTTATTGAAATAAGAAATATTATTAAAATATGATATGAATACAATAAAGCAAAAGCTCATCAACGTTAGTCCTCAAAACTCATTGGGTTAGCATACGGAAGCCTTAGTTCATGAGTTAAACCTTATGGCTCCCACCTTCTTAGCTATTAATTATTTAAAACATATTTTAAGTAAATAAAGCCTTATCTTGGAGTTTAGGGGAATTCATGGCTGTGTTCCAGAGTTGTATTTTTTTACTGAAACAAGACTGAATTTCAAAGTTCTAGTTATTTTCACAATATTTCAAGCCACATCATCCTAAACCATTGTTAAATCAACTCTATGGATGCCACGTGGCTCACGTTCCTCTGCTTACCTCTCACAATCAACTGGCTTTGGTGTTCCACGGCGGCGGCCTCATTCCGGGCGATGCAGGTGTAATTCCCATTGTGCATCAGGGAGAGATTGGAAATCCTCAAGGAGCTTGTGAAGTCAATATTGTCAATGGTCACCCCAAGGCTCCCAGGGATTGGCCGGCCATCCTTCTGCCAAGTGATGGTGATGGGTAAGTCCCCTGAGACCACGACACACGGGATGAAGACCCGCTGCCCAATGGAGAATCTTGGAAACTCAAAGGGTTGTATGAAAGGTGGAACTGCAAGAAAAAAGAAAGTAACAGAGGGAAGATAATAACCAACCATGCTTATTCTACACTTCTTTTCCTTTAACCCTGTACATGGCACTGAAGGAGTAGTACAGACAATCATAGATACAGCATAGAAATACAGGAAGTGTAGCCAATTTGAAATTATGCTTCTATTATTTGAATTTTCTCATCATTTTAAATAAAAAGCGTCGTTCAATTTGTACTTCAGCAAGTTACTTAACCTAATTTTGTTCAACAGACTTTTTTAAATTTAATAATTATTTTTGAATGAAAATATTTCAGACTATATTCTGTAGTGTAAATAGTGCGAAAGGGGGATTTAGGTTTGCCTTTCCTTCAAAGCCTTTTAAAATGATGTATACAAGAGGAGGTTTCTTTCCTGCTTTGTGACTATGACGCTGCAATTACTGTTGCCCCTTCTAATTGTTTCCTGCCTTGTAAATAGGAATATTCTAAACCCACTGAAGAAGCAGAGATTCCAATTTTGGCTGGATGTGGTGGCTCACACCTGTAATCCCAGCACTTTGGGAGGCCGAGGCAGGAGGAACACTTGAGGCTAGGAGTTCAAGACCAGCCTGGGTAACATAACGGGACCCCCATCTCTACAAAATTTTTTAAAAAAATTAGCCATCTGTGGTGGTGTGCACCTCTAGTCCTAGCTACTGAGGAGGCCAAGGCATGAGGATCCCTCGAGCCCAGGAGTTCGAGGCTGCAGTAAGCTATGAGGGCACCACTGCACTCCAGCCTGGGTGACTCCAGCCTGTCTCTAAAAAACTGAAAAATAAAAAATAAAAGTAAAATAAATATTCCAATTTTATCGTTAAAGTTCTTTTTTATGTCCAACTAATAACAACCATTAACTATAAATTCTTATTTCATATTAGAAAAACTACATCTTTACCTTGCGTCTCTTAGTTTTTCACACTTTATGTGTGAAACTTTTAATTATGAACTGGTCCATGGCAGGTTATTTGAGTTGATATGTTGCTAAGGAGGTCAGGTTATAGTCTTCAGCCTGGCCTACCACGGACACTGCAGGCAAACTCAGCCTGGAAAGCTCTTTCCTGATTCAGTTTTGCTGAGTGACGCCTATTTGTCCATCTTGCCTCAGGAACTCTCTTCCTCGGTGCCCTCCTAGATGATGTCATAGGGTATTAGCATTCTGAAATACTTAAAATGGAGTCAGATGAACCACATTTGAACCCTATCTGTTACTTGTTAGTTACAGATCATGAGCAAAGTAACATGCTCTTTCATCAGCCTAAAAGATTAGTTATTTATTGCCTTACTTTGCAAATGGGAAGAGTGATACTCAAAGATGTTACGTTGCCCTTTCGATTTCAGAACTAGTTAACTGTTATCGGAGGGCTTAAATCATGTCAATATGGCTAATATCAGAGGCTGTAATGTAAGCCTTTTTTTGTGTTTTTGCATACATTCTTTGAAAGAAAAAGGTTTATTTGTATGCAGGGGCATGGAAATGACTAAGAGTACAAACTAAGATGATTAATCATGTGATAATCTAATATAAACCAATTATTATACTAGGAGTTTTTGCTAATGAAGTTGTTAAAGGTGTCTGCAGTTTATTCAACAATTGTAAGTCCATTTCTACTATCAGCTTGAGGAAGAGGTAAGGGATCTGGCTGATAAATTTTAATAGAAAACCATTCACTTATTTGTTCATTCAATCAAGTCATGTTTATTGAGCACCTGGGATGTGTGTGGCAGCAGTGAATGTGCTGGGCACACAGCAATGAGCATAACCCATCAGCCTCTGCCAGTGGAGCTTCCATACATAGCCATAGGCAGCAGACAGCAAGGAAATGCAGCCATGGCGCTTCTCTTATTTTGTATTATCACTATGACTGCTGTCTGCTTTCAAAAGCAGTTGGGAGTTAGAACTCAAAATTTCAAATACAGCCAGAGGTAGAAGAACTAGGTGGCTCAAGTTAGGTCTTACTAGGGGAATTAATTTTTTTAAATGGCCAAAGGTACCAACAAGCATATTCAACATCAATCCTGCTGTGGATTCTCAATGTAAAGTTAGAGCTTTGGGATTGAAAAGGGCTGATCTGATGCTAAGAGAAAAGGTCTCAGGATGAGGTTCTATCCAGTGCTGGAGGAGAGAATCAGGTCAGATTAAGGTGTGAATGTTCTCAGTTGGAATGTGTTGGAGAAAATGTCATGTTGTACCAAAGGTGCTTGTATTTCTTTAAATCTTGCCCCCAAGTGGCATAAATGTTCACTACACATGTAAATATTATTAATACTAAATTGCCATACTTTATTAAAGAAAATAATGACATTTCCTCCCCTTTGATTTCTTGGACACAAAAACCTTGTTGTCAGCATATTCAGACAAACCTTGGCTTGGTGCTTGCCATCTGAATAATAGACAATTTTTCTAAGATAAAACTTTGGAGCCAGACTAGTTTGGTTTAAGATCGGCTACGCTGCTTACTATAGTTACTGAACCCTCTCAGGGTCTCAGCTTCCTTATTTATGAAATAGAGTGCTGCCTTGAGTTCTGAATGAATTAACACAGTAATTCATAAACTTGGTCATACATCTGAATCAGTTTCTTAGCATTTGTTCTATTTCACAAGGCTTTAAGATGAGGAAAAAACAGGTAAGTTGAAAGGTTATTGGTCTAATTTTCTCTATCAGTCACAACAGGGAGAAGGAATACATAAGGATTTACTTTCTCCAATCAAGAAAGAAAGGTATGACGTAGCATATTTTTAAATCTAGTTATTTAATAAGAAAGCCAGGCATGGTGGCTCATGCCTGCAATCCCAGCACTTTGGGAGGCTCAGGCGGGCAAATTACCTGAGGTCAGGAGTTCATGAGCAGCCTGGCCAACACGGCAAAACTTTGTCTGTACTAAAAATACAAAAAAATTAGCTGGGCATGGTGGTGCGCACCTGTAGTCCCAGCTGCTAGGGAGGCGAGGCAGGAGAATTGCTTGAACCCGGGAGGCAGAGGTTGCAGTGAGCCGAGGTCATGTCACTGCACTCCAGCATGGGAGATAGAGGGAAACCCTGTCTCAAAAAATAAATAAATAAAAAAGGAAAACACGATACAGTGTAGGTTGTAAATAGTTGTAAAGTAGTAGAATGTCCCTTTAGAACGTAAGAGAGTTATAGAATACAGGAAATGTATGTGCATACAATTTTTCAAGAACAGAAGTAACAGGTAGCTATAGAAGAATCAGCATTAAAACCAAAACGAAAACCAAAACCCTATGCTTTCTATATTCAAAATATTTGTAATTCATCAATTTATGGTATTTAAGGAATATTTTTATCATTACTTTAGTACAAAGCAACGGGGCTGAAAATCAGGAAGTACACTTCCACAGCACTGCAAAACCAGTGTCAGAAAGCTAATGCACTAAATCTCATACACATTATTCCAAGGATAATCCTTTGCTTTGAACATCTTATTTTAAATCATTACAACACTCTCAGTTATCTCATATCTTGGCCTAAATCAGATTCTAGGAGTTCAGGCATATTGAAGAGGGCTTAGTAAGAAGCCACAATTGGCAAGCAAAAGGAGGAGAGTGAGAAGCTAAAAGTAAATTATAAAGAACAGACACAAAAATGCAACACACACTGTAGCTGGATGACATTTTGTTTGGAAGCGCATTGCCCTTAGTAGTCAGCTTTTTTGTAACTAATATAAAATTGTAATAATTAATATTCCAAATTATAAGTCATGGTTAACATATTAAATAAAAAAGATACATTTAAAATATTTTAAAATATATCTACAAAAAAAAAAGTCCTTTCCAAAAGGTTTAAAATAAAAATCAAAGAAAAGTTTAGAGGGAAAAGTCCTTTTCCCAGAAGAATGTCAAAATTAGGTTTGCTATGTGTTGTTCTGCTTGCCACATTATGTAAGGACACATTAAGTCAATATGCACATTACATCATTGTTAATGTAAATTAAATCACAAGACCTATTTGTCAATCATGTTAATTCTTTCTTCACTGCTTAAGTTGCCTTGCTTGCATCAGCTGTGAGTTGCAAGTCTGCTGCATACAAATGCAAACAATTTTTAAAGCATCTGAAGTCTTATATTTTACATTCTTAAGACATAAAATCGATGGCACAAAGTAACCCCAGTGATTAGAAAACTTTTGTCATGATTTTGGGAAAGCTGAACCTCCTATTTGAGACACACTGATTACTGGATTAACGATATTGCCTAAATAAGGTAAATTATCTGAATCTTCTTGATGGTGAAAGCTTATATATCATAGGAGCAGAAATCCTGAATATGACATGCACCGCTTTTGACATACCCTTTTTACAAGAAGTATGTAAATATCTGATAAAGGTCATTTATTACCAGGCTTGTGTATTTCACTCTAACATAACGGCGGGGGTCCTTTTTCTAGGCAGCTCAGATCATTGAATACTGTCAACTGTCAATTTTGACTCTTATTCTATCTAAACCCTTAACAAGAATATCAGATCAGACTAATATATTTCTGTGTCTTGTCTCTTAAAATTAATTGTATATTCTTTTTCATGGGGGAAAATATTTTGATTTCTCCTAGAGAAGAGGAATATACTATATTGATAAAATCATGGGTGGGGCGCTCATCAATTTTGGGTGATAAGCAGTGTTATCTTCATCCAGTTTCTTTAACTCTGTGATTCTATCTCTTCATGTGTAACAAGGTGATCATGAAACGCAGTTCATTACCAGCTTGCATTGAACTGGACAGTAAGTAGCTTTTCTGCACGGCCATAGGGCTATTCACTGTACATTTCAGTGCAAGCTGTGACTCCAAAACGACGAGGCTGTGAGCAGGCGGGATTTTCTAGTCCAGGATATGCCTTCATGATCTCCTCACCCATAAGACTGGTTATTTGGTCCATTCCGATACTTTATATCATTCAGCTTTCCTAAATTTTAGATTACCCACCCAGTCTGATATAGTTCTCCACAATGTACACACAACACAAGTAAACGGTTCCTCTACTCACTCTTGTTCAAAACTCTTGTATGGAATTTATCACATTTATGACTCAAGTGAGTATAGTGATTTGTGGACACACCCATTTCCTTAAATAGAGCGACCCAGGAGGGCAGGAGATGTATCAAGTTTATCATTTTTATTTCCCACAACTAGTGGGATAAATAGTGCCTTGTTCTTCCTTTTATTTCTTTTCTTCTCTTTTCTTTTTTTAAACGAAGTTTTCACTCTTCCTGCCTAGGCGGGAGTGCAGTGGCATGATCTCACCTCACTGCAATCTCTGCCTCCCAGGTTCAAGTGATTCTCCTGCCTCAGCCTCCCAAGTAGCTGGGATTACAGGCACATGCCACCATGCTCAGCTAATTTTTTTTTGTATTTTTAGTAGAGACAGGGTTTCACCATGTTGGCCAGGCTAGTCTCGAACTCCTGACCTCAGGTGATCCACCTGCCTTGGCCTCCCAAAGTGCTGGGATTATAGGTGTGAGCCACCGAGCCCGGCCGCCTTGTTCATTTTGATTGAATAATGTTTTTTAGGAAAAAAACTTTCAGAGGTGATGATGAACGTATGTTTACACTCTGAACTTTAGACAATCCTGAAGTCATTAAGAATGACTTAGAAAAGAGGATTGGGCAGACACATCCAGGAATTAACAATGATGACATGGCAGGAACAAGAGAGAAGCTCCTCTTCATAGTCTTATTAGCCTAGGGGGCAAGGACTTCTTCTTCTTCTTTTTTAATACTTTAAGTTCTAGGGTACATGTGCACAACGTGCAGGCTTCTAACTACTGCACCAACTCTCCCTTCTGCCGGCAGGGCCAGCTGGAGTCATTATCTGGCCTCGTTTATTTAGGTATGGTCCTTGTGCCAACTCTGAATTGCTATGGGAGTTGGTTTCCCTGAGATCAGTGACTTCCAACCAGTAGCAGCCAGAGATGCACCTAGCTCACCATGACTTAGACTGCTGGTCCTGTGACCTGCACCTGTTTTAGCAGGAAGGGCAGGAGGCCAAGATGCAGAGACATATGATGAGCGTGTAATAAGATATTGCTGGAGCCGGTGGGTGCTAAAAGAAACCAGAGGCTGCATGGGTCACATCAACTTACATTCCACTAGTTTCCCTTAGCCTCTCACTCCAAGCTCCCCGGGGGGTTCAATATGAGCTGATACTAACTGACATTGACGTAGGCAAAAAAGGCAAGAGTGAGCCAGCAGGGAATTCTTTGGCCCTGACTTCTGGGTGGGAAGGACAGGGAAGGACAAGGCATTGTCCTTGCAGTGTGGTGGAGATGACTTTTAGGATCTATCTTTAAGATTTCCTTAAAGAACTGTGTCTTGGGCATATTTATAACAGCCCAAATCATAAAAAACTTTAAAAAATGTTTCAGGTATATATTTTTCTCTAGACATAGATTTGAAATACCGCATTTGAATTTCTGTGGATCAATGAAGTAGGAGTTTTGGGTGTATTTTGATACATTTACATCTTTTGAATTATTTAAGGAGTACTGAAATGAGAAGTATACTCATTTAGGGGAGGAGTTATAAGTAAAACCAGTAGACCAAAGTTTGCTCTGGCCACATTCTCCATTTTAAGAAAACATGTTCCCCATGGACAGAAAAAAATAGCTGGACCCAATCATCCACGTCTTCCTTATTTTCAGAAAGTGTAGGGTCACTGAACCTGCTGTGACTTGGAGAAAACAAACAAGAAAGGCTAAATAATGTTCATGCGTGTGTATATGTCACATTTTCTTTATCCATTCATCTACCAGTGGAAACTTAGGGTGTTTCCATGTCTTGGCTGTTGTGAATAGTGCTGCAGTGAATGTGGGAGTGCAGGTACCCCCTGAACATACTGATTTTATTTCCTTTGGATATATACCCACTAGTGGAATTACTGGATCATATGATTTTTTTTTAGGAAACTTCCTATTGTTTCTCATCATGGCTATACCAATTTACATTCCCACCAACAGTGTACAGGGTTCCATTTTCTCCATACAGCCTTGCCAACACTTGTTATCTTTTGACTTTTTGACCACATAGCCATACTAAGAACTAAATCATGCAGGCCAAGTTTCACAATTCTCACTCAGGGTGGGCACCAAGAGATTAAAGGTGGTAACAATACCCCATGGAATATTTTGCAGCCATAGAAAGGAATGAGATCATGCCTTGCAGGGACATGGATGGAGCTGGAAGCCATTATCCTCCACAAACTAATGCAGGAAGAGGAAACCAAACACTGCATTTTCTCACTTATAAGCGGGAGCTGAACAATGAGAACACATGGACACAGGGAGAGGAAGAACACACAATGGGGCCTGCCTGTGAAAGCATGGGTAGGGGGAGGGAGAGTATCAGGAAAAATAGCTAATGCATGCTGGGCTTAATACCCAGGTGACGAATGAAATGAAATCACCTTAATACATAGGTGATGGGTTGACAGGTGCAGCATACCACCACGGCACACATTTACCTATGCAACAAACTTGTACACCGTGCACATGTATCTTGGAACTGAGAATTAAATGAAATAAAATAGAAGAACATTATGTCTGCTATAGTTACTGCTGTGATGAAAATCTTTCCTCATATTATATTGTAATTTTTAACAATGGATTGAATTATTTTATTTCCTGGTATTATTTCATAATGCATATGGTTCTTCCCATGTAGAATTATTCTTTATTTTACACAATAAAGATTCTAATATGGAAAATGCAGTATTAGTTTTGTTCAATTATTAGAACTACATATTTTTATAGTAAATGTGATTTGAAATTATTTCTAAGTTAATTAAATGGGCAAGTAATATATTCTCTAAAATAATCAATTTTGTCACTGTGTTAGTCTGTTTTCACGCTGTGGATAAAGACATACCCAAGACTGGGCCATTTACAAAAGAAAGAGTTTAATTGGACTTACAGTTCCACATGGCTTGGGGAGCCTCACAATCATGGTGGGAAGCAAGGAGAAGCAAGTCCCATCTTACATGGATGGCAGCAGGCAAAGAGGGAATGATAGAGACGCAAAAGCAGAATCCCCCGATAAAACAATCAGATCTCATAAGACTTACTCACTACCATGAGAACAGTATAGGGGAAACTGCCCCCATGATTCAATTATCTCCGACCAGGTCCCTCTCACAACACGTGGGAATTATGGAAGTAAAATTCAAGATGAGATTTGGGTGAAGACACAGCCAAACCCTATCAGTCACCATCTCTGTTCGTTTATGTGTATTTACTTTAAATGTCTAAAACATAGACAAGTACCCTATAAGAGTTTATGAGAATTCATAGACCCCATGGCAAAAGTTAATGAGGGTGGATATCACATTCACTTGAAGAATCATACCACACATGACAAAATTGGATTATGAAATTGAAAACCGTAAATAAATAGTTCAACAATTCAGATGGAAAGGAATGTCTCTTACTAAACATACACTAATGGAACAATTGTTCCTCAGTGTCCTGACCTGGCCTTGTTCTTCCTTCTCTCTCCCTGATGGTCTCAGCACCTCCTTGGCCCCAGCTGTCAGCTCAATGCCATTGACTCCTCATCTAAGTTTTCAAACAAAAACTTCTTCTCAAGATTCATGCCTGCTTGTTCAATAGTATGCCCATATCTTCATCTTGATGTCTCAGAAGCATCTCAAATCCCAAACCACACATAGCAAGTTTCCCTTTAAGCTTCTTCAATTCTCTGTTCTTAGCAGTGATAGCAAAATCTTCTGGTTGCAAGAAGCTTCGAATAATAAGTGTTCCTAGTTGTGCGTTTCTTTTCGTGTCCAGCTGCTAAGAGTGGGCTGCTATGTATTGTCTACTCCAATTCTCAACATGTCTTGTGTGTGGTTTCTCTTTTTCCAAACACAGTACTATCACCTTTTTAATTACAACTCTCAATTGTGTCCTAACTGGTCATTCTTTTTTTCTTTTTTTAATCTTTCTACATTGTGATATATCTTACACACCCCAACCAGATTAATGTTTCTAAAACATTGCTGCGAGCATTTCCCTCTGCTCCGCCACCTTTAGGATCCAGTAGGATGTGCTAACTCTCCAAGGCCTGGTCCTCTCTGTGCAGATGCAGACCTTCGCTTACTGGGAGTATCCTTTGTGTCAGCCATATGGGCTCTTTCATGTGAGCAGCTGCACCTGACTCATCTCTGTCCCCATGCCCTGTCTGAGCCCCATTCTCACTCCGATCATCTTATAATGGCAAAACTACACTAAATTGTTCCCTGTGTTTGGAAACCGCTTCAGGCTCTTGACCCTTTTGAGATTCAACTCAGCCTTTCTTGGACATTTTTTTTGGCTCCTTAAGACTTCTCAGCCTACCCTATGCCCAGAATTGGCTAAATGTCCACTTCCTCTGCTCCGAAAACACATACTGCATAATCTCTGATGGTATTGTGTTGATGTCCGCATTTCTCTTCTTTGTCTCCCTGCTGTTCTCCTGCGCCAGGTGTCATGGCTGCTGCTTCGAACTCTCTGCTGCCCCTCACCCAGGACATTTGCTGCTTCCCGCCATGTGTTGCCATCATTTGTCTGTGGGGTCTCCCACAGACCCCAATACCTTGCTGGCAGTGACCATCCTATTATTACTTGATCTTATTAACAGCAGATGCACAAGTATTACCTGAACAAATTTTAAAAACATCTTAGGACTCACAAAACTAAAGAGATTTTTTGAGGTGAAATTTGTTCTGATGACAAAGGTCCAGTTGAGCTATGAACTACACCACAATACACTATGACATACTGTAACATTTCTCATTTCTAATTTGAAATATTAGACTCATGTCATTATAGAAAGTGGGAGCAATTTTTTTTTTTTTTTGGAGACAGAATTGGTTCAAGCAATTCTCTTGCCTTGGACTCCTGAGTAGCTGGGACTACAGGTGCCCGCCACCACACCTGGCTAAGTTTTGTATTTTTGGTAGAGACAAGATTTCACCATGTTGGCCAGGCTGGTCTCAAACTCCTAACCTTAGTTGATCCACCCACCTCGGCCTCCCAAAGTGCTGGGATTACAGGCGTGAGCTACCGTACCCAGCCAGTGGGAGCAATTTAATGAAAAAAAGTATTTGGGAAAAGGTGTTTAAGATGCACATCTATAGCCATTTGACATCTACGTAAGTGGGAGGAGTTGCACTGACCAGATTGCTTTCAAGAAAGGACATGTTACCACCAATTCAGGGGGTGATGTCATTTGGAAGTTATTGGCCACCTCAGAGATTGTCTCAGCTGCAGAGGCCCACTTCACCCAAGGACAGGCTCTTTTTGGAGTGTCCTCAATCCAGTGACTGATTGAGGAGCAATTCTGCCCAAACTCAGGACAATCCTGAAGGACTGTTCTTGCTCCAGAGTTCACTGTCATTCGCCTGCATCCCAGCTCACTCTTTCTTGACCCAGTCCTTCTTCCTGTCCTTCCCTCCTTGGGTATTGGTCATAAGGTACTCCCTGATAAACATCCTGCACACTAGCATCTATCTCAGAGTCGGCTTCTTGAAGAACCCAACCACAACTGTTTGTTTCATCTACAGCAAAAATGCATGCACCATTAATGACAAAATCAGGTCTGTGTGTGACACTGCCTCCATATACTTCAATCATCCATTCATATTACTTTAACTCATCTGAGACTGTGACTAGAACAGAATTAGTGCTGAGTTCTCTTTCAATTATACCCCTCTATACATGATGAACAATATCTTGTTATTTTCCCTCAGAGAAAGCAAAAGATAGAAGAATAAAAAAGAAGCAAGGGAAAAAGTTAAAAAGATTAATTTTAAAATAGTTGCTCGCGAACTTAAAAACATAAGCTGTGTTTGTTTGGTTGTTTTTGCTCATTCAGCTGGCCCAAGTTCAGCTAGTGTTCTGAGCAAAAATTCAGTTGTTATCTCTAATATTTGGAATATATCGGGGATAAGAGTAGCTAACTTTTCTACAATGATTTTAACAAAATAGTTCTTCTACAGGATGCTTATTTTAGACTGCTAGATTGTGAAAAGAGGTAAAGAGTCATAAATATAACAACATAAAGAGTAAGGGGGCTGGGTGCAGTGGCTCACGCCTATAATCCCAGCACTTTGGGAGGCTGAGGTGGGAGGATCGCCTGAGGTCAGGAGTTTGAGACCAGCCTGGCCAACACAGCGAAACCCCATCTCTGCTAAAAATACAAAAATTAGCTGGGCATGGTGGCTCACCCCTGTAATCCCAGTTACTTGGGAGGCTGAGGTGGGAGAATTGCTTGAACCCAGGAAGCAGAGGTTGCAGTGAGCTGAGATTATGCCATTACATTCCAGCCTGGGCAACAACAGCAAAACTCTGTCTTAAAAAAAATAAATAAAAAGGAGAGAGAGAGAGAGAAGGAAATAAAAGGAAGGCAAATAACTTTTTTCCTAAAAATTGTTTAAAATTATTAAGTAAGTCCAAGTGAGAAAAAAGAAAAAAACCAAAATGTGTTAGGAACAAGAAAAAGACATCCCAAGGCATAAAGTAGCATTATAATGAAGACAAACACAAAAGATGCAAGTTGGATACCAAAAAGGCAAAAATAAACTACTTGAAATTTGGGGGTGTAAAAGAGTAAAACAAGCTGTGAGAAGCATGGCAGTGTCTCCTTCCAAAGGACTTTCTAGAAAAATGGATGCCCTGCAATATTGTCAACCAGATACCTGAAGGGGAATGTGGTGGAAAGAACTGGATAATTTCTTGGGGTCATTTTAGTCTTCAGTCATATGAAATGTCTCTTTAAACTTATTTTTATGGAGTGTATTGTAAAGTCATAATCATATTATGTTGAGATGGTTTCTTTAAAAGATTAAAATGACAAAGAACTTAAAAACTCATGACAATTTCTATACGTAAACAACTGGAGTCACCATGGTCCAAGGAGGATGATAGGTTATGTTTCCCCTGGTTGAGAGCAATAATAGCTTCATACAGGAGACTGTAATAAAACTGTGTTACTTTTCTGCATCTTTCATATGAAAAGAAAAGCCATTTGAATCATCATGGCATCAAGGAAATGAAACATATCTCATGTTTTACTTATTCAGTTAGAGGAAAGTATCATCTAGATGAGGTGCAATTATTTCATTTTTGTTTATATGGACTTTTGATGGAAGTAAAGCCATGTGACCCCAACCAGAGGTGATGACAACCAGGCTTAACAACAGAGGTAAACAAGATTCATAAAATCACTGGTATTCATTTTAAAACTTAGTTTATTTTTCCAATAGTTTCTTTATGAGGATTGTTAGTAATAGCAGATTATTTACTTGAGAAGTATTTTTCATGACTTTGGCTTAGAAAAGGTCATTGCTCTTGAGAAGATTGGTTATTAATAATAACTGACTTGAACAGGCTGCATTTTTTTTAGTAAAGTGCGGAAATATGTTACAGTGAGACAAGGGTATAAAAAGGTAGTTAATACATTTCACAGAATGAAGACTGCCTCTGACAACACCATCATGGTATCTTGGTAGATGGAGAGAAGAAGAAAACATGGGTCACTTAATAAATATTGAGATAACTGACTCAATATAGATAGAAAATAAATTGGACCCCACCTTAATTATATCTGTGAACCTCAGTGGGGGTTGAGGGCCTAAATGCAAACAGTAAAAATATAGACATAAAACAAATACAGAAAAAAATAGGAACGCATCTTCATGAGCTCGTAAATTTCTTAAACAAGGTCCAAATGAAGACAAGGGCAAAGTTAGGAGACAAGAACACACAATGGGTCTTTTCAGTAAATGGTGTTGGGAAAACTAGATATCCACAAGCAGAAAAATGGAATTAGGTCATTATCTCTAATTTATGGTGTCTCTAATGCCATATACACAATTAAACTCAAACTGGATTAAAGACTTAATGGAAGGGCCTAAACTATGAAATTAGTAGGAGAAAACATAGGAGAAAATCTCCCTAACATTGCTTTAGGCAATGACTTTTGGTTATTACCCCAAAAGCATGGACAACAAATACAAAAATAGAACAATGGGATTACATCAAACTAAAAAAAACTTCTGCACGGCAAAGGAAATCAATCACCAGAGTGAATGAAGTGACAACCTATATATAGAAGGAGAGAATATATTTGCAAACCATACATCCGATAAAAGGTTACTATCCAAAATATATGAAGGATTCAAACAATGCAATAGCAAGAAAACAATCTGATTTGAAAATAGGCAAATTCAATGAAGCTATTAAAAAATGGGCAATGAACCTGAATAAACATTTCTCAAAAGAAGACGTACAAATGGCTAACAGGTATATAAAAAAATGCTCAACATCACTAGTTATCAGGGAAATGCAAACTAAAAAACCAAAATGAGGTATCATCTCACACATGTTAGAATGGCTATTATCAAAAACATGAAAAAAACAAGCACTGGTGAGCATATGGAGAAAAGAGAAGCTTTGTACTGCATTGATAGAAAAGGAAGTTACTATACTCACTATAGAAAACAATATGGAGCTTCCTCAAAAAAATTAAAAATAGAACCACCATATTTTCTAGCAATGCCATTACTGGGTATATATGAAAAGGATATGAAATCAGTATGTTGAAGAGATAACTACACTTCCATGTTCATTGTGGCATTGTTTACAATAGCCAAGATATGGAATCAAGTGGCTAAGTGGTCACCAGCAGATGAATGGATTAAAAAATATGTGGTATATATATACAATGGTTACCAAAAAAAGGGACGAGTTAAAATAAAATAACTGTAATCCCAGCACTTTGGGAGGCCAAGGTGGGCAGATCACGAGGTCAAGAGATTGAGACCATCCTGGTCAACATGGTGAAACCTCATCTCTACTAAAAATACACAAATTAGCTATGGGTAGTGGTGCATGCCTGTAGTCCCAGCTACTCAGGAGGCTGAGGCAGGAGAATTGCTTGAACCCAGGAGGCAGAGGATGCAGTGAGCCGAGATCGCGCCACTACACTCCAGTCTGATGACAGAGCAAGACTGTCTCAAAATAAATAAACAAATAATAAAAATAAAAAATAAAACAAAATAAGGACCTTCAGCCTTAAGACTATTCAGCCTTAAGAAAGAGTGAACTATAGCCCTTTGTGACAATATGGATGAACTGGAGAACATTATATTAAGTGAAATAAGCCAGGCACATAAAGGCAAATACCACATCAACTAACTCATATGTGCAATCTAACAAGGTTGATCTTACAGAATGGAGAATGGTTGTGGTTCTCAAGGGCTGGAGTTACTGGCGAGATGTGTGTCAAAGGACACAAAATTTCAGGAGGAAAAGTCCAAGAGATCTATTGTACAACATGGTGACTATAGCTAATAATTTACTGTATTCTTGAAAAATGCTGACAGTGAATGTAAAGTGTTCTCAACACAAACATGATAACTGTGTGAGGCAGCCTATATGTCAATTGATCAGATTTAGTCATTCCACAATGGATATATATTTCAAAACATTATACTATACACAGGAAATACATATTATCTTATTTAAAATGTAAATAATACATATCATTTTATTTATAATGTAAAAAATCATATATATGCATTTAAAATCAATATATAATATATGCAATATATAAAATATGTTGCATATATTTATATAATAAACATCAAATATATATTTATTATATGAATATATTTTATATAATAAATTGTATATATTTATTATAGGCATATATATAATAAATATATATTACACATATATATAGCATTCTTTGATATTGAAACCAATCTTACACACTGTACCTGCTTTGATTTCTAGAATACAGGAATTTTAAGTCATTCTACCTCCAGGACAAACCTATCTGAAGGAAACCATAGAAGCTGAGTTCTGTGCTCAGATATCCTACCTTTCTCTTCTGCAGACACTTGAGAGCATAAATCCCCAGGGTAGCTGAGTAAATGCATGCATTTAAGCGCAATGAAGCATGAGTGCTTTCTTGCATCATTTAAAAAGGGAGGACAGTGAAAGTTCCCACGTCACTAGTTTTCTTTTCTCGCATTAGGGTATTAAATTAAAAAGAGAATTTAAATTCTCATTTTAAATAATAAATTAACATAAAAGGATTACACATTTAATACATTACCATTCTATTTTTCCCCAGGTCTATATTTCTCCTGTATTATTCATAACAGAAGCTCTGCAATTCCCAAGTCGTTGTTGAAAAATAAATACGAAAAAGTTGTGGATGGCTGCAGTGTATGGCCACACACAAAAGACTCCAGCAAACTGGAGCCTAAGTTAACCATTGCTCCACTTTAATGAGGAACTAAAATAGAAAAATAACCTCAAAATGTTGTCCTTTCCATAAACAATATTGTAACTAACTCCAGTATCTGAAGAGATAGCAGGAGAAAGTGGAAGAAAGCGACAGATTAACAATGAAAGACCTTTCCTTGCTGACAGAGTCGGGTTTGGAATTCGGTGCAAGTTGATAGTGCCAAGGTTGGAACAGCTAATGAGCAAATGTCTGAAAGCGGGAGTAGGGGAACTGCCAAGGCTATTTCTGTGCACAAAGCTGTCCCTTCCCTAGGCCAGATGACATTTGTTGTCAGCCCTTGAAGAATGATGCCATTAGAAGACGGCATCCCTAGCCGCTCACCCCGAGTGGAAGGCGAGCGGACAAACTCACAGCACTTTTTTTTTTTTTTTTGAGACGGCGTCTCGCTCTGTCGCCCAGGCTGGAGTGCAGTGGCCGGATCTCAGCTCACTGCAAGCTCCGCCTCCCGGGTTTACGCCATTCTCCTGCCTCAGCCTCCCGAGTAGCTGGGACTACAGGTGCCCGCCACCTCGCCTAGCTAGTTTTTGTATTTTTTAGTAGAGACGGGGTTTCACCGTGTTAGCCAGGATGGTCTTGATCTCCTGACCTCGTGATCCGCCCGTCTCAGCCTCCCAAAGTGCTGGGATTACAGGCTTGAGCCACCGCGCCTTAACTCAGCATTCATTTCCCCACTTGCACCAACAGCAATCCAGTAAGACGTTATAGTGACAGACGAGACGCAGCATAGGACAAAAAGCTGCATGGAAGCAGGATTTTAACATCAAAATGTGCAGAACAGTGTTCCTGTTGGGCTACGGTACACAAAGTGCCACCAACACAAGAGCTGGAAACCCTGGCAGTGACATCTAATTCTCCCTTCGATTTGAAGGAGGACAGGGTAAAAAAAAAAAAAATTGTGGTACATTAAAATGGGAAATTGCCACAAATATAGACACTGAATGAAACATGTAAAAGTGGATGTTTCTGGTTGTTCTCTGCATTCCTAGCATGGCCATTTCATCTCACTACCGGCAAATATTAACTTTTAAAAATCCTTATAAAATATAACTCTGAAAGCTTGGTGCTCCTTAGACATTTATTTACCTGTAATTTTAACTATCTTTCTCTATGAATTTTAGTCTGCTTTCCTGTCTATTTTTTTAAATCCCCATGGTCTGAAGCCAGAATGGTGATACACAGGCACTTTAGACCAATCCCGTCACCCAAAGGCTTTCGCCAAGGCACTTAGGTGCCACATCACTCCTCTCAGCCCCTCCATCTCCCAAGCAAAAGCTTCTGGAGTCATTTCTCATTCTGACCTGCCCTCTTTCACCAAATCCATTCTCTGCTTTTCCTCTCTCCAATTCAACAAATTCTATCTCTCTTAAATCAGTCCCTCAATATCTTTTGCCCTACATTTTAACATGTTGTTTGTCTTGACTTTTAAAATAGCTTTATTCCAGGGTCCTTTGTATTCATCTCTCTCCACTCCTACCCCGGTTTCCCACTGCAATACGAATTATTCTTCTGGGAGTCACCATGGGGTTGTGTTGGAATCAAAACATCTGCGTTTGAGTCTTGAATGTATTACTGGAAGACTGCGCAGCCTCATCCCTCTTCTATTCTTTCCCTGATTACACTTTATCTACATTACAGAGTCACTGTATTAATTAAGGTGACACAGATGAAAGTGTTTTGTAAACTACAAAGTTTTATATAAATATAAATAGAAGGTGACATTTTTATCCCGCAGTCAATTAACTTTCCTGGCAGTGTTGATTCCCAGCAATTAGAACACTCAATTAAGCACCGTTCAAGTTCAATGTGGCACCTAAAATGGGAAAGACAAAGCTTGAAAATGTGTTAAATATAAATCTGCTTGTTAAATTGAAATGAAGTGAAAGAAGAGATTTGGACTTTTACTTCTGCCTATATGTTTGAAGGCAGCAAACTTGCACTTCTGGATAGTTACATATATTTCACAACTGCTTAAGCTTCAACCACCATCAATAATAAGCATGTTATTTATATCAATCTTTGAAATTTAAAAAATTTATTGCAGGCATATGCTCTAAAATAAGCAAAGGGTTATGACTACTATCAAAAAAAGACATGATGAAAAAATAGTATTGTTTCCAAATATCATCTAAACACATATGCACATACTCTCCGCTATATCCAGTATTTAAAATAAACCTCCTGGAGGCAAGATAACAGTAATTTGGTTTCACTGTTGGCAGCAATATTGCTGGGATCAACTGGGTCACTTCTACTTCCCAAGGAAGCCAATTTTTAAGGCTTCAGGTTTGCTCTTCCAAAATTAGCTGGGTGAAAGAGTCACTGTGTGGTCTCCCAGGAAAGGCAGTGGAGCTGCATTTACATGAAAAGACTAAGAAAGTCTCTTTCAAGCCTAACCCACAGGGAGAGCCAAAATTCTAAGTCCTTTCCTAAAATTCAGCTGATTTCTTATTTTCCTCCCCTAATACTCGGTTGTTAATTTTTAAAAAGCCTTGATGAACTACAATCCTGACCGTTGGAGTATAATTTCATTTACATATTAATATTTCTTTTAAAAACATTTTATTTGTTGATTTATTATTATTATTATTATTATTATTATTATTATTTTGAGACAGAATCTTGCTCTGTCACCCAGTCTGGAGTGCAGTGGTGCTATCTTGGCTCACTGCAACCTCCACCTCCTAGGTTCAAGATATCCTCCCTCCTCAGCCACCCGAGTAGCTAGGATTACAGGTGTGTGCCACCATGCCTGGCTACTTTTTGTATTCTTAGTAGAGACCGGGTTTTGCTATGGTGGCCAGGCTGATCTTGAACTCCCGGCCTCAAGTGATCCTCCTGACTCAGTCTCCCAAAGTGCTGAGATTAAAACATTTTAAAACGTAAATTTAAATGTTCAGAAGTCAATTTGTTTAAGACCCTTCTAAGTTCTGAGTAAAGGCTAAGATTGTGAATGGGGTATAATTGTTACTGTGTTTTGGAAGTAGTTCACCGCAGCCTTGCACTCCTGGCCTCAAGCCATTCTCCTGTCTCAGTCTCCGGAGTAGCTGGAACTACAGTTGCGTACCACATCACACCTAGGCCTCCCAAGTAGCTGGGATTACAGCAGTGTGCCTCTGCACTTGGCTGTTGAAGCAAAGGTAATTTGGGTTCTTGCACCTTGCAACCAATAGGGTCATAGTCAATACATGGATCTGTGCCAATCTAGGAAATCTAAAAAGTGATAAACTTACATTTCAAACAATCCTTGTTTGAATTTTTGTCAGACTTTATCTTCAGATATTTGGTGAAAGGTTCTAATGTGAGCCTGACTGGGGGCTGGGGCAGCCTGTCCATACGAAGTCAAAACCTGCGGTGTGGTGCATGAAGTCCTGTGAGGGTCCCACCCACGCTGTGGTGTTGAGCATCATCTGTTCACTGATGTCCCCAGGTCTGCAGCCTGGATTCCTGAACTCTACTCTCCCATATCTAATTTCCTACTGAGAGCATCCACTTACTTGTTTAGTGTGTATTTCAATCTCAACACATCGATAACTAGACTCCTCATCGCCTTCCTTAAACCGGTCCACTGCATCTTCTGCTCACTCAGTAGAAAGCAATGCCATTCTTCCTGACACTCAGGTCAGAAGCCTGACCTGATCCTTGATGTCTTTATGTTCCTCACACCTGTATCCAACCACTAGGAAAACCGATTGAATAGACCTTCAAAACAGATCCAGAGTCTGTCTTCTACCCATCACCTCCTCTACTCTCCCCCACCACCATCTCTCACTTGGATTCACTTTCCAACAGGTCATTCTACTTGCTCCCTTTCCCTGCATAGACCATTCTCAGCACAGGAATAAGATGCATCCTTATTCTTTTTTTTTTAGAGATGGGGTCTCACTATGTTGCCCAGGCTGGAGTGCAGTGGCTGTTCACAGGTGCAAATACAGTGCACCACAACCTCAAACTACTGGACTTGAAGTATTCTCCTGTCTCAGCCTCTGGAGTAGCTGGGACTACAGGCTCATCCTACCATACCTGGCTAAAAGCATCCTTTTAAAACCTTAGTCTGGCCATGTGACTTTTCTTTTTAAAGTCATACAACAAAGCCCCCATCTCACTCAGCAGAAAACCCCATGTCCTGAAAACCGAAGTCCTGATCTAGTAAGTCCCCCATGAAAAGGTTCTGCTCCTTCTGACTCAGGACCTCTTAATGTTTTCTTGTTCACTTGGCTCCCGCCACACCAGCCTTTCTGTTATTCCTCAAGCTTGCCGGGCAAACTCTAAACATCGTGGTTCTATCTCTTCCCTTTACCTATGAACTGTCTCAAACCCCTCCACATCTTTGCTCAAAGTCTCACTTTTTCAAGGCAGCTTTTCCTGACTATTCTGATAAATTTTGCAAGCCTCAAATCCCAACAACTTCCGTTTCTTTCCAGGCAATAAAATACCACATAAAATAATATTTTCCTTCCTTTGTTTGCAAGTACTTGCAAAGGAGCTGACAAGTTTTATACTATATGATATGTGTTTAGAAGAAAAGAAGCTGCTGAAGACAAAATTATTCAATAGAATTACTTCCTAAAATCACAAATATATTGTTTCTAAGAGACGACAAATTATTCTTTTGGCCATAAGCTAGTTTGAATTGGTTTCTGTCACTTCAAAAGGATCAAGATGAATACACTGATTTATAATGATCTGGCAAATTTAAAGAGCAAAAGTTAATGATTCAAAGAGCTTTTGTTTAAATTTATGTCTCCTAAAAATTACATTAAAATATTATACCTATTTATTCAATGGACATACTTCTGGAAATTTTTCTTGAAAAAAATGATCTTAAAATCAGACAAAGGCCAATGCATAAAGAAGTTCATTTGATACCTTATTTGTAATGGTCAAACATTAGAAATAAACTCAAATTTTAGCACTGTATTAGATGTTTTCAAAATGTAGCTCACAGACCTGTAGGGATCCCTGAGACCATTTTAGGTGATTTCTAAGAAGAAAATCTTTTTCATGACAATGCTGAGGTGCTGTTTGCCTTTCTCATGGTGTCGATATTTGCACCGTTGGAGCAAAAGCCATGGTGGGTGGGACTGCCGAGCCTTACCATGAATCCCAGCAGTGACACTAACAGGATGACTGTTCATTGTACTGTTTACCAACGCATAGTCTGAGTTGGATTTTTAAAAATGCCAGATTCATTTACAGACACTTAATGAAGCAAGAAAAAGAACAGTTTTGTTACATTTTTACCCTAAAGCTCATGTTATTTTTAATGTTGTATGTCCTGTGTAATAAATGGGAAGAAGGCACAGTGTGTCCTCTGCCTCCTGAGCAGCATGGGGCTGTCTTCTTCATGTCAGAGTATGTCTGACGTGAATGTCATACTTCATGTCAGAGTATGTCTGTGCTTGCTTAAGTTGCAAATTTGAGCAGCTGCTTTTTTTTTTATTTCATGGAATTCCATTTCTTTCTTAAAAGAATGGCTACCTAAAATCAATGGTTATGCAGTCTTTTCTATTTGTCAAACAATTTCTTACAGAGAAATGAGCCTATCACTCCTACGATTACAATTGATGGTGTTTATTATAAATAATAAAATTGAATCTTTCAAGAAAGAATAGAATTTTAGAAAACTTGTGTCCATCAGCATGAACTTGACAGTTTACTTGAAGACTTTCTGATGAGATCATGGTAATGTTCGTAGTTGTGATATTTTGATATTGTATAACAAATTGTATCAACATTGGGAAGATCTGCATAACACGGTGAACCAATCACTTCCAAATGATCAACTTTTTATATTACAAAATCATGTGTGGGTAAAACGTTCCTTCCAAGGGTATGACAGACCAGTGAATTTTAAGATGGCAGAGTACAGCAAATGTGTTGATATGGCATCTGACTATGGCAATGAACCATTAAGATACTGCCATGTTTTAATTCTCTGCATAGTAGGGAGCACCATTAGGTGTTTTCTGGTTTATTCACTTGCTTTATTTGTTTATTGTTTCTCTCTCCTGACTGAGAAGAGAGTCAATGAGGGGAAGGACTTGGCAGACCTTTTTCATTATTGCATTCCTCCGTGTCTGGAGTAGTGCCTGGCATGAAGCAGACGTTCTGTAAATGAGGATTAAAGAATAAACACAACCACAAAGCGAACCTTTATGCAGCTCTTACCAGCCTGGTTTACCAAGAATATCCAGTGATTCGAGGAAACTCTCAAGATACATGGTTATTATATGTGCAGCCATATCTAATATACAGTACACGATACATATTCTACCATATATAATGTATGTAATATATATATGCCCCATAATAATAATATACTATATTATTATTTTCGTGTGTGTGTGTGTTTGTAGGTGTTCTCAATAAAGTAAAACTCACAGGGTCGGTAGGAAAAGAAGGTTGGGGAAGACCACAGGAAACCCATGCAACTTTGTAACAAGGGCAACTAAAAGCCAATTATTGGTACTTGGGGAGATACATTGGACATCTCAGAAAGGCAGCTCAGTGCGGCTAGAAGCAACACCCACAGGTTTTAGAAACAGTTTTATAACATATTAGTTCTATTCTTAGGACCTACCTCAGGTAGATTATTTACATAATTAAAACAATTTTATTTCATATTCAGCTCAGGAAACTGACTTGGAGAATAGAAGAAACGAGCCTATCTAAGGTTCTGCCACTACAAAGCTGTGTATCCTTGGATGAGTCTGATCACCTTATTGTTTTTTCTGGTAAGGAAATTATAGTTGAAATGCAGGATCTCTAAAGATCATCCTGACAGGTAGATTCCACGACAGTCCATGCCATGATGCAAATAATTTAATGAGAAAAACGCTCTGTGGAATCCTTTAAACATATAATTTCTATGTTGTTGCTTTGACCTGCTCATCTACAGAAGATAAGACATTTGTTTGAAATCCTCATCCAATACAGAAAATCCCTTCCAGTTACATTCTAAGAGACCTTGCTTTTAGGAGGTTTGAGGAAAAGAAAGTTATCTATTTAAAAATTATCTGAAAGACGACTAGATAACCAAGCCAATGATGTGCTTCTTTTTTTTTTTTTTTTTCCTGTTGTAATGTTAACAACACATGCCCTCTGGAAAACCCAGCCAAAATTCCACCTGGAGAGAAAATTAGATCAACTAAAGGTCCTGTGAAGATTCAGTCAGTAGTAAAGAGGATATCTCATGTTCTCTGTCATTCTTCACCCTGTACAATTATCCTGCTCTAAATAAGCAGATCTTAGATTACCTGACTTCAAATCATTGGTCTGGGAAGTAGTCGGGCTTTGGAATGAGATGTGTGGGAACGGGAAGAACAGGGCTTACCTTTCACGGTCACATGGACGCTCTGGCTGGTGGACAGTTGTGGTTGAACCAACACGTTGCACGTGTACTCCCCCTCGTCCACTTCCTTTTGCACATCCGAAAGTTTAAGAGTTCCATTGTTCTCAAATGCCACTTGGCGGTGGTTGAAAGGAAGCAGGTTAGAGTTCTTGTACCATTTAATGGAGTAATACGGGTAGCCAATCACACGACAGTGAATATATGTGTCCCGTCCCGCTATTGCTGTGATGTTTTTCATTGGTCGAATGCTTGCAGGCCCTGGAGAGACACAAAGAAACTCTTGAAAATAATTTAAGGGTACATCTCATGTGGGGAGATGGGGACGCTTTTCCTTGAGTTAAAAATGTAGATTCTATTCATGTAAGCACATCTTTTTCGGTTAAACAAATATTTTTGCATGTGGCATTTTCTACAAAGAAGGTTTTTCTTTCCTTTTCTTAAATTCAAATGAATTAAGTGTTAAATACTTTATCTGCTACTTCTATGAAAATGTTTTGAATTAAAAATTACAAGATAAAAGGCAATTTAATTAATAGAAAGCAACTAGTCTACACTGGACAATCATGCACTTTTGGTGAAAACACTGGCAGCCATTGATCAATTGTTTAACTCTCTCTGTAAAATCCAGGATGACGATGGAGGTTACGCCACGTTGCAGCATGAATGTAAGTTTAATACCATGTACATGAAGGTTTACCATGAATGTGGAAGAACCGAAGAGGAGGAGAAGGGAAAGGGCATGCAGAGCATAAACCAGGAAAGGAAACATCAGGTGAACGGATCTAGAGTAAAAAAGAACAAGCTGACTACAGAAACCAAAATGCCATTTCCAACATTAACCCAGTCAGTGCCATTCCTGAGTAGGAAGGAGAGGGCAGGAAATGGAAAGCAACAGTTAATCCGCTCTGGCATTCCAAGACCCAGCTCGGTGCATGCAGAAATCTTCTTCTCCACTACAATGAGTTATGTGTGTTTTTTTGAGGAGCTGATTTGACAAGCACCTCTTACGTTTATTCGAGCCTGGTACAGGACGACTCCCGCCGAGTTGTTGGCAGTGCAGCGGTAGACTCCCCCGTCCCGGACCTGGGAGCTGGAGATGTTCAGGTAGCTGACCACGTTCCCCTCCGACGTGATCATCTGGCTGATGCGGTGACTGCCACCCTTGAGAATGGGGTCGTCGTCCAGCGTCCACGTGATCGTGGGCAAAGGTGTTCCCTTCACGTTGCACATAAGGGAAACCGGTTCTGCCGGACTCACCACCTTTTCACTAAAGGCAGAAATAATTTTGGGAGTTCCATCTGCAGGAAAACAAATTATGGAAGAAAGTGGCACATACAAATAATTAAAGAACTTCCAAGTACATTTCTTTAATGTCTAGGAGGTAGATGTCGTAGTTGTTCAACATTACCAAAAAGGTCTGGTTTTATTGATAAGGCAAAACGTTAATCAGAACAAGAGTTCACTATTTTCAAAACAGGTAAGCACAGCATTAGCAAGCTTTCATAAACTGTTTCTGTATTTCCTGACTGACTTAAGAGGAATGGTAATACAACTTAGATGTTCGGGTTAAACAATCACAGCTCCCAAGAAGTCCCTAGTTTAAAACTGGTGTTTCCTCACACAAAGTTATAAATAGAGGGAAAATTCACATCCGCTCACCCCCACAGTCACTTTATCTGTTAGGCTGATGCAAGAGCGATTGCAAAAAGTAATGGCCAAAACAGCAAATACTTTTGCACCAACCTAATACTTCCTCAAGTTATTTGGGGTTTTCTCACTAGGGAATTGTTTACAGGAATAAAGGAGACTACTGAGAGATTGATGATCTCATCTTCATCATTTTCTCATAAGAATTCCTCTTTTACAGCTTTAATTACAAATGGTAACTGCATGCAAACTTCCATGAAGTCTCTGAGGATGGGCAGAAGCTAAATAAAGTTTGCATTAAATGCCGTGTATTAAAAACCTCTAAAGATCCCTTAAGTAGGGTGGGTACTTAAGCATGTTTTAAATATCTCTAAAAGTAACTTAAGTAGGCCGGTCATATAATTTAACATCCAACGTGGGACACTTTTGAGGCTGAAACAGAAACGACTGCTAATTATGCCAAGAGAACAGGCACGACCCAGAACTGTTGCAGGCAAACTAGGATCTTAATCTTAGAGAAGTTTCCACAGAAATTTTCAGTATGTTTACATAGATCAAATTTTCATATTCCATTATTTTTCTATCATCCATATGGGTTTTTTCTCTTATTATAGTTACAAATGCATGTTTCTTTTATATATGTTTTTCCATTTATAAAAAGCAATACATGCATATTAAAGGAAATGTATGAAAATCAGAAGAAAAGTTACCAATAGGTCAGCCAGCCTCAGGCATACAAATCAACACTGTGACACATTTTTTCTAGGCATAAGTGGGTCAT
The DNA here is from genome assembly GCF_024542745.1 of Macaca thibetana thibetana. Lineage (NCBI taxonomy): Eukaryota > Metazoa > Chordata > Mammalia > Primates > Cercopithecidae > Macaca > Macaca thibetana. Next base: position 156,718,352 of record NC_065580.1, on the reverse strand, counting down.
TTTGACATAATTGTAATTACATGCCACAGGATTTCTGAGTCTGGTAAGAGACCTTGCTGGAGGGGACATTTTTTATTTTTTAAAAGAATTTTTGTGTTCAATTAAAGGGTTGTCCCATAATGAAAGATAAGAATGACTAGATTTTTTTTTTTAGTTTTTAATTTTTATTATAAAAAATATATCTCCATTTCTGAATATCTTTCTTCTTGAAAATTGGAAAGTATTATCAACAAAAACAAAGGAGGCAAGCAAAATTTAGGATAGCTTGCAATTCCATCAGGGAAAGGCAACAGTGAATGGTTAATAGGTCCAAACATCCTTGAGGAAAGTGCCACTCATTCCCCCAAAACCTTGCGGCCTAGTTTTTGGCTGGGGAGGCCAGTTATGTAGGGCCTTCATGATGGTGGGGCTGTGCTGCAGCTCTTCCCTCCACCCCTCTACCATCTATTCCTTCCCAAATTCCTGAATCTCACTTATTCATTCCAGCTCATGTTTCAGGTGGCTGGAGAAGGCCCTGGAGTTTGTTTTCTCCAAGATATGCTCATAAGTAGCATATTGCAGTGTCCTTGGGTTGTAAGCATTTTGTCTCTTACTGGCAGAGATGAAAAAGAAAACTTTAAAATATTAACATGCAAAATCGATGCTTTTGTCTTTAACACACTGCAGACGTTGCCTCATCACGTCCTGTGTTTAATTTTATGGAGAAGTTAGATGTCATCATGATTGCTATTCATTGTCCGTGATCAGTCGTTAATGTTTAGGAGTACTGGAGTTATTTCACGTGTCCTTCATAATTCCGTGGTTTTTGTAAAGTGTGTTTAGCTGTAGATTTCTTTTCACTCGTTTTTACATTAAGCTCTGAAAACTCATGGGTTTAGCAAAGTGTTCTTCGGTTATACTTCTCTTTTTGTAGGTAAATTTTACATACAGTGAAATATACAGATCTTAAGTGTACAGCTTAGTTTTGCTAAATATACACACCAGAATAACCACCAAAATGATCAAGACATAAAACATTTCCATCACCAAAATTCCCTAAGGGCTCCTTTCAATAAACCCCCATCCAACATAGATCACTGCTATGATTCCTCTTAGGATGTGCTGGTTTTGCCTGTGCTTGAGCTTAGAAGAAACATAATAATAGAGTATGCATGCTTTGTACGTGCATATATTTCATCACAACCAGAGTACACTTAGAATATAATTAGAAGATGTGACTTTGGAACGGTACTATTATTTAACACACTGTCCACAGCAAAATTCTGTCTGTTGACCACTAATATCTTTCGTCACCGTTTTTTTTCCAGTGGAGTCTGTGTCACCCATTATTTATGTTTCATGTCATTTCAGTCTCTTTTCATCTGGAATATTCTTCAGCCTCTTTTGTGTTTCTTGACTTTTATATTTTTGAAGAGTAATTTTGTAGTCAGTTGCTGAAATTGGGTTTGTCTCATATTTCCTCATGACTAAATGCAGGTTGTATATTTTTCCCAGAAATACCATGGAAGGTACGTGTTTTATGTGCCTATTGGCCATGTTTCCTTTAGTGAGTATCTGCTCAAATCTTTGGCCATTGTTATATTAGACTGTTTGCCTTTTTGTTCTTGATTTGTTGTGGAATACAACAAATTTAAATCTTTATGTATTTGAAATACAAGGAAATATATATAGAGAGAGTATCTATGTCAGATATCTTAAAATGATCTGATACATTTGTCAGATATCCTATAGAGATTATATATATCTGTCAACATATATATAGCACATATATTTGTGTGTGTATAAAATATTTTATCCCAGTCTGTGGTTGCCTTTATCTTTTCTTAATAATGTACTTGTGTTGACATTTAATGCTTTCTGTGTCCTAAGAAATTGTTACCTATTTGCAAATCATGAAGAATTATTCTATGTTTTCTTTTGGAGACTGTATTGCTTTATACTTTATATTCAATTCTATATGGATAGCAACTTAATTCTGTGTGGATATGAAGTGTGATGTAGGGATTAATACTCATTCTTTGCCATACATTTATTGAGTTGTTTCCGTGTTAATTTGTTGAAAAGGTACATATGTATGTGTGTGTATGTTTTTTGTTTTTTTTGTTTTTTTTTTGTTTGTTTTTTTGGAGACAGTGTCTCCCTCTGTTGTCCTTGGTGTGGCACAATCTTCCAAGTAGCTGGGACTGCAGGTGCACACCACTACACCTATTTTCTTTCTTTTTTTTTTTATAGAGACGAAGTTTTGCCATGTTTCCCAGGCCAGACTCAAACTCCTGGGCTAATAGGATCTCCCTGCCTCAGCCTCCCAAAATACTAGGATTACAGGCACAAGCCACCATGCCCTGGTTTTGCTTGAAATCACATTTATCATTTTATAGAGAATTGTTAACTTAAGAATGTTTAGTTTTCTAATCCTTGAATATGGTATATCTTTTCAATTATTTAGGTTATTTCAATTTTATATTGGCAGAGTTTTGTATTTTTGTATGTTGAAATCTTTCATATTTGTTTTAAATATATTCCTATGTTTTATGTTATTGTAAATGAAAGTTTCAAAATACTAGTTTCCAATTGTTTGTTCTCAGTATACAGAAATAAAATTGCATTTTGTATATCATACTTATATCCAATGACTTTTTAAACTCACTTTTAGAAATTGCTTTATTGTTTCCTTGTCATATTCTTTGTAAACAACAATGCCTGTAATTAAGACAGCTGCAAATTTTCCCTTTCCAAACTCCATGTATTTTATTTCTACTCAAGTTTAACTAGGGTTGCTAGTATAATGTTGAATAGAAATGGTGGATGTGGGCATCCTTGCCTTGGTCTCAATCTTAAATGAAAAACATTTAGTGTTTAACCAGTAAGTATGATTTTAGCTGTAGATTGTTCACAGATGCCACTTATCTGGTCAAGGATGCTCTCCAGAGTCTCCAGTTTGCTGGAGATTCTTTATGCTGAATGGATTCAAGTTTCATCAAATGATTTTTTCTGTATATATTGAGATAATCAATTGGATTTGCTCCCTTACTCTATTAATATAGTCACTTACACAGATTAGATTTTTAATGTTCTTCCAATCTTGCATTTACAAGATAAGTTCCATTTACACACACACACCCCTATATGTATATCTATGTGGGTGTATATGTTTTAAATTACGTCTACTAAAAGTTAAGATTGCAGTACTTTATGTGAAATGTAAGACCCTTGCAACAAATAATTCTTCCCTTTTTGTTATTACATCTATTATATTAATTCTATAATAAAGTGTTGGTATTGTATTGTATTGTATTGTACTTTTAGAGATGGAGTCTCACTCTGTCGCCCAGGCTGGAGTGCAGTAGCAGGATCTCAGCTCACTGCAACCTCCACCTCCTGGGTTCAAGCTATTCTCCCGCTTCTGCCTGTAGTTGGGATTATAGGCACGTGCCACCACACCTGGCTAGTTTTTGTATTTTTAATAGAGACGGGATTTTGCCATGTTGGCCAGGCTGGTCTCAAACTCCTGACCTCAAGTGAGCCGCCTATCTCTGCTTCCTAAAATGCTGGGATTACAGGTGTGAACCACAGCACATGGCCAAGTGTGGTAATTTTATTAATGTTATAATCATCAATTGTTTAAAGAAATTAAAAAATAAAACACAATTTTGCTAAATATTTATGAATATGTTTACCATTTCTCATGGTATTTGTTCCTATAGATATGTTTCCATTTTATGTTCCGTTTCTGTTCCATGTTATGTATATCCTATAGATGTAAGTGTCCATTCTCTATATCCGGCATGACTTCATTTATCATTTCCTAATGTGCAGGGCTGCTGACATCATATTCTTTCACCTTTTTATTACTGAAAATATCTTTATTTTGCCTTCATTTTTAAAGCCGGTTGTTGTTGGTTTTTTTGCTATAGAAGTCTACGTTGGCAGGGCTTGTGTCTTTGTTTTTCATTTTCTCTTCAATATTTTAAAGATGTTGCTCCATTGTCTCCTGTCCTCCAAAATATCTGATGAATCATCCACCATTTGTTCTTGATGTCCCCTTTATGTAATATTTTTCCTCCCTCAGATTTTTAAGTTTTTCTCTTTATCTTTGGTTTTTAGCAGCTTAACTCTGATGTACTGACATAGAATTTTCTTTGTGTTTATTTTTGGAGTGTGCTGAGTTTCTTAGATCTGCAACCTTACTTTTATGCCAAAGTTGATAAAACTAAGGTCATTATCTCTTTGAATACTTTTTTCTTCTGCATTCCCTCTCTCCTATTTTTCTGGGCCTCTAATCATATGTGTCTGTCAGGTTATCTGATGATGTCCTACTTGTCACTGAAGCTCTAATCATTTTCTTTGTAGTCTTCTTGCTTCAGATTGGATAATTTTCTAAGATTTATCTTCGAGTTCACTGATACTTTCTTCTTCCTTCTCTAATCTTGTATTAAAGCAAATGTGGTGATTTTTTTCATTTCTATGGATTCTTTTCTACAGTTTCAGTTTCTCTGTTAGTCTTTCCCATACGTTCACTCTTTCAGTCCATATTTTCCTGTAAGTTACTGAACATATTTTAAATAGCAGCTGTAAAGTCCTTGTCTGCCAGTTCTAACGTCTGGGTCCTCTCATGATTTGTTTCTACTGCTTGCTTTGTCTTGTGTCCTTTGGTTGCAGAGTTCTGTGTTTTGTATGTCTATTTTTTTTATTGCACACTTGCATTCTCCCCCCGATTTTTGGAGTTCAGCTGTGTCCTCAGTGGAAGAGGATACTCTCCAATTTGCTTTTGGTGTCTCTCAAGTGTCTATATATACTTTTGCTTTTCCCAAAGTTTCTTGTGTTTTATCATCTTGGGACTTATTCTGATATATGCTATTTTACCATTCCCAGAACTGGAAACCTTTATTATTCTTTTTAAAAAATCATTCCATTTTCAAGGTATTATGGTTTTATCCTGAACCTATAGTTACTAAATTCCACTTTATAGCCTCATAGGAAATATTCCCAGATTCTCCATTGTATCTATGGTCAGTCCTAGTTCACAGTATTACAAATTTTTATAGTTTTACTTTAATCCATCGCTATTTCAGTGAGAATAATTGGAGTATTTTTGTTTTCCACAGGAAATTAGCCAGACATTCTTTTAAAGCAGGTACTAGATATGTATTTGTAATTCCATTTCTGCTTTCTTTTGCTACATTAGCACTGTCATCTCTCAGAAGAGAAAAAAAAATAAAGTGAAGCTTCTTGTCCTGAATGGAAGCTGACATGCGACAAATAAATCCGCGAGTGTGCTGGCGGTGCTCCTCGGCCCCCTTTTTAGTTCAAGTGACAGGCTCTTTTGGAGATGAAAGCAGACATTATTTTCCCAGGGAGACCTGAGTGTCTTTGAAATCTTTCTTGCTGTCACTCTGATAACCTGAACTCTTCTGACATCATTATGGATTATCAATATGGTCTTTAGGTTTTCTTAGTTGCACGAAATGGTTGCCGAGGTAACTGGGCCTAGACAGGTAATCTCTCTTTTTTCTACAAAGAATCTAAAAATAGTGACTATGTAAGGACTAGAGTGCATCATCATTAGCAAACTGGTTCTGCACAAATTGATTACTTTCTTCACTTAATTATTATACGGAACACAGTGTCAGGCATTTAATATGAATACCATGCTTTCAGCTAATTTCACCTCTGCTTTAAAAATCTCACTGTCTGCAATGAAACGACTGAATCAAAATAGGAATCTCATTGCTAAACCTGCTACTTCTTAAAAAAATTAGCTAAGGTTTAAAAAAGAATAACAGAAATATGGTCTTATAATCAAGATATATTTAAACTTATTTTCATATATCAATGTGTTTTATTCATTCTCCCTTTAGGCTATATCAAAATCATTTTATTATTTTAATCAATTGATATCAGATGAATTTTAAATTATATAGAAGGACATAATTTCCAACAAGACACACAAATACATAGATAGAAGCTAGTCCAATCATGTAGTGATAAACATATGTTGCCCGTGATAGCTTCTTTCTCTGGCTGACTGATCAGCTTGAAGATTTAGTATGCAGTAACCAGTTAAAAAAAAAAAAATAGCAAACTGTACCACATACCTAAAACCTGTTATTATACCACAAAATAATTCCTCACAAATTTCATTTACTTAAATCTGTGAACATCTGGATGGATCTAGGGACAACTGCAGCAAACAGATGCCATTTTTTCACTCCACCAACCGCTGTATTGACATCTCACTCTGCATTTTGAATCTGAAGTTGTACGTCTCCACTGGAGGCTATTGCCCACACCCCACCCAGCGAACACCTGGCAATGTCTGGAGACATTTTTGGTTGTAACAACTTGGAGGAAGGTGCTCCTAGCATACATCTAGTGGAAAAGGGCCAAAGACGCTGCTAAAGATCCCACAACACATAAAAAAGTTTCCCAAGATGCCTGTTATCCCAGCACTTTGGGAGGCTGAGGCAGGGGTATCACCTGATCAGAAATTCGGGACCAGCCTGACCAACATGGAGAAGCCCCATCTCTACTAAAAATACAAACTTAGCCAGGTGTGGTGACTCATGCCTGTAATCCCAGCTACTTGGGAGGCTGAGGCAGGAGAATGGGTTGAACTGAGGAGCTGGAGGTTGCGATGAGCTGAGATTGCGCCATTGCACTCCAGCCTGGGCAACAAGAGCGAAACTCCATCTCAAGAAAAAAAAACAAGAAAAAAGTTCCCCAAGCAAGGTATTCTTGAAAGACCCTGGTCTAGAGATGAATGATCAACAAAAACTGTGGTTAATTGTGGTTTTTCTAAGATTTCATTCTTGGCAAATAACTTACAACTAACGAGTGGGTAACATTTATGTTACTTTACATTACTTCTAATATGAAACAATTTCATTCTCATCAGAACTTTCTCTCCCATTTGCCTGATTTAGCTTGAAAAATTAGGGTAGAGTAGTAGCTGGTGAGACAGACAGAGAGCCCAGAACTGAGTGATCAGCACTGCTTTGCCCTGTCTTCTTCTTTTCTGAGGGCTCTGGGTTTGGGTTCTTTTTCAGCCATACCCTGTAACGAGGCCCACTGACCTTCAAGGACCACCTGCACATAGTCTTGAGCGGACAGCTTGTCCTTGCGCACAAAGCACTGGTATGCGCCCCCGTCACTTTTGACCATGTGATCCATAATAAGGTTTTCGTGGTTGATCCCTGTGATCCTCACATTTTTTCCAGGGTTGAGGATTTCACCATTGCGGTACCAGGAGAGTTCCTGGTCCTCAGTTCCTGTCACGGTGCAGGACAAGGAAACTTGGCTACCCACGCTGCTTTTAACCTTCCTGGGACTGATGGTGGCTTTCAGTGGCTCTGGAGGTTTTAGTAAGAGAGAGAGAAAAAAAGGTAAAAACATCACTAGATAGCATTTGGACAACAGGCTGGACTTTCAACAAAGCAAGTGCATCACTGCAGTCATACTCCATACAGTTCCTACGCGCCATATTATTTCACAGAGGAACATTTTGTTTGGGAACATCCTCTTCGCTATTTTTTATTTCTGGCTTTATTTCTCTATGCAACAAATGGAATAATGTTGGTCAAACTGCCTTCTCACTGAGTCTATGTGAGGATGTTGATATAAATCCACTGACAGTAAGAAATGCAGGCCGGGCACAGTGACTCACACCTGTAATCCCAACACTTTGGGAGGTCAAGGCGGGCAGATCATGATATCAGGAAATCGAGACCATCCTGGCTAACATGGTGAAATCCCATCTCTACTAAAAATACAAAAAATTAGCCGGGCATGGTGGGGGGGCACCTGTAGTCCCAGGTACTTGGGAGGCTGAGGCAGGAGAATGGCATGAACCTGGGAGGTGGAGCTTGCAGTGAGCCAAGATCGTGCCACTGCACTCCAGCCTGGGCGACCAGAGTGAGACTCTGTCTTAAAAAAAAAAAAAAAAAGCAATGTGCTGGCTACCAATAGTGACATAAGTATTGAACATTGAACATATAAATCCTAATTTGCCTTGTCCCAAGGTGGCACTGGTGGGTTTACCCTGGGCCATTCTCACACACACGTATACTCACTCATATGCCATATGTGGTTTACCAAGGGCCAATAACACACAATTGTGGGGAAAAAACAAACAAACAAACCGACTAACAAATGGGTTGGTATTAGAATTTGTGACCATGAAACAGAGATTTTCTTTAAAATGAGGCTGAGTGATTTAGACAGGGATGAAACTTTCATCCTCACCTTCCCATGTTTTCAATTCAACAAACCCTAATCCAATGTAGAAAGCATTCACTGAGCATCTGTCATGTGCCAAGGATGAGGTTAAACTCACAGGCAAGAAAAATGGAATAATACTTATGGTGCAACTAGCATGTGCTATAAAATTACTGACTATCTTTCATAGGTCATTGAAGTCAGTCTTCTCCTAATCCTGTAATTTTTGTGTTATCTCCATTTTACAAAACAGAAAATGGTTATTCAGAGAGCTTAAGTAACTCAGCCAAATCTAATCAACAGGTAAATGGCAAAACAAAACAAAATTTTTAGTGAAAGACATATAGTTACAGATTTTTAAACGTCAGAAAGTGCCGAGCAGGAAAAATCTGATGAAAATCCTGTCTAGTCATATTACAAATTATAGAAAACCAAAAGTAAAGAGAAATTCTTTAAGGCAGATAGCAAAAATGGCAAATGACATATAGAGAAACAAAGATCTTAATGACCTCTGATTGCTTAACAGAAGCACATGGAGGACAGAAGACATATAAATACATCTTTTAAATTAACAAACATCTCTTGTAGATGGCAGATGGCTAAGATTTGCTTTTTAATCCATTCTGGTAATCTTCTCCTTTTGCTATTGTTATTATTTCACTTTAAGTTCTGGGATACATGTGCTGAACGTACAGGTTTGTTTACACCTTATACAAAAATTAACTGAAGGTGGATTAAAGATTTAAATGTAAAACCTAAAACCATAAAAATGCTAGAAAAAAACCTAGGCAATACCATTCAGGACATATGCATGGACAAAGACTTCATGACTACAACACCAAAAGCAACTGCAACAAAAGCCAAAATTGACAAATGGGATCTAATTAAACTAATACGCTTCTACTCAGCAAAAGAAACTATCATCAGAGTGAACAGGCAACCTACAGAATGGGAGAGAATTTTTGCAATCTATCCATCTGACTGAGGTCTAATATCCAGAATTCTCAAGGAACTTAAACAAATTTATAAGAAAACAACAACCCCATCAAAAAGTGGGTGAAAAAAGTTTTTTACCCCAGTTGTTCCTAACTTTTCATCTCACCACACTTTGTTTTCAAGGAGCTCAGTCTTCTAGGTTGGTAAGAAAAGGCAATAAATGGCTATAATAACCAACCAGAGTGATGCAAGGGCCATTAGAGAGATAGCACATGTGGAGAAGGGTGGTTGGGAAGAGCAGGAAATCCAGATATCAAGGATGGATAGAACTGAGACCAGTCAGAATGGAAAGAAGGAATCACAGAGATTGGGAACCACATGAATTAAGTCAGGGAGCAGGGGCATGTCTTAGAGTTTCTGATTCATTTTGGATGCAACAGAGAATCCCTAAGATTTTGGAATTAAACAAAGATAACTAAAGAAGGCATTCAAAAATGCTTAGCAAATAAGTCTTTTTTTGTTCCCCCCCGGAAACGGGGCCTTGCTCTGTCACCTAGGTTGGAGTGCAGTGGCACAATCATAGCTCACTGTAGCCTGAAACTCCTCCTCCTTTGTGCCTCAGCCTCCTGGGTAGCTGGGACTACAGGCACAAGCCATTGCACCCAGCTCAAACATACTTTTAATGGAATCACTAAGTCAAAGGTCTTTTGACAAATGAGGGTGAGGAAAACCGGTCAGTGAAGACATTACACATGTCTAGTGTAGGTACAATTAAGATCCAATCTAAGGCAGGACAGAAGTTGAGAACAGAGCTGAGTAACTGTGAGATTCAGTTTGTATCACTTGGCAGGACTCGGCAGGACATGGCAGGACTTGGCAGGATGTAGAAAGGAAAGGCTTAAAGAGCACCCAAGATTTCATGTTTGCATCTGATGGATGACAGGGAGGAAGATGTTGGTAATAATAACAAGAGCCACTTGGAAGGAAGAGGTGGTGGAGAGTTTAGTTTGGTATCCGACACTGTTGTTTTGAAGTGCCAGCGAAATTTCTGAAAGAAAGCTGGTTGACACACTTGTCTGACACTCATGAAGGAAGCCAAGGCTACAAGTACAGATTCAGAGCTTATTTTCAGAGGCAAGGAATTTGAAGCTCTACAAATGAAACAGAGCCTAAGGAAAAGGGAAGAGCTTGACAAGAAGACAGTTCTGAATTTGGAGTCCAAGAGAATGCTTTCCAATAGAGAAGAGAGACGGGAACGAGGAAGCTGTTTTCTTCTGCAGCTAGAAGAAGCAGTCAGAAGGGAGGCAGAGAACATTCCAGAAGCATTGGAGAATCACCTAGATGTGGAAGAAGAGAACAATGATAAAAATAAGCACATTAATAATAAAGGCTTTTAAAATACATGTAGTGATAAACGCCTTTAGAGAGAGAGCAGTAACATACTCTGAGTTGAGGAGACAGGAGGAGAATGGGGAACAACACATCTTTGCAGATGGAGGCTAAGAGAGATGGGAAGTGTTAGATAACGGAGTATTAGGAAATAATCTTTTATGTGGAGGAAGCAACATTAGTAATATGACTTGCAATAAGGAAAGGAATGGTTTGTGCAGGAATTAGGAAGAAGTTAGATTTAGCAGGAATAGGTTTTTATTATTCCATTTATGCCTGAGGTTGCAATTTTTTTTTTTTTTTTTTGGGGGGACGGAATCTTGCTCTGTTGCCCAGGCTGGAGTGCGGTGGTGAGATCTCGGCTCACTGCAAGCTCCGCCTCCCAGGTTCATGCCATTCTCCTGCCTCAGCCTCCCAAGTAGCTGGGATTACAGGCGCCTGCCACCACAGTCAGCCAAATTTTTGGTATTTTTAGTAGAGACGGGGTTTTACCATGTTAGCCAGGATGGTCTCGATCTCCTGACCTTGTGATCCACCTGCCTCAGCCTCCCAAAGTGCTGGGATTACAGGCGCGAGCCACCGCGCCCGGCCATAAGTGGATTTTAATGCAAAACAAGGGGAAATACGACCAGACAGATTTGCTTGAGATGCCTTCAGTGCTATCCTAAGGTATCAACTTTATTCAGCAGAGAACAGGGAGCTAGGAGAGGTCTTTTAACGTAGAAGAGACTTTGAGCCTGTGGCTGGCTGTCCAATGCTGCATGTTTTATCCACATGATTCTTCAGCATAGAAGTGTAACTGTGGATTTTATCATCCATTTCTTTCTAATCCCAGACTAAACATGTTCAAATATTTTGCAGGACTCAGGCTAGACAGCCTGTTCCAGATAGTCATTTGGATATTTAATGTAAATATATTCTCTTAGGCTGGTATTATGCCAAGGGAGTCTACACACAGGTTGACATTGAGAGAAAGTTCCATAAACAGGGTTAGGGCTGGGTGGGGAGGTGGAGGGGGAAGTAAGAAAAACACTTCTATTTTCAGTGTGAGATTCCTGTGGTTAAATCTGTTCAATTTAGTTCATCAAGTAAAAATATATTTTCAAAAAAGGAGTATTATATTGGCAACTAAGACCTCCTCTCTGACCAAGGCTCTGCCTTCCTTTTCTGGCCATGTGATCTTGAGTAATTCACTTTAATTTGGTTTCTGCATGAGCAAAATTGAGGGTGTTTGAGTAGATTAGATTGTGACCCTGCAATCATATCCCTTCTTCCTCCAAATCTGCCTTCAGTATCCTTCTCAACACATTCCTCAAGGCAGCCAAGGCAATCAATAATCAATGGAAGATCAAATATATCCATCATATTTGGAGTAGATGATCTAAAATATCAGGCACGAGTCTAATATTTGGGTATGTTTGAGCCTCATACTTTGGCTAATAGCCTTATTTAGAAATTAAATGCAGAAATGGTCTGGAAACAGACAAAGGACAACTGCTTTGATTGGCTATCATCACTTGTGCTGAAAGAACAATCCTACCCTCTCACTCTGTTCATTTTTAGAGAGACTGGCTGTTGTGAATTCATCAGCTAGGAAGTGTTATCTTGAAATCGTATCTTGGAAATGTAATAGTCTGTGGCCTAATGGAACTCACAGAGGTTTGGGGATCAGACAGTCTTCAAATCAAATCTGACACCCAAGACTCTCCAGTTGTGTAACCTTGGGGAATTCATCTGAGCATTAATTTTCACATCTGTAAAGTGAGGTTTCTGTTGATCTCAGCTGGACTCTTTTGGGAGTTAATGGAAAGCTACAGAGAAAACATGGAGATTCGCTTATAACAGGAGCTCCATCGATGGAAGCCAACACCACCTTTGCAAGTTACCGTCCAACTTACGTTTCACGTACAGGCGGCCTATCACCTTAGCCGTTCCGTATCTGTTGGACACTTCACACACATAGCTGCCTGAGTCCGAGGGGCGAATGTTCTCAATGAGCAGCCCCGTCACGGTCTTCTGGAACCTCCCTGAAAGTTCCAGGGGCATGTTGTCCTTCAGCCAGCGGTAATCTGGCTCAGGGTGCCCAAGTGCTTTGCAAGGCAGCTCCACACGCTGCCCAGCCATGGCTTTGCGATGGTCAAATCCATCCAGTATGGATGGGGCCGAGTTCGCTGGGTCTGTAGAAGAAATAAAAACTCTTAGAGACAGTGAATGAGGAGTTGAAGTGGTCATTTAGAATTGTAGGACTTCATGTATAATTTAAACTGGTGCATCATACCAACTATTGATACAGATCTGTAAGATTTTATAAGTGAACAGAAAAAGAAATGCCCTATTCATACAATTTATTTTCTGCTCAGAATTTGCAAAAGGTTGAACACTGGTCAGAGCTTCTGTTGGTCATTCCCCAGTAAATGAATAACAGATCCAGAATGAGCAGGCTTCAACAAGAGCTGTCAGCTCAGGCTAAGAATCAGATTGTCTTTTCATAACCGGGAATGTCAGAATTCTCTTAAAAGATGCTTAATGGGTATAAATATGCAATTTGAGAGAAGAAATAAGACATAGTGGTAGATAGATCAGTGGAACGACTATGGTTTGCAATTATCTATTGTGTATTTCAAAATAGCTAGAACAGAAGAATTGAAATAATTACAGTTTAAAGAAAAGCCAAACGTATAATGTGATGAATATCCCAAGTACACTGATTTGATTTTAATTATACGAATACATTATCACATGTACCCCAAACTATGTGTATCTATTATGCATCAATAAAATATCATAAAAATTAATAAAATAAATAATTTTTTAAGACAGTGGCTCACTCTGTAGCTCAGGTTGGAGTGCAGTGGTGCAATGATTGCTCACCACAGTCTCAAACTCCTGGGTTCAAGTGATCCTCCTGCCTGGGCCTCCCAACATGCTGGGATTACAGGCATGCACCACCACACCCAGCCTAAATAAATTTAAACAGAAAAAAAGAGCAACACTAGCAGAAATAGCTGTTTACCTTTAGTAAAATTTATTGCACAAGAGAAAGAGTTTTACACATAGCTTTTGAATTTTAAAGCATTTTATTTATTCATTTCCCAAATATGTTTTGATCCTCCAGTGTAGACCAGCACAGAGTTAGGCACTAATGGGAGAGTGGTGGATGACACAGGTGTCTTCTTGGAGCTCATGTTCTGTTGGGTGGGTGGGTGTTAGGGAGCAAGCAACACATTAGCAAGCAAATAAAGATAATTTGTAATAAGTATAATTAAAGAAAGAAAAAGAGGGCAGAACACAGAGTGAATTCCACATGTTATGGGTGTGGAGGCAGCCAGGAGGCCTTAAGATAGGGTCCTCCGGGACAGACTCTCTGAGAAGATGGTATTTGAGGTCAGGTGAATAAGCACTATCAACAACATGTGGCATAGCAAGACAATGGATTAGAAAGAAGCAGCTTGCAAATGATGACTTATGACTTATGACATGGCCTTCTAAAATTTGCCTGTTCTATGACATCATCTTGAACCAGGTGAGGAATTTGATAAAATATTCTCAAGAACTGGGTCTGTGGAAACCACGCAGCTCAATGTCCTTCAAGTTTGTTTGAATGCAGTGATGTTCCCAAGGTCATAATCTGCATGACTACGAAGAATATAAAATATAGCACCTGATCAGATGCTAAACGTAAAACTCAGTGTTCTCTCCCTGCTGTCTCTTCTAATTCATCCTGTTTAGAACTTGCATGAACCAACACCCTGGCATTCCACATGGAGAGAAGAGTTATAGACTCCTGCCTCCTGAAATTTTCTTGTCTTTGCCTCAGTAAGAAAAATGCCATGACTTTTTTGATCTACCTGCAATAAATCTGATGGCCAAGGAATGGATATCCACTGTCCTATCAAATGAGAGCCATCTGGAACTTTGTATTTTTTGACGAACACCTCGCTGTTTGTCCCATCCCCTAGTCCCTGGCAACCCCCATTCTATTCCCTGCTTCTCTGAGTTTGACTTTTTTAGATTTCACATGTATGTGAGTAAAGACAATGTTTGTCTTTCTGTGCATGGCTTACTTCACTTAGCATAATGCCCTTCAGGTTCATCGATGTCATTGCAAATGGAAAGATTTCCTTCTTTTTTTAAGGCTGAATAATATTCCTTTGTGTATATAGGAATAATATTCCTATGCGTGTGTGCATATGTAAATGAACACTTAAGTTTTTTTCATATTCTGACTGTTGTGAATGATTCTGCAATAAACATGGGAGTGCAGATACCTAATTTCATTTCCTTTGGATATATACCCAGAGTGGGATTGCTAGATCATATGGTAGGTAAAAGGGTATAAAGTTTCAGTTATGCCAGATGAATAGGTTCTGGAGGTTTAATATGCAGCATAGTGACTATAGTTAATAACACTATCTTATATACTTGAAATTTTCAAAGACAGTTGATTTTAAATGTTGTCATCACACACATACATACATACACATACAAATGTAACTATGTGAGGCAATAGATATGTTATTTTGCTTGATAGTGGTGTATATATATATACACACATAGTATATATATACACACATATATATACATGCATATATATATATGCATAGTGAACATCACATTGTATACCTTAAATATATTCAATTTTCATTTTTCAATACCTCAATTAACCTGGAGGAAAAATAAACTCTAGCCAAGGAGATGTAAGAGGTGAAAATGTGTGGATTTGTAGGAAATTCTGCTTAAAGGTGACTTAGCTGAGAGGGGTGTTTTTATGCATTTTTCCTTTGCTTCTTTATATCACCTGGAATGTGGATATAAAGGCAGGAGCTGCAGCACTCACTTTGGACTTTGAAATCATATTGAGAATGGAATCTCACATGAGGATAATGGATCACAAAGATAAAAGCCTGGTCCCTGGTGACACTGGAGCTGGCAAACCAGCTTCTGGACTTATATACAAGAGAGTAAACTTCTGTTTTAATAAACAATAACATCAAAAAATCATTTATTAATAGAAAGACTTCTTTAAGAGGCTGTGATTCCGTAGTCAGCCACTGGGGGCAGTCAGCAGGCACTGTTGAAAATAGAACAAAAGCATTTAGCTGAAATGTCTTGGCTTTCCATTTCTTTTATAATCATCAGAGAGAGATAAAACTTCATTATGAACTTGCTGCTCTTTTAACTTCACTGGTGTCTTATGAGAACAATGTGACAGTGATATGATGAGGGAACCTAAATACTCTTTTAAAGAATACCTGATGAGCTTCCAGGACTCCTCTAATTCTTCATTAACTGAAGGATTCTATATTCCAGAATTATACTCATTCACATGCATGACTATGGGGCTCCAGGAGGCGAGAGAGATATAAAAGTTTCACACTACCCAAGTACAGAACCTGTGCCAGCAAAAACTTCACCGCTTCATTTACCTGCTTCTAAAGGAAATTACAAACGGACTTTGAAAAGTATTGGTTTGAAGATCAAGTTATGTTCTTAGAGACTGAATAATTAAGAAGACAGGCCTAACCAATGATGTCTCACCGATCTCTGGCATCTTCTAGCATCAACGAAGCATCTAGAAAAATGGTTAGCTCTCTGCATCCATGTTACTGGAAGTATCATCACCTGCACACCCAATGGGTTCCGTGAACGAGAAGACACAAAGATGTGCCTAAAGCCAACTCCAGAAATGGTCTTGGACATCCTCAACCGCATGTGATTTATTACCTCCTACTACACTAACTTGCAGGCCATATAAACATCGCAATATTGTTTAGTAAGTAGAAATCATATCCAAGATAATATGTATTACCTGGGGTAAGCTTCTCTATTATTCTGAACTGTCTTCATTTATTTAAGAAATATGAGAATATAATGATAGCTCTTGTTCTTCAGTAATACAGATTTTAGTTACACTAGAGTGGAATATTGAAGATATTATAAAGTACTATGAAAAAATAGTTGCGAAATCTGTCATTTTATTTAGAATACGAAGTAGAAGTAGAGTTGGAGAAGGTGGTACAAAGATGTCACCCCTTTGGCAGGGGTGGCTGACAACAAACACCACAGTGCGCACCTCTGACTTTCTTTGCAGAACAATCCCACCATCTCTGAAAACGAAATGCACCAACTTCTAATGCTATTCATAAAAAATCAACTCTCAATGACTGCACTTAAAAAGTTTTATTCTAACTGAAACTATTGGCAGAAATTTCTCAAATATGCTTAAGACAGTGCTATGTAATTCTAATGACATTTTTAAAAATGGCTGAGACAATTGGATATCCACAAGGAAAATAAATTAGAACTTTGCCTCACACTACCTACAAAAACTAACTCAAAATGGATTATTGATCTAAATATTACAACTAAAACTATAAAAGCTTTTAGAAGAAAACATAAGGAAAATATCTTCATGACCTTGAGAAGTTCTTAGACATAACACTAAAAAAACAAGCAACAACAGAAAAAATCAACATAATAAACTTCTTCAAAATTAAAAAAACTGGCCCATCCTGGTGACTCATGCCTATAATTCCAGCACTTTGGGAGGCTGAGGTGGGCAGATGACATGAGATGAAGACTTCAAGATGAGCCTGGTCAACATGGTGAAACCCCGTCTCTACTAAAAACACAAAAATTAGCCAGGTGTGGTGGCATGCACCTGTAGTCCCAGCTACAGACAGAGGCAGGATAATAGCTTGAACCCGGAAGGCGGAGGTTGCAGTGAGCCAAGATCGCATCACTGCATTCCAGCCTTGGCAACAAAGCAAGACTCCATCTCAAACAATAAAAATAAAAAAATAAAAAAATTAAGAACTGTAGCATTCTCAAAGGCATCATTAAGTGAAAAAAATTTGAAAATCATATTTCTAATCAAGAACTCAAATCCAAAAAATATTAAAAATGCTTACATCTCTATAATGAGAAGAAACAACCCAAAAATGGGCAAAATCGTTGATATTTTACATCACCAAAGAAGATATACAAATAACTAATCAGTACACAAAAAGATGCTCAATATCACTAGGCATTACAGTAATATGAATTAAAATCACAGTGAGACATGACTTCACACCCACTAGGATGACTGCAATAAAATCACAAACAATGCTGGTAAAGATGTAGGGACCTGGAATCTTCACCCATTGTTGGTGGAAGGTAAATATAGACTTACATAGGCACACATATAGATTTCACATAAAAATGGCTGCTGGAGTGTCAGCCTTCACATCCACATCACAGGTGGTATAAAGAAGGAAAGCAAAAATGCGTAAGAATGCCCCCTCAGTGAAGTCACTTTTAAGCAGAATTTCCTACAAACCCACACATTTTTCTCCTCTTACATCACATTGGCTAGAGTTTATTTTTTCCCCAGGTGTATTGTGATATACTTGCCAAATAAAAGCAGCCAGAACAGGTTGGCATTTTCTCAAAATGTTTAAACTTCAATTTGCCATGAGGCCCCAACTTCTAGGTACCTACCCTAAATGAATGAAAACATGTTCACTCAAAGACTTAGGTACAAATGTTCGTAGCAGGATTATTCATCATCAAAGAGTGGAAACAACCCAAATGTCCATAATTTAGTGAACTAATAACCAAATGCAGTATTTACAGATGATCACATGCTCTTCAGCAACAAGAAAGAGTGAATGACTAACACATTACAACATGGGTGCTACATGAAAGAAGGCAGACACAAAATCCACATCTTGTATCATTCCATTTATGTGAAATATCCAGAAAATGCAACTTTACAGAGACAGACAATAGATTAGTGGTTGTCTGGGACTGGGGATGGACATTGAAATTGGCTTCAAATGGGTAGGAGGAATCTTTTGGGTGGTGAAAATATTCTAAAATTAGATTGGTGCAGTTGTGGCACAACTCTACGCATTTACTAAAATTAGTGAATAAACTGAATGGAGTTTATATGAAACTAAATTGCATCTCAATAAAACTGTTTTATGAAACTGGAATGACGTATTTCTTTTTTTATTTCAACTTTTATTTTAGATACAGGTGGTATATGTAGATTTGTTACTTGGGAATATTACGTGATGCTGAGGTTTGGAGTAGAGATCCTGCTCCTCAGATAGTGAGCATGGTACTTGATAGGTAGCTTTTTAACCCAAACTCCCTGCCCTCCACAGTCTAGTATCCACAGTGTCTGTTGTTCCCATATTTGTGTCCACGTGTGGTCAATATTTAGCTCTCACTTATAAGTGAGAACATGAGGTACTTGGTTTTCTATTCCTGTGTTAATTTACTAAGAATTATGGCCTCCAGCTCCATCCTCATTGCTTCAAAGAACAAGATTTCATTCTTTTTTATGGCTTTCCAGTATACTACAGTTTATATGTACCACATCTTATTTATCCAATCTACCATTGAAGGACACCTGGGCTGATTTCACATCTTTATTATTGTGAATAGCCCAGTGATGAACATACAAGCGTATACGTCTTTTTGGAAGAGTGATTTATTTTCTTTTGGATATATTACTCTGTAATGGGATTGCTGGGTCAAACGGTAGCTCTATTTTAAGTTCTTTGAGAAATCTCCAGTCTGCTTTCGATAATGGCAGGACTAAGTTACATTGCCACCAGTAGCGTATAAGGGTTCCCTTTTCTCTGCACCCTCACCAGCATCCAATGTTTTATATTTTAAGTGCATGATTGAGGCAATGCTTGAGACAGGCTCTTGTGGGGATATTTGGTCATATGTCAAATCTAAATAACCAAACAGCACTGTCTTTCCTTTTCATCCCCTTCAGTATCTTTTTTGTCTTTGTCTCAGTCTTCAAACTTTTTAATATATATTTACAAAAGTTATTTTTATCCCAAACGTTTGAAAACTTACACAAAAATAGACAAAAATAATATGATGCATCCCATATATTCATCATATTAATGGCTCTGACACCAAAACTTTTCTATTCTTAATCATGTTTATTTCTTGATAGTTTTACTTTGTTTTTGGTGGTAAAGAATATGCAACAAAAGGGAAGCTATAGGCCAGGCGCAGTGGCTCACGCCTGTAATCCCATCACTTCGGGAGGCCAAGACAGGTAGATCACGAGGTCAGGAGATCGGACCATCCTGGCCAACATGGTGAATCCCTGTCTCTACCAAAACACAAAAAATTAGCTGGGCGTGGTGGTGCACGCCTGTAGTTCCAGCTACTGAGGAGGCTGAGGAAGGGGAATCACTTGAACCCAGGAGGCAGAGATCGCATTGAGCCAAGGTCGTGCCACTGCACTCCAGCATGGCAACAGAGCGAGACTCCACCTCAAAACAAAAACAGCAACAAAAAAGGGAAGCTATGTCATTTTATCATCACATCACTAGCATGCTTCTCTAATAAAAATAGAGTTTTGTTACATAACCACAGTCTGTATTACACAATATCAAGTAGTATATACACTGCAAATTCATTTTTCCTCATCAGCTCAAAAGTGGCTAGCTTTTAAACAATTGAATTAATTAAATCAAGATCCTTCTCCTATTCACATGCAGTTGTTACATCTCTTGAGTCTTTCTTAATGCAGAGCCAGCCCTCCTTTCTCCCATGTATTTGACTTGACTTCCTAAAGAAACCAGGTAGTTACCATGCTGAATTTGCTTGTCTATGACATCATTTAATTTGTGCCGTTATTGCCACAGGCATTTTTCTTATGAACTGGAATTTATTTCAGTGGGTTGGTTAGATAAGTGTTCAACCTCTTTCTCTTTGAGAGGGGTGCTGTGCACTTCACATTGCATCCACATAATGTGTGGTTTTCCCGTTCTTAGTGACACTCAATTGATCAGTGAGGTCAGATGTTAAAATTTATCTGAGTTATTTTATTAAGATTGAAAATGAAATTTTCTAATTTTGTCATTTCTGTCGCATTCAGCAGACACAATTATTCTGCAAAATGAACTTTCCCTTCTGAACTAAGGTTAGCTGGTTACCTAAAAATACAGTAGCTATAGGAAAGACAGAATACATTGAGTTGTTGTTGTCTTTAATCACCTGTTATCAGAATGAAGAGTTAGTGTCCTGGTTACTACTATGCAGACCAATGAGATTCTTATTTCTTTCTTTATATGAAATATATATTCATGTGTTCACATTGAAGTATATATGCACATGTATGTGTATATATACATATATGTATAAAATTGTAATGAACTCAAAGGTTTTCACAGTATTTAATGTTTATCAATCATGTGCAAGCATCACTGCTGATACTCAGTTAATTCCCTTTGACTGATGAGAGCCCCTTTATGTTGGCTCCTGTGTCGTTTTATCAAGGACAAAAAGTGGGTGCTCAGGCAGTGATGTTTTAAATTATCCCAATGTTCAACAAGTTCCCTTCACTTCTTCCCATAAAGCATTATTACAAATAAGGTACTTCTTAAATATTGAGAGCAAGCAACCTTTGGTCACTTCCATCTCACTATTACAACCTTACAGGATATTTACCACAGGGAGCAATTTTATATTCTTTAGCCACAAAGGCAAAGGTTGGGTATTTTGTATTTGATTTTCTAATCAAATCAAATGCAATTTGACTGCATTTGAGATGGATATTTGAGATGGAGATGGATCTTTCACTCCTAATGTGCTCCCTGAAATGCTAACACGTCGTCATGTGAATGGGTCAATTACTGGTTTGACAAATGTGAAATCTGTATTTCTATGAAATTGTATTCATATTCATTTAAAAGAGTTTTAAAATTGCTAAACTATTTTGGAAAAGGAATTGAAGGCTCCATTTTAATGGCAACACTCCACAATTTTGATTGAGTCGTCTCAGGATACTAACAAAGAAACAGCAGACATGGCAGACAGAGTCTGATGAGTTTTTACCTGATACAAAAAGTCTGGCGCTGTTGCTCTGCCTCGTCTCTCCGGTGTATCGATGCCGCGTGATGCAGCGGTAGTTATACAATCCATCTTCATTCTGTACATCTTTAATATACAAGGCTCCCGTGGATGTGATGAGAAATCTAGATCCTGAAATACAGGAAAACAATGACTTGGTTAAAACACAATGAAAGCAACCCAACCACATAGACAAAGTCCTTAAACAGTTTTTTTTTCCACCTGAAGAAACTTAATGAAAAGGCTAAGAATGGGTGTGTGTGTCATGTGTGTGTGTGTGTGTGTGTGTGTGTGTGTGTGTCAAATATGGGTCCAAGCTGTGTTAACTTTTTGACTAGCCTACATTAAGGGTTTTTAGTACTTATGCTATACAATATACACTTAGCAAATCTAACCTCAAACTGTTTTTTAGGTCATGCATTTATCTTACAGCAATGAAGTTGTCATATAATTGGTATATAGTGAACATAGAATATTTTCTTGGATCATTGCATTTCTCTTAGCATGTGACAAATTAAGGGAGTATTAACTTTTTGTTGCATATTTCTAGCTTATAAAAGTATAAACTTTTTTCTCAGTTTAAAATATTTCAATAAAAGCACAAAAATATCAGACTACAAAGTAACAAAATATTCTACAAACTTTCCCCAAAAAGGCTGTCTTATTTCCTCCCAATAATAACCAATATTTATCACTATATTCTACTACACACATCAATTCTTCCCAGATTCAGAGTTTTAGAATACTGTTATTTCTTAATCACTAACTTTTAAAGGGACTATTCAAATCATTGACAATAACAATTTTTACCTCAAGAAAAAAATTCATGATCAGTCATTGCCCACATGTCAGCACAAAACAGTGTCCTATCGGTAACCTGTGATTTTTACCGGTAAAGCTTCAGTTGTACAGAAAGGGCCAACACTGAGATCAAATATCAGTGTTAATTTAAGAAGGGCAACCATGTTTTTTTTCCCTTTGAAAACGTAACTTTTAAATATATTTTTCACTGTTCAATTTTAATTGGGTGATAAAACAAGTTGGAGCATAAAAGTAGGGCTGAGAGTGCCTCACTGCACCTTCGTGGTGGGTAACTCAGTACACCTGCCACCGTTAGACTCTTCTATGGGCTGTTTCTGCATGTGATGTGATTCCACTGGAAAGAATGTGATTTTTCTCTTTGAAAAAAGACTAAAATGCCAAAGAATCAGGTTTTATTGCTTGTTTTTCTCAGGTTCAGTTGAAACGTCCTTTAGTTTATTTCAGTCTGAATTTCCAGGAGTCTTAGATTCATTGCTTTTGAGCTTTACATATTTAAATTGTAAACATAATTTCTTGGTCATTTTCTGCAATAACTACACATCATGCATAGGTCAGTTGCTCTGATAAATTAAATTTTTTTTTTTTTTTTTTTTTGAGACTAGGTCTGGCTGTATTATCCAGGTTGTAGTGTATAGTGGTGTCATCTAAGCTCACTGCAACCTTCACCTCCTGAGCTCAAGCAATCCTTCCACCTCAGCCTCCCGAGTAGCTGGAACTATGGAAGTCGGCCATCACATCTGGCTAATTTTGTATTTTTTCATAGAGACGAGATTTCACCATGTTGCCCAGGCTGGTCTTGAACTCATGAACTCAAGTGATCCACCTGTCTCAGCCTCCCAAAGTGCTAGGGAGTGTAATCCCTCCCAAAGTGGGATTACAGGCATGAGCCACCATGCCCAGCCCAAAAATGATTTATGAAATCTCATGAGTTAGGAGTAATTACAAAGAACACAGATGTGAAAAAGATCATAAAATAACAGAGCAAATACTGACCTTGTATAAGCTTTTCAAATGAGTACAAATTAATTATTAAAGCTAGTATAACATATATTTAAACTAATATCTACATTAACTTTCAAAACAATTCCAGTTAGATATTTAGTTTAAAATATGCCACAAATAATGCTAGCTATTAGAGAAATTGAAAAATCTCCTAATGCTGTATATTCCAGATAATTTTTCTTTATTACTCCCCAAAATGAAAGCAACTAAAAATACCTTTTACCACTTGTCATATGTCATCACACTCAGCCTTTCTTATGATACACATTGTGTATAATGGAAATATTATTTCTCTTTCAATATCGTTTGCATACTTACATAATGCTTTAATAATCAGTTCCTTTAAAGTACAGTTTGATAGACAGAAAGGAAACTAAAAAAAAGATGATGTATGTAATTCCTGTCACCTTCTTAGCATGGAGTATTTTCATTAGAATTGACAGGCCATGAGTGGTGGCAAAATATCAGTGGAAAGGATTTTGCGTGCCATTTTCCAGAAAGGTTGAGAAATGCACACAGATAGCAGCAGCCTGCATTATTACCGACTCCAGAGAGGGCTCTATTCTCTAGGAACATTTTGTTCTTGCAATATCTAACATTATTTTTTTGTTTACTCACTTATGTTAAATAAGGCTTTAGGGCATATCATTTCAGAAGAACTTGAACCTTTGATTGTCTTAAGCATTTTCTGAGATGTTTATAAGAATGAAGGAGTTGACATTGACTGAGTTTCTGTACGTAAACCCATTTATGCCTAGCGTTTCATTATTGGAACGCTAAGCATGTGGCAGTTATTTATCTCCTATTGCTCAAGGTCATGGCCAAGGCCTGATTGCAAAAATTCAAAAAATTGCAACCTCAGGCATAAATGGGTTAATCTGACCTCCTCTGCCTAGTCCTTCATTTCTCAATTTATGTCATCTTGAAATTGATCAACATTTTAAAACATAAAATAAGGTTAAAGAGTAGGATCTTTTAATTATGAGAGGAACAGGTAAGTCCAGGGTCCTCGGGTACAGTCTCAACTTGGGAGTCCTGTGGAACTATCAAGGGACAATAAGGGCACAGCTATGTCATTAGAGCACCAAATATGTCAGCTCTGTGGTAATAAGGAATCATTTTAACTATTCTCTATCTTGCCCCTGTACCCCACTAGACACTTTATGCCACCAAAGGTTTCCATGTCATATGGAATAAATGATTTGTTCATGTCCTTCAATGGGATTAATGAATGTGCTTCTGCTAAAATAGGTAAACGTTTAAATACAATTTATTGGTATAAAAAAGTGCAAACACACAATTCTGTCTGGTTCTCTCTCTCTTTGTGTGTCTTTCTCTATCACACATACTCAAGCACACACACATCCTTGACTATTCAGAACTGTCTTATAACATACAACTGTGCAAAGCAAAAATTTTATGAGTAACTTTATTTTCCTTGGAATACTATTAGCATTTAAGTGGACACATTTCTAAAACATAGTTCATACTTTTTGTCATGTTAAACACACTGCAATTCAGAGCCAACTGAACAGTGAATGATTTTTGGATTTTGAGTCATCATTTTGGACATCGATTACTGAGCCATGCTGCTCAGTTACTAATATCTCAGAAGCTATCTGGCATCTCAAGATGCATGGAATGGTCCCAGACTGCCAGATGTTCAAGTCTCTGAGCTTGTCTTTAATAGCTTTTCTGCTTCCTCCTTTACTATGCAGCTGTTACATGCTACTTCCCTTTGTTATCAGTATCTTTGTCAATGCACAATGTGATGCATTCAGTATGCTCAGAGTTAGAAAACAGACATACCAAGGCTGTTAGGACTTTGTATAAACGAAGAGTAAATAAGTTATGAGCAAGTCAAAGACTGGTTTTCCAATGTCAGTTAACATGAGCTTGCATGTTAGTGCCACTAAAATAAATCTACCGCATGGTGCCAGTTCAGTCAGCGTGGTTAAGATTAGCATAGGGTCCAGTGGGATATTTCTATGCAGGGACACAAAACTACCAAAGAAAATGGGGCATTAGCCCAATAGGAAAATGTTGCAGAAACCCTCAGGGTTGGAGTTCTATGGCCACGTTCTTCCCATTGTCATAGTGCTGGGCCGCCCAGAGAGCAGTGGGTTCTGAAGCTCTAGCACGACACCATTTTGGGTTTTCTATACGATTGCTTCAAAGGTAGATATTAAAATAGCAGCAGTTCTAGAAATCTATTTTGCTGAACTATGGGTTGTTAAAGCAGAAAGCCAGATCTTTAAGATCTGAGCTGCAGAAAGCAGGCATGCATGATCTCCAGAAAGATGCGCATCAGAGTTGATTCTAGAAACTAGCATGTGTTATAAGTGGGCAGGAAACAGAGCCAAGCGATGCACCCATTCGTTGGGCCAGCACTGTCCTAGGCTCCGAAAATGCAAAAATGAGAGAGACAGCCCCTATCTCTAGGGAGCTTGTAATCTAAACAGATTTGAGCCTTTGGGTTTAGGAGCATTCCAAGAAGTTGAGGAAAAAGGATAGTAGGGAAGAACCTGGAGAGCAGTCATGGAAGAGGCATTGTCTTTGTCTCACCAGGATGAAGGGGCTACTGATACCCAAGGAGAAAAACTGGTATTTATCCCCACACCTGCTTTTATCCTTGTGTGTTATTCAAATACAAATAATTAACTTTATATGTTAAAGTCCTCTTCATTAATGTGCTTATTCAATCTACTCAGCTAACTTTTTCTTTGTTCTTATAAAGAATCAAATTAAAAGATCTTTCCCTGGTTTCAGGTGCAATAAGCTCATCCACTTTGAGAGATTTCTCCGTGTGGAAGAAAAAACCTGGGCTTTGGAAGCCAGTGGATCTGAACTACAAAATGGTCATTGTCCCTTTCCAGCTGTGTGGCCTCAGTCTAGTCATTCAACTCCAAACTCTGCTTTCTTCATCTAGAAAGAAGAGAAATGATGAGTAATCTGTGTTCTGCTGTTGAAAATCAAATTAAAATGCATTTATGTCATCTAGCAGATAGTCATGCATCCATTGCACAGCAGAGTGACTAAGCTCAATAATAATGTATTCTGTATTTCAAAATAGCTCAGAGAGTAAATTTCAAATATCTCATCACAAAAAAGGGATAAGCAAGGTGGTAGATATGTTCATCATCTTGATGTAATCATTTCATACTGTGTATATACCTAGGTGTGCATATATAGACACATACAAAATCAACACATTGTACCCAATAAAAGTATATAATTATAACTTTCCAACTGAAAAAATATTAACCATAAATAAAAATTAAAATGGTATCTATCCTAGTAAATGCCATGTTTGTTATTCTGCTGTTCTGGCCAATCCACAGGTGTATAAAATGTAGCCTGTGTGAGCCAGACAGGGAAGATCCCACTGACATAAGCATAGCAGGGCCCCCTCTCAATTGTTCATTTGCTTACTTACGAAAGGCAACCTCATATATTAAAGAATCTGAGTGGTAATGACATAGATGAATTTTACATCACAATTCTGCCATTTGGAGCTATGTCAACCACAGGCAAAATATTTACCGAACCTCTGAGCCACTGTCACATGACAGAGCATTGGTAAACAGAAAGATATACTGAGTCTATGGAGTATTTTTGTATATCCCAGTGAAAGGCTTGGGGAAAGGAGGATCACAGACATCTGCCATGAACTGAATGTTTGCATCTGCACAAAATTTATATGACGAATTCTTAATCCCCAATATGACAGTATTTGGAAATAAAGCTTTTGGGAAGTAATTAGGTATAGATGTGATTATAAGGGTAGGACCAGACCTCACGTTCTCTCTCTGCCCTGTGGGATCAGTGAGAAGGCGGCTGTCTGCAATCCAGGAAGGGGGCCCCCATCCGGCACCAAATCTGCCAATACCTTGATCTTGGACTTCCCAGACTCCAGAACAGTGAGAGATAAATTTTTGTGGTTTAAGCCACCCAGTCCATGATATTTGTTATAGCAGCCCAAGCTGACCAAGATATTGTCTCCAGAAGTCTTTTCCACAGTAGAAATAGATATTCACAGAAACTTAGGGACTTTCCCCCAAATCATTATCATGTTACTTGAAAAATTATCCCTGGCATATCTGTTAGTATCTGAACATAAAAAAAAAAAAAAACATATCCTGAAGTTCTCAAAATTAATCATTCTTGTCCATCATATTTTATCTAACACGAAGGCCTTCTGCTTCTACCTCCAAAATATATCCTGAATCCATCCACTTTCCTCCCTCAAAACTGTACCACACACATCTAAGGATTGTAGCTTTCAATCTCTTTTCAAACTCTCTGTGTCCACTTCTTCTTCTCTACAATGTATTCTCTACTCATCATCCACGAGCATTTAGCAATATACCTCATTTAGTGCCTTGATGGAATCCCACTAGACCTAACCACTTATGATGGTCTATGATGGTTTGGGCTTTGACCATATCTCCAAAACCTTCCCTTCTACTCTCTCCTTCTTCCACCATGCCCAGGCTATGCTGTCCTTCTTTTAATTGCTCTGACTGGAGGCTCTGAGCCCAGATCTCTCCCTGGCTGAGTTCTTCTTGTCATCCCGGCCTCAGTTTTTAAGTCAAATTTCCAGCAAAGTCAGTCCACATGATCATGCTCACTCATGATCAGAGACTTGGTTTTATTATACCTGTATCTCATACATGTGCAAGAGGTTGGTTTAACATTTCCCTCCTTCATCTAGAAGAGCAAGAACTCATTTTGTCTTGTTCAACATTTCATCTCCATTACATAGAACAGGACTTGGCTATGATATCCTAAAATATTTGTTGAATGCATGGGCTGATTACATAGTCTATTATTGCTTGTATTCAAAACATCCTTTCCTAGGTCTCAGTAAAAAGAAAGCTAAAGTAGCTTTTTTTAGATTTCAGCACATTTCCTCATGTAGACTACATAAAAAGAGTTTGTTCCCCTCCAGAGATGAATATATTCTTACATGAAAATGAGCATATTTTAAGATTGTGATGAATTATTCTTTCATTATGTTCCCTGGCTTTTTACTATGTGGCTAAGCTGTTAGATCTTCAATAAAGGCAATACTATTTGGGGGAAGATTTTAAAAGCATATGTCATTTTTCACTTAGAGAAACATATCTTAGAGCTCTTGTTTGTTTTGTTTTTCCTATTGAAATCTATGTGAATTGAGTTAATAGCAATTAAAAGAACAGATGGCTCTGCTAATAAGATGCCAAATGGTAGCACGACCACGATGAAACTTTTATTAGCTGTGCCCGCCGTCTCCAACTGACGGCCACACTGTGTCATGAAACTGAGCTTTCTCCAAAGCCATTTCAATAACAGTTTCTGAAATACCAGAGGAACATAAGAATTAAATCTACATTCTAAGTGTATAGCATTAGAAACGACATGAGCCTCTTAGCATTAACTAAAATGGAAGTGTTTGAAATAGAAGATATATATAAATATCTATATATATATCATACATATCTTATAAATAGATATATAAAAATATATATAAAGGAGTAGATGCAGGCATGAATGAGCTACAGATATTTCCTGAGCAATTGAGTTGCCTGACAAAAATAAGCGCATGTTGAAAGCTGCATATAAGAGAAAAGAAGAGCCCCCTAAAGAGAAGACATCTAACCTGATGTTATGAGCTGAATTTCCCCCTTCCTCAAAAATTTATGTTAATGTCCTAACCTTCAGTACCTCGAGATGT
The DNA here is from genome assembly GCF_024542745.1 of Macaca thibetana thibetana. NCBI lineage: Eukaryota > Metazoa > Chordata > Mammalia > Primates > Cercopithecidae > Macaca > Macaca thibetana. Next base: position 156,689,401 of record NC_065580.1, on the reverse strand, counting down.
GACTTTATTTGGAAATAGGGTCGGTCACTGCAGATGTAATATGTTAGGATAAACTCATACTTGGATAGTGTATGCCCCTAATCCAATGTGACCAGTGTCCTTATAAAAAGGGGACATTTAGATAGAGGCATGGATATTAACATGAATCCTAATCAGAGCCAACAGGTTCTAGGTGGAGGCCACCACTGCTTTCGGCATTATTTATGTTATGACACATTTAGTTCTTAAAATGACCCCAAGAGGAAGATACTGTTATTTCCATTTCTCAGATGAGAAAATTGAGAAACAGAGAAGTTCAAGGACTTGCCCCAGTTTATACAACTAGAAGTACCTGTGCCAGGATAGTGCCCTGGCACGCTGGCTCATGCCCTCATGCAAATCGCTCCCCTGGGTTTGCATCGCGACACAAGTGTGAGACGGCAAGGCATGGGCAAGCAGAGGTACAAGCAGAGTGGGGCAGAAGCCATGAGCATGTAAAGATATTTAACCTAAACATTCAACGGAGCTCAGGTGAGGAGCAGAAGATGCCAGGTATTAAGTCTGAGGGATCTATGGGGTTGGAGTGGCATTGGTAGAGCAAAGGATTTGGGGTAGGGGAGATTCTGTTTCAGAAAAGATAAGAGCTCAGCTGTGAGCATGCTGAGTCAGTTAAAATCAGCGACTAAAGTCAAGCTGGAGACAGGGCGTTGGAGACCACACTTTGCTTGTTGAGGAGGAGCCCTTCATGAGAACTGAAGTTTAGTAACTCCCCAGGAAGAGGAGTGAAGGAAGAAGGCCAAGAAAAGACCCAGGAAAGGAGTGAGAGGAGGCTTGGAGGACCCAAGCCAGCATGGTGCTAAGAAAGCCAGGTGGGAGAGGACTTCTAAAGGATGGTGCAAATGGCCTCAGCTCTGTGCCTTCCTATTGCCATAGCCTTGAGTACATATATAACCTGTACAAAGGGACAATATTGCCTTTTTGGGAAAATCATGATATTACATAAGAACATCTGTGTAACTTCCTGACAGAGAAAAGCACTTTAGAATAGCTCTAATCTGTAATAAAATATGATAAAATATTCTTGCTGAACCAATAAAAATATTAAATGTCTAAGAGTTGGAAATGCACAAAATTGAGTTAAAGAACACTCCACATCACTACCAAATGACAAAATAGAAGACCTGGGCCGGGCGCGGTGGCTCAAGCCTGTAATCCCAGCACTTTGGGAGGCCGAGACCGGCGGATCACAAGGTCAGGAGATTGAGACCATCCTGGCTAACACGGTGAAACCCCGTCTCTACTAAAAAATACAAAAAACTAGCCGGGCGAGGTGGCGGGCGCCTGTAGTCCCAGCTACTCGGGAGGCTGAGGCAGGAGAACGGCATTAACCTGGGAGGCGGAGCTTGCAGTGAGCTGAGATCCGGCCACTGCACTCCAGCCTGGGCGACAGAGTGAGACTCCGTCTCAAAAAATAAAAAAAAAAAATAAAAAAAAAAATAGAAGACCTGGATAAATTAAGAGGCATATCCAATTCTAGGATTAGACAACTTGATATTGCAAAAATGTCAGCTTTTCACAAGTTAAATGAATTACATTTTACTTAATTGCAGAACAAAATTTACTTAGAACTTGACCAAATCAACATAAATTAAAATGAGAGATTCTTTTCATCCAGGAGATTAGAACAAAAAAATAAAATGTTTGAAAATAAGTGGTCTTGACAAAGGGTGTGGGAAATAAAAACCTCTACAGGTGGGCATGTAAATTGGTGAAGCCTTTTGATTTTCGAAAGGCAACTTGCAAGTATGAGACGTGCATACTTTTCAATCCATCTTGCAACGTCAAAGACTATCCTATGGAAAAACTCAGATGTGCACACTTTGATGTTCACCCCAAAATGCACTGACGCATAATTTAACAATGAAAAGTTATACATAAACCTGAATGCCAATCAAGAGATAAGTAAGTAAATAAATTAGGGTACATCTATGCTCTGCAGTTACTTAATAGACAGCAAGGTATATGTACACATATCCTGCAGAAAAATATCCACTAGATAGTCTAAAGTGGTTACATAACCATCTGTAATGTTACGTACCAAAGGCAGTGGTATACGAATAAATTTGTGTATGCAAATGAACAGAGAGGCCTGGATCAGCAGGTATCTGCCCAAATGTTAACTGTAGTTTTCTCTGAAATCATGAGTGGATTAGGGGAAGGGGAGGGGAAATTATGTTTCATTTTACACTGTCATGTATTTGAGTATCTTAAAAGAAGACTAATAAATGTGCTTCTTGGGTAGTTAAAATTTATTTTGGAAAAAGATGTCAGTGGGTGGTGAGCATATGGACACAGTAGACGTAAACCAAACCCATGTAACACACAACATAGAAGGAGATGAATTTAGGATGATATTGCTGTCGGGAGTAGATGCGTCAAAGACGGCTTTTATTATGCTTGCTTTTCAAGCTGGTCGCTACCCGGACATGCCTAAAAGCAGAAGGGAAGTCTTTCAATGTTCACCCTGGTCTTTGTATTCTCTCCCCTCCAAACACCTCACACAAAAGTTGAAACTGCCATGTAGTTGATCAACAAAAGTTGAAACTGCCATGTAGTATCTCCCTGAACTTCTGCGATAATTCTCCATTTCACACATAATTGCATCAATCCAGTTGATACGGGTGTTAGCGCTGCCCCCTCAAAATGGCAGTTTCCTCTCTGAAGACAAAGGGATCCTCTTGTTTGCCCCACTTACCTGCTGCCCCCAAAGGTTTGCACAGTGCTAAATTAAGTGATTCTCTAGAAGATATATGTACTTCGAGTTTTTTCTAAAAATAGAATCAGTAAAATAAGGGATCATATTGAGGGGGCAGAGCCCTCGCCATATCATTTTATTTAACCTTTGTTGGAGCCTATTACGTTTATGAGAGTATCATCAAGATATCCAAGAAATAATGAAGCCCCAGCATGGATCTTGAGCCGCCTGGAAGAAATCATTTGGCTAGAAATAACACCATCATACCGGGCATGAGGAATAAACTTACAACTCAGCTGGATCCAGTATGTAAGGAGAGATTTGGTGTACATATTTTAAATTCTCTCAAAGCAATTTCACTAAGACATTTCTTTTATGTAAATAAAATTCTCTCAGTGAAATTCTCCTGCAGTTAAATGAGGCCCAATTATACACTACTAATTTAAGCCTGCACACTGCATTCCAACTGTATACCTAATTACCCTATTTAGTTTGTTAATGATCAGATCTTTGTGAAGATATTCGCGTCTATCATTAATCTTTGCTCTAGTTAGATTTCCAGTTGTTTAAAAGAATGAATCCTTAGAAAGAATATACTTGTATAATTCCTTTAAAAGTAAAGGGATTTTTTATTAAAGAACCAAAGAAGCTCACAAAACTTATATATTGTATTTATTTATTTATATGATGAACAAGATGGTTTTGGCCACTGACATTTGAAAGCAAATATTTCAGTTGGGAACAGAGACAAAAAGAGTACACTGACAAAGAAAATAAGTCCACTCTCATAAGTGCATTTATGTGAATTGTGAAACGGAAGCTGACTCTAGTAAAGAGCAGAGCTGTTTCGATGGTGGGGGTTTGGAGTGGGGTGTGAATGTAAGGATTTCTGAGGAGGTTGCACTTCAGTGGAAGGTAGGAAGATGAGAAGGGCTTATTCATGGATAAGTGGAGCTAAGAACAAAGTTAAAGGAAAAGTATATATGAGGTGGGAAAAACTGTGGCATATCCAAGAAACTGACACAAGATATAGTTTGAAAGTAGAATTGATAGGACATAGAATTGGTCTGAACGCCAGGATGAGGCAAAGGCGATGAGGACCAAGGTGGTTGCTAGGTCTTGGTGAGGAGCCCTGAACAGGTGAAGAGTCCTCCTGCCGGGAATAAGAACCAGGGGGTGTGGCACTGGCTGTCCATGGCTGACCTATTTTGGATTTTGGGGAATTGAAACTAGCCCCATTATAGAGATAAGGAAAGGGGAAGGAAGAGAATGCTATTGAATGTGCTTGTTGTATTAGGCGGACTCACATTTAGAAGAGGTACATCAGCGTTATTTCCTGTCCCCCAAGATTTCTGCATTTTGGGGCTGGAAGGGAGTGTGTATTTCAGGTTGATCGTCTGTTCCAGTTGTGGCTGCACAATACAGTGCTGATTAAAAGGCAATATGTGCAAGAAGGAAAAATTAAGTGAAGGAAGGTCAGAGCATGGCGCTTCAACCCACAATGACTGCTGACCTGGTCTGTGTTAGCAGCCCAAAAGGAATTTAAGACACTGGGTTTATTGGCAAAACACATTTAAAATTAACTGTAAAGTCTGTTTACCTGATACAGATGACATAGGATTATGGGAAAGAATCTGGAGAAACAGGAACCATAAAGAATGAAAATAGACACTATGTTGTGGCCACTTAATATTATGGGACAATGGTTTTTCACACTTTGGGTTCACATATTAATAGGTTGTGAAATCAGTTTCATGGATTGTAGCTTTATTTTTTAAAAAAATGAAATAGAAGAGCGTAGAATGTATCAGTATGTATCAGTGATGATAAATATTCTGCAGTCTTGTTTCAGTACACCTCTGTGTACATAAGATTATGGGTGTGTTTGTATATTTATGTATGTGCATTACTGAGTTCTAAGATAAAATGTCTTTTTTCTATGCATTTCTTACCGAGAGTCAGAGCAAAAAATGTTTGAAGAGCCTTTCTCGACATCTTAGAGATGGAATTGTTACTTTTCTGACTAGGCGTCCATTTCAAAGCAAGGCTAATCGTCTTTAAGCTTCAGCTGGTATATCTGGGATTCTTAAAGTTCTCTCTTTAAACATTTCTGTATTTTAAATTAAAGATGTCTGCATTAGTAAATCCCTTAGTTCTTATTCCTGGCAGGGGGACTCTTCACCTGTTCAGGGCTCCTCACCAAGACCTAGCAGCCACCTTGGTCTTCAACACCTTTGCCTCATCCTGGCATTCAGACCAATTCTATGTCCTATCAATTCTATTTCCAAAATATATATTGTATCATTTTCTTGGACATGCCACAATTTTTCCCACCTCAAACACATGCTTCAAGACTAGCAAGTCTATAAGGTCACAGGCTTGGTTGCATTTATAATGGGAATAGCAGAGAAAGCAGTTTATTTTTTTTAAATGCAACATCGTTTGAAGGTTTTGGATTATGTTTGTTTCCCGATGACACGCGATAATGTCAAAGGAAACTGCAATGAGTTTACTGAGCTGTCCATACAAATATACATGCAAATATATGTACCTATGAGAACATCCAAGGGTAGAAACCATGTCAGATGGGGTCCCCCATGCCACTCCCACTCCACAGCCTTTTGGTTTTAAATAGTCTGACCCCATGAGAATCTTTGAGGCTGGCTTCCATGTCACAGAGCCTTGCACTGTGAGAGTAACTCAATTCCCTAAATGACTTTTCCAGATCTAGCTTATCACAAACTCCATTGCCTTGCAATATCCTTTGTAACGAAATGGTATTAATAAAATCATAGAGCAACTGCCCACCATATGCAGACCTAGTAATGGAATTAAAGGTATCTAAAAGGCTAATTCCTAATGAGAAGGAAAGGAAACATACCTTAAAGTAAAAGTGCAAACAACTGCAGAACAGAGGCAAACACTGTCAGTTGGATATATGTAAGCGCTGATGTAAAGAGAGATAGAAAATGATATATCTGGCCAGGCAGGTGGTTCACGCCTGTAATCCCAGCACTTTGGGAGGCCTAGGCGGGCAGATGACCTGAGGCCAGGAGTTCGAGACCAGCCTGGCCAATGTGGTGAAACCCTGTCTCTACTAAAAATACAAAAATTAGCCAGGCATGGTGGCGTGCACCTGGAATCCCAGCTACCCAGGAGACTGAGGCAGGAGAATTGCTGGAACCCAGGAGGCAGAGGCTTTGAGCTGAGGTCACGCCACTACTGCACTCCAGCCTGGGTGACAGAGCAAGACTCCCTCTAAAAAGAGAAAAAAAGAAAAGAAAAGAAAAGGATATATCTATGATGAATTCAGATGGAGTGGAACCCACTGATGGTATGCAGCAGATAAGATGCTACAGAGAAATGATATCCGGACACACGGTGAGAATTTTTCCCCTCTGTAAATCATAATTCTTGTGATTCTTTCAAACGGAAAGCCACAGAAGGTACCAGTTATCCACCCACCTACTTAGGCGCCTCCACTAGAATTCTCAGCATGTTTCTGCAGAAGTAAGATATCTTCACAACTGCTCTGACACTTCTTAATCTCCTTTTTCTTTTCTTTTTTTTTTGACAAAGGAAAAGTAAACTACTGGCTTAGAGTCTTTGGAAGAAAATTGTATATGACTAGAATTTAATATTGTTTTTCTTTCATTGTATTGCATTTATCTATATGGCTAGTTAAACTGATCTTCCATTTAAAAGTAGTAATGTAATGCTTTTTTTTTTTTTTTTTTTTTTACAATTACGTTGTTTTAAGTAAACAAGAATTATTCAAAACACAAAAATACTAGCACAGATGGTATTCAGTGATTGCAGATATCATAAAGACAGTTCATGAATCACCAACATTTGAGAAGCACTGTGTTCATGATGTTTCCTGGAAGAGGTGGGTTATACAATGTTTCTTGGAGAAAGGGATAGCAGTCTACTGCTAGGAGGGAGAAACGAAGCTACTAAGGTGGACAAGGAGACGGGCAGTTGGCTTTTCCTCTTCTTGGAGATCACAGCCAAGGAAGCACAGGAGAGGCACCCCCTGGAGGCGCTCCATGGCTGCAGGGCTGACATGGCCCAGGTAAGTGGGAGTTCTGGGAGGCTCAGGGGCTGGTGCCAGGATAGTGGTAGATGATTTTCATTTTCAGACTGTGAGATAAAAGATAGACGTAAGGGATGCAAAGGTGAAATCGGGATGGTTAAAGCAGGGAATGCTGAGAGCAGAGCAAGGCAGGTGCTAAAGCTGTTACTAAAACTGGACAGCAGAAGGCCTGGCATGGTGGCTCACACATGTAATCCCAGCACTGTGGGAGGCCTAGGTGGGTGGATCACCTCAGGTCGGGAATTAGAGACTAACCTGACCAACATGGTGAAAACCCATCTCTACTAAAGATACAAAGTTAGCCGGGCATGGTGGAAAAACGCCTGTAATCCCAGCTACTCGGGAGGCTGAGGCAGGAGAACTGCTTGAATCTGGGAGGCAGAGGTTGCGGTGAGCTGAGATCGCGCCATTGCACTCCAGCCTGGGCAACAAGAGTGAAACCCCATCTCAAAACAAAACGACGACGACAACAACAGGACAGCAGAGATGGACGATGGGTCGGGAAAGCTAACCAGGCAGCGTGAGGCCAGGACGGAAAGAGCCACAGGGAGCTCCGCTCAGTTTTGCTACCGGGGATCTCTCAGGCTCACAACGGGTCAGTCCTCTAGGGAAGTTCTGGCCTCATCATGATCCTTCTTTCATCTCATTCCCCATGTCCTTCCTCTGTCCCTCCTCCCACTGCCATTTATTTATTTAACTGAAAAAGTACCAATCACCCACGTATGCATAAAATACTCATCCATGTACTTATTTCTTAAAATTGATCATTGTTAACATTTGGTGTCATTTGCTTTATTTTTAATGAACGAAATAAAACTTTACAGAAAATGCTTTTTCTTTCTTCCCTCCCTATCCTATCTTTTTCTCCTAAAAAGCCCTATTATCAGAAATATTAGTGTGTATTCCCAGTTTTGATTTTTTATTTTATTACACACACACTCCCACACATAGATGTGGCAATGAACTTCACATAGTATGATTCTGTATTTTCTCTTTGTTTTTCAAACTTACAAAAGTATTTTACTATTTCTCATGGAAAAACTCACTTTTCCCATCCAACATTGTGTTCTCTTAAGATCTATGTTGATATAAAGAAATCTAGTTCATTCTTTTTAATGAAAATTAAGTATTATATTTTATGAATGTAACTCATGCTAACCATGGCAATAAAAGCTCCATCAAGCATCGTTTAGTTCTGTATTTTGTTCAATGCTGTATTCCCAGCCCCTAGAACACATACAGAGTAGTTGCTCATTAAATGTTTGTCAAATGAACGAATCAGTGAATCCACTCATTCCACTGCTGACAGGCAGTAAAACCGATGGCAACTTTTCACAAACCTTTACAAGATTCCTTGGCACCCACATAAGAGTCGTGCTAATATGTCTACCTAGAAATGTATGTATTGCGTTGACAGCTTTTGTGTTTTTGGTTTTGTAGGATTCTCTGAAATGTTGTGTGACTTCTTAAGGGCTTGGCACATGCTGTGGGCTGTTGATGTGGCTGAGGGGTTGGCTCTCACGTGACCACTGCAGAGAGGCTGTGGGCTGCCTGTGCACTTCATAAGCTCCTCGTCCCCCTCTGACAGCTCTTTGCAATGCTTTGTCTTTTCTTCAAAACTTTATATATATATATATAAAGATATATATTTATCTATTTATATCTATATATTTATATATAGATATAAAGATATATTTATATCTTTGTCTTTATATATTATATATAATATATAAAAATATATAATATATATTTATCTTTATATATAAATATATTATATATAAACTTTATATAAACTATATGATATATAAAATTTATATAACATATATAATATATATTTTATATATAAATTAATTCATTTATATAATATATATAAAATTTATATATATACACATACATATATGTTTTCAAAAACCTGATAAGCCTTTATCAGAAAAAGTGGGTGAATTCTTCCAAGTAATGAAATAATGCAAAGTATAAAATAAAGAGGATAAACAGATCCACAGCTAGGAACACAAGGTATCTTTGGCCCAATGGGATTTTGCCTTCGTGCTTTAAAGCACAGTCACTTTCTGTGCAAGGTTGTAAGTGTTCAACACGAGCTTTAGGTGGATCTAGCCCTGTATAAACAAATCACTAGTGTCACTGGATCAACGTTAATGTACATTTCTGTGTTCAAGCAATATCATGGTCCATTAATTACGTGCACTGCAATTTAATGGCCTTGCAGATCTCAACACTGTGCTTTTATTTTATTTTTGTCTAGGCCCACCTCACCGCTAAATATAAATGGAATAAAGCATTTGAAAAAAAAGTCTAAAAATGTGTATGTTTATCATTGCAAAGCAATTCTTAATGGATTTTGTAAACGTTGCAAAATTAAAAGGAAAATACAGTCTGGACATTAAGCCTCCTTCCAGGTTTTCAGATTCCAAAGCTTTAGTTGAAGGCAGTTGAAGAACGTACAAGGCTGTTCTAGAGACTTCTGTGAATGTGAATGAATGTCATTTGCTACAAAGGCACCTGCCTGGTGCTGAGGAATTGACCTTGGAGCCGCAGCCCATGCAGAGCGGCTGCAGGAGAACACTCGGCGCCCCCTGCTGGTCAGACCGAGGTCCCGCAGCGTGGCACAGAGGGCTCCACGGCACACATGGTGTGGGAACCGCAGGCTGAAAAACACTCCCAGATTGATTGCACTGTGGTCTGAGAGACAGTTTGTTATAATTTCTGTTCTTGTACATTTGCTGAGGAGTGCTTTACTTCCAATTACGTGGTCAATTTTGGAGTAAGTATGATGTGGTGCTGAGAAGAATGTATATTCTGTTGATTTGGGGTGGAGAGTTCTATAGATATCTATTAGGTCTGTTTGCTGCAGAGATGAGTTCAATTCCTGGATATCCTTATTAACTTTCTGTCTCGTTGATCTGTCTAATGTTGACAGTGGAGTGTTGAAGTCTCCCATTATTATTGTATGGGAGTCTAAGTCTCTTTGTAAGTCTCTAAGGACTTGCTTGATGAATCTGGGTGCTCCTGTATTGGGTGCATATATATTTAGGATAGTTAGCTCTTCCTGTTGAATTGATCCCTTTACCATTATGTAATGGCCTTCTTTGTCTCTTTTGATCTTTGATGGTTTAAAGTCTGTTTTATCAGAGACTAGTATTGCAACCCCCGCTTTTTTTTGTTCTCCATTTGCTTGGTAAATCTTCCTCCATCCCTTTATTTTGAGCCTATGTATGTCTCTGCGTGTGAGATGGGTCTCCTGAATACAGCAGACTGATGGGTCTTGACTCTTTATCCAGTTTGCCAGTCTGTGTCTTTTAATTGGAGCATTTAGTCCATTTACATTTAAGGTTAAGATTGTTATGTGTGAACTTGATCCTGCCATTATGATATTAACTGGTTATTTTGCTCGTTAGTTGATGCAGTTTCTTCCTAGCCTCGATGGTCTTTACATTTTGGCATGTTTTTGCAATGGCTGGTACCGGTTGTTCCTTTCCATGTTTAGTGCTTCCTTCAGGGTCTCTTGTAAGGCAGGCCTAGTGGTGACAAAATCTCTAAGCATTTGCTTATCTGTAAAGGATTTTATTTCTCCTTCACTTATGAAACTTAGTTTGGCTGGATATGAAATTCTGGGTTTAAAATTCTTTTCTTTAAGAATGTTGAATATTGGCCCCCACTCTCTTCTGGCTTGTAGAGTTTCTGCTGAGAGATCTGCTGTTAGTCTGATGGGCTTCCCTTTGTGGGTAACCCGACCTTTCTCTCTGGCTGTCCTAGAACTCAGGACTAAGAAAGTCAATCAAAACCGCTCAACTACATGGAAACTGAACAACCTGCTCCTGAATGACTACTGGGTACATAACGAAATGAAGGCAGAAATAAAGATGTTCTTTGAAACCAATGAGAACAAAGATACAACATACCAGAATCTCTGGGACACATTTAAAGCAGTGTGTAGAGGGAAATTTATAGCACTAAATGCCCACAAGAGAAAGCAGGAAAGATCTAAAATTGACACTCTAACATCGCAGTTAAAAGAGCTAGAGAAGCAAGAGCAAACACATTCGAAAGCTAGCAGAAGGCAAGAAATAACTAAGATCAGAGCAGAACTGAAGGAGATAGAGACACAAAAAACTCTCCAAAAAATCAATGAATCTAGGAGTTGGTTTTTTGAAAAGATCAACAAAATTGACAGACCACTAGCCAGACTAATAAAGAAGAAAAGAGAGAAGAATCAAATCTATGCAATTAAAAATGATAAAGGGGATATCACCACCGACCCCACAGAAATACAAACTACCATCAGAGAATACTATAAACACCTCTACGCAAATAAACTGGAAAATCTAGAAGAAATGGATAATTTCCTGGACACTTACACTCTTCCAAGACTAAACCAGGAAGAAGTTGAATCCCTGAATAGACCAATAGTAGGTTCTGAAATTGAGGCAATAATTAATAGCCTACCAACCAAAAAAAGTCCAGGACCAGATGGATTCACAGCTGAATTCTACCAGAGCTACAAGGAGGAGTTGGTACCATTCCTTCTGAAACTCTTCCAATCAATAGAAAAAGAGGGAATCCTCCCTAACTCATTTTATGAAGCCAACATCATTCTGATACCAAAGCCTGGCAGAGACACAACAAAAAAAGAGAATTTTAGACCAATATCCCTGATGAACATCGATGCAAAAATCCTCAATAAAATACTGGCAAACCGGGTTCAGCAACACATCAAAAAGCTTATCCACCATGATCAAGTGGGCTTCATCCCTGGGATGCAAGGCTGGTTCAACATTCGCAAATCAATAAACATAATCCAGCATATAAACAGAACCAAAGACAAGAACCACATGATTATCTCAATAGATGCAGAAAAGGCTTTTGACAAAATTCAACAGCCCTTCATGCTAAAAACGCTCAATAAATTCGGTATTGATGGAACGTACCTCAAAATAATAAGAGCTATCTATGACAAACCCACAGCCAATATCATACTGAATGGGCAAAAACTGGAAAAATTCCCTTTGAAAACTGGCACAAGACAGGGATGCCCTCTCTCACCACTCCTATTCAACATAGTGTTGGAAGTTCTGGCTAGGGCAATTAGGCAAGAGAAAGAAATCAAGGGTATTCAGTTAGGAAAAGAAGAAGTCAAATTGTCCCTGTTTGCAGATGACATGATTGTATATTTAGAAAACCCCATTGTCTCAGCCCAGAATCTCCTTAAGCTGATAAGCAATTTCAGCAAAGTCTCAGGATACAAAATTAATGTGCAAAAATCACAAGCATTCTTATACACCAGTAACAGACAAACAGAGAGCCAAATCAGGAATGAACTTCCATTCACAATTGCTTCAAAGAGAATCAAATACCTAGGAATCCAACTTACAAGGGATGTAAAGGACCTCTTCAAGGAGAACTACAAACCACTGCTCAGTGAAATAAAAGAGGACACAAACAAATGGAAGAACATACCATGCTCATGGATAGGAAGAATCAATATCGTGAAAATGGCCATACTGCCCAAGGTAATTTATAGATTCAATGCCATCCCCATCAAGCTACCAACGAGTTTCTTCACAGAATTGGAAAAAACTGCTTTAAAGTTCATATGGAACCAAAAAAGAGCCCGCATCTCCAAGACAATCCTAAGTCAAAAGAACAAAGCTGGAGGCATCACGCTACCTGACTTCAAACTATACTACAAGGCTACAGTAACCAAAACAGCATGGTACTGGTACCAAAACAGAGATATAGACCAATGGAACAGAACAGAGTCCTCAGAAATAATACCACACATCTACAACCATCTGATCTTTGACAAACCTGAGAGAAACAAGAAATGGGGAAAGGATTCCCTATTTAATAAATGGTGCTGGGAAAATTGGCTAGCCGTAAGTAGAAAGCTGAAACTGGATCCTTTCCTTACTCCTTATACGAAAATTAATTCAAGATGGATTAGAGACTTAAATGTTAGCCCTAATACCATAAAAATCCTAGAGGAAAACCTAGGTAGTACCATTCAGGACATAGGCATGGGCAAAGACTTCATGTCTAAAACACCAAAAGCAACGGCAGCAAAAGCCAAAATTGACAAATGGGATCTCATTAAACTAAAGAGCTTCTGCACAGCAAAAGAAACTACCATCAGAGTGAACAGGCAACCTACAGAATGGGAGAAAATTTTTGCAATCTACTCATCTGACAAAGGGCTAATATCCAGAACCTACAAAGAACTCAAACAAATTTACAAGAAAAAAACAAACAACCCCATCAAAAAGTGGGCAAAGGATATGAACAGACATTTCTCAAAAGAAGACATTCATACAGCCAACAGACACATGAAAAAATGCTCATCATCACTGGCCATCAGAGAAATGCAAATCAAAACCACAATGAGATACCATCTCACACCAGTTAGAATGGCGATCATTAAAAAGTCAGGAAACAACAGGTGCTGGAGAGGATGTGGAGAAATAGGAACACTTTTACACTGTTGGTGGGATTGTAAACTAGTTCAACCATTATGGAAAACAGTATGGCGATTCCTCAAGGATCTAGAACTAGATGTACCATATGACCCAGCCATCCCATTACTGGGTATATACCCAAAGGATTATAAATTATGCTGCTATAAAGACACATGCACACGTATGTTTATTGCGGCACTATTCACAATAGCAAAGACTTGGAATCAACCCAAATGTCCATCAGTGACAGATTGGATTAAGAAAATGTGGCACATATACACCATGGAATACTATGCAGCCATCAAAAAGGATGAGTTTGTGTCCTTTGTAGGGACATGGATGCAGCTGGAAACCATCATTCTTAGCAAACTATCACAAGAACAGAAAACCAAACACCGCATGTTCTCACTCATAGGTGGGAACTGAACAATGAGATCACTTGGACTCAGGAAGGGGAACATCACACACCGGGGCCTATCATGGGGAGGGGGGAGGGGGGAGGGGGGAGGGATTGCATTGGGAGTTATACCTGATGGAAATGACGAGTTGATGGGTGCAGCACACCAACATGGCACAAGTATACATATGTAACAAACCTGCACGTTATGCACATGTACCCTACAACTTAAAGTATAATAAGAATAAATAAATTAAAAAAAAAAAAAAAAAAAAAAAACACTCCCAGAAATGAAATAGTGAATGCCTGTGGATCTGGCTGCACCTTTACACTTCCTCGTTAATAACACATGATTTTTTGCTTTATTAACCTATAAGCACGTCCTATGTTTACACTTCTTGGGCTTTGATAGAAACTCGAGATCAGCAAAATTCTTTCAATGAAAACTTGTCAAACGATTTCTCCACTTAAAGTGGAAACAGTGATGTTTTTCTTGAACTCCACTCCACGTTTATTTATATTATTTTTAAATTTTATTTTTGCTTTAAAACCACCTAATTAATTTTCTTTTATACTATTAAGGTAAGTTTTGGTCATTTCTGTCATGAAATGTATGTCAGAGTACATTATTTGGAATCTTATTTTTCCATTTTTTTCAGGTAGTTTAATATAGTCAGTGAATCAGAAGTGAGATGTAGCAACTTCCATTTCTGACTATGCAAAAAAACTAATTATTTTGAAAACTCCAGGTATAAGACACTTAGACATGCTACATAAATATAATATTGACTTAAACGAACAGCAGGTTTCTCAAGTAAGAAAAGTCCTCTGGGCTCTATAAAGGAAGAGGGAGGTGAGTACCCAACAGCAAAGATCTTGTTGATACTATCTATAAGTTCCCTGTGGCATTTGCACATTTAAGGGAAAAAAAACATAGTTTAACAGCAATGAGGAAATGGAAAGCTGTTAGTCCTATACAAGTCCTACACAAGAGAAGTCTGCAGAAAGCTACAACTTCACTAAAAGATTGGACCTGAAAAAAAAAGAGCCTTTGCAAATACCCTTGCCTTCCTAGCCCAAGCTTTATGTAGGGATTATGTCTAACCATAGTACTCGCCTTGCTCTGGTTTGGGATTTGTATTCTCACTGTCTGCAGCGTCCAATAGACCTCACTCTAGAAAGTAACATATAGTGACTCCGCTTCTAAGGACATCTGGCAAAAGCAAAGACAAATAAATCTTCCCTGGAGGAAGGAGCACTGAGAGAAATGTTTACAGATGAAGCTTGATTCCTCCCTTCCAATCTTGAGCTTCCAATACCAAATCTCTAACACATTAGAGAACAATTTATCATAAAAAAATGGTCAGAAGAAGCAACAGAGTCCTCAAATAATGAAATAACTCAATATTGTTTACACAATAAGTATTTTAAATGTTGTAAAACTATAGAATTGGATTAAAAATAAGATACATGAACAAAAGTATATCATAAAATATAAAAATATTAGATAAACAGTAAAATATGTGCAGAACGGACAGAAATAAAACACATAACCCTTGACATAAATATTTATATTAGATACAGTTGGGAAAAGCTAGTGAACAAGAAAATAAACTCACAGAAATTACTCAGAATATTTCCTAGAGAGAATAAGAAGCATATAAAAGAAAGAAAGATACATATGAAAGAAAGGTTAAGAGACTTGAATAAGAGATGGAGGAAATCCACATGGCTGATTACAGTTCAAGAAAGAGAGAGTAGAAAAAAATGGCAGAAAGCAATATTTGGGAAAACAATTTGGAAATTTCCCAGGATTGATAAGAACTAAGAAAGTTTGCCAATAGCAGGCTTGCACCTGGAACTAAAGAATGTTCTTTCAGAAAGGAAATTGTACTCAAGAATGAGATGCAAAAAGAAGGGTGGAGAAAGAACTAGGTATGCATGAGTAACCCTTAACAAATAATGAGTGTATAAAGTGATAATAATGGCAAATATGATTGATATAAAAATCTAGATGCATCTAGAACACTGGAAGACAATCACATTTCAGATGGGAGGGAGGTCACAAGAGAGGGTATCATGAAGTCATGTGTTCCTCGGTATGAGGTAGGTCAGCGTGCTGTATTTGTGGGTGAAGAAAATCAATCTCTTTAGTGCTTTTGACACTTTTCCACAAATTCCATTTCACCGACATCTTAACCCGGCAGGCATCTCTTTACTGTTTGAGGAACCAGACCTTGTTCTTTACAGTTTCCATAAGGCTCTCGTGGTCATTACTCTAATTAATCTTCATAGGAAAATCACAGGAGTTAAGGCCATTTTAAACCCCCCTCCTCCACTGATAGACCAGCTGTGTTCTTTGAAAATATTTGATAAAACTCTAAGCATTGAAAACTTTACATTTTGGAAAGTGTGTTCAATCCTACTAAAACCTATTACAATCCATTCAAATGCACATACCCTATTGGAGTAGGGTGGTATCAATTCACCACTCTAGGTAAGCCAATTTTGCCTTTTAATTTCATTCCCTATATTTTCTCCTCACATTTTACCACTTAGCAATTGTTTACAAATTCCATGTAGAACATGCTTATTGCATGTTGGCTTTTCTTAGCAATTCTTACAGTAGATATAGTGTACAGTATAAATACCCTGTGCCATTTAGAAATGGGAGGGATACAAGATGGTAAGTTTACTCTTACCTTCAATGTAATTCAACACGTATTTAATAAAAGATATTCCTGCATAAAAGATGAATAAAAATCCCCAGTGTTTCAAGATAATTTGCTCTCTTCTTGAGAGTATAAAACGGTTTTCTCCAATGTACATTTTACTCATTTTGATATCTTCTGATAAATTAGTCTCATGTCATGCTGAGAAAACTTCACTTGTCATTTGAGCAAGGATATCATAAAGTCATTATAAATGTCTAGCATTGAAACCATCTTTCTTTCATTTCCTGGTATTAAATTTTAATTAGAGAATATTCTTTTAAGTAGCCAATATTTTATGAAGAGAAATAACAAAAATGAGGACCATTAAAGAAACAGCTAATGTTCTAAAAAAGACATCTGATTAGTGGGCACCACTTCTTTCTGGTACATTCCAAAGATATCCACTGTATTTGGCCAAACCACAATACATTATAGAAAATCTATGCTGAATTACCATAATAGGATTTTTCTCATTAATACTGTCCAGGGATATCAACTAAATTATTTGCTAAATTCTCCAAATCATTTTAACCATATGGACCAAGCTGACAAAGAGATTACCATGTGAACCATAAAGTACATCAGAATCTGGATTTATCTGACCCAGGTTAATGAAAAGAGTGATAAACCACACCTTAAACTCTCATTTTTGAAAGAAGATATAGCCTGTTACCATCACAGAATGGACAAGTACTCTCGAGAAATCTTCCTGTACACTGGCTGACTTGTTTGCCTGCACTGCTCCCTACCCAATGGCCATGGCACATGTTCATGCATCATGTAAGAGAAAAGAACAGAGATTTGGGGAGGATGCAAAAGTGAGAGAACAGGTGTGGACATGAGGACATGGGGAATAAATGAGAATGAATATATCCTAAGAGGACATATTGTGTGGCCAGAGCTAGAAGTCTGGGTGTTTATTCTCTTGGGGATCACCATCAGGCATCATTGAGAATAAATGTCCTTGGTAACCTGTTCATCTGTGACTACCCATCCCCCCCTCACTCCACCCCATCCCTTTCAAGTCTCCTGGAGCGGGAGTTGCACGCATGGACAGGATGGGGCAAGGGAGAGACTAGGGCTGTCTCAGCTTCGTTTTGCTTAATCAGGCCGCCTTTGACTACGCTTGCCCAGTTGCATGTACAGTGGTATTCACACCTGCTCAGCGGGTGGATGAGTCTGACCTTAATATTCAATCAAAAGCTACATTTTTGTTCTTTTTACTCTTCTTCACTGCACAGGGGTAAAAGGTGTGGAGTCTATCACTCAGCTTTTAGACAGCAACCATTTTAGAAGAATCTGTAATAGCCAATCAAGAGATGACAATCTCCCTTTACAAACTGACAGGTATAAAAAGAAGACCTGAATAATTCATGAAGCGAAGGTAGACAGCCTTGGGTCAGCTGATTGCCAGTGCGCCTTGTTCTGTGCTGTGCTCTTGGCTTCACCTTTCGACGTGGCATCCGCATTATTTTCCCAGGGCTGCTGGAACAAATTACTGCAAACTGGGTGGTTTAAATGATAGCAATGTATTCTTTTCCATTTCTGGAGGCCAGAAGTATTATTAGCAGGTCCATACCTGCTCCAACGCCTCAAGGGAAGATCTTCCCTTATCTCTCCCAGCTTCTGGTTGGCCTCAGTGATCCTGGATTGTGGCAGCGTAATTCCAGTCTCCACCCCATCTTCACATGGCCATGTTCCCTCTGCGTTTAAGTTTTCCCTCTTCTTACAAAAACACCAGTCATATTGGATTAAGGGCCCATCCCACTCCAATACAACTTCATCTTAACTAACTGTATCTACAACGACCCTGTTTCCAAATAAGGTCACATTCTAAGCCGCTGGGGCATGAGAGCTTCAACATCATTTTGAGGGACACAATTTAATCTATTCTAACATCTCGAAGCAGCTCATTCCTTGCCTACCTCAGGTAGCAGCAAGCTTAAAATAAAAGCAAGAAAACTGTATCTATGGTTCTTTGCAAATGTGGGGAGCGGAGGGAGACCTTCTCATCATGGAAAAAATATTTCAAGGTATATAACATTTCATATTGGATGATGCAGACTGCATGAAACCATTGTGCTCCTTAAACAATCCCTGAAGCTCCAACCATACCAGCAAATGCTGCCATATAAATAATATTCACAAACACAGGTGAGAGCTATTGCCTTACCAGGGGTTGGGCTCATGGCTGTTAGAATAAGCAGCAATATGTATTCTATTCACTCACATTGGCTTTGAATAAGAAGCCAATTTTACGCTTAAAAATCTCTGCGTAAACACAAACATACAGAAATCTTGAGGGAGGCTAAATTTTGCACAATCTACCCACCTCCTGTTTGAAATAAGAGTGCCATAGTTCTTTTTTTTTTTTTTTTTTTTTTTTTTTTTTTTTTTTTTTTGAGACGGAGTCTCACGCTGTTGCCCAGGCTGGAGTGCAGTGGCGCGATCTCGGCTCACTGCAAGCTCCGCCTCCCGGGTTCCCGCCATTCTCCTGCCTCAGCCTCCCGAGTAGCTGGGACTACAGGCGCCCGCCACCGCGCCCGGCTAATTTTTTGTATTTTTAGTAGAGACGGGGTTTCACTGTGGTCTCGATCTCCTGACCTTGTGATCCACCCTCCTCGGCCTCCCAAAGTGCTGGGATTACAGGCTTGAGCCACCGCGCCCGGCCTGAGTGCCATAGTTCTTAATGTAAATTACAAGCAAAGAAAGCAGATCAATGAGAAGATTACCAAACCATCAACTTGGTTTGATCAAATGATACAATGTGCTTGAAAGTAATTTAAAAATACAACCATAAAGCACTTCAGTGTTTCTTTCTTTGGAAGGGGATGTTTTTTAATTTTGTCAGTTTCATGCTATGATTTATCCTTCTCTCCAGGGTTGTTCATACTGTGGAGTTTTTCTACAGGTTAGTGTAAGCTTGAGCAGTGTCAGTGACAGGATATCTCCCCACCGGCACATGTTGATTTCTCCTGCAGTGTCCCACATAGCATCAGGCATGTTCACTCAATACATACTTGCTCACTGCAAATATTTAGAGAAGTGTATTACCACATTGCTGTTATCGGGAATTTCTTGTTGCAAAAATTGGAAGATTGTGAACTATAAAAATCTCATTTTGAGTATGGTATGTTGCCACAATTTGCATAGACTAGGCACTAGAATGTGACTCTAGGTGATCTCACATGCCAGGAAGTTTGGCTAGTCCCCTCATTCTTCCCAGAGAGAAAGCACCTCTCCAAGGGAGAAGCAGATGTACAAAGGAGCACGGAGTTTGGGCTGTGGGAACCACACCTGTGAAATATCCACCTGAGGCTGAGTCTTCATAAGGTAGTTGCCTTGATCGGTCTTTTCAAAAGTCATTTCTTATTTCCTTCATTATCTCCATGGTTATTCTACATATCCTTGTCTGATATCCAACACACATCTTAAATCTCATAGTCAAATATTGGGTAAATGAGAGGAATTCCTTAATTTTAATCCTTAGTACTTCTTGAGCATGCAATCCTATTAGCACTATAAAAATTAATGCCTATAAGTGATATTTATGTACAGGTATTAAGACTAATAATCACATCTAGAATAATCTAGTAATAATCTAATAATCTAATCTAATAATCTAGTAATAAACTAATAATCACGAATAATTATTCTAGTGTGAGTTAAAGACAAATGATGTTTGATAAATATTTGGAAAAATCTAACAGCAATAAAACCACCCTCAGATGGTTAGATCAGATGTTCATCTGTAGGCCACACCCTTCCTAAAATGAAATATATTTTTAAAATAGTTATAGGATGAGAGTGGATTAGAAAATGGTACTCCTTTAAAACATAAACTTTCAACGATTTTCTAAGAAACTAACCAATACAACTTAGAAAGCAATAATCACACGAATTTATTATAAGTATCCTTCGAGGTCACAAAGAAGGGTAGAACACAAGTTCTTGTAACACTGGAATTGGAATTCCAGGATGGGGAATGTGTTATTCATCTAGGACGTGGAAGGAAAAGAAAGCCACCAGGTACAGAACAGTGAAGCCTCTGAGTTGACTCCCAAACACAAGCTTCTCCCACTGGTCCTGCCAAACTCTGCGAGATGCTATTGAAGAGATGCTTCCCATAAAGGACCAAACAGCAGCAGTATAGTGAATATAACCCCAGAAGCAATGTCCACAACTCAGTGAAATTTTTCAAAGCGTGACACAGCCTGGCCAGAGCTTCTTAGGAAGCCACCAGGTCAATTGTTAATCATGAAAAAAAAGGTAACACATTCAAAAGACATAATAAAATTTACAATTCAACCCCCAAACCAAGTACTAAAAAGATCAATGAGCTGATACACATGTACAGAGGTATTAGTGCATGTTAGATATCTGTCAAATTTTGCTTCCTTGACATCAAGTGTAAGCCCATATTTAATGCACACAGCTCCAAAGGCTGGTTCCCTAATATCGGCTCCAGATTGAGACCACAAAGCCTTCTTGGATGAAAGATTTAGAATGCCCTCAAATCTAAAGAGTGCAAACTTAAAGGTATACTGCCAAAGAAAGGTAATGATTTCTCGGTCTCTCCCACTTCAAAACCATACCCAAAGAATGTGGCACCTTCCCCTTTATCATCCAGGAATCTCCAGACCCAGGTGCATGACCTCTGAATCGGAGCAGCACTCAATCCATATCAGCTCCACAAACAGGAAATACATGGATGAGTCTTCATTAAGATATAAACATGAAAAGACATGTTCCCGGCCCTTTTGGGAGCTTATGCTTTGGAGGAGAAAATACAACGAAAATTCTATGAAGCCACTTTACTAAATTTATATGTTTTTATAGGCATATTTTTT
This sequence comes from Macaca thibetana thibetana, assembly GCF_024542745.1. Classification (NCBI taxonomy): domain Eukaryota; kingdom Metazoa; phylum Chordata; class Mammalia; order Primates; family Cercopithecidae; genus Macaca; species Macaca thibetana. The sequence goes on along the minus strand of NC_065580.1, from coordinate 156,668,140 downwards.
TAAAATCAAGGTAATAGGAAATCCATATTATCATTTTATAAAACTTTAACTTACATTTTTTTCTGACTACAAGTATAGGCACAGTGTGAAAAATCTGAAAAATAAAAAAAAAACCTTTAAAGAATAAAATATAAATCCCACATAATTCCATTACCAAGGATGAACAGCTGAACATCAGAGTTGACCATTATTAACATGTTTGCATAACCCTTCTATGCTTTTTCTACAGATATGTGTGTATTTAGATAATTGAGATTAAATTGTCATTTAAATAGCTTTGCATTCAGCTTATTTTACTTGATTCTTTTATGAGATTCATGTGCTTAGTGATTATTGTTTGAATGTTGCTAAATGAGGAGCGGCTACCTGTCATTTGAATGCTTTAATGCATCATTTTAATACTGTGTAATAATCCATTGGATGGGTATATAATAATTGGACTGGCCTATCTGTTCTTGAGTGTTTCTAATATTTCACCATTATAATTAAAATAAGAGTTTCCAAATAGATCTTTTTCTGCATTTCTAACTATTTCCTTAATATAGTTCCCTAAAGGAAAGTTTCTGTGGTCAAATCTATACTTTTTTTTTTCTAAAAGAAAGGCATCAAACTGATGAATTCATGGAGTAGTCAAGGAATCAATTTTTGGAACAATCACGGCATAAATTCTACCCTGCATTTGTTGGGTGGTTTGATGCAATGATAATCTTGTTGGGGTCTAAATATAGCAGTGAATTCACACTTATCTACTTCACCTAGACTATGAATAGGAGGCGACATAAAGATAAGAACAATGATCTCTATTGCTTACTACAGTCCAGGCATTTTGCATATTACTTCATTTCATTCCCCTAACCCTTTTCATGAGTTGAATGAGAGGTCTGAGTTTCAGCAAGATCGCATAGTTTGAGGACCAAGGTCATACAACCTAGGCTTGCCTGACTCCCAATACCACACTCTTTCCTCCACATCAGATGGCTTTTATACAGCCAGGATGAAAAATAATAGAATATGAACCTGCACTCAGCAGGCTCTCAAGTCTCCATATATATACAACGCATCTGACTGCATTTTAACCACTTCCAGAACCCTGGCAGCTATGTCTGGGAACATAGCTTTTTGCTTCCCCGAGTCTTCAGCCAAGGTAGGTAAACCAGAAAGAAGTGGAAATGCAATACTGAGCCACACAGACCCTGCACAGAAGTATTTACAGAAGAGTAAGAAAACTCTTCCTGGCAGGGCCAAGCTATCTTTTCCCTAGAGGAGGAGAGGATGGAGGAGCCTTGATCTTGGGCTGAGGTTTTGGATAATGGCTGAATTTCACCTGGAGGACTGGGGAGAGGGGGATTTTCAACCCTGAGAACTGTAGAACTGAGTTCAGACTTGGATTCTTTGTGTGTAACTGGGGAGTACTAGGAGGGATTAGGTTAGAAATACAGACAATCTTGGATGGCAGAGGGGTTTAAAACTTAAGTTAATCCCAGGATCTTTAAAGTATGTTAAATATTTCCCAAGGGGACTCTAAGATAAATTTATAAGGAAGTAAAGGTAGAATTAGGTTATTTTTACATGGTTAATTTGAGTGGCCAAACAATGTCGTTTGATACAAATATACTGTGTTCAGTTAGTGTAATTTATAAAAAACATTTGCAAGATTGTTATGAAAATTCTAACTTCAATAAGAAATGATAGCATTGCATTTGAACTTCCTCCTCCCTTTCCTCGCTTGGCTGGTTCCAAAAATAATTTGATGTGGTGCAGTATTTTTAACTTGAGAAGAGACTATTAGGGGGCATTCTTTATTTTATTTTATTTTTATTTTAATGAAAGAAAATGAAAGTCAAATTTAAAGACAAGAAATTTCTGCCTTCAAAGGTCAGGTCTATTTTTACTTTCCTTCTGTATTTTTTTTCTTTTGGATCAAAAAATTGAGTCTCTTTGGTATCCAGCTTAAAATGACGCATTTTTTTTTTCTACCTGGAGACTGTAACATTTTCCTCTATTTTAGACTAAAAGGGTTGAGCGCAATTTGTAAATAGAAACACTAAAATTAGTTACAATTGACTTAAGAATACAATTTGGAGATTTGGGTGTAGATTCCACAGTTCCCTTTGCAAGGAATGTATCTTTGAATTCTTTTTTTTCTTAAATCACAAAACTTAAAAAAAAAAAAATCAGAAATACTGAGACCTTGCTATTGGTTTTGTTTTCTCTTTATATTTATGAACACAAAGAAAATAGGCATTAAAGCAATTTTATAAAAGAATCACTTTCCATGGACAAAGTCTATTAAAAATTTTTTTTCTGTTTACAGTTCATTTTAAATTTATTTTATTTTCTATTTGGTCCTGGAGTCCTCTCAGGGAGTGGATGGGGGAGGAAGACATTGGCATTCACACTGTGAACAGTGTGACCTCATCATTTATTTGCCAAGCCTTATTAAAGCCCCTGAAATCACTCCCTGCCACGCCTCTCACAGCCCATCAGCCATCAGTTCGGAATGTCAAATCTGATAACAGTGTTCTCCTGCAGCCTCTTCCAAGCCTTCAGCAAGAGGAAAGCTGACTTTATGCCTGTACCTACAGAAGCTGGTCCTGCGGAGGCTCCAACTCAGGGCAGCTCATTTTGCTTGTGAACCGCCAACAGGTTCCTAAATCGAGATGACATTTACCATTGTACATTTTAATTCATTAGAGAGATTTTGTTTACTTCCTCTTCCTTGCCACTACGTCTCACCAAAAGATAAATTCAAATTCCAAAATAGTACATTTAGTTCACAAAAATATGCTAAAAGAATGTTTAAATGGCAAGCAACTGCACAAGAAAACTTCACTGATTGTCAACCATAACGGGTGCCAGAGAAAAGGGATTCTTCACCATCATGCCAACTTCCCAGAAAATCCTAACTTTGGGAATTAGCCAAATTCACTTACATGGGATTTAGGGCTCCTTAATATCCACTGTAACGAGAACAGTTTCCCAAAACAATGAAGCTGTTGGTTTGTTGCGGAAGTTGCAGCTCAGTAATGGGGGGTGAGCAGGTGAAGAATATTCCGGATGGGAGCAGCTCACAGTCCACATGCGCAGTGTTCCCGAGCTGGGTGCCCACCGGGAACACAACACTTAACTTGAAATGGTTGTGGCCCCGGGTCTGTGAGGAAAATACTGGAGAATGCAGGCCCCTAAAATACTGCTACCACTACTACTACCATTATTACTCCTACTACTACCATTACACCACCCCCACTGCTACCACCTCACCACAACTACTACTACCCTTACGACTACCACTATTACCCCTACGACTGCCACTATTACCCCTACAACTGCCACTATTACCACTACTACTATTATCACTACCATTACTATTACCATGGTTACCCCTACTACTACCACTACACCACTTCCACTACTACCACCTCACCACCACTACTAGTACCACTACTACTAGTGCTGTTACTACCAGTATTACTCCTATGACTGCCACTATTACCACTACTACTACCACTAATACCACTACCACTACTGCTACCATGATTACCCCTACTACCACTACTACTATCATTACTACCACTACTACTTCCACTATTGCTAATATTACCACTACTACTATCACTACCACTATTACTACTACTACCACTGTTACTACTAATACCACTACTGTAACTACCATTACTACTACCATGATTACTCCACCACTGCTACCACTACTATTACTATTGCTAATATTACCACTACTACTATTATCACTACCACTACTACTACCACTATTGCTAATATTACCACTACTACTACTATTACCACTACTACTATTATCACTACCACCACTACCACTATTGTCATGACTACTACCACTACTACCACTACCACTATGACCACTATTACTTCTACCACCACTATTAACACTAATACTACTACTCCTACCACTATGATCACTACTACTACCACTGTCAACAGTACTACTATCACTGATACTACTACTATTACCCCTACTACTGCCACTGCCACCACTACTCCTACTACTCTCACTACTGCTACTACCACAACTACTACCACTACCACCATCCATCACAACTACTACAACTGATGCTGACTCAATTGTCCTACAGAATTAATGTTTATGGTTTCTTTTGAATAAACATAGAAATTGACCCTCCCAGTCTTAAAACTTGACAAAATTACATTTGTCTTATCTAAGTTATTTTCTTAGGAAAGTAACCATGAGGCCTCCCAGATAACATCAAATAACTGAAAATTTCCAGATCACCACATCTAGAAAATGAGGTGCCAGACCCTTACCTATCATGATTGCCTAACTGACCACCTGCTTCCTATTGACAAAGTCCTTTTCCTTACCCTTCCCTAATTCCTGTTTTCCCACACATGGTTACATTGCTTCCATCCTATTAAAAAAAACCCAATTTTAATCAGTCTGAGAGATGGATTTGAGACTGATCTTTTATCTCCTTGGCTGCAGTGCCAGAATAGTCTTTTTCACTGGCAATAGTCATTGTCTCAGTGATATAGTTTGGATCTGTGTACCTGACAAATCTCACGTTGTGATATGATCTCCAGTGTTGGAGGTGGGGCTTGGTGGGAGGTGATTGGATCATGAGGGCCACTCCCTCATGAAGGGCTTGGGCCATCTCCTTGGTGATGAGTGTGCTCTTGCTCTAGGTTCACACAAGATCTGGTCATTTAAAAGTGTGTGGCACCTCCCTCTCACTCTCTCCCTTGCTCCTGCTTTCACCATGTGACATGCCTCCTCCCCCTTTGCCTTCCACCATGATTAGAAGCTTCCTGAGGCCTCCCAGAAGCTGAGCAGATGCCCAATGCCATGTTTCCTGTACAGCCTGCAGAACCGTGAGCCAATTAAACCTCTTTTCTTTATAAATTACCCAGTCTCAGGTATTTCTTTATAGCAATTCAACCACAGTCTAAAACACTCAGTGATTGGCATTCGTGTGGTGAGCAGTAGGACCTAGACTGAACCACTAGTGTTTTGGCAATGCTACCAATACTATTGTTACCACTAGTACCATCACTATTACCATTAGTACTACTACTACTAGTACTATCACTACTACCACCACTACTATGCTACTATTACCAATACTGCTACCACCAATACTATCATCACTACTAATACCACTAACACTACCATCACCACTACTACTACTGCCACTACTCTTACTATTACTGCTATACCATTATTACCACCACTACTACTGCTACAACTATTACCACCACCACCACTACTGCCATTAGTTCTATCACTACTCTAAGAGCACTGGGAGCATTACTACTTGTCAACTTACAATTTGGAGAATAAGTTGTAGTTTAGGAGGCTGTGTTGCACACAATATCTCATTGAGGATGTTTGGATTCTGCTGGCTGTTGCTGAAAAACTTACCTAAACTCCCCGGTCCTAGAACTATCTACAAACTACAGAATCTTTATGCTCTGGGCACTTATACACTCTTAGGGGACATGTCACTTTGATTCAGACATGTTAAGAAGTGACCCAATGTTAATGGTTCCTCAGTGATTCTGAGTATCCTGAAGTTCAAGTCTCCTTAAACATGACCTTGTCCCAGATTCTAACCTACAGCCTGGATCCATTTTGCAGTTGACTACAAATGGTTTGCAACACACCTTGTACTTTTCTCCCCTGTGCTCACTCACTCACACCATTCATTTCCTCTTCCTAAAATGTCAACATACCCCCAATTCCCCATCCCATGTTTAAAATAATAAATAACTTGCTCGCTGTCACACAGCTACAAAATGATTGGAGCTGGACTTAAAATTAGCCTCTAGGGCTCTAGAGTCCCAACACCCTTGCTCTGTCTGCTCTGCTGACTTTTGAATTATGCATACACATTGAAATCTCCACTGTGAAATTAGAAGTTTCTTTTCTCTCTCTTTTTTTTTTTTTTTTTGAGATGCAGTCTCACTCTGTCACCAGGCTGGAGTGCAGTGGCGTGACCTCGGCTCACTGCAACCTCCACCTCCTGGGTTCAAGCGATTCTCCTGCCTCAACCTCCCGAGTAGCTGGGACTACAGGTGTGCAACACCATGCCCAGCTAATTTTTGTATTTTTAGTAGGGACAGAGTTTCACCATGTTGGCCAAGATGGTCTCAATCTCTTGACCTCGTGATCTGCCCACCTCTGCCTCCCAAAATGCTGGGATTACAGGTGTCAGCAAGTGCACCTAGCCTAGGAGTTTCTTTCTAAGAAGAGGCAATATCATTTTCTTTGTATCTCCCATGTAAGCACTTGTTGCTTGAGGAATGATTGATTCAGCCAAATAGGGGTCCAGACCAGGTGCAGTCACTTACACCTGTAATCCCAGCATTTTAGTAGGCTAAGGCGGGCAAATAGTTTGAGCCTGGGAGTTTGAGACCAGCCTGAGCAACATAGCCACACCTTGTCGCTACAAAAATAGAAAAACTTAGCTGGGCATGGTGGCACATGCCTGTGGTCTCAGCTACTTGGGAGGCTGAGGCAGGAAGACTGCTTGAGACTGGGAGGTCAAGGCTGCAGTGAGCTACGACTGTGCCATTGTACTGCAGCCTGGGTGACAGAGGAAGACCCTCTCTCACAAAACAAAACAAAACAAAACAAAAAATAGGGGTACAAAGATTCCATCTACAAATAGCTATTTCACATGGATTTTGGGTGTATGGATGGAAAAGTGTTTCTATTTTGGAAGCTGAGTCACTTCTAGTTCCTAAATAGCTTTAGAGTTCTTTAGGAAATCCACCTACTTAAACTGGAGAGCCTGGATTGTCAATTCCTGTGTGCATGCTATCTGATTTTATAAAAGTCTTTATATTTCACTGTGTTTCAGAAAGATATTTAGAGATAATGTCCGTTGAAATTCAGAAATCCAAAGTTATCTTCTCTGCATGTGCCTAGATTGAATCAACTTCCTAAATCTCTGAGGTCAAGTGTCATATTAATTTAGTTACTGCCTAGCAATGTGCTCAGCAAAAAAAAAATGCTGCCACTGTTCCTGTTAGAAGCTGCTTATTTATTAATTCATTTTTATTTAACAAGCATTTATATAAACTTAGTAGTGACAAGTATGCTCTAAGTACATTATAAACCTTGACTCACCTAAACCTCACACTGCCCTTAAGAGGTATGTAAAATAATTATATCCATTCCTTTTTGTTTGTTTTTGTCTGATGTAGCAAGTAACACAAAGTAACAAAGCAATGTTGCTGCTTTTTTCTCCTGTCTGGATTTCCCAGTTCCAGGGAACATATTTCTAAATTTTACTCATATGTGGAATGGATTCTTTAGTGGGGTTTTTAACAGAATCCTAGAGGAAAAAGAGCCGCAGGGAATCTGTGTCTGAAGCAGGTGTCATGGTCAGCATTCCCCAGACTCACCCTTTCTCCCTGTTCTGGGAGCACCTTCCTCCCAAGCAGCAGGTCTCAGGGCCCCTTTAACTTTTCCAAATTATTGGAGACCATAAAGAGGTTTCATTATGTGATTTGTAGCTATTTATGTTTAGTGTGGTAGAAATCTTAAACAATTTTAAAATCTGTATTTATTATTTTTAAAATGAAATAGTAACCCCACTACATGTTACTAAAATATTTTAATGAAAAATTATATTTTCTAAAACAAAAAAAACAGCTAGAAGAGTGATATTGTTTATATTTTCATAAATCTTTTTAACGTCTACCCTAATGGAATGCTCTATTCTCATATCTGCATCTGCATTCGGGCTTTACACAGATATGTAGTTGGAAAATAAAGGAGTGTTTTAATAGTCTTTGTAAGTAATTATGGATATTCTACTGAGGTAGGTTTTTATTTTCTTTCTTTTCAGACAGGGTCTGGGTCCGTTGCCTAGGCTGGAAGGCAGTGGCATGAGCACCCAGCTAATTTTAAAAAAACGTTTTTTGTAGAGACAAGGTTTTGCTATGTTGCCCAGGCTGGTCTTGAGAACTCCTAGCCTCGAGCAACCTTCTGCCTTGGCCTCCCAAAGCATTGGGATTACAGGCATGAGCTGCTGTGCCTGGTCTTCTGGGGTAATTTCTTAAAGGTTAGTTGGAATGGTATTTTCATACTCTGTTATATTAAAATTGATTGCCCTATCTTGAGCTTTAAATGGATCTATTACTAATGCATGACTTTTGTAACATCATGCATTAGTCATTTATAAAATATAGTTCACTGAGTTATGCAGCTCTTTCAAATGCTGACAGGTTTCAATATATAATACCAAAAAAACATATTTGTTAATATCATCACTGATCTCATCACAAAAGTTCTTTAAATATTGGGAGTCTGTCAAACACACAATGGTGGATACAGTTTTTCCAAAATTTGAATTTTTGCTTGAAAGTTAAAATTTTACCATTGAATCGAATACTGTTGGTTATTTTCCTTGAAGTAACAGGATCACCTTGGTTCATATTTTGGGAAAATATTTGTTATCTGTAGTCCAAATCACCATGGTTTTCTGTCCCTTGTTCTGCTAAGTAAAAGTAACAGTAACAGGAAAAGTAACGTTTTTTAAGTTCTATTAAGAAAAGGATTATTTCAGCTTGCAGCTCAACCACTCAAATGTGTTTCCTCAAAATAACCACACTTTACGGGAATACATTTCCTGTTTCCTCACAGAGGCTATTAAAAAGTCATATACTCAAGGGTTGAGATTCAGTAAAACTAATAATTATATGACTGGATAAAGGATATTCTCAATAAAATTGGATTTTTTTCTGTTAGTGTGTAGCAGTGAAGAATATAGTACACTATTTACACAAAACAAGTATAATTGGGTCCCGCAGCCTTGACACCTGCTGAGACACCAGCGATTTTATCCACCATTGCGGATGCCAGAACAACAAAGAAAGTGAATGATATCTCAATATTATCTTGAAAGTAGTTTTGACCTTACAAATCCCTCAAGGGTCTTGGAGACCATCAGGCATGCAGGGACCACTCCTTGAAAACTGTTGCAGTTTGGCATTGTGACTTAAAATGTACCATAGATGGGATAATCATATGTTTACAAAGGATACAAGGAGAGTAGACAGGATGGTATTCTAACAGCCATGTTCCCACCAGGGTCAAGAGAACAGCACGAAGCCCAGCCCAAGCCAGGGTCGTGCCTTCCAAATGGGCCCCATGTCCCCCTCTGGAGCCTGCTGACCTGGAGACCTGCAATGGGCCTGTCTTGCCAGTTCTCCTTCCTCTTTCTCCAGAAGTCTGCCCAGCCTTGCTAGCTATATTTTACACCCAACAGAGCAGAGCAACACTGGAAAATAATCAAATGTTTCCCCCTTTTAAATCCCCCGTGTGGTTGACAGGGAACATTTATGATTTCTAAATGGTCAAGTAAAATATATTCTTTTTAAGACAAATGGTATTTGATTCCTAAGAAGAAGTTAAGGGTTTTTTACCTATCTCAGATCACTAGAACAAGTGTCTGCCTAGGGGAAAAGTAAACTTCTAGAGATCTGAAATGTGAAATTATTTCTAAATGGAGAAAAAATGATTTTTTCCAGGGGGAGTAAAATATCTATGTATTTCCAAATGATATTGCTTTTCTTTACCTAAAGTTAGGCAGATTGTGGCCCCTTGTAGATAAACAGGATTTAAAGAAAATGGCACTTAGCTCAAAATTGATATTGTCTTTTTTTGTTTTTTAAAACAATTTATTGAGAGGAAGGTTTAATAACAATTTCTTGAAGGAAAAATTCAATTGATTCTGATATACATTTTAATTTTTTTTTTTTTTTTTTTTGAGATGGAGTCTCGCTCTGTCGCCCAGGCTGGAGTGCAGTGGCACAATCTTGGCTCACTGCAAGCTCTGCCTCCCAGGTTCACACCATTCTCCTCCCTCAGCCTCCCGAGTAGCTGGGACTACAGGCGCCTGCCACCACGCCTGGCTAATTTTTTTGTATTTTTAGTAGAGACGGGGTTTCACCGTGTTAGCCAGGATGGTCTTCATCTCCTGACCTCGTGATCTGCCTGCCTCGGCCTCCCAAGGTGCTGGGATTACAGGTGTGAGTCACTGCGCCCAGCCTACATTTTAATTTTAGGTTTAGAAAGTCAGGTCCTCACTATACTAACCATTTTTTGACCTTTCAAAACACAAAGTTTGTTTTTTGTTTTTTTTTTTTTGAGACCGAGTCTCGCTCTGTCGCCCAGGCTGGAGTGCAGTGGCACAATCTCGGCTCACTGCAAGCTCCGCCTCCCAGGTTCACGCCATTCTCCTGCCTCAGCCTCCCGAGTAGCTGGGACTACAGGCGCCCACCACCTCGCCTGGCTAGTTTTTTGTATTTTTTTATTAGAGACGGGGTTTCACCGTGTTAGCCAGGATGGTCTCGATCTCCTGACCTTGTGATCCGCCCGTCTCTGCCTCCCAAAGTGCTGGGACACAAAGTTTTAAGGCTTAATTTTAATGAACTATCAAAACTCAGAGTAAGGCAATAGCTATCAATAAATTATTTCTTTGTATTACTTAAGAGAGACAAGTACAGGAAAAAATGAATTAACACAATTGAGAAAATTTGGAAGCCAGATTTTACCCCCCTCCCCGAAAATTCATACTAATTCCCTGTCCTGGCTCATTTAACTATTTCCCCATATCCTCCACTAGACACTGAAAGCAGGCACTTCCAACAACATGCCAACCTTGTATCATTTCTATCAAGCACCACACCTGACATCGTGTGTGCTTAATATGCTCAATGATGTGGAATGATCAGAATGGACATAATCCTTAAAAGCATCACTATATATTTCCAATGATCCCTTGAAATATTAAAAAGGAAAAGGTATCAATGAACTAGCATACTTTAATAGAGAATGTATATTTAAAAAGAACAATTTTTTAATGTCCAAGTGATTAGTTAATCTTTTTTTTTTTTTTTTTTTTTAAGACGAGGTCTCACTCTGTCACCCAGGCTGGAGTGCAGTGATGCAATCTAAGCTCACTGCAGCCTCTGCCTCCTGGGCTCAAGTGATCCTCCCACCTCAGCCTCCCGTGTAGCTGGGACTACAGAGTAAATCTATTTTACAAAGAATAAATGCCCAGTGGAATTTTCTTTGGAAACCTTAAAATCAGACTTGTAGTTTAACATACTATGCCTTATACAGCCGACTTCTTACATGGGTGGTTAGGCTGATCACTGTCATCAACACACATGCTTATATACATGTATGCAAGTGCACGTGCGCGCGCGCACACACGCACACACAAATACACATGCCCTTCTCTTTCTAGAGCCATAAACTTCACTGTGAAAGTACCAAAGACAAAATCACAAAAGAAGCCAGTTGAACCTAAAATGTGACAGACGGCCCTAGAGTTGAATGGCTGATGAGGACATTATACCTTTATCACCAATAAAGCTTGAGTATTGAATGTGCCTGTGAACAGTTTTCAAGCATACAGCAGTTAAGTTTTAAGTGTTCAGAACATTTGATGAAGAAAATATCATAGAAAATAATATGAAAATCAGGCATGTCTGTTTCCAAATCATTCATCATCATCATCATCATCGTCATCATTATCATCATCATGGCTACAACTTATTGAACTACTTGTTCAGCATTGTGCCAAGAAACTGACATAGATTATCTACTTTAATTCCCTTTTAACATAAGTGAGAAAGCCCTGAGATGGACTGCTGTGTCCTTTGCTGACTCTCTTATTTCTCTCTTATTTCAGACCTATAGCTTACACTTTTCCTGTCTTCTGTGAACATAAGTTTAGGACACAGCATTTAACAATTGCCCCAATAAAGGTTAACTTCAAAGGGATTTGTCTATGGCACACACAAAATGCTGCTGCGAGGCACTTTATATTTGCAAAATGTTCTGGAAATGTACATGAACAGCAAAGTGAAATGGTTAAGACGCTGTTTCAGATTCTGTGAACCAAGAGGAGGTTGGAGATCTCTTAGATCAAGGATTTTAGAGGAAGTTTGGGACATAGGAGTCCAATTTTGCAAATGATTTCCTAAGATCCAGTCTCTTGACTAGTTATAAACAATTGTTTGCTCACTGGGCCTCTTGAGGACAGAAGATCAAACATTAAGCACAAGGCTAAAGGGTTTCCTTGGAAACCTGGTGCTTCTTTAATATAGCCCAAGTCCCTTAACACGTCACAGATTTCCCAGGCTCCTCCTGTGTGTCTCTGAAAACCTGCTCTTTGAATTGCACTTAAATAAACACAGGGAATAATGCCACTTTTAGATATCCTCTCTGGAAAGTTCTACCATTACCAACACTCCATTTAACACATAGGGCTTGTCATACACCAGGCTCCAGGCCAGGTGTTGGATATAGGATAGTGAGTGGAGGAAGGCGGGGTCCCTCCTTGACTGGCGCTCACTGTGCTGTCATCCTCTAGGAAAGTCTCCTCCGTTTGCACTTCTGGGCATTGTTTGCTTTGAATTCATTTCCATTTTGATTCAACGAATGGATCATCTTTCCTAGAATGACTGATATTCATGAGGTCAGCAGGCACACCCAGCAACAGACCTAGGCAATAGATTCTAGGATCTCAGAGACATATGAAATAATTCAGTGTGGTTACAGCAAGGCTTTTAATTTGGTTCAGTACAAAATATATATTATTCAAGTTGAGCTATTTAGGTTTTTTCGCTGGACAGCTGGCTCCCATATAGCAGAAGCCATGAAGTATGGGAGATCCAAAGGTGAATCGGACATGGCCCATGGCCCCCAGGAACTGAGAATCTAGTGAAGGATATTGTCCAGTAAAAAGATAATTTTCATACTGAGTGATGCTTATATTCTGAGAGCACTGAGCAGAGGTAGACCCTGGGAAAATGGGACAGGGGCCTTTTATGCATTAAACTGGGATCAGAGCAGCCATCTTACCATATTATCCCTCTGAGACCTTCTGTATATAATATCTATGTATGCACTTAGAAGTTGAGCAATTTATCAAGACCTAGCATTATATCCACTGGTGCAATTTTGGGGGTAAGCATTAGTGATATATGCTAAAAGTGGTCCCCAGTAGAAAAGCTACATGGCATTGGTCTGGGCAAATAATTTTTGCATATTTGACCTGAAAAGCACAGGCAATAAAGCGAACATAGTCAAATGGATTACATCAAACTAAAAAGCTTCTGCACAGCAAAGGACATAACCAACAGCATGAAGAGACAACCTACAAAATGAAAGGAAATATTTGCAAATCATATATCTGATAATATCCAAAATACATAAGAGACTCAATGCAATAACAAGAAAGCAAATAACCTAATTAAAAAATGGGGACTGGACTTGAATAAACGTTTTATAAAAGATTATATGTAGCTGGGAACAGTGGCTCATGCCTGTAATCCCAGCACTTTGGGAGGCCAAGACAGGTGGATCACTTGAGGTCAGGAGTTCAAGAACAGCCTGGCCAACACAGTGAAATCCCGTCTCTACTAAAAATACAAAATTTAGCTGGATATGGTGGTGTGCACCTGTAATCGCAGTTACTCAGGAGGCTGAGGCATAAGAATCGCCTGAGGCCGGGAGGCAGCAGTTGCAGTGAGCCAAGATTGCACCACTGTACCCCAGCCTGTGCAACAGAGTGAGACTCTGCTACAACAACAACAACAACAACAACAACAGATGATATATAAATGGCCAAGGGGTATATTATAAAATGCTCAACACTGCTAATCATCAGGGAAATGCATTTTAAAACCACAATAAGATATCACCTCATACCTGTTATAATGGCTATTATCAATAAGATGAAAGACAATAAGAGTTGGTAAGAATGTACAGAAAAGGGAAACCTTGTGTACTGTTGTTGGGAATATACGCTAGGACAATCATATGGAAAATGGTATGGAAGCTCCTCAAAAAACTAAAAATACAACCACCATATGATCCAGCAGTCCCACTAGGTGGTATATATCCAAAGGAAATGAGATCAATATTTGAAGGGACAGCTGCACTCCCATATTCACTGCAGCATTATTCACAATAGCCGAGATATAGAATCAACCTGTGTTCACCAATGCATTAATGGATAAAGAAAATGTATATAAATGATGAAATACAACTCAGCCTTAAAAAAGCAATGAAATCATGCCATTTAAACCAATCTGGATAAACCTGAAGGACATTATGCTAAGTGAAACAAGCCAGGCACGGAAAGCCTACCACATGATCTCACTCATATGTAAAACGTTTTTGTTTGTTTGTTTTTGAGACAGGGTCTCGCTGTGTCACCCAGGCTGAAGTGCAGTGGCACAATCTCAGCTTGCTGCAACCTCCGCCTTCCAGGTTCAAGTGATTCTCCCACCTCAGCCTCCCAGGTAGCTGGGACTACAGGTGTGTGCCACCACACATAGCTGATTTGTCTGTTTTTTGTTGTTGTTGTTGTTGTTAATTTTTAGTAGAGACAGGGTTTCCCCATGTTGGCCAGGCTGGTCTGGTACTCCTGACCTCAAGTGATCCACCTGCCTCGACCTCTCAGAATTCTGGAATTACAGATGTAAGCCACTGCATCCAGCCTCATATGTAGAATCTAAAAAGTTGAACTCATAAAAGCAGAGTAGAATGATGGTTACCTGGGGCTGAGAGGTAGGTGGATTGGAGAGATAAGGGCTAAAGAATATAAAATTTCAGTTAAACAGGTAGAATAAATTCAAGAAATACATTGTACAACATAGCAACTATAGCTAATAGCAATGTATTGTATACCTGAAAATCATTATAAGTGTAGATTTTAAATGTTCACACCACAAAAAATGATGAGTCTGCAGTAATATACATTTTAATTAGCTTTATCTAATTTAGCTCAATTAGAATAAATTGTATACATTTCCACATTGTATACATATTTCAGAACAGCACGTTGTACACCATAAGTATATACAATTTTTATTTGTCCACTAAAACTAAATTTAAAAAAGAGAAGGTTTCCAATAAGTCAGTCCTCTCCATGTCAACAATCCATTTGTGAGACAACTTTGCCTTAACTCCCAGATTCAAGAGTGGGGACTCTTCCCCCGCCCCTTGAATCTGGGATGATCTTGTGACTTGCTTTGACCAGTAGAGAGCAATGCAGGTGATATCCTGGGAGATTCAAGGTGACCCTTTGGAGGTCTTTCAGCTTCTAATTTTGCTCAGACGGAACCCAGCACATAGAAGAAGGAGTCCAAACTTCCTAATATAAAGAGGTAGGTCACATGGAGGGGAGACCCTGGAGGATGAGACACTCTATATAAAGAGAAGGGTCATGTGGAGGAGTAGCGAGGCTCCAGAGGTCTGTGAGCCCGCTCATTTGGGCTATTTCAGCTGAGGTTCTAGACAAGTGGGAGGCCACTTTCGATGCTTCATACCCAGTCCAGGTGACAGCATGTGGAGCAGGGGCAAGCTGCCCTCCAGAACCCTGCTCCGTTTCCTATCCCAAAGACTTATTAATATAAGCTGTACAATGATGTTTATCTTAAGTACTAACTTTCTGGGTGATTTGTTATGCATCTATTAATAACTGGTTATAACCTTTCTGGGTGTGAACCAGATCCAAAGGAATATCTCGATGGCTCCTTATCTTTCAAGGAGCCCATCAAAGGAACTCAGCTCTTTATAAGGCTCGCTGGCTACCTGGTGGGTTTACAGGGCACGACAGGGCTGTGCTCACTGTGTTTTAACAACAGAAGATATCACCCATCTTTCCCTGAAAGTAGGTTTGTGCTGCTACAAGGAGGCACAGAATTATTTAAGCCCTGGGTCATCTCAGTGCCCAACAGCAAAATAAAGAATATATTAAATAAAAGAAAGAATGAAGTACACTAAGCCTAAATTCAGAGCTAGCATGGACAATTTTCATTGATGCTGTGGATGATGAGAAAGAAAGAACGGTTACTAAGTTGGAAGATCTGTGATAGGGTGGGTGGACAGGACACTGAAAAATGAGCTGGAATTGGAGTTAACTTATTAAAATAGATTATCATTAGAATGGGAAACCATACACTCTGGAAATGTTGAGATTTCAGGGATTAAAAGGCTATTTACAAACAATGTGAAGGGACATGCTGGTTATGAGATATTTGCTGGAAATTGCTCTAGGAGATCATTTGGGCATCACATTCGGTCTGGGGAACACATTTAGGGAGGAACATTGACAACCTGAAAATTGAATATCTTTTATTTCTGACACAGCAACAGATATGCATCAGTCGTAAGTTGGCATTGGTTCCTGTAGGATTCTTCTATCCTAAGATGTAGTTACACCATTTACGGATATTTAGTACTCTTTGTTTTTGTCTGTCAGTGTGCCCTGCACTTTCCTTCCCTGAGCCCGCTCATTCCTACAGGAGGGATGATGCAGGATCCCTGTCTGACACACAGCTGGAGCGACATGTTTATTCACGCGTGCGGTGCAGTCACTGCATACCCCGTGATGCCAGTCATAATTTCAAATGACATAACTAGAGTTCTTAGGCTAGTGTGATTCTGATCAATGAGACATTTATTCTCTAATAGGTAGCAATCTCAAAATACTCCATTTTTAGTACATTATGAATGAAACTAAAATATTATCATCTGACTTCTCCAGGTGTTTAGGTAATGTCTGGTTACTTTTTCTCTGAGAAATCACTATTTATTTGGATAACAATTATAGCCCAATGTTAATGCTTACAAAGAAAGAAAGAAAACCATTAAGCCTAAAGAATAATTTAAATACCTAAGGGTGTATTTTCAAAACTGCTCCCCAATATATGGTCTTAAAAATGTCATAGTAAATACTGGCAATACCTTTAGCTTCTGAGTATTGAGAGCTTTGACATTAAAAAATTCCACCAGAATATAATTTGTATTTTTAAATGTGATATTACACGATAATCACTTCCACATTCAGCCTTGATTAACAAAGTCCCTATTTTCCCTTTTATCTTATGCAACTTGAGTAATGGTCAAAATATATGAAATGGTGATTTATAAATTTGGAGAACATGCAGGGAAGCCTGAAACAAGCAAAGCAAACAAAGTGAAATCTGTTTTTCCTAGTCTAGCCCCTGGAGAGAGCCTAGCCTAGCTCTACATACACACACACACACACACACACACACTAAAGAAAGTGAAATCTCTGCTTTTCCTAGCCTAACCCCTGGAGAGAGGTCACACCCCCCCCCACACACACATACACAATAAAGAAAGTGAAATTTCTGCTTTTCCTAGCCTAGCCCCTACACACACACACACACACACACACACACACACACACACACACAAAATAAAGAAAGTGAAATCTCTGCTTTTCCTAGCCTAACCCCTGGAGAGAGGTCACACCCCCCCCCACACACACATACACAATAAAGAAAGTGAAATTTCTGCTTTTCCTAGCCTAGGCCCTACACACACACACACACACACACACACACACACACACACACACACAAAAGAAAGTGAAATCTCTGCTTTTCCTAGCCTAACCCCTGGAGAGAGGTCACACCCCCCCACACACACACACACACACACACACACACACACAAAAGAAAGTGAAATCTCTGCTTTTCCTAGCCTAGCCCCTGGAGGGAGGTCACCCCCCACTACACACACACACACACACACACACACACACACACACAAAATAAAGAAAGTGAAATTTCTGCTTTTCCTAGCCTAGCCCCTACACACACACACACACACACACACACACACACACAATAAAGAAAGTGAAATCTCTGCTTTTCCTAAACTAGCCCCCTACATACATACACACACACACACACACACACACACACACGCACCAAAGAAAGTGAAATCTCTGCTTTTCCTAGCCCAGACCCTGGAGAGAGGTCACCCCCCCAACATACACACACACACACACACACACACACACACACACACACACACGCACCAAAGAAAGTGAAATCTCTGCTTTTCCTAGCCTAGCCCCTGGAGGGAGGTCACCCCCCACTACACACACACACACACACACACACACAATAAATGGAGGAATAACCCAACCAGCCTGATGGTCTCTTCTCTGAGTTGAGAGCACAGTTTCAACGTTGAAGAGGCCACAGAGCTAGAATGTAGGGTAAAGTACTAGAGGAATACCAGTGAGAGGGGAACAGATCCTGAGTTTTATAGAGGGCCCACCCCTGTCTTTTATTGAGTTATTCTGATAATGCATGTGGGAAAATTAGCCAAGGCTAGGGCAAGAAAAGAATCACTGGAGCTCATACAGAGGTGGGAATAGTTTGTATCCCTGCGAGTCAGTGAAACTACGTCTGAATATTTGAGAAATAAAGTAGAGACCACAGAAGTGTATTAATATTACCTTAGTAAGGGAGCCAATCAGTTCTAGACTGGAACCATGCAAACAAGAACTGTGCAAACAAGGCTTAAAGCAAGGCTTGATCGGATCATATTGATCTCAAGTAACTCAATGGCATCCCAGTAAACGGTCCAACAATATTGAAAGAAAACTAAAAATCCAGCATCCAACAACATAAAATTCAAAATGGCTGGTATCCACTAAAAAATTGCAAAACATGCCTAAAGCAGAAATATGCATATATTATATAAAGAAAAATTATATATGAGAAAAATCAATCCATTTTAACAGTCCAAAAAATAAAGAAATGACACATGATAAAATTAACAGGCAAGGAAATTAAAACACTGATCATACATATATGCCATTTTCAAGAAGGCAGAAAAAGGATAGTATAGATGGAAATAGAATATAAAAATTAAACCCAAGACTTTAGAAGATAAGAAATTTAATACCTGAAATGAAAAATTATCATTGGTTGGGATTAACAGGAAGTTGGGCAATGCAGAAGAAATCACCAGTGAACTCATAAACAACAATAGGAACTACACAAAATGAAATACGGATAGAAAAGAACCAGATACAAATGAACAAAGCATCAATGACTCGAAGTGTAATATCAAGCAGCATAGAACATGTGCAATTAGAGATGTAGAGGAGGCAGAGATAGTACTCCTATCAGAGGAAAGCAGAGATAGAACAGAAAAAATATTTGAGAAAATAATATTTGAAGGGAGTATTAAAAGAAGTAGTTTCAAATTTGATGAAACTATAAAGCCACAGATGCAAGAAGTACCATTAATATCAAGCCAAGGACATGTGAAGAAAACAACACCAAGATGCTGCATCATTTCCAAACTGTTGAAAGCCAGCGATGAAGGAAAAAAATGTCTAAAGGGGCCAGGGTTAAATTACAAACAAATGAAGACAAGAAAGACAAGATTTTGCCATGCAAACCAGAGACAATGGGGTGACACTTGTAAGGTTTTCAAAGAAAAACTATTGATATAGAATTCCCCATCCAGTCCAAAAAAAGTTCAAAAAAGTAAGTAAAATCGAGTCTTGCTAAAACTAACCAAAGTAGAAAGAACTCATTGCCCATAGACCTGCACTAAACTGCTCACGGGAGCCTTTCTGGCAGAAAGAAAAGAACATCGGAAAAAATTCAACCTATGTAAATGAGTGAAGAGCATAAGAGACAGAAAATAGGTGGTTAAATGTAACACCTTTTATTATTAGTTTTAAAATATCTTTAAAAGATAATTAAACATTTAAAAGATAATTAACCATATTTTGTGATGTTTACATCATATGTAGAAATAAAATACACACAAAAATAGTAGCAAGTCTAGCAGGGGAGTAACGGAAATACGCTGTTACAAGATTTCAACAATATATGTGACCAGACTCAATATTACTTGAAGATAGTAATTACATATATACAATATAGACATATCTATATATACACACACTATATACATATACTGAATTGTAGGGGAAAAACAAACAAGCAGACAGCAATAAAAGAGAGGTAGAATAAACCAAGAATGGAGACAAAATAATGTATACAATTAATACAATGAAATATGGACTTAATCCAAAAGAAGGCAAGAAAGGGGGAACGATAGAACAAAGGATAGATAGCATAAGCAGAAAAAAAATAGCAAGATTTAAACCCAATATTGTCAATAATCACACTGAATTTAGATAGTGCAAGTATTTCAACTAAAAAGCAAATATTATCAGATTTTATAAAATGCAAGACCCAATTATATGCTGCTTAAAAGAAACATACTTTAAGTCAAGTCACAGAAAGGTTAAAGCAGAAAGATATAAAAAATAAGGCAGACAAAAAATCTCACATAAACACTACTCAACATAAGTTATAATAGTTAAAACCATTGATATGAAATAGATATCAAATAAAAGTGATAACAAACAGAAAGACTGAAGAAGTGAAAATGAGAGAAGACACAAATTACCAATAAAAGTAATGAAATAGGAGATGTCACTGAAGATCTCCCAGATATTAGAATAATAAGAGAATAATATGGACAATTCTATACACATAAATTAAACACCTTAGACTAGTTTCTCATAAAACCACAAACAACCAATACTCACTGATGTGGTTTGGTTCTGTGTCCTCACCCAAATCTCATCTTGTAGCTCCCATAATTCCCACGTGTTGTGGGAGGGACCTGGTAGGAGATGTTTGGATTACGGGGTTGGGTCTTTCCCTTTACTGTTCTCCTGGTAATGAATAAGTCTCACAAGATCAGATGGTTTGATAAGGGGAAACCCATTTCATTTGGCATTCATTCTCTCCTTGCCTGCTGCCATCCATGTAAGATGTGACTTGCTCTTCCTTGCTTTCTGCCGTGATTGTGAGGCTCCCCCAGCCACGTGGAACTGTAAGTCCAGTTAAACCTCTTTCTTTTGTAAATTGCTCAGTCTTGTGTATATCTTTATCAGTGGCATGAAAATGGACAAATACAATAAATTGGTACAGTCCAGTGGGGTACTGATGAAAAGATACCTGAAAATGTGGAAGTGACTTTGAAAATGTGGAACTTTTCAAAGTAACAAGTAGAGGTTGGGACAGTTTGGAGGGCTCAGAAGAAGACAGAAAAATGTGGGAAAGTTTGGAACTCCCTAGAGCCTAGTTGAATGGCTTTAACAAAAATGCTGATAATTATATGGACAATGAAATCCAGACTGAGGTGGTCTCAGATAGAGATGAGGAACTTGTTGGGAACTGGAGCAAAGGTGACTCTTGTTATGTTTTAACAAAGAGACTGGGTGGCATTCTGCCCCTGCCCTAGAGATCTGTGGAACTTTGAACTTCAGAGAGATGATTTAGGGTGTCTGGTGGAAGGAATTTCTAAGTAGCAAAGCATTCAAGATGTGACTTGGGTGCTGTTAAAGGCATTCAGTTTTAAAAGGGAAACAGCATTTAAGGTTGGGAAAATTTGAGGCCTCACCACGCGATGGAAAAGAAAATATCATATTCTGAGGAAAAATCCAAGTTCGCTGCAGAAATTTGAATAAGTAATTAGGAGCCAAATGTTAATCCCCAAGACAATGGGGAAAATGTTTCCAGGGCATGTCAGAGACCTTTGTAGCCCCTTCCATCACAGACCTAGAGGTTAAGGGGAAAAAGCGTTTTCATGGGCCAGGCGCAGGGTCTCTGTGTACAGCCTAGGGACTTGGTGCCCTGAATCTCAGCTGCTCCAGCTGTGGCTGAAAGGGACCAACACAGAGTTCAGGCTGTGGCTTCAGAGGGTATAAGCGTCAAGTCTTGGCAGCTTCCACGTGGTGTTGAGCCTGCGAGTGCACAGAAGTGAAGAACTGAGATTTGGGAACCTCCACTTAGATTTTAAAACATGAATGGAAATGCCTGGATGTCCAGGCAGAAGTTTGCTGCAGGGAGAGGGCCCTCATGGAGAACCTCTGCTACGGCAATGCAGAAGGGAAATGTGGGGTCAGAGCCCCCACACAGAGTACCTACTGGGGCACCACCTAGTAGAGCCGTGAGAAGGGGGCCACTGTCCTCCAGACCCCAGAAAGGTAGATCCACTGACAGTTTGCATCATACGTCTGGAAAAGCTGCAGACCCTCAACACCAGCCCCTGAATCTAGCTGGGAGGGAGGCTGTACCTTGCAAAGCCACAGAAGTAGAGCTGCCCAAGACCATGGGAACCCACCTCTTGCATCTGCATGACCTGGATGCAAGACATGGAGTCAAAGGAGATCATTTTGGAGCTTTAAGATTTGACTGCCCTACTGGATTTGGGACTTATATAGGGCCTGTAGCCCCTTTGTTTTTGCCAATTTCTCCTATTTGGAATGGCTATATTTACCCAATGCCTGTACTCCCACTGTAGCTAGGAACTAACTAACTTTCTTTTGATTTTACAGGCTCATAGGTGGAACGGTCTTGCCTTGTCTTGGATGAGACTTTGGACTGTGGACTTTTGAATTAATGTTGACATGAGTTAAGACTTTGGGGAACTGGTGGGAAGGCATGACTGGTTGTGAAATGTGAAGGTGTGATATTTGGGAGGGGCCAGGGGCAGAATGATGTGATTTGGCTCTGTGTCCCCACTCAAATTTCATCTTGTAGCTCCTATAATTCCCATGTGTTATGGGAGAGACCTGGTGGGAGATGTATGAATTATGGGGGTGTGTCTTTCCCATACTGTTCTTATGGTAGTGAATAAGTCTCATGAGATCTGACGGTTTGATAAGGCAAAACCTGTTTCACTTGGCATTCATTCTCTTTGCCTGTTGCCATCCATGTAAGACATGATTTGCTCTTCCTTGCCTTCTGCCATGATTGTGAGGCTTCCCCAGCCATGCGGAACTGTAATTCCAATTAAACATCTTTCTTTTGTAAATTGCCCAGTTTTAGGTATGTCTTTATCAGCAGTATGAAAATGGACTAATACACTCACCCAACACAAAACAGATTACCTGAATAGTCCTATAACTATTCAAGTAATTTGAACTTATAGTTAAAAACCTTCACCAAAAATGCCCAGGCAAAGGTGATTTTACTAGTGAATTCTACCAAGCATTTAGGAAAAAACAATACAATTCCATATCCTGTCTTCCCGTAAATAGAAGGGGAGGAAACACTTCCTAATTCATTTTATGAGGTTACTATTAATCTTGTTGCAAAACCAAAGTCATTATAGGAAATAAAATCTTGAACAAAATATTAGCAAAGTAGATCCAGTGATTATACACACACACACATATACACACATCATGACTGTAGATATATATTTATATTAACTACATAAGATGGGTTTAACATCTGAGAACCAACCAGTGCCATTTGTTAGGTTGGCAAACTCTGGCTCCCATAAAGGTGTGCCAATCAAATTTCCCTTCAGGAGCACCTCCTGAGGGTATGTAGTTGGCTTACTGCCACCAGCTGACACACTCCAGGCTCACAACAGCATTGATGCTGGCACACCCCCGGCTCACTACAGCATTGATGCTGCCACCACACTGTATCCAGACTACTCTCGGCATGTGACTATCACTCAGTATTAGAATGGTACTAGAATGGGCCATTACTGCCAGATGCAGGACACTTCTCACAAGCCATGCCTGTGCTGGGGTTTCCTCTCGCCTAGCTGACAATTTCTCAGACACACGCTGCAGTCTAAGGTTTTTCTGCTGTGTCTTTCCTTCCCTCCATCTTTTCATAGTTGTCAGACTTGTGCTGTGGTCTGAAGGCTTTCCCCACCTATTCCTGTTTCTATGGCTCCTTATCTTTAATAAACATTTTCCCAAATAAATTTGTTGCACATCTCTTCTGTCTTGGCAGCTTTCTCAGAAGACTCTAAGTGGTACATAATCTTAAAAAGAAAAACCATATTATCATCTAATTATATGCAAAAAAGAAAGCATTTGATAAAATTCAATGATTAATGATATAGAGCTAGGAATAAAAGGTAACTTCCTCAACATGAGATGGGCCATTCATGAAAAACTCACAGCTAGTATCATCCCTAATATTGAAAGACTGAATGCTTTCCTCCTAAGGTCAGGAGCAAGGCAAGGATGGCTGCTCTCAGCACTTTATCCAACATTGAAATACAGGTCCTGGCCAGTGCAAGAAGGGAAGAAAAGTAATTCAAATACATGCAGATTGAAAAGCAAGAATGAAACTGTATTTATAGGTGATGTGCTCATATACATGAAAAAATCTTAAATGCTTTACCAGAGAAAATACCAGAACTAACAAGAGAAGTTAGCAAGCTTACCGAATCAATATACCAAAAAATTAAAATGTATTTATGTATTTCTCTGTATTAGCAACCAACAACTGGAAAGTAACAGTTAAAAACAAGGCCATTTATAATTGGACAAATACGACATACTTAGGCAAAAATATTTTTAGTGCACATGACTATTGACTAATATCTATAAAGTGTTAAAAAGAGAAATGAAGGAAGACTTCAATAAATGGAGGAATAAGTCATGATCATGGATTAGAAAACCCAATATTGTTAAGGGATCAAGTCTTCCTAAGTTTATCTCTTGATTCAATGCAATCCCAATCATCATCCCAGCAGGATATACACAAACTAATTCTAAAGTCTGTAAGGAAATTCAAAAGATACAGGATGACTGAAACAATGTGAATAAGAACAAAGTGAAAGGATTTAGACTACCTGGTTTTAAGACTCATTATAGAGTTACATAATCAAGACTGTATGTTATTCACATAAGGATAAACATATGGACCTAAGGAACTGATTAGATTCTGAAAACAGACCCACACAGATAGAGTTAATTGGTTTTCAGCAAATGTGCATAGGTAATTCAATGGAGAAAGAAAAAATTCAAAAAGTAGTACTGGAACATGTGAATATACACAGGGGAAAAAAAAACTAAGAAATCTGTATGGACAAAAGGGACCTCAATTATCACTTCAAACCACATACAGAACTTAACTTGAAGTAGCTCATAGACCTAAGTGTAAGAGCTAAAACTGTAACATTTCAGGAAGAAAACATTTAAGAAAATGGAAGTGACCTTAGGCTAAGCAAAGATGTTTTATATGGGACAAAATTAATTTGAGCTATAAAAGAAAAAATATTTATAAAACAAGTTTCATCACAGCCGAAAATCATTGCTCTTCCAAAAACACGTTTAAGAAAATAAAAAGTCCAACTGCAGATTAAGAGAAAATATTTATAAAACATATATATGGTAAGGGACTGGTATCTAGCACATATAAGAATTCTTAGAACTCGACTATAGGAAAACAAAAGTCTTCTTTGCCATTTACAATGTGCAAAATATTTGAACAGATATTTAATCAAAGGATATATATGAACAATTAGCATGTTTTAAATGTTTAATATCATTTTCAGGGAAATGTAAAGTAAAACCACAATTAGATACCAATACATACCTCCTAGAATAGCTAAAACTAAAATGTATTGTGAAGAAGTGAGACAACTAAACTTTTCATCTATTACTTGTGGGAATGCAAAATATTCATAAATAATTTACACTTTTTATGTGAGATACATTTTTACATTGCTTAGTTCATATTTTTCTCTATCTTTTTCTTTAATGTTGGCCTTACAATATTAAATTTATTTCAGATCCTAACAATAAGTTACAACCTGCAGTGTGAAATACACTGATCCAGTTAGCTATATAGGCATGTCTTGAAAATCACAGATTATTATTATCAAAGTGCAGAGAATATCTCGAGTGAGTCATTCACCTGCCGACATGAACCTGCCTAAGGCAACAAAGTGTTCTGATAAAGCACAAGGTAAGTCATCAGGTCTAAAAGCTAAAAAGATAATTTATCAAGACATGGGACAAAGGAAGGAAGAGCTATTTATTCGTCTCAGCTTTATTCAGCATATAGATATTCACAAGTTACCAAGAGACAATTTTCTCACCCTCAATAAAATATATCCAAAGTTACATATAGCAGGATTTATAATATATGCCTACAAAATTTTCCAGGATCAAAGCTACAGAAAGAAGGTGTGATTCCATGGAAACAAAGGAAGAAAGAGCCCAAGAAAAAAAAGACTTAGAATTTGATTTGGACGTTTTTCACATGTGAGGTACTCAATAGAATGTATTTCTTGATATTAAAAGTAAAGATTATCGTCAAACGAGACTGAATTTTTCCAACAAAACTCTGTATTTATAACTAAATGGGGGAGACATGATTTTTTTATGGTTATAAAAAAAGAAAAGACAGATGGAATTTAACTGGCTCAATTTCTAGGACAAAATAGCAGTGCAATATGGCTGAATATAAAAGGGCATTGTCATCTAGGATCTCTTTAATAGAACGTGCCAAAAGTTGGTAGCACCATTGTTAGACTGTTCGAACAACAAACAGAGCTAATATACTGAGTTACAGATATATTTCAAAGATAAATGAATATGAGTTAGGCAAACTAAAGAATGACCCAGGTCTGGATGGTCACTGTGCAAGATGCTGAGGAGTAAGACCAAATGTTTGCAAAGAGCACAGTCGCTTACATTGTGATAATACTGGAAGAGAAATCTAGAATCCTGAAAGGACAAGAGAACTGGCCTAGGTCTGGAAGTTGCCCTGGCCCTGGAGAAATCTGATCTGCAGAACTGCACAAATGCCTGTATCCCTCTAAGGGAGATCTCACACCCTGGCAAGGTAATCACGGTGAGGCACCATTTGCACAGGCTCCCCAGGGGGCCGGTGGGACCCACTTGGAGGGTCTTCTCATCCTTATACACTGCTTCCCCTCTCTAAACTCTCCCAGCCCCTGTCGCAATCCCCATACACACCTTCCCCCAGCTCTCAGGACGGCACGATCATGTCACACATCGCTGTCATCACTATCCATTTTAATTAATGACACATATGTTTTATAGCTCAGATTTTCTATTTTTAGGCAGAAAAATAGGTTGGGAACTACTGGCACACAGGAGTACTTCAAACTTCTAAAATAGGCACAAGAGGCTATTTACAATCCAGACTTCATCAGTTTTTCTGTGCAAATATATTTTTTCAACAAAATGACCTGCACACTTGCACAGCATATGAAAAGCCCTGCCTTGGCTGGACGTGAGGGGATCCCCTTTTTCTGGATTGGGCACATTTGATTTAATGCACTGCTTCGTACCTGTCCTTCAAGGCTCTGCTCCTGCCCACTCCTGTATTTCTTTGTGGCGTTTTTCTGACAGCCCATCCTGCACTGGTTTCTCCCCTTTCTTATCTCCTTCATTTCCCTTATTTGTACTGATCACTTGACCCACTGTGCTCACACACAGGTTATGTCTTCATCTGTGTGTTTTATCAACAAAGGAAGGAAAAGCCTCATAATTATTTGTAGAAATACCCTTGGTTGCACTCTGTGCCTGGTAAGTTTTTGGTGTTTAATAGATGCTTGTTGAAGTCATCTAATAAGGAAAATGGACATTCCTCTTGCCATCTCTTGCATAAATGTTACCATTTTGCCAAAATAAGCAGACAAAGAGTTTGGAGACAAGAATAGTCACTGTATTTCAAGACAAAGCAAGAACAAAATGAAAAATGACAGGTTTGTAGTTTCAGCAATTTGGGGAAAAAGTGAGCTATTTGCAAAAAAAAAAAATGCAGGGATTGATATAAACTTCAATTGAATTGATAGAATTATTAAACTAAAAGAAAATAAGGATACTATAATAAAAACTTTAATAAAATTTCATGAATGATGTGTCTAGGAGAGGTATTATACTACTCTCTAGTGGTTGGATTATAGAGCAAGATGATTTCAGAATTAATTTAGGATTTTTTAGAAAGAGAAAAACAGAAATGTAAATAAAATTTAAAATCTCATTCTTTCATGAACATTTCATGCCCCCCGCCAAAATGCTTTATAATTTCAAAATTCAAGAACATCTCATGTTAGTAGTGATCATTGCAGGTGAAAATCAAGGGACTCTGGAATATGCAATGCTCTTTCAAATTTCGTTATCTGGAAAGGTGACATTGGTCTGATCTGGTTGAGGCATCTGACTATATCTACAACTCTGACGTCCGTATTTGCATTTCCAATATGACAACTCCCAATTGAATAGGAAATTTCCTAAAATTTTATTTTAATAGCATTGGAAAGTCAAGGTTGCATGAACATCTATTTTTATCTCATTTATTTTCATTTTTTATTGCCAATATATAATATTTCATACAGATTTAATTCTTTTTGATCAGAAACCATTTTTCGAGATAACAAAAGTGACGAAATAAGGTAATCTTTAAATAATCATTGTAAAGATCTTGCAAATTGATGGTAAGTTTCTGAGTACAATAGAAAATACATTAGAATTCATTTCAGAAACATGAACACAAGTTAATTGTTGTATCTGACGTGTAATACTGGATTTGATATTTGATGAAGACAAGAAAAATAAAGAGATATATGGAGCCATGTATACATCCATATTAGACAGTAAATAACTCATATTTTATCTTATTGCTATAGTATGGAATTTAGCTATAATAACCACCCAGATATTTCTGGTCTGGGTCTAGGTATATAAGGCAATTTAATTCAGTTTAACTTAGCAAATTATAATCATTGTGCTTAGTCGATATTAATCACAAGAAAATAAAGACTTTTTCAAGTAAAATCCCTTCCACATAAGTAAATCACTTGAGATCATAGACGTGAAGAAAGGATCACAATAACAAAATACACAAAAAAAGTTGTTTATACAAATTATCTCATTTATTCCGAAGAAAAACGCCTGTCCAGTATCATGAACCTCATGTATAAATGGGGAAAGTGAGGCTCCGAATTATGAAGCCCCTTGCCTAGAGTTACTCAGTAACTTTAAGGTAGCCTCAAACCTAGACCTAGTGCTTGGATACACCTGCCCTTTCTTCTATGCAAAAAGTTCCTCAATAAAAGGCAGATCGGAGAACTTCCTTGGAAGTAACCATTGAAGTACTATAGGGGATTAGGGGGGTATAAAGCACTTTCATGAACATGAAGCCAGAGTATCAATTGTGTTGGGCAGGAGATTTCAATGCTATCCACCTCAGATTGTGGAAAACTGTTAGGGTGGGAAGACAGGAAAGTAAGGTTGGCCAGAAGAAAGGATTCAGTGAAAGTCCTCTAAACTTTAACATGGTATCTGAACAAAACATCCTGTAAGAGTTTAAGTTTTAACCAACCAATAAGTTTTAATTGAAACTCAAGTTAAAGATGAGGATGCTGGAACAAAGTATGATATCTGTAAATCTAATTCATATAGTCCCGCAGCTGGGAATAGGAGAATTTTGTAATATTCCAGGAAAGGTGTTTAAGTTAGGTGAGGTGAAGATTATGGCCACAAGTACATGATTTTTGCTTTATTTTGTTGTTGTTGTTGTTGTTTTTGGCGGAGTCTCGCTCTGTCACCCAGGCTGGAGTGCAGTGGCACAATCTCAGCTTACTGAAAACTCTGCCTCCCAGGTTCACGCCATTCTCCTGCCTCAGCCTCCTGAGTAGCTGGGACTACAGGTGCCCGCCACCATGCCTGGCTAATTTTTTTATATTTTTAGTAGAGACAGGGTTTCACTGTGTTAGCCAGGATAGTCTCAATCTCCTGACCTCGTGATCCGCCCACCTTGGCCTCCCAGACCATGGATGTTATTGGCAATCAAAGCAAGCCTTATTTTGCTCAGGATTGCCAGTATTGAAAGGCAAAAGTAAGACTGTTTAGCAAACAGTAAAAATTAGGGTTTTAGAAACCATCTAATTAATTATCACAACATAAATCAAAAAGGAATTTTGTATGTGAAACTAGAACAATCTGCTAAAATGAAGGGACAAGTTAGGATGTGAACAAACCGGAGAGATATGAAAAAACATGATAATTGAATTAAGGATTGAAAATAGAAGACAGAATAATGCATAAAACTGAATTCGTGTGGTAAAATACAAATACAAACTCTAAATGTTTCACAATAATTTAGAGTAAAAAAATAAAACACTGATAGAACAATTTAAAAACCTATGAACTGGACATTAATATCCAACCTATTTTTTTCCAAAAATTCCAGGAATCAGGACACAAAAAAGGAAATAAGTAAAGAAAATATTTTAAAAATGTATTAAAGAGTTCATAAAATCCTGTATTTTCAGACAGAAAAATTCACGAAGTATCAGAAATATTATTTAAAAGAGAAATAATTCTGAAACATGTATCAAAGACATTTTGAAATATAGGGGTAAAGAAAGTCTTTTAACTGTGCAGGCTGATAAAACAGGTAATTTATACATGAAAAAACTTGGTTTCATCATCCAAGGACAATGGAACAAAATATGCACCTCTCTGAGCAAACTCCTATACCTAGCCATCTTATCTTTCATATATGAGGGCAAAGAAAGAGATTCACCCAGATTCAAGGTCTTACCAACTATACCACTCACATATAGTTTCTGGGAAAAATTACTCAGATACATCTTCCAGCCTATCAAAAGAACTCAAGAATGTATTGCATAACTTAATCTCAGCTAAATACAAATTATGTCAAAAGATATGTTATTGATATGGTCATGAAACCTAATAAAATCAATTCTATCACTGTCAGCATCATCACCATGTATAAAGTCTCACATTATTGTTATTGGAACAAGGAACTGGCTAGAAAGAATAAAAAATTAAAATCATATAAAATTACCCACTTTATACCCAAGAAACATGTAGATAATTTTTAACCCTGGCTTTTATACCTATAAAAAGTTTGCGTAGGTATACATAAAATTTAAGAGTAATCACTAGAACAAATACTGAAGGAATGCCTTTGAGTCATTAGAGAAAAAGTGGTTATGAAAATGACATATTAAGGGAATGATAATATAATAAAACAAAAAAGTAGGCACAAAACAAAATACAGTAACAGGATACCAACTGTGATAGCTTTGTAGCTCAAGAACACTCATATTTTCAAGAATATTGAATAATTTGATGAGATAATCACAATATAACACTGGTAAAATAAGCCCGGTGAGAAATTATATATAAACAATCCCAATTTTCATTTTTAAAGTAAGTCTACAGATGTATGTGAAAGACTAAAAGGAAACAGGTCCACATGAATCTGCACTTGACTGTATGACTCAAGATCTACGACTTGGGTTCTTGGATTTCGTTTATCTTTTCCTTATCCATATCAAAAGCCTCTACATTGGCTAAAATCAGAATGCCTGGTATTTGTAATTCAGAAAATCAGCTTTTGTTTTCAAAAGGCGGAAGCAACTGAAATCCTGAGGAGAACTGAAGGAATTAAGTCAAACTTTATGGAGCAAGCAGGAAGGTCACGATTCAGGAGAGTTGGGAGGACAGACAGAAGTACACTGTTTGAACCAAGTGTCTACTTCCCCAAAATTTATACGTTCATGTCTTACCACCAGTATCTCAGAACATGAACTTACTGGAGAATACTGTCCTTGCAGACGAAATGAGCTCAGATGAGGTCATTAGAGTGAGCACTAATCCAGTATGCTGGGTATCTTTATACAAAGGGGGAGTTTGGACACAAACAGACACACAGGAAGAATGCCATGTGAACATGAAGGCAGAGATCAGATGATGTTTCTACAAGCCAACAACATGCCAAAGATTACCAGCAAATGACCAGAGCTATGATCGAGGAATGGAACAGATTCTCTCTCAGAGTCCTCAGAAGGAAGAACCCTGCTGATTCTTGATCTCAGACTTCTAGCCTCCAAAACTGGGAGACAATGCATTTCTTTCATTGTAAGCCATTCGCTGTGTGTGCTTTGAGATGGCAGACCCAGCATACTAAACTAATATTAAACTAATACAGAAGCTTAATAAGGAGAGTGGGAGCAGCTACAGCCTCAGGCATAGGCTTAAAAGTTTCGCCTTCTCACCAATTTTTACCATAATATGTTAACCTGACAACTGCTTCAGCCATGAAGAAAGACAGAGGAATTGATGTGTTCAAGACTTGAGAGCCTTGGAGAGGAGCTGGTATCACCATTGCCTGCAGCTCAGGCCCATCACTGCATCCTTTCCTCCACCATTCCTCACCTGGATTCACTTCACCCCTGATGTTAGAACCTGAACACGTCTCCGAAACTGGTGAGACAGAGGAGAGAAACTAAGCATACAGTACCTGTCCTCTCTTGTCAAAGGGAAGCCTGACCTTCGGTAAGCGTAGTCATAGGCAAGGGGAGCCCAGCCTGCTCAGAAAGTGCTGCATGAGTTCATTCTGCAAACTTCAGGGCACTTCTCAGCATGCTCCTTTTTGAGGAATTACATTTGTGCTTATGGGATTGGTATGGGACACTAGGCTGGAAAAATTTGTGTATCAAATACATGTGCTCTCATAGGAGCTGCCAGCGCTGTGTGATTTCAGGTGTATGTTGAAAAACAACCCTGTCCCAGAGCCTTTCTTCTACTGCCTCTCACAGTCTTTGAATTTCCGCCATCAAGGGGCATATCTTTGGCTCTCAGGAGTGATAAACAACAGTATCAATCACCGTTTTAGCAGAATTAACACCTGAGAGGGGGAAACCAAAATGGAAAAAGGAAACAAAAAGTACGCGGATTTTAAGATAAGTATCTCCATGACTTTCCCTCTGACAGTGTTGAGACAAACAGTCTTTGGGAGAGGGCTTTTCTCAGGTCCCCTGCAAGGGAGGGTGCTTAGGTCTGCAGAGCCAACCTTGAGAAATGTCCTATAGGGCTGTGGTTTCTCTGCCTAAGAAAAACGGAGAATGAGGAGGCTCTGAGCATGCGATGCACGTGGAAGAGAGACAAAAGGCTCTTCTAAAAACACTGAATGCCTCGTTGACACAATTGCTATCTTTCTATAATCTTAGACAAGGGATGGCAATTATGAGCATGTCCACTGATGCATGTCCTGCTCATGCCCATGGCAGACATTGCTAAGCAATTACTACACTCTTTTCTAGTGAGCACAGATAAGACTTCAGAATCCTTCTCAGTTCTGCGTTCCAGGCAGTCACTACCAATCAGATGGAACTGACATTCAAAGTGTAATTTATTTCCAGTCTTGGCCTTCAAGAGCATATACCCTAAAAGTCTAAAAGGTTTGTTGAAATATTTGGGTATTTTAATTTCATGTGCCTGGATAGAAAGCTTTATTTTAAAAGGTGGTGACTGGGCTCAGTGGCTCATGCCTATAACCCCAGCACTGTGGGAGGCGGAGGTGAGCAGATCACTTGAGGTCAGAAGTTTGAGACCAAACTGGCCAACATGGTGAAACCCCATCTCTACTAAAAAAAAAAAAAAAAAAAAAAAAAAAATACAAAAATTAGCCAGACGTGGTGGTGCATGCCTATAATTCCAGCTACTCAGGAGGCTGAGGCAGGAGAATCACTTGAATTCGGAAAGCGGAGGCTGCAGTGAGCCAACATTGCGCCACTGCCCTCCAGCCTGGGTGACAGAGTGAGACTCCATCTCAACAACAACAATAAAAGTTGGCACGTAAAGTCTAATTTTTAAAAAATTTATATGTTGTTTTTCTGGATTTTCAATAACAACTTGCAGAAAGCACATTTTTAAACTTCCTCAAAATGAGGCAGCCACAAAACCAAAATATCTTTGCTGCAGGTTTTTCCAATACGTAAAGGTCTGGCAGAAAATCATACATTCAAATATTCCATCAATGTAGTATGTAATCAACCTCAATAAGATGTTCGTCTATCCACATAGAATACTGTTGCCTAATAAGGTCTTTTACTAAGTAATTATAACGACACAATTTTATCAGTAAAGGTTAAGTATCTTTATCTGAGCAGAATCCGATGAAATTAGTCCTGATGTAATAAGTACCATTTGTCACTATTAGAGCTAGAGGAGTTGACAGGCTTGGATGTCTCCCTGGCAACCCGAGTGTTCCATTTCTTTTTTCTGTAACCTTAGACACTAACAAGGCATAGAAGTCCAGAGGGCATAGAAGGTATCGCTTGGGTAATTTATTTACCCTCTCTGACTTTGCCAGGCAGTGGCATATATGAGCATCTAGAAGCATTTTAACAGCAAATAGATATTTACTCCTAAAATTTTGAGTCTCGATGAACATTTTGAACAGAAGTAGTGTATTATTGTATGTAGGTTTTCATTAACAAGGACAGTTACTAATTTTTAACTGACTCATTATCCATGAGAGAGAGACCATATATGTAAATAGTGTTACAACTTCCTAAACACACTGCGCATGCTCAACTCCGAATGGTAAGGAGGGCACTGCGCATGCGGGCAGCCCGCCCTGAGGGAAGAGTCATGCGAAAGGGGTGCAAGACACCGGAAGTGGGCCAGCCTACAAAGTACTAGGATCAAGGTTAAAGATCGTACTTGTCCTTCAAGTTGCCTGCTTGGGTCTCTTCCAAACCCACTCTCCTTTCTTTCCTGTTCTAAAGCTGTCTAAAATAAACTTCCGCTCCTCCTGTGAAACTTGCCTCAGTCTCTTTTTCTGCCTTATACCCCTTGGTCGAAGTCTTTCTTCTGAGGAGGCAAAAATTGGTGTTGCTGCAGAGCCATATGGATTCCCTGCCGGTAACTCAGATACCGTCCACCAGTAACACATGTGGGCCATAATCAGCGACGTAACAAAATTATGAACGGCATTTCATAGATATTCCTGTTATCAGTCTTAATGGGCAGAAATTCAAGAGTGGAGGCTGTGGGGGTGTGGGGAAGAGGGAGATGCTAGATAAACATTTAGAGAAATATTATAAACAAAATTTTATATTTCCTCATGTCCCTGTTATCCTTTCTCTTTTTATATATATATATATATGTTTTCCACTTTAATAAATAAGCTAATATAAAAATATGATTTATTTCTAACAACAGGAAGGTAAAATTTGAATTGTCCTATTTTTAAATTTTGTAAACATGAGTACCCAGATTTGGAACACTGTTAATTTGCAGATAACCTAGCAGCATGACATATCTTTTAAAATACATTTCTTTTGTTTTCTAATTTAGAAGTCATGGGATACATTGTGTCCCCCCAAAATTCATGGCAGAGTACTAACCTGCAGTATCTCAAAACATGGCTTTACTTGGAAATAAGGTCTTTATAGTGATAATCAAATTTAAATGAGGCCATTAGGATGGGTGCCAGTTCAATATAAGTGGTGTCCTTATAGAGTGGAGAAATATGGAGACAGACACTGACACCCATAGAGGGAAAATGAGGCAAAAACACTGGAAGAAGCCGACTGTATGACTGGCATGATGTCTATAATACAAACCAAGCAACAGCAAGGCTTGCCGGCCAGTGCCAGGTGCTGCAGGAGGTGAGCAAGGACCTCTCCAGAACTGTCAGGGAGAACATGGCCCTGCGGACACCTGAATTTTGTAGGTGTAAGCTCCAGAACCATGGGAGAATCAACTTCTGTTGTGGTCATATGTTATGGAATCCCCAGGAAGCTCACACAATTTACTTCAGATTAAAGGTAAAAATTCTATTTCCAGAATATAGTCAAGGGTTCCACAATGATATGCCTGAGGGCATGACATTCTGGGAATAGATTACATATCGGGAATAGTTTTCTTATCTTTAATCTAAATAAGCTGTGTGAGTTTCCTGGGGGTTCCATAAAAAGTTATCACAACAGGCTGGGCACACATGTAATCCCAGCACTTTGGGAGGCCAAGGTGGGCAGATCACTTAAGGTCAGGAGTTTGAGATCAGCCTGGCCAACATGGTGAATCCCCCCATCTCTATTAAAAATACAAAAAAATTAGCTGGGTGTGGGGATGGGTACCTGCAATCCCAGCTACTCTGGAGGCTGAGGCACACGGATCGCTTGAACTGGGAGATGGAGGTTGCAGTGAGCCAAGATTGCACCACTGCACTCCCTGTGACAAGACTGAAACTCCATCTTGAAAAACAAACAAACACAAATTATCACAACAGAAGTTTAATCTTTTATAGTTATGGAGGCTACAACTCCAAAACAGAACCAAGGTTTGGGTTACATAAAGGAATGCTGGGATCAAAAAGTTAATGATGTCGCTGAGATTAAAATTCTCTTCCCAGCTGGGCATGGTGGCTTATTCCTGTAATCCCAGCACTTTGGGAGGCCAAGGCAGGTGGATCACCTGAGGTCAGGAGTTCAAGACCAGCCCGGCCAACATGGTGAAACCCCGTCTCTACTAAAAATACAAAAATTAGCCAGGCATGGTGGTGGGTGCCTGTAATCCCAGTTGTTCGGGAGGCTGATACAGGAGAATCACTTGAACTCCAGCCTGAGCAACAAAGAGTGAAACTCTGTGTCAAAAAAAGAAAAAAAAAAAAACAACTTCCCATGATTTTTTTCTGTTTTAGTATAATTCTAAAGAATATATTTACTTCTAATCTTATAGTTTCTAATCAACTTTCAGCATGTATATACACACACACGCATGTGTATTCATAAACATATATAAACATATACATGTTAACTATATATTAACTATATATGTTATATATGTGAACATGAATAAACTATGTATATATGGATATCCATATATAATATCCTTTTGTGTGGGGGCAAAATAAAGGACAATGAAGATAAACTTTTTGGTAAGTTTCACTTTGTTTGCTAGTCAATCAAGGGCTTCTCCATATCTCATGTTTGATTGTTAAATTTGCACCTGTGAACACACATGGATTGAGGTCAGACGGTGTGGCTGGCCCCACACTACTCCACTGGTAGCACTGGAAGAAAAGACTGACTCTGGACTGTATTCAGGAAAGCCAGGCACAATTGTCAGGGGCTTGTGCCCTGGGGCTAGCTGAGCAGGAGGCAGACTTCCTAAACTAGCCCGACTGCAGTCACAGTTAACAGAAGCTGCATAGATGGGTCTACCTACAACAGTCACAAATGTTGTCACTTTATAAGATCCACGGACAGTTTATTGGAAAACCTGTGCTGCTTCCTTTTCTCTCCATTCGTCCTTTCATTGGCCATTCAGTGATTTGGCAAGGTGGTTTATGTGCATTTTCGTGAGTGGACGTTGCCTGCTGTGGGAACAGATCACGGCATCTATGTGTCTATACTACTTGGGAGGTCTATAGTCTATACTATTATGCATCTGTGACTACTTTCAGAAATAGGAAATTTGTCATCTTGTTGTACATTCTAAATCATCAAAGGTTCATAATATAAATAGCAATATTAAAGTTGTCAAAGGCCACATTTCACTATTTATTTTGTTTTTAAATGTCAAGGTCATCAAAGATAAATGTTCTAGAGAGTACTATGACATGAGAGATGAAGAAAAGTACCAGATACGTTCCCAGAGGCATAACTCAAAGGGCTGGGGCCCAGGGAAGAGGCCCAGCGAGCTTTGTTGTGTGCTTCCTAGGAGCACCAGCTAGTGACCACAGCCAATGTGACAATGGGAATGGTGTCATTTGGGCTGGGGGGTTGAAGCAGCACACACAGGACAATGTCCACAGTCCTTCTCCTCACCCAAACCCAAACTGTCATCTTGGCTCACATTTGCTCTTCACTGGTCCTTGGCTAACGCTTTGAAAAAGAAATCTAGTGTGCAAGGGTACTACCCCTATT
This sequence comes from Macaca thibetana thibetana, assembly GCF_024542745.1. NCBI lineage: Eukaryota > Metazoa > Chordata > Mammalia > Primates > Cercopithecidae > Macaca > Macaca thibetana. The sequence continues at coordinate 156,630,771 of NC_065580.1, read as the reverse complement.
TGTGGGAATACTTATTACAGGGGGTATAGTAAGCAGGTACCTAAGGTGTCAGCCCTGGGACCTGACGCTGTCAGCCACCTGAGATATGAGAAGCTTGAGTGTTCTGATTCCAGGCTCACTAAGCAACCTCCTGACCATAGGGCTCTCTGCAATGAGCCTTGAAGACAGCGGGCAGGGCAGACAGGAGAGGGGCCTGTGTGGCCCAGCTGACTCCTGCACTGACCATGGACCTGTCTGTCCCAGCTGACCCAACCTCTGTCATTGGAATGGACCTGTCTGTCCCAGCTGATCACTGTCCTGGGCATGAACCCGTGTGTCTCAGCTGACCATGGCCCTGGGCATGAACCCGTGTGTCCCAGCTGACCCGTGTGGCCCTGGGCATGAACCCGTGTGTCCCAGCTGACCATTGCCCTGGGCATGGGCCATTCATATACTGACAAACTCAATTGTTCAATAGGTTAATGGGAGCTTTGTTACGATGAACCAGAATTACCAAACCCCTTCCAATCTGGGTCAGCATCAGGATCGTTACTCTGAGTCTAGAAGGCTAAGGTCAGACCTCAAGTAGAAGAGATTTGCCAAACACAATGCCCACCTGCAGTCAACAGTCAGAATCCCTGGCCCTCCTTCTGTGAATAAAACCCCAGCTCCCCTATTGCTGCCCACTTTGCAGCACTTTATGCAAAATCTCTACAGCACAGTAAATACAGGGGAAGAGTTAGGGAGAGGATAAACTGACCTATCAGCTTTGTCATTGGAAGAATGCTGCAGATTCTCATCCTGATGCATCAAACCAAACCAGACACAAGCTAGGGAGGCTATGCTCATGGCTGCCTGCTGCGTGTTGCCTGGTGCTGCTATTTCTTCCTGTGAGCTTTGATTGGAGATGTCATCCAATTGAGGTTAGTTAAGCATTGTGTTCTGGGTTAATAACAACACTGAGGCAGAAAGCCCATTTTTTTTTAAAGGGAATTCCCCAAATGATACTGATTAATCAGCTGAATTTTCATCCTAAATTCTTCCAGCCCTTGACCCATTATACGTTGTCCTACATTGCACAATTTTCGCTCCAGGAGAGCTCCATCTTTCTTGTCTGTCCTCACAGTCCAGGTCCAGTTTGATCTACTATGAAAGGGCATCTGCCTTTAGGTTTCTGAAATTTAGGCTTGGCATGTTCAACATCAAAGCTCATCTGTCTTAACCCCAATATTTTACCCAAGACTGACTTACTCTCCATTCTCCCAACAAAGGCGCTGGCCTTCAGCTGTGTGACCATGAGGGCAAATACTGTGTGTGTGTGTGTGGGATGGAGTTTTGCTCTTGGTGTCCAGGCTGGAGTGCAGTGGTGCGATCTCAGCTCACCGCAACCTCTGCCTCCTGTGTTCAAGCAATTATCTGGCCTCAGCCTCCCGAGTAGCTGGGATTATAGGCATGCGCCATCACGCCTGGCTAAGTTTTTGTATTTTTAGTACAGATGGAGTTTCTCCATGTTGGTCAGGCTGGTCTCAAACTCCTGACCTCAGGTGATCCGCCTGCCTCCGTCTCCCAAAGTGCTGGGATTACAGGTGTGAGCCACAGTGCCCAGCCTGCATCAAGTTTTAAAGTGTGAACTGTGGACCCAGATGGCCTGGGCTCCCAGCTCAGGGCTGCCACTTGTAGTTTAGAAAGTTGTTAAACGCCTTTGTTCTTCAGGCTCTTATAATGTCAGTGAGAGAATGAAATGAGTTAACAGAAACAAACAGCACCTAGATTACTGCCTGGCACAGAGTAAGCGCTGGTTATTATTAAGTCCTCCAGAATATGTTACTTATTTTACTTACTTGATAAACACTTTCTGGATTTTTTCTATGCTGGGTGCTATTCAAGATAGTGAGATGCAAAATATAAGAAGACATGACCTCTTAATGCAATTTCAGGCCACAGGAATTAAAGTTACTAATATCTCCTTAAAAACGACCAAGAAAAGAGCCTTCAGAACAACTCTAACAAAAGTCATTAAGACCTTGTGTAAAATACAAATGAACAAAAAACACTTTTTCCTAATATCCAGTAATCTAAAGAATACCCTCACACACATGCAGGGGGCTGGTTGCTGCTTGCCACCTCTTACCAAAATCCAGCTCTCTGCACATGCATTTGATGGAGAATTAATCTTCATACCTTCCCTCACAGCCTAGCTCAGTGGTACAGTTTTAGCAAGACAATGTTTTCTAAAAGTTGATGTAGAGACAGCTGTGATGGTTAATACTGAGTGTCAACTTGATTGAAGGATGCAAAGTACTGATCCTGGGTGTGTCTGTGAGGGTGTTGCCAAGAGATTAACATTTGAGTCAGTGGGCCGGGGAAGGCAGACCCACCCTTAATTTGGTGGGCACCATCTAATCAGCTGCCAGCGAACATTAAGCAGGCAGAAAAACGTGAAAACGAGGACCGGCCTAGCCTCTCAGCCTATGTCTTTCTCCTGGGCTGGATGCTTCCTCCTCTCGAACATCAGACTCCAAGTTCTTCAGTTTTGGGACTCAAACTGGCTCTCCTTGCTCCTTAGCTTGCAGACAGCCTATTGTGAGATCCTACGATTGTGTAAGTTATACGTAATAAACTCCCCTTTATATATATACACATATCTATCCTATTAGTTCTGTCCTCTAGAGAACCCCAACTAATACAGCAGTGAAGAGTGGTGTTCAGGGCCCTGGCTCTGCCGCTGGACTCCTATCTATCTTCCTCCTGTGTAGCTTTACTGCCGGCTTCACCTCTGGGCCTCATTGTCACAATCTGTAAACAGGGGTTTGGGGAAAGTCAAATGAGATACCGTGTGCAACACACTTGAGGCTGAACACACAGCGCATGCTTCACACATCTTTACTGGCATTCTTCTTCTCTAGCTGTACAAGTAGAAGGTGATACGGGTGGAGGCAGCAGTGACAGAGAAGCCGGTACTGGGACAGCTGGAAAGGGGGAAAAACAACTGCAAAATCTTCCAAATGAAAACCAACAACTCAAAAAGCAAAGCAGTCCGAGAATACGGAGCATCTCTCTGTTATACAGCATCTGTGTGAAAATATATGGAACAGAAATAGTTATCCTGCCACATCTTCATTTTCTTTCGTGTAAAAGGAAGGGCTGATGTTAGGCAAAAATATTCGGAAAAACTTCCATCTAAACTAGTTGAAATCTCATGTCATGGCGTGTACAATTGGCTCCTGAACAACCCAAGTTTCTGCACAGTTTCATCGATACGCAGTTTCTTCTGCCGCTGCCTCTGCCCCTCCTGAGACGAACCCCTCCTGCCCTTCCTCCTCCTCAGCCTACTCAGTGTGAAGACGATGAAGACAAAGACCTTTATGACGAAACACTTCTACCTAATGAATAGTAAGCATATTTTTTATTCCTTATGATTTTCTTAATAACATTTTCTTTTCTCAAGATTATTGTAAGAATACAGTATCTAAAATATATAATACAAAAAATATGTGTCAATCAACTGTTTATCTGTAAGGCTTCCAGTCAGCAATAGGCTACTGTATTGAAGTTTTGGAGAGTACAAAGTTATAAACAGATTTCCAACTGCCTGAGCAGTCAGTGCCCAACTCCTGCATTTTTCTAGAGTCAACCATACTAGTTTCCTGTGGCTGTTGTAATGGATTGTCACAAACTTAGCGACTTAAAGCAATACAAACTGATTCTCTTATAAATGGATTATTCTGGCCGGGTACAGTGGCTCATGCCTGTAACCCCAGTACTTTGAGAGGCCAAGGCAGGTGGGTCACTTGAAGTCAGGAGTTTGAGACCAGCCTGGCCAACATAGTGAAACCCTGTCTCTACTAAAAAATACAAAAAATTCGCCGGGCGTGGTGGTGGGCGCCTGTAATTTCAGCTACTCAGGAGGCTGAGGCAGGAGAATTGCTTGAACCTGGAGGTTGCAGTGATCCGAGATCGTGCCATGGCACTCCAGTCCTGGCAACAGCATGCTCAAAAATAATAATAAAAAATTAAAAAATTAAAAAATCAATAAATGTATTCTTTTCCTGATAGTCAAAAGGCTAAAATCAAGGTGTTGGCAAGGCTGTTTTTTCCAGAGGCTCCAATGGAGAATCTGTTCCTTACCTCTTCCACCTTCCAGAGGCTACGGTATTTCTCAGCTCCTGGCCATCATTCGCATCTCCATTTCCTTCCTCACATCACCTCCTCCCACATCGGCCCTCCAGGCTCCGTCTCATGAGGACCCTTGGGATTACCTTTAGATGCCACTCAAACAATCTAGGATAACCTCCCCACTTCTCAAGATCCTCAGCTTAATCACATCTGTAAAGTCCTTTTTTGCCATGTAAAGTAACCTTCACAGGTTCCTAGTGCTTCGGATTCAACATCTTTGGGGAATGGGGCCTTATTCAACCTATCATACAGGATACAGCTAATTACCTTGCCCTAAAATAGATGCCCCTTTTCATCAATGAAGCCAGAAGATGAGCTATGAATAGGTACAGTAAAGGGAAAAAGCAGTCAGTGTCCTTCATTTTGACATGCATCGACTTACTAAATCTCAAAGCAATTATATGGCTTAGATGAGATAATGTCTGTGATACAGGTGAGGAAACTGAAGCCCAGAGGGTGAAGTCGTGTGCCCAGGTTCCACGGCAGCTGAGCTGGGTTTGCACTTGGGGAAGTCGGAGCCTGAAACCTACTCTCTTAAGCAGGGTGACCCATCGCCTCTCATTTGTTCTTTCCTGGCTGTGAAAGCCAACATTTCTGCTGTTAACTGCTACCCATTTTCTATTTGTTTCAAGTCATAAGCAATTTACAGATACAACAAAAATCAGTCACATTTCTTCTTCATTAATACACCTGTCAAAATGAGCTGGGCATGGTAGCTCACACCTGTAATCCCAGCACTTTGGGAGGCCGAGGCGGGCGGATCATGAGGTCAGAAGACCGAGACCATCTTGGCCAACATGATGAAACCCCATCTCTACTAAAAATACAAAAAAATTAGCCGGGCATGGTAGGTAGTCCCAGCTACGTGGGAGGCTGAGGCAGGAGAATTGCTTGAACCTGGGAGGTGGAGGTTGCAGTAAGCCAAGATTGTGCCACTGCACTCCAGCCTGGGTGACAGAGCAAGATTCCATCTTAAAAAAAAAAAAAAAAAAAAAAAGGAGCCACCTACAGCAGGCAGGCACCAGCTGCACGGGACCAACAGAGAAAGCATGACATCTGCCTGTTCATATGGGCTCCTTCTGCTTTGACTGGCCCTATCTCCAACCCCTGTATGGGACTGAATTTTTTTTTTAAATTATTTTCCCACTACCCAATTATTAAGGAATGAAAACAAAAGCTTGGAGAGAGTTGGATTTGTTCACACTGTTGGCGGATGGCAGAGGCAGGATTTATTTTTTCTACCTCTCCTTCAGTTTAGGGAAATCATTAGCAAGAGACTGGATAATGTCACCTGAAGTAGATGACATCACTTGAAGTAGATGACATCATCTGAGGTGGATGGCATTACCTGAAGTGGACGATGTCACCTGAGTTGGATGAGGTCACCTGAGGTGATGACATCATCTGAGGTAGAAGATATCACCTGAGGTGGTTAATGTCACCTGAGGTGGATGATGTTACATGAGGTAGATGATTTCACCTGAAGTGGACGATGTCATCTGAAGTGGACAATATCACCTGAAGTGGGCAATATCACCTGTGTTGGGCGATGTCACCTGAGGCAGCTGGAGTTACACCACATGGTTTCATCTGGAAAGGGTCACACTGGGTCTTTCATTCTGGCCCTTGCATGGCTGCCTATTCTAATGCAGTTCCACAACTTTCCTTACCAGCCTTGTCATCAGCATTCTCCTTTTAATCATGTTTACACACACATGATCACGTGGTGGCAGAGCACACTTATTCTCAAACCTTAATGCCACACAAAGTCCACCAGGAGAGGATACGTTTACAGTCACACTGATGGGAGTGTGCAGGAGGAAATCTCCACCCTTTCAGCTTGTACAGCCAGAGCAGGTGTGAACACACAACATGGAGGCAGAGAGCGGTGTGCTCATGCCCAACACATAGAAGCCAATGACAGCAAAACATCGGCAAATGGGAAATCATACATCACCTTTCCAGTGTCTTAGAGCTAAACAAAACCCTTTCTTGAAAAACAGATTATTTGAATTTAGGCTTAGAATCAAATGGCTAAATTCAAACCCTATCTGGACGTTGGCAAGGCCATGTTCACTATGGGATGGTAGCTCAGCCTGGGGGCTGGGGACACAGGCTGCAGTAATTGCTTCTCATAATGGTGCATTATGCTAGGAAAACAAGGTGAGCAATTTTCCTAATCAGGCCATCGGGTGGAAATAATTAAACAAAATAATGCGGCAGCACCTCAATTATAATTGCAAAAAGCAGTCCTGATATGCCCTGTGTATAATGAAGGAAAATAACTTTTGAATTTGTATAATTATTTGTTATTCTCAATAAACCTATATTGATCATTATCAATACACCATATGTCACAAAAAACACCCGATTAGATACTAAATCCAGATATTGGGGAGAGTATATAATCACTGATATCTGTAAGACCCACTCAGCTATGAATGATTAATTTATTTCCTCACAGCCTTGAGAGGTAGCCACAGTTAACCTTGCTTGTTGAGTGGGACAAGTAGGAAATGGAGAAAGAACTTGGCCCTAGGATGACCTTTTGAGACAGGCCATCCTATCTTGAAAGACCTACATTCCCCCCACAAGTGCTCTAGAAAGTTTTCCAATAATGGAATCGATTGGTGATAGACAAATGGTAGGGCATGGACAAGATCTCCTCTTAGGCAGGAGGTCAGGGAGATTACCTCGGAATCACTCTTTTCTGGTTCTGAAGTCTGGTGGCTGTGATGCGAGGTGGCATGGCACACCAGTGGCCTTGCCGTGCAGCTGCCAAGCTGAATCCTCTTGGCTTATGGGAAAATCCCGTGAGCCCGCAGCTGCTGGAAGGGCAGCCTCGTTGCTAGATGACGTATTAAATCCTTGCATTCTTTCAAATTCTCTAATGTTTGTTTTAGTTGGCATTACGCATCAAACAAAACAACAAATTTTATGGTTTTACATTTCAGATTTAAGTCTGGCATCCATTCTGAGTGAATTTTTGTATTACCTTTATGTCGAACCCTGGTGACACAAGTTTACCTGTGTAACAAACCTGAACATGTACTCCTGAACCGAAAAGTTTAAAAATCAATAAATAATAAATACAAATTTAAAAACTGTACCTACTCAAAAAAAGGTATGAGATTTAGGTGAAGGTACATTTCTTTTTTTTTTTCTTTTTTGAACACACATTTATTGAGCATTGGTTATATGCCAGCTACCATGCTTGACATTGGAAGTGAAAAGGGAACTAAGGCACCTTCCTCATTATCAAGGATACGGGGTCTTCTAGTGGGCAAGATTGACCTATATGCAGATAATCAAAACATTAGTGCACAGATAAGACTTAGTTGCCAATAGTATCTGCTCCATCATATCCCTCTATATGCAGTCTTAGAAGAGTATATGTATTAAATGAAAACACTTAAGGTACAAAAGCAATTCAAAGGAAGAATGATAGTCTTATTTCCATCAAACAGTGCAAGAGCAATTGGACATGCATAGGCAAAGAAATGAACCTTCACTCTGCATTGATGGGAAGGTTCATTTCTTTGCCTATGCATGTCCAATTGCTCTTGTACTGTTTGATGGAAACAAGACTATCATCCCTCCTTTGAATTGCTTTTGTACCTTTGTCAAAAATCAGCTGAGCATATTTGTGTGGGTCTATTTCTGGGTTCTCTATTCGGTTTCATTGATGTCCATGTCTATCCCTTTGCCTATACAGACGGTTCCTGTCCGATGGTTTGACTTATGATTTTTGCACTTTACAATGGTGTAAAAGTGATACCCATTCAATAGAAACCATACTTTGAATTTTGATCTTTTCCCAGGCTAGCAATGTGTGATATGATACTCTCTCATGATGCTGAGCAGCAGCAGGGTGCCACGGCTCCCACTCAGCCACGAAATCAAGAAAAACAACCATGAGACATTCAACACTTTATACAAGACGGACTAGTGTTAGATGATTTTTGCCCAACTGTAGGCTAATGTGGGCATTCTGAGTGTTTGAGATAGGCTAAGTATGATGTTTGATAGGTTAGGTGTGTTAAAAGCATTTTCAGCTTAAGATATTTTCAATTTAGGATGGGTTTATCAGGACATAACCCCATCATAAGTCAGGGAGCATCTGTACTGTGGAATATTTTTAACATACTTTTGTGCCAAATTAAAGTGTCTCTGTATCAATTGTAATGATGTATTTCTTCATCTAAAAATAGTTTTATAATTCATAAATTATATAAAGATTAATGTGGAAAAATTTCCCTTTGAGATGCTTAGTTTACACAAATTACACTTGAACAATATTTTCTGGTTTAAGTTGCCCCATCATAATCCTTTGGGGGAAGAACCTAGAGCTTCCCCAAACAAGGCTTAGCTGAATTCTCTGACCAGGAATTCGGCAGCTCAGGTTCATGCTGGCATCTAGTGGTGTGTGCATACACATTTAGATTAGGAAATCTGGTGCATATTTTTATCAAGATAGATTCTTAACTCTCCACTGAGTTTGTCTCTTACTGACCCAGATGACAGAAAACAGACAAAAGGGGTCTCACCCGAGGCTTGTTTGGCAGAACACCGGTTCTGTGGGATATGATGAGGGGTGCCAGGAACAAGCTACAAAACTTGAAGGACCCATAAAGTGAAACTGGGCAGCCCTCATTAAAAAATGGTGAAGAATTTCAAGACAAAAACAGCAGCGCATTAAGTCAAGCACTGGGTCCTCCTAAGAGCACAGTCCTTTGTGGTGAGAGAGTTCCTGCATGCATGAAGCCAGCTTGGAAGCCTGTTTCTTGCTGAAACAATTGGTAGAATTTAGATTTTATTACCTCAGTACCCTCCAGAGTGTTTAATAAGTTATTTTAATTTGGTGTTTCTGGGAAAGGCCTATATTGTTTTCCAAAAGGATTTGGTTCTGTGTGTGAGTTATGGCTGTATTTTGGGAAACAGTGTGTTACACTTACTGCAGCTATGGCATGTACCTATAATCAGATGTGGTGGCTGAAAACACAGGAAATAAATTACATTTGGCTGAAAAGGTAGGAATTCCCTTTCAGGATTCCTGAAAAGGATCAAAATCAGGAATGTGAAATTAAATGATTATTTTGATGGATGATCCACAGGAGGCTTTCTTCAGAAGGGGTGTAGACAGGCTCTGGGACACATTCACTGTTTTGCTCACATTCAGGGCCATTTATAAGCAAGGGGAGACCTGTGATGGGAACTTCCACTCTAAGAATCACAAGGTGGATTCAAGAACCTAAGCTCGGGGCTGCACCAAGGTGTCCAGAGTCACAGAGGTGATACTACTACTGACAATAGTAATAACAATAGCCAAGCTTCACCAAGCACCTACCATGGGAGAAGCCATGAAGATTCCCATGAGCAATTCCATAATCTTAGTGAAAACCCTGTGAGACCAGCTTTATGATTATCTCTATTTTGCAAGGGAGGCACCGAGGAACAGAGAGGTTAAATAACTTACTCAAGTTCACACACCTAAAAAGAAGAGCCGACTGGGCGTGGTGGCTCACATCTGTAATCCCAGCACTCTGGGAGGCCAAGAGAGGCAGATCACCCGAGGTTGGGAGTTTGAGACTAGCCTGGCCAACATGGTGAAACGCCGTCACTACTAAAAATACAAAAACTAGCCAGGTGTGGTGGTGGGCACCTGTAATCCCAGCTACTCGGGAGGCTGAGGCAGAGAATCACTTGGACCTGGGAGGCAGAGATTGCAGTGAGCCGAGATCGCCCCATTGCACTCCACTCTGGGCAAAAAGAGTGAAACTCTGTCTCAAAAAAAAAAAAAAAAAAAAGAAGAAGAAGAAGAAGAAAGAAAGAAAGAAGAAAGAAAAAAGAAGAAGAAGAGCCAGAACTGGAGTTCTGGCAGTCAGGCCCTTGAGGCCAAGCTCTCAGACTTGGCCTGCAGCAATGTTCATCTCATAGCGTCACGGGTCTCAGTCTGACCCTATGTCCTGCCCTGTATTGACCTTGAAGCTGCCTTCTTGCTCGCTTGTCTCTATGCTAACACCAGCACCTGATTAAAATGAAGTTTCTGGCAGTAGCAGCAGAACCAGGACCAGGAGCCTGGGTAACAGCATCAAGTCTGTGTTCTGCCATAGACTGTGTGACCTTGAGGATGCCACTTGTCATTGAGCTTAAAATGAAGGGGATGAGACAATTTTTGAGATCCTTTTCAACCCTAAGATCCGGTATCCTAATTTAATGATCACACTCAATAAAATAGAGCTTGTGATATTGTCCAAAGTAAAGTCATTCTAGAATATAAACTCCATAGACGCAAAGATCATGTGTTATGTTAATCTTGGTATTTTGGAGGTCTAGAACAGTTCCTGATATACAGTAGGCTTTCAAACAATGAATGGTTTGATGAATGAATGAATAAGTGGCAAGTGAAGGAGTTAAATAAATGAGAAAGTGCAATAATCCAACAGAAAGCAAATGAATATTTTACATTTTTGTAAGCCTCACAAACCATGGCACCAAATTGAATCTTGCAATCATAGCGTGGCCTTGGCCAACCTCAAGGTCCAAGGTCTCATCAACATTTAGTTATTGGACCTATCATTGCTGGTAATAGGCACACAGTGTCTCTGAGTAAAAGCTATCATGTTGGCCTGAGAAAAAGCTTTCTTTTGATTCTAACAACATAAGGAATGAGGACTGATTGAGATGACTTATTTTTGCTCTCCCAAATGTGTGTGTCTTCTGGTACCTTTTGAGAAACAGCAGACCTTTCATCTCTCACGAGGCACTGTAACATACATGCTGAGAGCATGGTTGCTGGAGTTGGATTCACGGATTTCACCCCTGCACACTCTAGGGGGTGCCAAGCACACTGCCAATATCGACATCTTAGATTTACATATTTTACAATTTTTTTTTTTTCTGGAAGGTGGCCATAGAGTGGCATGTTCTTAAAAAAACAGTATATTTCAAGAATTTGCCAGCAGATGAAAGTGAGGTATCAGGAAGCAGAAATATCATTTTCTATTGCACCACTGTCATACATGCAAGCAACATCCCCGCTTACCACCCATTAGTTGTGCATATTTAGGCAAATTGCTGAACCTCTCTGGGTCCTAGTTGACTCATTTCCAAAATGGGAAATATTAATAGTACCTCCTGTATCATGGAGCTGTTGTGAGGATTAAAGGAGAAACTAGACATAAAGCAGCTATGATTGTTCCTGAAAATAGTACTCAATAAATTAGTTAATATTAGTTCTACAACATATACACAGGCAAAACAGTAAAACAGAATCAGAACTTCAATCACTTTCAAAAGATCCCTGCGCGAAAATGTTATTCCAGTGCAGATCAGGCCTGGATCCCACTGTTCAGTTATTAATACAGTGGAACTGGAGTGAAGTCAGAAAGTCAAGTTAAAGGTAGAACAGATTTAAGTGAAACATAGTTCTATAAAGGTAGGACTAGCAACACTTCAGATGTTTGAACAGAAAGAATTCAGCACTGAGTACTTAGGAAGCATGTGTTGGGAAGCTCAGAGAGAAGTGGCTGAGATCTGAGTCCCGTGCACACATTGGAGCCGCCTAGCCATGCTAAAGCCCAATGCTTCCTTCTGTATTAGTCCATTTTTACAATGCTGATAAAGATATACTCAAGACTGGGAAGAAAAAGAGATTTAATTTACTCACAGTTCCACGTGGCTGGGGAAGCCTCACAATTATGATGGCAGGCAAGGAGGAGCAAGTCATGTCTTACATGGATGGCAGCAGGCAAAGAGAGCTTGTGTAGGGAAACACCCCCTTATAAAACCATCAGATCTCATAAGACTTATTCACTATTATGAGATCACGAGAACAGCACAGGAAAGACGTGCCCCCATGATTCAATTACCTCCCACAACACGTGGGAATTCATGAGATTTGGGTGTGAACATAGCCAAACCATATCACCTTCTGGACCCCATCCCAATGCTCTGTGCCTCATTCCAAGTCAGGGAGGATCAATGTCCTCAACCATTAGCTCTCCCTTGTGGCTGAGTCCTTACAGAAGGTCTCTTATCTACAAATCCTTCAGGGTCTTCTCTGATGAGCTAGTAACAGAAGCTAAGAGGAGGGAGGTTCTGAAGCTGGCACTGGGAAGGAGGCCTGCCCTGTGTGGTCTAGGAAGGGTCTTTGATACAGTTGCTTTCTGTGACATTGTGGGTTCCCAGCAAATCCTACCTCATTCCCAAGCTTAAAGCTTAGGAAATACAGGTGGGATGAGCATTAACAAAATAGATTTCTTGTTTAAGGAAAACTGTATTAAATATGGAGAGAGAAGTATTTTGTGACTGTAAAGCAACCTGGGGTCTTCTGAATAATATGAGTTGTAGGAACATGTATCTGCACATTAATGATGTCAGTGGCCATGGTGAGATAGCATTTGGGTGATCGGCATCCACGATGCTAGACCTTTGAACATTTGACTCATTGTTCAACATAGTGGCAGTTATCCAGAGAGACACATGGAAGCAGACAGCATAGAAGAAGGGTAATCACAAATGTTAAAGGCTCCAAAGTCCAAAGGCCCAGGTCTGAGTCTTGGCTGTGTGTGACCCTGAGCAATGTAGCCTCAGGGCTACCCTGTATGGCAGGACCTATACCACATGAGGTGGCTGAGTGGATGGAATGAGTTAACATGTGTAAATTGAACAGCACTTAAACAGTATGTATTGACTAGTCCTATTATTAATACAGTTATCATCAATGTTATTAGAATGGACCACCTGGAGCTTTGAGGACACGCTCCTAATGGACTTCAGGCAAGTTCAGGGTCTGCACTGGAGGCAGGCTATGGGACCTATTCGATCCTTCTTTCCCCCAACCCCAAGCTTACTTAGTTGGATGTCCAGTTTCTACCAGTCTGTGGACAAGAAATGGTAAACCCTGAGGCAAACACATAGGAATAGGAAGGAAAAGGGAGTATCTGTCTCCCTTTTTTTTTTGTCTGTCTCCCAAGTAGACCAGATCTAGACCCTAGAGCCCAGGTTTCAAGAAGGAGGAAGTGCCAAGACCATCTTTCTTGAGAGCCGATCAAGGAAGCCATGACCCAAGAAGACAGAGCCTTGTTGTCTATTCAGCCCGCTGAAATTCACCCCGCAACCCCATCCTGTAGTCTTCTTGTCAGTCTTTCCTTTGGTCTAGTTCCCTGGAGGCCAAATAAGCATAGGGCCTTGACCATGTGTGAACTGTCATGTGCCTCTAACAAGCAGGATTATTCATTGTGACTTAACTATCCAAGATATAGATGTTTACCATTGTTCTTTTCAGTTTTGTTTTGGTTCCAAAGAAAACAGATGCTAAATATTCCACAATATGGGAAGGATTAAGTAAATAATGGCAGATCCCTCACCATAATTTATGAAACCATTCACCTTTCAAATTGGCTGCCCCTCTTCTACTTCTCCTAAGCATCCTTTTGCCAAAATCTTCAATGAACTTCTGGTTCCAAACATAGATTATTTCCTTCTCTGGCCTAAAAGATATTCATGAACTTTAGGACAAAATTTAAACTCCCTGACCTGCCCTGCCAAGCCCTGGGTGAACCCCAGACCTATTTTTCTGGTTCCTCCTTAGCTCACTGAGCTTCTGTGCATGAATCTTTTTCCATCTGCTCGCTGACCAGTGCCCTCTGCTCAGGAACCTTGTGCCATGGGACCCCATGATGGAATCATTTCTGAGTTTGTTGACAATTCATCTCCATTTCCTCCTCATGCTTCTATCCTTCCATTGCTCTCTTTCATTGCACACTGTTTATTTTGCTTTCAGAATATTTCTTACAATTTGTAAGAAATCCACTTGTTTGTTTACTTAACTAATGTTTATCTTCTCTTCTAGATTGTGGATCCAGAGGGTAGAGGTTATGAAGACAACCAAACAATCACAACTCCATCAGAGGGGGTATATTGAAAGAAACCAAGCGTATCTGCTAAAAGAATGAGTTGTCCTAAAAATGTTTCTTGGTACAGAAAGTGATTCATCATATATTGTTGAATCAAAGAGTACATTACAAAATGTTAGGCACTCCATAATCCTGCTTAAGTATACATATGTCAAATGTCTGTGTATATAACTTATATATACATTTATATGCATATGTGTAGAGAAAAGTCTGGATATTGAGGTCAAAATGGTCACAGTATCCATTTTAGTATGTTGACACCAGAATGATTTTTTTAATTTACTAATCTGTATCTGCTACCTATTAACAATAAACATGTACTACTAAAGTATTTAATAATTTGTGAAAATAATATGATACAAATTAAGACCCCTGAGTTAATTTGTGTGTGTGTGTGTGTGTGTGAGATGGGGTCTCGCTCTGTTGCCCTGGCTGGAGTGCAGTGGCATGATCTCAGCTCACTGCAAACCTCTGCCTCCCGGGTTCAAGCAATTCTTCTGCCTTAGCCTCCTGAGTAGCTGGGATTACAGGCGTACACCACCACACCCAGCCAATTTTTGCATTTTTAGTAAAGATGGGGTTTTACCATATTGGCCAGGTTGGTCCCGAACTCCTGACCTCGTGATCTGCCCGCCTCGGTCTCCCAAAGTGCTGGGATTGCAGGCGTGAGCCACCATGCCTGGCTGAGGTAATTTTTTATTAATGTCTAGACTCTCCAACTGGAATATGCCCCCTTAATGAAGGAAATAATACAGGATACATCTGTGAACCTCGTCCCTCTTCCCCTGGCACATGTGTTCATGTGTGTGCATGTGTGGGTGGACATGAAACAAAAGCATACGAAATAATAGAGGAGAAAGTATAACTGTTCTTGTTATAAAGTATTAGATGATAAGTTCCTGAGATGCAGAAATCACCACTACAGATTTCTTAGTTATTTCCTTTGTTACATTTGCTCTCACACCTGTGGTTCATATCGTGTTGATGAAAATCTGTATTAGTGACAGGAAGGCTATGTGGATCTTCTGGGTATTGGCTAATTTATGTAATTCGCTTAATCAACTTCTTTTACCAGCATGAAATGCTAACTCATTCCAAAATAAAAATCTTAAACAAGGTTTTAATTAACATTTGTATTGCTGTGGGCATGTATCTGCATAATGTACCCTACTTGGTAGATGCATTTATGCTGCAGAAGAGTGTCAATAAAGACGTTGAAATCCTTCTTTATTTCAGTAGTATTTTGTATCTCGCAAAACTATAACATCTCCTAATTAAAGAGAATGTTCATATGGCTTCATTGTGAGTTAAAGAGTTGAAGCTGCAGATGGATTACAGGATTCCATTCATGGTGGTCTGTGTTCCCGTCTGTGTTCCTGCTGGGGAAGCCAGGTTTCCACAGTTCTACTCCTGATGACTAGGTTATTTCATGATCAAAATAAAATCTAGATTTATATCATCACTTGTTATGTCCAATATGAGTTCAACATTATTTTTAAATATTAAATTCACATTAGTAATCTATGAGTTTTCATTTCATCAATATAATTTCACTGGTGAAATTTTAAAAAAAGGAAAGGTAATGTCCTCATAACAAATACTAGCAGATGTAAGATGGGTCCTATTTTCTCTGCTTTACATCATATCTATAGTTGTAGTGATTACAGGTGACATGAAATATTTTAAAGTTTTAATTAGTCTACCAGATTTACAGCAGCTCTATATCATATTTGTATTCCCATCCACTCGACAAAGTTGACAAACAGGCATTTATGTCAAGCTTTCTGACTGTGAACTTAGTATTTTCACCGATAATTTAGAAGAAAGTAGGTGAAGGAAAAACACTTAAATACCCTCATCTTATGCAAAATGGGAATTTCCTTAAGACAAGGAATGAGGTACAATAATTGAGAAAAACTGCTGCTTTTACTTTTCCTTCTTGTCTTTCCAGTGTTAACAGGTGCTACTCATTCCTTTCTCGACTTTGAAATATTCTAAAACATGTTCAAGGGAGGCTTCATAACTAAAACTGGAGACTCAGGATACTAGATTGTGGTCAATCTATCATTTTTCCCATCCTTTGCCGCTCCCCGCGGGTATGAGGTGTACACTTATCAAGGCTGTTGACTTTAGACTCTGACATGTAACTGGAAGCCAAGGCCATGATAGTACAATGTCTGGAGCAGAGGTTTTAAATGTTCTTGTGTGGCTTGGCTTGCCTCTGACACTGCTGTGATCTGCCTGAGAAAAGAAAACCCCACATACTTATTGGTATAAGGGAGAGGAGCATCAAGTAGAGTCAAGCTGGCCCAATCTGGTACCTGGAGACAAGTCCAACCTAACCTGGTTGAGTGTAGCCAATATCCAGCCACCTGGCAAACCCATGAACAAGAGAGATAGATGCTTTTAGATTCATGGGGCTATTTGTTACACTGCATTATTGTAGTAATGGCTGACTAATACATATTCTATTTTTAAAAACTGGGGGATAGCATAAAATATTTACAAAATGGGTAAGAACTGACACAATTATCTGGGCCTGATCCTCTTATTTGGTAGATGAGAATACTGAGGCCCATGATGTTGTAACTTGCTCCAAAGTAGAGAAGAGAATAGGATCAAGGTCTTCTGATGCTCGGTGACTGTTCACACTGAAAAATGGCAGATTACATATGATGGTGGGATTTGTAATGTACCCTAGATGATGCCGTCTACCTCCATTCCCTACATGTGCCTCACTCACTGTCCATCCCACGTTCTTCCTTGCTGCTTCAAAGCTTCTCTATCACTGACCTATGCTTGCCCTACATTGTCTATGTTTCCTGTTTAGCCCATTTGGGCTGCTACAACAAAACATGGTTCTGGAGGCTGAGGAGTCTAAGAACAAGACCCCAGGTGATTCTGTGTCTGGTGAGGGCATATTTTCTGCTTCCAAGATGGTACCTTCTCCCTGTATCCTCACATGGTGGGAGAGACAAGGCAGCCCCTTCAACATCTGTTATGAGGGCACTAATCCCATTCATGAGAGTGGAGTTCTTATATCTTAATCGCGTCCTAAAAGGCTCTACCTCTTCATATTACCATATTGGGTATTAGATTTCAATATACGAATTCTGGGGTGACACCAGCATTCAGATCACACCACCTCAGAAGCTTTAATTGCACGCTGGCCTCTGGGCTGTGAGGTGACTCAGTTCACTCTGGGGTAACGCAACATTGGTTCTGTTCTGCTGGAGACTGGTGACTTGAGTGAATGGTCTCTTTAAATCACATTCTGTTTCTATGTGTTTGTTTTATTATCCCAAATCACTTTCCAAATCTCAGATTGGCAGGAAATCCTAAGTAAACCCTTTGTGGTATCTCAGCTATGCAGCCTGCAGTTGATCACGTGTTATCATTAGTTAGCTAGTTTCATATTTGAATGGAGATTACAATTTAGTAAAAAATTCCCTTCTTATGCCTCCCCTTGCCCATCAACTCACTTTCAGGTAAATAAGGGAGAACATAAATGAAACATCTAGCACACAAGGTCACAGACAGAATCTACTACCCTCAGAATGGCCTCTGAAAATCCAGTTAGGATTCAGAATTAAGATTGGTCCTTTCCAGATGCAGTTAACTGAACCCTTGCTCTGAAAAATCCTCATCTCCTTCAGAAAACCTTCACTACACAGTAACTACGGAACTTTGCAACTAAGACTATATAAAACATGCTTGATGTTCTTTGAAAGAGAAGTATATTCTTGTTTTCTCTAATGACCTGGATTTTACAGTTCACATTGAATGCAAATAATAAGACTCTATTACCTACAATGCAAGGATCTTCAATTAGTCCAGGAAATCGGTTTCTGTATTAGAAAAATATGTACATATCTGTTAAGATGAACACATTGCTTAACGAGGGATCCACTTGCCTGTATATTAGAGTTTCAGTAAAATGCTCTTGGCTTTGGAAACAAAGGTTAAAGATGATACGTTAGCTTTACATTCTTACGTGGGAACTTATTACCTGACAGACACTGAGAAGTGATGCCAAGAATACCTAAAAGCTATTTAAGTTTAAATGGTAATTTAGGTTTATTAAAACCTTATTAGTTATTTAGGTCTAATACCACTGTTTACAGTGTTCCTGAAAGATTATTCCATAGTCCAAATAATGGACACTGATGGTCACTGCATGCTGAAATGACATGCCAGCTTTTCTGCTTGACTTTGCCATCAATCAAGGCAACTGTGGACTCTGCTAAGGCCGTGTCATGTAATCCAGTGGAAAGGTTCAGTCCTATGGCCACTGGGCACAAAGAATGTCAGCCAATCTTGGATGTTGTCAGTGGAAATCTTTACTGCATACAGTGCTTTGCTGGTCGGAACCCACTCAGTATCCTGCCAGTTTATCTTCCGTTAAGCACCCAGGGCCCCCTCTGCAAAAAAAGTGAATGATCAACTGCATTAAGGAAGAACGATTCTCAGTCAGTGTTTCTGTCAATATGAAAACCGGCAAAAAAGCAAATGTGTTTAGTGTGTGGTTTACAATGGCCAGAATGGGCTCTGGCCATGTCTCAAAGGGAATTTCATTTAAGAATCACTTTCAGCAGCTCAAGTTTATGGCTCTTCCCTCAAAGGAAATAATTCTTCTGACTACCATTAAATAAACAATGTTTCTAACTTAAAGTAGAGCAACCACATGTTCCCTAAGAAACTTAGAAGTCTTTTATTGGAAATAGTACTTAAGAGTGAAAATACACATTCCTATGACTTCCAAAGTCCTGTTGGGGAACTACCAATGACAGGGCCAGCCCCAAGTGCAGCAAAGATGACACGGAACATTCGCGAATAGAGACAGGACTGAGTGATGCTAAAGACCCCAGTGCCTCCTCCCCTACTAATGAGGTAGCCTGTCTGCCGAGGTGCCCTTCTGCTTGGTCACCTCCTTGTGTTCCTCTGTTGTGCTTATTCTGTCATGCTCTGGCAGAGATGGTGCAAGATGCAGATGAGATCTCTTCCCTAACAGCACAGGGGTCACTGTAGGGAACCCACTGATGAACATTTCTTCCTCAGGGTGGAGGATTTACTCATCAGGCTAAGGTTTGGCATATAGGTGAATGCAACTCGACTCCTTACAGTCTCATACCCAAGCAGGGGCTGCATCATGGAAGATGGAGATTGCTGCATGACCATCACAAAACCTAACACTGACAATTTCCTTCTAAAAGTCCTATGACTCTTTTTGGTTGTAAAAGGTCTAGGATAAGTAAAGACCATGAACAAACTAAAATGTATTTATTGTATTTTTCACAGACCTCTGAAATATTTATTCTGTACTGGGTACCATTACTGTTCGTGTACTTCATGGTTTGACAACAATGAACCACCTCTATCCAAGGCTGTAGTGAGTAAGAGTAACCTATGATCACAAAACATTACTCAAATTGGGAAAAAAAGTATTTGAGACATTCCAGACCCAATGGAAAGACTGATCCTAATTTACACAGCCAAATGCTATGGCAAATTTTCCTTTTCTTTGTTTTTCTAATAAAAAACACATTCATCATACAGCATAACTTCTTACTGTGGTTACGGCAACTCTGAATACAATATGTTTGTATTTTCAGCAGCAATAATCATCTTGAAAGAATAAGCACATTTCTGTTGGTGGGGAATGACGTTAATTTTTTTGTCCTAAATTAGACAGCTTATCTGTGATAGGCGTTCCACAAAATATAGCAGCGTAACAAGGAGGAATGTGATGCTTATATAACCAACTTCAAATTTACTTGGAATTTTTGAGGAAAATAAGTAAAAGTTCTATTTTCATGTGATTGTTCTATTCTTCCAGACCTATTTACTTTGCTAAAGGGCATTTTTGATCAATTAGATCTTTATTCCTACAGTTGTTATAATATTAGCCTAATAAAATTAAGCATTTCTTGTATATGCTGAATAAAATTCAATATGAAGCCTAACTTCCTTCAATAGGTCAACATGGAAATCAACTGTGGTTTATAGTCTGTTTCTTGTGTGTGATGATTTTGTATGTGTCAACCTGACTGGCTAAGGGATGCCCAGATAGGTGGTGAAACATTATTTCTGGGTGTGTGTCTGTGAAGTGAGGGTGTTTCTGGAAGAAACCAGCATTTAAATCAGTAGGCTGAGTAAACAAGATGGCCCTCAGCAATGCAGGCACACACCATCCAATCCATTGAAGGCCCAAATAGAACAAAAATATAGAGGAAGGGCGAGTTCATTCCCTCTTCTTGAGTGGGAAAGTCTTTCTTCTCCTGCCATGGACATCACAGCTCCTGGTTCTCTGACATTTGGACTCTAGGACATACACTAGTGGCCCCCCAGTTCTCAGGCACTGGCACTTGGACTGGGAATTACACCACTGGGTCTCCTAGTTCTCAAATATTGAGACTCAGGCTAAATTGCACCACCAGCTTTCCTGGTTCAGCCTGGAGGAAAAAGATCATGGGACTCCTTGACCTTCCTAATTATGTAAGTCAATACTCATAATAAATCAATCTATCTATCTATCTACCTACCTACCTACCTACCTACCTACCTACCTACCTACCTACCTACCTACTTTATCTGATCTTCTACTGGCTCTCTGATTTCTCTGGAGTACTTTAATATATGCTGTAAACATAAAATCTATTTCTTTTGTTCTTAGGAGTATATTCTCACAAAATCAACTCAAAAATATAATTATGACAGTTTTGTCTCTGAATGGAGGGCGATAATGCTAAATCTTGTTCATATTTATTTTGTTTTCTTGTTGCTGCTATAACAAACTGCCACAAACTTAGTGGTTTAAAACAACACACATGTATATCTTATACTTCTGGTGGTTAGGAGTTGAACTTGAGTCTCACGGAACTAAATGAAGGTGGGCAGGACTGCATTTATTCAGAAGCCTCTGAAGAGAAAATTATTATTATTATTCCTCTTCCAGATTTTAGAGGCTGCTAAAATTTCTTGGCTGTGGCCCTTTTCCCCATCTTCAAGTTCAGCACCATGGAGTCTCTCTGGCCATCGTCTGTAGTCATGCTTCCCTTTGACTATATCCGAAAAAGGTCTTCTGCCTTTGAGGATGCATATGATTAGACTGGACCCACCTGGATAACAGAGGATAAACTCTCCACCTCAAGGTCATTTAATTGCAGCTGCACCCTTACTTCCCTTTTCCCATGGAATGTAACATAACACAAGTTTTGGGAATTAGGATGTAGGCATCTTTGGTGGGGGAGCATCATTCTGTCTATCACGATATTTTTATATACATGACTATCTCTTAAGAATTCTCCTCACCTATAAGAACTGTACATCCCACAATGTGAAATTGTAAATGAATTACACTAATCTATATCCTTGTATTCTCAGAAATGAAAGATACGAAAGAAACCATCCAGTTATTACATTCACTTCTTGGAAATCAAAATAAACTTGCACCTACCACAGATGTTCATGTGTGATCAAAAAAGTGATTTCAGGAGTCATCTATGATGCATTGTTTAATGCTATATTCTAAACAGTAATCAAGCAGACATTTGAAAAGCTGGTTTTGCTGCATCATATGACTTATGCCTATGTTCTTCTGGTGGCAGTTTTTGTTGAAGGTAAAGGCATGAAAACACTGAGCCAAGGTAATCAGAAGAGCTAACATCTATATATCTTTTTTCCTATCTAAATTTCTTCCAAGTTTCTTTGATGAAACAGTCTTAAATTTCTTAATAAAGACTAGGCATACTTTACCTCATAGGAATTTTCACAATTACATTAATATATTTGATTTAAGCCTATTTTTAATTAATTCTGTACATTATAATAGTTGATGGCCAAATCCACAATACATAAGCCAACTAAAATATTTTTTTTTTTTTTTTTTTGAGACGGAGTCTCGCTCTGTCGCCCAGGCTGGAGTGCAGTGGCCGGATCTCAGCTCACTGCAAGCTCCGCCTGCCGGGTTTACGCCATTCTCCTGCCTCAGCCTCCCGAGTAGCTGGGACTACAGGCGCCCGCCACCTCGCCCGGCTAGTTTTTTGTATTTTTTAGTAGAGACGGGGTTTCACCGTGTTAGCCAGGATGGTCTCGATCTCCTGACCTCGTGATCCGCCCGTCTCGGCCTCCCAAAGTGCTGGGATTACAGGCTTGAGCCACCGCGCCCGGCCTAAAATATTTTTTCAAAGGCAGAAATAAAATTTAATATATTAAGTTTGATTTTTTGTGTTTAAGTAAGTTCTGCCTTGGGATACATAGGAGGAAAACTCAATGAAATGTTCAGTGACACTTCTCCATATACATCAACATAGATGTCAATATGCAGTGAAAAGTCTTAGAAAGCTATAAAGGAAATGGTTAACAAGTTACTCTGGTATTCTTTTAAAAAAAACTTTTTCACACCATGGTACGACAGCACCTTTATAAACCAAACCAAACAACATCACATAAAATAATATATCTGAAGATTCCTGCTTGCTTTGATACTGGGAAAACCAGCAGAACAAACCACTTTTAGTTTGCTGAAGAGGCCATCGAGCACAGATTTTTTAAAAGTTATACTCCTGACTGACGCTTGAAAATAGATCCCAAATGTTTTTGATGTACCACTGTTTGCCTTCAAATTCTGGACACAATCTTATTAATTCATTCACAACTACATGAAACTCAGCACTTTGCTTTTGGTAATGAAAAAACATGTTATTTACTCAGAAACACAAGCTTGATGGCCTTGGAAAAAAATATTAACAGGGATAAAGCCTTTGATTTAGGATTCATGGGCAATGACTTCAAAACATTTGATGAATTGCCCATATTCACAGCCTACGACATAGGTTTTAATTCAGAAATAAAATTTGCTTGCAAATGTTTGAGATTTTATCTTTCATAGGTATTAAGTTTATCTAAGCCATCAGGGCTCACAAGGTCTATGTTATACATGATTGTTATTGAATATAGTGAGACTTTACCAAAGGTAAATTTTGTTGTTGTTGCTGCTTTTTAATGACAGACATTACTATATCTCTGAAAAGAAATGTTTAAGATGTTTAATGTTCCTTACTAAGGAATTCATATGTAAAATTTCCAGTAATGATTGAATAGTACTATTTGTTTCTCTTTTGCATCTTAGGATTTCAATCTTACTTTATAAACGTGTGAATCTCTGCTGGTCACCTACCTCTTGCTCAAGATATGTTCTGTTGGTGGGCATTGTGGCCAGTTGGCTGGACCATTCTAGGATGGATGAAAATCTGTATGCCTTGTCCTTCAAGGGCAGGCCTATAAATAAGCATGCATGCGCTCTCCACAGCTCAGTGGAGTTGGGAGCAGGAAGGTCAAAGATTTCCAAGATGCTTAGCAAGTCATCTCTGAGCATTCAGCCCATCATCCAGAGGCTCTGCCCCATTGGAATTTGGATCTCCTGTCAATGGCTGAGGTTAAGTTGTTCAGACTCCAAAGGGCCACAGTGTAAGAGAAGGCCAGTCTCCAGCATTTATAAAAAAGAGCAGGTGGGATTTTAATGAAAGGAGAGCACTTACTATTATAGCCCAGCTCCCCATGGCGGTTTCTACTGGCTTAGACATCCCTTCTTTTTGAACAAAACATAAATCTTTATAAAAAGATTAGTGGGGCTGCTTTAATGGTTGTGAAAGGTAACAGACTTGGGGTAGCAAGGAAATTTCCACATCAAACACATGAGATAATTGAGTGTTTCTTGGTTTTGTATCCATGTGATGTATTCATAAGAATCCTACACGAGTATGCGTGTGGGGCTCGTATCATGTCATATTAAGTCTGCACCAGGTATATATAGCTGTCAGAATAAATTACATTAAAATTGCTTTCTCAGTTGCATCAAACATCCGTGTGCCAAAGCACAACAATGATAGTAACTTAGCCACAACAGTTTCCAGAACACATGGTGGACTGCATAGAAGTGTACAAATCAAATCACTAGGGTTAGGATTTGAGGGTGGCTGCAGGATGTGTGCACGCCAGAAACTATTTGGATTAACATAAATGTAATACTCAAGTGTTCCATTATTGGAACACTAAGTACGTGGGATTTATTTATATCCTACTGCTCAAGGTCATCGCCAAAGTCTGATTTTTCACCGATGCAAAAATTCAAAAAAATTGCAACCTCCAGCATAAGTGGGTTTAAGGAGGAATTCCCACTTCACTGTGGATACTGGTTATGACAGAAGGGTACCTCAGCAGTCAGTGCCGCTGCTGAAAGATTCCAATTGATTACCTCCCTGCGACTATGAAGTACCGATAGGCCCCTCAACCAGGTGAATTTCAAAAATAAGGTTTTTTGCCCATTATACACAAAATCAAGATGATTAAATACGGAGAAAAATACATCCAATGAAAAATACAGAACACTGTGTAGATACACAGACTGAATATACTATATATAGATATAGAGCACTATATAATATCTATAATAGTATATACATACTGTATATGCACTATATTACACACACATACGCACACATATCCTGGAGGTATCCTGGAAAATACTCTGGAAATGCATCGGTCTAAGTTGTGAAATAAAAAGCTGAGTATTCAAATCTGATTTCTGAACAATTACACCTTTTACAAGCTGGTTCAGGAAATGTGTGCATCGGGACACAAAGAAGTTTATGATATTTAGTGAAGTTAAGAAATTAAAGAGTGATATCGTATGCAATTCTTGTTTTGCTTGTAAACATTTTTAAATTGAAAGTTTAGTTTCAACAGTTACTCTAGTAACTTATTAGCATTATACAAAGTATAAAATATATTACCTGCCTACCAGTATCAAGCAAACTTCTATATTCTATTTCATAAAGCATACAATACAGCACTCATGCTCTAGCAAGCAGGATGCTACTAGGTTATGTGAGATCAATGTCTGTGAGAGTTCCCTACCAATAGAAAAACAGAAACTCAAAATGTTAGGATTTAGTTTCTTTTTTTTAGTGCATGATGCAAACCATTCTCTATCAAGACTCATAGAGCCTTGGTAATAGCTGCAAAGAAGATTTGATCTAGGATTTGTGCCAAGTGTTATATTCTATACAGGAAAATGAGGAAATCTGTAAAATTCTGGCTTGGGATGAAATTAGTAGTTGATGCTTCAGTTGTTGAATTAGACATAATTAAGTAATTCCATATTAAGTTCAGAATGGCATTTAAAATGAGTTTGGATATTTCCAGTCTTTCTTTTCCTGCTGCTAGCCAGAAACATGGCTGCCTCTCTAGTTCCTGAACTTTAAAGACTGTGTGTGTGTGTGTGTGAGATATATGTATATCTATACATACATGCAAACACATATTAGTAATATCACACACTTATGTGAATTACTGTATAAAATCAAGCTTAATGTATAACCTTTTTATCTGCTTTCTGACCTTATAGGATTAATATGTGATAAGCATACTCCCTTATCTCTTTCAGAATGTATTCTTTCTTGAGAAGATAAGGATGGAGAGATACACTGAAAAAGCAATGCACAGTCCTGTCATATTGTCCTAGCATGACATAAAATTCCAAGGTATGTCACACTGGGAAAGGTCACACTGACAAGCTGACAACTGCAATCCTGACAGATTCTGCACTATGACTGGCAAATGACTTTACGTCCTCAATGCACAAAATGCCTGCAACAACAAAATGTATGTTTTCCTTTGCATTTTCAAAATACCCCAGAAAGCTTCAATTACCCTCAACCATTTTCCTGCCATCCTTGGGGACCACTGCCCATGTCCTGATCCAGCACCTTAGGAGGACAATTCCACCATCCATCTGAGCATTGCTTAGTCCTAATGCCAATAAACATTTGCTGCTGTTGATGATGACGAGAGATAAACAAAAGTAGGACATCAAATGTGCTACAACTCTTCCTTTAAGAACAGATAATATTCAATTAAGAAACATTTATACAGCAACTTGAAATGCTTGAAGCACTGAGGTTATATAAAGTACCAACAGTCCCTGCCCTCCTATAAAATTATTGTAACTGAAAAGCTCAGGAGATGAACTGATCACTCACTAACAAGACTAAAAGGAAGTAAGAGCCTTGGCCTTTGAATCAGCAAAGGCATGCATTGTGTATAAGTACATCGAAGCAGGGGATATGTCCTTGGCTGGGCCTATGCCTGGCACATGAAACTATTCTACTCTCCAACAGGGCCCCAACATGGGAACAAGGTTCACGAGTACACCCCAAATCCCTGCCTAGGTAGGATAAAGAAAAGCACATCCTAATGAGCAAAATTACGGACTGAAACAGAAAGATATATATAAACCAATTAGACAGTCTGTCACCATGGCAAAGTCTGCTCATGATGAATCAGGGCAATTTTCTCTTTTCTCCAATCTATATCAAACATCTAAACTCTCACCATGTTCAGCGGACTGAACAGGTTTCATTCCCAGTTATGAAAGGTGGCATACTGAAACAATGAAAGTGTTGGAAACTCAGCCCAGTCTCACGTGTCCGTATGTGGCTTGAGCCGTATCGTGTGCTCTGAGTTTCTTTTGTTCTTCTGTGAAATGAAGTTTACAATGCCCGAACGGAAGGATTGTCAAAAGCACGAAATGAAACTATATCTGTGAAAGTTTTCTGTGAAGACCACTCTGAAACACTCGATTTTCAATTACCCAATTTTCCCACTTTATTTAAAAAATGTATGACTAAAGCAGAAAAGGCAATATAACAATGTAAAGGCATTATATAGAACAGAAAGGAATCCTTCTAGAATGAAGAGGAGGGATGGGCAAACAGTTCACACGGGCAAGTGTTCAATAGCTGCAGAGTTTATACAATTCATCTTTGAAAAAAACTAAGCGATTTCTGTACATGTAAATCACCTTCCCAAATCAAGGGACATCAAATGAAAATATAGAAGTCATCACAAGAAGGTGTCTCAGGCAGAAGCACTCTTCTCAAAGTAGGGTGAATACACAGAGAGGAAACACTACCAACGGCTTACTCACAGACTTTGGTGATGACTATGGCAATGGGTACCTCCCCAGAGAGTGTGTGGCTCCATAAAATAGTAGGAGAGGCAGGGCTAGGTAAATTCTATCTTGACGTCCACAAAAATGGGTGAGGTAGAGATCCTCAGAATTACAAACTTCTCATAACCTGCTAACCTAGGTAGGCTGGAAAGAAGTGAAGGGGAACAACTCATACAGAAATGTAACCTGATTTCAGAGGTACTTCCCTGTAAATGGGGCATGACTCCTACTAATCTGGTTATGCTTTCCCCCCTCCAAATAAACCTTTTGCAAGTACCTGATCTAGGAAGACCTTCCACCAAAAAGCGACACATACATCAAGAAGCTCCCAGCATGGGATTGATATCAATGTGATGTAAGACCAGGTTCAGAGAAGCACTGGAAAAACAAGTGGAACGTAACGCTCCACCAGAAAGAGTACTTATTGAGCTGATGAATCGTTTGAACACAATATATGGCCATAAATGAAAGGAACTGAATGAAGCAATCAAATAGCTCAAAGCAGAGGTAAAAGATGAAGTTCAGACAAGAGAAAGATGGAATATAAGTTATCAGAATACTTGAAAAAGGGAATTAAAAAATATAAAACTGATTGCCATATTGTAATCAACCCAAAGAAACTAGACACTGTCCAGAAAAGGGAGAATTGCATTAGAAAAATAAACCAAGCCGGGCACGATGGCTCACACCTATAATCCCTTTGGGAGGCTGAGGCTGGCGAATCACTAGAAGTCAGGAGTTCAAGACCAGCCTGGCCAACATAGCAAAACCCTGTCTCTACTGCAAATATACAAACATTAGCTGGGCGTGGTGGCGTGCGCCTATAATCCCAGCTACTGCGGAGGCTGAGGCAGGAGAATCGGTTGAATCCAGGAGGTGGAGGTTGCGGTGAGCCGAAATTGCCCCACTGCATTCCAGCTTGGGCAACAAAGTAAGACTCTGTCTCAAAAAACAAACAAAACAAAACAAAACAAAAAACTACATGGATGATAGATTAATTGATTGATTGGCAGATGATAGATGATAAATAGATAGACAGGAAAAATATTCAAGGAAGAGAGACAGGGAAGAAGACAAGGAGATTCAAAATCTGCATAACTGATGTGCTTGGGGAAGAGAAGCATATAAATGAGCTGAAACGTATTAAATATATTATTTTTTAAAATAATAGAGAAGCATCATTACAAGAAGGCTTGAATATACAGATGAAAATGATCACAATGTCCTAAGAATAGTTGATATTAAAAATTTAGCAAGACCTTTATCTAAATGAGTATTTCATTAATTGGACTTTTGTAGATAAATAATAATTAGAAAAAAATTGTTTTAAAGTACACTTTAAAAAAGTAAATTAAAATCACACCAATCTCAGATTTTCTCATAGTAACAATCTACTTATGAAAATAGTGGGATAACATCTATGAAATTCTCAAGAAAATAATGTTATACCCAGGCAGAATAACATTTAATTATATGATTACAGGTCACATTTTCAAATGGTAAAACAGGAATTGCAGGTGCCGTAAAATCTTCCTGACAAGTAGAAAAAAAAAAAATAGCTAATGAGAAAATGAATAAAGACCACTAATACTGAACTCTAGCTAATGATACGTGTGCTAACATGTTCAAGGGTAAAGTCGATTGCTATCTGAAAATTATTGTGAAGTGCATCCAGAAAAACAATGGAATGATGAGTATCAATAAATGGATAGCTAATAGGTAAAGCAACTATCACAAATATTGATTGTACAACCCAGGTAATGGTTAATGGGTTGTCACAATACAATTATTTTCATATTTCTATATATTTATGACTTTTCATAATAAAATAATGAAAAATGAATCACAAAACCATAGCAAAGTATGTCTCGCTGCATTTATTCTATTTAACTATGGTATTAGGAGTAAAATATCTTGGAAATTACAGTACAGAAATCAACTGTAAATCACGGCAATTTAGAGTTACTGCAACAAAAGTCCATAGGACAAGGAAGATAAGAGATAAGGGATAGAGGGATATTTATACAGGAATCAAATAGATTCTTTAATGGTGATAAGTCAATTAATCAAGATATAAATATAAATACTGGAAAAACCAATAAAAACATAACCAAGTAAATTTGGGGAGTGGCATACTTAGAATACTTTATAATTTCGTCTCTGGCCATAGTGGGAAGTTGACACTGTCTTTAGAAAAAGAAGAAGGCCGTCTGGGCATGGCAGCTCACACCTGTAACCTCAGCACTTTGGAAAGCCAAGGCGGGAGGATTGCTTGAGCCCAGGAGTTCGAGACCAGCCTGGGCAATATGGCGAAACTCCATCTCTACCAAAATAAACAAAGTTAAGTTAGTCAGGTGTGGTGGCACATGCCTGTGGTCCCAGCTACTCAGAAGGCTGAAGCGGGAGGATTGCTTGAGCCCGGGAGTTTGAGGCTGTAGTGAGCCACAACTGCACCACCGCACCCCAGCCTGGGGGACAGAGCAAGACCCTGTCTCCAAAAAACAAACAAACAACAACAACAACCAAAAAAACACTGTATTATATCAATTTGTAATTACAGAATTAGCCATTAAAAAACTAAAAACAGCCCACAGTTTTCATATTATGAGAAGAAATATTGCATGCACACAGGAAAAAAGAGGGGAAAAATGCAAAATAAAGATATAAAGAGAAAGAATAACATCGAATATGTTATTCACAATGTGAATGTTCTAAATATGCTTCCTTTCGGACCACAAACTTAACTATACATTGTTGTGGTGAAGTTTAAAGTGTTTAAAAATATCAGATATTAATAATGTGGAAAGGCAAATCAGGCGAACTGGAAAGGAAAGCCATGGCCATGTTCTTAAGTAGCAGACACAGTTAAAACAGCGTGGAGAGCATTCCTGTGACAAAGAATGGCGTTTTATGATGACTAAGCATATACTCAGCAATAAACATATAAGACGTATGAACATTTGCACATGATGAAAATATCACATCAAATTTAATAAAGTGAAACCTCCAAGAATTTTTTTAATAGGCAGAAGTACGTCAATAGTGGGGGACTTTAATTCACATCTCTCAGTCCATGATGGACCCAGTATACACCGAAAGCAAAAATAATGAAGATTTAAACAACCTAGTTAGATTCATTTGTACTTTACCTAATTCTATAACCTAAGGACAGATAATTCATCTTCCCTCCCAGCAATCGAGAAAAAAAAAAATGCCAATCTTGAAGACATGTTAGGTCACAAAGAGAAGTTCATTAAATATTTCCCCACAAAGTTATAACTTATCAGGATTTATGACCAAGAATTTACTCTTGAATCACGAAGGAAACAAATCCAGAGATTGGAGAACATCTACAGAAGTTGTATATGAGAGTAGAACCGAGGTAATATTCTAAAAGCAATGCTCAGGAGACATTTTAAGTCTTGTACACATATGTATAAAAATAACAAGAAAGGATGAAAATAAATGACATAAGCATCCAACTGAAAGAACTAGAAAAAAGCCAATAAAATATGCCTGAGGAAAGCAAAAGGAACAAGTTAATAAAAGCATAAATACAAGAATTAATGCATTTGAAAACAGGAGGATATTAGAGTTATTAAGTAAATCTAAAGTTTTAAGATAAAAAAATAGATTGCTGATTAAACATCAAAAGCAAAAATAATGAAGATTTAAACAGCATAGTTAGATCTATTTGTACTTTACCTAATTCTATAACCTAAGGACAATCATCTTCCTTCCCAGCAACCAAGGAAAAAATTGCCAATCTTGAAGACATGTTAGGTCACAAAGAGAAGTTCATTAAATATTTCCCCACAGTTATAACTTATCAGGATTTATGACCAAGAATTCACTCTTGAATCACAAAGGAAACCAAAACGGAGATTGGAGAACATCTACAAAAGTTGTATATGAGAGTAGAACCGAGGTAATATGCTAAAAGCAATGCTCAGGAGACATTTTAAGTCCTGTACACATACGTATGTAAATAACAAGAAAGGATGAAAATAAAGGACATAAGCGTCCAACTGAAAAAACTAGAAAAAAATCCATAAAACATGCACAAAGAAAGCAAAAGGAACAGGTTAATAAAATCATAAAAACAAGAATTAATGCATTTGAAAACAGAATGATTTTAGAGCTGTTAAATAAATCTAAAGTTTTGAAATAAAAAATTAGATTGTTGATTAAACTAAGCAAGAAAAGAAGAACAAAACACAAAATTAGAAATGAGAACAAGGAACGAATAAGATAGTGATGAAATTAAATGCTAGAACATACCATTCGATAAGAGAAGGAAATTAAAACTCTGCATATTAAAAAAGAAAGGAAATTACCATTATTTGCACAAAATATAACTGCGTAAGTAAAAAGTTCATGAGAACCAACTGGAAAATTCTCAGACATGGTAAAGATAATTCAGTGAAGTGACTGAGTAAAAAGTAAAAGGTAAAAATAGGTTGCCTACGTGTATACAAACAAACACGCTTTTGGAGCCAAGACCCATGCACAATAGAAACAAAAGGAATAAATATAAAAAATGTGTACGAATTATACGAACAGCATGTTGAAATGCTTCTTTACTACACAAAATGTCAATTGAATAAGTGGAATGCAGACTCTACTTAAGATGGGAATGCAATATCCTAAAGAAAGCAATGCATGAATTAATCTATACATTTCAAACAACTCTAGCAAAATACGAATGAGACTTTTTTTCTCCAGCAAAGTAATCCAATTTTAAAGTAAACATGCAAAAACAACCAGATTTTAAAGAAAACCTGCCAAAAAAAAAAAAAAAAAAAGAATAAATAAGGTAGCAATCAGTAGGAAAAACAGAATCAATTATGGAATAAATGGTGTTGAGGCAACTGGCAACTGGAACTTGTGGAAAAAACCAAAACTGCATTCCTATCTAATTCATCAGATGAAAGCAAGTTTCACAAGATCATGTCCTTTGCAGGAACACAGATGGAACTAGAAGCCATTATCCTCAGCAAACTAACACAGGAGCAGGAAACCAAACACCACATAATCTCGCTTATAAGTGGGAGCTGAACAATGAAAACACATGGACACAAGGAGGGGAACAACACACACTGGGACCTGTTGGTGGCATTGGGGAAAGGAGAGCATCAGGATAAATAGCTAATGCATGCTGGGCTTAATACCTAGGTGATGGGTTGATAGGTGCAGCAAACTACCATGGCACATATTTACTTATGTAACAAACCTGCACATCCTGCACAGGTACCTGAGAACTTAAAATAGAATATAATTAAATTTTTTAAAAAGTTGGAAGAAAAAAATAAAACTAAAAAATAAAAACAATTTCCAGAGATATAAATGACAAACATAAAATAATGTCATTATTAAACAAAAACACAGGAAATTTTGTTTATATGGTCTAAGATAGCAAAGATCTGAGTATGATACAAAATTATAATTCCATAAACAACTTAGAAATTTAACTACATAAAAAATAATTATTTACAGCAAAAGCAAAAGTAAACAAAGTGGGAAAATGTTTTGTAATTTAGATCACAGAAAATAGATCTTTCCTTAAGCTGTGAGTAAATCCTATTAATTATTCATTAAAGAAAAAAACCACCCAAAAGAATGATGGATAAGGGACATAAATGGGTAGTTAATTGAAAAGGAAATATGATTGCTAAGAAATGTATGAAAAGATGCTGTTTTTCTTCAAAACAGAGATGCAAATCAAAAACATGAAATGCTGTTCTCAAATGTCAGAATGGCAGAAATAAGAACGCTGGGTGACATGAATCAGCCAAAGAGATACGGAAATACACAGTCTCATAGTACTGATGTAAATGAAAATCTATAAAAGATATACAGAGACAAATTTGGCAATATCTATCAAACGTTTAAAATGTATATAACCTTTGATTCAGAAGGCTCATTTCTAGGAATTTATACAACAGATATACAGGTGCATATGCAAATGTATTGATTTATACAACTATCAGTTACAGCCCTGTTCAGTTGCAAAATAATTAAACACAAAATATTCATCAATAAAGGCTAGCTAAGTAAATGAAGTACATTCATAAAATAGGAACAATGCAGCTGTTTAACAGACAGAAAAAACATGAATTAAAGTATTATTCACATAGGCGTAATACTTTATCACTTCTGCAAATAAATTCTATATTTACATATGCTTATACATGCATAGAGTAGCTCTGAAAGGATACCCAAGAAACTGGTGTTTGCCTATGAAATGAGAAACTGTGTGACTATCAGCAGAAACTCTTAATACAATTGCAAATGATGAACATTATAAAAATAACATTTTCTAAAATCCCTTTTCCAGGACCTGGCACACATACACATGATTCATTACCCACAGGATGTAGCCCTACCACAAATACTGTGAGGTAGGTACTTTATTTCCCTGGGCTCCAGCAGTTTAGAGAAGTTAAATGACCTGCTCCAGGTAACCCAAGCTCTGAGAGGTAGAGCTGGTTTCACACTCAAGCATTCCAGCTCTGGGGTCTGGAGGGAGGCAGGTGTGACAGGTAGAATAATGTCCCAATCCCCCAACAAACGTTTGCATCCCAATCCGCAGAACCTGTGAATGTGTTAGGTTTCATGGCAAAGGGGAATTAAGATTGCTCCTCAGCTGACCTTAACGTAGGGAGATTAGGCTGGATTATCCAGTTACGTCCAAGGTAATTGTGAGTTCTTAAAAGTGGAAGCAAGCATCAGAGCGGGCGATGCAATATGAGCCAGACTTGAACAGCCATTGCTGGCTTTGCAGAGAGAGGGGACTAAGGGATTGTAAGCCAAGAGCTGCAGGTTGTCTCAAAAAGCTGGGAAACGCAAGCAGAACTGCTCTAGAGCCCCCAGAAAGGGACCTAGCCCTGCCAACACCTTAATTTTACACCAGTGAGACCATTTAGCACCCTGGACTTCTGACATTCACAATAGTATGACAATAAACTTTGTTTAAGCCACTTAAGCAGCAGGAAATGACTATGGTAGAAAAGAATGGAAGAATGACCACAGGAAGATAAGGAGGCAGTAGGGAGCAGATGGGATTTTAAATCCACGTCTTTCCTCTTGGAACTCCTTCCTGCAAGTTCAGATAAGAAAATTTCATGCAGGGAATATAGGAGATCTGAGACATATCACCTACTAACAGGAACCCAAGAGTACATCTATCAGAGCCTGGCACAGTGGCTCTCATGATGTGGCAACAAGACCAGTAGCAGAAGTGTCACCTGAGAATGGGTTAGCAAATCAAATTCTTGGACCCATCTTCTGGCAGCTGGAATCAAAAACTCAGAGCCATGGCCAACACTCTGGTTTGACAAGCCCTCCAAGAAAAGCCTGATGTGATGCATGCCTGAGAACCGCTGGCTTAATGGAGCTCTTGGTTTAGACTCAGCAGAGCATCCAAAGTGTTACTGCACGTCGGAATCACTTGGGGATCTTTAAAAACTCTTCACATTGTTGCAGCCAAGACCCTTGGAATTAGAATGCTTAGGCAGGGGAGGTGGCAATAAAGATCCCCAAGTGAACCATATGCGTGACAGTTTGAAAGCACTGGTTTAGAACAACAGTTCTCAAACTTGATACACTGAAACCACTCAGGGTCAATTAAAATGTACAGATACCTGGGTTCCACCCCTAGGTGATCTAATTGATTGGTTTACAGCTTGAGTGTCAGGATTCTTAATCTCTAGATGATGCTAATGCACCCCTAAGGTGAAAGCCAGAGCAGAATTCCCACTTGTAGCACCTGATCAGGGTTAGGTGCCACGTGGTAAAGGTGGGGCTCAGGAGAAAAGTCATTCCCCAACCCCCACTCATTTCTGAAAAGTCAACTGATATTCAACTTTGCAAAACAGAAATGTTAAAGTCATTTTTATTCCATATAGTTCAAAGAATGTTCAAGAGTTCATTTATTGTATCACTGCAATTGTTGCTACTATTTCCTCTTTGACTTACTTTCTGCTATAAAGAGTGCTAGGTTGAACCGTCTGAAATTGCTTGATTGGTCCACATTTGACATATAAAACAGCAATTTCATATTATTCAGCCTAATAATGAGCATTGTAATATACTTCCTTAGGATACTAAAATGATAGCATTGAGAATCTCATTATTATTGCAAACCTACTAGATAATGGCTTGCAAGCAAGGAGTTATCTGGGAATTTCTATAATGCACTTAAAAACCCAAATGCCTAGTTAAAATCACATGTGGTGAGCTGGACATAGCTGAACATCCAATAACAACTATGCCCAGTGCCCTGATATTCTTCTGTCCATCTCAATCAGCATCAGAAATGCAAGCCCCACTGCTCATACCAAGATTGCCCCGTATTGCACTGAATATCTGCTCATTTGTCCAATGAGCAGTTCTTCCAGTGTGTTCTCTAAAATTTCCCTCCAAGATCAGCAGCATAGGCTCTGATCATCCCCACTTTCCCCAGGTCTTAACTGAAACTTGGGCATCCTCTATAGGCCCACTCTCATCCCATCCTTTGCAACATAGGCTGCTGCGCTTCCTGACCTTCATCAGGACTAGATAGAGAGAAGGTCCATCCTTGGTCCCCATGCTGGTTTTCAAATCACAGATTGGCACCACCCATACACATGCAGGTCCAGACCCCTGCTCCTTAAAGGCTGGTACCAGAAGGTTGCACCATTGTTAACATCTGCTTCCAGCCTCTTTGGTATCCTTCTTGTTCCCTGAGCTCCATCATTTGTCTTCTCATCCCTAGACACCCATCCTGCAACTGTTGGCCTTACCTCATACTTCACTAGAAAGCACCTCTGAAGGTAAGCACCTCCTTTTCTGAAAGTCCTCTCTTTCTGGCTTCTAGGACAATCCCCCTCTAACCTCTCACCTGATAAAATGGCCACTGCTGGTTCTGCTTTGCCATCTCATCCTTCCCCTCCAAACATCAACTAGAAATTCTCCAGCTTCTTCCTGGACCATCTGCATACTGCTTCCTGAGGTAACCATATCCATTTTCATGATTTTACCATACACATATGAATTCCTCCCACATTTCTATCTCCCAAGTCTCTCTTTTGAACTCTGTAGACTGACTGCTTCCTGCACATCTCTACGAACGTTCTCTGAATGCCTTTGAAGCTCCAGGACTGTTCTGGGCACATCAATAAAAGTAAATAAGTAAATCGCTGCCCACATGGATCTTCCTTTCAATGGAGGAGCAGGGAGCAGGTGGAGCAGGGAGATTGACAAGAAACAATAAACAAGATAAATAAACTAGGTAGCATGTTAGAAAGTGATGAGTACAATAGGGAAAAATAGAGAGCAGGCTCAGAGGAAGGCAGAAACTGTTCAGTCACTGAAATGTAAGACTCCCAAAGCTGAGCCTCAGTTCATGACTCCCTCACTCTAGAACCGCCATACACACAAAGGCATTGCTTCTCATTCTATCTACAAGCACTGTCTAAGCAAAAAGAAAACAGGAGTCAGTGCGACTCTTCAGTTTTCCTCACTTGCAACATCAGGGTACTCCTGTCCACCCCACTTTCAAAATACATCTGACTTCTACCCACTTTTCTCCATCTTCGAAAGAGCCACCCTGTGCAGTCCCAAGTTCACCTGGATTCTCCGCATCTGCTCTTGTTCCTTCACTAATTCATTCTCCCCAGAATCATCTTTTTTTTTTTTTTTTTTTTTTTTTTTTGGAGACAGAGTTTTGCTCTTGTTGTCCACTGCAACCTCCGCCTCCCAGGTTCATGCAATTCTCCATCCCCAGCCTCCCGAATAGCTGGGACTACAGGCACGCACCACCGTGCCCAGTTAATTTTTGTATTTTTGGCAGAGATGTGGTTTCACCATGTTGGCCAGGATGGTCTCGATCTCTTTACCTCATGATCTCCCTGCCTTGGCCTCCCAAAGTGCTGGGATTACAGGCATGAGCCACTGCGTCCAGCCCAGAACCATCTTTGAACCATGTAAATAAAATTGTTTTCCTCTGCTTACAATGCTTTAAAGTGGCTCCTCTTTGCACTAAAATAAGATCCCAATTCCCTTCATGTACATATAAGATCTTGCAAGATCTCTCATCAGTGTGCCTCTTCAACATCTTTTCTCATCAATCTATCCTTCTACTACTTGGCTTGGGATGTGTTGTCCTTTTGCTGCACGAAACACATGAAATGCTTCTCGGCCTCCTTTGCACCTGCTTTTCTCTCTCCCCACAATGCTGTTATTTCAGTTCTTCTCATGAGCGGCTCTTTCTCTTCCTTCAGGTCTGAGCTTAAATGTCTTCCAAAAGCTCTGTTTGAACATTTGATATAGAACTGCATGTGAAAAGGTACCTTCAATGATGAGTAAACTGAGGCACCCAAGTGGGTTAAATCACCTGTTCAAATGGATCCAGATCAACGATAGAAACTCTGTTCCATTAAAAATAATGAGATGAGCCATTCATCTTATTTCCTCTAGAGCACACATGTCCAACCCGTGGTATGCAGGCCACCCGCGGCCCAGGATGGCTTTGAATATGGTTCAACACTAATGTGTAAACTTTCCCAAAACATGAGACATTTTTGCAATTTATTTCAGTTCATCAGCTATCATTAGTATTTCATGTGTGTGGCCCAAGACAATTCTTCTTCTTCCAAAGTTCCCCAGGGAAGCCAAAAGACTGGACACCCCTGTTCTAGAGAATAAAATTACATTCTCTCTCCAAATGCCATTACAGCTAACTCTTGAGATACTTGAGAAAGCAACAATGACCCCTTGTTCTGACAACTTGTTTGATTATAAACATGTTTGGTTAAAAAAAAATATTTTCAGCAAGGTTGTCAAATCTTCAGATCTGTTTGTTTTTGAAGGCATAGAAATAAGAGGAGCACATCCTTGCTGTTTTGGGTGACGGTATCATGCGTGCAAAAATCTCAAAAAGACTGTGAAACATGCAGATGTGGTCACAAGGAGTGCAATAAAAACGGAACTGTTGTTCAGAAAGAAATGCCAGCATCCCACAGACATATGCGTGGTACCATCTGTGATTCTAAATCCATTGCTTCTGAACAACTAAGGAGTTGCTGGAGATCAGAAGCCATCTCTGCTTTTATCCTTTCAGAAGTAAGGCAGCATGCAGCCTGGGTACATCTACCCTTCCTGGAACTTGAGACAAATGACACTCACTCCTGTCTAGACCCAAGACCTCTCATGCCAATAACACTCTTCATTCCTGAAACTCTGATTGAAAGAGACAGGCTCTGAGGCCATCAGCAGTTCCTACCTGACGGTTGATTGTGGATCCACGTAGCCCCAGGGTTACAGCGTTGGAAGAGACCATGTACTTTAGACCCAAG
The DNA here is from genome assembly GCF_024542745.1 of Macaca thibetana thibetana. Classification (NCBI taxonomy): domain Eukaryota; kingdom Metazoa; phylum Chordata; class Mammalia; order Primates; family Cercopithecidae; genus Macaca; species Macaca thibetana. The sequence continues at coordinate 156,592,348 of NC_065580.1, read as the reverse complement.
CTTGAGAGCCTGAATCCCCTCCACGGCAGTTCTGATGAGTGGGTTTCCATCTTCCTGTTTGGGTCCCCACAGTGATGGGCAACTCACTACTTATCAAGGCAGTCAATTTTTGAAAATATTGTTTTTAATAATAATTTATTTCTTAAATGGGCTTGAAACTGGTTTTTTAATTATTTTTTTCAGCTTCTGTTTCTCCCTGCACCATCCAGGTAAGGAATGTGATCCTATGACAAAGATTCCCTTCTGACCGCTGAAGACACAGCTAACACAACTCTTTTTTTTTTTTTCCTCCAATTTAAATGCCTTCACTTCATTGAGGGTAACATGTTATACATTTCTATGGGACCATATCAAAGGGCTTTTGCATTGCTGAGAGTGGACAACAAGGTTCCAAGGATACTGAGGCTTCTCCTGGACAAATATATGCATTTGATTTTTGCTGGTTTCCAAAAACACTTACGAGAACTGAGTTGAACTTAGCCATCACTTTCAAAATTTACATTGTCTTCCTAATGCAATTATATGTGTTTTTCTTGTTTATTTCACTTTGTTCATCTGTTGATTCTTTTTAAAAGCCTATATTTTCAAGAAGTTTAAAATAACCAGATCTTGAGAATCTAGAATATAAGCCAAAGATACACATCTGTAATTAAAGATATTTTGGCCACCAGAGGGCTCCCAGATTTTGATCATTATTACTCTACCTGTATTTAAACAATCAAGACAATTAAGTGGACTTATAGAAACAACAAATTTAAATATAAGCTGTTTCCGACACAAAGATGTGTCACAAATTTTTAAGAAACAATTTTATTTGCCTTTGCCTCTTAATTGCAATACACTATCTTCTTAAACACTATGCATATACACAATGATTTAATCCCCACATATTATCTTCTTAAACACATGCTGTGGACGCGCGCGCGTGCACACACACGATTTAATCTACAAAATAATTAGTCTTGATCTTTATAAAAGGATTTAAAAGTTTTATGACTTGTCTATACCTGCAGAAGTTTTCAAATAACTATTGTGTGTGAAAGAATAAATACTCTATTTTCAGGAATATGTAGCTTTCTAAAGGTAGGTATTTAGAAGTATGAATGGTGGCATAAAATTGACTTGTATATGAAATTGATTTAAAAATAATGCTTAATGTCAGGAAGTGTAAGAGAAGAATCAACACTTTTATACATATTTTCCAGAAATGAAACTTAATAATTTGATGTTTTTGAGGGTAATTTGTTAAAATATGGACTATTGTAAAATGTACATGAATTTATAATAAGCAGTAACTTATCTAAGAATTGATTAAAGAAAAATACACTATTGTTGGGATTTTATCAGCAATTTTAAAAATAGTAAAAGTAAAAGAATAAGGACGAAAATGTCATCAATTATGTGAAGGGAAAATAAATCCTGGGACCCCCAAATCACTAAGCCCAAGGAAAAAGTCAAGCTGGGAACTGTATCAGACAAGCTTGCCTCCCATTTTATTCCAAAATAAGACAGCTACAAAGATTTAAAAAAAACCTACATAGCTCCCTCACAATTTGCCCACTAGGAAATTCCTTGCGGGCCCCAAGATCTTTACCCTAAAATAGTTCTGTTGCATTTCACTCCGACAAGATAAATTGATAGCTTATCTTCACAGCTGTGGGACAAAGGACAGAATTCAGTCATTCCTCTGCTCATCTGAGACAAATGCATATCTGATTTGCTTCCTCTGCCCTATGTTTATTTTATCTTATGTAAAAATGCAGATACACTGAAATTTAAAATTCTCCTTCTCTTTCCCCAATATCTGCCCTTTCTCCTTTAAATCCCAAAGCCCTCAAAATCATCTTTGGAGGAAGGCACAGACCTGTCTCCTGGGTGCACATCCTCAGTCAACTGAGACCTGTCTGAGATACTTTTTGGTTTGCAACGAGAAACTAGTTAATTTCATAGCAGAGACAGAGAGAGGAGGAAGAGAAGGAGGGAGAAGAGAAAGGAAGAGAAATACACTATTTCAGAGACTTAGGATATTTCAGGGTTACTACGAAATGTCCATGAACTCAAGCTCAACAATCTGAAGTTAGGGAGTAGATGGAAAAACAGCAAATATTGCACCCAGGATTCTGGAGGCGGAGGCCCCAAAGGCTTTGGGGTTTGGAGTGGGGCAAGGGCTGAACAAGGAGGGGTTTCCTGAAATCCTGGGTCCTTGTGCCCCGCCTGCACATTCAGGTGCACATTATGCCGCCTCCAGAAGCATCTCGATAGCCTAAGGGGTTTATTCTCTGGCTAAACTGAAACAGATTATTGGGTATTTAAGATGGAAGTGTAGGTATTTTCTGAAAGTTAGTATAAAGACAAGAACCAGAAGTCAAAAATTTCTGAAGTGTCAAAAAGGACAAGACTTGTACAACAAAATAATAAAGATTTTTTTTTTTTTTTAATTATCTCCATCCAGGAGGTCTAACCTTCGAACAGTAGGAATTCCAGCAGGAGAAAAGGGTGGAAAGAGTAGGAATGGAATCATCCACAAAGAAATACAGGGAAATCACCCTACCTTGAGGAGCAGGAGTGTTTGCACTCCAAGATCCCACTCAGTGACCAGCACGCTACAGCCAGACACATCTTCATAAAGTCACGGGACTTCAGGAATAAAGAGAACGGCCTCGACGTTGCCCACCCAAAAGGAGAAAGTGAACTTACACCCAAAGATCAGCAATCAGAACTACAGCAACCCTGGTAGCTAAAAGACAATGGAAGGCCGGGCGCGGTGGCTCACACCTGTAATCCCAGCACTTTGGGAGGCCGAGACGGGCGGATCACGAGGTCAGGAGATCGAGACCATCCTGGCCAACAAGGTGAAACCCCGTCCCTACTAAAAAAAAAAAAAAAAAAAAAAAAAAAAAAAAAAATACAAAAAACTAGCCGGGCGAGGTGGCGGCGCCTGTAGTCCCAGCTACTCGGGAGGCTGAGGCAGGAGAATGGCGGGAACCCAGGAGGTGGAGCTTGCAGTGAGCCGAGATTGCACCACTGCACTCCAGCCTCGGCGACAGAGCGAGACTCCGTCTCAAAGAAAAAAAAAAAAAAAGAAAGACAATGGAAAAATCATTCCCTTTGCAGTTTTTAAAATTTCTAAGATAAAAATTACTTCCAAACGTATATTCTTTTTGCAAACACAAGTTCTTAAAAATGTACTTCTCGGCCGGGCGCGGTGGCTCAAGCCTGTAATCCCAGCACTTTGGGAGGCCGAGACGGGCGGATCACGAGGTCAGGAGATCGAGACCATCCTGGCTAACACGGTGAAACCCCGTCTCTACTAAAAAATACAAAAAAAAAAACTAGCCGGGCGAGGTGGTGGGCGCCTGTAGTCCCAGCTACTCGGGAGGCTGAGGCAGGAGAATGGCGTGAACCCAGGAGGCGGAGCTTGCAATGAGCCGAGATCGGGCCACTGCACTCCAGTATGGGCAAGAGTGCCAGATTCCGCCTCAAAAAAAAAAAAAAAAAAAAAAAAAAAAAAAAAAAAAAAAAAAAAAAAAAAAATGTACTTCTCAGGCATCCTTTCTCAGAAATGATGGATGGCATGTCCCACTGAAAGGAGGGAGAAAAAAAGACACAGGAAAGCACACGATTTAGGAAATAGGAAATCCAGCATAAGGGAGACGTGGAAAGAATACTTAAGGTGGCAGCCCCTTTAGATTGGAGGCTGGTTGAGGGGCTCCTGGAGCTGTCTCTGCTGGAAAAACAAAATAGAACTAATAAATCCTCTGACAAAGTTGAACATGTGGAAAATCATTTTGTGCTTTGAAGTGTGGAAATGTTAGATGTTTAAAGCAAAAAGGAAAAATGTAATCATAGCACACAACTTGGCTTGACACTTAATATTCATATGATTGTAATACATTTAACTAAAATGTAAGACATACTGGGAGGATGGGAATATGGGCAAAGTGACCTAAATTTCTGAACCATCATAATATGAAGTCAATAAATACATGAATAAGATTAAAAAAAATTAAATACCAGAAACTTAGTTAAAAAATAATGAGAGCAATTGCTTCTAGGGAGGGAAATGGGGAATGCATTATCAGTTTTTTATTGTTATAACTTCTCTATAACCATGTGACATTAAAATTATTTGCATGTAGTGTTTGACTAAAAAATGTAACAATGAGGCATATATACTCCGTGGAAAAGTGTTGTAATAGGTTCAGTGGAAAAAAGGGTTTTAGAATAATGCAATCCCATATATTGTCACTGGAAAATAATGGGAGAAATCTATTCCAACATGTTTAAAATGTTCATCTCTGGGGCACAGAATTACAGGGGCCTCTTATATCTTAATAATCATTACTGTTTTCTGAATATAGCACATCTATCAATTTTTAATCTCAATAAACCACAATGATGTGATTCATGTTATAATTAATATAAAGTAACCTAATTGGTGTGTTGTATTTATTTCAAGTTTGGATGCAAAAGAAAAAAAATTGTAACTTAATACAATACACAAAGCTTTTCAACCAATGGGGATTCAGTAACTACGACTAAAATCAAGAGTTCTGTGAGGTCATTAATGTTGTGTGTCTGCCTTAAATGAAAAAGCTATGGAAACACAATATTAAAGAGCCTTGGATTCTAAAATGTATACCACGGAAACGTGGTAGGCTTACAATAACGTCATGCCAAAACCACCTGTGCCATTTGGTGCCTCCCTCATTGGAGCAAGGTTTGCTTATGTGAGGCTGTCGGAGAGCCCAAGAGCTTTCTGCCCCCTCTTCTCCAGTGCCTTCAACTGAACAGCATTTCCAGCCCAACACTAAGCTTACTCTTAGTCATGCACCTGAAGTGTCTCGTTTGTTTATTAGGTTTTCAAGACAAAGTCTTCTCTGTTACCCAGGCTGAAGTGCAAAGTGGTGTGATGATTTTGATGGCTCAATGCAGCCTTGACCTCCCCGGCTCAAGAGATCCTCCCACCTCAGCCTCCCAAGAAGCTGGAACTACAGGTTTGCACCATCATGTCTGGCTAATCTTTGTAGAGAGAGGGTTTTGCCATGGTGCCTAGGCTGGTCTTGAACTCCAGGGCTCAAGGGACCTGTTTGGACCTCCCAAAGTGCTGGGATTACAAGTGTGAGCCACCCCACCTCACCATTTATTAAAAATTACTATTATTAAGGCTAACAAAAGACTTGGAATCTTGATTCAGTAGTCTTGGAATGCCATATATACAAGGCAAATTATTAATTATTTTTGTTTTGTCTAGAAACTTTCTTTTTATTACAGACATTTTCACGGTTTTCCTCCCTACACTCTGGCAGTCATATTTGATTTTCTCTAGCCATTTCTTTACTGGTATTTTTCTCCCTTTAATGTGTCAGAAGGGATAAAACATAAATGATAAAGATTCAGAAATGGTAGCTTGCTTCCTCTGAGGTTTAGCATAACCAACATGAACTTCAGGCAATTAGCCGCAAATTATCTCATCAACTGGAACACTTTACTTCTAAAGTTCTGACCAAACCTGCAGAAAAAGTCATCTGTTTGTGTGTCAGAGAAATATGCTTATGTCAACTATAAGAAAGCACATTAGGGAAGCAAACAGGGGAGGTGGACTTCACCAGGTAGAGGCCTTTGGGGCCACTCCTTCGTTTCACAACTATGGGGCTCTATGCCTCCAGTCACCACAGCTAGGTAGTGGCAGGGCAGGATCTAGATCTTAGATGCAGGGATTTTTAACCCCATGCTTTTAAAGCAACATCAGCAACTGACTATGCATGAAACAGTACTAGGGTTAGAGCCTGCTCCAAGCGCTTAGCCAGGATTTAATAAAGTAATCCTCCACAACAACCTGATCAGCTGGCTATGATTTTTTTCTTATTTTATTGCTGGAGAAACTGAGGCAACAGAGTGTAAACCACCTGCCCAAGGACATGCAGCTGGGAAGTTCTGGAGCCAGCATTGGCTCCCAAGTAGCCTGGCTTCACCCTCCCAGGCAGCTGTTACACAAGCTCTGACTTAGGGGTGACCTGCTCCACCATTTTATCAGTGGGGAAAGCAAACAGGAGCAGATTTTCTGAACACCATATTACTTGCCCAGTGACAGAGCTGTCCAGAGGTCAGCTTTCCAACCCTCCTCTCTTTGTGGCAGTTTTAGTTCTATTACGTCACTTGAATGTGTCAGTGGAATAAGCATGTGTCTGTGCATAAATATGGTGAATGTGGACACTTCAATCTTCAGCGCTTAGATTCCGAAGAGATGACATCACATTTTAAAATACGTGTTCTGGAGAAGATGGGTGTATATTATCTTCATATTGAATCAAATTTTAAATTCACTAACAACTATTGAAAGCAATTCTGAAGCAAATCTGTAAAACTAAAGAAAACTTTTAGGAAATAATCATATTTTAATCTATCATATGTAAATTCTAATTTTCTTTTTTTTTTTTTTTTAAATTTATTTATTATTATTATACTTTAAGTTGTAGGGTACATGTGCATAACGTGCAGGTTTGTTACATATGTATACTTGTGCCATGTTGCTGTGCTGCACCCATCAACTCGTCATTTACATCAGGTATAACTCCCAATGCAATCCCTCCCCCCTCCCCCCTCCCCATGATAGGCCCCGGTGTGTGATGTTCCCCTTCCTGAGTCCAAGTGATCTCATTGTTCAGTTCCCACCTATGAGTGAGAACATGCGGTGTTTGGTTTTCTGTTCTTGTGATAGTTTGCTAAGAATGATGGTTTCCAGCTGCATCCAAGTCCCTACAAAGGACTCAAACTCATCCTTTTTTATGGCTGCATAGTATTCCATGGTGTATATGTGCCACATTTTCTTAATCCAATCTGTCACTGATGGACATTTGGGTTGATTCCAAGTCTTTGCTATTGTGAATAGTGCTGCAATAAACATACGTGTGCATGTGTCTTTATAGCAGCATAATTTATAATCCTTTGGGTATATACCCAGTAATGGGATGGCTGGGTCATATGGTACATCTAGTTCTAGATCCTTGAGGAATCGCCATACTGTTTTCCACAATGGTTGAACTAGTTTACAATCCCACCAACAGTGTAAAAGTGTTCCTATTTCTCCACATCCTCTCCAGCACCTGTTTTTTTAACTTAAAATTTTAATGGAGGTTCAAGCATCTTGTTGTATTGGATATACTGTTTCCTAAATGGGGAAAAAAAATAGTAAAACTTCATTTTGAAACCATGTTATTTTGGATTTGTAATGACCAAAATCACTGTAGGAGCTTAGAGCTTTAAGGTGATCTTGCAGATGGTTCAAAATTAAATGCATGGATAGTTGATTTGGTTTGTTTCACTGTGTGTCTGTTTTGGAGGAGTGGTTTCTTTTAAATGGTTTGTGTGTTTAAATGTTGTATAGTTTTTTTTTAAAAGACCTCATACTCATTTCTCAGACCAATTATCTGAGGTGTCTCCCCCTCCGTCCCCTTCTAGAATATTAACTCTCCCAATATGTGTGTGTGACGCAGACACTGGGTGCCGGTTAATGCGCATCACTGTGTGAAGAGAAATGAGAAGAGAAAGTGCGTTTGTCCATGCTGATGAGTGCAAACACAGTTGTGCACTTCACATTTTTGTTGCTGAGGTCATATGTGTCAGCCCTCTCAGTGGGCTACAAACCCATTTCCCTGCCAAAGCAGACGGTCCATATGGGGCATGGATTTATTTGAGCAGAATTATCTATGTTGTTCTGCGGGAATAAAGGGGCTGTTCACCAACCAGGCAGAGACCTTCCTAAAAAGCAGCCACAGCAACTCAGTTTACCTGCCAGCAAGAATTGCCAGCTACAGCTAAGTAATGGCTCTGAACTTTTTAAAAACTAAAGAAGAGCAGAATGAATTAGAAAAGCAGAATGTGCTGCAGGCACAGAGTGGCACCAAGAGTGGTACATTCATTTTGGACCTGGAGGTGGTTAAGGTATGTTGCATGTACAATTTGAATAGACTAACTCAAGTTCTGGAATTAATTATGAAGCTTATTGGGAATCCACCAGTGAAACAGGCAGTAACTAAATCAAGAGGGGGCTGAGAAGCCATCTGACAATAACGGCCAACCTAATGGCTGCCATGCTTTCCAATATGATAGACGGTGGATGCCGACCACCCTTAGGTAACGGCCTGGTGTTAATATGACCAAAATATGCAAATATGACCAAAACTAAGGGCTCTGAAATTGGGCAGCGGTCACCTGTCAGGTAGATCATATAGGTTCTATGTGTTACAAAATGTGCGTAGACAACTATTTCCAGATTTTGTTATGGGCTCCATCATGTCCCTCTAAAATTCATGTTGAAGTCCCAACCCCCAGTATCTCGGGATAAGGTATTTGGAGATAGGGCCTATAAAGGGGTGATTAAGGTAAAATGAGGTCAAGATGAGCCCTAATGTAGTATGACTGGTGTCACTGGAAGAGGCGAAAGTGAGAACACAGACACACACGGAGGACAACTACGTTAGGACACAGAGAGGAGGCGCCACCTACAGCGTTGGAAGGAAGCACCCTGCTGACAGCTTCATCTTGGACTTAGAGCCTCCAAAACTATGAGAAAACAAGTTTTGCTGTTCAAACCCTCGGTCAGCAGCATTTTGTTGTGGCAGCCCTAGCAGATGATTATCAAAACGAAGGCACAGGCCAGGTACAGTGGCTCACGCCTGTAACCCTAGCACTTTGGGAGGCTGAGACGGGCAGATGACCTGAGGTCAGGAGTTCAAGACCAGCCTAGCCAACATGGTGAAACCATGTCTCTACTAAAAATACAAAAATTAGCTGGGTGTGGTGGCAGGCGCCTGTAATCCCAGCTACTTGGGAGGCTGAGGCAGGAGAATCACTTTAACCCGGGAGGTGGAGGTTGCAGTGAGCAGAGATTGCATCACTGCATTCCAGCCTGGGTGACAGGCTGAGACTCCATCTCAAAAAAAAAAAAAAAAAAAAAAAACACCAAAAAACCAAAGGCATATACACTACTGGAAAATTCCAGAAAATGGTCCAAGGACCCCTGGGCATGTTCCTTTGCAGCATATAATATTCCATTTGATTGTTTTCTTTCTTTTATTGTAGGCAATACTTTTCTTTGTCCATCCAGTATCTTAACAAGAATTGTAAACAAATAAACACATAAAATAGCTAAAAATGGAGCAGCAGTCGCGGTAGCTGCCGCCCTCCCCATCCACCCTGAGCTGGAACAACCCCTGGGGCTCTGGCAGAGCAGAGTTTGAAAAATGCCGCTTCCATTCTGGTGCCTCACGAAGATCTAATATGTCAGCAAATTACCTCAGGTTTGCACATTATCATTAATCACGGGCATCACAGGGGATGGCAGCATCCCCCAGACATAATAAATAATGGTGACCTCAAGGTTTGTGAAGGCGAGTGTGTGCGTTCTGCCTGGGAAGGGCAGTCCGTGTCCATTAGAGACAGAGGGGGACGTTGTTCTTGCCGCGTCCTCTGAGGGTTCCCACAACCAGAACCGCCAGGGAGCCCTGCTAGTTCAGAGGCCCAGTGCAGGCAGACCCACAGCTGGGCACCTGGGCCAGTGACCTTCCATGCAACTCTGCAGGTTCTCAGGGCTTCTGAAGATTGGCATCTCTCCAGAAAAAAAAAAAAAAAAAGCCCATTCAGTCAGTCAGTAGGCTTGCTGCTGTCTCACCTACCCTGGATGCTGAAGTTGAAGAGCACTTAAGGTTTCCAGAAGTTTCTCCAGCCAGCAAGATGCTCCACCCTCCTCCTTCAGCCTGTCGTGCACAATTAATGCCAAGCTTTCATACCTTTGATTCTGAAGGTACATTAGCACTTCAGCCGGCTCCTCTGGGTCACCCCTGGGTTTATTCCACATTTAAGCCCTCAAAATCTGCTTTTATTTAGGTCTCAGCATTCAGGCCAGTGCCCTTCAGAAGGACACGAGGATGGTGCATCTTCCAGGACGGGACATGGCCCGCCTAACTGGCTCAGCAAGATCCCTGCTGCTGTGAAACTCGTCACTGGATGAGGCAGGGAGGCTTCTCCTAACACTGGACTGGAGCCCCCTTTGTCATGACTGTAGATTAGAGTCAAGGGTTCTTTGTGTGACCTTCGTCCTGGCCTCCTTATGATTTGAATCACGTTTTCCTCAGTGGCTTGATCAATGTGTTCATTCACGAAAGTGCTGACTTTTCCATACAAAACGGTCAGGCTGGCCTGGCACAGTGGCTGAACTTTGGGAGGCCGAGGCTGGCAGATCATGAGGTCAGGAGTTCGAGACCAGCCTGACCAACATGGTGAAAGTCCATGTCTACTAAAAATACAAAAATTAGCTGGGCTTGGTGGCATGCACCTGTAATCCCAGCTACTCAGGAAGCTGAGGCAGGAGAATCGCTTGAACCCGGTTGCAGTGAACCGAGATCATGCCATTGCACTCCAGCCTGAGCAACAGAGCCAGACTCTGTCTTAAAAAAAGACAACAAAATAAAAAAGTAACCCATCAGCCTATTCCATTTGAGTGGTTTCAAGTTTCTCTTGTAAGTTGGTATTTCATTCCATTTTTCATTTTGTAAGATATTCGAACTATTTGTCAGGTTATCCAATCCTATTAGGCTTCTTTCCTCCACAAGTGTTTCATCTTTGGATGGGTGCTTCACTCTCATGCTATACTAATGACCTCATAGAGAAATGGGCTATGCCAGAAATGTCCTTGTATTTCTATAGGAGGGTCCCATTTGAAGGCCCTTAGTGAAGGTATATTGATAATTTTAGAGAGAGAATATGGCATGAGAAAGGGCAGTCAACTCTGAGTCTGAGCTACAGCTTAGCCATTCATCATGGATATGAACCTAGACCATTTCTTAATTTTCCTGAGCCTCAGTTTAGAGGCTAATATAACCCATTGAGTTTATATAAGGCTTAAATTTTTAGATAACATTAATATGTACATATTGCATGCAAAATGCACAGGTAAGTGCCTGGCACATAGTAATCAATTTATCATAATAATATTGATGATGATAGTGACAATCACAAACATTTAATAAGAGGTATGTTTAAAACAGAGTTTGCTCACAACCTTATCAGCTGAAACTAAACAATGAGCTTTTGGATGTGCTTAAGGTGAGGACAGAAGGGACTCTAGAAATTTCAGAAGACTATAACTGGGGAGTTTTAGAGGAAAGAATTTATTCTTTGCTGACTAACCATTGTGTTAGGTGGTGGGCAGGACAGGCCATAGGGAACGCTTTGATGGGAAGGGCTCAAAAATCAGTCACTGTAGGCTGTTACACAGTGTTCCCTGCTGAGGCCTCGATAAGAAGAATGGGTGGAAAGTTCTCTACATGATCAATCCAATTAACCATGAACTGCCAAAAAAACTTGAGGGGAAATTCAGAGGGAGTAGGAAAAAGGTTTACTTTCTCACCTTAGTCCTGTGGCCATAATTTTGCAAGCCAAGACCTGATAAAAATAATGTTCATTTTAAAATTTAAGGTACAAATAAGTATATTTTATTGCATGAAATTTGGAATATTTGGGAAGAGCTCAAAGAAAACAAAAGTTATATAACTTCCTAAAGTATTTAAGGAAGACTGCAGACAGCCCACATGCATTTAGGATCTCAATGTGGAAAAGTATAAAATGTGTTTTAATTTATAAAGAAATATTCAAAATATATCTGTTCAAACCTCATTCACACAATATTCACAAATAAAGAGGAATATGAATTCTTTTTCACTGAATAGTCTAGAAAAATAAAACCAGCTCTCTACCTGCCACAGAAAATCAGAAATTGATGTAACAAAAGATAAGAACCAGAAGAAAATGAAAAGAAATAGGAAAAAGGAGATACCATGCTTAACATAAAAAAGGAGAAAGTTAAAAAAAAAATGATAACGGCAAAAAAAAAAAACCTGATATTTTTTCTGATAGTCTTTTCTATAGTAGAAATTTGCAGTTTCTCAGATGTTCAGTACTGAAGTTCCAAAGGACGTGTACATTTCCATTGATGGACATGAATAATCTATAATTATTTCCACCATATGTACTTACATCCTTTCCAAAGAACCCGCCCATTAAAATAGCATATGAAACTTAGTAAGTTTCACTTTTTATGTTTTGGAAGAAAGTGATGAAACCCACACTACTTGAGGTACTAAATTACATGCAGTGTTTATCAACACTCAGAGGTCTGCTTTTCATTTGAGCACAAATTTGTAAATATTTTAGAATATTATCAAAATGATATATTTAATTTAAGATCCAATCACGAATTTTCATTTAAATTGTTAACATTTTATTCAGTATTTTAAAAGATAAAAGAACGACATTGTCTCCATTGACATTTTTTTCTGCCTTACTTTTAAAAAACTTGTCAGTAAAGTGTAATATACCTAGAGAAGAGTACATTTAAGTGAATAGCCTAATTGAATCATCACCAACTGATCCCACCCATGTAGCCCACATTTAGGTAGACAAAAAAAAATTACCAGCACCCCTGAGCCCCATCCCCCATGCCTCTTTATAGTCATTACTCTTCTTCCAAAGCCAGCCAGTATCTTGATTTCTAACAGGATAGCTTTGTCTTGCCTGTTTTGGAAGTTTATGTAAATAGAACCACACAGAATATATTCTCTTGTGTTTGTCTCTCTTCCTTCAACATTACCTTTGCAAGATTTATCTACCTGGTTGTGTGTAGTTGTTGACTATTCATTCTCATTTCTTAGCAGTATTATATTGAACGAATATAACTCCATTTATCTATCCATTTAGCTGTTTGGGGGAATTTGCATAGTTTTTTAATTGGAGCTATTATGAAAAGTGCCGCCAAGAACACTGTATATGCCTGTGTGTATCTGGGAACCTGTAGTACCTATGGACATAGGTAAATATTTTTTTCTTTTGGGGACACAGCTGGGAGTGGAATGGCTTTGCCATAGGGTAGGCATAGAACCAGATTTTAAAAAGATTGGTCATTTTCCAAAGTGATTGCATTGCCATTACTTTCTATGCACCAAATAAAATAGCAAATTGTAAAAATGTTATATTGTACTAAAATTATAGCCACTTTTTGTTTATATAATCTTCAAAATATATGGACCATCCTAAAAAATCAGTTCTTGGTCAATAGGGAGGATTTTTAATTTCAGGTGTTGAACCGAGATTTTGAGCAAAGAACTATAAATCTAACAATGATCACTACTGTTATCACTGCTACTACCACAACTACAACTAATGACAACAATTGCAACAAAATAAATACAGTAGCCCTGCCTTATACACAGGAGATACCTTCCAAGACCCCCAACGGATGCCTGAAACCTCAGACAGTACCGAATCCTTTATACACTTTGCTTTTTCATATACATCCATACCTATGACAAAGTTTAATTTATAAAATTAGACATAGTAAGATATTAACAATAACTTTAATAAATAGAACAATTAAAACAATGTACTGTATTCTGAGTTATGTGAATGTGGTCTCTCTCTCTCTAAACACCTTATTGTACTGTATGTACTCAACTATTTTCGGACCATGGTTGATCAAGGAAAACTGAAACTGCAGATAAGGGGGAGAATGCTGTAAGAATGGAAGCCTTGAGAACACTTGGACACAGAGTGGGGAACATCACACACCGGGGCCTATCGTGGAGTGGGGGGAGGGGGAAGGGATAGCATTAGGAGATATACATAATGTAAATGACGAGTTAACGGGCACAGCACACCAACAGGGAACATGTATACATATATAACAAACCTGGACATTGTGCACATATACCCTAGAACTTAAAGTATAATAATAATAATAAAATTTTTTTTTAAAAGTAGTTCACAATAAAAAAAAAAAAAAGAACAGAAGCCCTCTTATGTGCCAGGTACTGTGCTAAGTGCTTCATTGCAATGAGGCATTTCATCCTTTTAAGTAATCCTATAAATTCTATTATTGTGTTCAATTAAATGTGATGAAACCAGAGACATGGCCATGAGTAATTTAACCACAATCAAAAAGCCACTCACCACTCAGGTCCATTGGACATGAAACTTAGCTCCTACTGCCCTATATAGCCCGATGCTCCCATCTGCTCAGGGAAGTACACGATCATTATCATCATTAATGGTGCAAGGGTAACATCTGCTCATCTGTGTTTTCTGATGTGTTTAATTCCTTAGTCCCCTTAGAAACATCTCACATATATATTAGTCCATTTTCATACTCCTATGAAGAAATACCCAAGATTGGGTAATTTATAAAGAGTTTTAATTGACTCAGTTCCACATGGCTGGGGAAGCCTCACAATCATGGCAGAAGGCAAAGGAGAAGCAAAGGCATGTCTTACATGGCAGCAGGCAAGAGAACGTGTACAGAGGAACTTCTCTTTATAAAACTATCAGATCTCATGACACTTATTCACTATCACGAGAACAGCATGGGTAAATCTGCCCCCATGATTCAATTACCTCCCAATGGGTTCCTCCCACAACACGTGGGGATTATGGGAGCTACAATTCAAGATGAGATCTGGGTAGGGACACAGCCACACCATATCACATGGGATTCTCCACATCGACTATCATGATTTTTTAAAATCTCTCAGCAGTAAAAATGAATATCCTAGCAGTGAAGAAAAATAAGTTATAAATATTTTTTAATCTTATTTTCAGACATATGTGGTGCATGCACATGCACGCACACACACACACACACAGCTAATGGTCTTTTGTGCCAGGTAAATGATAGCAACATATATGAGACTTGTTTACCATGTCATTTATTTAACTAAACAAAACTAAATATTGTGCAACAATATTTTACCCCCAAACTCAGTCAGCTGCGAAACTGCCTGCACCCAACATTAAGAAACGAGAACACCAGAAATGACGCAGAGGAAGGTCAAACGCCATTTCTCTGGGAGTCCTTGTTCAAAGGCTGCTCCAGCCTCACAGTCCAGAGGCAGTTCCTTGTGCCCTGACTTAGGCTCCTGTTAGAAAAGCAAATAGTCTCTTTATAGATGTGGCTCTATATACAAAAGTTAAAGAGTCACTAACACATGGGATAAAGCATTTTCAAAGCCTTTTAGGGAGGAGAGAGTATCGCTCATTCCCTCCTGGTATTCCTGCCTTTAAAAATCTAAAGTCAGCGTGAACAAATAACAGGTCAGAGACTGAGACAGTCTTGCTCATAGCCTCACACACATTAAGTTCTATGCATAACACATTGAAGCTACACTTTGGCAAATATCATACTTCATTTTCTAAATACCTGAAACATAGTCAAGAGGAATTTTTAATGTTTGTAGACATGACTTATCTCTCACATATATTCTGTATTGAAACCTGTCTTCATGTGACATGTTTACATGCTACAATTTTGATGACAGAAATTTGACACTGTTGCTACTGAAGGTTGTGAACGTAGGGCCTCATGCTGGACTGTCATATTAAACAGCGACGTGCCGCATGGATTTGAGTGCAGAAAGTTTAAGTGACAGTATATTGAAGTATGTACATTAGGAAGGCCATTATCACTGACGCTTTGAATTTCACATAACTGGATCTTAAAGATGATACTGCCTCAAGGGCAAAAGGCACTCTAAATATTAATATTTATGTATCTTTTCTCTGACACAATCAGAAAACATTTTAGTCAACCTACCAAAATGACTGATTTGGGAAAGAATTAACAATTTATTCTCATCTAGGGAAAAAAAAAAAAAACTATTTTAGGCCATGCCTTTGCCCTCTGGGCCTGGGACGCCCTCCACCCTGCGGTGATGCAGCTAGAAGGCACCAGATGCTGCCCTTTGACCTTGGACTTCCCAGCCTCCAAAACTGTGAGTCAAATAAACTTATGTATAAATTGTTTAAAACCCACTATTTTAAAACTCTTAAATTCATTTTTCCCCCAACAGAAGCTCCCTGCAGCAGAAGTCACTTCCTGTAGAAAGATCACAACAGCAGGCCAGGCGCCGTGGCTCACGCCTGTAATCCCAGCACTTTGGGAGGCCGAGGCAGGTGGATCACAAGATCAGGAGATCGAGACCATCCTGGCTAACATGGTGAAACCCCGTCTCTACTAAGAACACAAAAAACTTTGCCAGGCATGGTGGCGGGCGCCTGTAGTCCCAGCTACTTGGAAGGCTGAGGTAGGAGAATGGCGTGAACCCGGGAGGCGGAGCTTGCGGTGAGCCGAGATCGCGCCACTGCACCCCAGCCTGGGGGACAGAGACAGAGCAAGACTCTGTCTCCAAAAAAACAAACAAACGAACAAACAAAAAACTCACAAGAACAAAGGAAAGCCTTGCTCCAGAACAATGAAATGAACTCAAATATCCAGCATTTTTCAGTATGAGTGGAAATGACCAAAAATAATCCAACAATGCTACAAAAGTGTGATTTTCTTCTTCTGATTTTTAAAGTGTATAATAAAGCCAGAACTATATTCAATTGTGGAAACAACCAATTATGAGAATAAAATTTGCCATCCTAACTCACATGCACTGCCTAGTAACTTCTTGAGCAGTTGGGTTTTGGCTCTCCATCCATAACAACCTGGAGAGGCAGACAGGACCCAGGTCACACATGAGGGAGGGACAGAGCAATTTATGAAGCTACAGCAAATGAATGGCAGAGCAAGACCCGGAACACACGTGCACTGCTTATTGATCCAAAGTGAATCCTGTCACCCACAGAGGCGATTCACTGTTCCCAGTTGAGTGTGAAACCAGAAATCTCACAAGTGGCCGAAGTCGCTATAATTACATGGCAACACCACTCCAGGGCAAGTGCAGCCTCTCACCTCCTTGTGAGCTTGTTTCTCATTTATTTGCACATGAAAATGGCTCCATGTCACATTTTTTGTGGTCATCCTTGCATAGAAATGAAGACCATTTCCAGCCTCTTTATTCACATAATTGGATTTCTTCCCTACATTTCATAATTTTAAAATATGACCACATTGAACAGTATTCTAAGCATAGCTACTGTACACTTATATACTGTCAGAAGCACTTTTCCTAACAGATACGTAGTTTTATGCCCTTACAGCTGTGGGAGAGTATAACTAAACTGGGTATGTTTTCTTTGAACAAATTTAAAACACATGCTTAGCACCCAAAATAATAAAGCTAATGATTGTCTTTGTCACCTGTAGACATTTCATACTGTTGTTTCCTCTTCTGCCCCTGCTAGGCTCAACTGTTTTATTTTTATTTTTTAATATAGAGAATTGTTCAGAATTTTTACTCACTACAACATGGGTATCCTTTGAAAACATTTTATGTTTTAAAAATTGGACTAAAAGAAAAACTTTATTGGTTTTGAAAATCAAAACCAGAGAAATCACTACCTTGTCACACTCTGTGGAGACATTTCAGAAAGAATTAGAGCAAAAGGTAACACACATTCCCAGGAGGTGGACCCTGACAGCAGACGCAGACGGCAATAAATGTTTGATTCTAGAATTTTGGAGTCTCATTGTTTATTTTCTATGGAAGCCCCCTGTTTTTTCCCAAAGAATTTCAGCAAGACAATTTATAACTCTTAGCACACTACCTCCACACTTTCAGATGTGTAAAATAGAGAAGGTGGAATGAGGTGGCAAAGTGTCTTGTTGCCAACAGATGTGTGCTTGAAAATGAGGTGACAATACACAGAACACTATCAGGGAGACTAATGACACACAGCCTGCCTAATTGTGAAATTTTAATTAAGGTAGAGTTGTGGTGCTGTGGATGTAATTATTTTTAAAGTATATTTGACTTGCTTTTTATATACTGATGATCTATGTCAGTGAAAGATCTCACAACATTTGATGACAAATCAGTTATGACTAATTTTTAAAAATATCCCAGACAATTCTTCTGAATCTCTAGAAGATTAGAAACAGAAGAAATGTCATTTAATGGGAAAGGAAGCATGCAGGTACATCTGCAGAAAAGCACAAATTCCTCACGATCTTGCATGACTTACAAATGAGCAAATATCTATTTTAAACTTTCCAAGTGTCTCACCATTGTGAGATTTTACTTTCATTTCATGTTGAATCTATCTGAATAGCAAGGAGGAAAAAATGGCTACCTATTATGGATAAGTATGGTTTTAGGCCTTTACGATATTATTGTGGGTTATTTTTAATTTTAAGTGAAATTAAGTTCAATGGGCAATATATTTATTTACGTTGGCTTGGTTTTACTGTCACTGGCCAAATATTTCAACAAGACATTACCATGGGAATTATATCTTTAGTAGTTATTTTTCCTAACAATATTACTGTGAGGATCAACAAGCCATAACGTTTTTGCCTGATTACATAATGATAATTTTTTCCTCTTTATTTTCCTGTATAACAGAGGCATGTTATAATTAAACATAAGTTAAAATTTCTTAAGCTGTTTATTGGAAATTATTTCTATATAATTCCTTTAACAACTATGAATACCCATTAATAAACCTGGATTACTAACTGTCCATTTCAAGCATCCTATCCCTGGAATAGATTAGTGTGCCTAGTTCTTCTTAACATCCACCCTCCAAAAATAGAACACAATCAGCCACTCTACATATTCCAATATCAAGTCGATTTTCTACCAGACACAGAAGGAACTAATACAGAAGGCTAATCATCAGTAGGTTTTGAATCCACCAGTAACAAATAAATAAATAAAATGTATTTAACATTATTTTATTTTATAAAATAAATTACATACTTAAATAGAACAATTTAGATGTTACTTACATGCATATATTATTTCTATTTGTTATTTAACTTTAAAATATTTTAAACCTGTATACTTAAATTGTGCATCAAATGTATATTTTATATTATAGGTTATATTTATATACACACATATATACATACACATACATACACACTGACTTTTCACACATATACACACAGTCTTAAATGTACCTTTTGAGTACCAACACAATTATTACACCATTACTTTTATTAAATGTTTTTAAATAGGACCCTCATTGAAATCTATTGCATATTCTTTTAACTTGCTTGTGTATAAAAGTTTTTAAGGCAGCTTACAAAACTATGTACTATAAACTGAGGGCAGCAAAAATAAAGTCTGAGATGTGGTTAATATTCAAATTACACATCAAAAGATCCTCCCTGATTCCTAGAGGTCAGCCATAGATGGCTAACGGTTCACCCACCTATAAGGACAGACCACTATCCACTCAGTTGTCAGTGATAGTAACACAGTCAATAAAGCACATGGAATGCATTCACCAGGACTTGGGATAATCATCCGGCATGGTTTATCCTGGGCTTCTCTTTCCACTACTCTCTCTATGACTTTCAACTCACGGCCTTTATGCTGGCTGGTCCTTTCCCTCTTGACTGTCCTAACTTTTTCAGGTGACTCCAGACGGTCCATCCTAGCCACGAACCATTGTAAACTCAGATCCTGGCATGGAGTATTTACTCATCAACAAATGTCAAGTAAAAGAGGCAGGCAGGCAGGCAGGAAGGAATGAATGAAGAAAAAGAGGAAAGAAAGAAAGAAAGAAAGAAAGAAAGAAAGAAAGAAAGAAAGAAAGAAAGAAAGAAAGAAAGAAAGAAAGAAAGAAAGAAAGAAAGAAAGAAAGAAAGAAAGAAAGAAAGAAAGAAAGAAAGAAAGAAAGAAAGAAAGAAGGAAGGAAGGAAGGAAGGAAGGAAGGAAGGAAGGAAGGAAGGAAGGAAGGAAGGAAGGAAGGAAGGAAGGAAGGAAGGAAGGAAGGAAGGAAGGAAGGAAGGAAGGAAGGAAGGAAGGAAGGAGAAAAGAAAAGAAAAGAAAAGAAAAGAAAAGAAAAGAAAAGAAAGAGAAAGAAAGAAAAAGAAAGAAGAAAGAAAGAGAAAGAGAAAGAAAGAAAGAGGGAGGGAGGGAGGAAGAGAGGGAGGAAGAGAGAGAGAGAAAGAAAGAAAGAAGGAAAGAAAGAGAGAAAGGAAGGAAGGAAGGAAGGAAGGAAGGAAGGAAGGAAGGAAGGAAGGAAGGAAGGAAGGAAGGAAGGAAGGAAGGAAGGAAGGGAGGGGAAGAAGAGAGGGGAGGAGAGGAGGGCATGGCAGGGGAGGGAGGGGGAGGGAGTAGGGAGGGATGAGAAGGCCCTCAGGGGGTCTGGGGTTGTAGCATAAAAGGGCCCATAACTATACAAAATGATATTTTACAGTTCAGGTTTTAACCCTGAAGTGCACACAGACCTTAATACAGCAGTGTTTAAGCATTAGGACTAGTGCTTGAATTTTCACGGAGTAAACTGATATTCGAGGAAGCTATGCCATATTTCCTTTCTAGCTTCTAATGTTCCCTGAATGGCTCAAGCTTGAAATACTGGGATCAACATCTGTCATCAAACAGAGCTTGAAATCAGCTACTATCGGAGCTGACATTTGTAGGGCACCTGCCCCCACCCTGGGTTCTGCTGAGCTCCTGCTTGTCTCCCTAGAGTACTTCTGCTCCTTCCTGGGTGCCTGTCCCACTGGCATGGGGTCATCAGTGCCTGCCTTTAGCAACTCTGCTTGGTCTCACTTTCTGCTTCTAATAGTCTGGGAGCACCAGGTAAGCAGGTGGTAACAACAACATGCAGACTCAGAGAATAAGACCATGAGGAACTCCATGTGTTTGAAGCAGGGTCTTTAGTACAAAGGTTTGATCTTTTAAATTTAACCTTTCATGGGCCTTTTATTTAATTCCTGGTTCTGACTTATCTATGGGTTCGTGGAATAATTTCAGGGTAAGAAAGCACTTTCTCCATCTCTCTATAACCTATAACTCTCTCTGTTTCTCTCCCTCTGTCTCTTTCTCTCTCCCCCACCCTCTCTCTCTCTCTCTCTCTGTGTGTGTGTGTGTGTGTGTGTGTGTGACAGAGAGAGAGAGAGAGAGAGAGAGAGAGAGAGAGAGAGAGAGAGAGAGACTGCCTGCTCACAGGTGTAAGGTAAGCATGTCAGATAGCTATAAAACATTTCACCAGTGAAGCACACTGCCATTGTCTCTCAGGCAGGCTTGGGTGTTGCATGAGGTGAGGCTGGAGGGGCTGCTGCAGCCACAGCCACATCCTTAGGGAGGTAGAAGTCATACCAAGCCACGTGGGTTCATGCTGAGAGAATCAGAGCTACTCAACCATTTCCAGCAGAGGGATACATGAGAAGATTTGAATTTTAGCAAAATCAGCATAACTGCAGGGTGGGGAATCCACTGGAAGGGCTGAGGGTGAAGGTAAAGAAGCCCGTGAGAAAGTTAATAATCTCAGAGATGGAACCAGGGGAGAGGCAGTGAAGATGGACAGCTTCTAGAAACGTTCTAGAGAGAACCTATGAAGCTGCTTGAAGGTGAAGTGGGGGCTGTTTCCAGGGAGACATCCAGGTTTCCGGCATGAGTTTTCATAGATGGTTCTGCTATTCACTGAGCGAAGGAGCACAGGAGAGAGAAGAGAGTTGTAGCCAGCATAGTGAAGAGGCCATTGACAGTTAGTTAGAGCCAGATTCATGTACGTTCTAGTTCTTATACACTCTAGACGGCACTTCGCAAACTAAGGCACATTCAAATCCCTGGGGCATCTTATGCAAACACAGGCTCTGGTTCAGGAGATCCAGAGTGGGGTTGATGTTTTTGTCTTTCTAACAGATGATGCTAATATTGCTGCTCAGGGACCACATTTTGAATTAAGGCTCCACATTAATCAAAACCTTTCCTGTTATGCACCCATTCTCAGTGAACTTATCAACTCCATGAGAGGGTCACCCTCTCTGTCCTCCGCACCTGCAACGGTGGCTGGCTGGAGACGGACACCCTTGTTGAGCCCCCGCAGCAAAGCCCTTCCTCTCTGAGTTCCTGCTTCTGCAGTGAGGGCTGCTCTGCTGAAGTCATGCCAGACAGCCTTGAAGTCTCCGTGGAGATCACAGCTTCTCTCCATCCTGGGGATCCAGGAAAACAAACTTTTGGTCTCTGGAAACTTCTATTTGAAGGCTCACTCATGTCTGAGGTTGTCTTTCTGCATGAGATTGCCTGATAGTTTCAATGAGAAACTGCTGAACTCTGAAGTTTGACTCTGCTGCATTTCAGGGGGAGACATAAGCTTTTTATTCTTTTCTGTCTCTGTGGGCACAGAGTGACACATGCATAGTCAAGAAGAGGAGAAAGGCATCCACCCAGAGGAAAAAAGGGTAAAAATCAAATCATCCCACTAAAGACGCCACTGTGACAAGAGTTCCCTTAGGAATTATAGCCAGAATACCTCTCACCTAGGAGGGATATTAGAGCTTGAACAGTGAAAAGGAAAAGCTTTATTTCACTATTGTCTGTTCCAATTCTTGTGCCCCTTGAAATATTAGTTGAATGGTTTATTTTTCCTTAGTTTCATTTCCAGAATCATCTTTACCAGACACAATTTAAATTCTAGTTATTTCCCCACCAAAAGGCAACAAAAATGAGTTCCAGAGAGTTCACAGAGATTTCAAAGAGAATTCACAGAGATTCTGCAGCCATGTGGAAAGAACATTATAGGAGATTCTACTGTACTATGCAATCCTCATGTGTAGTAGGACAGTCAGAGGTCATGGGCACTGTTCTCTAGGTCTATGCTGCTAAAAAACCACAACGCAAAAGTAATGCTATAAAATTTGCATCAAGAAAAAAAATCTTGTGATGGTTAATTTTATATGTCAAATCGGCTAGGCCACAGGGGGCCCAGATATTTAGTCAAGCATTATTCTGGGTGTTTCTCTGAGGGTGTGTTTGGATGAGCCTAATATTTTAGTCAGTGGACTCTGAGCAAAGCAGATTGCCCTCCCTAATGCGGGTGACCTCATCCAATCAGTTAAAGGCCTAAATGGAAGAAGAAACTGAACTCCTTCAAGCAAAATAATTCTTCTGCTGATGGCCTTTGAACTGGAACATCAGTTCCTTCCTGGGTCCCCTGCTGACTTTAAACTTAAACTGCAACATTTGCTCTTCTCAGGGTCTCCAACCTCTTGGCCCACCCTGCAGATTCTGGATTTATCAGACTCCATTATCATGTTGGCCAATTCCTTAAAATAAATATCTTCTATATACAAACAAGTACTATTGGTTCTGTTTCTCCAGAGAACCCTAAGACATCTTCTATCCTCTAAAGTTTGGAAATGGAAATAAAAATGAAAGATATATTGTTCAGTCAGGATACAATGTAAGATTTTGTAGGTGTGTTAATCTGTTCTTATGCTGCTAATAAAGACATACCAGAGACTGGGTAATTTATAAAGGAAAGAGGTTTAATTGATTCACTGTTCCACATGACTAGGGAGGCCTCACAATCATGGCAGAAGGTGGATGAGGAGCAGAGTCAGGTCCTACATGGCAGGAGGCAAGAGAGTGTGTGCAGGGGGACTCCCCTTTATAAAACCATCAGATTCCCTGAGACTTATTCATTATCATGAGAAGAGCCCGGGAAAGACTCACCCCCATGATTCAATTACCACCTGCCGGGCTCCTCCCATGACACGTGGGAATTATGGGAGCTACAATGCAAAATGAGATTTGGGCAGGGACACAGTCAAACCATATCAGTAGGTCTATGTGATTTGCTAAGAACAGGGTTATCCACAATAAATGCAGTTTATTTTTTTGTAATTGAATCTATAATTGGAGTCCAGACATTTTTATTTCTTTTACTTACTATGTAGGTTCACATAGTATATTTTCATTACATGGATGTTGAAATATTACTTTCCCACTGTGTGGCTGATGGATCACACACCATCCTCCTCTCCATGCAGGAATCAGGAAGGGTATGTGAGAGGAAGGAGGTTAGGGGTGGGAAGTCTTTGTTTAACTTCCACCTCATTTTTGAGAAAGGATTTGACAGAGGTCTGGCTGGAGTACCCAACCTTGATGTCACAAAGAAGTTGTCTAGAGTTATTTAGCAGTGCAGGCAGGAGCTTCTGGCACTCGGTAGGACAAGAACCAGTTGTTATGTGCTTTCTTTGCTTAGCTTTTATCCCCACTCTCTCCCACTGTCCCGCAAGGTTTCTGTCTCATGGACATGAAAATGTGTCAGTATAAACACCTGCATTCTCTATTCACACAAGGATTCCTTGTCACTGGGGATTTTTGCTGACTTCTATCCGTGTAAAAATCATTCTTTACCTTTCTCTAAAATTGCCAAACTTTGGGAAAAGAATTAATTAAAACAGATTTAAGGTCATTTTTTAAACTACAGATGACATAGATGAGCTCCATTATTCTTTTACGTGACTTGGGGACACAAGGAAGTCAAACATAAAAGTTTACCAGCTTATAAAATCTGGGAGTCTCTGCCCCTGTTTTTTAAGAGGTTTGTAAAATTTCAAAGTATTTTGTCTTACAATATCAACAAAGAAAGTGCAAGTTTAGAGTCTAAAATTAATTTAATTATGAACACTTCAAATGTGTTCTCTTATTCTCTTTTTTAAAAATAAATGCTTTCTAGTGAAAAATCTATTTTTTCTCTTTGACAGGTAATAAGGCAAAATGCTGGGAGGTTATTAGTAATTGCTCTATTTTTTTTCCTCATATCTCCTGTTCACATTGTCAACAAATCCTATTCATTCTACCTGCAAAATATGACCAGACAGTGATTGTTTCTGCCTAACTTTTCTGCCATGATTCTTTTATTGTCAAGTATTGCTGGCACTCTGGAAATTTCCCTCGCAGGTCTCCCTCTTTCTAGTGTTGCCTCCACCCAGTCACCTCTGTCTTTTCTCAGTTCAGCAACTACTGCAGTTGCTAAAACGGAAATTAGATTCTCCGCTCAAATCCCTGCAAAAGTACCCTGTACCATTCAAGGGTATTCCAAGGGCTGTAATACCCCAGGTAACCTGGCTCCCATTTCCTCTCTGTCCTCCTAACCTCCTTCTATAACCACCCCATCCCCAATTCATTCAACCCAGGCACATTGGCGTTTGTGCTGTTTCTCAACATGCTAGTCACACACCTGCCCTAAGACCTTTGCCTAGCTTCTCTCTCAGCCTGAAAATCTCTTCCTCTAAATACATTTCAACAGCAACTTTTCTTCCTTTAAGCATTTCCTCAAATGCCACTTTCTCAGCAGGCCCTGATTTAAGCACTTTGCCTCCAGTGACTGTTGCCACCCCCTATGCCATCACTCCCAACCCCCTTTCCGGGGTCTCATTTCTTTCACCCATGCTACACATAACCTTTGATCATACTATGTAATTTACATATTTCTTAGGTTTGATGTAGTACCCTTCTCCCCACAACAGAAATCCCATGAAGGAAAACTTTTGTCTGTTTTGTTCACTCAAATATCTAAGACACCTAGAATAATGACCAGAGTATAATAAGTAACCAAAAAATATCTTTCAAATAAATCAAGTGATTTTTCCATTGCTTTAGAAAAAAAAAATCCTATTCTAGTGCTTCAGAGACTTTGATAAATTCTACTTTATAATGCATGTGTTATTAGGTATAGATTATAGATAATGAGGATAAGTTCCACTTCAATTAAGAAATTGGCTTGCTTTGTATATGAATATAGGTCATTGGTGACCAGTTATATAAAAATAAGAAAAAAGAAGTAATTGAGAACAGGCTGACTTCCCACCACACTCCCAGAGCAGATTCCACGACCAAAGAAATAAAGTAAAACTCTAAAGCAACTGGAAATTGATGATCTTTCTCATAAATAATTCAAAAATTTTTAAGAAACCCCAGAACTCTTCAAAAATACAGAGAAACAATTCATTGAAATCAGGAAACAATAAATGATCAATATTAGATATTCAGCAGTGAGACTGAAATTTTTTCTTAAAAAAAAAAGCAAATACTGGAGCTAGAAAATACAATGGATGAGCAGAAAAATGCAACAGAAGTCATCAACAGTAGTGCTGATAAAGCAGAAAGAATCTGTGAACTTAAAGGCAGAAATTATATAAATAGAGCAGAAAAAAAGAAAGAAAGAATGAGAAAAATTGAAGGAAGTATACATGGAATTACATGACCAATTCAAGAAAGCAAATATTTGCATTATAGGAGTTTGAGGAGAAGAAGAGGAAGACTAAGAGGTAGAACACTTAGTTAAAAAACTAATAGAAACTTTCCAAATCTAGGGAAAGATATAAATACACAGGTACAGAAAGGTTCAATCAGATTCAATGCAAGCAAGACCACACCAACACATATTATAATCAAACCATTAAAAATCACAGACAGAGAGGAGCCTGAAAACAGCAAGAGAAAATAAGCAAATCAAAAATAAGTTCCAATAAAGCTAGCAGCAGATTCCTCAGCAGAAACCTTACAAGCCAGGAGGAGGTGGGATAATATATGCAGAATGCTATAAGAAAAAACTGCCAATTCAACAAAGTTGTCATTCAGAAAAGGACATAACTTTAATTGTATACAAAATCTCTACACTTTTACTCTTGCCAACACTTATATTTTTAATGTCAAAATTTTACATTTTTAAATATTGGCTTATTATTAGGAGAAATAAAGGAAGAATAAAGATTGTCCCAGGAAAACATCAAGCTGACACAGCTCATCACCACTAGACCCCTTTTAGAAGAAATAATAAGGGAGTTCTACAAGCTGAAAGAACAAGACAAAAATATATGAAAGTTAAAACTCAGTATAAGTAAATGGTAAAATTAAGTATACTCTAATACTGTAATGGTAGTATGTAAATTGCTTACATCTTTAGTATGAAGGTTAAAAGACAAAACCATTAAAAATAATATTAGCTACAACAATTTATTAAGAAATATGCAATATTAAAAGATACAAATTGTGTGACATCAAAAATAGAATATATATATATATGTATAAACTGTTGGGCAAAGTGAAAAGTGTAGCTTTTGTATGCTATTAAAGTTTTGTCATTAGTTGCTTAAAATAGCCTGTTATAACTATAAGCCACCTATGTAATCCTCACAGTAATCATAAAGCAAAAACCTATAGTAGACACACAAAGATAAAAAGTAAAGGATCAAAGCATACCACTAAAGAAAAATCACCTAATCACAAAGGAAGATAGCAAGAGATGAAGAAAGAAACAAAGGATCTACAAAACAACCAGAAAGCCAGTAACAAAGTGACACTAGGCTGGGTGTGGTGGCTCATGCCTATAATCCTAGCACTTTGGGAGGCCAAGGCAGGTGGATCACAAGGTCAGGAGATCAAGACCATTCTGGCTAACATGGTGAAACCCCATCTCTACTAAAAATACAAAAAATTAGCCAGGCATGGTGGTGGATGCCTATAGTACCAGCTACTCAGGAGGCTGAGGCAGAAGAATGGTGTGAACCCAGGAAGTGGAGCTTGCAGTGAGCTGAGATCGTGCCACTGCACTCCAGCCTGGGCGACAGAGCGAGACTCCATCTCAAAAAAAAAAAAAAAAAGGGGGGGGGGCACTATTTACAATTTACCTATTTACAATTACCTTGAATGTAAATGGACTAAATTTTACAACAAAAAGACACAGAGTGGCTAAGTGGATTTAAAAAGAAACACAACATGACCCAACTATCTGCTGCTTGTAAGACACTCACTTCACATTTAAGGACATGCATAGACTGAAAGGCCATATTTCTTAACAAATATAGGGAGATTGAAATCACATCAGATATCTTTTCCAACCACAATGGTATGAAACTAGAAATCAGTAACAGGAGAAATTCTGGAAGATTCACACATACATGGAAATTAAACAACATGCTCCTGAACGATCAATGGGTCAAAGAAGAAATTAATAGGACATTTTTTAAGTCTAAATTTTAAGTACTAAAATATCATTGAGACTAATGAAAACAGAGACAGTGTATCAAAACTTATAGGATGTAGCAAAAGTAGTTCTCAGAAAGAAGCTTTTAGCAAAAAACTTTTAAATTAAAAAAAGAAAAGATGATTTCAAATAACCTAAAGTTACACTTCAAGGAACAAGAAAAAGGAAAACAAACTAAGCTCAAAATTGGTAGAAGGGAGGAAATAATAAAGGTCAGAACCAACACAAATAAAATAGAACTAGAAAAACAATAGAAAAGATCAACAAAACTAAAGTTGGTTTTTTTTCAAAAATACAATCAACAAACCATTAGCTAGACTAAGAAAAAAAGAAGACAAAATCAGAAATAAAAGGAGAAACATCACACCTGATACAACAGAAATATGAAGGATTATAAAAAGCTAATATGAACAGTTATACACCAACAAATTGGATAATATAAAAGAAACAGACAAATTTCTAGACACATACAACTTACCAAGACTGAATCATGAATAAAACAATCTGAACAGATCACAGATGAGTAACAAGATTGAGTCCACAGTAAAAAGACTCTAATCTCTAATCAAGGAAAACCAAGGACCTGATGGCTTCACTGATAAATTCTATGAAACATTGAAGAACTAATCCTAATCTTCCCCAAATTCTTTCAAAAAGTTTAAGAGGTGAAACTTGCAACTCATTTAACAAGGCCGGCATTACCCTGATACCAAAGTCAGACAGAAAAGAAAATTGCAGGCCCGTATCCTAGCAAACCAAATGCAACAGCACACTAAAAAGGCTATTCACCATGATCAGTACAATTGGTCCCTAGGATGGAAGAATGGTTCAATATATGCAAATCAATACACGTGATGCACCACATTACCAGAATGAAGGGAAAACCCACGTGCATCTCAATAGATGCAGAAAAGGCTTTTGACGAAATTCAAAATTCTTTCATGATAAAAATTCTCAACAAATTAGGTATAGAAAGAATGTCGCTCAATACACTAAAGGGCGTATGTGACAAACCCAAAGCTAACATTGTACACGATGATGAAAAATTGAAAGTTTTCCTCTAACATCAGGAAGAAAATAACTACGCCCACTCTTGTCCCTTCTGTTCAACTTCTCTGGAAGTCCTAACCAGAGAAATTAGGAAAAAGAAAGGAATTAAAAACATCCAAATTGGGAAAAAAAAGAAGTTAAATTGTCACTGTTTGCAGGCTACGTATCTTTTATGTAGAAAATTCTAAATACTCCACCACAAAACTGTTAGAACTAATAAATAAATACAATAAAATTGCAGAATACAAAATCAACACATAAAATTAGTAGCATATTTATACTCTAACAATGAACTATCCAAAAAAGTTACCAAGATAATAGTCCCACTTTTTACAGCTGCCAAAAATTAGTAAAATATCTGGGAATAAGTTTAACCAAGGAGGTGAAAAATCTGTACACTAAAAACTATGATACTGTTAAAAGAAATGTAAGAAAATACAAATAAATTGAAAAAGATTCTATGTTTATGGATTAGAATAATTAATGTTGTTATGATGTCCATATTACCCAAAGTGATCTACAGATTCAATGCACTCCTTATCAAAATGGCATTTTTCAAAGAAATAGAAAAAAAAAAATCATAAAATGTATATGGAACCCCATAAGACCCCCAAATAGCAAAGCAATCTTGAGCAAAAGAACAAGCTGGAAGCATCACACTTCTTGCCTCCAAAATATATACAAAGCTACAGTAACCAAAACAGATGGTACTGGCATAGAAACAGATACACAGACCAGTTGAACAGAATACAGAATAGAGAGCCCAGAAACAAATCCACACATTTACAGTCAATAGATTTTCAACAAAGGTGCCAGGAACACACATTAAGGAAAGAACAGTCTTAAACAAATGGTTCTGGGAAAACAATATCCACATGCAGAAGAATGAAATTAGATCCTTATCTCACACCATATACAAAAATCAACTCAAAATGGATTGTGCACTTAAACATAAGACTTGAAGTAAATACAGAGGAAAGACTCCATAATATTGATCTTGGCAGTGAATCTAGGATATGACCCTAAAAGCACAGGCAACAAACATAGACAACTAGATTTTATCAACCTAAAAAGCTTCTGCACAGCAATGAAGACAATCAGCAAAGAGAACCTAAGGAACAAGAGAATATATTTTCAAGCCATATGTCTGATAAGGGATTAATATCTAAAAGATATAAGGAATGCAAACAGCTCAATAGCAAGGAAACAAATAGCCTAATTTAAAAAATGGACAAAGAACCTGAATAGACATTTCTCAAAATAGGACATTCAAAAGGTCAATCGATTGGGAGGCCGAAACGGACAGATCACGAGGTCAGGAGATCGAGACCATCCTGGCTAACACGGTGAAACCCCGTCTCTACTAAAAAAATACAGAAAACTAGCCGGGCGAGGTGGCAGGCGCCTGTAGTCCCAGCTACTCGGGAGGCTGAGGCAGGAGAATGGCGGGAACCCGGGAGGCGGAGCTTGCAATGAGCTGAGATCCGGCCACTGCACTCCAGCCTAGGCCACAGAGCGAGACTCCGTCTCAAAAAAAAAAAAAAAAAAAAAAATACAAAAAACTAGCTGGGCGTAGTGGCGGATGCCTGTAGTCCCAGCTACTCCGGAGGCTGAGGCAGGAGAATGGCGTGAACCTGGGAGGCAGAGCTTGCAGTGAGCTGAGATCCGGCCACTGCACTCCAGCCTGGGCGACAGAGCGAGACTCCGTCTCAAAAAAAAAAAAAAAAAAAAAAAGGTCAATCGATACATGAAAAAATGCTCAACATCATTCATCACCAGGAAAACGGAAATTAAAACCACAATGAGATGTCACCTCATACTTATTAGGATGGCTGTGATCAAAAAGACAAAAGATAATAAGTATTGGTGAGGATGTGTATCAAAGGGAACCCTAGCACTCTGTTGGTGGGAATTTACATTGGTACAGCCATTTGGGGAAACATTATAGAGGTTCCTCAAAAAATCAGCGATAGAACTACCCTATTATCCAGTAATTCCACTACTGGATATATATCAAAAGGCTATGAATTAAATCAGTATATGGAAGAGATATCTCCTCCCCCATGTTCATTGCAGCATTAGTCACAATAGACAAAAATTAGAATCAACCTAAATGTCAACAGAAGAATAAAGAAAATGTGATATATATATACACAAGTAAATACTATTCAGCTTTACAAAAAAGGAAATTCTGTCATTTGAAACATGGCTAAGCTTGGAGGACATTATGTTAAGTAAAATAAGCCAGACACAGAATGACAAATACTGCTTGATCTCATATGTGAAATCTAAAAGAATTAAATTCATAGAAGTAGTGAGTAGAATGGTGGTTTCCAGGGGTTGGGGGCAGGGTTGGGGGAGTTGGGGAGATGTTGGTCAAAGGAGACAAAATTTCAGTTAGACAGAAGGAATAAGTTCAAGAGATCTATCCTACAAAATGGTGACTACAATTAATAACAATGTATTGTATTCCTGAAAAGCCCTGAGACTAAATTTGAAGTGCTCTGAGCATAAAAGTAAGTATATTCAGTAATGTATAGGTTAATTAGCTCAATTTAGCCATTTCCCAATGTATACATATAAGAAAACATCCTGTTGTACATAATAAATATATATATGTCAATATACAAATAAATTAATTAGTTTAAAAATAAAGTTAATTGGGATTGCTTTTCATAAAGATCAGTTTGCATACATTTGCCTGTGCAGAGTTTTGCATCACTAAATGGAAGCTGATTTCTAACTTGTATTTCCAGCTATGAGAACTGCTATGTTGGGATCGGTCAAGATAACATGGATTTTGAAACCACTAAAATTATGAAATATGAAGCACTGGATTTCCAAAGAGGAGTATAATCCAACATATTCATCAAAGTCTAGCACACGGTATGTTGCAAAATAAAGTGTTAAGAGTATGGATTTTGGCATTAGACAGATCTGGGTTTCAAATTCTGCATAGGTCATAACCTTTCTGTGTCTTGGTTTTCCTCATTTATAAAATGGGAATAATAACTCAGTGTCATTGGGCTGCTTAAATGTTTGACACAGTGCCTCCTTCAAAATGGGAGTTCAGGACACATCTCATTTTGTTACCAGGAGGAATTACTACTGTCATTTGTATATGAAGGCAACAGTGAGCCACCATTACCAGCTGAGCTGAGTAACCTTAAACAGCTCACTGGATTGCAGTGAGCTTTAGTTTCTCTAAAAATGGGAATACTCCCCGCCTGCTCTGCAGGACTGAGGACTAAACAAAGCAATGCATATTAAAAAAACACACAATGGCTGGCCCATAGGCTTCCCTTTCTGCTGTAGATGGGTATTTTAGACACAACTTCCCTAGGACCGGAAGAAAGGTGGTAGAAACTGACTTCTGTATAAACCAGCAAGATTATCAAAACAGCTGCCTGGCATTGTTCAGGATTTATAAGCACATCTATTTCACATATACCTATGTAAATATGGATATATAGAGTATGTATATATAATATGTATATATGCACTATGTATGTATAATGTATGTGTGTATGTATATGTGTGTGTGTGTATATATATACCACTGACAGATATATGAGAGAAAAAATATGGCACATATTAAAAGAGAGTAATAAAACATTCTTACAATTCTCAAATAGAATTTTAGAATCCACAGAATTTCTCAATGCTAAGAGGGGAGATTAAACACAAGAGAATTTCTCATTATAGCAACGTAATATGCAGTTCATTCTTTATCATGTAAGAGAGTTGGAGCTATAAATAATGCCTTGTAGTATGAGTAATAATTCCTGAAAAAAATTAACTGGAATGAAGCAGGTTTTTAATACAGTATTCAATGAAACTATCTAAATTTACCTAAGCTAGAAACAGACTACTTTGAAATAAGTGTATGAATACTCATGGACTATAAAAGATTGAAAAGATTACTATTTTATCTGTTTATGTGGTCATATACCACAATAGAGTAAAACACAATATGTCAAATATCTAGACAGCTGTTGAGGAACCTAGCTCAATAATACAAGTGATCCGAGCCACAAGATTAAACCGTTCTGACACAAATAGTCCATCTCTTCACAGGTTTCTCTCTTGCTCTTTGAATACCTCAATCAGACATTCAGATTAAAGCAAACAAAAAAACCGAAACTCTACTACATATAGGATGACAGCAGCCAGAACCTTCCAATCTGTGCCAGCCTCTAGATGAAAGATCTCAGTTCTTATCTAAGAAGGCACTCACCAGCAACGCATGTGTCCCATTTACTATGCGGGACAAACCATGACCCCACGTGCCCATTAAGTTTCTGGGGAAAGTTTAAGAAATAATTAGGGAATTTAACTTTACTTTTCTCTTGCTCTTTTCCAAACCATATCTAAGACAGCGGGGTTAAAGAAGCAGAAATGCAATTAAATTTAGCAAATATTTTTTGAGAACTTTTTAGATGCATAGAAGGAGGTGAAGATCTGAGCACTCTTCTTTTTTTTTTTTTTTGGAGACAGAGTCTCACTCTGTCACCCAGGATGGAGTGCAGTGATGCAATACCGGCTCACTGCAACCCCCGCCTCCCAGATTAAGTGATTCTCCTGCCTCAGCCTCCTGAGTAGATGGGACTACAGGCACCCACCATCCTGCCCAGCTAATTTTTGTATTTTTAGTCGAGTCGGGGTTTCACCATGTTGGCTAGGATGGTCTCGACCTCCTGACCTTGCGATCCACCCGCCTCGGCCTCCCAAAGTGCTGGGATTACAGGCGTGAGCCACCGCGCCCGGCTGAGCACCCTTCCTTAGGAAGAACACTCCAGCAGCACTGGGAGGGAGGAGGAGAAAGGGGAGATTGCAGGAAGAAAGTCTCAGGACAACACATGATTTGCTTGTTTTTGCCTTTTTCCTAAATATTTATGAAATACTTTCTAAATATTTTGTTAAGTTTTCTGAAGAAAGGCCTTTTAATACATATTTTATAAATACAGGATTTATGTCTTGTTTTATGAGGAACATGGACATTCTAGTAATAAATTGCTCATTTCTGCAGTCTATGTCTTTGTCTTTCAACTAATTAAGACTCCTGTTTCTATTAATTTTTCTAGAAACCTTCCAGGAATAAATATCTGTTTTAAAAGAGAGGTTAAGTGACCGGCAAGACCTCACTATTGAATGACACAGCAAAATGTCAATTTAACCATTTTCTTTCCAAATCTTACTTTTCTTTTTCTAATTCACATCTTCGTGGATGCAGATTGTACTCTTGACCTTAGAGATCTACATCATATTCTCTAGCATATTAGAGCTCTAGAAGGGAAGAGATGGCACCTTCAAGCTCAATCATTGGAGGAGAATCTAATAAAGGGGTAATTTACAAAGCCAGTGCAGTACCCAGGGGCTAATAGCAGCTCGAAACTGTGATCTTCCCTAGGCATGGAGGGTTAGTGGGCGGAAGTGATTTCAGAGCAACCTGAATGGGAAAGAGCAGGTGAAACAAAATCAACTCTCTAACAATACTGCTCTTCTCCCCTGTAGTCTCCTGCTGATGCCTCCCATTGTGGAACCCAGTTGGAAGCCCATGACCAGGGAGCCCATTGAGGCGGCCAGCCTCCTGGGGCTCAGAGCAGGGTGAACACAGGGGATGAGTGGGCTTGGAGAGGCACATGGTAGGTATGCAGCACAAGGCTTCTCTTCTTAAAAAGAGCAAGCTCAAAGATAATTTCATTTGCAGAGATACTCCACACAATATCTATTACTGCAAATATTACTTCATACAGCCTAAAGGTAGAATTAGTAGTCTCTTCTCAGTAGGGTTACCATATTTAGCTAATACAGGACACCACTTAAATCTAAATTTTAGTTACATAATGCCTAATTTTTAGTATAAGTATGCTCCACACAATATTTGAGATATGCTCACACTAAATATTATGTTTTGTTTATCAGGAATTCAAATTGAACTGGGCATCCTGTATTTTATGTGACAACCCCACCTCTTTGTATATTAAAATATATATTCTTCAAATCATATTTGAAGTATTGTTATTACTTCTGTCCCAAAGACCATAGAAGATGAGCTTCTACCCAGGTGTGTTATATTTAGTATTATTTCTGTGAGTTTCATATTTGTGCTCCCCTTTTCAATCTATGTCTTGAGTCCTCCATTTTTAAAAATCATGCTCCCTATTTTTATTCATTGTGAATAATGAACAAAGACTGTCTCCACAGAGAATGTACTGATTTTACTGAGGTCATTCATGAGCTGCCTCTTTTCTCATGAGAATACATTTTTAAAGGCATTAATCTTAGTACTCATTTATTTTTTGTTTTGAGACAGAGTTTTGCTCTTGTTGCCCAGGTTGGAGTGCAGTGGCGCGATCTCAGCTCACAGCAACCTCCACCTCCCGGGTACAAGCGATTCTCCTGTCTCAGCCTCCCGAGTAGCTGAGATTACAGGCATGCACCACCACGCCCAGCTAATTTTTGTATTTTTAGTAGAGACAGGGTTTCACCATGTTGGTCAGGCTGGTCCCAAACTCCCGACCTCAGGTGATCCGCCCGCCTCAGCCTCCCAAAGTGCTGGGATTACAGGTGTGAGCCACCGTGCCCGGCCTAAGCTTAACATTCTGTTGCAAGGCTGTGAAGTTTTCTTATGTACCTTTTGTGTATAAATGGGAAGAACGAATTTTTCAAATGAATCTTGATTTATGAATCTTCAGCATATTTCTAAGGCTAAGAAACATATGAATCTGTAGAAACCAATACAAGTACAAATAAGACGGTGGCTCCATCGCTTCAAAGGATTCTAGGGGGTTACTGAAGGAAAGGTAATTTCTTGGATGGATTAGCGTGGAGCATTTAAAATGCTGGCACCCTTCCTCACCTGGTCCAGAGTGGGGCTGCTGAGAGGGAAGCAGCTGTCCGCATGGCCAGGGCTGGACGGAGCAGAAAGGAGCTGGGAGGATGTAAGGGTGCAGAGATGCTGTCCGCTTCTCCCTGCTGTTTACTTTCTTGCAGCTCCTCAGTTGATTCCTATCTCACTCAAAAGAAAGCCCAGAATCCTTACAGGACTTTTCATGGCCTGGCCTCTCAGATCCCCTCTCCTCCCCTTCTTATCTGCTTTCAGAAATTCCAGCACCCCTGACCTTCTCACTGGTCCTGAATTTCCCAGCCATGACAGAGTTTGTGCACTAACTCTTCCTTCTGTTTCCCCATTTTCACCAGCCTCAGCCACTCACTTCCCTGTAACCTATGGGCTCTCTATGTCTAGCACCACCCTCGTCATCCTTCGATGTTTAACCTACTTTATTTTTCTTCTGGGCATTGATAACTGCTTCCTGAATACAGTTATTTGTCTTTCTTCCTTGCTATAGAATATAAGTTTCATGAGAACAGCAATTTTTGTCTTTTTGGTTTTTGCCTGTTGTTGTATAGCTAGTGCCTATAGTACAGTCCCCAGCACAGGATAGATACCCCCAAAATAGATGTAAAGTATTCATCCTCCTGTGATATCACACTATGGATTTATTCTACAGATATACGTGGTGTATTCACCAGACAGTTTTGCAAATGGCTAGTACTTGAGGTTCACTTCCATCTTATTGAGAAAACTAGACCTTTCATTTCTTTTCTTTTATTTAAAAAAAAATAGCTAAAATCTAATTGTGTTGAAGTTGGGTGCTGTCACCATCAAAGTCTAGTATCTTGCCATGTTGATGGGCAGCCAGTCCATCCCATCTTTTTGCTCATTTGATTTCACCCCTAATATATATTACCACTTTGGAGTTTTACAGATGGTCTTGCCGGTTCTCCAACAATTCAAACTCACTGCATTTTTCGAAGATGATTGATTAGTCTTTGCTCCCTACATTGAAAAGGGTATTTGACATCTGTTGACCCTTTTATCTACATGCCACTATACTCCTTCAGTCTTGTCATATCATTTCTACTCTTATTTTTTATAAAAATGTTTGCATTAATTGAAGCCTTGAGAATCTTGTTCTCAATATGTCACCCTCTTAGTTTATGTGCATCATAAACCAAACTGGGCTGGGTGTGGTGGCTCATGTCTATAATGCTAGAACTTTTGGGAGGCCAAGGCAGGAGGATCACATGAGCCCAGGAGTTCGAAACCAGCCTGGGCAACATAGTGAAACCCTGGCTCTACAAAAAATAGAAAAATTAGCAAGCCATGGTGGTGTGTGCCTGTAGTCCCAGCTACTCAGGAAGCTGAGGTGGGAAGACCACTTGAGCCTTGGAGGCTTAAGCCTGGGAGGTGGAAGTTGCAGTAAGCTATGAATATGCCACTGTACTCCAGTCTGGGCTGCAAAGCAAGACTTTGTAACACACACACACACACACACTCCAAACTGGCCCCAAGCACAAGGCAGATCAGTCCTATCAGTAGCTCAATCAACGCCTTTTAGATCTACTTAGAAATGTACCAAATATTCATCCCTAATGCCCCTACAGCATTTTATAATTTATAAGAAATATTTGCTATATGTTATTTAGTCTTCACAGTAGACCTATGACAGATCGTTTTTCCAATTTTCCAGATAAGGAAACTTGTCAGGTTGATAGGGGTTTAGGCAAAGCTGAGGGCACTACCAAACTCCAGGGGCAGCTATTCCCTCCCTTGCTATTTGGAGGCTGTGCATGATGTCCCTGGTTTTAAGTGACTCGGTCATGAATTACTTCAGTGGGAAGGCAGTGGTGTAGGACCCAGAATCTAAGTCATTTTTCTTGACTGTCACCGGTTCTTTTACACAAGATGAAAGGATCCCTTAAACAAACTTTCCAAGATCAAGGTATCCTGCTCGGGACCTGCCCCACCGACCCAGGTACCCCTTATGACATT
This sequence comes from Macaca thibetana thibetana, assembly GCF_024542745.1. NCBI lineage: Eukaryota > Metazoa > Chordata > Mammalia > Primates > Cercopithecidae > Macaca > Macaca thibetana. Next base: position 156,554,730 of record NC_065580.1, on the reverse strand, counting down.
CTATTTTCCATACCGTCCAGCAAAACTGGTTCCATGAGTATTTTAATGTTATGCTAACTCATTCCAGAAATTTTCTGGGGGATTTGTGCACACAGACACAGTGTGGGCTTTGTGATATAACCTATCTACGAGACGCCCTAGGATCGTGCAGTGTTAGGGCTGGCAGGAACCACACGGCTGTCAAGGACCAAATGGGTTCCAAGTATATGGGGTATGGGGTGATATCTCAGAGACTAGGAATTCATTGGGTAAGTATAGTTCATGTTACAGACACTTCAAGATTATATAACAATGGGCCATTTAAAATATTATTTCATATTAAACTAAACACATATAATGTGGCAAAGGATAAAATATCCACATGACTTTTCAAGACAACCCAAGTTTAACAGACAGGTTAAGCTGGCAATGGGCTGCTTTGGGCAAATCCCAAACCCTCTGGGGTTTTATGTTACGCTCTCCTTAGGCACAGGTAGATTGAAAGATTTAAGAAAAACTCAAACTCATCAATTAGCAGGTGAATAAAGCTTAGGGCCCAGACAAGATAAATGACTCATAAAGTTGTTAGAATTATTTGGAGAACTAGGCAGCCATGTCTCACATGCTTTCTATAAGATAATATGCCCAGTGTCTGAATTGGATAAGTGCCTGGGGGTGAATTGGCTGGAGCATGTGAAAAGGTGGTATTAGTGACTAGGAATGCCATAACAAGACACTGCAAACTGAGTGGTTTGAACAACATTTCTGGGGGCTAGGATTCTGAGACCAAGGTACCTGCAGGGCCTTGCTTTCTTTGAAGATGCTGGGGAAAGATGTGACCCAGACTTTTCTCCCAGCTTCAGGTAGTTTTTGACTTGCGGCAGCATAACTCCAGTCTTCACAGAGTGTTGCCAGAATGTGTGCATCTGTGTCTATGTCCACATTTCCCCTCTTTATAAGGGAACAAGTCATATTGGATTAAGGGCTCACCCTTCTACAGTATGACCTAATCATAACTAATTATATCAGCAACAACCCTATTTCCAAATAAGGTCACTTTCAGAGACATGGAAGGGGGGTTAGGACTTCACATACATAAATTTTGAGTGGGACAACATTTAACCCATAACAAAGGTCAACTCTATATTGACCTAAATTCAATGACCCAGGGGGTTCTGAGCATTGATAACATATTTCAAAGACCAAGATGAGCCTGTTTGGTGCCTTTTAAAGTTCAAAATTAGCAACTTACTATAACTTCAAAATTTACTGCAACCACATAGTCTAAGACTTTAACTTGATATCTGTGCAAAAATTTTTAAGAGTATACTTTTTGAAAATTTGCCAGTCCTTGGTTAAAATAAACAGGAACAAAAGCAATGGAGGTTTGATCTAACTGCCCCTAACAGAGGAGAGATCCATTTGCTAGTGCTGCATTATCAAAGAAGACCTTTTAGAGATTCCTAAATATTAATTAAGTGATAAGCAAAACATAGAAAAATCTCAGTCTTTGTTGAGTTAACTCATTTCTTATTTTAGGGCTCAGGAGTTAGATTTACTTTCATCATACGTTCCTACGTTAGGGTTGAAGGGGTTTGTTACAACTGAATACTTAGGACCTGGTCTGTAGAAGGCATTTAGAGACTGTGCTCCTTGTCTGGCTTCAGTGATATTTCATTTTCTGCTCATGTCCATGCATGCAGATGACACCTGGCACCCCTCCATGGCCTACAGCAACCATCTTCCAGCAGTAGAGTAATGAGGTATGTCTGTGAATTACTTCTTTTGAATTGTTTGTGGACCTTTTCTTATTTTATTGAAAACAGAAGTTTATAATGAGCAGACTGTTGAAAATGCTGCTTCATCTTCTAAGCACTATTAGCACATCTTCCCTCACAGTAAGCATGCCACCAAGAAATCAGTTGTAATTTCAAAGGAATAACTTATACCAATCAAACGCAAACTCAGTTTTCATATTTCTGCGATTCTGAGAAAAAAAAGGACTTTGAAAAATTATCTCTCAAAATAAATTTTGTCACACTGGAGTATTTAAATGAACAAAGATTTAACAAGGACTCATTATTCGGAGTAAAACTGATTCTCAGCAAAATAGCCATATTCATAGACTCTCAAATTCTACCTAAATTGACAGAATTATGGAATGCTACAGTGCATGGACTAGACAACAACAATCAGACTGCATGTGCTGCAGAGGAATAGATTGAGAGTGGGAGAAGTCCTACATTTTGTCCAAGTCTATATAGAGATTAAGGCCCATGCTGAGGGAAAGCCAGACTTCCTGAGAACTAGGTTGGGAAAGTAAGACCGTGAAAGATCAAAAACATGAGGTCAGGAGATCAAGACCACCCTGGCTAACATGGTGAAATCCCATCTGTACTAAAAATACAAAAATTAGCTGGGCATGGCAGCAGGCGCCTGTAGTTCCAGCTACTCAGGAGGCTGAGGCAGGAGAATTGCTTGAACCTGGGAGGCAGAGCTTGCAGTGAGCTGAGATCGTGCCACTGCACTCCAGCCTGGGCAACAGAGCAAGACTCTGACTCTCTCTCTATATATGTTTTTATGACATACATTTGCTTTTATATTAACTTGTGTTAAAAAAAAATGTATACTAGGGACTATGTATGTGTTTCTCTTCCTTTTAGCTATGTATGGTGGCTTAGTTTAAACTGAAAACACTAGGATATGACAAAACAGAAAAAAAAGACTTATTAATATTAGCAACTGCTATTTGTATTTAGAGAGTTGAGATGTAAAACTGCCTGTCTTGACCTTACTTTAGTCTTCAGTGTGTTTCCTAAAGGAGGATTTTGCTTGGAAAATGAGGTACTGTACACCAAGGTAGTGGGAATCAGTTGTTTGTTTGTTTATTTCTGTTGCCCACGCTAGAGTGCAGTGGCGCGATCTCGGTTCACTGCAAGCTCCGCCTCCTGGGTTCACGCCATTCTCCTGCTTCAGCCTCCCGAGAAGCTGGGATTACAAGTGCCCACCACCACGCCCAGCTAGTTTTTTTTGTATTTTTTTTTTTAGTAGAGATGGGGTTTCACTTGTTAGCCAGGCTGGTCTCGATCTGCTGACCTTGTGATCCACCCACCTCAGCCTCCCAAAGTGCTGGGATTACAGACGTGAGCCACAGTGCCTGGCCGGCTAATGGATTATCAATCTTCTTTCCAGTTGCAGTGATTTTCTGATTTTGCTTTTGAATTGTATATATCTTGAAGAACTTAGAAAGTTTCTCATTCTTTCATATATCTAAGCCAGGGACTCTTAATCTGGGGCCTGTGTACTCTCTATGCATAAAATTCAGGAAGCTCCATGAAGCTGGGTGTAGGAAAAAATCCTTTCACTAACCTCTAACTGAAATTTAAAATTTAAAATTATTAATATAGGCAACAAACCATAGTAGTATTATTACTGTGACTTCATCATCAATAAAAATTACTAATATTTGCAAAATCACATTTCAGATATAGCTCTCTATACATTTTTATTGACACTAATAGCTTCTTAAAATTTGCTATAGACACAAATCTAGCATGTAATTTAATACATTAATCAAGAAGAACATATCATACATCATGGATTTTATCTAATTTAATAACTATATTAGTTTATTATTGCTGCAGTAACAAATCACCGCAAACATGATGACATAAAAGAATACAAATGTATTATCTACAGTTCTGTAGGCCATAAATCCAAAATGGTTCATGCTGGGCTAAAAGCAAGGGGTTTGGCAGCCTGTCTTCTTTCTAAAGACTCAAGGGGAGAATCTATTTCCTTATTTTTTCCAACTTCTAGAGTCTGCCCACATCCCTTAGTTCATGGTCTCCTTCCATCTTCAAAGCCAGCAATGGCCCCTTGAGCTTCCCATTGCATCACTCTGACACGGATCCTCCTGTCTCTTCCTTCTACTTTTAAGGACATGGGGTTCACCCAGATAATCCACAATAATTTTCTTATGTCAAAGACAGCTGGGTAGCAAACTTAATTCTGTCTCCACCTTTAACTTCCCCTTGCCATGGAACACAACATATTCACAAGTCTGGCAACTAAAACAAGGGCATTTTTGGGGAGTCATAATTCTGCCTAACATATATATTAATAATAATTTGCTAAATTATTTCCTTTATAATATTATGTATATATATTTTTTTATTTAACAAAACTATCCTGAGGTGAGTTCCATGGGCTCCATGAGTTTGCCAGAGAGCTCTACGGCACACAGCCGGTTAAGAACCTCTCATTTGCGACAGTGATGCTGACAGCTAGAACCATAGCATTCTTCTAAGGAAACATCTGCCACAAAGTCACTTGCACATATTCTCTTTAATTCCTACTTCCCAATAATGTTACACAATAAAAAGATCTATTATGTTACTTTTACAGAAGAAGAAACCAGGTTTTGGTGAGTGATTTGCCAAAGGCCACACTGCTGATGGGCTGCAGGGCTAAATTCAAAGAGCACTCCACCGACCTTGGAGCTGAGACTCCCATTCTTCAAGTCTGCGGGCATTGCCCAGTATTCACTCACCGCCTGATATGCTTCGACCAAGAGGAAATTAGTACTGGATGAGTATCAGCCTACACTGTTTATTTCCCCTCTTATGGATGATCTGACCAGACTAGAAACGCTATCTTTGAAAAATGAACTCTAGCCACCTCTGTCCCCAGCTTTCCTGCATTATCAGAGAAAATCTTATTAACATGCACTTATAACAAGACTAGCACACGTCTCTCCCACCAACTGTTGCAGCTAGAATGAGCAAGTGAGCAGGTGCCAGTGCTATCAACGGGCTGTCGGATGCCAACTTCACGCTGTAGATCCGCTGATTTTTGGTGGGTTACCTACCACAGGTAGCTACAATAACTCTCAAACAAAAGTACACTGAAGATCTGGAACACAAATCTTTAAGTCATCGACATTAGTCTCTTTAATTGTAGGGCTTACTCAGGGTCCTATTTTCTCTGAATTTCTCAAGCCACAAAGACTAAGATCTAGCTCTGATTTTCACGTATTTGTTTGATTTGGTTTTGGTTTTAGTTGTAGCTGGATAGTATCTTCACTGTGCAACTTGGAACCGTATTTGACCTGGTAAAATTCAGGTCTGAATTGGCATTGATTTACTGCCATTGTGAATGGATGGTCATGGGTTATCATTGTAGTTGATCATTGCTGCTAGTTCACTGACTAGTGGAACATCTCTTCTAGGCTTTCAAAGGAAAGATGATATTGGATATTTCAAAAGAGCACCAGAACTCCCCAAACAGTGGCTCATAAACATTTCTGGTTGAACAAACCCATGGGACAAAATATCTCACCGTGACTTACTCTTCTATCTGGCCAGCTCTAGAAATGAACAGTCTGAGGCTTAGAACAGTGAGGGAAAGGGAAGAGAAGAGAAGAGGAAAGAGAAAGAGAGGATAAAAGAGTGAGGAATGAGCAGGGCGAGGAGAGAGGAGCAAGAGGATTTGTTTTTCACTCAATAACACCAAGTCTGTACCAGGGATGTTGGCCGACTCCTCAGCCAGGAGGGCATCAAGAATAAGGTCCTAGCAATGGTGATGGTCACAGGGCACAGAGCTGTCCCCGCCTTCCCTGTTCTCCACTCCTTCTTTAAGTCTGGGCACTTCCTCCTGCCTCAGCTCTCCCTCAGGAGAACAGTGCACCTCTCACTGAGAATAGAATTCTTGATGTGGAATACTGTGGTTACTGGGCATTACATTAAGACATATAGGATAAAACAAGCTTTAAACTGTCAGCATGGCATGATACTAATTTTAGAAAGCAAAATTAAAAAAGAACAACAACAAAAGAACTACACACGCGATGCGAAAGACTCAAATAACTGATGACATGAGATGTTAACAGCTGTTTAAGCCCCAAGCTGTGCAACTTCTGGGGCTGCCATCCATGCTGTGTTCCAATGGAACCTGGAATCCCCCCTTGAACTGTTCAATACAGAGGCCCTGATTATGTATCTCTGGGGGTGAAACTGTAAGTGGATTTTATTTTTTTCTCTTAGTAACTATTTGTAGTTTTAAAACTATCCAGTGGAAACATGCATTATTTTATTATCAGAAAAAAATCTTATTATTTGTATTTATTCCCTTATTTGTATAGTATATGAATAAGATACAGTAAAAGTTGACTATCATACCAGCTCTCATGTCTGCCTCTGAGGCTGGAAATCAAGGGCTGTTTATAGGGTTCTCTGGTGCTATGTTACTCAGAAGATTCAAAGGAAGACTGAGGCCCCCACCAGGTAGAAGGTAAGAGCCTATCAATGACTTGGTTTTGTGATACTGTGTCCCATGTCCTCATTGCCCATTTCACAGGTAACAGGAAATAATGGGAAAGTCTTGCAGCAACTTTGAGAAGAATGAGTTAGAAAAACCAGTGGAAGTAGATCTAGCCTACCATCCCTCACACAGTACAGAAACCCAAACCATGACAGGCAGCTGGGTTCAAAACCTGCCAGAGATTCAGCACAGTTTGAAATGACTTTTTTTTTTCTTTTTTGCAATTTTACAAAAGAAAACAGAACAGAGCTATTTCCATGTAGCTGAGTATTCTCTTACATGCTAAAAGATTTCTTCCAGTTATTTTTAGCCAGTTTATTTGCTATTTGATAAGAATAGGAAAGTCTAGCGAAAGTCTATGATTTATTCATAGCATTCTGAGAAAAAAAGAGTCTGGTAAATTCTAAGAAGTCTATTAGTCAGAGCTTTCTCATTCCCTTTACAACAGCTGGTGGCTTGCTTAAACTGCCTTATGGAATTTCAGAGAATACCTCTAAAAGGTAAATACTATAATGAATGTTCTACACTTGATAAACATTTGGAGTGCCTTAATTTTCCCACCTGTTTACAGGGACTCTTACTAAGAGAACAGGCTGTTGCTAAGGTCTGGGGTGGCTGTCAGCAACTTCTAGCTTCAAATATGCCAATTAAATTGCTCTTTGGGGAAGCTCGGCTCATCACGTGAAATCACTCAGGGAGTTGCTCTATGATTATGATATGCAGTGCTTCTCATTTAAAATCCCACTATGCTCCCCATATCCAGTCCCTCTACGTGTGGTGATAACAACATTCTTGACTTTTAACACTTCACCAACAACTCTATTAATCAAAGTGTGTGTCTATAGGAGATGAGCAAAGTAGCTGTATCTGACTCATTTTCATTCAAGAAGATGTTCAAAGTGATGCAAAGAACCACACATGCACAAAACAAGATATAAAGACACTGCTGCAAAGTGAACCATGGGTAGAATACTCTTGAACTGACTTGTGCTTTTTTTTTCCCAGATTCTTAAAGATTTACTGAAGGAGATTTGTTACTAATGTACTTCATGCTTGCATTTCAAAAATACGTAATGCATTTTATAAGCTGCTCTGTTAATCTCAAAGACGAATAAGCATCGGCAAGGCTTAGCTACCAACTGATCTCAAGCTCATGCGCGAGGGGACAGTAACGACGCTCATCCCACCTGACTTTGAGATAAGCAAGAAAGAATGAATATTCTAGCAAATAAAATCTTCAATTTGAAAGGTTAGATACCATTTCTCAGAACTTGCTACTGCCTGGGACGTCCATGATAAACATGAAAAATACCAGTGGGAGTCCCAGACTCACTTCATGGAGGAAAAATAAAACAAGCCAACATTGTTTTTACCACTTATTTGCTCCTCCTTGCTTCATTGGAAAAATCAAGTGGCTCAAACAAAATCGGCTTCATTCAGCTATAAAGTGCTTAAATGGTGTTTGATAACCAATGACAGCAGATTCAGGAGAGTTAGCAGCCCTTTCATGTTTCCAACACCATACTGTCGAGTTTGTATATATGGCCAAAGAAAATGTGGATCTGTGATGAGGACTATGTGTCAAGATTATTTAAAGCAAAGAGCCAGTAACAGTGGGTAAGCTATAGTAAGAAAATTCAGGAATCACTAGGTATATCCAGGAAAAAACTGCTACATGGGAAACATCAGATTGGTGGTTATAAAGGGAAAAAGATATATTTTCTTATTCTCTTACTAAAATATCAACTTTAACCATAATACAAAAAATATTGGCCTAGTGGTAATCAAAAAAGGGAAAAAATTATTTGTCCTATATTACTAAAACATTAATCACAAATACAAAGCATATTATTAGAGAAGTTACACTTTGATTGGAAAATAGACTTTCTATGTTAAAATAACAGCCACAACTTGGCCGGGCACGGTGACTCATGCCTGTAATACCAGCACCTTGGGAGGCTGAGGTGGGCGGATCATGAGGTCAGGAGTTCGACACCAGCCTGACCAACATGGTGAAACCTTGTCTCTACTAAAAATACAAAAATTAGCCAGGCATAGTGGTGCACACCTGTAATCCCAGCTGAGGCAGGAGAATTGCTTGAACCCTGGAGGGGGAGGTTGCAGTGAGCCGAGATCACGTCACTGCATTCTGGCCTAGTGGCAGAGCTAGACTATGTCTCAAATGACGATGATGATGATAATAATAATAATAATAAATAAATAAATAACAGCCACAACCATTCAATACCAGTAGCAGATTTCAGAAAATAGTCCTATGCATCATTAAAGCATATAGCTCTTCTATTTGTCTTATGGGTAAAAAATACAGCATTTACATTTTCACATACACGCTGCTGTATTTCTATAGCAGGCAAATCATGTACTCTAACGTCTGTCTTACATTTGTGAATATAACTTACATTTACAGCTGGATGTGGTGACTCACATCTGTAATCTCAGCTCTTTGGGAGGCTGAGGTGGGTGGATCACTCGAGCTCATTAGTTTGGGACCACCCTGGGGAACATAGTGAAACTCCTTCTCTACAAAAAATACAAAAGTTAGATGGGCATGGTGTTGTGCAACTGTAGTCCCAGCTACTCGGGAGGCTGAGGCAGGAGGATCTCTTGAGCCTGGAAGGTGGAGATTGCAGTGATCATGCCACTGCACTACAGCCTGGGTGACAGAGCACAGCAAGACCCTGTCTCAAAAAACAAAAATGTATAAATAAAAATAAATTGCATTCACAGGAGACTGCTGGAGCTGCCCTGTGGACAGACCATCATAGAGCAGCTTTCTCTGTATACCCTTGCCCCTCCGTTCCTGCATACAGGCCCTTTTCCTGAACTGCTCTCCAAGAGCACCAATCCCTGGAGCTTTGCAACCAAAAGCCACCAGTATTTGCTAAATGCACCTGTGGGAAAATGGGTAGAGTTGAGTCACTTTTATTTTGCTAAGTGGAACCACCCTACTTGGAGAGAGTATGTTTAATTTGGTTGTAGAGGAGAGAATGGAGTGTGGACACAGTGTGGGTCCCAGCAGATTCCATTCTAGGAATTTCATCACCGATTTATTTAATTTCTGACTCACACTGTCAGGCAGGGAAGAAAACATGAACTGTAAGTATTTACCATTCTGAGTCACTTCTATTTGCGAAAGCAAATAACCATTGCTTTTGTAACTTTTACAAAAGAAATAAATCAATAGTGAAATTACTAAAATGGAATATGCTGACAGCCACGCTGCATCCACACTTTAAATGGGAATTAATATGCTATTTATAAATCAAAAAAAGAAGGGAAAGATCTAAAAAGTCAATTTTTGGATTATTAGAATAACTCTATTATGTATTTCAAATGCAAATTGGTAACGGTAAAAGATCCCAAGCACAGGTTAATTTAAATCAAATTAAAAATGCTAACTAGTTTGGCATTTAAACATGGAGATAAACAACATTTTAAAATTAGTATTGTTGTTGTTGTTATCATTATTACTATTATTTAAAGACAGAGTCTTGCCCTGTCGACCAGACTGGAATGCAGTGGTGCAGTCATAGCTCACAGTAACCTCAAACTCCTGGGCTCAAGGGAAGCACCTGCCTAAGCCTCTTGAGTCACTCAGACCACAGGTGCAAACCACCACAGCTGGCTAATTTATTTATTTATTTATTTTTAAATTTTTATTTATTTATGGTTTTTTTTTTTCACTTTTTTATAAAGACAAGGTCTTTTTCTATTGCCCAGGCTGGTCTCAAACTTCTGGTCTCAAGTAATCCTCTTGCCTCAGCCTCCCAAAGTGCTAGGATTACAGGCATAAGCCGTTGTGTCCAGCCAGAAAAACAATATTTTGACAAAAGGAATGATGGCTAAATACTACATTTCTAAGGTAAATTTTTGGTTATTAAAAATTTTTTGGCCGGGCGCAGTGGCTCAAGCCTGTAATCCCAGCACTTTGGGAGGCCGAGACGGGCGGATCACGAGGTCAGGAGATCGAGACCATCCTGGCTAACACGGTGAAACCCCGTCTCTACTAAAAAATACAGAAAAACTAGCCGGGCAAGGTGGCGGGCGCCTGTAGTCCCAGCTACTTGGGAGGCTGAGGCAGGAGAACGGTGTAGACCCGGGAGGTGGAGCTTGCAGTGAGCTGAGATCCGGCCACTGCACTCCAGCCTGGGCGACAGAGCAAGACTCCGTCTCAAAAAAAAAAAAAAAAAATTTAAATTTGGTAAAATGACCTGAACGTGGGTAAGCTCCCTAATACCTAAAACACAAAGTTATTGTTGTTTCCTCTGTGTACAAAATTGCAACTTGTCCTCATTGAAGAGTGGTTTTTTTCTCTAAAATTCTTCATATTTTTGGAAGTTGATGTCAGTCCGTGAGTGTCACTTGTTACATACGCAAGGGAAGAACTTTCATCAGGCCCTCAGTTGCCAAAAGCACAGTCATTTGCAGCCATAAATTCCAAGAAAATAAAACAGAAAGTAGAATTCAAAAGGAGTTCAGGCCGTGAACCCTAATGCCCAAGATGTCACACCTCTCTACTCTTTCCTACTTGTATATTGATTAGCAAAGGGTTTTTCCAAGACTCTTTTCTTTCACACTGGAGAAATAACTGCTAGATCCTTGCCAAGTATCCAAAGGAGATTTCATTTTCTATTTTTCACTGGGAGGAGGTGAGGGAATGACATCTCCCCTTTGTTCCTCTGACTCAGAGCCTGGGGCCTGAGCCTGGTTTCCCAAAAGGCCTGTGTACGTTCACCCCAATGGCAAATGCCAATATGCAGTGGGTTCAGAATGATGAGGAAAACCAGACACAGACATGAACCCAGTGAATAAGCAGCATTTCACACACAGTGACCACTACTTAGTAAAATTTCTATGAAAGAGCTCATATGTAATCACACTGAAAAACAGAAACGAGGCCCGAGCACAATGCCTTCATACTCTGTGAAGTTATAAAAATTTTATACATGCATTCTGAAGCCAAACAAAACTAGAACAGAAAGCAAACTTTATTAGAAATGCTTTGATTTTTCTCTAAAAGAATCTAGGCTGGGTGAGGTGGCTCACACCTGTAACCCCAGCACTGTGGGAGGCCGAAGTGGGCGGATCACGAGGTCAAGAGATTGAGATCATCCTAGCTAACACGGTGAAACCCCGTTTCTACTAAATATACAAAAAATTAGCCAGGCATGGCGGCATGCACCTGTAGTCCCAGCTACTCAGGAGGCTGAGGCAGGAGAATCGCTTGAACCCAGGAGGCAGAGGTTGCAGTCAGCTGAGATTGGCCCACTGCACTGCAGCCTGATGACAGAGCGAGACTCCGTCTCAAACAAACAAAAAAAAAGAATCTAAAACTGCCCCCTGCACTCTAAAATAACAAAGAAAGCACTATGAAATCACTAATGAGTATAGCCAGGTTCAATATAGAAATAAACGCTATATAGGCTATGCTTCTAAAAAAAAAAGACTATGAAATTGAAGGGAGAATTTATTAATTCAACAGAGATAGTATTTTTATGAGGAATATTCTAGTGGCATTTTATACATGACTGGTTGTTACACTGTAATAAGTCCTCCTTTTAGGAATTAATATATATCAATTTTTAAATAATAAGTTGCTCAAAATGTTAGTATTGTTGACCAAAACTAAGACTGTCGAGGCCTGATACCGGTTTGATAAACATTTGTTGGAAATCAAACGTGACGATTGACAAAGGTTTATTGGAAACTAAATGTGAGGACTGACTCAGGAAGTCAACAAAAGTTGGGTATGTTCCAGAGGTGGAAGGCCTTTATAAGAAAGTTTAGAAGGAAGGGAACTCCTCACACCAGAGCTGTCGTTTTTCACTGGCGGGTACGTTACAGAAGTTACAATCATTGGCTACAGACTGCAACATACAGGTTAAAGGGTCTGTGTGCAAGACCATCAGCCAGACTTCCTGATTCTGAAACAAATCAGGATACTTTTCAGTGTAAGTTACATAGTAAACAGTATGTCAACAATCTGAGGAACTCCTGATAAGACCCCACCCAGGGACCGGATGTTGCCATGGATCACAAGACCTCTGCCAGATGGGTTAATTTGGAAGCCTGCCAAATCTGACCCATAGGTTATCAGTATGGTGCTTATTCATGTATTCTAATAAAAGCAAGAAATTTATGTTTGAGAAAATCATGTCATGTTTCTTTTATAGTTTAAAAATTCTACAAAATTCCTGACCTTTAAAAAATGTATCAGACTTGTTTTTGCACTGTTCCCATAGGTGTTAATAATAAAGGTTGGATTTGGGAGAATAATAAAATTATATTCATTTGTGTCATTCTCTTCATGGTATATTGCTTTATAGTTCATAAAGTGCTTTCACATTTTCTGACTCACTTTTGAGAAAAGAGGAAAGCAGAACAGATATGATATAATCTTTATTTTATAGATAAATAGGAATTTTCCCACAGCCCTCAAGTTAAAAGGGCTGATAAAAAGTGACATTAAAAATACATTCACATATAGATAAAATTTTAAATGCAAGAAATTCAGCTTAATGTAAGTTATTACATTAATTTCTTGATTAGAGTATCAATGTCACAGCTCTTATTGAAAAATAAATGTCATAAATTTAGCGTATGTTACTTAATAACAAAAATATTCAAAATGAATGTGATTGTGGTTAACTTTACCATTTCTCCAAAGAAAAGGCTTCCTCAACTAAAAACATGGAAAAGATGAAACTAGAATCACTAATGTTATTTTCAGTTCTAATATTCCATGAGTCTACAAACTTTATAATTCTTTATAAAGTTACAATCCTGCACTTCCAGTAAAACAGTCTCTTTGCACCTCTGCCTATACATAAGTCACTCTTTCACCAACCTACAAAACGTATTCTATTTGAGTTCTTCCTTTTGGGGGAAACACCTGCATGCAAAAAGCTTTCTCCAATGAGAAAGGCAAGGGAGACAGGTTGCACTGTTTTGCAAGAAGAGACTGTGTGTGTTTGCAGGAGGAAATTAACATAGCAGTGATCTTTCCCTCCCAATTATACAATTCAGTTATCACACACAAGAAGAAACTCCCTTGTTCGTTATGTCGAGTGAACCTTGTTCTTTCTTACAAAACTGAGTCTATTTTCTTTCATATCTGTTATTCCACAAACACTGACTTCACACCGACTCTGGGAAATCACCCCACTGCACACTGGGGATACAACAGCAAGCAGAGAGGTAGGTTTACTCTCCTACTAAATCTCATCTCTATTACTTCACGTCATGGGAAATTATGGGTATCTTGTGATGTTCCGGACTCTCAAACGTCAGAGACCTGTGAATGAAGGAGTGAAACCTGGTGATCCTCAAAGCCTGTAGGAGAAGTGGGAGAGGAGAGAGTGGGAGGCTGTCTTCACATTGATGGCATTGTTCTGTCTCCATCTATTGCCGAGGGCCAGTAGAGGTCAGAATATTCTTAGCAGATTATCGACTTCTGACTATTTGATTAATCAATGATAGAAATTGTTGTCCATTTGTCGATTTGTACCTTTGCTCAGTGAAGTTATCACAGTGAATTTATACTACCGTACAGTTAGATGCCATAAAAGTAATAGTGCGCTAACCTCCCTTGTTCACACCTGGGCAAGGCCTCTCCTGAGACCCATTAACAGCACAACTGCGTCCCTAGTGGCCACTCCCAGAACTGCAGGGAAGGGAAGGGACCGTAGAAAATTCTCAGCTTCAATGCTTGCCCATTTCCTCCACTATTTTTTTGTTTTTATTTTTTTGAGACGGAGTTTCACTCTTGTTGCCCAGGCGGCAGTGCAATGGTGCAGTCTCGGCTCACCGCAACCTCTGCCTCCCAGGTTCAAGCAATTCTCCTACCTCAGCCTCCTGATTAGCTGGTATTACAGGTATGTGCCACCATGCCCTGCTAATTTTTTGTATTTTTAGTAGAGACGGTGTTTCTCCATGTTGGTCAGGCTGGTCTTGAACTCCCGACGTCGGGTGATCCACCCGCCTTGGCCTCCCAAAGTGCTGGGATTCTTACATTGACTGCATAGAAAGAGGAGAGAAAGTAACCTACCTATCCCATACATACTTCAGCCCAGGTCCTGTGCCTGATCTGTAATGTGAATGAAGAGTCATGGATAAAGGAAAAGAAAAAAAGAAAGGAAGAACTATCTTGGGAACAACAAAATTTGAGAACACAACTATGCATATATGTCTTAGTCTGTTTGGTGCTGCTATAAGGGAATACATGAGGATGGGTAATTTACAAAGAAAAGATTGATTTGGCTTATGGTTCTGCAGGTTGTGCAAGAAGCACGGCACCAACATCTGCTTCTGGTGAGGGCCTCAGGGAGTTTCAAATCATGGTGGAAGGTGAAGAGGGAGCAGGCAGGTCACCCGACCAGAGAAGGAGAAAGAGTGATGGTGGGAAGTGTCAGTCTCTCTAAAACAGCCAGTTCTTGCATAAACTAATAGGAAAAGAACTCACTCATTATCACAGGGATGCCACCAAGCTATACATGAGGCATCTGTCCCTATGACCTAAACACCTTCCACTATGCCCCACCTTCATCATCAGGGGCCAAATTTCAATATGAGATTTGGAGGGACAAATATCCAAACTATGTCAACATGGATGTTGAATGAATGGACAGAATAAAAGAAAAATAACATATTAGACATAGAATTTAAAAATAAAAAACTTTATGTAACAACAACAACAACAAAACATAAGTGAAGTCAAAAATAGTCAAAATATCCTCCAGGCACCAGATCACAGACTGGAACAGAAAATAGAAAGGCACTTCATTAATTTTCAAGGCTTTGCACTCAAAACTGCTAGGTAAGCAATGCAGTGAGAGATTGCACACAGATTTCATAAGAAACCTCCAAGGCCATTTGTGTGATCAGGACAGACAACCTGGGCATGAACTTGGAGGCACACATTTTTCTTCAAAAAATGTGCCAAAATGAAAGCAACCCCCCAAAATAATTTAAGAGTAACAGTGGCAAGTGCAAAGAAAACTGGACAAGTATGGTGAACCCTACTCCTTATTCCCAAAGAGATACAGGACAGCTGTTGCAGAGCCCCGCATGCTCAATTTACAATTCCTGGATCGTTTTTCTACCCTGTTTTCACTGAGCCAGGGAGCCACGCAATGCTTCATCATCCCAGGGAAAATGAACAAGGCCGTCTTATTAACTGGGCTACATCACCCTTTTTCCTCTTAAAACAGAGCTCACTGTTAGAAACTCACACTGGATTAGCGAGAAAATGCTCCAGGCTTCAACTTAACACATCAGAAAATCAGAGTTTATCTCCTAATTTAAAATAAACCATGTATTTTTGGTTCTTTGTTTTCCTTTTTGACAATGCATAAAATGGACAGAGATTTCAATGAACAGCAGACAGACAATTCAGGTTGCACCAATGCATATTCCAATGTTCTGTGGCAACATCTAATAGTGTAAATAAGATGAAAAAACTAATGATCCTTTATGAAAGATTTTGTTTTCTTTATGGGGCATGATAATGGCATGCACAAATGGACCCTGCAGAACAATTTGCTTTCATTCCTTAGTTTTGCTCTTATGCTAGTAAATGTGGGATTAATGTATAATGTCTGTGAAACATTCATAATTATTAAACCATCAACAGAGCTTATCAAATCCCACATATTCCTCTCCAGTGAGCTTTTTAAAGGGAACAACTTTGATTTCGAGTATAAAGATGTGGAGTGGGTCAGTTGATGATTCTGTCCCCAAATTGCGGCAAGGGTGTTGTCTTGGAAGGAAAATGAAAAGCTAAACTAATGCAGCCTATAGCTTTTGATGAAAGGACATTTTTCAAATTTTCGGAAGCAAAGTTAAGAAAAGATTACTTAGAAATTGGCACTGCTTAAAAATATTGGTATATCCATAAAGGCAACTTCTTATTTCAGAATATTAGTAGGGTAACTCCTACTATAATCTGAAAACTAAAGAAGTATATATTTACAAGTGTTGTCGTAGATTTTTAAAAAGTCTTGGAATTCATTTAAGAAAAAATTAAAATAAATTTTGCACACTGTTCCTTTTTCTTGAAAAAGAGTTTTTGCCTAAAGCTATAGACTGCATTAACTTATTGTTTTGAAAAAAATATATACAAATGAAGGAAGAGTTACAAGAATAGTACAATAAACTGTAGCATACCTTCCTCTTCCACTCACCACTTGATGACAAGTTGCCTCATTTTCTCCATTGCTTTCCCTTTTTCTCATTCTAATGAAAACAATTATTGTTGCTGCTGAACAATTGGAGAGTAAGTTGCATACATGATGTATCTTTCTCCCCAAAGGTTTCAACATTATCCTCTGAGAACAAGGAGGGTCTTTTATACAACCACGGAACGGTGATCAATTTCAGAAAAAAATTAAAATTTAACTGTGATGGTCTTTGATTTGAAAGACTTAGAGGAGTACTGTAAAACTCCAATTGAAGGTAAAAATACTTTTAAAAATTACAATCTTTTCTGACTCCTCACTCACAACAAAGTAAAAGCTTCACAAGGGCAAATATTCGACTTCATTCCTGGGTGCGCAAGCCCTCCCAGGAGAGCTTCACACTCAGTACACTCATAGGCAATGTTAACTGATTTCAAAAATTATTCCTCAGACAATATTTAATTATTATTAAGTATCTCATGTGTCTAGTATAGTATATTAAATCATTCTTGACTATGTTTAACATCAAGAAGGTTGCTATGACCCATATTCTTGGGAACATGATATACTTTTTAAAGGATACTACAAAACTTTCTTTTTCTTCATAGATAACCCTCAAAGACTCACCTAACTCTTGACTTCTTTTGAAATATGTTCTGCATGTGTGCTGCTGATTTGGATTTTAACATCTAGTGGTAGCATCTAATAAGGTGGTTCACATTTCAGGTTGATTAAAGGATCATTTAATAATTTTATTTTTTATCTCCCCCACCACACACACACACACACACACACACACACACACACACACACAGATCTTTCAAAAGAAAACCAAGTACTCGCTCCAAACTGACCTCTATTAAAATTAATTTTTTAATAACTGCTTGGTTTTATCACTACTTCCCCAAATGCTAATTAATTCTAACTCTAAACTATGTAATTATAATACTTCTGATGAAATACAAATTATCTGGTGCCCCTGGGGTGAACAAGTTAGAATGTATTTCATGTTCCATTCAACAGAGGAAAGGGATATTTCTCAGACCATGGGAACAACGTAGCAGCCTCACTGGCTCCCCTCCCCCAAACACTGGCAGTTCCTGTTTCTTCCTCTTTAGCAGGAAGACGGGAACAGAGTTGACAGTTGGCATCCAGTCAGTTTAATGCCTCTCTCCATGGGGCTGTGAGGAACGGTGGCATGCCAAGTTATTTTTGGCCAGGCACGGCAACACACAGAGCCTTCAGGAGCCTTCATTTAGGCAGTGGCGGCCAATGTACCTGCAGAATGTGAATTGACGTTGCCATGGAGATAGAACAACTCTTCCCGGTTCTGTCAAAATCCATCTCTATCTGCAACTAGGCAGAGGTCAGCAAGGAAAGAAACACAAGTGCCAGGGAGAACATTCGAGAAGGGAAGGACTCTGCAGTGCCCCAGTGTGGGAGAAATTTGATGGGCTTTTTCTGCTAGCGTTCATATACACCATTGTGTTTCAAATCCAGATCTGTTTATTCATTAGACAGTAGCAAATCCGGATACACACACACGCACATGCACCATATACATATACACACACACACCTTATATATTTATATAATATATATTCACCGTACTCTTTGTGTAAATATACATATATATACACACATACATATATACCATATATTAACATATGTATATATACCTAATATACTCTGTGTATGTATATATATGTATTAAATATATGCACGCACATATATACCCCCACATACCTTACGTATATATACACTGTATATATTTACATATAAATACTAATGTACCTATTCACTTTGTATACTCTCTCTGCATATACATATATATGCACCCCCACACACATACACTTTGTGTATATATATATGTTTATGTATTTAAATACTTATATATAAATGCAAATGTACATATTCACCTTATATAGTCTCTGTATATACATATATCTACACATACACATATACCAACATACACACATCTATACACACACACACAAACAACACACACATACACACATTTTCTTCTGGAACCCAAAGCCAGCCTTTGCAGGCTGCCATATAACATTGTTAGGGTCTCATTTTTAGCAAGTTTTTGCACAAGGTTGACTCAGATAATCTCTAAGCTGTCCTTTTCTGATATGTCTATGACGCCATTTAACATTCTGCTTTCAGTCTTAATGTGCATTAGCCTGTTCTACCTGGAACTTCAACAAAACCATGAAAACAGGACAGTGCATGCCATAAGAACACATAAATAAGAGCTGTGAAAAAAACCAAAGTGCTTCCTCTCTGATCCCCTCTTTGGGATGCAGTTCGGGGCGCTGCTGTGGGCACTGAGACCTGCCTAGGCTTAACTCCCGAGGTGGCAGGAGGAAAGTGACAGTGCTGTGTCTCTGGCAGACTCTCATTACTGGAAATGTGTTGTTGCTGCCTGTTCCTGAGTTCAGCCTGGGTCCAGCCCAGTGCTCTCATTTTTAATCACCTGTTTGGTCCTGCACATGGCTCTGAGTGTGAGCTTCAGCCCGAGTGCCAGCCTCTGGGTCCTATGCTTTCCTGGACTCGGCAGACTCTTGCTTCACAGAGATCTGGGTGCTTCATGCAGAGGGCAGGCACACCTTGGGTCCAGGGACACAGGGGACCAAGGAGGGCACATAGAACCTCCGTGATGGGTATTAGTGAACCTCAATGCTGAGTATTCTTAAACACAGAGTGAATAGCCGATATTCCAATTCAATAGGAATCTGTGTGTGCATTCCAATGGACCCTTCAGTTCTGACCATTTGCAAGACTCTGAAGGCCTGAGATGTGTCCTGTCTTGCTGGGTGAGGCACAAGCCCAGTCCTCTGCTGACATGTGGCAGCCAGTCTGTCAAAGAGCCTCGCAGACCATCTGCACATATTTTCAATGCAGTTTGCCCTTATATACATATATTCACCACCTAATACCTTAAAATTGTACTTCATTGAATTATAGGAAGAATATTCATCCATCATGATAAAACTGTGCATGGTTTAACAGTGGGATATGTTCTGATAAGTACGTCATTAGGCAATTTCATTATCATGCAAATATCATAGAATGTGCTTATGCAAACCTAGATGGCATAACCTACTACATGCCTAGGCTTTATTGTGTAGTCTGTTGCTCCTAAGCTACTAGCCCGTATAGCATGTTACTGCATAAATATTGTAGGCAATGGGAACACAATGTTAAGTACTTCATTTCTAAACATACCCAAGCATAAAAGTGTTACAATAAAATGCAGTATTATAATCTTATGGGACTATTGTCATACATGTAGTCCGATGTTGACTGAAATGTCATTATGTGGTACATACCTGTAGTTATGAATCTGGTAATTCAAGAAAATGTCCAGATAGCCCTTTATTTTACTCTTCCTAGGTGTGTATAAATATATGATGATGAGTGTTATGTGTGAGCTTGGCTAGGCTGCAGCAATACCTACTTATTTCATCAAACACTAATCTGGGTATTGCTGTGAAGGTATATTGTAGATATGCTTAACATCTACAATCCAGTCAGTTGAGAACCTTATGGAAAAAAAAAATCTCAGTGCTATGGTCTGAATGACTGTATCTGCCCAAAATTTGTGTATTGAAATTCTTACTTGCAAGGTGATGGTATTAGGAGGTGGGGATTTGAGAGCCCTCATGAGTGGTTTTGTGCCCTCTTAAAAGACACCTGAGAGAGACCCCTCGCCCCTTTGGCCATCTGAGGATAAAGCAGGAAGGCGCTGTCTATGAACCAGTGAGTGGGTCCTCCTCATCAGATACTGGATGTGCTGGTGCCTTGTTCTTGGATTTCTCAGCCTCCAGTACTGTGAGGAAGAAATTTCTATTGTTTACAAGCCACCCAGTTTATGGTATTTTGCTGTGACAGCCCAAATAGACTACGATACCCAGAGGAGAAATTCTGACTCAAGACTGTAACATAAAAATAGAAATCCTTCTTGAGCTTCCAGCCTCTTGCTCTGCCCTATAGATTACAGACATGCCAACCCTACAATTGTGTGGGCCAATTCCTTAAAGTCTCTCTCTCTCTGTCTCTCTGTGTTTGTGTGTGTGTGTGTGTGTGTGTGTGTGTGTGTGTGTGTGTGTGTGTACATACACATATAAAATACCCTGTTGATTATTGGTTCTAGGTAACTTGAATCACTAGGGTAGTTTAAATCAAATCATAAAATACATGACCTTCCTTCATACATCATTCTAGACTCCAAACTTTGTTGCCCCTGACTCCTAATATAAGCATATATTTTTATTATTTCAGATCTTGCATCAGAAGGCATTTAACGACTCTAAATGAGTATGTTTCCTTAATGACATTATTCATTTGCCCTAAATTATATGTGAAGTAGATTAGCTTGCAATCGTGGAATAAATTTCTCCTGGAATAAATTCTAGGAGCCATAAAACTACAAACTTCCAGTTGAATTTTGGCAGTATACTTACTTGCTCCCATTCTAAAGGCACACAGGTCAGTAGTTATACCTTACTTTAAATACTATCTTTCTGCAAGAGAAAATAATCCTCTGCAATAAGTATGGCAAGTCAATTAAGAGGAGCAGGATTCAATGCAATGCTATTATCTTCCAGAAAATATGCTTTTCACGAAAGTATTTCAAAATCAAAGATTGCTGTCAACAACTTAAATGCATTAAATATTTTTATATTTGATAGGTTCTTGAGGAGGAAATAAAACACAAACACTAATGTGAGAATGGATGAAAATATATGTAGTGTGTGGCTGGGCACAGCAGCTCACACCTGTAATCCTAGGACTTTGGGAAGCCAAGGCAGGCGGATCATGGGGTCAGGAGTTTGAGACCAGCCTAGCCAATATGGTGAAACCCCATCTCTACTAAAAATACAAAAATTAGCCAGGCGTGGTGGTGCACGCCTGTAGTCCCAGCTACCTGGGAGGCTGAGACAGGAGAATTGCTTGAACCTGGGAGGTGGAGGTTGCAGTGAGCCGAGATTGTGCCACTGCACTCCAGCCTGGGCAACAGAGTAAGACTCTCTCTCTCTAAAAATAAATAAATAAATAAATAAATAAATAAATAAAGATACGTAGTGTGACATAGTGTATATATAAGGAATTGCAAATAATTGTGTTTGAGTTAGCACAAGAGAACTGAGCTTAAATGGCCTCTGCTTGTTTGCTTAAAAATATCACATGTACCCCATAAGTATGTACAAATATTATGTATCACTAAAAATTTAAAAAGACTTTCATAGATTCTAATAAAATAAAATTTCAAACAACTTAAAAGCACTCTTTCTGTGTTTTACAATAATTCAATAATCCCTACTGTACGCAGAACAGAGGTTCTCCACCGGGGTCATTTTTGACCTTCTGAGGACATTTGGGAATGCCTGGAGACATTCTTGGTTGTCACAACTGGGAGTGAGAGGGTGGGTGGTACTGACATCTTGTGAGTAGAGGCCAGGGATACTGCTAAACATCTTAAAATACACAAGACATTTCCTTTGGACGTATATTCAGGAGTGAAAGTACTGGATCATATGGTAGGTCCACTTGTAGTTTTTTGAGGAACCTCTATACTTTTTTCCATAATGGCTTTACTAATTTATATTTCCACTCACAGTGTGTAAGGGTTTCCTTTCTCCACATCCTCAGAAATCCTTGTTATCTCACCATGTCTTTTTGATAACAGCCATTCTAACTGAAGTGAGGTGATACCTCACTGTGGTTTAGACTTGTATTTCTCTGATGATTAGTGATGCTGAGAATGTTTTCATATACCTGCTGTCCATTTGTATGTCTTTTTTTTTTTTTTGCTTATTGTTTTTTGCTGTTGATTTGAGTTCCTTATGTATTCTGAATATTAATCCCTCAAATATCACGT
This sequence comes from Macaca thibetana thibetana, assembly GCF_024542745.1. Taxonomy (NCBI): domain Eukaryota; kingdom Metazoa; phylum Chordata; class Mammalia; order Primates; family Cercopithecidae; genus Macaca; species Macaca thibetana. The sequence continues at coordinate 156,532,344 of NC_065580.1, read as the reverse complement.
TTTCGCTCATATGTGAAATCTAAAATCGATCTTATAAAACTAGGGAATAGAACAGGGTAAGGAATAGGAATAGGGAGATGGGGAGTGGAGGGTCAACGGGTACAAACTTAACGATGAGAAAGGAGAAGTTCTGGTGTCCTGTTGTATGGTCTGGCAACTACAGTCAACAAAAAGGTATTGCACATTTTAAAATAGCTGTCATAGAGGATTTTGTGTGTTCCCCACAAAGAAATGATAATGTTTGAGGTGATGGATATGCTAATTATCCTGCTTTGATCATTAAACAACGTATACACATTTCAAAACATTACATTGTGCCCTATAAAAAGGTACAATAATTGTGTGTCAATTAAAATTTTTTTTTAATATATTTTTAAATGCACAGGGCAGTCCGCCACTCCCTCCCCAGGAAAAAGAATTATTTTGTTCAAAATGTCAATGAGCTGAGGTTGAGAAACTCTGCTACAGAACAAAGCTAGGCATAAGGTATGTGTTTCCCATTGGCGTATGCTGTATTAAGGAGTGAGACAGAACTCTTTATTAAAGTAAGGTCAGTATAAGCAGTCAGTAGATAGAAACCCAGTACAAACTCACAGTAAATGGCACACTGTTCTCCTTAGGAGAAGAGCTAAGCAAACAAAGCCCATTTCAGCTCAGTTACCATGAGCTGACACAAATCAACAAGAAGGGATAATAGCAATGCAATTCGTTCCACTTGATTATAGTTCATTTTGCTCAACAGGGAAGTCAAATTTGATGTTCATGATCATCAGGCATAAATCCTACAGAATGTATTTAATAAGAATGAAATGTATTTTTAACTGCCTTCATTAATTTGATTGTCCCCCCCTTTAAAACAATAAATGATAACTAAATCTAGGTCACGTTTTCTCTTTGGGCCTTGGCTCCTCAGTTTCAAAAGTGGAGAGTTCTACTCTGTGAGTCCTTTAGTTCATGAATCCTTGCTGATGCAGGATACATAATTTTTCTTGAAAAGGAAACAGAATTGATCAGCAGATAGGTATGGTTGCCATGAGCAAAACAAACTTCACTTTAAGAAGTTATCAAATCTCTATATCGAGAGAGGATTTTAGTCAAGAGTTTTCAAGATTCAGATGTCAAATCTTCCTGTTTCCATTCGCAACTCCATCAACTGTATCTTGCCACCTTGGTGCCCAGAGTTGAGAGGAGTCTGGTACTCAGGGCAGGGAAGGCAGAAGCACATATCTGCCTGCCACATGTAATTGTCACATGTGGTAGGAAGTCAATAATCGACAACATAATGACATTCAATGAACAATGTACACGGAAGGTAAATAAATTGTTGGTTTCATGTTTCAATTACACATAGTGCAAAGAGCTCTTCACCACGACTCTGGTGATGAAGGCTTTGCGTTTATTAATTTTGTTGACCTTGGAGAAATAACTTTACTCCTCTATTGGAGTTTCCTATTGAGTAATGCTGCCAGATACCTAGACACTTTATAATTTTTTAAAAATGCATACTTTCTAATTAATGAAGGAATAGTGATACAGAAGGGGGCAGGGAAGTGTTGGGTAGAGAAGGGTGTGGTCCCTGTCTAGGGCTCTACTCCCAGGCCTGTGCCCATGGACCTAGGTGAGGGCAGACATTTCTGTTTTTGTGCCCAAATGTTGCAATTCCAAAGACCACCCTGGCCCGCCACGCCCCCAACCTGTGCCTATAAAAACCCCGAGACTCTAGTAGGCACGCACACAGCAGCTGGATGTTGAGAGGAAGACATCAGTGGAAAAAGACACAAGTGGCTGGACTTCAGGAGGGATGCACCAGTGTTAGAGCACACCGACAGAAGCCAGCAGGCCATTGACCGGTGAATGCTGAGTTTGGCTGGGACAGTGGGAGGAGAGCCCCAGTGGCTGCGCGGCCCAACTCCAGGGGAAAACCACCTTCCCACTCCGACTCCCTTCTGGCTCCCCCATCTGCTGAGAGCTGCTTCCACTCAACAAAACCTTGCACTCATTCTCCAAGCCCAGGTGTGATCCGATTCTTCTGGTACACCAAGGCAAGAAATCCCGGGATACAGAAAAGCCCTCTGTCCTTGTAATAAGGCAGGAGTCTAATTAATCTGTTGCACACAAGCCACCTGCAGATGCTAAACGAATAGGGTACATGGTAACACACACACACTGGGGCCTCAGGAGCTGTGAACATTCACCTCTAGATGCTGCCATGGGGTCGGAGCCCCACAGCCTGCCCGTCTGTATGCCCTCCCCTAGAAGTTTGAGCAGTGAGGCACCAAAAAAGCCAGCCACACCCCCGTCACACGCCCTGAGAGGGAGACAAAGGGACTTTTCCCGTTTCAACAGTATCTTAAGAACTTGAGTGAATGTGTGAGCTTGATTTGATGAAAGAAATTTGGCTTATAACAAAAAATGCCAGTAGCTACCATTTAAAAAATCTTAGTGGCAGTTGGGTCCCTAAGAAAATTTATTTATTTATTTATTTTAAACAACCAGATCTCATGAGAGCTAAGAAAATTTAGATCATGAGCAAACTTGTTAGAATTTTCATGAACAAATTTTTCAAAATTTTAATCTGTCATTTTTGAATATAATAGCACAAAAAATCTAAAATTTGGAAAATTAACAGATTTTCTGAAACCTTGATTTTTAGTTAATGAGAGAACACCACAGGATAATTCTTTTTTTCCTTTTCTATGTTTTTATTTTTAAACTTGTCCGTTTTGTTTCTTTGCTTGATAAAGTAATTTAAAATATTAGATATTCCTTAAAAGGCTGAATAGAAAAAGTTACATGACATAAAATCTTAAGTGTTTATATACATAAACACTTTACACAGAGTTAAGATTTTTCAGTGCTATCTGTGTCATCATGTAGTAACAATACAAACTCTTGGTACACATGTCTGCTAAACATAGAATCTGGACAAGTCATCTAATTCATTTGTTTTTTGTTTGAGTTTTCTGGTCAAGAATGACTTTATAATAGACTCGGAAAACTTTTTTTTTTAAAAAAGAGAGAAAGACAAATTCTTTTTGGGAAATGCAGTATTAAAAAATTCACAGGGCCAGGCGTGGTGGCTCACAGCTGTAATCCCAGCACTTTGGGAGGCTGAGGTGGGTGGATCATGAGGTCAGCGGTTCAAGACCAGCCTGACCAACATGGTGAAACCCCGTCTCTACTAAAAATACAAAAATTAGCCAGGTGTGGTGGCATGCACCTGTAATCCCAGCTACTCTGGAGACTGAGGCAGGACAATTGCTTGAACCCGAGAGGCAGAGGTTGCAGTGAGCCAAGATCACACCACTGCATTCCAGCCTGGGCAACAGAGAGAGACTCAGTCTCAAAAAAAAAAAAAAAAAAAAAAATTCATTCACAGAAGACTGTGAAATTCAAATACATTATTTTCAATTCCCATGACATTTACACCAGTGATATGCTAGAAAGATCTCAGAAAAGCTCATCATAACTTTATAAATAAATCTGTTCATACGGCTTGTGTTTTTATATACTGTTGAGTCCCAAAAGTGGATTTTATTTGTGATGTATTTAATTCATGGCAAGTATATACATGTAATCCAGCATTACATAAATATACTTAGAAACCACAAAAACTAAACTTGAAAATGACGCAGTTCCTCCAGTTTTTGGAGAATGAAGCATGCCTTCCTCTTTTCTGTCTAGCGGTGGACAGTGGTAGAGTTAGAACCAGGTCAAAACAGATGTGGTCAGGGACCAGGAGTGTGTGTGTGAGGGCCCTATAACAGCTTCACCACGGGGGTTCATCACACAAAGTAGGTCTTTGTGTTATAGATCTCCAATGTCATGAAACAAACATTCTTCAAGTGAGAAGAACAATTATACATTGCTGATAAACACTTCCCTGAATGTATCGAATGATTTGCTAAGACATTAAAACAAGTAAGTTTTCAGAGTAATTTGGTTTCCATCAAGAAGCCTTCTGTGCAAGGAGGAAACAGCCACTCTCAATGTCTTGGATCCAAGAAACTACTTATTTGTCACCATTTCCTCTTTCCTCCTGCTAAAGAACAAGGACTTTACAATTAGATAGACTCAGCTCCCGGCTATATGGACTCAGAAAATTCACTTAATGTTTTGAGGTATCCTCATTTCAGTTTCAGCCAAGAGGGCTCCTACTGAAAACCCCTGTGGCCTTCCATCTGAGAACCTTCTCTTGGCCAGCAAACAAGACAGGGCATGAACAGACCTCAGCAACAGATATGGTGGGCTCCTGGTACCTCAGGCATTATCATTTGAAGTGTGCCGTACCAAGCCTCTTGGGGGCCCCAGGCGGGACTGAACCCCAGTTTCCCACATTAGTAAACTGCTGGACAACACCCTCTCTACTGACTTCTTTTCTTTCCCATGTCCTTTCCCCAATTTCCTAGGATACTTTTTGGGCCTGCCCC